>NC_138042.1:17408912-18608912 GCF_964106645.2 Podarcis pityusensis | reverse complement strand
TATCTGGAGGACTGCCTTGTTCCACATGATCCTGTCCACCCAAGGAACTCTGCATCAGAGGTGTATATGCTATGCATCTCGCCACTCTCAGAAGCACAACTGATTGAGAAAAAGCCTTTTCTACTTTGGCAAGTGACAGTTTTCGAGTCCTCACCAGAGAGAAAGGATTCTTCTCGAAAATCTGTGCTTTCATATTCTGGAAGAGATGCCTGTGTGTGTGTGTGTGTGTGTGTGTGGTGACTGAAGCACATCATCAAACAGGAATGTGTGTGTGTGTGTGTGTGTGTGTGTGTGTGTGTCCCTTTTCATGTTTTAAAAATTGTGCAACATATTTACCTGTGCACAAATTCCAGCTGATCTTATTTTGAATATGTTTTAAAACCATTGTAGCCACAGAACTTTAAAGCAAACACCTACAGAGAAGCATTGTAGCATGTGAGAGCTGGGAAGATTCAGAATGTAGATTGAAAATTAAAATATAATTGTGATTGAGGGCTCTGTGTGTGTGTGTGTACACACCCACCCACCCACCCACCCACCCACCCACCCACCGTTGTTGTTGTTGTTGTTGTTGTTGTTTTATTTCTCTCTTTTCCCTTTTTCTTCCTTTTCTCTTTCCCTCTTTTATCCTACTACTTTTTCGGTATTTTTAAAATCATTTTTAAACTAGTTGGGTTTTTATTGTCTTGTATGTTAAACTCTTAACAAAACTGAAAAAGGAAAGCATTGTACCTCGGTGTTCGCATGCTCCCAAAAGGTTTATGATGTTGGGGTGATGTCCAAGTTTACAAAGTACTTCCAGTTCCCCAGCAAAATCTCTGTGATCATCCTTGGAGGCATATTCTGCAAATTAAAAAAGAGAGTGCTGTGCATCAGTTACTCCTACAATCTTTACCACCTTAATGCACCTGATGAAATGGGCTTTAGCCCACAAAACTGTACGTCATAATAATTTATTTTTTTTAATGTGCTTCCAGGTGAGATTTGATCACATGCCCGGAAGTTCAGGTTGACCCTCTTGCACAATACCCCTCTCCCCAAGTGGACTTCCTACAGTAAGGAAAGTGATGGGGAAGATTTGCTAGAAAGTGTGGGATAAGAATTGTTTGACGCCGGGCTTATCCACACTCTCCCTTGATCCTCCTTGTACAGTATGTTACTTGCACCTTCCATTTATTTTATTTTTTTTGGGGGGGGGGAAACCATATGATGTTCCTACTGAAATGGTGGCATGTTGATTTTTCTTAAGTCTAAATTTGCTTTCCCATTAACGATGGACAAAACGTATTTGGAAAATGCGGGTTTTCAGCTGTTGGCGAGCCCGCTATGTCAAACAATATCCTCACAGGGAAATGGTTAAGCAGATCCTGACCCTACAGACAGAAAGAGGACTTTGAATAATAAAAAAGGGGGTAAAGGTTTCATGCCCACTTTTTAAGCTTTGTGTATAGATTTTTACGTTAGTGTAACTTTTAAAAACTCACTTGTATTAAGATGAACAAGGTCTAAAAAATGGATTATTTTGCATGAACGTGCATGAACAATTATTAAACAATGAAACTAAGAGGGGGAGGGGAGTAAAGTCAAGCAAAAATTATGGTTTAATTTTTTTATTATGATGGTTTTTTCTTTTCTTTTCTTTCATTTCTTTTTCTTTATATGTTGTTGCTTTATGTTTATTTTTGATGTTATCTTTTTGGAAAATTAATAAATTGTCCTAAAAAACAAAAACAAAAGCAGATCCTGACCCTACTGCTTCTCTGCTCATTCCCACTTTTTAAAAAAAGAATAACTGCATCCAAGCTCTGTTACATGCTTTTGCGTATAATACGGTTAGTCCATTAAGCCAACATCTAAAAGACCATGATTCAAGGCCAGGTATTAGCAACCTGCAAATCTCTCCTACAGATTTGCTGCCTTAAAAGACTCACCCTTCATCCTTTTAATGGCTGCATCCATTCGCAAGCCATCCTTCTTGATTCGTGCTTTGAGAACTTGGCCAAAGTTGCCTTCTCCAATCACATCCTGAAATTTGATGTCATTCCACTCCAGAACTGGGTAGATTGTGGGTTCTGGGCTATTTTTGGCTTTCCGGCTCAGAGTAAGAGTTCCTGAATTGAACTGCACAGCCGGCTCATCTCTCTGGAGGGAAAAGTTAGGCAAACACTATTTAGTGGTTGGTACATAAGAAGATAACAACTCAGAACGGGATGCATTAAAAGCATATTTATGTAATCTTGTTGTGAGAAGTGGTGTTGTTCTGTGAAGATGAAGTTTCTCTAAAATGAGTTAAAAAACAACACTTGTATCAGTGTGCAACAGAATAGGTTTTCCTTGGCTTAAAAGCACCCATAAACATATAGTCAATTTAACTGACCGAAGGAAAGTAGGCACAGATTTTCCAGGGGGAATATGAACCTGCATTGCAGGATATAATCCTGTTATAGCTGGTTGCTTATATTATATCTGCATGAATTGGTATAATTCCTCCTAATTTTTACCAGGCACAGCCCACCCATCTGGTGATCTGGCAGTGGGTTTGGTTTTTGTAAAGTATCACCACTTAGGGTGACAATCAAGGTTTTAAGTAAGTTACAAGCAAAACCAATTTCGATACAGGAATGTTTAGGGGAGGGGAATAATCATTTCCCATTTTGGGAGTCCCGTGATGACAGTTCTGTGTGACACCTTTAAGATTAACCAGTTTGAAACGGGAAACGCTCATCAAACTGTATTTGAAAGGGGTAAAAGTATCCCTGACCGTTAGGTCCAGTTGCGAACGACTCTGGGGTTGCGGGCTCATCTCGCTCTATGGGCCGAGGGAGCTGGCGTCTGTCCGCAGATGGCTCTCGGGTCATGTGGCCAGCATGACCAGAGCAGTGCACGGAAACGCCATTTACATTCCCGCTGGAGTGGTACCTATTTATCTACTTGCACTATGTGCTTTCGAACTGCTAGGTTGGCAGGAGCTGGGACCGAGCAACGGGAGCTCACCCCATCGCAGGGATTTGAACCGCCAACCTTCTGATCAGCAAGCCCTAGGCTCTGTGGTTTAGACCACAGTGCCACCCACGTGTACTCTTCGCTTAATGCCTCATTCGCAGATCTATCCTCAAGGAAAACCAAAGGACATACAACCACGTTTTGGAAGGCCTGGGCCATTCGCCGCTGGAAGTTTGCACGCTTTAGCTGTAGCATGATGAAGAAGGCCAGCAGGATTGTCAGGCAGGTCATCCCTGCAGAGCCCAAGATAGCAATCAGTAGCATTCTCCCTCCTTTGTGCTCAAATGGAACTGTGGGAACTATATGCATTAAAATAAAACAAAAAAATCAAAAGAAGTTGAATTCAGCACCTAGTCGACAAATACTAGAACCCATATTTTACAGGCATAAAATCAAAGGCAGGGGAATATTTGTACGAGCTAATTAAAGCTAGATGCCTTTATGAAACCAGAGGGATGTAAGGGACTCACTCACATGCTTCAATGGACTTTAGGTTCTCTGGATCGTGGCCTATAATCCATTTTGGCAGAGGTGGGTCCTAATACGCATTCACCCTGACAGCATAATTTTCCTGTAGTGCTTTAACTTGTGTTTCTTACACCCTGTCCTTGTATCTAGTGCTGACAATGTTCTATTTCCAATTGGCTGCTCTAGAAAGCATTGGTACTGAGAGCATAACTGCAGACCACAGGCAGCAAAGTTTGATAAAAGTTCTGCAGAGCAGTTTCCCTCCATTCACATGAGTGAAGTTCTGCTCGTGGGAAATTGGGGTCTATAATGTCCTAATTATACATAAGCCACATACACACAAATGGCAAAACAACAGCAGTTAAAGCATCACCATGGAAATCCTATCAACCACAGAATGCATTTTGCAGCTTTTGCTGGGTCTCAATTCATTTGGAATAAACTTGCATAAACTTGCTCAGTGCATGAGATGCTCTGATCTCTGCTAAAACTAACCTTTCATTTCTGGGAGGGTTTTCAGTTCAGCTGAAAGATTATCGCTTGGCCCAACGTTGTTCTGTGCCCTTATCTGAACCACATATTCGGTGTTTGGTTCAAGACCCTTGAGGTGGTACTGGGTGACGGTAGTGTTTTTTATGGTGACATCGATGTGGTTGTGCTCTGTCTTGCCACGGCCTTTGTAGCTGAGGATGATGGAGGAGATGGAATGCCCCACCGCAGTCGACCAAGAGATGACAGCCGAGGAGTCGGTGACATTTATAATTGTGAAGTTATCAGGTGCAGGGGGCCGTTCTGGCAAAGAAACAAGCGTATTAGCTTCTGTCTCGCATCACTCTGCTCATCCACTACGAAAAGTCACGTGGAATTGTTTTCATCACTCACAATGAATCAGGATTTGAGCCGGACAGGATGGCATTGTGAGTTCAAAATTCGGCAACAACAAATAAAATAGTTAGCATAACAGAGCAATTGTATATAGTGGCACCTTGGTTCTCGAACGTAATTCTTTCCGGAAGACCGTTCGAGTTCTGAAACGTTTGAAAACCGAGGCGCAAAGGGCTGTCTGCAAATGCAATTGAGAAAATTGAAAAACACGCAGCAGAAGCCATTCAGCTTCTGAGGCACGTTCGAAAATGGAAGCATTTACTTCCGGGTTTTCGGCGTTCAGGTTCTGAAACGTTTGTCAACAGAGACGTTCAAGAACCGAGGTACCAGACTTATAAGTGGGACTTACTTCTGAGGAAGTGTGCATAGGATTGCAGCCAGGGGTGCTGACTCCCCCCCCCCATTGAGGGGGCCCGGAGTTGTGTGACATCATACACGTGACACCATGCACCCCTCTGAGCGTCCCACCCCTGGCTGGTGTGTGAGCGCTTCCCCCTGCATTGGGGGATGGGTATGCTCCCCCTCAATATTGGGGAGGCTCAGCCCCCTGCCCACAAATAATAATAATAATAATAATAATAATAATTTATTATTTATACCCCGCCCATCTGGCTGGGCTTCCCCGGCCACTCTGGGCAGCTTCCAAAAGAATATTAAAATACTATAATACATCAAACATTAAAAGCTTCCCGAAACAGGGCTGCCTTCAGATGTCTTCTAAAAGTCTGGTAGTTGTCGTTCTCTTTGACATCTGGTGGGAGGGTGTTCCACAGGGAAGGCGCCACTACCGAGAAGGCCCTCTGCCTGGTTCCCTGTAACAAATATTAAGGTGAGCGAAGCACCTTCTGCCCCCTATAGTTGCTGCCCCTGATTTCAGCCTGTTAAAATACTGTGAGCCCTAGCTTGCAAAATATTTTATTTTTATTTTTGGAGGGGTTGTTCTGCCATTTCTATTGATGCACTCCTTAATCCGCAGCCCCCTGAGCTGCATCTTACACCACGTTCTTCTCTTTAACTTTTAATGGATGCAGCATGTTCAACTGATGATTTCAGCAAGCACTCTGACACATCTTCAAGAACTTCATGTGGGATAATACCCCCCAAATGTTTTGCAGGTAAAGTGTTAGCCTGTTTCACATGTGGGCTAATGCAGAATTAGTCTGAAATGCAGAACCAGTTGTTCCAGGAAAGAAACCAGTTTCTCAGGAAATGCTTTTCAGGGGCAAAATAATAATAATAATGCAATAGCTCTACATTGTGTGTGGACTATGTAGACAAAAACAAGTGTACAGTCTCCATTGATTCTAGAATAAAATGCTTTGTAGATGCAAGCCCTACTAAGTAATTTTGTGAGCAGCTCTGGGACCTTCTTAAGCTAAAGAAAAGAGTTTTTAAAATGCTTTCGATAAATCAGTGTCTCTTTAAAAAACAACAACCGAAAACCCTCCTCCGCTGAGGTTTTGGCAGTATTTAAGCTGCATTGATTATTTAAGCTGTATTGATTGGTGGATTTTAAAGGCAGGTTAATAATGAACTAAAAGTACCTAAGAATCCTTTAATCAACTGACAGATTTAGAAGTTAGGGAATGGTATTGGCCCTGGTGAGGAAATATAATAATGAGCTCCGTGAATCCCTGAAATAAGTTTTCCTGGTGGAAATCAAGATACTTGAGCGTGAATGAAGTGAGGAGCATGAAATGCCTTTTGCTGCCACTAGGTGTCAGCAGGCACTCAGTTATTATGAGATCTCAGGGCTGTTCACAGCATAAAAATACAAGGGGGGGGGAACCCACAAAACATACATAATAAAAACAAAAACAAACCTATGACCTCCCTCTCCCCGCTTCCACAACACATTTTAAAAGGGTCTTGGGTGTAATCGACCCAAGGCCTGGTTGAAGAGGAACGGTGAGCCTCCCTGGGGAAAACATTCCACAAATGGGGAGCCACCACAGATTAGGCCCCGTTCTCGTGTTGCCACCCTCGGGACCTCACGTGGAGGAGACATACAAAGAAGGGCCTCAGAGGATGATTTCAGGGTCCAGGGAGGTTCCTATGGAAAGAGGCCGTCTTTGAGGTATGGCGGTCCTGAGCCGTTTGACCTCCCTGACCCATTGACCATTCTGGCTGAGGCTGATGGGAGCTGGAATCCATAACACCAGGAGTAAAGGAGGTTCCCCAGCCCTGGGGTGGACCATGCTGTACAAATTACAAATGAGGCCTGCTAGGTCATACAAAGTGGGCTTGTTAGACGCTCCCTTCACTCACGGTCACTGAAGGTCCACGCATCCAGATAGTCGCTCCATTCTCCTTCGGACTTGCTGTTCACACGGACTCTGCACTTGTAGTGGTGCCTGGGCTCTAGATTGTCGATGACCAGGGCGGACATGTTTCTCCCCAGCTGATGGGTCGGGGGGACACCCCCGTTCTTATCATCCACGCTCTTACATTCCACTTCGAGTTGGACGTCCTCTCCCACCGGCTGCCCCACCGGCTGCCAAGAAAAGGTCAGCGCCGTCGTGCCTTTAGGAACGAGGGAGAGGCCCCTTGGCGGAGGGAGGCCTTTAGAGAGTCGTGAGAAGGAATGTTAATGCCTCTGGAACCCCTCAGAGCAAAAGAAGAACCTGCCAAGATGATGCCAAGAGTCCTTTGTGGTCCGCCATCTTGTTCCCCACTATGGCCGCCCAGGGGTTTCCAGAAAGCACAGTAGCAAAGTGCGGAGGGCCTCCTCTGTGTCCCTAGTGTTTAGGCTCTGAGAGCCCATTGAACTATCATGGATATTTATTTAAGATAACCACCATTACCCACCACTACCCGGCCTCGGCCCAGTATACCTGAAGGAGCATCTCCGTCCCCATTGTCCATCCCAGACACTGAGGTCCCGCTCCGAGGGCCTTCTGGTGGTTCCCTCCCTGCGAGAAGTGAAGCTACAGGGAACCAGGCAGAGGGCCTTCTTGGTGGTGGTGCCTGCCCTGTGGAATGCCCTCCCTTCAGAGAGGGCATTCCTCTCTGTCAAGGAAATAATGCAGCTCATTGGTTAGTCTGGAGAATGCTCAACCACAAGCTAGTTTTGGATGACATTCTAAGCCAAGCCACGGGTCAGCTCTGTACAGCTGCAAAGTGATGAAGGAGGTGCAAAGTTATCACAATCTCCTCCCCAGGGAGATTTGGGCAACCAAAATGGTCAAAGGCCTGGAAACGATGCCTTATGAGGAACTAAGAGAGCTGGGCATGTTTAGCCTGGAGAAGAGGAGGTTAAGGGGTGATATGATAGCCATGTTCCAATATATAAAAGGATGTCACATAGAGGAGGGAGAAAGGTTGTTTTCTGCTGCTCCAGAGAAGCGGACACGGAGCAATGGAGCCAAACTACAAGAAAGAAGATTCCACCTAAACATTAGGAAGAACTTCCTGACAGTACGAGCTGTTTGACAGTGGAATTTGCTGCCAAGGAGTGTGGTGGAGTCTCCTTCTTTGGAGGTCTTTAAGCAGAGGCTTGACAACCATATGTCAGGAGTGCTCTGATGGTGTTTCCTGCTTGGCAGGGGGTTGGACTCGATGGCCCTTGTGGTCTCTTCCAACTCTATGATTCTATGATTCTATGATTCTATGATTCTAGGAGCTTGCACACCTGGATGATTTATTTATTTATTATTAGAATTTATACACCGCCCTATACCTGGAGGTCTCAGGGTGGTTCACAAATAAGATCACAATATATAAAATCAAATTAAAAACAACAACCCAATAAAAAAACCTCCAAAAGTGAGCCACATTCTAAAAGGGTATTGGATGTCAGTAAGATCAACCAAAGGACTAGTTAAAAAGGAATGTTTTTGCCTGGCGCCTAAAGGTGTATAGTGAAGGCGCCAGGCGAACTTCCCCAGGGAGAGCATCCCTTAGACGGGGAGCCACTGTAGAGAAGGCCCTGCTCTCGTGTTGCCACCCTCTGGACCTCTTGAGGAGGAGGCACACGAAGGTGGGCCTCGGAAGATGATCTCAGGGTCCGGGTAGGTTCATATGGAAAGAGGCGGTTCTTGAGGTATAGTGGTCCTGAGACGTTTAAGGCTTTTAAGGTCAAAACCAGTTTGACTTAGCATGATGCGCCACTAGGGCACAGTAACAGAGCTTGAGATTGTATACAATGTACTCTTTAATGGCTCTAATTCAAATTATTGTTATTTTTACTTTAAAAAGTAACAAAGCTTGATATTGTATACAATGTACTCTTTAATGGCTCTAATTCAAATTATTGTTATTTTTACTTTAAAAACATGCTCAATTTATCACTTTTAGATAAATACCTTTTCCACATGCAAATGGCTATGCACAGTGCTATTTTTCTAGAAAAAGGGGTGCCAGAGCTCACCATGAGCTTTCTCCCTTGTTCTCTCAGAATAGCAATTGCGCCCACCTGAGAGGTGCCAGAGCTGAGTTCCAGTGAGCTCTGGCTGAAAAAAAAGCAACTGGCTATACAGTGGTACCTTGGTTCTCGAACAGAATCCGTTCCGGACGTCTGTTCAACTCCTGGAACCATTCCAAAACCAAGGCATGGCTTCCGATTGGCTGCAGGAGCTTCCTGCACTCAATTCAAAGCCACGGCGGACGTTTGGCTTCCAAAAAACGTTCACAAACCGGAACACTCACTTCCGGATTTGCGGAATTCGGAAGCCGATTTGTTCAGCAACTGAGCCATTCGGGAACCAAGATACCACTGTACATGCACACAAGGTAGCCACAGGTAGGAAGACAGTTGTAAGATAGTGAGCATCCCCTTTGTGAAAAAGTTCTGAAGACCTGCATACCAACAGCAGCTGTAGTGAAACTGGCCTCTGGCCCAGGATGCCCGACGCCCTTTTCTCCTCTGCGAGTCAGCCGGACACAGAAGGAATATTCTGTTTTGGGTTCCAGATCGCTTAACTTCCAGATCCTTTCAGTGACTGCATTTGAAAGGAGGAACAACAACAGAATTACACGCACTGCTAAGTGATAAGGGAAGATAGAGTTGTAAACAAACATACTTCTTTTGCTCAAAGGTTGCACAATGTTTACTGAGGTGCACGTGTTCTGGTTGGCTGTGTAGTTCTGAGGGAGTTTTCCTCTGTATGTTTGGTCAGATGTCTCCCTGCTACGTACAGGACCTGAACTAAGAAAGACAAAACCTCTTTGCTCCTTTCTTCTCAACTAGGTTGCTCAGTAAATTATTATTGGGACTTTTCTGTTTGGACTCTGCATTTTAAAGATTTTAATGCTTTGGGAAACAATGGAAAAACCTATTTGCCAGAGGTACGACTGGGGACACACCACAAACAGCGCCTTTGTGGGATTCAATACAAGCTTTGTGCTTTAATTGTAACCGTATTGAGACAATTTTTGATATATTGTGATGAATAAAGATATAATACGGAGGAGGAGGAGAGGGAGAGGGAGAGGGAGAGGGAGAGGGAGAGCTTGGACTTGATATTCCACCTTTCACTCCCCTTAAGGAGTCTCAAAGCGGCTAACAATCTCCTTTCCCTTCCTCCTCCACAACAAACACTCTGTGAGGTGAGTGAGTCTGAGAGACTTCAGAGCCCAAGGTCACCCAGCAGCTGCATGTGGAGGAGCGGGGAAGCGAACCCGGTTCACCAGATTACGAGTCCACTGCTCTTAACCACTACACCACACTGCCTTTGACTCTCTCTCTCTCTCTAACAAACAACAGCACCCCGACCTGAATTCGGCAGAACACAGCAGAACACAGCATGATGTTGGCATACCCCCGCGGTGTCTGCATAATAATAATAATAATAATAATAATAATTTATTATTTGTACCCCGCCCATCTGGCTGGGTTTCCCCAGCCACTCTGGGCTGCTTCCATAGAAACCAAAAAACACTAAAATATCATACATTAAAAACTTCCCTGAACAGGGCTGCCTTAAGATGTCTTCTGAATGTCAGGTAGTTGTTTATCGTTTTGACATCTGATGGGAGGGCGTTCCACAGGGCGGGTGCCACTACCGAAAAGGCCCTCTACCTGGTTCCATGTAGCTTTGCTTCTCGCAATGAGGGAACCGCCAGAAGGCCCTCGGCGCTGGACCTCAGCGTCCAGGCAGAACAATGGGGGTGGAGACGCTCCTTCAGGTATACTGGGCCGAGGCCGTTTAGGGCTTTAAAGGTCAACACCAGCACTTTTAATTGTGCTCGGAAACGTACTGGGAGCCAATGTAGGTCTTTCAAGACCGGTGTTATGTGGTCTTGGCGGCCGCCCCCAGTCACCAGTCTAGCTGCCGCATTCTGGATTAGCTGTAGTTTCCGAGTCACCTTCAAAGGTAGCCCCACGTAGAGCGCATTGCAGTAGTCCAAGCGGGAGATAACTAGAGCATGCACCACTCTGGCGAGACAGTCCGCGGGCAGGTAGGGTCAACTTCAATCCATTAGCCGCCATCCATCCTCCAACCGCCTCCATCCTCCATCCAACCGCATGTCCCCCCGACATACGCGAGTGATGTCAGCACACCACAGGGCATGCTGACGCCATGCACGCATGCTGCAGGGCATGCGCACACAGCGGGGTCGCGTGGCACGGCCCCAAGGCAACCTCAACCAAGGCAAGGCAGCGCATCAACTGCGAGCATTCTGCTAAACACAAACAGTGTACCGACGTGTGATGCTAACCATTGGCCCACCACCCGAACCAGGTTTAACTGCATCAGCATTTAAACACTGCAAAGCCCATATCAGTGGAATAATAATAATAATAATAATAATAATTATTATTATTATTATTATTATTTATTTATACCCCACCCATCAGGGACGCGGGTGGCGCTGTGGGTTAAACCACAGAACCTAGGACTTGCCGATCAGAAGGTCGGTGGTTCGAATCCCCGCAATGGGGTGAACTCCCGTTGCTCGGTCCCTGCTCCTGCCAACCTAGCAGTTTGAAAGCACATCAAAGTGCAAGTAGATAAATAGGTACTGCTCTGGCGGGAAGGTAAACGGCGTTTCCATGCGCTGATCTGGTTTGCCAGAAGCAGCTTAGTCATGCTGGCCACATGACCCGGAAGCTGTATGCCGGCTCCCTCGGCCAATAAAGTGGGATGAGCGCCGCAACCCCAGAGTTGGTCACGACTGGACCTAATGGTCAGGGGTCCCTTTACCCTTTACCTTTACCCTGGCCATCTGGCTGGGTTTCCTTCCAACAAAACACTAAAATACAATAACCTATTAATAACCTAAACAGGGCTGCCTTCAGATGTCTTCTAAAAGTTTGGCAGTTGTTTTTCTCTTTGACATCTGATGGGAGGGCATTCCACAGGGCGGGTGCCACTACCAAGAAGGCCCTCTGCCTGGTTCCCTGTAGCTTTGCTTCTCGCAGTGAGGGAACTGCCAGAAGGCCCTCGGTGCTGGACCTCAGTGTCCGGGCAGAACGATGGAGGTGGAGACGCTCCTTCAGGTATACTGGACCGAGGCCGTTTAGGTAGACCACTGCCATGGCTTTCCCTAAAGAATCCTGGGAATTGTAGGCTGGTGAGGGGCTGAAGAACCTCTGCTAATATTCTCCCTCATGGAACTGTAAGAAGAACTTTGATGGATCAGTGTCTTGTCTTCAGTGGTCAAACAGATGATTTTGGAAAGCTCACAAGCAGGAAATGAGTGCCCTAACCTCCGTTCCAGTTTTTGTGGGGGACCACAACTGGTGGCTGAAGACAGGATCCTGGAAGTAGCAAGCAGCCATGATGATCAGAAGCTACTGACCAAAGTGTCCAGATTGTTTGGGGGGAAATAAAATGATGGTAGCACCTACATGTGGCCTATATGAGGAAGCAGAAACTCTTGTGATAAACACTTACCTTCCAAGGTCTTCCACTGAAATTTGGCGGTTTTGTAGAGAAGCTGCGTTGACACAATCGGTCCATCCCCGCTATATATATCAGCATTTGTATCAATGAGGAGAAAATTATGTCCTCTTTCGACCAGTGTTGGAGCTTTCTGAGGCATGGGAAGAACTGGTCAAGAAGATGAATTGTTTAATAACAGCAAAAATAGTAATGAAGATTTTTTTTGTCTCCTGAATTATCAGGAGGCATGCAATGGATCAATACGATTATTATATTTATTCTGTTGCTCTGCCTTGTAGGGAGTAATCCTCAGGTGAGTTTGTCCTGATACATCCTTTCAGAATGTGAGCCCCTAATATGGAATCTACAGAAACCTGTTATTCATACATTGCAAGGCAGAGTGATTAGTTTCCAAATCAGAAACAGTAACTTATGAAACAGCTCTTGAAACGGGTGACATTAGAGAGCAGTGGAGACTGGTCTATAGTTGGCTCTGCCTCTCTTTGGCTCTGTCGCCACCTACTGTTGACCTCCTGCCTTACACCCAACAGACATCAGCCACCACGGATAAGAGACCTCTCTGATTTCAAGCACCAGGTTTGGTGATGCATTTTAGGGTGTGCTCGATTTCGGTCACGTGACTAATGCCACCACAGCTAAGAGACCGAGTCATTTACTTCCCATTGGCCATCATGGCCGAATTGATTGCCCATCCTCCTTTTCAGGCAAGATTCTCCTCCCTCTGTCTCCCCATTTCCTTTCTCATACTCATCTCATTTTTCTCTCCAAACAAAATCAGGTCTCCCTACAGTTGATGGGACTCCCTGACAGCCATCCTCTCCGTGTCGTTTGGTCTAAAGCTATCGTTCTTTTCTAACTCAAAACTGTACTCAAGTCAACATTGGGTGACTGTTGTTGATCTTCGTTGCCAGTGACTCATTTTGTCCTCCTGTTATGCAGGCAAGACTCAAAGGGCCTTTAAGATCTGTGGACATTTACATCTGTCAGATTTAGCTGACTGCTTTCTCAGTACTTTGGTTTCCTTGACAACTGAAATTATTTTCAGAGGCCTCTGCTTCTGGGCATTCTCATTAGTATGGGAAACCAAGCACCAAAGTCATATACTGTTTGCCAGACTGGATTCTGGGGGAAATTCCTCCCTCTTCTTTGAGGGCATTTTCTACTTCAAATCAACATTTCAGCAAAACTCATGACTTGCCCTCAGAGGAACTACACCTGACTCTTGAGGGTGTATCACCGTTGAATATCAACGAAGATTTACCAATCCATTAATTAATGCGTGCCTATTGCAATCAATGATGGGATGCGGGTGGCGCTGTGGTCTAAACCACTAAGACTAGGGCTTGCCGATCGGAAGGTCGGTGGTTCGAATCCCCGCAACGGGGTAGGCTCCTGTTGCTCGGTCCCAGCTCCTGCCAACCTAGCAGTTCGAAAGCACATCAAAGTGCAAGTAGGGAAGGCACTGCTCTGGTTTCGCCAGAAGCGGCTTAGTCATGCTGGCCACATGACCCGGAAAAACTGTCTGCGGACAAATGTCGGCTCCCTCAGCCAGTAAAGCGAGATGAGCGCCGCAACCCCAGAGTCGTTCGCGACTGGACTTAACTGTCAGGGGTCCTTTACCTTTTTATTCCAATCAACATCATTTAAATGCACACTTAGGCCGCGCTGATTTGGGTGAGATATTTTGGTGTAGTCAAGTCTGAAGTCTTAAAGGTTATCAGTTACCTTTAACTGTGACTTGGAAAGGTTGTTCCACCATGCCCGCCACTGTCTCAACAATGTAGACCCACGTTCCAGAATCAGAAGGCTGGACTTTTTCAACATGAAATGTGGCTTCTGTAACTTCTGACTGGTTTCTGTTTGCCACTTGCGTAGGCTAAAACAGGAAACAATAGAAACAAATTATTTAGAGAGCCAGTGTGGTGTAGTGGTTATGAGCAGTAGTCTTGTAATCTGGCGAACCGGGTTCGCTTCCCCGCTCCTCCACATGCAGCTGCTAGGTGACCTTGGGCCAGTCACACTTCTCTGAAGTCTCTCAGCCCCACTCACCTCACAGAGTGTTTGTTGTGGGGGAGGAAGGGAAAGGAGAATGTTAGCCGCTTTGAGACTCCTTTGGGTAGTGACAAAGCAGGATATCAAATCCAAACTCTTCTTCTCTTCTTCTTCTTCTTAAATTAAACATGTGCAGACCTCACTCATAACAGTTCACTGGATTTACTGAAACCTCTTTCTTTTTTCTTCTTTTTTTGCCTTCCTTGACATTCCTTAGATATTTTGACCAAGCAGGTTGCTCCAAAAATTCACCTAGAAATTTCATTAGGTGAATTTTGCTGCTGTTCAAATTGGTTTCATCCTATTTTGGGGTGGGGGTGGGGTGGGAAGTGTCATTCAAAAGCAAATGGAGCCTTTGAATGTTGCATATCAGCCGAGGGCTTAGTAATGCACTTAAAAGGATATCTTGTTTATTTGGTCACAGCATCTGAGGAATCACTATGCTGCAGGATAGGGCTACCACACTTTTAATAGTTACATCTGCTGAAATCCTCTTTTCCATGCAGTTATTAAAAGTGCAGGATGAGCTTTTATTTTTATTATGTATTTTGTGTTTTTTTATATAGTAATTTTATGTTGTGAACCACCCTAAGCTCTATGGGTATAGGGCAGTACACTAATAAATAATAATAATAATAATAATAATAATAATAATAATAATATACAGCTCCTGCACACTCAAAAGAGGGAACTGATCAGCAACTTACCTTAAGGACCGTCCCATCTTTTTTTATTAGTTTAATTTCTTCTTTTGTAGGAAGTGGCTTGCCGGTAGCTATGCAGCTAGATTTGAACTCCGAACCGGCGTTGAGCTCCACAGCACCGGGCAAGTTCTTTATCTCAGGTGATTCATCTGCTGCACCTGTGTGTGAGGGAGATAAAAGAATTTACAGCATGCTATGTAGGTTGTTCATTCTCGCCAGAGATAGAAGGGATCTGGCCTGGTATTCCTGGCTCAGTTTGGGAAAAAACACACTATCCTATTTGCAACCAGGAAGCTAAGAAACCAGGGTTGATAGGTTTAATTGGATTAATCAACTTATGATAGCAGACCCTCCAAGTGTCCCTATTTTCCAGGGACAGTCCCAGATTTACAGAAGCCATCCAAGTTTCTGATTTGATCTCAGAGTATCCTACTTTTCCTTAGGATGTCCCTATTTTCATCAGAGAAATGTTGGAGGGTATGGAGTTATGCAACCCACAAGCCAAGGAAATACAACTTTTAGAAGACATCTGAAGGCAACCCTGTATAGGGAAGATTTTAAAAAATGTTTTATTATGTTTTTATATACGTTGAAGAAGGGCCGCGGGTGGTGCTGTGGGTTAAACCACAGAGCCTAGGACTTGCCGATCAGAAGGTCGGCGGTTCGAATCGCTGCAACAGGGTGAGCTCCCGTTGCTCGGTCCCTGCTCCTGCCAACCTAGCAGTTCGAAAGCACGTCAAAGTACAAGTAGCTAAATAGGTACCGCTCCGGCGGGAAGGTAAACGGCATTTCCGTGCACTGCTCTGGGTCACCAGAAGTGGCTTAGTCATGCTTGCCACATGACCCGGAAGCTGTATGCCAGCTCCCTCGGCCAGTAAAACAAGATGAGCGCCACAAGCCCAGAGTCGGCCACGACTGGACCTAACGGTCAGGAGTCCCTTTTACTATATACGTTGGAAGCTGTCCAGAGTGGCTGGGGCAACCCAGTCAGATGGGTGGGGTATTAATAATAATAATAATAATAATAATAATAATAAATTGTCTAGGATGTCCCTATTGGAGAGTACAGAGTTATGCAAACCCCGAGCTGAAGAGATAACTAACTATATAACCTTTAGAAGACATCCAAAGGCAGCCCTGTATTGAGAAGTTTTTAACGTTTAATGTTTTATTACGTTTTTATATACAGTGGTACCTCGCAAGACAAAAAACTCACTAGATGAAAGGGTTTATTGTTTTTTGAGCTGCTTCGCAAGACGATTTTCGCTATGGGCTTGCTTCGCAAGACGGAAACGTCTTGCAAGTTTGTTTCCTTTTTCTTAACACCGTTAATACAGTTGCGACTTGACTTCGAGGAGCAACTCATAGAACACGGTGTGGTAGCCTTTTTTGAGGTTTTTAAAGACTTTGGTGATTTTTGAAGCTTTTCCAAAACTTTCCTGACACCGTGCTTCGCAAGATGAAAAAAATCGCAAGATGACAAAACTCGCGGAACGAATTGATTTCGTCTTGCAAGGCACCACTGTATGTTGGAAGCCACCCAGAGTGGCTGGAGCAACCCAGTCAGGTGAATGGGGTATAAATAATAAAATTATTATTATTGTTGTTGTTATTATTGACTAGTCTAGGACATCCCTATTTTCATTGGAGAAATGCTGGAGGCTATTAGCATGTTCTCTGCCACTGAGCTACGGCAAGCAAGTCTTGGCAAAAAAAGAGACAGAGATTAACAACCTTTGTACGAAGCACAAAAGACTTTTGTTGCACTACAGTGTTACCTTTGCTTTACCTTCTTTTTCACATTCCAGACCGTGCCAACCCACGTGGCAGATGCAGCCCTTAAAGCTGTCGCACGTTCCCCGGTTGCTGCAGCCGTTGCACTTGACTTTGCAGTCGGGCCCATAAAAACCGGGCTTACAACCTGCAAGAACACACAGGCGGGATAAGAGTTAACTGTGTGGCATCAGATACAAGGATCGTTCTGGATTTCATGAATCAGGTGACTGCGTCAGCTTGTTAGAGTTATCTGCTTTGAGTATTTCTGTGTGTACTGGGGACGCGGGTGGTGCTATGGTCTAAACCACTGAGCCTCTTGGATTTGCTGATCAGAAGATCGGTGGTTTGAATCCCCGCGATGGTTGAGCTCCCATTGCTCTGTCCCAGCTCCTGCCAACCTAGCAGTTTGAAAGCACACCAGTGCAAGTAGATAAATAGGTACTGTTGTGGCGGGAAGGTAAATGGTGTTACTGTGTCCTGTTGCGCCAGAAGCAGTTTAGTCCTGCTGGCCACATGACCTGGAAAGCTGTCTGTGGACAAATGCCTGCTCCCTTGGACTGAAAGCGAGATGAGCGCATTGGATCAAATCTATGCTTCCAGGTGCCATAAGAAAGCTGCAGAGATAGCGCAGGATAGTGTGCACCCTGGAAATGATCTCTTTCAGCTTCTGTGTTCTGGAAGAAGGTACAGGGTTATAAAGACTAGGACTAGCCGCCTGAGAAACAGTTTCTATTCAAATGCGATTTTGGTTTTAAACGCAGTGTAAGGTAGTCTCTATGGGAGTATATTGTATTTAATTATGGGGTATCAGAGTTTTTAGAGGGCTAACTGGGATGAGATAGCTGGGACAGCAGGCTTGTTGGTTTCTGAATGTCTGACAAACAAACCTAGCAATCTGGCCCACAGTCTGTTTTTAAGTGACTTTTGTCCCTCCCACTGCCCCCCCTCACAACACCTTCACACATCACCAGTGTAAAGCGTGTATATGATTTTACCTTCATCACACTGCAGTCCGTTCCATCCTGAGGCACATGAACAGCCGTATGGGTCAGGCAGGCAAAACATAAAAGATTTGCAACCTGACTTTTCTTTACAGCTCTCTTGGCAAGCCTTGCCAAATTTGTTTTCTCCACAAGCTGTAAATGGAGAAGAAAAGTGTCAGACCAATGAAGTATCCCTCTTATGACTCTGCAAGGTAAGTTATAAATCCTGCCCCCTTCTTTATTGAAATTCTGGTCTTCCTGATTTCTGATTTTCCCAGTCATTTTCGCCATCTCCACAAAGCCCATCAGTTTGGTCTGCCATTCCTCTCTGGCGGGAACTTGGTCTTGCTTCCAACTCTGGGCTAACTGGCTTGTTTCTTCATAGCACATGGGGCCAGTTCAATACATTTTGGCGCCTGAGACGAACACCAAAATGGTGCCCGCTTCCCTCCCCAACCAGAGAAGAGAGGGCAAGTAGAGATCTACATCAGGAACAAGGGTGGAACAAAGATCTACATCACAAACAAAGCAGGAATAAGGATCTACATTGGGTACAAAATGGCGGGAGGAGACTCAGATTTGTCAAGAGGCCACTGCAGAGCAGTCATGGTGGCCAATGTGGCAGCTGATCTGGCCTCCAAGGCATACGCCACAGCAGCAGGCAATGCATTCCTCAGAGGCTGGATCTGCTGCCCCGTGAACCCTGCCGCCTGAGGCACTTGCCTCACCTTGCCTCATGGGTGGGCCGGCCCTGACTGTGCACCACAGGTAGGAGAGGGGCAGATTCAACTGAGCAGCATGCACCAGTTCACTGCTGCTTCACGGTAAGGACAGTTTACGGTTTACCATGACGCGCAAACTAGGCGAATGCATGAATGAAATGTGGAACTCAGTAACACATAACAAACACTTTGTCAAGCAGAGGCATGACCAGGCGTAGGCAAACTCGGCCCTCCAGATGTTTTGGGGCTACAATTCCCATCATCCCTGACTACTGGTCCTGTTAGCTAGGGATGATGGGAATTGTAGGCCAAAAACATCTGGAGGGCCGAGTTTGCCTATGCCTGGTCATGAACATTTGGAACGGCTGAAGGTTAACGTTCTACCTGTTGGAAAAAAATGTATTGTACAGTGGTACCTTGGTTCTCAAACACCTTGGTACTCAAACAACTTGGAACCCAAACACTGCAAACCCGGAAGTGTTCCGGTTTGCAAACTTTTTTTGGAAGCAGAACGCGCTCCGTTTTGAGTGCCACACTTCCATTTTGAGTGTTACACTGAGGCCTGTTTGTTTTTGCTATTTATTTTGTGTTTCTGTTTTTGCGGCTCTTTTTGTTTTGTTTTCGTGACTGTGTGGAACCCAGTTCAGCTACTGATGGATTGACTGTGTGGCTGCAGTACATCGCTTATTGCTTTCATTTTACGGATCAATGGTCTCGTATGGATAGTAAAATTCATGTTAAACTGCTGTTTAAGGGGTTGTTTTTAAAAAGTCTGGAAAGGATTAAACCGTTTTGCCTAACTTTCTATGGGAAAGCGCACCTTGGGTTTGGAATGCTTTGGCTTTGGAACAGACTTACGGAATGGATTAAGCTTGAGAACCAAGGTGCCACTGTACTTTTAAGAAAGGAAGATTTTATCTGCCGCATATGCTTTCATTTTTGAATGTTTCGATGTCTCTTACCCTTTTCGCACGTTTTCCCCATGAATCCAGGGGGGCAAATGCACTCCCCAGTATCTTCATGGCAGATGCCGTTGTTCTTGCACTCTGGACAGTGAGAGCTACAGTCGGGTCCCCATTTCTGAGATGCACACCCTTCGTGGAAAAGTGTAAGAATCAGTGAGCGAAATAATACCGAGATCCTGAGCCAAATACAGCGCTCTGTATGTGTTTGTGGTTTTTTTAACAGGTGTCTCATGTAAAAGCTTCTACAACAACTCCCAAGTATGAGCTACTCTGTTACCTCCTCTGCTAGGAGTGCTTTTAAATGTGTTTTAAATTTATGGTGTTGATGTGTTCGGAGATCAACCCCGTTGTGTTCTGCTGTTTGTTTTTAAATATTGATTAAGCATTCAGAAAGAACAGTTCCTTACACGTATGTGCTTCCCCCCTTAAACATGTGTGACTTTGGGTCTATTGGGGGGGGGGGAATGGCATACAAATTGAAAGAACACATGAGAGAAAAAACCAGCAAGCATGGTTTTCCCCGTCCATTTAAACTTGGCCTTGTTGTATTCTAACTATCAGCTGTGCTTCCTCCGCTGCACGGTTTCGGTAAAAATGAAAAGAGAACTTTGACGTTTCAGCTTTTTTCTGCAAACCATCACTTGCTCCTTTGCCACGCAAGTTACAAAATCGGACCCACCTGTACCCTATTTCCCTCACCTGGCAGCGTACCAGTTCTACACCTCTCCAGCTCTCCATTTAAGAAAGATACATATAAAGATAAAGGTACCTCTGACCATTAGGTCCAGTCATGACCGACTCTGGGGTTGCGGTGCTCATCCTGCTTTATTGGCCGAGGGAGCCGGCTTACAGCTTCCGGGTCATATGGCCAGCATGACTAAGCCGCTTCTGGCGAACCAGAGCAGTGCACGGAAACACCGTTTACCTTCCCGCCGGAGCAGTACCTATTTATCTACTTGCACTTTGCCGTGTTTTTGAACTGCTAGGTTGGCAGGAGCAGGGACCGAGCAACGGGAGCTCACCCCGTCGCAGGGATTCGAACTGCCAACCTTCTGATTGGCAAGTCTTAGGCTCTGTGGTTTAACCCACAGCGCCAACCTACTACCATTATTACAAAGGCTATAGCAGCAGCTGGTGAATCAGCTATGCTAACTTTTATTCCCCCTTTCCCTTTAAATTCTGGGTTGTCGCTTCATCATTTTTACCTTGCTGTGTTTTTACTAGTATTTAACCAAATCGCCCTGGGATTCGGATCAGACGAAGGGAAGTTTAAAAGTCGAATTAAATTAATAAACATATAACTTTGCTCGTAACTAAATGTCAGCCCCGTTAATTTCAGAGGGTCTGCTCTAAGCACAACTAAGTCCTGATCCAACTCTTTGTGTAATAATAATAATAATAATAATATAATTTATTATTTATACCTCGCTTATTTGGCTGGGTTTCCCCAGCCACTCTGGGCAGCTCCCAACGGAATAATAATAATAATAAAACGATAAAACATCAAACATTAAAAACTTCCCTAAACAGGGTTGTTTTCAGATGTCTTCTAAAAGTCAGGTAGTTGTTTATTTCCTTGACATCTGATGGGAGGGCATTGCACAGGGCAGGCGCCACTACCAAGAAGGTAGTTTTAACTTAAGAAGAAGCGGATCAAATCTTACTTCTTACTATCAGCCTAGTATAAGCTGAAGTGAAGTGGCTTCCTCCTATGTATCTGACAGAGTACACCGCTGAATCTTGAGTCTGGTCATTCTGCAAGAACACATTTAGCACTTCTGGGACTTCGTGCCTGAGGACAGAAGATATGAAAGAACCTGTAGTGGAGAGAAGAGCCCATAAAAACATAACTGACGAGAAGATTGACGGAAGAAAAGGACTTGCCAGGTTAAAGGAGAGGAGTGAGGACTCTCTGAAGGACTTCAGGGTGCCTCATACCTCAAACACGAGACTTCCCATAAGATAAACTTTTCAAGAGCACATATTCAACTAGCAACAATTAAGATATCAAGAGAGATAAGAAGCACATTTCAGACACTTCTAACACATGCCTTTCTAACACATGCCTATGATGTGTGAGGTGGGCACTCATAATTCATCATTTTCAGTTCACATGCTCCTTCCCCACACCTGATGACACCTAAAGAACCCTTAATAAGAGGCCACCTAGGAGTCTTCTCAGATCATAGACTGAACCCTGCGTCATATCAACGCAGGTGCTCACGTGTTAACCATAAAAGCGGAAAAAAGGGACATAGATACCATTTTTATAGATAACTGCATCTTCTTCCTTAACAACCTTTCTGATGAAGGGAATGTCGACAGGTTCTCCGCGGTTTGTGGTAATGGTTAAAGCCACGGGAAGAAAGGTAGCTAAAATGAAAAAATAAAGGTGGTGGGGAAAAAAGGTTTGAATGAAATGTGGATTAGCTCTAATAAACTTTACCTCTTTGCTAGTCCTTCAGAACAGAAGGTGGAAATGTGATATACTGGGGGAGCAATCTAAATGTGAAAAGATGGGGCAACTCAATTCATAGCTTGCACTCTCTTTTGGAAACTCATATAAATCCTCCAGAAAGGGGGGGGGGCGGGGCGGAAGCATAACAACAATGAATACTTTGGCAATGGTCAGCAGAAAGGATAAACAAGTTTGTTGCAAATGATTCCACAAGCCAGAATTGCAGGGTTCATCCATGAAGGCTGTTTGGAGTTAGTTAGTTTTTTTAACAAAAAAAATACTTTGGAATAAAACATGTTTCTTTTTTGGCTTCCTTGAGTCCCACCCACCAACCCAGCCACCCCAAAGCCCTAGTCCTTTTGTAGGTGTTGTTTAGTTTATCTGCAAACTCTTGGGTTCACAGTATTGTTGGACTGGAAAGGAATCCACCTTCTTTAATGGGCTCTGTTCCAACGTATTTTTAGCTCGTGGCCTATATTTGAGTTAATTCATTAGTTTACAAATGGCCTGGAACTCACTATTCAGAGAGGAACAATAACTGGGCTTTGGAGCAGAGGCCTGTTTGCATCACATGTCGATTAGCATCTTGGCCAAGGATACAAAGGTTCCTTGAGGTATATACACAAGCACTTCCGCGCACAATGAAGTTTCACTGGAGTTGGGTTTCCCAACCATTACTCCTCCCCTTGCCTTGAAACGGTGGTCCCAAAACACCCCTGCTTGTTTCAGAAGCAGTTTCTTTGCTGCCTCCATATATTTCAAACACACCTGTTGTTATTGGAGGGACATGAATTGTTATCCACTCTGAGTAGCAGCTGTTCTCTGGGATAATGGGCAAAGATGCCTTTTTCCGTTACCACCAACTAGGGATGGGCACAGGTGTCAATTCTGGCCTCTCCCAGTTTTCTGTTCTCCCAGTCTTAAGCCTACACGTTTCTTCATCTGTGTCAGATGGCAATGGTGGTTGCTCGCAAGCAACCAGTCAGGACTCTGACCTGTCTTTTACAGGTTTTCTTTTGGTGCAAAGCTATTTACAGTGCAGAACCACAAGTTCATGTCTGCCTCAATCGCTAGCAGAATCCGGGAGTGGTCGTTTCTGGGTCCTCCCCCAACATAATAGCTTAGTCACCCCCAGCTTTTTCCTTCCTTTGCGTTTTACACCTCTGCGCAAGGTGGGCGACAGAAGAGGGGTGCTTCCCTCCTGGCTGGCTTGGCCAGGAGCGGTGCTGAGGCTCCCAGCAGCATCCTCTAGCCCTTTCCCCTCCTTTACCCCAGAGGTGTGACTTTCCCCACCCTCAGACTGACAAGGTGCGGCGCTGGGGCTCCCACCAGCATCCTCTGGTCCCTTCCCCTCTTCCCCACTGGAGGTGTGGCTTTCCCCACCACAGGAAGAGGAACTGCTTCGCAAGATTTTCGGAGGTTCCCTGTAACCCAACTGCCCCTCTGCTTCCCTTCCCTGTTCCGATGGCAGTCCCCTGACAATCAGTTTGTGATTTTCTTTTTTATTATCATATTTGCTCATCAACGAGCTGGAGGCAGATGTTTGGAACCATCGTGCGAGGAACCTGCAGAAGTATTCAGTGCTCCTCGCTGCCAATGTGATCCCAGCCTCTTGCAGAGCAGGATTACAAAGGGTGTGTGGATCTCCTTGTCCCTCATCACGGGAGCGCCCAAATAGGACTTTCCACACTTTGCAAACTTGGGATAAGCTGGCCTGGGTTTGGCTGACATGATGGGGCTAAATCAAATCAACGACATGTCACTTCCAAAGTACAATTAATTTACATTTTTTCTGCTGAACGGCCATGGGATGGACATATAACACAGAAGACTCTACTGGGGAGAAAACAGATGTGTGACAAATGGCCCCTGGAACACATGGCAAAATGTCTTTTTCAGGCTAGGAGAATGAGATCATTCTGAGGTTCTATTTTGGTCCTAAACATTAAGACATTCAGCTACACACACAATTCCTTGTCTGTTTCAAGAAAATTAACAAGGAAAGCTTTGTCTGCTCTGATAAAAAATCTGGAGGATGGGCTGGTGTCCTTTCGGGGGGGGAAAATATATAATTAATGTAGTATGCAGTCCATGCCGAAACATGCACAAAACTTTCAAAGGAGCTCAGAAACAAAGCATTTCATAATACTCCAATAACTGAAAAGGGTTTCCAGCTCCTTAGTTTTGTCAAGGGTTCCAGGAAATTTCAGAACTCTTCTACTTCAAAACTTTTAATTTATCACAGACCTTTGATGAGCTTGTGTTGATCACATCCATTTGCATAAGATTGCTAGCTCCCATAATTTAATGTCTAGGGATGACTCGGTCTAAAGATTTGTCTGGTCTTCCAATACTCAGGCTGTAATTCTTTGGCCACTTACCTGGGAGTAAGGCCCATTTGACTCAATTGAACTAATTTCTGAGTAGAGGAGGACTGTGTATTATCCATCTGATTTGCTCCAGGAAGGTCCCACTTTTCCTTAGGATGTCCCTATTTTCATTGGAGAAATGTTGGAGGGTACATCCTTCCCTGTCTCTCAGTCTCTCAGCCAAAAAGTTAAAGTTCAAAGTCTCGGTTTCTCTGTTTTAGAGGAGAACCTAGGTCTACCCCTCTTTGTTCAGATTGTTAGATGGTCCAGCACTGTTTCTAACTGGGTCCAGCAAATCTGAATATGCAAATTCAGGGAAATAAGCTTGCAGGAATATGCAGGTGCCCCATATGGGGATCAAACCTGCAACCTTGGTGTTACCAGCATCATGATCTAACCAACTGAGCTATGGGCTCGCAGTCAAGGCTAGGCCTCTAGCCCTTTATAAAATGCACCATTCCCAGGCCAAAGCTAAACTGGTGCTCTTCAAAAGTACCACGAGAAGCACCTTATCCTATTTAGAATTAATATTTGCCCGTGGGTAACTACTGCTATCTATTTAGAGTCTATTTTCAAGCATGACACACCTTTTTTTGCAAATGCATAAGGTACCTGTTTGTTGCATCTTCATCGTATGTACCCTCATCGCTTTCTCTTTGAATTTTCCTTCACAGAAATACGCTCCAATGCTTTCGCCGGATTTTTCCCTTGGCCATACCACTTTCTTCGCTGCCCCTCTCGCCTCGTCTTCAGCCACGGCCAGGGGGTACGGGTGCTGGCCCATCAAGGCCTCATAGTCTCTCCCAATGGTGATCGAGTCCCGAGAACGCCATCTTGAGGTGATGCAGGTCAGCGATGTCTCTGAATCAGCCACGGTAGGGAGGGAATTGATCAGTATCAAGTCAAATGCTCCTTCCACATTACCTGGCAAAGAAAGGGGAAAGTTTGTTATTAAATTTCAAAGCACAATCCGTTCTCTAACCAAGCTGCCAAACGGCTCCAATTCTGGCGAAACTTTCTTGAGAACATCACAGGTACTTGCCAATCAGCACTGTGCACAGCCGGCTTCTGCTGCAATGTCTATGTTAATTGAGGTTGTTTCTGGAGAGATCCTACTCTGCCCCAGCAAGGTATGTCAAGTGTGCTTCCAGCTAATATGTGATTTTGAATGCGCTGGGTAGTAAAGCATGTGATTACTCTTTGGTTTCACCTTTATGTTTAGAGTCAGCTGCACTCTGCATATGTGCAGTGGAACCTCCATAGGCCTACTAAGTTTGGTCACTAAGTTATAGAAGTAATGCGCTAAGATGCAGAATACGAAGAAAGCCAGGGTTTCCCATAGGTTTTTAACATGTGCACTTTGGCTCTCTATCAAAGGGAGCGGGGCACATTTATGTATCAGCGTTTTTCCACTAGGGTAGGATGAAGCACATTGAAACACACTTATACTGGCCACTCCCAATGAGATTGTCACAATCACACTCTTTGAACAGATAGCTATGCATTACCTAATGGACAAAGAAAGCCTTCGGAAAAGAACATGCATAGTCAATTAATATATTAATGCTTTCTACAGAAATGATCGCTGAAAGAAATGCCTCTCATCATACGTTAATGGAAATACTTCTTTTATTGAAGTCATGTCTCTTAAAGTCTTCTTTGCTGCTGGTTTATTCCTACTATTTACTAGCAATGAGGCAAATTCAGGATGGATTAGCAAATGAAAGGGGAAGATTCAATATATTTGCCCTTGTGGCATCTGAAAGGTAAAAGGTAAAACACCCCTGGATGGTTAAGTCCAGCCAAAGGTGACTGCGGGCTTGCGGGGCTCATCTCGCTTTCAGGCCGAGGGAGCCAGCGTTTGTCCACAGACAGCTTTCTGGGTCATGTGGCCAGCAGAACTAAACCACTTCTGACGCAATGGGACACTGATGGAAACCAGAGTGCACGGAAACGCCGTTTACCTTCCCACTGCAGTGGTACCTATTTATCTACTTCCACTGGTGTGCTTTTGAACTGCTAGGTTGGCAGGAGCTGTGACAGAGCCACGGGAGCGCTCACTCTGTCTCGGGGATTCAAACCGCCGACCTTCCAATCGGTTAGTCCGGCTGCTTCTGCTGCCGAGAGGGAGGTGTTCCAGCATGTGGCATTGCCTCTCTTCTTCCCTGCCCTCAGATGAGTGGCAACGATTTGGGGAGCTCCCCGGCTCCTGCTGCAGCTGGGGAGTTCCTGTGTGCCACATTGCCAGCTGGCTTTCCCTGCCCCCCAGGGATAAGTCGAGCTGCAACGATGTGAGGAGCGCCCTGGCACTCACCGAGCCTCTAAAATGAACCCTACAGTGTGCAAATGGTTCGTTGCAAGCACAGTTAACACCTCGTTAATGTAACTATAGTCCACCCTCCAATAAAACATTTCCTTCCTTTCTTACAGGGTTAATGTGCCCTTCTGAATTGCATCCCAGGCAAAAAAACCTTCAAGAGTTGAAACTTTCCCAATCATCGTATAGTCAAGCTGCAAAAAGCTAAAGCTGAAATACAGCGGTACCTCGGAAGTCGAACGGAATCTGTTCCGGAAGTCCATTCGATTTCCGAAATGTTCAGAAACCAAGGCACAGCTTCCAAGTGGATGCAGGAAGCTCCTGCAGCCAATCGGAAGCTGTGGAAGCCACGTCAGATATTCGGTTTGCAAAGAACGTTTGCAAACCGGTACAACTGTATATATTTGTGCACATGACACAGGTGTTTAGCAGGCAGCTGTTTTAACGCACTTCATGAAAATATATTGACCCCAGAGCACTGAAGTGCATTGTGGGTATGTCTCCTGCTCCAGACTCCACACTCTTAAAAAGCTTGCAACTTTAAATGCTCTAATGCCCGTGGGAAAGTTACCATCACTTTTGGAGGCTTCCAAGGCAGCATTCTTTCTTTAATACCTTGATTTCACTTCAGCCAGCTAGCAAGCTCAGACACGTCACTTGGTGTCCTACTCATTCATTTATCCCATATGTTTTGCACATTGGGATTTTATCAGGAACGTGGAGCAAAACGACCTGAATTCAGAACAAACCCACAGGGAGAGCTAGGAGACAACTGCCTGCAAAACGCTGAAGCTCCTCTGTGTCTCCTTCAAACAGACCTTTGATACCAGCTGTTCTTTCTGTCCTTTCACCTCTCTATGAAGACAACTTGCCACCTGCGGAATAAGGATTTGAATGAAAGGGTCCAACCACCTCCGTATCCTCCTACATTTCTCTGATGAAAATAGGGACATCCTAAGGAAAAGCGTGACATCCTGGGATCAAATCAGAAACCGGGGCGGCTTCTGTAAATCTGGGGCTGTTTCTGGAAAACAGGGACACTCGGAGGGTTTACACCTCAGCTTGATAATAATACTGGAATCACACTTGAGATCATGCCACAGCTACACATCTTACCTGATCAGACAATTTTATGAGGTAAAAGGTTAAGTCCAGTCAAAGGTGACTATGGGGTTGTGGCGCTCATCTCACTTTCAGGCCGAGGGAGCCGGCGTTTGTCAACTGACAGCTTTCCGGGTCATGTGGCCAGCAGGACTAAACCACTTCTGGCGCAACGGGACACCGCGACGGAAACCAGAGCGCACGGAAACGCTGTTTACCTTCCTGCCACAGTGGTACCTATTTATCTACTTGCACTGGTGTGCTTTTGAACTGCTAGGTTGGCAGGAACTGGGACAGAGCAATGGGAGCTCACCCTGTCACAGGGATTCGAACCGCCAACCTTCCAATCAGCAAGCCCAAGAGGCTCAGTGGTTTAGACCACAGTGCCACCAGTGTCCCTTTTTATGAGGCACACACACACACAATATACCTTGTCCTTGTAAATCCAGTTCACTGAATACCTAGATTCAAGGCCATTATCCAGTTTTAGAACTTTGATCTTGATCCTCTTGTCAGGGTTCCACGTTCCACGCATATTGTGGCGCTATATGAAAACCACTTGCTTCTCCAAGTATAATTTGCCACTCTTACTGCCTTCCAGTTCCAGAACACACGACGATGTCCCCCACCCAAAGAGATTGCTGACTTCGTTTCTGTCTTGTTACGTCCACATGTTCTGCTCACTTCCTAGGAAGTACCGTATTTGGGATTAGTGGAGCTGAGGCATTCGGTCACAGAAAACCTGGCCGATTGATTCACACACCAGTTCACTATGTCGGCAGACCAAATGAAGAGAACCATGCCTATGCCCCTCTATTTGAATACCAGGGACAAACTGCCAATGCTTGGTCAAGCAGTATTCCCTTTTTATAATGGAGAGCATTGCCCATAGTTCACCAATTTGCCTCCAGTGTGAAAATAGCTTAAGCTCAGAAAATATCCCAGCCATAAAAAAAAACATGTTTTGTGTGTGTGTGCGTGTACGTGCAACTCACAAAATAAAATTATGGAACAAAATCACGCTGCCTAAGAAACTGTTGACATGTTTTTGCAGAATAATCATTAAGTTTCCTTTCTAACTTCACATTTCCTCCCTATCAGCTTCGTATGGAAGGTGGAACAGATTACAACTTTCCAAGAGAGATAACAGACAGGGCTTTTAAATTATTATTTTCCCCCGTTGAAACAGTCCCCTATTTAGCTCGCCTCTTGTGTAGCCTCTTGATTTTGCTAAGTGGAGCAAAGTTGCAAACAGCATTTCCTTTTGCTCTTAGTTCCTTTTGCCCTGATATATTTTTCCTCTTTTGGTTTTGCTTTCTAGGCTTTTAGGTACGTTTGTGTGGTGCTGTAGAATTGTTACTGGAAATCGACGTGGCTACGTTTAAGAATGATTGTTATGCATTACTTTATCTAAAAGTGACTGGCCTGAGTCTCATGCGTGTCACTGAGACGGGAGGGTTTCGGTTACTTTTTGAAGTATCAGTTCATATTCAGGTAAATGTTGTTGCACTACAAATACCATCATTCCCGACCACAGGCCATGCTGGCTGGGATTGATGGGACATGTAGTCCAACATATGGAGGGGCACAGGTCCCCTACCTCTATTTTCATGGATAAAATTGTTTGAACTTGGGCATGATACTCCCAATCTGGGCATGCATATAAAATCAATGCAAGACAATAATTCACATTAACTTTTCCATGTAAAATACACGTGAATTGTTGTGTAGGGAGGCCTCCCAGGCATTTTTGCTGTAGCACCACAATTAAGGCACTGGAAGGCTACAAAACTGAGTAACTAGTGAGATTCAGAACAAAACTCCCTGGTCCTGAATGGGGCAACTGTGCCCCTGAAGGACCAGGTGTGCAGCCTGGGAGTCATTTTGGAGTCACAGCTGTCCATGGAGGCACAGGTCCATTTTGTGTCCAGGGCAGCTGTCTACCTACCAGCTCCATCTGGCAGGATGAGACATACCTGCCTGCAGACTCTCTTGCCAGAGGTGTGCATACTCTGGTTATCTCCCGCTTGGACTATTGCAATGTGCTCTACGTGGGGCTACCTTTGAAGGTGACCTGGAAAGTTCCGAAATGCGGCAGTTCCGATATCCGGCAGTTAGACTGGTGACTGGGAGCGGCCGCCGAGACCACACAACACTGGTCCCAAAGGACCTACACTGGCTCCCAGTACGTTTCTGAGCATAATTCAAAGTGTTGGTGCTGACCTTTAAACAGCCTCGGTCCTGTATACCTGAAGGAGCATCTCCACCCCCATCGTTCTGCCCAGACACTGAGGTCCAGCGCTGAGGGCCTTCTGGTGGTTCCCTCACTGCGAGAAGCCAAGTTACAGGGAACCAGGCAGAGGGCCTTCTCGGTAGTGGCACCCGCCCTGTGGAACGCCCTCCCACCAGATGTCAAAGAACTAAACAACTACATTACATTTAGAAGACATCTGAAGGCAGCCCTGTTTAGGGAAGTTTTTAATGACTGATGGTTTAATGTATTTTTAATCTTCTGTTGGAAGCTGCCCAGAGTGGCTAGGGAAACCCAGCCAGATGAGCGGGGTAGAAACAACAACAACAACAACAACAACAACAACAACAACAACAACAACAACAACTTGAAAAGAAACTCTTGCATGGGATGGTTGAGAACCCCCTCAGTGAATATTCAAATCCCCCCAACAGATACAGTTGTCTGAGTCAATCTGAAAAACATATTCTTCTGCCACTTTGTCAATATCTAGATAATATAGCCAATCCATGATCCAGAAAATTGGAGTATTATTATTCTCATATGGTTGCTGTGCACTGAAGAGACAAATCAGGCCTTCTTTTCACCTGGAACTCACCTGAACGCATTTCCGTCACCTCTCAGGTGGGCACCGTTGCCATTATAAGAGAACAAGGAAGGTGATCGTAGTGAGTTTTGCTCAGTGGCATTGTGGGCACCTACCATGCGTCCGGGGGTGCGTGTATCCGGGGGGCAAGGCTCAGAGTGTGGAGGGTGAATGGAGCCCGTGCCCAGCCCATGCTGCCACCGGCCCACCACCACCAAGTGGGGCCGCGCTGTGCCCCTTCTCGCCCACAGCCCTTGGTGAGCATAACTCACATGCACCCAAAGGACACACTCATGCTGCCTTGTGATGCTGAGAGGCTGTGGGAGGAGGGAGGGCACATGCTTGTTGCATCCTCCTCAGCCAGCCCTGCAGCATTGCAAAGTGGCGTGGGACTGGCAGGGCAGCAAAGAGTAAAATATGCCCCCACAAAGGTACCCCTGGCCACTGCCCCGCTGGCCTTCCCCAGGCGACGCCACTGGTTCCGGCACCTCTTTTTCTAGAAAAATAGGACTGAGCTGAATCAACCTATACCTTCAGTGGTGTTGTCAGGAGGTAAAAAGGTAAAGGAAAATGACCCCTGGACAGTTAAGACCAGTCAAAGGTTTGGTTTTTGTAATGTATCACCACTTAGGGTAACGATCAAGGTTTTAAGTAAGTTACAAGCAAAACCAATTTCGATACAGGAATGTTTAGGGGAGGGGAATAATCATTTCCCATTTTGCGAGTCCCGCGTTAACAGTTTTGTGTGACACCTTTAAGATTAACCAGTTTGAAACGGGAAACGGCCATCAAACTGTATTTGAAAGGGGTAAAGGTACCCTTGACTGTTAGGTCCATTCGCGGATGACTCTGGGGTTGCACACTCATCTCTCTCTATAGGCCGAGGGAGCCGGCGTTTGTCCACAGACAGCTTTCTGGGTCATGTGGCCTGCATGACTAAACCGCTTCTGGCGCAACGGGACACCGCGACGGAAACCAGAGCGCATGGAAATGCTGTTTACCTTCCCGCTGCAGGGGTACCTATTTATCTACTTGCACTGGCATGCTTTCAGACTGCTAGGTTGGCAGGAGCTGGGACAGAGCAACAGGAGCTCACCCCGTCGCGGGGATTCGAACCGCCGACCTTCTGATTGGGAAGCCCAAGAGGCTCAGTGGTTGAGAACACAGCACCACCCGCGTCCCTCAGGAGGATAGGGCTGTCGACAATATGTCCTGGGCTCCACCCAACAGAATATGCAGGGTGGTCTCCCAAATACAGTAGGGTTAGCTTACCACATTTCGAAGCATGCAAGACAATACACATTGATACCTACCCAAGGGAGGAGGTGTCAAGCCACTGTCAAAAACTGCGTATCATGCATCGAAAGAACGCATGAGGGGGCTTGATGAACCACGTAGGCTAGCGGTGCCCCCCCCATCATGCATTTGGAGGGTGTGTGCATAATTTCACACAGATTCCCTGTGGGTGTTAGCCATATGTGTGGGCCACCGTCGTGGGGCTTTCTCATTGTGCCTGGTGAGAAAAGGCCTAGGGTCATGCAGCTCTGTGACCCCCGCCCTCATGCATTCGTTAAATTTACTAACGTCTTGTTTGAACCCCCCTACCCATGGGGCTGTGGTGCTTGTGTGACCCTGACTCAAAATTAAGAGAAAATTGCTTGTGCAATAGCCTTGTGACATGTGGCGATTTCAAATAACGTATTTAACATTTTTTTAAAAAAATGGCATACAGTGGTACCTCAGGTTAGGTACTTAATTCGTTCCGGAGGTCCGTACTTAACCTGAAACTGTTCTTAACCTAAAGCACCACTTTAGCTAATGGGGCCTCCCGCTGTTGCCGCGCCGCCGGAGCACGATTTCTGTTCTCATCTTGAAGCAAAGTTCTTAACCCAAGGTACTATTTCTGGGTTAGCGGAGTATGTAACCTGAAGTGTCTGTAACCTGAAGCGTATGTAACCTGAGGTACCACTGTACCGTTATAAAATATGGATATGCAATATGAATATATTGTGCAAAGGTGTCTATCTGAGTCATAGTTTGCCCAGTCTGTTTGCCGGGACTGCTGTTGTTTTGTCTAAGGCTACAATGCTATGCACATTTACTAGGAAGTAAGTCTCGGTGAACACAGAGGTGTATACTGTACTTCTCTGTAAGCTGGTTTAAGATCAGGCTGAACGATAAGCTGCCTTGTTGTGTTAATTGTGCGAGGGAGCTGACATGCAATGCACCATGGGCCCCATCCCCCTGGTGTTGCGTGGCTTTCCTGCCCCCAACTGCTGTGTGTTGAGTGTGGACAACTGAGCAGGGGAACTCTGTTAATACAGACCTTTCTGTACATGAAATATTCAGTGGAAGCTGGAGCACCGATGGTGCAAGACTTATACAAAAGCCTATGCACGAAGGGCTGCACGTACAGAGGTCCATATATCCAATTCATGGGGCATGACTGCCCACTGAGCCTCTTGGGCTTGCTGATCAGAAGGTCGGCAGTTCAAATCCACGCAACAGAGTGAGCTCCCATTGCTCTGTCCCAGCTCCTGTCAACCTAGCAGTTCGAAAGCACACCAGTGCAAGTAGATAAGTAGGTACCACTGCAGCGGGAAGGTAAACAGCGTTTCCATGAGCTCCGGTTTCCATAATGGTGTCCCTTTGCGCCAGAAGCAGTTTAGTCATGTCGGCCACATGACCCGGAAAGCTGTCTGTGGACAAAAGCCAGCTCCCTCGGCCTGAAAGCGAGATGAATGTCGTAACCCCATCGTTGCCTTTGACTGGACTTAACTGTCCAGGGGTCTTTTACCTTTACCTTTTGCCTTCACATAATTCATTTATGAAGATGGCTAAAGTGTAACTGTGTTTGCTTAGTGACAACTACTGGTTCCTTGCCTTCCTAATTCTCCCACCACTATCAAATATAGGAAGCAAATGTTGTTGAAATGTGAGAGGGGGTTGAGGCTGGCAGAAGGCGGTCTCTGAGGCAGTCCCTAATCTGTGAAATTTCTTTTTTCACAGAGCTGTGCCTGGTAATCTCATTGCATAGTTTTTTTCATATGCTGAATACCCACCTCTTTCACTTAGCCTGGGACACCCAAGAAAGGTATTTTAAAGCCATGGTCTCTTCTTCTGATTGTTATTTGTGTGTGTGTACATTTTAAAACTGATTTTAAAATGTATATTTATATTGTTGAAACCTTCCCTGGAACCTGATGGGACTTTATGGCAGGGTCAGAAACTCAGATATATAAGCTAGGCGCCAAATGGCTCCTTAAACCAGGGTTAGGGTTGCCAAAATGGAATGCCTCGTTGCCATTTTGAGGCCGGACGGCTCGAAAGTTGTATTTCTCAATACAGTGGTATACCTCAGGTTAAGTCCTTAATTCGCTCCGGAGGTCCATTCTTAACCTGAAACTGTTCTTAACCTGAGGTACTACTTTAGCTAATGGGGCCTCCTGCTGCCGCCGCGCCGCCGGAGCACGATTTCTGTTCTCATCCTGAAGCAAAGTTCTTAACCTGAAGCACTATTTCTGGGTTAGCGGAGTCTGTAACCTGAAGCGTATGTAACCCGAGGTACCACGGTATGACTTTTTGGCTCGTAAAATTCATTCGGATTGTGCCAATAAAATATAACGGATAGAATTCGGCAGGATGTGTTGCTGGTACAGTCAAACCTTGGTTGCTGAACCCCTCTGTTTTGGTACGTTTCGGCTCCTGAACGCAGAAAACCTGGAAGTAAATGCTCCGGTTTTCGAACGTTTTTGGAAGCCGAACGTCTGACGCAGCTTCCGCTTGAGTACAGAAGGTTCTTGCAACCAATCGGAAGCCGCGCCTCCATTGTCAAGCATTTCAGAAGCCAAACGGTCTTCCAGAATGGATTGCGTTCGGCAACCGAAATTTGACTGTATGTGGAAATAGTCCAGATACTAGGATCCCCAGGCATGCGACTCCAGATGGTGGAGACATCAGGCACTATCCTGGCACCCAGGTATCTTCACTTGGTTGCAGGTGGTCGAGCACCAGGTGCAAAATGCACCTGGCGCCTGGCTAATTTCGAACACAGATTTATGGTGAAAGGCAGATAAGAAATCCTAGTAATAATAATATTGCTACATATCGTGGCATATGGAGATTAAACCACGACGCGGGTGGCGCTGTAGGTTAAACCACAGAGCCTAGGACTTGCCAATCACAAGGTTGGCGGTTCGAATCCTCGCGACGGGGTGAGCTCCCATTGCTCGGTCCCAGCTCCTGCCAACCTAGCAGTTCGACAGCACCTCAAAGTGCAAGGAGATAAATAGGTACTGCTCCGGCGGGAAGGTAAACGGCATTTCCGTGCGCTGCTCTGGTTTGCCAGAAGTGGCTTAGTCATGCTGGCCACATGACCCGGAAGCTGTACGCCGGCTCCCTCAGCCAATAAAGCGAGATGAGCGCCGCAACCCCAGAGTCGGTCACGACTGGACCTAATGGTCAGGGGTCCCTTTACCCTATACCTATGCTGGTAGATTTTGCATTCTGTTGCTTTCACATAATGGCTTCACTCAGCATTTAAGGGCATTTTTGTTTATCGGAGTTACACCTATGTCGGAATGGGGAATACATTCCTTCCTTTATTGCCTACAGCAGCAGTTTTTTTGGCAGATCTATGGGGTTACACAAGGAAAGGTAGGGAAAGCAATTTCTTTGGCAGCCGTGCTCGGAGGCCTTGTCCCCACCTTGGAACAAGGGTGGAGTTGATTTTCGCCTTCTGGGCAGTGGCAACACCCGCAACAGACCTCCTCCCTTCTTTCCTTCCCCACAACCACTTGGGGGCAAGGTTAAGCGAGTTTTAAAAGCTCTGCCATTGACTCTCTTGCCTCTCCTGCTCAGGGGGAATGTCAATACTGTTTTCCTGGACTCCGCCTGTTGTATCTAAAGGAAGGCGTATTTGCATTGTCTTCCACGGCTCGCCCCAGGAAACATGATATCACACTTGAACAAAAGCGGGAAAGCTGACAGATCTATTGAGATGGGTGTGGCTACATAACACACCTAAAGCAGCTGAGCCGTGTGGATTGGCGGGTTTTCAGCGCTAGGGCTTCTCCTTGCCTTCATTCCTCTCCCATTCCCACCTATGCCTATGTAATTTTAAGGGCTAAATGTTGAGGTTTCAAGGACAGAGCCAATGGGACAATTAGCAAAATAAGTATCTTCAGGGCAGCTGCTCTCATACAAGAGCAAAGATTCTCACGGGGGGGGGGGGGGCAGAAAGGGTACAGTAGCTGTTGTTGTTTTATATAAAGAGCTGCAGGTGTGCTAAGTTCACTTAAAAAAACTAAATAAAGCTCCATTTATTCCAAAGAGGACCAAGTGGGAAACAGGGGTATGTCCTCCCCTCTGCTTTGATCACCACACTACCCCTGGATGGTATGTTCGGCTGAGAGAAAGACACAGTGATTGGCCAAGGTAACACAATGAACCTCATGGCTGCTGAGCAGGATTTGAACCCAGCTCTCCCTGGTGGAAGTTGACCACTCTTGTCCATGGAGTCTCAAAAAGTGCACTTCCTTTCTCCAAAACTGACCTCTGTTCAGACATATGGGATTTCTGTATGCTGGCAGCTGGTCATCTGTAACGTTTTAACATACAACCTAATATGTCACAAAGCATCCTATGATCTCTGCTTTCTCGTCTGTTCAATAGCAACTTTTTAGCCTGAATAAATTTGAGGCTTCTCTAGATACAGCTTCTCCTAACTCATTTGTGAATCACCAAGCAAGCTGCAAGCTAAGAGCCGGGCATATTTAAACCTGTTGATTTTTAACGGGCTGAAATTCATCTCATTTTCTCTTGGATTGTGCCCATTGTACAGATATTTACACAAAGACCATACTTGCGGAACCACTGTGTATTCAGACAGGTGTGAAGGTTAGCATTTGTTACGGACTTTTCTGCCGTGTTTTCTCCTCAAGTGCTTGACGCTCAATGAAGCTAATGTGGGGATGATGTTCTAGTACTCTAAAGCCTTTGCCCACCTGGTGCCAGGTGACAAATTCCACCATTCCTGACCACTGGAGTCCAACAAAATCTAGAGGGCGCCAAGTTAGAGAAGGGCTGTTCTAGTAGTTCATCAGATACAGATTTTGTTGCTCCCAGAAGAACTGAATAGAAAGTTTTTGGAGGTGAACTCTAGACTCCTTTTTTTGTTATTTATAGCATGTTTTACAACCTAGTTTTCAAATTTCCTGAACCAACGCACAAGTATTCTTTTTAACAGAGGGGACTAGATCATAATAGAAATATCATAAACACGGCAATGATTTTGGCATCAACCCTCCAGAGTAAATGGTTAGCAATAAGTTATGGCGTGTGAAAAAAAACTGCTCCCTCCCCTTCTTATTTCCCCTCACAAGCATACTGTGCAATGGGCTCCTCTTATTCCTATTGTACGGATGGACCAGTGAGGTAAGTAAAAACATATTGGATAAACTCATTCAGTGAATCCATGGCTATGGAGGATTTGAACCCAGACCACCCGAGTCAACATGCTAGTTATCACAAGTTTTGCTCTACTTTTCTTATTCCACCTGTCTTGCTTCGCAAAGTTTTTCTTATAGTGCATCCCTATAAACAGCTCCTTTAAAAAGCCAAATTCAATGGGACTTACTCCTGAGTGAGTATAAAATTGGTCCCATCTCAAGTTTGTTTAGGATTGCAGCCTTAATGTTGCAGTGTAGAAAGACTGCCTGGAGATAAGGGAAGTGAGCAATACTTGTGATAAACAGAGAAAAGGTAAAAGGAAACGGAACAAGCTACATTTTCTCATTTTAAGTATCACTATCTTTGACTGAAGTAGCAAAACATCTCCAGGCATTAAAAGCTTGCGTTTAATTGCCAAGCACTAATTATAATAAATGCCACACTTTGCAGTTCTCACAAATCTATATAAACAATGGATGCTAACTCTGCCATTAAGCAGTGATTTAAATCCGTTTGTAATGTAAGCACTCACATTAAATGCATCTATCACAACAATGTTTCACCCCATTAGTGCCTAGATTCGCAAAGTGAAAGGGATGTAATGAGAGATTTCAAAAGTAAAAACACACCCTGATATTGTAGGTGTGTCAAATTTATTTGCAAAGCGCCCCGGGGAACAAAATTGGGAGTCCTTTTCTCAGCAAATTCTCAGACGGTTGATGTGCTACTTCTGAACCGAGTTAGGAACAGTCGTATTATGACCATCAATATCATCATTATCGAAAAGATTTATTACAGCAATCTAAAATGTATATTGGACTCAAGCAAACACCTGCAAAGTTATCTGCCTGCACCCTCCCCGCAACAAATTCTCAAAAAATAATAATGTGACAGGCAGGAGTCCATCATAACAAGCTGCATCGCCGGGTGACTTCTCTGGAACAAAATGAACAGAAGATTCCAGGATCAAAAGAGACAAGGGAAAAGGATTTTGCAATCTGACCCTTCCTTGGTGCATTACAGAAGTTCACTGACATCCTCTGACAGACCCCCCCCCGAGTAACTGAAGGAGTCTTACCTGAAAGCATGAAGCTGAACCCGCAGAAAACCAGAAGTGGCAAAACAGTCCCTGCTTTGCCAAGTATATCCATCCAGTTCACGGAATAACAGATGCCCCTTTCAGTGGTAAAAGACCCCTTAGTCGTTGCTCTTTGCTTGCATCGTCAGAGCGATGCTCGCCGGCCCAGGAAGCAACAAGTTAACTGCAAGACCGAGAGTGGGCTAGAACAAAACTCTGTGGCTGTCTGAGCAAGCAAAGGGAGTTTTAAGTTCCTTTTTCCTGTTTCCTCTGTAGATTAGGATGGGGAAAGGCAGGATCTTAAAGGCATTATGCATCAGCAGGATTCGAGAGGCTCTCTGCGAGCTCCATCCATCTCCTACATCTAAACACTTATCTGCAGCTCTGGGGAGCGGGAAAGAGGACTGCACTTTGAGAACCCCCAGCAGGTCACGGCCAGCGCTGTCAGAAACAATAGGGACATCCTCTAATAGGAAGAATTAAGAGAATAACAAGCCCCTCCGCCTATGTGTGGTATGTGAAAATGTGCCAGTCCACCTCCTCTTCTAATTACTCCCAGAGATACTATTCAAACTTTCAGGCCCCCATAAAAGGCTTTTAGGGTGGGGTAGACGGGGGTGAAATCCTTTTGTTTTCTTGATTTATCTGTTTATAATGGCTAACTTCTGGGTTCTCGGGGGTCATTCGAGTCTCCAGAACCTGATCTGGAATCCCCCAGGGTTCTCATTGATGGTCAGGTTCTGTAAGAAGCAAAGCTGGCACCACACTTAGCAGTTCTTAGCTTTTCAGCTACCTGAGAGGGAAAAGTGGGTGGGGGGTGCGAGATTTATTTTTTAAGGGCTAGGGGAGGGAGGGGAGGGTGGTTTGATGCGCTGCTTCCTGAACGATCACCTTAGAAGTAAGATCAGCATTCACGCTGTTTAGAAAGCAATGTAGCAAATATGCCCTTGTGGGGGGCCGGACAATATTTTGGAAAAGAAAAAAAAAATGAACGAATTCCTATGCCCCACAAATTACCCAGAGATGCATTTTAAATAGAAGCACACATTCTGCTCATGTAAAAACACCAGGCAGGCCCCACAAATAACCCAGAGATGCATTTTAAATAAAAGGACACATTCTACTCATGTAAAAACACGCTGATTCCCAGACAGTCCACAGGCCGGATTGAGAAGGTGATTGGGCCAGATCCGGCCCCCGGTACTTAGTTTGCCTACCCACGCTCAAGAGATTAGCAAAGGAGACAAAGAGCTACAACAAAATGTTGCAGCATGGAGGGTCTTGTTCACTGTTCCGGTCAGCCAGTCATGCTCTTTTCACAGATTTCCCATCCCATTTCCCCTCCTGTCAGTTTCTTCCCCGGCTACATTTCCAGCTGAGAACTGAGCTCACATGTGATAAGCAAAGAGCTGCCAGATGTTTCTAAGCAGCACTGGTTGGCTTTGGGTGAGCAGAATTAAGCTGTTAATTTGGTGAGGGTTGGTTTTATTTTCTCTGGATATTTATGTCTGCTTTGGGGCGGGCAGCAATTCGCCTGAATTGTAGGCTGGGCAGAGCAGCAAATCTCTGATATATTTCTCCCAAACAGATGTGTCTATAAACTGCTCCAACATGATGTTTTGGGGACATGGAGGTCAAGGGCAGCGCTAGCTGCTCCAGCACCTGGGGGCGGGGCGAGCATCCCAGGGAGTGGGGTGGTGATGTCACCCCCCCCCCCAGGGATGACACCCAGGGCAAACCGCACCCACCACACACCCCTTCCTCCCTCGGTGATGGAGATGATTCAGAAGATCAATTCCATTTTTCCTTTTAGGTCAACATCAAATAGCATTCTCTGATGCTACAATGACACTGGGAGGTTAAATACACATTAAAAGTGCAATCCCATGCACATTTACACCGAAGTAAGTCCTACTGTACCCAGATGCTTGGGACACGGGTGGCGCTGTGGGTTACACCACAGAGCCTAGGACTTGCTGATCAGAAGGTCAGCAGTTCGAATCCCCGCTACGGGGTGAGCTCCCGTTGCTCAGTCCCTGCTCCTGCCCACCTAGCAGTTCAAAAGCACATCAAAGTGCAAGGAGATAAATAGGTACTGCTCCGTCGGGAAGGTAAACGGCGTTTCCATGCGCTGCTCTGGTTTGCCAGAAGTGGCTTAGTCATGCTGGCCACATGACCCAGAAGCTGTACGCCGGATCCCTTGGCCAGTAAAGCGAGATGAGCGCCGCAACCCCAGAGACGGCCACGACTGGACCTAATGGTAAGGGGTCCCTTTACCTTTACCTTTTTTAAGTCCTACTGTATCCAGTGGAACTTACTTCCAGATAAGTGGATATAGGATCGAAGCCAAAGGCTGGAATCATGAACATGCTTACTAATGAATAAACCCCACTGAACACAGTAGGACTTATTTCTGTGTAAGCACGAGAATATTGAGCTGTGAAGTCGCTGAATTATTCTAATGATCTGCTAAATAAGAGCATTAAAAATCGTCTGGAGTGTCTTCTGCTGAATTTGCATACAAATTTATTAATGGGTGGCAGTCTGTTTCAGTGATCATATCTCTATTTTCAAGAAGATTGATGTCATGTTGTTTAAAGGGGTTGTTATTGTTTTTTAAAAAAACTGCAAGTACTCCAGAGGAGAATTTTTGCACAACAGGTAATCTTTCCTATGAGTGGTTTTTTTCCCCAGCCACCAGAATGTAAGTCAATCTATGTAACAGAAGTTTTTGCTTTTGGGGAATCTACAACTATGCACTATTCTGTGTGGGAACCTGCCCTTAGCTGAATGTAAAACGCAGCTTTGCAAACTATAAACTGCATTTTGGCGGGGAGGCGGGTGGAATTTGCAGGATCGACACCCGCATGCGATGCTCCATTGGCACGGCATAATTCCAGAGGACCCAAGAGGTTTATCCCAGCTCATTTCCTCCTGCTACTATCTCCTCCGAGAAGTTAAAAGAAGCTAAGTTTGGTTCGGCGTTATGCATATCCTGCTTTGGAAACAGTAACAAATGCCAAAAGCCACAAGAGAACAAAAGGCAGATTTTTCGAGAGCTCGGAGAAATGCTTGTGCCCTAGAATCCTATTTCTGTACGACAAAGTTGTCCAAGTTTCCCCAGGGCAAAAAAAGCAAGTATTCCTCAGTATGTCTAAGAGGAAATAAAGATGGACAGTTTACAAGGCGGTTGCTCATTCTCGCTCTCAGCCAAGAAGGAGGAGAAGGTGATAAAGAATGGAAGAATAATAAGGCCAACTGGGTTATACCAGCGATGGGGAACCTTTGGCCAGGGAGGTTGCATAGTGGTGGCAGGTAGCAAAAATGGAACCCAGTCAAATTGAGCCAGTTTTGATATCGAAGGCCTGGTCCATATTTTGCATCAGGGCAGGGCTGGATTTAGGTTTGATGAGGCCCTAAGCTACTGGACTACTGCAATGCGCTCTATGCGGGGCTACTTTTGAAGGTGACCTGGAAACTACAACTAATCCAGAATGCGGCAGCTAGACTGCTGACTGGGAGCGGCCGCCGAGGCCACATAACACTGGTCCTGAAAGACCTCCATTGGCTCCCAGTACATTTCCAAGCACAATTCAAAGTGTTGGCGCTGACCTTTAAAGCCCTAAATGGCCTTGGCCCAGTATACCTGAAGGAGCATCTCCACCCCCATCATCCAGCCCAGACACTGAGGTCCAGCGTTGAGGGCCTTCGGGTGGTTCCCTCACTGCGAAAAGCCAAGTTACAGGGAACCTGGCAGAGGGCCTTCTCGGTAGTGGCACCCACCCTGTGGAACGCCCTCCCACCAGAAGACATCTGAAGGCAGCCCTCTTTAGGGAAGCTTTTAATGTTTAACAGACCACTGTATTTTAATACTCTGTTGGAAATCCAGCCAGATGGGCGGGGTATAAATAATAAATTCTATTCTATTCTATTCTATTCTATTCTATTCTATTCTATTCTATTCTACTGAAGGTAATGGGGTCCTTTATATGTCCAGCTGTCCTTTGTCAACAACAATTTGTTGCTGTTTTTTTGTGTTGAATATATGCTGTATGGTAATTTATGGACCTCATAGGTATCTAAAGTCATTTGCACATGCAGAATGTGGGCACCCTATATGTATAGAAATGAGCAAACTGGTGATATTTTAGGGAGCAGGCTAGCAGGCGGGGCCCATGACTTACATCATAGGAGCCTACTCAACGCAAAACACTGTTGCTGTATGCAGGTTTTATTTTATTTGTTTTTTATCTTATACAGTGGTATCTCGGTTTAAGAACAGCCCTGTTTACGAACGATTCGGTTTATGGACTCCGCAAAACTGGAAGTAGTGTCCTGGTTTGTGAATTTTACCTCAGTCTAAGAATGGAAGCCGAATGGTGGAAGGGCATCAGCGGCGGGAGGCCTCATTAGGAAAACGTGCCTTGGTTTAAGAATGGTTTTGGTTTAAGAACGGACGTCCGGAATGGATTAAATTCGTAAACCGAGGTACCACTGTATTTTGGAAATATACATCCAGTTGTTTTTTTCCTTTAATTCTTTTGGGGGGCCCCCAAGAGAGTGGGGCCCTATAGTTTTTTTAGCTTATACAGTGGTATCTTGGGTTAAGAACTTACAGTGGTGCCTCGCAAGACGAAATTAATCCGTTCCGCGAGTGTCTTCATCTAGCGGTTTTTTCGTCTTGCGAAGCAACCCTATTAGCGGCTTAACGGATTAGCGCTATTAGAGGTTTAGTGACTATTAAAGGCTTAAAGGCTTAGCGGATTAGCTGCTAAAAGGCTATTAAAGGCTTAGCGGCTTAGATAAAGGGGGGTAAAAGCGAAAAAAAAATCTCAAGACTCGCAAGACATTTTCGTCTTTCGAAGCAAGCCCATAGGGAAATTCGTCCTGCGAAGCAACTCAAAAATGGAAAACCCTTTCGTCTAGCGGGTTTTCCGTCTTGCGAGGCATTCGTCTTGCGGGGCACCACTGTAATTTGTTCTGGAGGTCCGTTCTTAACTAGAAACTGTTCTTAACCTGAAGCACTACTTTAGCTAATGGGGCCTCCTGCCGCCGCCGCGCAATTTCTGTTCTCATCCTGAAGCAAAGTTCTTAACCTGAGGTACTATTTCTGGGTTAGCGGAGTCTGTAACCTGAAGCGTCTGTAACCTGAAGCGTCTGTAACCCAAGGTACCACTGTACGTAAATCTGGCACTGCATCAGGGTTTGGCAACCTTTTTTGATCAGTGGCAACACTTGTAATTTTGGAGAAAGAAAAAAAAAGTGCTATGGGTGCCAGTCACAAAATGGCTGTCATGTGGAGGAGTGGAGGGGGGGTGGCATATTACAAAATGAATCCAGTGGGAGCATGACACAGAACAGGAAATTTCTGGAGACCCTTTGCAGGCACCATAGGATGTTTTGGTGGCACCTGTGAGCATCATAGTCATACCTCATGTTACATTTGCTTCATGTTATGTTCTTTCAGGTTACGTCCCGCGGCGACCCGGAAGTACCGGAACAGGTTACTTCCAGCTTTTGCTGCTCACGCATGCGCAGAAGTGCAAAATCGCAACCTGCGCAGACGCGCCGCTGCGGGTTGCGCTGTTTTCATGTTGTGAACGGGCCTCTGGAATGGATCCCGTTCGCAACCAGAGGTACCACTGTACTGGCAACCCTTGTGTTACATCAGTGGCATGGTGGAGGAAAAGGACACATTGCCTGAAGACCCTCCAAGTGCCCCTATTTCCCAGGAACAGCCCCGGATTTACAGAATCCCGGTTTCTGATTTGATCCCAGAATGTCCCGCTTTTCCTTAGGATGTCCCAATTTTCATTGGAGAAATGTTGGAGGGCATAGAAGGGATGTCCCTATTTTAATAGGTCATGGAATTATGTGACTAGTGAGCCAAAGAGATACCGTAACTATACGACCCTTAGAAGACATCTGAAGGCAGCTCTGTACAGTGGTACCTCGGGTTACATATGCTTCAGGTTACATACGCTTCAGGTTACACACTCTGCTAACCCAGAAATAGTGCTTCAGGTTAAGAACTTTGCTTCAGGATAAGAACAGAAATTGTGCTCTGGCGGTGCAGCGGCAGCAGGAGGCCCCATTAGCTAAAGTGGTGCTTCAGGTTAAGAACAGTTTCAGGTTAAGTACAGACCTCTGGAATGAATTAAGTTCTTAACCCGAGGTACCACTGTATAGGGAAGGGTTTTTTTTTTTAATGTTTAATGTTTTCTTATGTTTTTATATGTGTTGGAAGCCACCCAGAGTGGCTGGGACAACCCAGTCAGATGGGTGAGGTATAATAATAATAATAATAATTAATAATAATAATAATAATAATAATAATAATTAATAGTAGTAGTAGTAGTAGTAGTAATAATTGAATAGGACTTCCTTATTTTCATCAGAGAAATGTTGGAGGGTTAAGTGCCTTTGCCAAGTAAAGGGTGAGTAATTTGGGGGAGGAGAGGACATTTTGCAAAAAAAAAAAAAAAAAGGAGGGGGGGAGAGCTGTGCTCAGAAAACCTAGGCTGCCCTTTTTTGTTTCTTAGCCAAAATACTGCTTTTTTTCATGACTGTGTGGTTCCAACTACTGCTTTTGGTTGTCCTGCAGCCGGCTGTGAATAAGAGCCGGAAGCTACTTAGCTTTGGAAATATGCTGTGTGTCATTTCAAGGCTGGAATTTGAACTCAGCTCTGTATAACGGCGAAACACGTCGTCCTTCCCTTCTCATTCTTCCCTCTCCCGTTTTAATGCAAAAATAAGGAATGTTTGGTTTGGAAACCATTCATTTATGCTCTCCTGGCACTTCCTTGATTAATGTCTCAACATTGTTCTTGGTTCGAATGGCCATCTCTGTACACAACAATTCACTGGCACATCAAGTTCTTGCGATGTGCCCAGTTGCAAAACTGACTTTATGGTTTCCGATGTACACCCACCCCACCTAAACATCAAATTTGCATGCATATAATAAATGGATCGGTCAAACGATAGACCTCCTTAATGTGGCACTTCTGGGAAATTTTAAGGCTGGAACTACAAGGGCAAATTCTGAGATCTTTTAGAGAGAATTACTAATTTGGTGGCTGATGAGTCAAAAGGGGAAGGGATGGGGAAGGCAACTGACATTCAGATTTACACAGCTCCAGAAATCACATTTTGCTGCCTTCCACGGAAACAGGTCACAGAAACCCACAGGACCGCAATACTTCAGGACCGCCTCTTTCCGTATGAACCTAGCCGGTTCCTGAGATCATCTTCCGAGGCCCTCCTTTATGTGCCTCCTCCTCAAGAGGTCTGGAGGGTGGCAACACGAGAACAGGGCCTCCTCTGCAGTGGCTCCCCGTCTGTGGAATGCTCTCCCCAGGGAGGTTCACCTGGCGCCTTCATTAAACACCTTTAGGCGCCATGCAAAAATGTTCCTTTTTAACCAGACCTTTGGTTGACCTGATCAACATCCCACACCCTTTTAAAATGTGGCTCTTTTGTAAAAAAAATTAACTTTGGATGAAGGGTGGGCAAGGTAAAGGACCCCCAGACGGTTAAGTGCAGTCAAATTCAACTATGGGGTGTGGTGCCCATTTCTGCTTTCAGGCCAAGGGAGCTGGCGTTTGTCCGCAGATAGCTTTTTCCGGATCATGTGGCCAGCATGACTAAACCATTTCTGGTGCAACGGGACACCATGATGGAAGCCAAAGCACATGGAAATGCTGTTTGTCTTCCCGCTGCAGCGGTACCTATTTATCTACTTGCACTTTGACGTACTTTCGAACTGCTAGGTTGGCAGGAGCAGGGACAGAGCAACAGAAGCTCATCCCATCGCATGGATTCGAACTGCCGACCTTACGAGAGGCTCAGTGGTTGAGACCACAGCGAGGTAGGTAATAAATTGTACTACTACTACTACTACTACTACTACTACTACTAAATGCAGTAGAACAAGTGAATCCCACTTGTTCCTATTTTGGGGTGGGATTCATTTGCATACCAGCAAATTCATCTTGTGCAATTCCAGCTGATTTGGTGCTTGGAAGCCACAAACCCACCTTTCCAATGCCCAGATTTTTCTGTGATAAGGTGGGAAAAGGCACTGGAAAGCGGTCGGACATCAACTGATTGAAACAACATTGTCTAACCTCTTTGCAAACAAATCAGAATGAATGCTTAGTAAAGCGTTCCGGCTGGAAAAATATCCCCACACATCACCTTCTAAAGAGCACTTGTCGAATAAGACCATTAAGTCATCTAAAATTACTGAGTCCCATAGTGCCTTTTCTTGTCCTCTCCCAGCAGTTTGCTGCTGTAGTAGACACGGCTTTCCTAAGCATTTGAGGTTGGCATCTTTGTTCTGGCAAAATACAGGACAGGACGGAGGGCATCTTTTTTTCCACCTCGAGGTGCAAGGACTTTCAAAACAACCCAACACAATCCATTGCAGCCTAACAGGATGGCCCCTCTGGAATTTGTCACACACACAAATTTGTAAACTTGTCTATTTCTTGCTGCCCAGAGCTAAAATATATGAATTTTCACACATCCTTTGACATATATGCGGTACTATACAGCAATATATGCAGACCAGGTGGAGAGGGGGGTAAATTAATAGGGGGCATATGCTGATGAGGGGGTGAACTATGTTCCACATGTTAAATTTCAGAAAGAGAGAAAAAATATTAGGTGGGGAGGAGTAGGGCAAGCCTTGTGGGGAGCAACTCTTCCCCACTCTCCTGTCTCAAATATTATGCAGATAACTATATCCAAAATTGGGGTTTCTGGGCTACACTGACACAAAACTGCTTGTTCTAGAGCCTCAGAACCTGTTGCTTTCAGAGGGAAGTTTGGAGGGAGGAAATGGACAGTCAGTCTTGAAGTACCTATAGGTTAATGAGAAAAGCTTCATGGGAAAAGAAAATATGAACATATAACTCTACAGGCAGGGTTTTGTTTATGGTAGAAGTCCTGCAAAGGACAGAACAAAAGCTGGTGAACTTTCCCATGCTATTTTGCAAAAGCAGTGCTATGTTGTAAGGAGCCCATGAGAAGAGCAGAAGCGAATTTCATTCCTTATGTTTATTCAGTAGGTGGGTTCTTTCCATCGTTCATCAAAACGTGTTGTTTTAAACGCGAAGGGATTTCAGTGGGCAAACCGAGCGGCCGAGGAAGATGCCTGTGAGGATATTAGACACCAACTTTACCTCAGCAAAAAAAGGGGGGAAAAGACTCTCACTGCAATAACTGAAAGCTCTCCCCCAAAGGAAGGAAGAGATATTAGTGGGAATTTCCCCTAGATAACAGATTCAGGCCTATACAAATCCTGTTGTGTCTTATCTAGATATATTGTAATATGAAGGAAAGAAAACCCAGAATGCAACAGATTTACCAGGTTGAGCAGGAAATTGGCTAATATATGTATGTTTTCGCTTCTTAATAGTGCTCTCACTTTGCTCAAGTTAACCAAATGGTACACGTGAATTCACTTTACAAAAAAATAAAACCTATTGGGTGTCCAATATGGTCTGGAAGGCAAATTCTGTGTAAATAATCTGCCAGTGGATGAGGGGGGGGGGGAATCACATGTCAGAGTAGAGGGGGACCATTTCCCTTTGCACCTCCAGGTGTCTCCATTAAACGAGTCACCCTTCCTGAGAACAGTATACCCTGCAGAGATCACCGCATGCGACCTGGTTGCTGAGTCAAATGGACCCCTGCACTTGACTCCAAACTGAAGAAGATTCTAACCTCTGAAAAACTCCATACAATTTTAACTGGCTTTGGGGATAATCCTAGGCCTGAGGACCCAGTTTCCAAGTATGAGAGCCTGCTCCAACAATTAAAACCCTATCTTTTTAATACCACAGAGAAAAGGCCAACTAAACCAATAACATCAAATAAACCCTGGTTTGATTACACCTGCTTTGAGGCAAAGAAAGCCCTGCAAAATGCTTACAAAGCTGCCCTGACAGCCAAAAATTCTGTCAGACAACAAGCCTATCTTGCTGTCCGTACCCTAAAAAAAGAGTATAAAGACCCAATACTCCACCAAAAGAAAGCCTATACCAGAAAATGTTGGCTAGAATTAATTAGTGTGGCAAAAACAAAAGATCAGACACTATTCTGGAAACTGGTAGATTCTGGCTATTTCCCCCTTAACCTCACAAATTCCCCCTAGCCTGTGGGTCTCATTCTTCCAATCTTTGTACGAGGACGCTGAACCTCCACTACGGAATTATAATATAGAACAACTGGCTAAATGGCCGCCTGCTTCAGTAACTGAAGTGAAATCATATATAAACCAACTGAAAATGGCCAAAGCCCCAGGCTCAGACGGCATTACGCCAGAAATGATAAAAGCACAGGCGGATTGGTGGGCACCTTTCTTAGCCACCCTCTTCACCTATATAGATGACACTGGCCGCATCCCAAGGGAATGGGGGACAGCCATAATAGTTCCAATCGATAAAAAGGGCAACAGAGTCGACCCAGCAAATTATAGGCCGATTAGCCTATTAAGTGTGATCAGTAAACTCTACGCAAAGCACCTCCTTAATAAGTTTACAGAATGGCTAGAGAATGAAGATATTCTGGCAATAGAACAAGCGGGTTTCAGACCCGGAAGGTCCACAACAGATCACTGCCTAACGCTACAGCATCTCATTGACAAATACAAATCAGGCGGGCAGGCCTCACTATACGCTCTTAATTCAGGCACTGCACGCAAACACGGCCCTTAGAGTCAGGTGCAGCCGCCTAGGACACCTAACGGACCCAATTAAAACCTTCAAAGGAGTCAGGCAAGGGTGCCTATTGGCCCCTCTACTATTTAATTTCTACCTAAATAACTTAGTATCTGCACTCAATGACTCAGAACTCCATCCGCCGAAGCTTGCAAATCGGCATATTTCGGTCCTGCTATATGCCGATGATGCGGTAATTCTATCTAGAACCCCCATTGGACTCAAAAGAGCACTAAGAAAGCTCGCAGCATACTGTGAATCTGAATGTCTCAAAATCAACTATCAAAAGACCAAGATACTCACTTTTGGGGAAAAACCAAAGCTTAGAAGCTGGGAACTCCAAGGCCATAAATTAGAACAAGTCACAAACTACAAGTATCTAGGAATGGTGGTACAGGCCTCAGGAACCAACAAACTACACATAAACTCCATCGGGAGTTCAGTGGAAAAAAACGCAAATTGTATTCTTAAATTCTTCAGAGCGCAAGGGGGCTTCTTCGTTCCCACAGCTCTAAAATTATACAAGGCCAAAACTTTGGCACAACTCCTGTATGGTTCCTTTTTGGGTCCGCCTTCCTCTGCTTTCTCCCCCCTTGAGAGCGTTCAATCTAGACTTCTTAGAGCTCTCCTCCAAGTCCCCAGATGTGTCTCAAACGCATGGGTGAGATTGGAAACGGGGATGATGAGAGTGGAGGCTAGCATTTGCTTACCATCAATCTACAAATGGCTGACATTGAATCTGCTCCCCTGAGGGATAACCCCACTGATCCTCTGCGGCCAATTCCAGTCAGGCTGGCAGACTGCAGTTCTGAACACCCTCCAGAAACTGGGTTTTGCCCCTCAAGCCCTTCTAACTCTGGGCTTGGGCCAGGCAAAAGCCACGGTCAGGCAAAGAATATTAGATACCGAGAGACAACAGGACTGCGCAAAGTGCCCCGACTATAGAATTGGAGAAATCGAGAGATACATATCCGCACCAGCAGCATATCTCTTCTTTCTCGTATCTAGAAATGCAAGAAGGGCCTTTACACTCGCCAGAAGCGTGGCTCTTCCCTCGCCGGTCCTGGATGGAGCCTTTAGAAAAGTCCCCTATGCCCAGAGACTTTGCACCTGTCCATTGGGAGAGATAGGAAGACCAGAATATTTGTTCTTTAAATGTCCCTTTTACGAAGAGGCACGTAGTAAGTTCATTGATCCCCTACTGGTGAGGCTCGCTGACCTCCCACAAAAGCAAAAATTTGACCTTTTGCTGTTAGGCAAAGATCAGAAGAAGACCTGGATGGTCGCCAGATTCTGTGTACAAATCTGTAGACGCAGACCATCGCCCAACTCAAAATAGTCCGGCATGAAAATCCCCAAACTCTGTTCCATGGGTGACTCTGAGTCAACTCCCTGGGATAGTTTATTGTTGCACATTGTTTCTAAATTTATTGTTGCACATTGTTTTAATTGTCTGTTTTAACCATATCTGCACATCAGTTTCTAATGCTGTGAGTGTCCTCTATTTCAGAGGCTTCTACTCTGCAGCCTCTTATAGTTGCTTTAACTGTGAGTCTTTTAGTTCTTACGCCCTTACAGTTGTTTTAACTGCATGTTTTTATTTGTTTTTCGTTTTTATCTGTTTTAATTATCAGTTTTTATCCATCCATTATCCGTGTTTAATCTTGTATTTTATTCAGAGGTTTTTTCCTATGCTTGTTTCTTTCTCCTTATTTGCTTCAACATTTATCAGTTAAAAAAATCGTAACTGCTATTTTATTTATATGTTTGTTTGTTTTTTATCCTGGTCTGTGACCGTAATAAAGTTCATTCATTCACATGTCATAGAGGGCATTATAGGTTGTACAGTCGTACCTTGGAAGTCAAATGGAATCCCCCCCCCCACGGAAAATGCAGATAGTGGGTTTCTTTCATATATCAACAGGAATCGATTTCCACAAAGCAGGGGCAGCCACGCTAAAAACCCTGCTCTAAATTAACGTGGATCAGACATCTGATATCTTTGATACTCAAAGGATAAATTCTCCTGGAGAATGAAGTATTTTTTGACTGGAGAACTGCACTGAAAGATTCAGGTAAGGGTGAAGGATAGCTGTGTTTCAGTTAACGTTTTGGTTTGGGAACTGAAAATTAGGTAGGTTCGCATTAAAAGGTAAAATAAACACATTTCTCCTTTACGCATGCATAAATTTAGAAACAATTTTATGTTCACAGTCGAGCCAAAACCCATTTTCTTAATTCTGAGGCATGAGAACTTGTATCCTATGGCATGTTATCCCTATGAAATAATATTCTCTTGAAAATAATGCTGGATAATTCCCTCATGAGTTTTTTAAATTATTTATTGCTACATATCTGATTTTATACCTACAATTCACCCCTCTCCCCATTAAAAATTCTTAAAATAAGATGGATAGAATTATTTTCTTAACTTAGTAAGGCCAAAATGATGTAAAGTACATTGTTTCCAATAAACCATTGGCAGAGAATAGAGGACTAAATCCAGTGAAGTTAATTTTAAAGAAACAAATTCCTGGTTGTTGTTAACTAGCCAGAATGAAAAATGCACATAGATATTGCTGTTGTGCAATGGGGAAGTGTGTAGAACTATAAATAATAATTCTCATTGGTCCACGGACATGTGAAGGAAGTGCCTAAGCTCAGGTCCTGCTGCTCTGTAAAGCTTCGATGAGAGTTTTGTTATATTCTGCAATCTGCTTTGTCACATTCTTCATTATAGGCCGGTAATCACTTTCCTGACTTTTCGTTGCTATAACTGATGATAAAAAGATAAGGAAAATTCTCCAACGTGCATCAGAGGGTAGAATTCAATGTCACGCTAAAATAAACATTTGGTCTGCACAAGCATATCTGCTTGCCAGACAGAATGACCCCCCCTGCTATTCTGGGGGTCCTTGCAACCCCCAAAGCAAAATTGGGGGGGGGGGCAGAAAGGGGGAAACCCCATTGTGCAGGTGGAAGCCCTTGTGCATGATTTCAGTTTGTTAGGTGGATTGTGTCGTAAGTTATAGGTATTAAAATCTCCATGTACAATAGTTCCTATGGAAAAACAGCTATTTTACTATACATTTGCACCATTCACATTGAGATTTTGCAGGATGATACAGATGATCCTGAGTGAGAAAAGCAGTTTGGTCATCTGTGTGGGCTCTGAGTGTACAGAAGAAAGGCAATTCCACCCCCCCCCCATGATATCTCAGCAAACCAAACTGCTTTAAGGTTGTCAAATGCCTCAGATAAACTATAATGGAAGAGATACTGGGTGAGAGCTAACATTAGTCATACTCAGAGTAAACCCATTTAAATCAGTTGACTTAAACAACTTAATGGATCTACTCAGATTATGACTAAGGTTGGATATCATCCATAATTTCCTGGCAAAAGTCTCTTCATAACCATTGTCTCCTGTTGAACAAATAAAACAGTCCCTTTCTTTGGATATAATTATCTATATATGTAAACGTTAAGACATATGATGGTCATCTGTAGCATGTGGAATAAGTCGTTGTACCTCACGCTTTCAGAGCAAAATGCTGAGAATGGGCATGATTCAGAAAATGTTAAGCAAGCCCAACTGATTTAAGAGACTTAAGCACCTGCTTATGTTCTTATTTACCATGATTATTTTCAGCATCTTCTCTCTTTTTTAAAAAAAGGATACATTCTTTCATGACAAAGTTATTTTGTTCATGGTGTTGCCATTTCCTTTCCAAATTCGTAAGCTGCAATTACAAAATGAAAAAAAATGATAGCAAAAAATAGTCACTTGCATAACAACTAACCCCCCTTAATTTAATTTAATGATTATTAAATGTATATTCTGCCATTCTACCAAATAAATAAGATCAAGAACAATTCAGATAACATGCACAAACCTATATATAGCTATTTAGAAATCTCACTACGTTCACTAGGGCTTACTCTCTAGTAAGTATGTCTATGTCAGTAGCCTTACTAAATCAGTTAAGTCTCACCGATTTTCATATGCTTAAGCAGAGCTGTAGAGAAATTACAAGAACTGATAAGGATTCCAGCAAAGGACATGCAGTTTGTAATTACACTGCATCAAAAAGATAGTTTGCAATCCTTGCAAGCCATGAGAATATTGTCTTTAATTACAGTGTGGAGACTTTGATTTATGCATGACACTGAACTCTCATTATCTGCATTTCTTTTTGGTTAACAACTGTTTTCAGACTATGTAAAGCTTATCATGCAACGTATCTTGAAACTATATTGGGCCCTGAACTGCACAGAAGAAACTTCCTCATTTCCATAGCTAAATTTCCTGTCTGATGCCAAAAGCTATGATAAGAGCAGGACTGCGTTGAGAAGATTGTAAGACTGCAGGCTAAATGTTGGGACTCCGACACCACTTTAAGCATCAACAGGAAGGCAATATAGCTATTATATTGATGGCTGCTTCCTAACAATGCAATTTGTAGAGCATTGATTTGCTTGGCTGGTGCTACTGTTCAAAGTTTGTGCCATCAAGACATGCAAGCTATTTGCAATGAATATTTCAGAATAGCTGTGTGGAAGCTAACATTTAGTATGTGAGTGTAGTGCTATTTGGTACACCTTCCAAACCAGCAATTGCCCACCACAATTTCTGCTCAGAAAAAGAGCTCAATGCACTTTATTGAGCCTCTGATGGCTAGTAGATTTTGGGATACAACAGGTGACAAAGAAAAGCTTCAATACATTTTACAGGGTGACTTGTGTGCCACACTCAGCATAAATACAGCTGAGCCTTTCAAATTAACAAATTGTATCGTGAAATCCCATTTGGTTTCCACCGTTCCCTCTACTTTCCCATCGTCAGTCTCTGAGTGTGGTTGTTTATGTAGCCAAAGTAGTTAACACTCATGTAAAAAAGGGAGTTATCAGCAGGATCAGAGGAAACCCGAGGTTTGCAAAAGTAACTCTGGGAGGAAAAGCTGGTTGGAGGTGTTGGTGTTAGGGAAAAATGGGATGAAGTGGATGGAATCCTAAACAGGGAACATTTGACAGTGCAAAAAAGTTGTTGCAGGTCCTACTTATTATATATATATTGCATCACTGACTCTCAACTGTTCAACCATGAATGTGCAAAAAGAAAACACAACTATTTGGGAGCTGAATATTCTTAATTCTGCCAAATTCAAAACTGATATGGAAGAGGGAGAGTTATCTCTTTCCCCCATGTTACCCCTGCTCTCAATTTCCCCCAGCAAACCTGTCAATTTCCCCCAGCAAACCTGTCATTTTCCACAACAATAAAATCTCAGGGACATTAATAGAATGGCAGGAGTGAAACAGCACAAATGTCAGAGAATTATAGAAATATTAGACTTGCCTGAGATTTGGCATGGTTGGTACATATTCACATTCACACTTTTTTCTCCAGTATGGACTAGTTTCTCCAAAATCATCTCAATTACTCTAATATCATTTTATGTATCTACTGTAATATTAATATTATTGCTCTTTAGTTTATAACTGGAAGAGTTCTGTGTTTCTTTTTTCAAATTTAGTCCTGCCGCAAGCAGCAATTCTTGGAAAGAGATATTACGTCTTTCCACATTTTAAAGATTTTGAAGTTATTTAAAGAGGCTGTAAAAAAGCAATTTATGTATGCATAGACATATTATACAAAAGTTTCAAAACTCCAAAAAGGTGGAGAAAAGGCAACACCAAAAGGCAATAGGCATTTTCAACTGTACCTGTGAATGTGTCTCGTTCTCCTGCAGCTGCAACTTCAAGCTTTCATATTCTCTATTCAGATGCTCCATAGTTTTCTTGAAAGCATTCCTGCGCTTCGTTAGTGTTTCTTTCTCTTCTTGCAGTTTCTTAAGAGTAAGGAAATAATAAAAAATGGAACATTAAAAAGCACTCATCTTAAAAGTGCTCTAGCTTATTTCTAAAATTCAGAGAGGGAGGAAGCATTTATGCTTGAATCTAAGCATCTGGCACTCATTCCCATGAAAGCATATAATCGTGTATACGACAGACGGCATGGAAAAAGTGCATGGTGGGTTCATGTGTGAAAGATGTATGGACTGATTTGTTTGACTGTGTTATGTTGACTGTAGTGACTGGTTTGCAAGTTGGCTAATCTTTCAGAAATGAAAAAAAAAAATAGAAGATATGTCTGAGAACACAAGGGCTTTCTATTTCGTTAGGAATGTAAACCCATGGCTTGTACATCACTGATAAGAAACCATTTGGCTACCCAAAGTTCTTAGTTTACAACTCTTACCATTCCTGACTATTTGCCATGCTGGCTGAGACTAATGGAATGAGACTAAGTTACTAAGTTAATGAGACTAAGTTACATCGACCAGAGCCACAGGTTCTCCATCGCTCTTTAATACACTTTCTTTTTTTTGAACTGTGAAACACTTCCTCTTTCTGTGCATAATATTGTACTCTGGCTACTTTCTTATACCTTTCCCTTGAAAGCTTTTGTTCAAGACAATAGAAGGCATGCAGATAATAAAGCACTTTCTGCAGATAACGAACAACTAAAATAAATGCTAAGCCCAATAACATATGTAGAGCCCTGCTGGGTCAGCCCAAAGGCCTATCTAGTCCAGCATTCTTTTTCTCACAGTAGAAAACCTCAAGCTAACGGGAAGCTCACAAGCAAGACATTAGCACCATAGTACTCTTCTGCTCGTTTTTCCCAGCAACTGATACTCAGAGACAAAGATCCCTGCAAATGTGACATTAAGGCTAACAAACGATTCCCCGCCATATGAATATTGGGAAATTTTGGAACAAGACGGAGATAGACTGAAATTGCAGAGTTTTGAAAAACTAAAAAACAAAGTGCGAGACTGGCTTCATTATTATCAAATAATGGAGGTATTTAAATTGGACAGGAAAATTGGCTTCCAGGTGGAAAGATCCAAATTAGAAACAGAATTGTTAGAACCCAATACTAAGAATTTGTCAAGAATGTATAACTTGCTGCTGAAATGGAATACTCAAGATGAAACGGTAAAATCGGCTATGATTAAATGGGCACAGGACGTTGGTCATAACATTATGTTTGCTGACTGGGAACAGTTATGGACCACAGGTATGAAATTTACGGCATGTAATGCCTTAAGAGAGAATATTATGAAAATGATATACAGGTGGTACATAACCCCAGTCAAGCTTGCGAAAATCTATCACTTGACCGATAACAAATGTTGGAAATGTAAAGAAATTGAAGGTACATTTTTTCACCTTTGGTGGACGTGCCCAAAGATTAAGGCTTTCTGGGAAATGATATATAATGAATTAAAAAAGGTATTTAAGTATACCTTCCCTAAGAAACCAGAGGCCTTTCTCCTGGGCATAGTCGGCCAAATGGTGATAAAAAAGGATAGAACTTTCTTTATGTATGCAACAACAGCAGCAAGAATACTCATCGCAAAGTATTGGAAGACACAAGAACTTCCCACGCTGGAGGAATGGCAGATGAAACTTATGGACTATATGGAATTGGCGGAAATGACTGGTAGAATCCGTGACCAGGGAGAAGAGTCGATGGAGGAAGACTGGAAGAAATTCAAAGACTATCTTCAGAAATACTGCAAAATTAAGGAATGTTAGAGTGATGTTGGACTGAAAATAAGTGGTTTCCAGCTGCACAGGTTAAAGTTAAGGATAGATTAAGATTAAAGATTAAGATTAAAGAAGTTTAAAGAAATGGAAATTTGATTTTAAAAGGGAAAAATTTAAAGTTACAGGATATTAAGATCAAGGATTAGGTTTAAAAAAGTTGAAGTTATATATTTTAACATTTTACTAAATTAAAGATTGGGATTATAAAAGTGGAAAAGAAACTGCTGGATAAATAATGTGGATTGGAATACAAAAGAGGGAGGTATGAGGAAGTCCAGAAAATAAGTAACTTAAAATTGGAAATGGAAAAGAGAGTTTGTTATTAATTGTTTTGTGTTTATATTGTTAAGTTTTGTGTTGTTTTTTGTGTGTGTTGTTTTTCTTTTTTGTTTGTTTAAAACCTTAATAAAAAAATTATTAAAAAAAAAACAAAAAACAAACAAACGATTCCCCGCCATATGGGAATTGCTTGCAGATGATCGCAGTGCCTGGAGACTGGCAGGTTGTGTAGCCACAGAAAGATCAGAGGAGGAATGACTACTGGGAGTAATGCAGAGAGAATAAATGCCCTGGCGCACCTGTAGCAGCAAAACTGGATGCCCTCATCTGCCCCCAAACACGTTTCTCCCATATTAGTCTCTACTGTAACAGCAGTACAACGCTCCAAATGGTTTGACCTTACCCCTGAAGGTGCTCTCTTCCACTGTCTCCCGAGGCAGAAGGATGCCAAATTGACTCAACTCAAGTGCCTCTGAATCTTTGTAGTTGCACAGGAAATGTTACGTGTTACTTATCTCAAGGTCTGTCCCATGGAAGATGGAGCAAGCTTGTTTTCTCGTGCTCTGGAGAGTAGGACTCGAACCCGTGGCCTCAAGTTACAAGGAAGGAGATTCCGACTAAACATCAGGAAGAACTTTCTGATAGCAAGAGCTGCTTGGCAGTGGAATGGTCTCCCTCGGGAGGCTGTGGACTCTCCTTCCTTGGAGGTTTTTAAGCAGAGGGTGGGTGGCCATCTGTTATGGATGCTTTAGCTGAGATTCCTGCATTGCAGGGGGTTGGACTGGATGCCCCTGGGGTCCCTTCCAACTCTAAGATTCTATGATGTGTTTTAATTTATGTTCAGTTTTAGATCTAAAACAGTGGTGCCATTTATTTTCTCTAAAAAAAGAAAAAAGCAAAGCAAAGCATTTTTTTACTCAGTTTTGATGAGAAATGAGAAGCCACACAGGAGCTACTGGTCCACATGACACTCTTCCATGCAGATGTGGCAGGTATGCAGCTACCATAACTACCTGACTGGGGGATGGATCATGTGAGTAGCCACAAGCTGTTAACACCTTTGGGAAGCAGCTCCACCATGCCTGAGTGTACGAGTATGTAAAGGACACCAAGACAGAACATTTAACAAGATGCAGCTGGAATATTTCAATAACTTGGTCTCAAGCAAATATTATTAATATGTTTTGACTGTTAACTACCTTTTTCTTTTCTTCTCCTGCTGTTTTCAGAGCTGGCAGATTGTTGTAAAGTTCCAGGTCTTTGGTCATTTGCTCTATTTTTTCTTTGAGAGAAGTCAGTTCATCAACCATCTTGCCTTCCAGCAGGCCCATTTTCTGGAGGTCCATCCGCAGACGTTGGCTGTCTGAAACAGAAAGAGCCAAGAAGCATTACTGACATACAATGGAGATTATTTTCTAGCACAGAGAGAAGTGAATCGTACATTTACTTATTCAAGGAGACAACTGACTCCTGCCTGCCTTGTTCACCTTGGCCTTAGTCCAGGAAAGCTCTTAAGTACATCCTTAAGTTTTACATACAAATATCCATTATGTGATGAAGTAGTGGTATCGCTAAGACTAGTGTTGACATATTTGCAACAAAAACTGGCAAAGAGGAATTAGCATTGTTGTTCTTAGCTTACATTTGTTCATAAAACTATGCAAAAAGATCCTGCTGCCCTTTTTAGTTTTAAACTATGAAAAGTGTTGTAAAGTCTCTAGGTGACCTGCTCCTAAGGATCGTTTTGACTGGTATAATATACAGGACCCTCAACGGTTCTGTTGATAATTTGGGGTAGGGGCGAGCACATCAATAGTATCTTAAGATGAAGCATGTGCTAAAATAAACATGGTCAATCTTAACATGCATATTTTTGTTTTATTGTCTAGTAACAGGCTGAGGTCATGCTGACCCTCTCTGCCTTTGAGTCTATTTGATATCTGCAATTTGGATGGCATATTTATTACCCTTATGTCCAGCTCTTAGATGGGAGCTCCCAGTGGTTTTCCCACTCATGTTATAGATCACACTTGCCCAGCCCTGAAAACTCTTGACTGATCAAATGGTTCCAGAACATTAACTGGGTCCTTATGTGTGGCCTCTTATTTCCTCCACGCTGAAGGCTGCGTTTGCAAAGGGGCCTAGAGGCATAGTCTGGTGTGTCTAGGCCTGAAAAACTGTGTACATGTCACACTGCAATGCGCTCTACGTGGGGCTACCTTTGAAGGTGACCTGGAATCTGCAATTAATCCAGAATGCAGCAGCTAGACTGGTGACTGGGACCAGCCGCCAGGACCACATAACACTGGTCCTGAGAGATCTGCATTGGCTCCCAGTACATTTCCGAGCACAATTCCAAGTGTTGGTGCTGACCTTTAAAGCCCTAAACGGCCTCGGCCCAGTATACCTGAAGGAGCGTTTCCACCTCCATCGTTCAGCCCGGACACTGAGATCCAGCGCCGAGGGCCTTCTGGCAGTTCCCTCATTGTGAGAAGTGAGGTTACAGGGAACCAGACAGAGGGCCTTCTGAGTAGTGGCGCCTGCCCTGTGGAACGCCCTCCCTTCAGATGTGAAGGAAATAAGCAGCTATCTTTTCTTTAAAAGACATCTGAAGGCAGCCCTGTTTAGGGAAGTTTTTAATATTTAATGCTGTATTGTTTTTAACACTTGATTGGGAGCCGCCCAGAGTGGCCGGGGAAACTCAGCCAGATGGGCGGGGTATAAATAAATAATAAATAAACAAATAAACAAATAAATAAATAAAAATTAGGTTTTACGTATATGCCTTTATGCACCTATGGTGCCTAATGTGCAGTTATCAGGTGAGAATGCTGTAAAACAGAGGTGCGTGGCAGCATGATTCTAACCTCTCCACCATGTGTTGGATTGAAAAATTGCATAGAGAAGTAGTGACAAGCAGTTCTTCTCCTTGAGTAATTTTTGTATAAGAGCTTAATCCAGATTTAAGCAAAAAATAAAATAAAAATAAAAAATGGCCCAAGGAATTTCTTTAGGGGCATTTGGTGCCTTATATTAGGCATTGTGATTTTTGTTACCAGCCCTAAGCATTCAGGAAAAGCTGAACAAACAAAAATCACGGTCCCCTTTTATTTGAACTGCTTGTTGCCGGCAATAGTGGCTATCGTGCTAAGTTGCTATTACAACTGCACTTAGTATCTCCCTGGGGTGCCATCACTTGCTCTTTAGGAAGTTGACTTCTTAGGTATAGCTCAGATATATTTGTGATGAACTAAAATCTGAGAGTGGCAGGGAATGATGAAAATGTATTACAGGCTTTTTTATTTTTAAGAAATGTTGTTTTAAAAATAGGCCCAGAAGTGGGTACAGTGGTACCCTGGGTTACAGATGCTTCAGTTTACAGATGCTTCAGATTACAGACTCCGCTAACCCAGAAATAGTACCTCGGGTTAAGAACTTTGCTTCAGGATGAGAACAGAAATTGCACGGCGGAGCTGCAGCAGCAGAGGGAGGCACCATTAGCTAAAGTGGTACCTCAGGTTAAGAACAGTTTCAGGTTAAGAACAGACCTCCGGAATGAATGTTGTTCTTAACCCGAGGTACCACTGTAATAAGATTTTAGAAACTACGGGTACATGATTGGAATAGGGTTGTTTATTATTTTCACTGGCTGTTTTTTTTAATTCTATTGTTTTCCCTACAAGGTATTTGAGTTGTTTGATACATGCAACCTCTTCAAAGGAGTGCTCTAGTGAATACAGTTTACCCCCAAATAGATTTGCTAGTATCTGATTCCCTAACTGCTTTGAACAGATTTATTGGAGTGTGATGAAGGCAGATGCAATATGCAAGAAACAAAGTGCAGTTTTAGGGTGGGAAACGTGTGAATTTTTCTTATGAGCGAAGAAGCTCAAGAAATCATATTGATCCAGGAACTGTTAAGGGCAAATGGCTGTATACCCAGTGCTGTTATTTGCAGCTGTGCACTGACACACAGGAATCCAGACAGAGAACACATGTACAACCTCATCACTGGATGGTCACTACCGATAATCGATAATCTTATACACCTCTATCATATCCCCTCTTACTTTTCCTTTTCCTAAACTGAGAAGTCCCAAATGACTGAGGGAGAGGCAGTATATATGTACTGAAGAATATCTTTATGGGGATTGTCACGGGCCAGGAGTCAGCTTTGCCTGTTGAACAGCAGCCTGAAGGGGGAGAAGGTGAAAAGACTCCACACACACCTGTTCAGCCTTCAAGGTCACAGAGCTGAAGGCACGGATGAGAACCAGCTTGCTCCAGGCTTCTTAAACAGAGCTCTCAGCAGCAGTACACCTTAAGGAGCATATCCACCCTCATCGTTCTGCCTGGACGCTGAGGTCCAGCTCTGAGGGCTTCTGGCAGTTCCCTCATTGCGAGAAGTGAGGTTACAGGGAACCAGGCTGACGGACTTCTTGGCAGTGGCACCCGCCCTGTGGAATGCCCTCCCATCAGATGTCAAAGAAATAGACAACTATCTGACGTTTAGAAGACATCTGAAGGCAGCCCTGTTTAGGGAAGTTTTAAATGAAGTTTTAATGTATTTTTAAACTTTTGTTGGAAGCTGCCCAGAGTGGCTGGGGAAACCCAGCCAGATGGGTGGGTTATGTATGTATGTATGCATAAATAAATTGTTGTTGTTGTTGTCAGATGCTGGAAATAATGCCTGTGGTTCCTGGCCCTCTACCTTACTGCTGCCAGTGATCTTGTCCCTTGGCTCTGTGATCATCTGGATTTCCTAACATCTGGACTGTCTGACTTTGTATGTGGATTCTGATCTCAGGTAAGTGTTCCTCAGAGACTCATAGCCTCTGCTACAACAGGGATGGCCCATAGTTCAGTGGCAAGAGCCTATGCTTTACACGAACAAGGTTTCTGGTTCAACTCTGGTGCTTCCACTTCTAAGGGTCTTAGGAAGGGTCTAACATACCTTCTGCCTGAGACCTTGGACAGTATTGGGTGGGCAGACTGAGAGTATATGACAGTTTCATATGTCTCTGTGCATGCATTTAAAACATGACCTGCTTTCTACAGAAGGAGGAGCTGTAGAAGGGATGGGTTGTGGCTCAGTGGCAAAGCACATACATTGAATGCAGGTGTTGGGTTCAGTCCCTTGCATTCTAGGCAAGGCTCAAAAAAATTCCTTCCTGAACCCCTGATGAGATACTGCAGACAGTACAGAGCTAGATGGAACAATGACCTTACTAGCTGTAGGTTGGCTTCCCCTGTAAAATAATCTGGAGAAAGTAAAGGATTTTCTTCAATCCAACTGCCATCCTACAGTGAAGGAAAAAAAAAAAGGAAAGGGAAAAAGGAAAGAAAAAAAATAACAACCCTTCTCTCTGGGAAGAGACAGGAAGAGGATGCAGTCCAGTTCCTTCTGATATGCCACTAAGTCAGACTTCAGCAAGCAAATGTGTACACAGTAGCAAATTCTGAGACAAAACTGCTTTGTGCTTTGACCCAGGGAAATGTTACTGGGAAATGCTGCCATCAGCAAATGTGTTTACTCACAGGAGTTTCCTTTGGGGAGGGAAGGAGAAGGCTCTGTGCAATGATCTTTATACAAAGAGTGAGGCTGTGGCCCCGAGGTGCATTTCTACAGCACTACATGGGTCCACAAGGCTCTTTTGCACGGAGCACAGAATCAAATCGGAATTCAGGATCCCAACTTCCTTTATGTTAAAGAAGAATAAAGCAAATTGCCAGGCCTCATGGGCAGAGAAACATATAAACAATAGTTTAGCAAGAATTATCTTTCAACTTTTTTTGTTGTCGTCAAAACTGTCCATTCGTGATTTAGAGCTTTGGGGAATAATTTCTATGCACGGAGGCACCAAATCTTGTTTTCTATGCACATAAGCAGGGGACTGGAATGCATCTAAAGGGATATATTCGACATAGTGCTAAGTAGATAGTTCTATCAGCATGAACAAATCAGTTTGGATAGTATCTGGACTCTTGGGTGTGTCAAATGAAGTTTGTCTCCTGTAGTTGCTGTATGTGTTTATATCGGGGTATTTTAATATAAATCGTACACTAATATGAGCACATGCATATGACACAGATCATGTATCTCATAAAATTCTTTTTTTAAAAAAGACAAAAATGACTAAATTTGCTGATCATCACTCAAAGTATTACAAGATTTTTACTGGCTTTAAACAGAATTTAGAAATGAAGTACCATTGCTGGTTTTAGCCTAGGGCCATGTTTTCTATAAAAGTGTCTTCTCCAAAGTAGAATTGGAAGAATTGTAGCTGTGATAGAACACACATCCTGCATGCTAAATGTCCCAAAGTTCAATCCCAAGCATCCCTAGGCTGGGAAAGATTCGTGTCTTAAACTCTGAAGAGCCCATGCTGGTCAGCATCATACTGAAGTAGCTGGACCAAAGGTCAGACTAGATGAAAACCAGTTTTCAAAAATCCTAACCTTACTGTCAATTAATATAATCTCTACCAGCCATTCTCTGGGCAAGTACTGCTTTCTGAAGTCAGGCAGCTAGCTCTTTGATAAAGGGTATTTTCTGTAGGGACATGCAAAAAATCCTCTCCCCAGAGCTTGCCTGGGACCAACTCCATTATCCTTTAGGTGCAAGACAACATCTATCCTGTTCATTTGGACTTTTATTGGTATTCAAGATATTCAATGACTTTTATCTGCTGGTTTTATATTATCTCTTTATCTGCTGATACGATGTTTTGGTTTCTGCAGTGAATTTTGCTTTATTGGTTTTTATTCTTGTAAGCTGCATTAAGGCCATTTTTTTGCACTAGAAGGTGGGAGAGAAATTTGTAAATAAATACAATGTACACGTCGCTTGCCATACCTGTTCCCAGGTTTTTCGCAGTACTCTGTGATTTCTGCATTTCACTTGACTTGAAAGTGAGATCTTCCTGCATGATTTTCAGCTCTTGGTTTGTTACAGAAGATATCTGCTTCATGTGATTTACATTCTGCGTGATTAAAGAAGAGTAGTGGAAGATGATACACCCCAAATACACTGCTACAACTGGTGGCTTAACAATGAGAATGGTTGGTGTTTTTCCATACTACTGAAGTCAGCTACAGCAAATCCCCTTAGGAAAAACATTTTAGCTGTTTGGAGTTCATATATAAAAAGGAGAATGTTGTAGTTTTACAGACCATTGTATTGTCTCACCTATGATTGGGGAAACAGGGCCAAGGGTGAATAAAAGCGAGAGGCCGATGCAATTTGGGGAAGTTCAAGTGAGGATGGTCTTTGCTCCCAGTAAATGTTTTCCCTCCACATGCTATGGAATACCTTGCTTTCCAAAGCCAGGGCAACTCAACTCCAAACTGTGAATGTGACAATCAGATCCTGGTTTTATAAGCAGGAGCCAGCAGTGTAAATTAAATTGTTTTACTATAGCATGCAGTATTTAAAAAGTGAAAATGCTTGTTCCTCCATGAAGCAGCCTTGAGTGACAAAAGCTGAACCCATGCAAGTTGCACATAAAAGCCATTACAATGACATTTTCTTGAAAGAATAAAAAGGCAACAGAACAATGAACATATCCACATGAGAACCAAGCTTAGTTAATGTAGCCAAAGGTGTAATAATGTTAAAATAATAGTTTTATCGACTTAAATTGTCTGACTTGGGGGGGGGGGGGGATTTGATACACTAGACAAAATACGAACATATGAGGTTATATAAACAGGGAATGATTCTAGGTGCAGTTTGTACTGTACTTTAAGCTAGAAAGAGCATAAGTAACTACGTCTGCCTAGTTTTAGTGCCATATGTGATGGAAGTAAACTATGAAATGTTTTGCTTCTTCTCGTGGCCATAAAACGTTTATTAGTGCAATTAAAGACTGAGGTGTCGGCAGAAGAAACAAGAGTGGTTCTGTTTGTAAAGGAGGGTGGAGTTTGTAGGAAGAAAAAGATGCAATGGCTCTCGCTAAATTGGGATTAAAAACAAAAAACAAAACAGGAGCCAGCCTTGGGAACCAAACCCCTCTTCATTCTGAAGCAGATTCCCCCCCCCCCATGCTATACCAAGTTAAGTGACGTGCTGGTATCAAAGTTAACCAAAGTTACGGTTAAACAGGCTTCTCTTAACTAGGATCCGAAACAATGATTTCTAATGGGTTTCAGAGTCTGAAATAAGACAGAAGGGAAAGATTGAAATGAGGTTAGGGAGCATACATTTCCAAAGCTAGCTATTCATTTGTTAACTGCAGTTAACAGGAAGTCTGTGTTATCTTTGCACTGGCCCCAAGAATAAGAGGGGTCAGGAAGGTAGTATGCTACAGTCTCTCTCTCTCCCCCCCCCCCTCAAATGTTAATGCCATACTTGTAAACTTTTTATATGTCAAGCAACCCCTGTAAGCTTCAACTTGATATGCTTTCTGGAGAATAAAAGCAACTAATTAAATTATCACCAAACAATTAGATTATTTGGAAAGTACTAATAATTGTGATTGGTATCTCTTCATATTTATTCTAAAGTAAGGAATAAATGCGTATTCATATGAAAAAAGGATTAAAAATGTTATCTTAGCCACATTTACGTAGCAGAAAAATCCTAGTGAATTCCACACAAATAAAATGAAAAACACCATCAGACTCCACACACCAACCCAAATTTTTTTACTTGTTGATCCTCTTTTCCTTTGAAAATAGGATTACCTGTGAGGAAGATTATGCTTTTCCTTTGGTATCATTGCAAAGATGGTAAATAGCAAGTGATTTAATGCTCTTGGATTGACATGATGTACTTTTTGGGTAAGTGTTCCCAGTGAAATGCCTAAAGTAAGTTGATTGTTATTTTGTTTGGTTCTAGTTTGCTTTCATTTGGATTTGTTTACATAAAAATCAATAAAAGTAAAATGAAAATCACAGCAGAGTCAACGGAACTTACTTCCAAGCTTATGATTGGAGCCAAAGCCACTCACCCTGCTTGAATGCTCTAAAATTGCCACAATACTGGCCTCTATCTGTGTTTTCCGTTCTAGTTCCTGGTTCTTTGCCTCTTCAAAAGATTCAAGAAAGTCTAAAGATTGAAAAACAAGATAAGGGAGGCTGCTGCTTATAAAAGGAAAAGCAGAAAAGTCCTGAAATGTGACTTATAGCTATAAGGATTCTGAATTTAAAAGCAATTAAAAATATATATAAACAAACATCTTAAAGCAATTTAAATGGAACTTTACCAAGAAATTTTATCTGTAAGGAATATCTAGAATGTGAGCTGGTTTTTGCAGCCTTTTATTCACCTTTTAATATCGATGTGGTGATCAACCAATGACAGGACAGTCAAAGCTCACATGAAGAGCCACATAAAAAGCTGCCCTCTTATTCTCTTCTATGCATCAGAAAATGTTTTACGCTTGCAGAGAAGTACCCTTGTCGGGCATCAATGCTGCCAGCCTGGACCTCCTCCAACCGTGTCACTGCCCTGGCTCGAGTAAGCTGAAACAGTGCTGATGCCGGGAGGACAATGCTGTGCCCTGGGGGGAACTGCAGTGGTCCCAATGCCACAAGGTCAGTGCTGCCGCTCTGCCCGTCCCCCTCTTGTGCCACTGCTGAAGCGCTCCATCAGAGCCCTGCAGAATTCTATGCCATTAACATGATGCATAGTTTACTTCCGGTGCATATACCGTATTTTTTGCTCTATAAGACGCACTTTCCCCCTCCTAAAAAGTAAGGGGAAATGTGTGTGCGTCTTATGGAGCGAATGCAGGCGGGAGGCTCTGCTCAGCGCTCCCTTTAAGAGCAGCATGGAGCGTGTGTGCGGCTCTTGGGGGCTTTTCCCCGAGGAGGGAGAAGGGCTGCCCCTCTCCCTCCTTGGGGAAAAGCCCCCAAGAGCCACACACATGCTCTGCACGCTCTTTAAAGGGAGCATGACTCTTAGGGGAGCCTTCTGTCTTAGCCACGTGCAGCTACTTCTGGGCAGGGGGGAGCCTTCATCCCCCAGCCCGGGAGAAGCTGCACGCAGCTATCCCATAAGCCAGGACAGCAAGAGGCCATCCCGGAAGCCAGATCCCTCTTGCTGTTCTGGCTTCTGGGATTCAGAATATTTTTTTTCTTGTTTTCCTCCTCCATAAACTAGGTGCGTTTTATGGTCTGGTGCGTCTTATGGAGCGAAAAATACGGTATGTCACCCTTGCAGGAGCAAAACTTTCCAATGTGGAGAAGGTGGCTGTGTGGGTGCAGTGGACATTTGTCCAAAGAGGGAAGCTCTGACTCAGGAATTGGCAAGGTTTACCTCGCTTAGGCTGGTTCACTCCAGCAGAGATCCCTGTGTGGGTCAGATCACGCGCATACCTGCAATTTCTGGCGTCTGCGCAGACGCAATTTCCTGTGTTGTGGAAGCGAGTCCCTGCGCCGGTTTAGCGCAGCGAGTGGGAGGCTTGGTTCGGTGGCGGCTCGTGGGCCGGTTAAACGACCCCCGTCGGCCGATTGTGGCCCATGGGCCTTAGGTTGCTGACCCCTGCTCTGACTCATGCATGCATGTCAGCTCCAAATCTACATCAGAGTTCCTGCATGCTGAAGGCAGCTTTTAAGTCAACTGAGCACTGTAAAGGTGCGCCTTTCTTATCTAGTTCTCCTCTGAGGATAGTCTCCTGACAAAAGCAAAATCTACAGATGCATCCTTATACAAAAGTAGCTTAAGAAGGCCATATGGAACTTAAAAACTGCTGTTATTTGATCTTCACAATCTTTTTCATGTATCTATACAGCATTTTCCGACACACCCAGACATATTTTATTTTCAATTTCCCACAATTAATTGTGCTCTTAAAAACACTGAATGCAGCCTACAAACCAAGAGGAATGTCTTGACTGATAATTTGAATGCCTGAAATAGCAATCAATCATTGTTCTATACCAGGCATGGCCAAACTTGGCCCTCCAGCTGTTTTTGGACTACAGTTCCCAACATCCCTGACCACAAGTCCTCTTAGCTAGGGATGATGGGAGTTGTAGTCCCAAAACAGCTGGAGGCAAGTTTGGCCATGCCTGCTCTATACACTGCTGCAAAGCCAGTGGCTATGTGGGGAAATGTCATGGGCTAAGGTTGCTAAATTAAGAACAGCGATCATGCCAGGTGACCAAAAGCTATTAATGCAAATGAAATGTGCATTAAGATATGCCTTCATTTTGACAATGCAAGTCAACATACATTTGAGTCTACTTACTGTCCATGCTTTCTTCTCTTTTCTTCAACTCCTTGTATTTCAGATTCTTCTCACCTACAAAAATGCCATTTTAAAATTAAACAGTTAATAATTTAAGACTGCGATCTTCTCATTTACTTGGAGATAAACCCTACTGAACTCAGCGGAACTCACAGCCCAAACTGTCTCTGTTTGATTTTCCATTTCTCTCTTTTACTACAACCTCTCATATCACATCCCAAGAGGCTTTAGGGAGGCACAGGGGCTGCAGTGAGTAGCGGGTATGGGAAATACCCTTTGTGCAAGCATCTTTCAACTAGTACCGCATGCGATCCATTCCTATACCTTTTGTTCTTTGACCTGTTTCAATGAATCTTGTACATTTAGGAGCTGACCAAAATCCATGTATGGAAATCTGATTTAAAGCAAATATTCAGTGCTTGAGATAGAGGAGGTACCTTGTATACTTTGTTTGTATTTTAATAGGGTTAATTCAGTCTTTAAAATATATAAAAATTATTCCAGTGGATGTCTTGTGTTTCATAAGCAAAAAATTTGAAAGGATAAGCTAAATATAGATACATTTAGAGTCAAGCATTCCAACATCTTCTTTCCTCCCCAATAGTATTGTATCGACATCCCTTCAGCTTTCCTTCATATCTAACATATACAAATTATAAACATATGCAACTGGCCCCAAGGGATCATGATTTTCCTTGAACTTCCTTGCAGCTGTGAGCCTGTTCCTGGCTGACTCTCCCTTTCATGATACAGGAAAACTTACCAGAAGTGCCCTGAAAAAGTCTATCCCACTTTTCAGAGGACCATGAATATATTCCTGGACTCATTTTAAAAAATCTAGAGAATATTTCTACTTCTTTGTTTTATTACTCTTGCCACAAGAAACAAAACAGACTCGTGTAAAAGCGGAGAGTGCTGTTTTTGCTAAGCTATCACCGAAGCAATCTATTTCTTACCGTCTATAGTCATCCAAATGATACAAGAAAATAATGCAAAAGCAATATGCAAAGAAAAAAGGACAAAAGCAGAATGAAGAAATTGTTACTATTATTTGAAAACGGAGAGACCAAATTAAGCAGTGATGGGAGTACCAAGTTTGCAATTAAGAAAGAACAATACTATTTAAGTTCCTTAACAGATTAGTGATTAGCAGGAACTAGGAATAAGCCCATTTGGATATATTCGGGCTAAATTAACAATTGTCTACATCTCAAATATTTTTTCTCATGATCTTATATATGATACCAGGGCTCAATAATATACACGTACTCAGAGGTGCATATATACACATTCTGCAAATGGTCCTGTATTATGTCTTCATATTTTGCTGGAAGCTGCCCAGAGTAGATGGGGAAACCCAGCCAGATGGGTGGGGTATCATCATCATCATCATCCATAAACCTTGCATTCTGTAGTGAAAACGCTAACCCCATCTACGCCAACAGGATACTGCTGTTCTCGCTGAAGTCTGGACCGTTGCTTATATATGGGGTGGTAGCAGGCCAGAGTGAAGACTGCAACAGTCCAGTCTGTTCCCGCATGCCCTGCCCCACAGGCTCAGCTGGATTGGCCAAAGTCAAATGACAGTGATGAGGTGGGAACTCCCATGGTGCCTAGGAGCTGGCCTGGGGATTTTCTAACAGCCGGCAACCTGGTGGCTGCTGCTCCGGTGGCAACAGGCCACAACTGCCACCCACCCCCAGTCTGGGTAAGCAGCCATTCTTGGAAACAATACTATGCAAAATAAGCAAATATGTGCATACTTGTTCCATTTGCAAAACTGATTTGTATCACAGAATTTGGACTGGACTTAGTAAAGGAACTGGCCTATTCTGGTACAGAGCACACATTGCCCTGACTAGGAGAAACTTCATCATGTTATCTTCGCTCACTATTCTCACCCCCTGAGGTCCTTCAAAACAAGAAGAAACCTTCCTGCCAACAGCAGATTTTTGTGCGCGCGGATCTTCAGTACCCTCAATCCAGAGATCATAAATGAATGGGGAAATCACAAATTCACTTCTGAATCAGATCTACTACATGGAAGAAAAACTAAACAAGATGGCATCTACATTTTGGAACTCTCTGCCTATTGATATCAGACAGACACCTTCATTGTACCATTTTCAACACCTGCTAAAAACATTTTTGTTCAGACAATTTTACCCAGATACCTAGAATGTTGATGTGCTTTTAGTTTATTGCTGGTTTAAATTTTCTGAATGTTTTAACTGCTTTGACTAATATTTTTATTGTTTTGTTCATTTTGATTTCAGGGCTTTTTTAAACTATCAAACAGTATATAATTTTTTATGAAATAAAGTTTATTTAGAGTAAACCTATTGAAAATAAGTAAAACTTAGTTGAATACCCTCCTTAATAATGTTTTTTAAAAAACCAGGTTAATAGGTCCTGTCTATTTTACCTTGCTGCTCCTCTAAATCCATGTCAAGCTGCCGTATTCCTTCGTTAAGTTGGTTGATTTTTTCTTTTATGTCTGTCAGCCTAAAACCATGCAAAAACTAAATGATGAAAACTGAAAAAGTACAGCATTTAGAAGGCATTTTCTGGAAGGGAAATAGCAAGGTGAGTGAAGTTAACAAATGTAAAACTCCAACATCTTTTAGTTTCTTTCCCTAACATCTCTTAGGTTCTTAGCATTCCAGGACTGACTCAATGTATTTAACTTTAAACAGAAACTTGATTATCCCAAAGGAGCGATCTCGTCTTGTTTAACTTAACAAATGGGTCCACCTGCTGGTTAATCAGCATTATAATAATGACTTGGATTGCAAGCCTATACTAATTCACCTACTGGGAGTAAGTCCCACTGAAATCAATGGGGCAAACATATATAGGATTTCACTGTTTGCTATAATAGAAGAATGCACAATTGTTTTAGTTGTACTGCTCATTAAAGCCAGGCATCCCCAAACTCGGCCCTCCAGATGTTTTGGGACTACAACTCCCATCATCCCTAGCTAACAGGACCAGTGGTCAGGGATGATGGGAATTGTTGTCCCAAAACATCTGGAGGGCCGAGTTTGGGGATGCCTGATTACAGCCATCTTTAGCTATTATGAACAAGGGACAGAAAACACATGAAGGGGATGACTATATGAGGTCTACTTCTCTTCTATGCCTGCAGAGGTTTTCTGCATGTTTAAGAACCCTCGAAATCTTCCACCTTGCCTAAGCTCCTTTCTGCCAAATTTCCCTTGGAATGAGGTAAATTGCCACGAGATGAACAGGTAGATATGGGGGGAAACTTAGTTGAGTAAATACAGTCTTTGGCTTTACATACTACTTGCTTTTAGCACTTTAGTAACAGTTCAAGTCATCCCAAATAGATCATATCTCAGTTCAAAATATGTTGTAACTAGAAGTGTTTTGTGAGGCATTCAAAAAACACAAGGTCTGTTCCTTTATATAGCCTATAAGCAGCTGCACTATACAAGCTGGTTATATGAGTTGAGCTGAGAAATAGATAAGAGAATTGCATTTATATTCAGAACAGGGTCTAAAAGAACAATATGGAACAGCACTCACTGTCTCTCCATGCTTGCTATTTCTTGGTTGTCTTCCTTCACCTTTAAAAAAAGAAAAAAAGAAATATATAATCATTAAATAACAATGGAAAACTAAAGATGGTTGGTCTCTGCAAAAAATTTCCTTTTTCTTTCTGTATATTCGGATGTTTAATTTATTATTTTCTCTGGAATTTTAAAAAATGCAATAAAGATTTTTTTTTAAATTACTCGGTTATGCTAAAAATGGAGACCACTTAATAATAATAAATGACGTCTGTCAGTTCTGTTACTAGCGTCATTATCAATAGTTGGTGGTTTGGACAGAGGTGCTTACTTGACCTCCCAGTTTTCACTTTTCAACTGCCCTTTGTTTGCAAAATCTCTTCATTTCTGTCTGTTTTAGCACTCTACATACCTGTTTTAGCAATCTCTCTCTCTCCTCCTGTGGAGAGCCCATACTTTTGTCCTCTGCCATCATTTGATTCCGATGTTCCTCAAGGCCATGAAGCTTTCCATACAGTTGCAGAGCCTCCTGTTTAACCTGGGAGTGTGCTATTTCCTGAAGAGATAAACTTCATTACTAAAGTGATGAAAAAATTTGTGAATAAAGTCATGTAAGTGATCTGTTAAGAATTTTTGTACATCAACCAAAAGTGCTCATGTGTTGAAATTGCCAGGTAACAATTTATTTATGATTTGTTTATAAAGAAATATATATCCCTGAATACTGTTTGCAAAAAAAAAAACCCATATAAATACGAACAATAGTATTCAATAAAATGTCCTTTAAAACTTGATAAAAACAAAACTATACATCCTGGATAAAACTGAGTAGAGAACTAAAAATAAAAAGCCTACAACCACTGAGTAACAAAGCCCATGGCTTCTATTACAAGCATTAATTGATATCAGTGTCCAAATAAATCAATAAGCTATCATGGGATTTTGGCCATATTTTCTTAATGGTACAGCAACAACAAAAAACCAACAACTTATGCCAGCTTTTGTTTTCTCATTAACAAAATTTTAAACACCTTCAAATTTCAACCATTTTGTAATTGAATAGAAGAATTTAATGTCATACATACAGCATCTAGAGACTGTTCTTTTATATTCACAGCATCCAGTTCTTGCTGTAAAGCACACAATTCCTACAAGAGTAAAATAAATTAGTATGCAGGTCCTGCTACTGGAATATTCATTACCAGAAATCTGTTACCTGAACACAATTAGTTATACCCAACCTTTGCTAAATGAAAGACTGGTTCAGATATCCAAACAGCTGGGGTTTGTCCAGTTCCTTGTGTTTATCTTGGCGGTGGCAGCATTTTGGGCAGAAACCATGGAGTGAGGGACAGAGATAGGGCACATCAAGGAGCAGAAAAGATCAGACAAATGAGGGAGCAGGAAGGATCAGACAATTCGGTTTTTCTTTTGTTTGGCAGTAGTCTCAGGCAGAAACCAAGGAGGGAGAGTTGTTTAGTCGATGAGTCGTGTCCGACTCTTCGTGACCCCATGGAACAGAGCACGCCAAGCACTCCTGTCTTCCACTGCCAGTTTGGTCAAACTGCAGGAGGCAGTGGAAGAGGGAGGGAGAGAGAAAGGACAAATCATGGAACAGAAATGTTAATACAGTGGTGCCCCGCAAGACGAATGCCTCGCAAGACGAAAAACCCGCTAGACGAAAGGGTTTTCCGTTTTTCAATGCGCTTCGCAGGACGAATTTCCCTATGGGCTTGCTTCGCAAGACGAAAATGTCTTGCGAGTCTTGAGATTTTTTTCGCTCCCCCCCCCCTTTTCTAAGCCGCTAAGCCGCTAATAGCCTTTTAGCCGCTAAGCCGCTAAGCCTTTAATAGCCACTAAACTGCTAATAGCGCTAATCCGCTAATAGGGTTGCTTCGCAAGACGAAAAAACCGCTAGACGAAGAGACTCGCGGAACGGATTAATTTCGTCTTGCGAGGCACCACTGTATAGGAAATACTGGAAATCACCAGCTCATAAAGCGAAAGCTCGCCTAACGAACAATTTCCGAGGAACACACTGTGTTTGGAAAGCAGGACCGGCGTGTTTGGTTATTGAAAGCTACTAGAGGCTACGTGCATAGAAAATGGACCCCTCCAAAAAATATGGGGAGTTGACAGCTTAGTCAAGATCATGCTATCCTACATAAAAGGATTTCAGCTTTTGGATTGCCGCTGTTGGATTTCCGCTACAGGAGTTCTTTTTCATTTATCAATGCTTTATTGATTGTGCTGGGGCTCATCAAGATGTAGTTCAGACATGAAAGCGTCACCTGCAAGAGCTTTTCATTTGCCACTTTCATCTCCATGTATTTAGCTTGATCCTCTTCAGACATATTTTTGACTATGTTTTCCGCCGCCTGCTTTTCCTGCTGGATGTCATCTTCCACAGCTTGAATGAGATTTTCTTTGCTGCATCACAAAAGCAAATATTTTGTAAATCTGTTTCATTTTTTAAAAAAGGTTATTCAAATCTGTGATTTACACAGAAGTACTCAGCTTGCTCTACTAGCATTTGGTTTTGACAGGTGCTAAAGAAACATGGAGAGAACACCATTTCCCTTTCTCCTAACCACTGCTGCCACTGCCCATTTTCTCATCTGTTACTACCAGATGAGTACCAGAAACAAGGAAATTACTTCAACTCCCATCTGCTGAAAAATTCCAGGGAGGAAAAGCATAAGTACTTTCCTATTTAGCCTGTAGGCTGATCAAAACCAAAGTGTCAGAGTTAAACTAAATCTGAATCAAATGCTTACTTTGCTCCCTGCCCCACAAATAGATGAGAAGCTCAATCATCAATTAAAAGATTTTGTTTGAGCTCAAAACAGAACAGAACCATCATCACAACAAACAACAACAGGTCACTGATTTTATATATATGGCATTTTAGACCAGTACACTCTCTGGTCCCAAACAACAGTCCAATTCACATGACCAGTGAATGAATCAGAAGCATCTTTATTTGCATCAGCTACTAGCCACAGCATGGGATGCGTGTGGTGCTGTGGATTAAACCACAGAGCCTAGGGCTTGCCGATCAGAAGGTCAGCGGTTCGAATCCCCACGATGTGGTGAGCTCCCGTTGCTCGGTCCCAGCTCCTGCCAACCTAGCAGTTCGAAAGCACGTCAAAGTGCAAGCAGATAAATAGGTACCACTCCAGCGGGAAGGTAAACGGCGTTTCCGTGTGCTGCCCTGGTTTGCCAGAAGTGGCTTAGTCATGCTGGCCACATGACCCAGAAGCTGTACGTCGGCTCCCTTGGCCAATAAAGCGAGATGAGCACCGCAACCCCAGAGTCGGTCACAACTGGACCTAATGGTCAGGGGTCCCCTTTACCTTTACTAGCCACAGCAATGCAATGCAATGCAATAAAATGTACTGAAGAAAGAGGTAAAAACTTAACTATAGAAAATACATTTTGGGGGTTTACATCAATTGCCCCGCTAAAAACATTGCAATTTTTGCTGTCATCTGATCATATTGATCTGCTAAAAGAAAGGACACAGTGGCAATGGTTGAACAACTCGGCATGCACAATAATAGAGGGGCAATAATATCAATCCTCAAATCTTTATAAAGAGTGCAAGCCCAGTGAATGTGTCAAAGGGGATCCAGGTTTATGCTCACCATCTCTGCTTCCAACCCTTTTCTGCATTAAGCTTCTGAACAGAGCCCACAGGCACACTTTGTAGGGGCATAAGCCTTCTCCATTTAATTTGCATTTTGCAAGATACTAGATCTCAGAAAGAGAGAGAACTGAAGAGGGCAGGAGTGGGGATTGTGGGTGTGAGTCTGACCCCTCCCTCTGTCGTGCGCCAGTGCTTATGTAAATAAGGCTAGCTTGAGCACATGAACTCCTGCCTTGAAGGAACAAAATAAAAAAAATTCCTTCCAGTAGCACCTTAGAGACCAACTAAGTTTGTTATTGGTATGAGCTTCTGTGTGCATGCACACTTCTTCAGATACACTATCTTGAAGGAAGTTATACATGTTGGGCTTGCGGAAAACATTTGTACTGTGCCTTCTCTAAGGGTTGGGAAGCTGCAGGAAGCTTTAAGGCTGAAATTTACTATTGAAGATTATGAGGGGAAACAGCTTGGCAGGGGAAGGGTGAGAGTGCCCTGACCCTCATGCAGTAGCTTGGCTACTCTCTACAGCTGTTACTGAAACCTTCTCCCTAACCTTTGAGCTAAGTGAAGCATGCACATTCTACCTGGGAAAAATCCCGGTCTGTATACCTGTGCTGGTAAGGCCTATGGCACTGTACAGAACTGCAAGCTCTGAGTATCCAAGTTTGGGTGGCATTAAAAGCATTAAAATATGAGAGAGAGAGAGAGAGAGAGAGAGAGAGAGAGAGAGAGAGAACAATCTGGCAAGCAGCAGCAGCGATGTGAGCAACAGGATCAGTTTGGTAAAAATTGCTCTTCATATTTTTTCCATCACACTACATCTTTCCATATTACGTTATCAGCCGTACAGTGGTGCCTCGCAAGACGAAAAGAATCCGTTCCGCGAGTCTCTTCGTCTTGCGGGTTTTTTCGTCTTGCGAAGCAAGCCCATTAGCAGTTTAGCGGATTAGTGCTACAGGGCTTAGCAGGCTTAGTGGATCAGCTGATAAGCGGCTTAACGATAAGCTGATAAGCGGCTTAAGGATCAGCTGATAAGCGGCTTAAGGATCAGCTGATAAGCGGCTTAACGATAAGCTGATAAGCGGCTTAACGATCAGCTGATAAGCGGCTTAGCATCAGCTGTTAAGCGGCTTAGCCATCAGCTGATAAGCGGTTTAGCGGCTTGGGAAAAAGGGAAAAAGGAAAAAAAACCTGCAGGAACTCGCAAGACATTTTCGTCTTGCGAAGCAAGCACATAAGAAATTCGTTTTGCGAAGCACCTCCAAAACGGAAAACCCTTTCGTCTAGCGGGTTTTCCGTCTTGCGAGGCATTCGTCTTGCGGGGCACCACTGTATTTCCCCTGTGTTCCTTCTCAGCTATTAGCACTCTCTCTCTAACACATTTAGGATGCTGGCTTACCTGAGACTGGGCCCCATGGAAGGTAATGGGCCTTACTTCTGAGCAGACATTAAAGAATTGCTCTATTAAGTATCATATTACAGTAGTACCTTGGTTGACGAATGCCTTGCTACTCGAACGTTTTGGCACCCGAACGCTGCAAACCTGGAAGTGAGTGTTCCAGTTTGCGAATGTTCTTTGGAAGCTGAACGTCTAACGCGGCTTCTGATTGGCTTCCGGAGCTTCCTGCAGCCAATCGGAAGCCATGCCTTGGTTTCCGAATGTTTTGGAAGTCGAACAGACTTCTGGAACAGATTCCGTTTGATTTCTGAGGGACAACTGTATTTATTCATTTAATCTAGCCAAAGTCATTGCCGAAAGATAAAACTATCATATAGGAAGATTAGGGCACAATATCACAATGATCACACCCACTCTATCACATAGGCAAATCACTATCATAATATGAATATTTATACTTTCTCATGTGAACCGGAGATGAACCGGCACACGGGTGTCAAACAGGTTACTGAATCTTTGTTAGCCTAAACTGGAATCAGAGCAACTATAGTCACAGCTGAATCAGAACTGATCCAAAATGTTTAGTGCCTTCTCCTCTCACTGGTTTTGACTTTTAGTTCTTTGAATGTAACTTATACCTAACCTCCACCCTGATCAGCATGTTAAAAACTGCAAAGGCTTTTAGCTGTTGCTTTTAATATGCACTTTGTATATTTATAATGTCTGATGTTTGGTAACTGTACCCCACTAAAAAATAAACTTCTACCCATGGCTCTCTGTTTCCAATACAATCATGTTTTATTGGAAACTCTAACCGTGGGTAAACTTGCTCTTTCGCCCTCACTTCATGTCATAAACATGATACCTGATCATATTCTAAAACTTCCTTATTGGCTGCAAGTCTATTAAGTCACATATGAACCCAAGTCAATCTTTTGCTAAAGGCATCCTGAAGTTCCTTATTTTAAACGACGTGATTGCTAATAGGGTACAAAGGTTGAAGCCAAGTGAAGTTCACATTGTACTCTTCTTTTTTTAATCCACAAGGATACACGCAAACATGTATATGATGTTCCAGAGAAAAAATAAGAAGGTAAGTGATTGGGTAAACTGCTAGTATTATCAAACGTATAGATGTTTGTTTTATTAACAAATGTATAATAAAATACATTGTTTCACAATCCAACTATTAAGATTATAGTTTAAATATTATATTGGTTCAAAGCTGTATGAATTCACTCGATGGCTTTGCAAGAGGACATCTTTGGAAGCTTGGAAAATATTTTTCAAATGTTTCCCCTCAGTTTAAACAGGGAAGCTGCCCGTTTTATTCTTCTTAAATAACGGAGGGCCTTTAATGGAACACTTCAGAAATAAATGTTAATTCCTGAAGAATTTTACTTGATTTTAATACATATATACATGGACTAAAAGGAGGAAGTTTTCACAAGAGACACTACAACTTTTGTGTGGGTTTTGCGAGGTTATTGATATTACTTGTTTGGGTGCTCCAATGTTTCTAGATACTGCCGGCTGTGCTTTTCTCTATCTTTTGAGATTTGCAAACTTTTCCCTATAGGGAAGGGTCAAGCAGTTCGCACCAGTGCAATAGATATGGCTCATGTCTTGTATAGCCTTGATCAGTGGCGCCATTTCAGAACTCTGGAGGGAGGATGGGCAGGAAGAAAGATTCTAAGTATCTGAAGTACTGTATAGCTGTTGCAGTTTCTTTCTTTAATATTTGGTAACAGCTATAGCGATAGTATTAAGACATCTGATGAAAGAACACCAGTACTTGGATAATTTTTATTGTATTTCTACAGGACACCTCAACAGATCACAGCTATGTCATTTTTTAAAGTATCAGAACACTAGGTGAACCAGACAAAGACAATAGAGATTTAAAAGAGACTGGGAATCGTTCATGATGTATTTACAGAAATATTGTAAAGAAATGGACTCACTAGCAGGGTTTGAGTAAAACACTTACAATTAAGAAAACAAGAGTAAAGGTTAAGAAACAACAATATGGAAATTAATTAAATGTAAGAAATAACTGAAAGAAAATTTGGTATAAAAATGATAAGAATGTAAGAGCATTCAGCTAAAAGATGAAAAATATGAGAAAATTTAAGCAGAAGTAGCAAATTGTTAAAGAACCAGAAGGAGAAGTTGAGGGAAGTCACAGAGTGGGGGGAGTTTTCTTTCATTCTATTTTCTTTTATATGATAAATGTGTTGAATATTAAATTGTAAATTTTAATAAAAAATATTTTAAAAAAAGAACACTAGGTGAAATAATTTCTTGAACATTGACAGATGACAAAGGCCTGATTTCATAGCACGAATGATATATAGTTTACATTTCCATATTTTACTCAGTTCTACAAATCCTGTTGAGTCACTTGGCTTTGCAATCACAACTATGATGCTCTTTGTGAACTTCTTTTTCATCATCAAATTGAGCTTCAATACTATTCAAGTGATAACGTGTACCTACAGGTTCAGAATATGAAGCTTGCTTGGCTCCTGACACTGGTTGCAGCTCTCTTTTTACATCCAGTTGCTGCTTCTCAAATGGTAAGCTTCATAACCGAATCAAGCTACTTGGCTACTTTTCCTATAAAGCTGTTAACAGCTCGATCCTTTACATGTATTCTATGAAGAAAGCCACATTGTGTTCAATGTGGTTGACTCCTATGCGTACTTAAGACTGTACCTAAGGCTATTTTAACTCCTCTTTTGGGGTGGGGTGGCAGAAATTATCACATTCATATAGATGATAGGACCTCCGTTGCCTTGCGGGATATCTTCAGAAGGAAAGGCTTGTGGGTAAACCCTACACAAATCCGGAGTGCAGTCCCTAAGACGGTTGGATGGTACTTCCTTCCAGCAACTCCTGCCACCAAGCTGGTGACAAACATATTGCTATGATTTCCTTTGGACCACACCAGCAAGGTCTGGTCGTCTGAGCAGTCCAGGAATACCATACACACTGCCCAGACTTGCGCCCTGGGGAGGTCACTTGGGTGCAGCTAACATGGTGATTTGACTTCACCCCTGGAGGCGAACTCCATTGTCTTTCGAGACAGATGGATGCCAATAATATATATGATAGAGTAGAGTATGTGAAGGATCCAAAACCCACAGAATACAGTGCCTAACCAATCATATTATGATTCTCATCACCTGCAAAATACGGTAGTTATTTCATGGTACTCCCTTCTTAACACCAGGAAGAAATATTCCATGAGTATGGGATGTGCCTTGCATTAAGTGAGGTGGGGAAATAGATGGGTCTTTTTTTAATAAAAGTTCCCTTTAGCCCTACAACTCTCTGCCAAAGCATTTATATTCAGTCCTGAATGATTCAGTTATTTCAGATTTCTATGCTCAATATTCTACTGTAGAAAAGAGTTTAACTCCAACATTTTTTATTTGAGCCCCAAGATTTCAACAAAAAAGGAGCAGGCCTGTTTTCCTACAGCCTGAACTACTTTTTCTGGTCATTTTCTTTCACATATTGATCATATAGCTGACTCTAATATGAAGGACCACAAATCTGAACAGCTGTAGCTTTATTTATGGTTATATAGCTGTTTTGTGCTACTGCTTTTGTTTCTATATTGATGATACACTTTCAATGTTGTTATAGGATTGTGTTTTGCAATGTCACTTGTTCTGATTTTCTTTCTGAAGATTAGCTGGGCAGAATTTTCCTTTACAACAAACAATAACATCAATATATTTTAGAAAAGTTTTCATATCCCTATATATGAGAGCTTGATGAACATATTATCTGTTTTATCCTGGTAATCTTCCCCAATCTGTATTTGTAACATTTTCTCTCTCTTTGTTTAACAGGTTAAGTGCGAGGAAGCAGCAAAAAACTATACTTCTGTTCCTCCTGGCCTAGACAAAAATGTTTCTATACTAGTTCTCAGTTACAACAGCATCACTTTAAATGAAAGTGATACCACAAATCTTCAAAAGTACATGAATATTACAGAATTATACCTAAGCAACAATTCCATTTCTATTCTCCGTAATTTTACTTTTGACAAACTTTCAAAATTAGCAGTTCTAGATGTCAGCAATAATTCTATCAGTACAGTTGAACAAGCAGCATTTGCTGGTTTAAATAAACTAAAGATTTTGCACCTACAGAATAACAAAATTGTGCAATTAGATTCCAGTGTGTTTGTATTGCTAAAGAGCTTGGTTGTCTTAAACCTAAAAAATAACCTTTTGAGATATTTTGATGCAAATGTATCCCTTAATTTAACCAAAATCACATTAATTGGAAATCCATGGAATTGTTCATGTGACCTCCTTAGTTTACAGAGTTGGCTGAAGGCCACTAAAGTAACCATGGGTAAGTATCAAAAAATGTATTGGTGTTTTAATCTATACGATTTCCATTTCAGGAGGACTAAGTGTACTCCATTGATGTATGAATTTAGCTATCCTCACATCTTTTATTTTTGAGATAAGGATTCCTTTAGACTGAGAGCCAAAAATGCTAAAAGGAGTTGTCAATAAAAAGCACACCGAAAAGATAAAATATGAACTAAATGTCGAGCACATACATTAAGTTGGTATTTGAAAAGGTCATGTCTGAAAATTGCCTATTCATCCAACAGATTTTGTATAGGAAAAGAGGCATTTGCCCTATGAACTAGAAATGTGCTAAGTAATGTGGTTTCAGAAAAAAAATAACAGTGCTATCCTATATGCACCTACTAAGAATTATTCCCACTGAGTTCAATGCAACTTACTCCCAGCCTTAAGACTCCTATTAAACAGATGAATAGCACAGTCAAACCTGCCTGAGAGTATTATAGGTGATACTGAATATATTCATATATTTTATGCCCAGGAATATTTTCATGGAATGAATAATTGTTGGAAATAATATATTTGCCTCTGGCAACCCTATAACACTAGTCTCATGGATTATTTTTAAAGTTCTAAACTATACTGTCTGAAATTGTTTTTGAGGGCAGCGCAGACCAAAAACTTTAATCTTTTTGAAATGTTTATATTTACAGAAAATGAGAACGGTACTGTGTGTACGTTTCCAAGCAGCCTGAAAGAACAACCTATCAAGACAGCAATTATAGCTGACTGTGAGAAAAGAGAGATGACGACTGAAGCAACCACCTTATCTTTCACTTCTCTTAATCCAACTAATGATAGTCTATCTCTGCATAATGGTACAAATAGAAAAGCACTAAAGTCAGGTATATTTCCATTTAATTTACCGGCAGTGCCCATATGGCTATAGAAGCCATGCATTTCAAAAACAATACTAAAGATCATTTAGTGCACTGATACAGAATTTAAAGCAAATGCGTATTGAATCCAAATTTAGCTGTCTGCTAAAAGTAGGGCTCCCTCTGTTCATGGATAGCTTTTGATCCAGCAGAGGAATCCTGCTGGTGGAAGGAAGAACATTATTTTTGCCCAATCCCCACCCGTTCTGTAGTCTTCCCACAATCCCCCTACCCTCTCCAGCCGATTTTCATAGGGTGCAAAGGTCTGCAAGGTGAACGGGCAATTGGTAAAGGTTGCTCCCCTCCTCTTCTGCCATTATATCAAACCTATAACTGTGCATTCGTTTCCTTAAACATTGTTAAGAGCAGCTCCACCATTTCCTTTACATTTCTCAGGAAGAAGAACTTGCACAGCCTTGTGTATTTTAAGCAAAAATTCAACAAGGAGCCAGTCCTTGGCTTGGTTTATAGACTCCAGTCTCTATGCTATCCTCATATAAATTAGAATATTTAGCATATATATTGATAATAATATTAGATGTATTACCAAAATAGCTTTTGAATGGTCTTTTAAAACAAGTAATATGCTGAAAGTTATGCTGACTATATACAATTGCAATATAGCCTTTTCTAGTTTTTTATGCATAGTGGTAAACGTCAGATTAACCCAGACAGTCATGTGTCATTGGGAGCACAAAGTTCAAATTCTTTTGTTAAACTTGTTTCTGGTGCAGCTAGAGCTCAGCTGATCTAATTCAAGATACTTGCCCAGGGCCTCATTAACCTTGATGAATTCTTCCACTGATTTGGATGAATATGCCTATCTGGGGTCACTAGTCACAGACAAACAGACATAGCTAGACCTGGAATGAGGCAGGCACCTGGGATCCAAGCACACAGCACAATGTCCATTTAACTGTACCAGTTGAATTCCCACAATTATGTTAATGACAGATGCCTTCAGGACTCTTTAACAGAGCAACTACTGAAATATGTTCAGTCAAGTGCCAAACTTTACTAAAACACTGCTTTTAAAAGGCTAATAGTCAAATGTCCTAAAGATGATGTGTTGGCGTCACAGGTGTGGGAATTGCAAAACCACAAACTTGATTCTCCAGTGGATTGAAGTGCAAAGTGACTTTTGCATATTCTTTTTTCCCTGCAGCTCTTTTTACCTCTGAAAAGCTGATATGGAAGGTTAGGGAACCCTGAGAAACAGAATAGGGGGTGGTACCAGGGGTTGCAGTGGGGATGGGATTTTGCAAAAATCACCTATACCCCTTCTGCCCACAGAAGCAGGCAATTTGCAGAGTGGGAACCTCTGCTGGATTTAACTCACTTCTGTGAATGGAAGGAGTCTAGCTCCAACCCTTTATTTTTCTATGGAGAGAGGGAAGTTACTTGATAACTTCTGAAAGGTAACCTTATGAGGAAAAATGGAGTAAGAGTTGTATTTATACTGAAAAGTACTAAAACGATGTTTGATTTATTTTAAGGTGTGGATGTTCATCGTCCTGGCAAAAGTTGGACCTTTCTGATTGGTGTCCTGGTTGTTGTTATCAGCATTTCACTGCTGATTGGGATGGTCATCAAATTCCCAGTATGGTACCGTTATTTGATTAGCTATAATCATAGTCGTTTGGAGGAAGACGAACCAGAGATGTTTGAAGAAACTTTCACATCTCATAACTGCGCATTCCCACATACACCAGGTACCAATGAAGAAGAATCGGTTGTGGTTTTTGAACAATTTCATACATTTGTTCCAGAAGAAGATGGATTTATTGAAGACAAATATATTGATACATGAAGAGTTACTATGAATGTTGCCGTCTGAATCTCTCTGCCCCATTCTGAAATATGTGCTAAGGGCTGTCATATCTGTAGCTTTATAAAGCAATGGGCTAAAAAACCCAAACTGTTGCTGCTTGTGATTAATCAAAATATGCACTATTTAATCTTGGCATCATTACAGAAAACCACTATTGGTGAAATGGTGTTGGAGGATCAAAGGTTTTTTTGTATGTAAATCAGGGCATTTTGCTTGGGTACCTGAAAGAGAAATATAGCCCTATACAGTCGTACCTCGGCTCCCAAACGCCTTGGGACTTGAACGTTCTGGTTCCCGAATGATCAAAAAGCGGAAGTGAGTCTTCCAGTTTTCAAACTTTTTTTGGAAGCCAAATGTCCGGTGCAGCATCTGCTATTGTTTCCGGCACACCTGCACAATCGGAAATCAACTGGAAGCTGTGCCTTGGTTTCCAAACGTTTCAGAAGTCGAACCGACTTCCAGAATGAATTCTGTTCGACTTCCGAAGAACGGCTGTATATTTAAAAACAGGCAAAACAAGGGTCTGGCATGCTAAGGAAGTCATTACACAAATCATTAAGGAGGCATCCTCTGGAGTTTAGAATCCGATCATCAATGAATAAGAAATAACATCTTCTGTGTCTGAACATCCAGAAATATGTAATTAATTAAAATAATTCTAATTAACAGAAACTAAGTTTCGCTTTTGTTGCACTATACAACTATGACCGATATAAGATAAATAAAATAAATAAAAATGCTTGTTTGCACTTTTAAATGAACAAAAAAAATCAGAAAAACAGGTTGATACCATGGGTACCCTTCTGGAGTGGCTGTCTGCATTAGGGGTGGGTGGCACCGCGCAGCGCTGGTTTTAGTCCTACTTGGATGGTTGTTTCCAGAGGCTGATGTTTGAGGAGTGTTCTTTGGCCCCTTGGAGCCTTCAATTTGAGGTTCCTCGGGGTTCAAGGTTAAATTAAATCTTTTATCCTATATGCTACTTCTGGGGTTTGTGATGGTGAGCTGAATTTTTATTTATTTAAAACTGACTTGCTTTGTTGTACATTTTACCCCTTATGCTGTTTAACATCTACATGAAATCACTGAGTAGGGTGCTGGTGTGGATGCCCTGGACCATTGTCTTGCACCAGCAATGGTCTGGACAAGAGCTAATAAACAGAAGCTCAATCTAGATAAGACTGAGGCACTGTTAGTGGGGGTTCCCTAGACTGGATGGCTGGGACGCTGCCTGCTCTTGATGGGGTTACACTTCCTCTGAAGGTGCGTGTATGTAGCTTGGGAGTACTCCTGGATCCTTTGCTATCGCTTGAGATTCAGGCTGCCTTTGTGGCACCAAGTGCCTTCCATCAACTTCAACTGGTGGCCCAGCTGTGCCCTTGTCTGGACAGGGATAGCCTAACTTCTGTTGTCTATGCTCTAATAGCCTCTAGTTTAGATTACTGTAACACAATACACGTGGTGACCGCATTGAGAAACTTCAGCTGGTGCAGAATTTGGCAGACAGGTTGCTCAGTGGGGAAGACAGTTTGAGAATACAATGTCAATCCTGGCCCACCTGCCAATTAGTTTCTGGGCCCAATTCAAAGTGCTGGTTTTGATCTCTAAAGCCTTAAAAGAAGCAGCTAGACTGGTTACTGGGAGTGGCTGCCAAGACCATATAACACCGCTCCTGAAAGACCTACACTGGCTCCCAGCACGTTTCTGAGTACAATTCAAAGTGTTCGTGATGACCTTTAAAGCCCTAAACAGCCTCGGCCCAGTACACCTGAAGGAGCATCTCCAACCCCATTGTTCAGCCCGGACACTGAGGTCCTCCTCCGAGGGCCTTCTGGCAGTTCCCTCACTGCGATAAGTGGTTACAGAGAATCAGGTAGAGGGCCTTCGTGGTAGTGGCTCCTGTTCCTTTTTAACCAGGCCTTGGGTTGATCTGATTGACATCCTATGCCCTTTTAAAACGTGGCTCTTTTTTGGGGGGGGAGGGATGTTATTGGGTTGTTGTTTTTATTTTGATTATATATACTGTGGTTTTTATGTTGATCTTTTCTGTGAACCGACCCGAGACCTCCAGGTACTGTATAGGGCAGGATATAAATTCAATAAATAAAGTGTGAATGGTCAGCACACACCTGCTACTGCTTGAGTACAAAGACCAGACAAGTGTCAGGGGTTTATGAATGGCATTATAACACAATACAGAACATTTCTATGCATTGGTTTATTTTCCAGTTTCGTTTTTAAAAATTCATATACTTACGCTTGTCTTTCTGTAAAAATGATGTCTATGCCCTGAGCTTCACGGTCATTTTGAGCCTTCAACTATTAAAAAGACACAGCCACCAACAGCATGAGAATAGCTCTGCTATATCTACAGCAAATAAATTTCCCGTTTCTAGAGCCAATGTCTTTAATTCAACTGAATTTGCTATTATAGCTTATACACCATAGATCAGTCTTAAAATGATTTTCAAGAAATACAACATGATCCTAAAAGTATGTTTGAGACATGGAACATAAATCAGAATTAATGACAGTTTCAAATGCGTCTGTACTAATTTACATGCATAATGGTTGGAATGTGTCTATAGGTAAAAGGTTTATATAGCTCAGGGGCTATAACCCTAACCCTAAACTAAACGCCCATTAGCCTCAGCAAGACTGTCAGTAGAGAGAGATGATAGGATTTGAAGTTCAGAAACATATGGCAGGCTAAAGGTTCCCCACACCTGGCATAGCTGAATGAAGTATCAGATCTCCACAAATATTAATTTACTTATTTTTATTTATTTGATTTCTATCCCACCTTTTAACAGGTTCTCAGAGCAGCCAACAAAAAATAAAACAAACTTTAAAACGATAACATTAAAACATTACAAAGTAAAAGAGCACTTTAAAAGCAGTCAGCAGGATTAAAAACACCAAACACCACAACAGCAATTTTCAGAGGATTGAACAACCCGGGGAAATAAAAAGATCCTTGCCAGGTACTGCGCTGTAATGACAGCAAGGTATGCCACAGGCAAATTTGAAGTTACAGATGCTGACTGCAACAGATGAAGTTGCAAGCACAAGTAATTTCAAATAAATTGCAAGCATCTCACTGATAAGATGTTTTGCAGGAAGGGGTCCTTTGGAGGGTGGGGATGGCGGTTTAAAACCAGCTCTTGCTCCCCTCTCCCAAACAGTTGATCAGTAAAATTTCCATGTGCTAGTATCAACTACTCATTTCACTGGTAAAAAAAGTTTTTTTTTAATGTTCCGTTTGGACTACCACTTAATTGAAAATTTAAATTGTGTAGGTCCTTTCTATTGTGATCCAATGTTTGGAAGAATTGTGGCTTTTTATATTTCCTTCTATTAACTAAGATGCTACTTTGAAATGTCACTCTGCATATGTATTTGGGTCAACAGTATATGCAGTTACACTCATCCTGAGAACCAATTACAATTGTTTTCAAACATTTTCCAGCAGCTACTGAGCATCACTGGTTAGCAGCAGTCCAAGCTGAACAATAACCAAATCAGGCAAAACTAATACTGTTACAAAACAATGTTAATACTCACCAGGTTATAGTCATTCATTACTTCCTCCATATCGGTATTGGTATTAAGTTTATCCACCAGCTAAAACAACACAGAAACCCAATTAATTGCTAGTTTTATTCCCAATAGGTATACAATTGCAATTCAAAATTAGATCCAGTATTTTCAATGTAATATATATATAAATATTAGCAATATAAACAATAACATACCATATTGTAATCAGCTAGTTGTCCTTGAAACTCTTTGATCTCACTAGCTAAAGACTCTGCCCTAAGAGAACAGGAAAAGAATAGTTACTATACAACATAGCTTATGTGATAAAATGTAATCAAAGCAAGTCTCAAGTTTCACCATACAGTAAGCCTGCAACTTACATGTATTTAACTTGCATGCATGAAGCTTTATGTGCTGGGCAAATAATTAAATAAATAAATGGGGGCAGACATCCAGGAAAAAAGACTTTGGCAATTCCACCTGCCATTGAACCCAATGTGTTCTGACGACAGTCGTACCTTGTTTTGCGACCGGGATCTGTTCCGGAGCCCTGGACACTAGACAAAAATGACACACGGCAAAGTGCCACTCTGCGCATGCATGTGGAGCCGTTTGTGCTTTTGCTCATGCACAAAGTGCAATTTAGTTCTTCTGTGCATGTGACAAACATGGAAGTAACCTGTTCTTGTACTTCTGGGTTTGCCACAGACATTCAACAAAATGGACGCTTGACGAGGCAGACTCAAAACGAGGTACCGCTGTATATGTAATTTTGACTTTAGGCATGATCCTTGGAACGTAAACCCTACATAAGTTGCAAGCTTGCTGTTTCCAATCCAAATTTACTTGTGTACATGATTCCACTGACTTTAATTAACACAAAAGTTTTTAAAGACCCTCAGGGTCCCTTCCAACTCTACAATACTATGACAATAAGTGTAATCTATCTCACCTTTTTTCATAAGATAGGTAGACAGAATTCTCCTGGTTATACATGTCAATTTCTTTCTGAAGCTTGTTAATTTCTGCGGTGAGTTCATTTATTTTGCTCCTGTAGGAAAAAAATAGTTCTTATGTTAAGTATAATTTAGGCCTGTTCTAAAGCCACAGGCTTTGAGTCAGAGGTCATCTGACACATAAATATGGTTTTGGACACCTCTTCAGATTTGCACGTGTCGGTGATTTATTGAATTATGCACCAGTCCTTTGGAACCTGACAGAGGGACAATTTAACTGGCTTCTAAGGGCACCTATGGTGGATAAATGTCTAGTTCATCAGTACTGGATAAATGTCTAGTTCATCAGTCCCTAATCCTACAGTGGGCAGAGAACATGACTCAGCTGGCAGCATATGAGAAGGTGATCTTCCATAAACACGAGAAAGATGGTGAATTCCTTGATATCTGGACTCTTGATACAAATCTATTTGCTCAAATGGGTTGGTTTGGACTACCAGACATTTCCCCCCCCCCGCCTCATCAGTTGTACACAGAGAACACGTCTTGATGAATTACAATTTTCTTTGCATTGTATGACTGTCTTTGTTTTTGTTTCTTCAATCCAATCAAAAGCTATTAATAAAAAGGGTGTCTGGTTTAATCTTTATGGCCCAGTGCAGCCTAGTCAATTTATACAATACATTTCTAAAGGCCCACATAATGCTAAAACTCTGCTCAGTATCTAGTGGTTTTTTGGGAAGGTCACTCTGGGAAGAGAGTGAGGAGGCAAGAGGACTACCCCAAAGATGACGGGTGCAAGTTCTGTGCACTACATATGCTACTTTATCCTTTAGGTGGGCAAATGAGTTGCAAGGCAGCACAACTCCTCAAGGTAGAGTTTGTTTAGGAGCCTTCAGATGCTGAATCCAATTTTAAAAATAGCTACATAGTGATCAGTATAGTTGTTTTCTACAACAGATTGGTTTTTTGTAAGGGGGGGTGCAAGGGAGGCGGTGGGAACCCCAACGCACAAGTGGAAGTCCTTGTGTGGGCTTTTGCTAATGGACTCATTAGCTGAAGCCAACCCTAATATTTTAGAGTTGTGTTTATACTTGACCTGCTATTGACAACTTGCCAGTTAAGTATTAATCTGTTAAGTGACCTGACCATTCCTTTGGTCAGCACTTCTGAAGGTAGAAAGTTCCACACAAATCTCTTTCACCTCAACTTCAAAAAGTAGTTTTAACCCTATGCTGATTCCGAATCAGATTGTGTGGAGCACAGCTGGGTGACTAGAAGCAGTGAGGTTCCCAGTAAAGCAAAGAAAGTCAGTTGGACATTGGTCACAAGTATCTACTCCAGCAAACAGGAAATAATTGGAAGGAAAGGCCTGCATTTGGTACAGACAAACAGTAGGGAAGGCAGTGGGATAAGACAAGCGTGAAACAAAACATAGGCCAGTCCTCTATACCTGTGCTGAGTGCAGGAAAAATGGGCTGGCTGGACTATGAAAGGAGGAAGAGCTACTGCTAAGGAGCCATGAGCTAAAAAACCTCTATCGTCCCTGCCAAACACTGCAAGCTAGGCATGATCAAGCTGACAGCCAATTAATTACTGCCAATAAGGCAGTAGCTCTTGACACAATCATATAAAAACAGCACAAACACTGGTGACAAATAACTGCCACATACCTGAGCACTCCCAGGTAATAGGATTTATCCATAATTTGTCTCTGTGGACCTAACAAATAAAAAGTGTCAAATTATTACCCGACACCACAGTACAATGAGAAACAATTGTATTACTAAAGAATCCAGTGGTTGTTTTCATGCAAGGTGGTAAAATCACCATAAAGAGACAGAGAGAGGCTTAAATAAATAAATAAATAAATCCTCTGTAAATAATGTAATGTACATATTCTCTTAAATAATCCATGATGTAATGTCATATGCTCTGAACAGTATAGGACCTGTCTAGGTTTAAAGCTTCTGGTGCTATTCCAGCTTTCCAAGTTCCACCTGAGATTTCACAGATGCTGGCTCAGTTCTGCCCTTACGTCAGGATGGAGCTTTGATTTAAAAAAATTGCTTTGCCTTGTCCTAAGTTCTGACACATTTCATGTCTCTATGAGGCCAAAACCACTGTAAAGTGTATTGCTGTTTCCCCTTATAATCACAGGCACAAGACTAACTTATTCAATGTTTGTATGCCTTCATATCTTAAAATACCTTTCATTCCAGTTTTCATTCCACTCAGCCCTTGCTGCGTCACTGGACGGTCTGCAACCTTAATCTGGGAGGACAAAACCACACCAGTACCTATGGATCCACCACGTGTACCAGGTCTTGATGTTCCTGGAGGGATCTAACACCGAAAACAGAATCGGTAGAAAAAATAATGAATGCAGTCATTCTGAGGATCAGAAAACTAGTCTATCTACTTATCAATAAGCTGGCCGAGGTCTTGAGATTTAAATGAAACCAAATGACATGGCACACACATTTTTTGTTACATTTATATTCCACCTTTCTTCCTAGGAGCTTGAGGTGGTGACAGTCCTCCTTCCCATTTTATCCTCACAATAACCCTGTGAGGTAGACTGAGTGTGCATGAGTGGCCCAAGGTCAGCCAGTGAAGTTTCATAGCTGACTGAGGATCTGAACCCTGGTCTCAAAGGTCCTAATTTAACAGCTTCACCCTAAAGACTCTCATATACCTAATAGGACCCACAAACTTTTTGTAAAGTAAAAGCAGCTTCAAGAAGGAGGTGATTTTGAAACCCTGAAAAGGGATAAAGTGGCTGATGCTGGAGAAAGAGTAACCCTTCTGCTCCGCTGCAATTCACTACCACTAACCATAAGGATTCTATCACACATGTTAGGATCCAATCCACTGTTGTAGCAATTAATAACAAGATAAAGCTATCAATAAGCACGTCGAGCACCCAAACACAGAAGCCCTGCCTACAAGCTTATAAACTAAAAGGAAAAGGAACGGGAGTGTGAGCCACAAAAAGCAGTGGAGATAAATAGAAAAATAAAATGCCAAAAACCTGTGAGAATAGACTGGTTTTTAGCTGCTACTTTTAGATGATAAAATCCTTGGAGCAGACACTCATCCCTTTGTGTTACACAATCCCTTATGCTAAACAATATCCACAAAGTGTGTATATTATGATGTCCGGAGACAATAACAAAGTAATCTGCACTGGAGAGAAAAGGCTCTAGCTTAGGAATCAGAAAATGAAGATAAACTCTTCAATGAAACTGTATCACTTGTCAAACAGAGTAGGTTTTTAAAAACATTTATTTTAACTTACTCCTCCTCCAAGTAGAGCTGCGGATGGAGGCCGTAGTGAGGATGAGGGAGGTCTGGCTCCCAGGCCTAGTCCTGCTCTTGAAGACGGGCGGGCTGTAGGAGGCTTGTGATTACTTGCCATTTTTTCCTCTTTTCTTCAAATTTCTCTTTAGAAACAAACATATATTACATACTAGAATCCTCTAAATGTGTATTCTGTATTACGTTACATACTAGAATCCTCTAAATGTGTACTCTGTATTAAAAGAGAACTTTTAAGTCATGGATAAAGAAAAATATTTTAAATAAAACAAGAATTTTCTTTAGCTTTTTAATTGGAATCATAATGCCATATATGCAGAGTAAATATGCCCATTAGATCAGCTATCTTCAACACAGTAACTAGGGAATCAAATGCTTGTTTAGAATTAGGTCTTCAGTAGGAGGTAGGACTAAAAATAAAATAAAATAAAATGCATATGTACCACTGTCATTATTTAGAAGCCAGCCCTGTCCAGTAGCCAGAAGATCAAAATACAATTTATCTGCCTGCAGTCCTTGAGCATGGAATGTAAGCTCATGGTGAACCAAGCCTGCTAAAACTACAGTGGTACCTCGCAAGACGAATGCCTCGCAATACAAAAAACTCGCTAGACGAAAGGGTTTTTTGTTTTTTGAGCTGCTTCGCAAGACGATTTTCCCTATGGGCTTGCTTCGCAAGACGGAAACGTCTTGCAAGTTTGTTTCCTTTTTCTTAACACCGTTAATACAGTTGCGACTTGACTTCGAGGAGCAACTCATAGAACGCGGTGTGGTAGCCTTTTTTGAGGTTTTTAAAGACTTTGGTGATTTTTGAAGCTTTTCCAAAACTTTCCCGACACCGTGCTTCGCAAGACGAAAAAAATCGCAAGACGACAAAACTCGTGGAACGAACTAATTTCGTCTTGCGAGGCACCACTGTATGGGTGTTGTGGCCTAGTCAATATTTGGGTAAGAGATCATCTATGAATCATTTCATGATGGAGCAAAGTCTAAAGAACTTTGACGTATGTGGTTGAGATTAAGAAAATAAAAGACATGAATCTGGGATAGGTCAGTTGGTAGAGCTTGAAACCCTTAATTTCAGGGTCACGAGTTCAAACCGCACGTTGGGCCAAAGATTCTAGCACTACAAGGGGTTGGACTGGATGACCCTCGTGACCCCTTCCAACTCTGCAGTTCTGTGATTTCATATATGAAATTACAATAGGGGGTGAAACCACGGAACACAGTATCTTAAACACAACACTAGCAATTGATGAAAAGATACAAGTCACTGTTTCATGGGTATAACCAGGATTTTTGTTGGGGGGAGGCTTTTTTGGGGGAGGGGGGCAGAACCTCAGTTAAGTATTTTTATTGATGAGTGGCAGCTCCCCCCCCCCGCACTATTTCGACAGAAACATGTTGTGGGTATCTGTAATACAGGCATGAAGAGATTGCAAAACCTCTGTAAAGCAAACCTGATGATGTGTTTTATTTTTTATTAATCCAGAAATGGCCCAACAACATACTAAGGGCAGCTCGGTCCCTTACTCCCCAGAAACCTTAACAAACCTTAACTCAGCCTCCCCCCTTTAAAAGAAAAACTCCCTGGAGGAGGGCTGAGTTACTGGGCGCTTGTTTTTTTTGCACTTTGCGACGACGCGTGTCGCGAAGGAGAGCGTTCACACGTGACGCCCACCACCCTCAGCCTTAAATTCCATGCACCATTTCCCCGCCTCCTTCTGAGTGACGCGGGGACTTGGGCCCATCGTAGGAGGGGAAGGGGCTGAGGCATGTCACGTACAGGGGTCGTGAGGGTCGGCACTCACGCATCCGCGCTCCAACCTGCGCGGCTCCTCTTACCTGACCCTTCCTCGCGCGCACGCGCAGTGGGCTAACGAGACCCGTTAATTTAACGGTTGCCTCCCATCCACGAACTCCTCTCCGCGCGCGCGACGGCAAGCCGTAACCTAGCAACCGCGCCAGCCAACCCCCAGCGCCGCTCCCTCCGCGCAGTCGCTCTGGCGCCAAGCCGAGAGCGGCTTCTTCCTCTTCCCTCACGCTCCCGTATTCCATCGCGAGATTTACGCGCAGCTTTCGCCTCACAACCTCCCACTTTGGCGCATGCGCAGAAGAACGAGTCTTGTGCGCGTGTGTGCCACTCCATTGCCCCCCCCATGGTACTTGGAATCCAATAAGTGTTAAGAGTTGGGTACGGTTAGTGTGGCAAAATGGAGTGTGTGTATATATATATATATATATATATGGTGCTCAAGTAGGGTTGCCATATTTCAAAAAGTAAGATTCCTGACCTCTTTTTTTACACAAAAATTGTTGAGAGCTTTTTTAAAATTTTTGGTACTAAATCCAAAGAATGGGCTCGAAAAGGTTTGGGGGGGGGGAACTTCGTGACCTACGCCGGGAATCGAACCTGCAACCTTGGCGTCACCCGCAGCGCCACCCTGGCTGGTACCTGAACCTCCATTAGCATTCTGGGAAATGTAGTCTCTCCACCTGCCCAGGTTCTCCCCTATAGGACTCCCGACGCGTCCATTTGCATTCTGGGAAATGTAGTCCTTCCCTGCAACCCCTCCGCGGTGCCTTCTGGGCGTCGCGCCTCTTCCGGCGCTCTGCGGGGTGACGGCGCTTCCGGCGGAGGGCGGGCGAGAGGAAGCGGAGGAGGCGGGCTCCGGCACTGCTGCTGCTGCTGTGTCAGGGGGCTCGAGGGCTGTTCGCGATGGCCGCCGCGGGGGGCACCTACCGGCTTCGCTGCTCCTTGGTGGGCCACGAGCTGGACGTGCGGGGCCTCAGCTGCTCTCCCTTCCCCGCTGGCTCCTTCGTCTCCGTGTCCCGGGACCGGACGGCGCGGCTGTGGGCGCCCGACAGGTCAGTCTTGGAAGGCGAGGGGGGGAAGGAAGGAAGGAGCCTTGAGGGGAGTTTTGCTCTGCCTTTGCCCTCCCTTGGCCGTTTCGATATCCTCTGAAAGGAGGATCTCTCGGTTGCTGGCTCCGTTTGGAGGCGGGGTGAGGGTGAGTTAGCATCGTGGAGTTGGAAGGGACCCCCGAGGGTCATCTAGCCAGGCAGAAATCTCAGCTCAAGCATCCAGGACAGGTGGCCATGCAACCTCTACTTTAAAACCTCCAATGAATCGTAGAGTTGGAAGGTACACCTGAGGGTCATCTAGTCCAACCCCCTGCTAGGCAGGAATCTTAATAATAATAATAATAATAATAATAATAATAATAATGTTATTTAAATATTTATACCTCGCCCATCTGGCTGGGTTTCCCCAGCCAGTCTGGGCAGCTTCCAACAAAAGATTAAAAACACATTAAAGCAGCTTTTCTCAACCTGTGGGTCCCCAGATGTTGTTGGATTACAACTCCCATCACCCCTAGCTAGCAAGGCCAGAGCTCTGGGTTGATGGAAGTTGTAGTCCAAAAACATCTGGGGACCCACAGGTTGAGAACCACTGCATTAAAGCATCAGTCATTGAAAACTTCCCTAAACAAGGCTGTCTTCAAATGCTTCAAATCTATGACAGGTGGCCATCCAACCTCTGCTTAAAAGCCTCCAAGGAATCGTAGAGTTGGAAGGGACCCCTGAGGGTCATCTAGCCCAACCGCCCTGCTAGACAGGAATTTCATCCAAAGCATCCACGACAGGTGGCCACCCAACCTCTGCTTAGAAACCCCCAAGGAAGGAGAGTCCACCACTTCCCGAGGGAGACTGTTCCAAACAGCTCTGGCTGTCAGAAAGTTCTTCCTGATGTTTAGTCAGGAATCTCCTTCCTTGTAACTTGAGGCCACGGGTTTGAGTCCTGCCCTCCAGAGCAGGAGAAAACAAGCTTGCTCCCTCCTCCATGTGACAGCCCTTGAGATATTTGAAGATGGCTATCCTGTCTCCTCCTTTCCAGGCTAAGCATACCCAGTTCCTTCAAGCGCTCCTCGTAAGGCTTGGTTGCCAGACCCTTGATCATTTTGGTTGCGCTCCTCTGCACACATCCTTCTTAAACCGTGGTGCCCATAAATGGACACAGTATTCTAGGTGTGGCCTGACCAAGGCAGAATAGAGTGGTACTATGACTTCTGTTGATTCAGCCTAGAATAGCATTAGTTTTTTTGCTGCTGCATCACACTGTTGATGGGTGTGATGAGTTGACCATTTGATTTCAGTGGGATTAGGACCACCTACAGTGGGGGGGGGGAAAGTATTTGATCCCCTGCTAAATTTGCCCGTTTGCTCTCCGACATGTGGCTTGTTGATAGGGGATCAAATACTTATTTCACTCATTATAATGCACATCAATCTCTGACTTTTGTCTTCTGGGTTTCTGGGGTTTTTCCTGTTGTTATTCTGTCTCTCACAGTTACAGTAAACTTACCATTAAAATTATGGACTGGTCATTTCTTCGTCAGAGGGCAAATGGGCAAATTTAGCAGGGGGATCAAATACTTTCCCCCCTCACCGTAGTTATCCGAGTTGTGAATCGTGCCACATGTTTACAAGTTACTGTTTAGATTAGGAAAGTTGCCAGCTTGTGATTTGAAACATCTAAATGGTTTTCTAAAGTGATGGGCTCTTTATTTCTTTATGTGACCTGTAGCGTTAGAAACTCAGATATATAAGCTAGGGGCCAAGTGGCTCCTTAAACCCAGGTTGCAGTTGCCAAAATGTAATGTCTACATGCCATTTTTGGGCAAGACGACTCTAAAGTCTTATTTTTCAAATGATGGACTGACTGCGATTGATTCTTAGTTAAACATCTGGCTAGTTCAGAGGACAACCTTGAGCTAGATTAAGAGAGAGAGTCCACATATTAAGGGAGAGTCCACATATATACTGGCTTATTCCTACCTCTCTTTCTTAATGGTGACACAGACCTTCATAATGTAGGAATATTCTTCACAACTGTGAGCAGGGCAGTGGGGTGGGGTAAGTGAAGACAAGCGACAGCAATGAGCTATAACGTTAACCGCTCCTGCTTAGAAAAAGCATTTTGGTTCCTGAAAGTTGTTCTGATTGTGCCGATAAAATAGAATGGATGGAATTCTACAGGCTGTGGTATTAGTTGGATTTCCAGATGGTGGAGATGTCAGGGGCCGGCCAAGGCATCTTCACTTGGTCGCAAGTGGCCAATACTCAAGTGCTCGCAAGTTACCTGCTGTGCCACAGACTAGTCTCCCTTCAAGCACATCTCCATGTTGTCGTAGGTTAGTGGCCTAGACAAATGAAATAAAAAAAATAGGCTCTTCCACATTCCAAGCACTTTGCCTGGTAACTTGGAAGGAAATATTTAAGTCAAACTTTGGTTGTCGAACGTACTCCGTTCCGGAAGCCTATTCGGCTTCCGAAAATGTTAGACAACCGAGGCGCAGCTTCTGATTGGTTGCAGGAGCTTCCTGCACTCAAGCGAAAACCGTGTCGGACATTCAGCTTCCGAAAAACCTTTGGGAACCAGAGCATCTACTTTCGGGCTTTAGGTGTCCAGGAGCTGAAGCGTTCCAAAATGGAGGTGTTCGGGATCCGAGGTTTGACTGCAGTTGTTGTGAACCCCGAGCTAAAAAAATAAGTTTGTGAAAAACATCTTTGAGCTTAGGTCACTTTGAGCGCATTGTTGATTTTCTTCTTTAGTGTAGGCTTAATATGCAGGTGTGTATCTATGTGTTTATCATGGTATGTACATACATGCATATAATTTATTATCTGTCCTTGTGCCAAGAGTTATTGGGCCACAGTTTGACTGACAAGATCAGGTTCTTCTGGTCATGGAGCATTCTAGCGCTGGGGTCTGGATGTGGCAGGAAAAGTATTGTACACTCAGTAGCAGCAGGACAAAACACATGAACAGCTTGAGAAGTACCTTGGAGTTACAAGTGGGAACGTAAGAGAGAGCAAATACAGACTTCAGCAAGCAACAGTGTTGTGAGGGCTACAATCCCTAAACCTTTTTAAAAATATTATAATACAGGATGGTCCTCACTGAATTTAAAACAGCTACTGAAAGAAATTGCCATCACAGACTATAACACCAATGGCTGTTCATCTGAACAAACCCAGTACCTTTGCTTACCAAAAAAAGTCAAGGCCTGGTGTGGCTGTCATTAGGGTAAATTATTATAAACCAGGGGTGGCCAGCTTCCAAGAAACTGCAATCTAGTCACAGAGTTAAAGACTGGCAATGATCCACGCCCTTTTTGCGGGGTTCTGGTCAAAGTTGTTGAGCTTTTTTTTAGGAAGGTGGAGAGCCCTAGTTTTTGGGGGGTGCAGGGCTAACATTTTGAGCTTTTTTTAGGGGAGCCAAGCTTCTTAAGCTTCTTTGTGGGGAGCCAGTGATCTACCAGTTGGGCGTGCCTGTTGTAATCCATCAAATGCCCCTTTGCTCTATTTATGTAGCTCCGTAACTGTTAAGGCCATTCTTGGACTTTTCTGTGTGAAAACGTTGCTTTCTGACATATGCCAAACTGTGTTCATCAGGGCCATAAAATCATGAATGAACTCCCTAAAATGTCAAGACCAGTTCACAAATTGATATAGATGAAGTCTGAGCCTATGTATAAAGTACCACTCATTGTTTTAAACTTGGAAGGGATTTTTCAAGATATAGATTGTATCATAATGGTGGATTTGAATTACTGGAGTTACTTAGGCTAGCACAATTGGTTTTACCAATTCCTCCTTCCGAATGAAACCCGCTATACCATTTTCCTGCTCTCAGGAACAGCTAATGGATACGAGGAATTGGGAAAAATCAGGTGTAAGCAGCAGTGGCTCTTCTAGGTCAAAGTCACCACTGGATGCAACCCTGAGAATGCACAGAATTGCAACACCATTTTATTGTAAAGATTCCTAAGTTGGCCTAAAGTGAAATAAAACAAAGGCAACTAATCTTCCAGAGAAGTGATGATTATCGTCAAAACAAGGTTAGTCTTTTAGACTAAATAAAGACATTCTGAAGAATTTAATCAATTTTATCAAGCTAGATTGCTTGCCATGTTTTAGAGGAGACCTTGAATTGAAGTGGCACTGAGGTTGTGCATAAAAACAAATGTTTTGAAAAAGGAATAACTGCAGTTATTCCCTGACGGAATGTAGTTGTTGGACATGCCAACTAATGCATGGCCAAGTCTAAACACAATGGCTTATTTGGATGTAATGCTAAAACACCGTTTTGCGTTATGTGAGTGAGTTTCCTGTTCATGATTTCCGTCCCCCTTTCTCTGGTACAGCAGGCATGAAGAGCAGACTGGAAGATTTCTCTTGTTCATTGTTATGTGTGAATGTGCTTGGCCTTAACTAAAGTTTGTCTGAACAAGCCAGAATTATTAACTATGATTTGAAGTTAGCAGGTTCAAAAGAACTATAAGAATACAGTCATACCTCATGTTGCATTAGGTTCATGTTTCGTATTTTCGGCTTGCGACCGTGGCAAACCCGAAAGTGTGCAGAAGCGTTCTATCGTGCTCTGTGCTTGCGCAGAAGCACCGCTGTAGTTGCAGACTTTTCGGGGTGCGAATGGCACCCTGGAACGGATCGTGTCCGCAACTAGAGGTACCACTGTAATAATGGTATAACAACAACAATTATTTAATACAGTTAAAAGCTAACTACCTCTCTGAATGAGTTCATACATAACACACCAGTTAGTCAAAATGGAAACAAAAGCTTCCAACCTCTGCCTTCTGGCTGAGGGGAGACATGCATGGGGTGTTAGGAGCGCATGAATCCAATGCTTGTGTTAATGTGATCAGTGATAAATCTAATTGGCTATAGTGGTGCAAATTGGGCGCTCACCCTTTGAAATTTGCAGTATGCCTAGAACATACATTGGCATTTAGATACCAGATAGATTTTCCCTGGCTTTTTAAACGGGTAGGATTCCCTTACTACAGGAACATAAAAACTTTGGTTTCTTTTTTGTCTCCAGTCTCAACAGAGGATTTACGGAAGTGCACTGCATGAGCGGCCATTCAAATTTTGTTTCTTGTGTGTGTGTCATCCCTCCAAGCGAGCTTTATCCACGTGGATTAATTGCCACCGGCAGTAATGACAACAACATTTGCATTTTCGCTTTGGACAACTCTGCACCTCTGTACGTCCTTAAGGGTCATAAAAACACAGGTAAGAATACATAGATTTTTAAATTTTATTTTCAACATACCGCTTTTGGAATCTTAATGACTCAAAGTCGCTTGGTTTTATGTGTTCTAAGAAATAACTTGATTTGTAAAGTTTTATCATGAGCAGACGTTAGCATTATTTTCTGAAACATTATGACCTTTAGAAATGTTACATTATATTATTATTATTGTTATTGTTATTACAATTTATTACTTGCCCATCACACTATGGTCACAGGGCAGGTTACAATAATTAAAATACAATATTAATAGTAAAAGGAAATATTGCACAATATTAAAAACAGTTTTAAAAACCTTGAAATTGTAGAAATAAGGTGCATCCTAGAAATATACCTCTCAAGTGTCAAAAGCCAGGGCAAAGAGGTGTATCTTTAGCACTCCACCATTCTTAGCACCTTAGAGGTTCTCTAGGGAAATGGGCCTGGAGGTAGGAGATACGGCTTGGGAGTTGGTTTAATGAAGACATAAGAAAGACTGGTGATAGTGTCGCCAAGACAGAAAAATATTTTCCACAATCTGTTAACAGCTGAGAAGACAGAACCTTACTTTTTCAGTCAAAAGTGCTGCTTCTGTTTTCCAGTTGTTTGTGGTAGCTTCTCATCGCCTCATGTATTTCCAAGGATGAAAATTAGGTTAGTGAAATTTGCTATGGCGTATCGTCTGAAAATAGACCAAAATCTGTAGCTTTGCTTTGCTAGCACATCAGAACACCTTTTCTCACTCAGCTACACACAACCCCTGTTTTAGGCGCGACTGATATGTGCACAGTGGCACGCATGCGCAAACCGCTGAACTTTGAAGTGACCTGGAAACGTCATAAAAGATGTCACTAAAAGGGAGGAACGGGGTGATCCAGTTTCACACAAGCGCACAGTGTCCTGGAACGCAACGCTCACGCAAATCGGGGAGTAGATTAAATGTGAATTTTGGCGATGTTTATTTAATCTTCTGTTCTAGTTTGCAGCCTCTCCTCTGGGAAGTTTGGCACCCTGCTTAGTGGCTCGTGGGATACGACAGCCAAAGTCTGGTTGAATGACAAATGCATGATGACACTACAGGTACAGAAACCCTGCTGGTGACAAGAGTTCATTATCAGCAGATCATGATTATTTGCACTTCAGAAAATGTAGATTGTCTCCATCAGCATTCATGTTGTTCACTTTTATAGGGCCACACTGCAGCAGTATGGGCTGTGAAGATATTACCTGAACAAGGATTAATGTTGACTGGTTCGGCTGACAAAACTATTAAGCTGTGGAAGGCAGGTCGATGCGAGAGAACTTTTACTGGTAGGTACTTGGCTGAAACAGTTTCTGTGTATACACGCAACTTAGCAATATGCCTCCACACCCGGAGAATTAAAGAGGCCTGCGTTTTATTCTAGGATTTGGGTTTTGATGGTTCTTTCTTCTTCCCCACTCCATTTGTAGAAATTAGTGTGGTTCTTTATCTTGAAAGCTTAGAGGAAGAGAAAATGCAATAAAGGCTAGTAAATCGAAGACAATTAAAATGATGAGCCTTGCCAGTGGTGGCCCCGCAGTCGTGGAATTCTTTCACTTATGAAATTAGCCAGGCCTTGTCGCTTGCAATCTTTAAAAGTGTATGGAATACCTCCCCCCACTTTTCTATGCTGCTCTTAGGGATTGTTGTTGTTGTTGTTTAGTCATTTAGTCGTGTCCGACTCTTCGTGACCCCATGGACCAGAGAACGCCAGGCACTTCTGTCCTCCACTGCCTCCCTCAGTTTGGCCAAACTCATGCTGGTAGCTTCAAGAACACCATCCAACCATCTCATTCTCTGTCGTCCCCTTCTCCTTGTGCCCTCCATCTTTCCCAACATCAGGGTCTTTTCCAGGGAGTCTTCTCTTCTCATGAGGTGGCCAAAGTATTGGAGCCTCAGCTTCACGATCTGTCCTTCCAGTGAGCACTCAGGGCTGATTTCCTTAAGAATGGATACGTTTGATCTTCTTGCAGTCCATGGGACTCTCAAGAGTCTCCTTCAGCACCATAATTCAAAAGCATCAATTCTTCGGCGATCAGCCTTCTTTATGGTCCAGCTCTCACTTCCATACATCACTACTGGGAAAACCATGGCTTTTACTATACGGACCTTTGTTGGCAAGGTGATGTCTCTGCTTTTTAAGATGTTGTCTAGGTTTGCCATCGCCTTTCTCCCAAGGAGCAGGCGTCTTTTAATTTCGTGACTGCTGTCACCATCTGCAGTGATCATGGAGCCCAAGAAAGTAAAATCTCTCACTGCCTCCATTTCTTCCCCTTCTATTTGCCAGGAGGTGATGGGCCCAGTGGCCATGATCTTAGTTTTTTTGATATTGAGCTTCAGACCATATTTTGCGCTCTCCTCTTTCACCCTCATTAAAAGGTTCTTTAATTCCTCTTCACTTTCTGCCATCAAGGTTGTGTCATCTGCATATCTGAGGTTGTTGATATTTCTTCCGGCAATCTTAATTCCGGCTTGGGATTCATCCAGCCCAGCCTTTCGCATGATGAATTCTGCATATAAGTTAAATAAGCAGGGAGACAATATACAGCCTTGCCGTACTCCTTTCCCAATTTTAAACCAATCAGTTGTTCCATATCCAGTTCTAACTGTAGCTTCTTGTCCCACATAGAGATTTCTCAGGAGACAGATGAGGTGATCCGGCACTCCCATTTCTTTAAGAACTTGCCATAGTTTGCTGTGGTCGACACAGTCAAAGGCTTTTGCATAGTCAATGAAGCAGAAGTAGATGTCTTTCTGGAACTCTCTAGCTTTCTCCATAATCCAGCGCATGTTTGCAATTTGGTCTCTGGTTCCTCTGCCTTTTCTAAATCCAGCTTGCACTTCTGGGAGTTCTCGGTCCACATACTGCTTTAGCCTTCCTTGTAGAATTTTAAGCATAACCTTGCTAGCATGTGAAATGAGTGAAATTGTGCGGTAGTTGGAGCATTCTTTGGCACTGCCTTTCTTTGGGATTGGGATGTAGACTGATCTTCTCCAATCCTCTGGCCACTGCTGAGTTTTCCAAACTTGCTGGCATATTGAGTGTAGCACCTTAACAGCATCATCTTTTAAAATTTTAAACAGTTCAGCTGGAATACCATCACTTCCACTGGCCTTGTTATTTGCAGTGCTTTCTAAGGCCCATTTGACTTCACTCTCCAGGATGTCTGGCTCAAGGTCAGCAACCACACTACCTGGGGTGTACGAGACATCCATATCTTTCTGGTATAATTCCTCTGTGTATTCTTGCCACCTCTTCTTGATGTCTTCTGCTTCAGTTAGGTCTTTACCACTTTTGTCCTTTATTATGGTAATCTTTGTACGAAATGTTCCTTTCATATTTCTGATTTTCTTGAACAGATCTCTGGTTCTTCCCATTCTGTTGTTTTCCTCTATTTCTTTGCATTGCTCGTTTAAGAAGGCTTTCTTGTCTCTCCTTGCTATTCTTTGGAAATCTGCATTCAATTTCCTGTATCCTTCACTATCTCCCTCGCATTTTGCTTGCCTTCTCTCCCCCGCTATTTGTAAGGCCTCGTTGGACAGCCACTTTGCTTTCTTGCATTTCTTTTTCATTGGGATGGTTTTAGTTGCTGCCATCCCAATGAAAAAGAAATGGGATTACTGTACTGTAAATCTGTGGTTACAAAGTGTTGGAGACCTTGTGGTTTTTATTTTATGGCTGATTTTTGCTGTTGGCATAATAGCTATCTGAATATGGTACATTTGGGGTGTGTGGATAGAATTTTTAGATATACCTGTCAAGGTATTCCAAAGCATTAACAGTCCCATTGATGGGTTTTCACTGCCTCTTCACTGTGAAAAGGTCTGGAAATGGGAGCTGCTACTTCTCGTTATGTAGATCACCTGGGCCAAGCCAGTCACATGATAGGAGCCAGGAGCTATTCATAGTACTTTTGTTGAAAAAGAAAATGAAACTTAATGCGTGGCCAAAGAACAGAAGCTTAGGCTGGGGTAAAGAAATGAAACTTAGCAGAGCCAACTGTCAACACTTAGCTGGAGCAGTTTTTGGAACTGAACACTTAGCTCAGGTCAAAGTACAAAGCTAACACACTGAGCAAGTCCATTTTGGGAGGGAGGGCAGTTCTTTTTGCTCAGAAGCAGAAAGCTGTTAATAGTAATTTTTCTTTGGAGGTGCCATTTGCCAGGCACAGCAGTGATGATGTCCTGAAACAGCAAAGTGACAGAGCCAATGGCTTCTGAGTTTTTGCAAGGAAAGTGCACTCTGAAAAGGAAGGGGAATATAAAGTTTGCCTTTCCATTAACAATGTACCTTGCTTTCCCTTCAGTAGCTCAATACTTGTATTCAAGCTCTGTGTGTATGTAGTCCCACTGCCATGTAAACAGATCAGTTAAAAAGTGGATGATTAACCTCTGAAAAATATTTGACCGCCCTAACATGTAACAAATTTAGGAAAGGAATCTATTAAAATGCCTTTGGTGAAAGGACAGTCCTGTGCTGTAAGCAGTGCCACTAAAGATTCCTTTTCATGCTCTTATGCTTTGAACAGGGTACAGTGCCTTTTAGGTTTTTGCATAATGCTCATGTTGAACCACTAGTCTAATGTTTCCCCGCAGCCTGTGCTTGGGCAGAAACTGAGCCATCTTGTTATGTGCCAGCCGTAGCTTCCTGTCTTCAAGAGGGAACTCAGGTAGTGGCCATGAGTCTGAGGCTACAATTACACAAATGATACTTACACAACGGGTCTATATTTGAGACAATCTCACTGACCAGGGAGTAGCAAGACCCTGTTCCTGACCACATGGCTTGCTACTAGTAATTTTAAAGTGAGATCTACTTTTCAGTACACCACATGAGAACATGGTTTTATAAAGCATTTCATGGCTAGAGAATATTACCTTTCAATAAGATGTGGAGAGGCTCTCAGTGAGACTTACGTTTTATCTATCTTTTCTTTCATAAAGGACATGAAGACTGTGTAAGGGGCTTAGCCATTTTAAGTGAGACAGAGTTTCTTTCTTGTGCAAATGATGCCAGCATTCGAAAGTGGCAGGTATCGGGAGAGTGTCTTGAGGTTTACTATGGCCACACCAATTATATATACTGCATATCGGTCTTCCCGCAAAGTAAAGGTAAGAAACTGTCCTCAAGACATACTTTTTTTTATATATAAAAAAAGACACGCTATAAAAAGGATTGTGCCTTCTAATGAAAAGTAGATTTAGAACTGAGTAAGTTATAATTCTTTGACTGGCACTAGAGTAATGGTTTTCAAACTCCCTTCCATAGAAGACTCCACATCAATTTATCTGGCACAGTACCCCCGTTTTGGCTTGCAATTGAGGGTTCATTCAGTATATGTGCAGAGCTGGCCAGGTTTGCTTAGTTCTTATAAAACCTGGCAGCTAAGGAAACCTAGGATTCCAAGGAATCCCCAGATTTCCCTAAACATAGTTTGAAAATTCTTGCAATGGATGGCTGAAGAGGATGTCAAAGGATGTCAGTTCTATTCACAAACACAAATAACAGATTTCTCCAGCTTTTTTCGCAATCAGATAAACTATAATGATAACCCTCTGTTTTAGCTAAGCATGGAGTGGCTTGATTGGCAGGTGGCTTTGACTCCTTGTTTTTTCCTACCCCTATTTCAAACCGATGGATTTGATCCAAAGGTGCTCTTAAGATGAGAGAGGTATTTTTGAGGCACAAGTGCTGCTGCTAAGGGAAGGGGTTTGCACATGCAATCACATCTGGCTGTGAGCTGGAATGCTTTCAGTTGCACAGGCAAGTCTTGAAATGCAAGCCATTGGCTTGCAATGGAACAGTGAAAACTAGTGGCACAGCAATAAAACGGCTAGCACGTTAGCAAAGCTAAGCAGGGTATGGTAAGGTTTCAAATTGGATGGGGGACAGCATGTTGAGATTCCGGCATTGCAGGGGGTTGGACTACATGACCCTTGGGGTCCTTTCCAAAAGCCACAGTTGTAGCTAGTTTATAACATATATTGCTATGTTTGTGTAATGTGTATTAAATGTGTTTGTATGATCATAATTCGGGTCACTGGTGTAGAGAAAGCTGACTTTACATTTGCATCTTTCTCAATTTAATGAATGGAACGTTGCATTATTTTAGATTTTGTTACTACTAGCGAAGACCGATCGCTCAGGATCTGGAGAAAGGGGGAATGCACACAGACAATCAGACTTCCAGCTCAATCCATCTGGTGTTGTTGTGTGTTGGACAACGGGGACCTTGTCGTTGGAGCAAGGTATTCAGATTTCGGCTTTCTATCATCTGTTCATCAAGATAAATAGGCACAAAGCTGAAGGCAGGCCGAGTAGATATTTTTGTGCCGCAAGAAGGAATGATTTGGCCTCATGCTCACACACTTCCTTGCTCTTCTCTGGAGCGGAGCCAAAGAGGAAATGGAAGATTCTGCTTCCATTTTTCGATTGACCACAGTTCAGTGTGTTTAAACTGTGGCTAAACTCTATGATTAATTGAAACCAGCCAGTTTCCTATGCTATGGTTTGAAGCTGACTTCTTTCAGTAAAGTTAACATTGGACCCAGTTTGTGAGGGTTCGGTTATCGTTACAAGCTAGCATGAAAAACGAGAGGAAAAGCTCCTCCTAGAGGAGTGCAGTAGAGGCGTAAGGAGGGGAACATGTGAGCCCGATACATATTCTTGTTATTCTAAACTATGATACAGCATTGCCTCCAAAGGAGATTGTTGAACAAAACAGAGTTTTAAAGACACATGTGTAGTTCCATCATACATTTTGGGAACTGGCAGAAGTATGACCAGTGGATCCCTGGCCAATTTCTGGTAGACGATACATAGCAGTTGTTGTTAAATATTTATTGTGTTTGTTTTGTTTGCATATGTTACAAAAAAAAACCAAACAGGAATATTGTGCACCAACCCAAAGAAAGCACATACAGTGGTACCTCGCAAGACGAATGCCTCGCAAGACGGAAAACTCGCAAGACGAAAGGGTTTTTGGTTTTTTGAGTTGCTTCGCAAGACGATTTTCCCTATGGGCTTGCTTCGCAAGACGGAAACGTCTTGCAAGTTTGTTTCCTTTTTCTTAAAACTGTTAATACAGTTGCGACTTGACTTCGAGGAGCAACTCATAGCACGCGGTGTGGTAGCCTTTTTTGAGGTTTTTGAAGACTTTGGTGATTTTTGAAGCTTTTCCAAAACTTTTCCGAAACCGTGCTTCGCAAGACGAAAAAAACCGCAAGACGAAAAAACTCGCGGAACGAATTAATTTCGTCTTGCGAGACACCACTGTACTCGAAAACTACCCACAAAGTAGAAAAACATAGATAGCTTGCTTTCCTTCTCCAGCCTCAGCCCAGTTGTTTCTACCACTTCCAAGTGTTGTAAACAAGCAGCTCTGACTCAGGATCCTGCCCTCGTTTCCATTTTTTGGGATAGGTAGGCGCATGACAAATTGTATTGTCAAGGAGGGTGGATAGCTATTGAACACCTCAGCTCAAAACTGAACCTTGCATACTGGAAGGCAGAATGATCACCAAGACCATGGGTAGGCAAACTAAGGCCTGGGGGCCGGATCCGGCCCAGTTGCCTTCTAAATCTGGTCCGTGGACAGTCCGGGAATCAGCGTGTTTTTACATGAGTAGAATGTGTGCTTTTATTTAAACTGCATCTCTGGGTTATTTGTGGGGCACAGGAATTCGTTCATTCCCCCCCCCCCAAAAAAATATATAGTCTGGCCCCCCAGAAGGTCTGAGGGACAGTGCACCGGCCCCCTGCTGAAAAAGGTTTGCTGACCGCTGACCAGGACTATATACTCGGTATCAGTTAACACCGATCATTTATGTCTTAACCTTCAGTACAGTTTGGCCATGCATTCTTGTTTTGTACCTGATCAGTGACTGAAATGAACACTAGGGTTAAAAAAAATGTAGACCGCACAAGTTTGAAGTAGGTCCTCAACTTGATGCATTTCACTGGAATATTCTAAAATTAATTACCTTGCTTCCTGGGGAAGATCGGTTTGAAGATGAGGCATCAATCTTATGATATAAAACCTGGTCAGCAATCTGGATTTCTTTCTTAGAGAGGGGTGGGGACGGGGACAGCAGTAAGAAAGGAAATAGGATGTGTAGGGGCAGGGGACCGCTTTCCTAGATAATGAAATTATTATTTTTCCTCTTTCAGTGATGGCATTATCAGAGTGTTCACTGAGTCTTTGGAGCGCACAGCAAATCTGGAGGAGATCCAGGCTTTTGAAAACGAACTTTCTCAAGCAAAAATTGATCCTCAAACTGCTGATTTAGGGGACATCAGTGTTGATGAGCTTCCTGGGAGAGAGCATTTGGACGAACCAGGTATAATTTTAAATTTATCCGGCAAACATGCATCCCTCCTCATCTATTCTGTCCTGGTAAAGAAAAGGTTTAGCGCAGGAGTGACTAATCCACAGGCTATATCTGCCCCTCCCCACCAAGGTTTTCTTGTGATGCCAAGACTCTACAAACTGTCCATCTTTTTCAGTTAAGATTTTTTTCTTAACTGACAGCTCCCTCAGCCTGTAATATTATTATTATACTCTGCTCTCAAACATTTTTAGGTTTTTTGTGGTCTCCAAGGCCTCCCAGGTGTGTCATCTTTCTATATTTTTTGTAAAACAAACCCTGTCTTACCCATTGTTCCCCTTTTGGATAGCATTTTCAGAAATGTAGTTCTTGGCATGTTCACTTGTACACTTCAGCCCCAGGGAGTTGGCTGGGGGTTGTTATGGTCCTCTGCCCCCTAAATGGATTGCCACCCTTTTGTTTAGGGATTACAGTCGTACATTGGAAGTTGAATTGCTTAGTTCCCCAAACGTTTTGGCTCCCGAACGTTGCAAACTGTTCCGGTTTGTGAACTACTTTTGGAAGCCGAACGTCTGACGGGGCTTCTGCTGCTTCTGATTGGCTGCAGAGACTTCCGCGCACGCCTCCTCTGTGCCGGAAGGAGCGCCGGAAATAGCATTTTCGCATGCGTGTCTGCGGGACTGTGAACCGGCCCAAGGCCCAAAAACTTTGCTGACCCCTGAACTAAAACCATTTTCTCCAGGCCCGCAGCTGATTTTCTCCTCTCTGTGTTTTAAGGTACAAGAGATGGACAAACGAGACTTATTAAAAGTAATGGGAAAGTTGAAGCTTATCAGTGGAGCGCTGGCGAAGGGAGGTGGATGAAGATCGGGGATGTTGTCGGTTCATCAGGAGCCACACAGCAGACATCTGGAAAGGTTTTATTTGAAGGAAGGGTAAGTAATTTTTCACCCCTAACGTTTAGTAATTAAACCCTGGCAGCCCAACCTATTGTTGGGCTGTGTGCACTGGAATGGTATATATAAGAATAAATCACTCTCGCCGTTTCCCTTTCCTTAAAAAAGGAATACGACTATGTTTTTACTATTGATGTGAATGAAGGCGGGCCCTCTCACAAGCTGCCCTACAACATCAGTGATGATCCCTGGCTGACGGCATACAACTTCCTGCAGAAGAATGATCTAAATCCAATGTTCCTGGACCAGGTGGCCAAATTCATAATAGATAACACCAAAGGGCAAACGCTGGGACCCACGAATGCGGAATTTTCAGATCCTTTCACAGGTAATAAAGAGCTCCAAGCTGCCGTAAATTTGCTACCTCGCTCCTTGTTAAATATGTGGCTGAATAGCGTGCCAGAGTTCTTTTGCCCCTGGCCATACTGCGGAACACTGATTATGTCTTTTGTGTCTTTATATTGTAATTTTATCTTGTGAACAGCCCTGAGACCTGCGGGCGGCATATAAATGTAAGAAATGATAATAATTTTCGTTTCTGATTGCAGCAGATGAAGTGGAGTGTTCTTAAAAGTATGGGCACTTCATTAAGGAGCAAAGTTAATGGGGTGTTTCCCCTCCATGTTTTAATAATAAGAGTGCATTGGATCACATTCTTTTCCTCGGTTTATCTTTTCATAGGCGGTGGCCGCTATGTTCCAGGTTCTTCCTTGGAGTCCAGGGAAGGGCTCCCAGCTGCAGATCCGTTTACAGGTACTGTGTCGATGATGGCAGAGTTGTTTTTATTCTCCCTTCTGGGAGAATACATGTAAAGTTTTGGGTTTACAGTTGGTGTGGTGAAATGGAGCTGATTGGAATTCCGGATGGACAAGGCAGGGAGCAAAGCTATGATGTTGGCTCAGAATCGTTTTATTTCTTATTTAAAAATGTGCTTTAGAATCATAGAATTGTAGAGTTGGAAGGGTAATCTAGTATTCACCCAGGGGAGCCCTAGAATGTTCAGCCCTTGTTATACAGAAAAAGCACCGCATTTCTAGAAGCAAAGGCGTGACATTTAAATGCAAGTTTGGACCAGAAACATGTCGTAGCTTGTTGGTTTTTTTTTTTTTTTGCAAAACCTTTTTTTTTTTACAGGTGTGTCTTGAAAGAATGATCATTTGGTATTGATTGATTCAGATGAGTATGGGTGTTGTAGAGGAGTTTCACAAAACTTTGCATCTCGGGGGTTGGGGGGGAGATGATCGCACTTGGCAAGGCGTTTCCTTGGCAAGGAAATTGAGGGCTTTGGTTTCAATGGCGACCATACATCTGGGCGCTAAGGCAACTGTGGTGGATGAGTCATAGCATCCTCCAGGAGCCAGCTGCTTACAGTCTTCAAGACCGAGTTTGAGGTTCAGAATAGAAGTTGAGACACGAATTGCACTTGCACGTTGTCAGAGCTGCTTCCAGATCCTAGCTCACAGAGGATCACGCTAGCCAGCGATCATTAAATAAAAGTCTTTATTGAGTTACAGTTTCCATTCTCAAGCTGCTGCGTGCAACTCTACGTCTCATGGTTAGATCGGCGAAGCTCCATCTGAGTCTCCGCCCCTTGTACACCAACTTAATATCCTAGCCTTGCTCCACCTTTTCCGCCTGACTGTTCTTCTCTGGGTCCCTCTGCCCCCCGGGGTTTCTTCTTTCCGGGATTCCTCTGACGCTGACCCCCCTGACTCTTCTCCCTCCTTTCGGCGGGCTTTAGGACCTGGCTCCCTTTCCGGGCTGCCTACTGCGCCACCTTCCTGTGCATTTGAACTTGGCACGCGCGCCCAACCTTCCACCTTCCGTCTGACCGTTTCTTCGCTCCCCGATGGAGGTGTGGCCACTCCTGACTCGTGCCCTCCCCCCTGTTGTGAGCTGCCAGCGCTTGATCCCTGGCGCCCTTCCTCTTCCCTGCTCTCTGGCGGTGACGCTGGTCCTGATTTCCAACTGCTCCCCTCTGAGTCCCCTCTGGCTCTATCTTCCTGGGGTGTCCCCCTAGGCTCCCCCCTTGCCCTGGCCACTGGTGCTCCTTTCTGTGAATCTTCTGATTCACTGGAAAGACTCGGAGATCTCGGGTCGTCGTCATCACTCATCTTTTCTTCTGCCTCCTCTCCCTCGCTCTCTGTTTCCTCCCTTGCCCTTGCCTCTGCTCCTGAACCCCTGACATCCATCCCCCCCTCGAAGCCCCCTCTTCCCCCCTCCCCTCCTTCCGGTGCGGGATCTGGGTGCTGCCGTGTCAGGGGGACGAATGTCGGATACAGTTCGCTTCCCGTGGCGGGCCGCCATCCGAAGTCTTCCGGTTCTTCCTCCCTGCTCTCGTTGACGACGGTCACCTCCGCTTCCATCTCTGTGCCGCCGTGCTCGAAACCCGGGTCGTCCCCGAAAACGTCCATGTCCGTCTCTCCCTCGTTGCCTTCTGGAGACGTTGCTCGTCCTGGACCCTCCAGCCACCTTCTGCGGAACTGCTCCTCTGGTCGATCATCCCACCAATACGAGGGTTCTGAAGCAGATCCCGAGGGTGACCCCTCCGGGGAACGGGCGTCTCGTGTCGGTTCCTCGTCCGAGTCGAACCCCCGGAACGTGCTGGCTGAAAGCGTGGGCGTGAAAAGCCAGTCGTCGAAAAAGTCTGCTGGCATTGGCCTATGTGGGAAGAGGGCATGAAACTCTTCTTTGAGCAGAGGTTCGTCTAAAGCGTAGCCCGGCACCCAGCTGTTGGCACTGGCCGGGGTGCCCTCCTTGGCGAGAAGGTATTCTACCCCCTCTTCCCCCCATCTGGAGTCCAAAATCTCCGTGACTTCGTTGATGCGCTCCTCCTGTGCCACTCCCCCTTGCCCGGTTCTCTCTCGGAGCGGACCCGGTGCCGTTCCTGGTTCCTGAAACCTGTGAGGTGCCTTGTAGGGAGTGAGCACCGATCTGTGGAACACCGGATGCATTCTGGAACCCACCGGAAGAGCCAGCCTGAAAGCCACCGGGTTGACCTGTTCGTCGACTTGGTAGGGCCCCAGTTGTTTATGCCCTAGTTTCTTCTTCGCCAACGACCTGGCCGGCACTGCGTGGGCTGCTAACCAGACCCAGTCTCCCACATGGATCTCTTCGCCAACCCTTCTGTGTTTGTCCGCTTGTACCTTGTATGCGTGTTTAGCCAGCTCCAGGTGCCGCCGCAGCTGATCGTGGACCTCCTGCAACTCCGACGCGAACGCATCTGCTGTCTGCGGCTCCCCCTCCCCCATTCTTTCCAGTCCCGGGAAGGTTCTAGGGTGCCTCCCGTTGTTGGCGAAGAACGGCGTGACCCCCGTGGACACGTGCTTCGTGTTGTTGTAGGCGAACTCGGCGAGAGGCAGGTAATCCACCCACGTCGCAGGCTGTTGATTCGCATAACATCTCAGGTACTGCTGCATGATGGCATTGACCCGCTCCGCTTGCCCGTTGGTCTGCGGGTGTCTAGCCGACGCCAGGTTGATCTTGACGTTCAGGAAGCCCATCAGCCTCTGCCAGAAGTTCGAGATGAACTGTCGCCCTCGGTCGGACAGAATAGACCGCGGCAGACCGTGAACCTTGAACACGTGGTCTATGAACAGTTTGGCGGTTTGTTCCGCCGTGGCCACCTTTGCACACGGAATGAAATGTGCCATCTTGGAGAACAAATCCACCACCACCAGCACAGCCGTCTTGCCCCTCGAGCTGGGCAGATCCGTGACAAAGTCCAGGGCCACTCTCTCCCATGGCTCGAACGGAGTTTGCAGCGGTTCCAGCAGTCCGGCCGGCGGTCTGTGCACTGGTTTGGACCTCTGGCAGGTGTCACACCTCGCCACGTAGTCCGCGACTTCCCCTCTCATTCCGGGCCACCAGAAGTCTCTGGCTACTAATTCCACCGTCTTCTCCTTGCCAAAGTGCCCGGCAGTGGGCGCGTCGTGCAGCTGCTGCAGTACCTTGGCGCGAAGTTCGTCTCCCGGCACGTAGATGGCCCCTTTACGGATGAGCAAACCATCTCGCAGCTGGAACTCGTCGGTCGCTGCCGTGCCCCTGTGCACCTCTGCCATCTTTGCTTGCGCGAAGGAGTCATCCTGCAACGCTCGTCGCACCGCATCCAGGTCAACTGTCGCCGCCGCGCACGCCCACACTGTCGGTGCGAAGATGTGCATGGCGGCCGCTGGCGTTGCCTCCTCCAGATACTGTGGCTTACGGGAGAGAGCATCCGCCATGATGTTGGTGTCCCCCGGGACATACTCTATTCGGAAGTCGAAATTCGCAAAGAACTCAGCCCAACGTATCTGCCTCTGGTTCAGGAACTGTGCCGTGCGCCAGTGCTCTAGATTCTTGTGGTCCGTGCAGACCTGCACCGTGTGCTTGGCGCCGATCAGGAAGTGCCTCCACGCTTTGAACGCTGCATGAATGGCCAGCAACTCCCTGTCCCAGATGGTGTAGTTCTGTTCGGACTTGCTGAGCTTCCTTGAGTAAAACGCTCCCGGCCTCCAAACCCCCTGCGGGTCTTTCTGCAGCAGGACTGCTCCCACGGCTCTGTCCGAAGCGTCTGTCTCCACCCTCATCGGCCTGCTGGGGTTGACATGAAGCAGCTGCTCTTCCGACGCGAAGAGACGCTTGAGTGCCTGAAAGGACTGCTCCGCCTGCTCTGTCCAGATGAACTTCTTTTTCTTGGAGCTGAGCGTGTCCGTGATGGCCGCTGTCTGCATCGCAAAGCCTTTGATAAACTTGCGATAGAAGTTCGCGAAGCCGACAAACCGTTGGACCTCCTTCCGGTTGCGTGGGCTTTTCCAATCCAACACTGCTCGGACCTTGGCGCTGTCCATGGCGAGCCCTTTATCAGACAACTTGTAGCCCAGGAAATCCACCTTGGTCACGTTGAATTGGCACTTCTCCAGCTTGGCGTAAAGCCTATGTTGCTGTAGCCTGCTCAGCACTTCCTTGACGTGTCTGTCATGCTCCTGCTGCGATTCCGAAAAGATCAGGATGTCATCCAAGAAACAGACGCACGTCTTGTAGAGGAGCCCCGCCAACACGTGATGCATGAAAGTTTGAAAAACGTGGGAGCCATTTTGCAATCCAAAAGGCATAACTCTATATTCGTAGGTGCCCAGGGGCGTGAACATGGCTGTCTTCCACTCATCTCCCTCCCGCATGCGAATGAGGTTGTATGCCCCTCGCAGGTCCAACTTGGTGAACACTCTGCCCTTCCGTACCTTTGCGAGGAGGTCGTCGATTCGGGGCATGGGGAAGTCCGATGGCTTGGTCACACTGTTCAAGATGCGAAAGTCCACTACAAGTCTTTTTTGGGGCGTGTCCCGCTTCTTAACAAAGAATACCGGACTGCCCCCCGCTGCCTTGGACTCTCGGATGAAACCGCGCTCCAAATTATGATCTATGAACTCTTTGAGTTCCTGCAGTTCGTCCTCAGACATGGAATACAGCTTCCCTTTGGGCAGCGCCGCCCCCGGCAGCAGGTCAATTTTGCAGTCATATGGTCTGTGGGGGGGTAGCCTGTCTGCCTCCTTCTCGCAGAAAACCTCCAAAAATTCTGCGTACTTGTGGGGAACCGCTTGCAGCGTGCCTAGCTGCAGCTGTGACTCCTCTTCCCCTCCTTCCTGCCTGGGCACGATGCAGTGTTCAGCGCAAAAGGAAGAGCCGAAGGTCAGCTGCCTCTGGTACCAAGCCAGCGTCGGGCTGTGCTTGTCCAGCCAACTCATGCCCAATACAATGGGCGTGTCCGATAGTTGAGTGACATTGAAGCTGATGATTTCCCTGTGATTCCCAAGTCGCATCACCATTGGTGGCGTCTGCTTCACCACTTGCCCCCCTAGCAGCTCCCTGCCATCCACCGTGACAACCTGCAGGGGCAGCGTGGCAGGCAGCAACTGTATAGCGTGCCGGTCGACAAAGTCCTGCCCTATAAAGTCCGCATTGCTTCCGGAGTCAATGGTGATTGGCACGTCCATGGTGATTCCATTGGGCAGCTGGAGCGACGCGGTGAGCCTCACTACCGGTTTGGGTGGGAGGGGGTCCATGGGCTGTAAAATCTCTGGGGACTGCTTCACTGACACGTCTGGCTGGGCCCCAGTGCCTCTTCCTCCAACCAGACTCCGTCGTTTCCCTGCTGTGGTTGTCCTTGCTGCGTTGCTGCAGTTACCATTGCTGAGGCTGCAGTGTGCTTGTGGAGCCTCTGGGGACACTCTTTCGCCATATGCTGTGGATCATCGCAGATGTAACACTTCCTGTTCCCTCTAGGAGGCTTCGCTTTCACTGCTGCCGGTGCTAGGGCTCTGGCTGCTGACTGAGCCCTTGCACCTCCAACCTCCATAGGTTCCGCTCCTCCTCCTGGTGGAGGCGTGGATTGCGCACGCGCTGCTTCTCTGGGAAGGAAGGAGGAGCCCCTGGCTGGTTCGCGCCCTCCACGCCCTTCGTCCCTGCTCCACGGACGTCCTTCCAGCCGCACCCCCACCGCCAGCGCCCTCTGAACGATCTCCTGCGTGGTCCGGGGTCTCTCCCCCCTCGCAATTTCATCTTTAACCGAGCCGTGCAATCCCTCCCAAAACAGGTCTCTTACAGGAGCCGAATCTCTGTCCCATTCCAGGGCACTGACCAAAGCGAAAAAGCGGGCATGGTACTGCCTTACGCTGGCCCTCCCTTGCTTCAGTCCATGTATCTCCTGCCGAGCAAGATCCACGTCAATGCTTGATAAAAAGCACCCATCCATCGCTTTAATAAAGGCATCCGCATTTTGGAGCGCCGGATCCTTATCTCTCCACAAATTGCGCAGCCATGCTTTAGCATCTCCATGCAAATGGGACATGATGAATCCCACCTTCTCTTGCTCATCTCTAAAGTCTTTGTTCAGCAGTTGCAGTGCACACATTACATCTGCTCTAAAGTTGGGGTACTGTTGCAAATTCCCATCGAAGTGAGAGACCAGACCGCCTGTTCGTCTCCCCAACCCAATCCCCTCCGGTTTGGGTGTCAGTTGCCCTTGCTTCGTAAGCACTTCCAACCTGACCTGGAGATCCCTGTAGGCGGCAGCTGCGTCCTCCTCTCTCTTCCTGGATGCAAGAGCCTCGGCATTCAGTCGTGTCACTGCTTCTCTGAGTTCCACTATCTGCTGTTCGGCCGTCATGTTGTCTGCCGTTCGTGAGCTCGCTAGTAGGCACCCGCTTTCTCTCCTCTCCGCGAGGACGTAGATGCCCACAATCTAGGGATGGAGCTTACTGTCAGAGCTGCTTCCAGATCCTAGCTCACAGAGGATCACGCTAGCCAGCGATCATTAAATAAAAGTCTTTATTGAGTTACAGTTTCCATTCTCAAGCTGCTGCGTGCAACTCTACGTCTCATGGTTAGATCGGCGAAGCTCCATCTGAGTCTCCGCCCCTTGTACACCAACTTAATATCCTAGCCTTGCTCCACCTTTTCCGCCTGACTGTTCTTCTCTGGGTCCCTCTGCCCCCCGGGGTTTCTTCTTTCCGGGATTCCTCTGACGCTGACGCTGACCCCCCTGACTCTTCTCCCTCCTTTCGGCGGGCTTTAGGACCTGGCTCCCTTTCCGGGCTGCCTACTGCGCCACCTTCCTGTGCATTTGAACTTGGCACGCGCGCCCAACCTTCCACCTTCCGTCTGACCGTTTCTTCGCTCCCCGATGGAGGTGTGGCCACTCCTGACTCGTGCCCTCCCCCCTGTTGTGAGCTGCCAGCGCTTGATCCCTGGCGCCCTTCCTCTTCCCTGCTCTCTGGCGGTGACGCTGGTCCTGATTTCCAACTGCTCCCCTCTGAGTCCCCTCTGGCTCTATCTTCCTGGGGTGTCCCCCTAGGCTCCCCCCTTGCCCTGGCCACTGGTGCTCCTTTCTGTGAATCTTCTGATTCACTGGAAAGACTCGGAGATCTCGGGTCGTCGTCATCACTCATCTTTTCTTCTGCCTCCTCTCCCTCGCTCTCTGTTTCCTCCCTTGCCCTTGCCTCTGCTCCTGAACCCCTGACACACGTAATGATTGCCAAAGGGTTATGATCATGATTCCTGCGAGACTCAATCCTGGGCTCTCTCACACAGGAAACTTAAGGCTCCAATCCCGTGCGCTTTCTTTAGGGAAAAAATGTATACACACATTGGAAATAATAGAAGTAAAAACCGTGTAGAACCCATTGGTGCTTAGCAAAGATGTTGGGATCCAAATATGGGAGCTACAAAAATGGTGTGTGGGCTTGCTGTTGCTGTTTTTTTTATGATTATTTAAACCCAAACACTTCATACTGTGGACGTTTAAGCAATGTGAATGCAATTTTGTTCCTGTTTTTCTCTAGGTACAGGTCGCTACGTCCCAGGTTCAGCATCTGAACCTGCAGCTCCTGCAAGCGGAGCTGATCCATTTACAGGTAAGTAAATCATTCGTCTCACAGTTTTGAAAACTTATGCCAAAGCTCCGTGCTGGTCACTTACATCTGCCCTCCTCCTCCCCCAAAATAACAAAATCCCCACTGCCCGCCATCTTGTTGCCACTTCACTCCAGCTAGGCTTTGTGCTGCTTCTAACTAGAGAAACCAAGCACAGTGTTATAATAGCTGACCACACTTATTATAATAGCTGACCTCTCCACTTATTCATGCTTGTGGATAAGTTGGTTGCAGTTCAGATGGTAGAAATGCAGATAAAGGGAAAGTTGGGGTGGAAGTAAGGTGAGGTAGGGCAAGGAAAGGAGAGATGGGGTGAGCAGCCCAGAGGTGTGTGTTTGGGGCAGCGGCGAGTGAAGCATCCATTGTTTGGGATAAAATAGGAGAGGCCAAATGGAGAAGGAGGAAAACCATGGATACCACCCTAAGCTCCTTGGAGGAAGAGTAAGATAAAACTGTAGCAAGTAAATTAAGACTCCGGGGAAATTTTTCTATCAAATCTGTTTTAAGCTGTTAATTTTATTAATGCGCACGTTCTCTTGGTTTACTGAACCCGAGAGAGCTTTCAAAAATCTCACAGGTGACCAATGCTAAAAGCTTCCCTCCTTGAAACTTATCAGTTGTCGTATCGCTAAAACTCTCAGAGTTTTTCACCTGCCTGCCTTTTGCCTTGAAAAGCTCCTTTCCTTCCTGTTCGCCATGAAGCTGCAACAATCTTAGAAGAGAAGCTATTCAAAAAGACAAGAAAGCCTAGATAAACTCAACTCTCTTTCCTCCCCGAACCACATATGACAACAGTGTCTCATACCAAATGCAAATGAACTGTTCAAAAGACTTGTGTGAATTGAAAGTAGAGACACACTATGTGTCCTTGCCTGTATTTGTCTGTTACACAAGAAAATCTTTAATTATTTTTATTTTTTTGCAAAAGATTCTCCATCCCTGTTCTCAGAAGGGTGTGAAATGTGGCTACTGGCTTTTGTAATAGCGCATGGATAAACACAAATGGAGTTAATAAAATTAATTATACTGGGCTCCCTTTAAACTAAATTTTGGAGGCCACTTAAGTCTCTGAAATGTGTTAGCTAATTAAAAAGCTGAAACGCTCAGGATATGAAGTGCTGTTTATGTAACCATTTTTTCTGCAGGAGTTAATTCGTTAGATTTTATCCCATGCTTTCTCCCAGGAGTGCAGAGAGGTGTTTGAGGTACCCTTGGATTAAATTACTTGGTCAAGGCCACACAGTGAACAAAGCATTATTTTTATAAAAAACATGTAGACATGGAATAATTTAAATTACGGTTTAGCAATCTTTTAAATAGCTACATAATATGTGACAATTAAGCTAATGTTTTTTCCCTGCTATAGGGTGCAAAGCTATACTGTTAAGTTTCTAAGAATTTATTTCTCCCTTTTAGGGACGGGTGCCTACAAATTAACTATACCTAAAAATGAAAATATTTATTTTCCAAAGAAGGAAGCTGTTGCTTTTGATCAGGCCAACCCTACACAAATAATGGGTGAGTGTATTTATACGGTTTGTTAAATGATGATTGGGGTGAGCAATTATCCTTCAAACACATCAGTCCCGTAAAATGTTTTATTTTACTCCCCTGAAACTATTTTCAGCCTATTTTTACTTCTGAGAAATAAAACATAGGAAGGTTGGATTACTCAAAAGATTTGAGTTTTTAATATAATAAAGCAGCCACTTGCGTCTTGTGAATTAGAAATATTGCAAGTCAGGCTCATTCCAGTATTGCTTATCTTCCCCTGTTGAGAAGAAGTGAATATTTTGATACATCGTAAGGACTGGAGCAATTGCTAAATATATCGAATGTACTTGCCATTTTGCCCCTGTGGTATTCAGTTGACCGCAGTCCTCCCTGGATAGCTGGGAGCATTAAAAGCACTGCCTACTTTCCCCTTTCTATGCAGCTGGAATAGATGACAAGGGGTGCAAGCAATGAGCAGCAACATAATCAGTGGATCTGCTTTTGTGGCAAATGGACTTTTGTGCAAAGCTGTACAGTACAAACCTTTTTATGTTCTTAAGGCATTAAAAAGGAAGGTTAGTTTCAAGCTTATTGATTTGTATTACGTGATTAATGTCTTGCAAGGATATTGAAACAGACTCCTGAAATCATCTGAGATGCTAGTGCATGGGTAGGCAAACTAAGGCCCGGGGGCTGGATCCGGCCCAATCGCCTTCTAAATCCTGTCCACGGCAGTCTGGGAATCAGCGTGTTTTTACATGAGTAGAATATGTGCTTTTATTTAAAATGCATCTCTGGGTTATTTGTGGGGCATAGGAATTCGTTCATTCCCCCTCCCCCCAAATATAGTCCAGCCCCACACAAGGTCTGAAGGACAGTGGACTGCCCCCCTGCTGAAAAGGTTGGCTGACCCCTGTGCTAGTATAACCCAAGCCTGCTGCTGACACAACACTCATGCCACAATCTGCCATGGGTTCTGCAGGCTCTCTTCTCCTCTGTGTGCTTCAGATAATGCGAGGGGTGCAATTTTACATGTCATCCTCAATTTGTGCATTCAGGGGCATAGCAGAGGGGGCAGGGGGGCCCAGCCTCAGGCACACAATTTCAAGGGGGTGCGCTCCCATGCAGGGATCCCCATCCCGCCTGCCTGCCTGCCTGCCGCTGGGGGTCTCTGGCCTTGCTGCCACAACCCCTGCCCCCTTGCTGAATGGCCACCTGGCCAGCGTGGGGGGGGGGGGGATTTGTCCGCCAAGGGTCGTTTCATCTTGCTGGCCTCCCCCTTGTGTGGACAGGCAGGCAGTGCAGCGCAGCTCTGCTGGCGTGGTAAGTTTTGTTCATTCTCCGCACCCAGCCGGTGCCACAACGCTGCGCTGCCAATCAACTTATACAACTGCCCCCCCCCACTGCATGTTCTTTCAGGCATGTAGTGAAGGGGCACTTACCTGTTCCTCTGCCATGTAAGTTGGGTCACTGTTCTGGAACCCCAAAACTGGAACCTAGTTTAATGTTTATTTTTTTAAGGCAAGCAGTACTGTCTTTGGCACCGGTTACCTAGTGAGCCTCTCACCTTTCATGATTTTCAGAGTTCGTAAGACTTTCAAAATTAAGAGCAGGCTGGGAGTCCTCATAGGAAGCATCGATAGGGCAGAGACTTACAAGTCTCAAGAATGAGGTACACACGAAGCAGCCTTATACCAAGTCAGGCTGACTGTCTATGCCAGCAATGTCTGCTCTGCTGAGCAGCGGCTCTCCTGGGTGTCTTGTGCAAATATCTTCATCGTGGAGGGTCTGAAAATGAGAACTTCGGCACGCTGTTCACATGCTCTCTCTCTCCCTCTCCCATTGGGCTATAACAGTGGTACCTCAGGTTACATACGCTTCAGGTTACATATGCTTCAGGTTACAGACTCTGCTAACCCAGAAATAGTGCTTCAGGTTAAGAACTTTGCTTCAGGATGAGAACAGAAATTGTGCTCCGGTGGCGCGGCAGCAGCAGGAGGCCCCATTAGCTAAAGTGGTGCTTCAGGTTAAGAACAGTTTCAGGTTAAGTATGGACCTCTGGAACAAATTAAGTACTTAACCCAAGGTACCACTGTAGTTTCGTTTTCAGAAGCTCAAAGCAATTACAAATGCTTTTGAATTTATTGTAAACACCTGGTTCTCATCTTCCACACCAAACTTCAATAGGTTTACTTGGGAGTACTTTACACTGAATTTAGTGGTGCTTTCTTCTTGGTAAGTACACCTTGGGACTGCAGCCTCTGTCTCATGATTTGAGGTTTAAATCTTAAATTGTTTTGGACTACAGATCATATGTTTCATACATTCCCTTTCATTCTACAACTTTTTCCAGACTCTCACTTAACATTTAACATTTGTGTGGTTAACATCTTAACATTTGTGTGGTGAAAGGAACATAAGACAATTGTGAAGCAATGCCATGGAAATATTTCCTGTACAAATCCTAGAGAGCGCACTGTTTATGCATAATGCAAATCAGGTTTTGGAGCACATTTGAGATGAAGCAAAATTGTTTTTTCATTGGGGATTTGCCCACTAGGCAACTAGGTTAACATGAAATATGCCAACAGGCAACAATAGAATTGAACTGGATCGAGAATTCATTTTCGTATTCATAACGTGAAGAGGTTCAAATAGAGCATTTCAAACTATCTCCCATTTGTCTCACAGGCAAACTGAAAGAACTTAACAGAAGTGCCCCTGCTGAACAGCAGTTAACTGAAGATGATTTAGATCTTCTGGAGAAGATGCTCTCTATAACCTGCAACACCTCCTCTGAAGCTCCCACAGCCCAGCAACTGCAAACTTTGTGGAAGGCAATTAACTGGCCAAATGGTATGGAATTGTTGTTGGGGACATCTAGTAGGTCCAGCAAATTAGATGGGTGGGTAGCAGTTAGAAAAGTTCACCTTATTTCACTTCTTGTTAGATACACCGGACGCCGGTGGCGCTGTGGTCTAAACCACTCTTGGGTTTACCAATAAGAACATCGGCAGTTCAAATCCCCACGACGGGGTGAGCTCCCGTTGTTTGGTCCCAGCTCCTGCCAACTTAGCAGTTCGAAAGCACATCAAAGTGCAAGTAGATAAATAGGTACCGCTCCAACGGGAAGGTAAACAGCGTTTCCGTGTGCTGCTCTGGTTTCGCCAGAAGCTGCTTAGTCCTACTGGCCACATGACCTGGAAAAACTGTCTGCGGACAAACGGCGGCTCCCTCGGCCTGTAAAGTGAGATGAGCGCCACAACCCCAGAGTCATCTGCGACTGGACTTAACTATCAGGGGTCCTTTACCTTTACCTTTTTAGATACACCAGTTTTTATACCACAAATAATTTTATTTCTTTGTATTGGTGATTGGCAGTTTAATATATTAGTGGCTGATGGGGATGCTGTTCCATTGCCTATAGGGTGAAGATTTTATGCTGATTAGAGTTCTGAAGTTTAATCTTAAGACTATCCTACTTACCGCCCCCGCACACCAGCTTATTTTAATAGCAATGACATTTGTAATTCAGTTGTCTGAGTTACATAAATATGCTAAGGATTCCATTATTTTCCTAAAATAGAGAGATGTAATTCAGGCTAGATCAGTTCCCAAACTGCTGAGTTCATAAAATTGTCATCAGCCCCAACCCAAATTCTTAGGACTATAAATGAAAAAGTTTAAGAAATAATCAATATGTAATACTGTAATTTATTAATTTTGATTCCCGGCAATGGCAATTGATAAAATGTAAATAAAAAAGAAAAACGAGTGAAAATAATAAGTTTTTAAAAAATCTTCTCTAATGAGATGGATGGGCCTAATGGGCTTTTAACAAGCATATGAATATTGGGCTGTAGGTTTTGTGAGTCTTGAGTCCCCATGTTCTTCGCTGTTTAGCCTGCTTCTCTGTTCGTACAGCACCACGGTCTGAGAATACCATTATATTGTGGAATTGTCTTTTTAAAAATACAGTACAATGGCCTCTTAAACATATTTAACTTCTGCGATTTCAACTTTGCATGGTTGAAGACAAAAGCTGCTTGAAATTGCGCAAGTTAAATGCAGGCAAGGCGGAGAGCTTAAAAACTCTTTGCGCCTGGTCCACTTGGCATTTCCTGAGCAGCAAGAGTTTTAAGCTCCGTTTCAAGGTTTTGTGTATAGCTGATTTTCATGTACAGTGGTACCTTGGTTTAAGAACAGCTTAGTTTATGAACAACTTGGATTAAGAACGCTGCAAACCCACAAGTAGGTGTGTTGGTTTGTGGACTTTGCCTTGGAAGCAGAACATGGGTTTGTTTCCTGTTGAGTGTGTTCCATTTGTAAATTGAGTCCCCTGCTGCTATGGGAAAGCACGCCGTAGTTTAAGAACACTTCGGTTTATGAACGGACTTCCAGAACGGATTAAGTTCGTCAACCAAGGCACCACTGTATAGGTAGAACCCTCAGAACTGAACCTCCATGTTAGATGCAGTTGTCCTACACAGAAGTTCCTCAATGGGCAAGGGAGGTGCACTCTCTACATTCTTAATGCCCTTTATTTCAGAGTTCATAAATATTATTTTTACTATACATCATTAATAACAATAACAACAGCATGCCACCTATCTGGCTGGGTTTCCCCAGCAACTCTGGGCAGCTTCCAACATTAAACATTAAAAACTTCCCTATATAGGGCTGCTTTCAGAAGTTGGATAGTTGTTTATTTCCTTGACATCTGACGGGAGGGCATTCCACAGGGTGGGCGCTACCACCGAGAAGGCCCTCTGCCTTGTTCTCTGTAACCTCACTAGTTGCAGAGAGGGAACCGCCAGAAGGCCCTCGGAGCCAGACCTCAGTGTCCGGGCGTTTCCACCCCAGGTCCTTATTCACCCCCTGCCCAGTCCCTTAGACCCCCTAAGGGGGTCAAGTATCAACCCCTTTAAGAAACCCTGGGCTAGACGAACCTTTCCCATAGGGGTTATTACAACAGACCTGCTGAAAGCTCTGCAACATTTCAAAGTGTAATGAGGTCGCTTGTTTCCCCTGTGTTCCTAGACATTGTCTTTCCAGCACTCGATATTCTTCGGTTATCCATCAGGCATCCCAGCGTGAACGAAAGCTTCTGCAGCGAGAAGGATGGCCTACAGTTCAGCAGCCACCTGATCCAATTCCTGAACCCCGAAGGAAAGCAAGCCAACCAGATGCTGGCCCTTAGAATTTTCTGCAACTGTTTTATCCACCCAGTTGGCCAGAAGCTCATGATGTCACAGGGGGACTTGATAATGTCACAGGCAATAGAGCTGAAAATAAGCAGCAATAAGAACATTCACATTGCATTAGCCACCCTGGCTCTGAACTACGCTGTCTGTTTACATAAAATTAATAACATTGAGGGGAAAGCTCAGTGCTTATCAGTGATCAGCACAGTCATGGAAATTGTGCAAGACCTCGAAGCTATCTTTAGACTACTTGTGGCTCTTGGGACATTGATCAGTGGTGATTCAGATGCTGTACAGTTAGCTAAGTCTCTGGGGGTTGATTCTCAAATTAAGAAATATTCCTCTGTATCGGAACCGGCTAAGGTAAACGAATGCTGTAGGTTGGTGCTTAACTTGCTCTAACCGTTTCGTTTTTTAAAAAAGCACTTGAAAGTCTATGGCTATGCTGAAGATAAACTTTTTCATATTTTACAACAATGGAGAGAAGAAATACTGTGGGTTAACTATCTGGACATTAAGTGAAAAAACCTAAATAAAATCTTTTTTTGCACTGATACGGAATTTGTTGTCCTTCAAAGCTGCAATGCATGGGAGTCAGTCTGCAGTAGCTTTTGAGTATTTGGAATTAAATGTCAACAGAAATCAACAAAGCAGTCTTGATTGACCGAGACAGTTTTAAGAACGAGCTATCTTAGCTTTGTTTTTCATGTCATATTTTAAAAGAAAGCACATTAGTGTACAACCACAGCATTTTAAGTTATAGTACCTACACTCATTGTTCCAGCTTTTAGATGGTGAGGCACCGCTGCCTAACATGGTCCTGATTTCTTGTGGAACAGAATAATGCAAACGTTTTTAATTTTCACATAGTGTTTTTTTTTTTAAACCACTTTATCTGATAATGTCTAGTATGCCAGGAAACATATACTTTGAGTTTTCTGGTGTGTGGTGCAGGCTTTTTTGTTTTTTCGACCCTCTGTAAAATGTTCCTTTGGAATATATATATATATATGGTTTTATCTTTCTTGGGATTCGGCGATAACCTTCCCAATGCTGAAGGAAGTGCAATGTTATCTGAAGCCAGCCAGAGTGCAATAATATTGCTGCCAAGTTTGAGCTGTCTCATTCATATTGATGAGATGTTCATTCTAGAGTCTAATCCCTTATACCTAAATGTCAGCATTTTTTCTTAGTTCCTTATCAGACATATGCAGCTCATGCGTTTATCCTTTTTTTTTTGTCCTTGTCCAGTTAGAAATACAGCTGCAATAATACTAAATATGCAAATAAGTATTTTGAGATCAGAACGTACCGTTTTATTTTGGGAAATTCAAACAAGCGATGTTAAATGTTATTTTGGGGAATCCCCCCTTCTGATAGCAACACCTCACTCGATAACCAAAGTTGGAGTCTGCTAATGTTGTAAAACTCCCCCTATCGCTTTCTCCTTTGATGCATTTCCGAACTTGGCTAAACATGTAAGGATAATAAGCTTCGGTCTGGACAAATTACATTTTGTTCCACCGAATAAGGTCACCCGTTTCTGACCGTATTCAAACACTGCTGCTAAAGTGTGCTCAGCCAAGTGGACAACGCATGTTCCTTTTTTAAAAATAAATAAATAAAACCTGTCTGGAACTGAAATAGCTCAGATAAAAATAAACAGGCACTTTGAGCTGTGTAAAGAATTGTCTTTGAAAAGTAAAAACTTGCATCCGAGTAGACAGGTGAAGAAGACAAGTGGGTGGGTGGGGTTTGAAGGATATATTTTCCTGCAACGTGCGAATAATTCCTTGGCAAAAGAACCATATAGGCTGAGACATTGCGGATGAGTTGTCTTGAGAACGGCCAGAGAACAGAAGTATAGCTTTGCTCTTCTCACGGGACCCACCAGATGCCTTTGAGAAACCTGCAAGAGCACACGAGCCCCACACAGGACCGGATTTAGGTTTGATGAGGCCCTAAGCTACTAATGGGGCCCTTTAAATAATAATAATAATAATAATAATAATAATATATTGTTTATACCTCACCCATCTAGCTGGGTTTCCACAGCCACTCTGGAGAGCTCCCAACCGAATATTAAAAACACAATAAAATACCAAACATTACAAACTTCCCTAAACAGGGCTGCCTTCAGATGTCTTTTAAAAGTCAGATAGTTTTTAATTTCGGAGGTGGACCTCAGAGTCCGGGCATTTCCACCCCAGGTCTTTATTCACCCCCTGCCCAGTCCCTTAGACCCCCTAAGGGGGTCAAGTATCAACCCCCTTTAAGAAACCCTGGGCTAGACGAACCTTTGCCATAGGGGCAAATTATTACAACAGACCTGCTGAAAGCTCTGCAACATTTCAAAGTGTAACGAAGTCGCTTGTTTTCCCTGTGTTCCTAGACATTGTCTAATAAATTGTATCAAAAAAGAGATAATAATAGTTTATTGCTTATACTTGCCCATCTGGCTGGGTTTCCCCAGCCACTCTGGATGGCTCCCAACAGAATATTGAAAACACGATAAAGCACCAAACATTAAAAACTTCCCTAAACAGGGCTGCCTTCAGATATCATTTAAAAGTCAGATAGTTGTTTATTGCCTTGACATCTGATAGGAGGGCATTCCACAGGGTGGGCACCACCACCGAGAAGGCTCTCAGTATATGTCCAGCTGCCCTTTGTCAACAGCAAATTGTCGCTGTTTTTCTGCTGAACATATGCTATATGGTAATTTATGGATCTAATAGGCATCTAAAGCCATTTGCACATGTTGCCATACAAACAGTCCATGCATAATGTAGGCACCACACACACACAGTATATGGTGATATTTTAGGGAGTTTGTGGACTCTCCTTCCTTGGAGGTTTCTAAGCAGAGGTTGGCTGGCCATCTGTCCCCTGGGTGCTTTGGTTGCAATTCCTGCATTGCAGGGGGTTGGACTGGATAACCCTCAGGTCGTGTCCCTTCCAACACTATGATTCTATGAAATCTGAGTCAAGCGGAGGCTGAATTTTGATTGCAACCTGAAGGTTTTACAGAAGACTTTGGGCTGGAAGTCCTGACCAACCTGGGCTGCAGCATTAAGCAGTTTTTAAGAGCTTGCAACATGGGAACATGTGATATATAGGTAGGATGGGTATTTTCATTTTATTTTATAGAAGTCTAAAGGATCCAATTTTTCACATGAAATAATACAGGTTTTTTATTTTATTTATGGTATTATATTAATTATATTTATATTATATTATTCAGATCTAAAGGGTCTTCTTTTCCACATGAAATAAGGTGGGTATTTTTATGATATTATATTACATTATATTATATGTTTTATTTTATTGAAACCTAAAGGATCCTATTTTCCACATGAAACAAGGCGGGTATTTTTAATTATATTATATTATATTATATTATATTATATTATATTATATTATATTATATTGAAATCCAAAGGATCCTATTTTCCACATGAAATAAGGTGGGTATTTTTATTTTATTTATTTTACATTACATTATATATTTTATTTTATTGAAATCTAAAGTATCCTCTTTTCCAGATGAAACAAGACGGGTATTTTTATTTTATCATTTTATCGTTTATCACTTATTTCCCACATGCAATAAAGGCAGATTCGAACACCACCTGCCTCCACTTCTGCCCCAATCTCTCCCTCTCTGGACCAGCTGGAACCGGAACCTCCGGACTCTCCACAACGGGCCACTCTGCTCTACCTCTCTTCACTAGCTCTACGTTGGCTGGGCGGCGCGGGTGACGTCGTCAAAGCGCGACGCACGGACGCACGGCGGGCGAAGGCGTCGTCGGGCCGCTGATATATTACGCCGCCGACGCCCCGCTCGCTCGCTCTGTGACGAGAGGCTCGCGGGAAGAGGGCGCGGCCGACTCGGGTCGCCGTCATGACGGGGCGCAAGTTTCCCAAGGAGAAGAAGCGGCACCGCTCCCGCCTGGGCTGCCTGGAGGAAGAAGGCGGAGGCAGCGAGAGGAAACGCCGGAGCATCGAGCCGCTTCAAGGCCTGGCCGAGGTAACCGCCGCCTGGGCCGCCCTGAGGGAAGGCGGAGCCGGTATGCGCATGCGCAAGGTGCCTTTGCGACCACGCCCCCCGCGCGCTTCTTATAGTCGTTTTCTAAAAGCCCTGGGAGTGGACCTTTCAGTATTTGTAAAGCACAGCTTACGTGGATGGCACTTATTATTATTTTATTTTATATTACGTTTGGATTCAGCTTCATGAGATTTTTGAAGCAACGTCCCCCATATTCCTGGACTTGTGTCTATTTGCTATGAACAGCTGTTCCGTTTACTTGTTTGCGACCCAGTTTTGGTCCTAGAGTAACCCAGCTTTATACAGAATCTGTATAAAGCACATCACAAGGTGGAAACCCAAAATGGGGGGGGGGGGCTTTACAAAAATCAAATAAGAACTACCAAAAACGTTTATATTGAAAATTTGAGTGGTGGTGGTAAAATAATGAATTGCTTTGATCAATTTGACTAACAGCCTAGCAAGGTTAACAGTTTTGTCTCCAACTACCGTAACTATTATTATTATTATTATTAATATATTATTTATACTCCACCCATCTGGGGGGTTTCCCCAGCCACTCTGGACAGCTTAACTGTGGAGCATAATCATCCCCATGTTTTTTTTTTACTCCAGTAACTTCTAATCACAAACGTGACTGTCCGCTTCTCAATATGGTTCTGCTTTTAGTTGTCCTGATTAAGAGCCACTGACAGACCTAACCTGCATCATGAATTTGTTAAAAGATCTTTTTTAAGTTAGAAGGAATCACTATTTTTTGCAAGTAAGTTATTAGTACATTAATTGTATGCTACATGAACCTTCTTAAGATCTGGCGTTAGGGAGCAGCTTTCTGACCAGTCCTATGCATGTTTACTTTGAATTAAGGCTTACTCCCAAGTAGGTTTGCAACTTTAAAAATATGATCCAGATACTCAAATTTCACAGCCATGAATTCACAAGGTGTCCACAGGCCAGACTGCTATATCTTGAGTTAAACCTCTTGCCTGTAATTGTGATGACAGTACCAGCCTGCTTTACAGGGCTGGTGTGAGAAGAACAGAGATAGTAACCAAAGTGCTTTGAATGTGTTGTTTCATCCCCCCTGCCCCCCCCGAATGTATTCTCAGTTCCTTTTACTGGGTGGCATAATATTTTGAGAGAGAACTATCCCCGTGGATTTCCTTTTGCAGCATTCACCTGTAAACTTATTTGCTGACTATATGATCTTTCAAGTAACTTCAAAATGCAAAACTGAACACCAACTTTATGGAGCATCTTAAACATTGCATTTGTATTTTAGACTGCATTATTAGGAGCCTATATAAGAAGCTTCATTGATTCAGGCTGTAATCGTATATCCTGGGAGTAAGACCCATCTAACCTTGTGGGACTTACTTCTGAGTAGACATGAAATGGCTTGCACTGTTCCTTCTGTAGTCAAAGCTTAGTTGCCGATATTACTACATAAGCAAGTGTTTTGTGTTGGGTCATGATTGAATCAGTTTTCTGTGTCATCATTTAGGAAACAAAATGTACTACACAAATTCCAGAAAATGAGGATGTGGAAGAAGAATCCAGTGACCTAGAAGAAGGTGGATTAGATCTCAGCGTGCAATTGAAGCCAGTTAGTTTCTACATCACAGATAAGAAGGAAATGCTACACCAGTGCTTTTGTATCATAGGAGAGAAGAAAGTGCAGAAAATGCTGCCTGATGTCTTAAAGGTACTGAAATATATCTATTCTGGCAAATTTTGGAGAAAGCTGAACCGTTTCAGCATTTATCAGGAATAGGAGTGATCTGAATGCTCTATAACAAAGGTTAAGCCTCTTGCTATATGCTCTGGCTTTTATTTATTTATAACCACTCTGATACCATCTAACCCTGCTTCTTCATTCTACAGTTAAAATATACTCTTTTATCAGGATTGAAAAAATATTTCAAAAATTAAAGGTGTGCTGCCCTGTTGGCTCTATAGAGGTTGCTTAAATTCCATTCAGTGGGTTTTCAGTAGCTTAACTGCACATAGTGTAATAGTCATTATCCTTCTGTGGACATCTGTACAGTAGAAATTAAACAGTATATATTTATTATAAATTTATTACCCTGACATGTGCAATTGGCTAGCTTTTGAGATAGTAAGGAAACTCTGAAAGGTTTTGGTGCTTCATTGGAAATGGGACATTTCTGTTACGCACTGAAATCCTTAATTTTAATTAGAACATTGCTATGGTTATTTCCTTGATCATTTTATTTTTTCTTTAATTATGGCTATGATACTGGATGTATATTCAGTCATACCTTGGTTCTCCAATGGAATCTGTTCTGGAAGTCCGTTCAACTTCCAAAAACGTTCAAAAACCAAGGTGCGCCTTCCGATTGGCTGCAGGAGCTCCCTGCACTCAATCGGAAGTCACGGAAGCCGTGTCAGACGTTCAGCTTTCAGAAAACGTTCACAAACCAGAACACTCACTTCTGGGTTTGTGGCGTTCGGGAGCCAAAACGTTCGAGTCGCAAGGCATTTCAGAACCAAGGTACGACTGTACATGCATAGATTCAATTAAAAATACAGTGGTGCCTCGCAAGACGAAATTAATCCGTTCCGCGAGTCTCTTCGTCTTGCGGTTTTTTCCGTCTTGCGAAGCACGGCTATTAGCGGCTTAGCGGCTATTAGCGGCTTAGCGGCTATTAATGGCTTAGCGGCTATTAACGGCTTAGCAGCTTTAAGAAAAAGGAAACAAACATGCAAGAACTTGCAAGACATTTCGTCTTGCGAAGCAAGCCCATAGGGAAATTCGTCTTGCGGAACGACTCAAAAAACGCAAAACCCTTTCGTCTAGCGAGTTTTTCATCTTGCGAGGCATTCGTCTTGCAGGGCACCACTGTATAAAGGGGTCAGATTTACTTTTTAAGGAGCCATGCTTGTATTTATATTTTAAATATTTATGGAAGGTGTTATTATCCTGCTCTTTAACTGTACAGGCTCCCAGAGTTTATGTAAGATCAATAAAAACAAGCCTTCCTGCAGGCTTACAGTCTACAAGACATGACACAAAAGGGAAAGGGAATAAGGAGGGAAGAGAAAAATCAGCACCCATTCTTAAAGTCACAAAGTAGTTCCACGTAGTGTGGAAACAGCTCAGGGAAAGAAGGCTAGAATATACAATAACAAACAAACAAACAAACAAATACATGCATACATGTGTCACACTACATTGCCGTAAAGAAGGAACCTATATCCAAATTTGATGTTTAAATATCGGCTTTCGCCAGCATAATGCCATGGCTTACGTTTTAGAATGGCACAATTTTCCACGTTGGGACTATCAACTAACTAGAGAATTTTTAGTTGATGCATCTTCTTTTTTTTAGTGGGTTGGTTGATTGATTATTGCTAAAACGATTTGCAGTTTAACAACATTTAATGTAGGTATCTTTCTAAGAAACTGAAAGTGGAGTATGATAATTTTATAATTTAGTAACTCAGGAATTCCTAAATTCTGTTGTTCAAGAGCACTTCTAATTTGCCCTGTGTAATGCATTAGAGAAATGCTTCTGTGTGCCCTAAGTGCCCTTCTTGCCACAGAAGAGGTAGCACCTCAATTCTCTGCATGAGTCACTAATTAGGGGCTGCATTTTCCCAACCAGAAGGCACACTGAGAAAGTGACTCCCATAGAGAGTGGGTTCCTCCACTGGTAAGTGCTACTTATTATTAGTGTTTCATTTGGGTTAAGTTTTGGGTTAAGTAGCTGAGTATGTCTCAGCTACCATTGGTTTATGAAACATTGTAATAAACAAAAGCTGCTTCACATTGTTGAAAGGAAACATGTGAGTCCATTTTTCTTTGAGTGTTACAGTAGCACAGGAGAATTTGAATAGCCTTAAAAATGGGCATGTGCCCTCAAAACCCCGCCAATTAAAATGTACTCTTGCCTATTGAAATGGTATTGCACTGATTAATCAACCTAAGCTTTAATTGATTAACTTGCCAATTAAAACTTGCAGCTATATTCAGTGTGTATCCTATGCACTTACAAGCTAGTTCAGCAAGTACTGAGATCAGACTGCTACAAAGGCTTTCAGAGTTTATATATTTGTGTATGTGTGTGTTTTAATAAATACTGTTGTAGAGCCCTCGGAATGAAGCAGGCTGCAAATGTAAATAACCTTAATTACTGTGGCATATGGAATAATGTAGTATATAATTATAGCATTTCCACAGGGATGTTGAAATTTTTCTTTAATTGGACATAACACCATCAGAGATGAGTGTGGCAGCCTGGCAGTTTATAAATAAGTAATTTATAATTAAAAAAGAACACTACTCCCAACAGACTTAAGACATCCTTGCTTGAAAATAAAGCAACTTGAAGTTGGGGGCAGGCAGGATTTAAAAATAAAGTAAAAACCACACAATAAGTATTCTGGCTATTTATAAGAATATCATAGAATGCTCCAGTTGGCAAGAAAAGCACGTATGTTCATTTTTATGATATACTAATCTTGTCTCAACATTTCTGGAGAAAAAGATTTTGTAAAATTTGGACTGGGAACAGAAACGCTCCCTTAACCATGCTGTTTTTCTTGTAGTTCATCCCTAGGGCTGCAGAGCAGATTCCATAGCAACACTTTGCCTGCCAGCTACACTGAGCTCCTCTTCCACTGCAGACACCAGGTCTGGCCTAATACATTTTGGCACCTGAGGAAAACTACAAAACGGCACCTCCCCCCTCCAGGGCAAAGAGGCTGCTGTATAGGCGGCATAGCAGGGCTACAGAGGAGAGAACAGATCTGGCTTCCAAGGAATGTGCTACAGCCATTGCTGTTACTGCGGCAGCGGGCTATGCATTGCTTGGAAGCTAGATTTGCTGCCCTCTACCACATATCCTCTCAACATTTCTCAAGTGAAAACAGGGATGTCCTATTAATATTAGTATCAATTTATTTATACCCCATCCATCTGACTGAGTTGCCCCAGCCACTCTGGGTGGCTTCCAACATATATAAAACATTAAACATTAAAAAAACCTTCCTTATACAGGGTTGCCTTTAGATGCCTTCCAAGGGAGTATGTATATCTCCTTGGCTCGGGTTCACATAACTCCAATACCTTCCAACATTCCTCAGATGAAAATAGGAATGTCCCAAGGGAAAACAGGACAGATCAAATCAGAAACCAGGGAGGGTTCTCTAAATCTGGGACTGGCCCTGGAAAATAGGGACACTTGGAGGGTTTGCTACCACCTGAGGCAGTTGACCCACCTTGCCTCATGGGTGGGCTGGCCCTGGTAGACTCCATAGAGCAGCCTTGGAAATGTTGCTACCTCCCAAATGTTTTAGTTAGTCCTTGTTCTCCCATGTTCCCATGTTCATGGCCTTAAAAGCCTGTGAAGAGAAATTTGTAGGAACTTCTCAGCCTACTTGGAAGTAATCAGACAAGTGGCTGTTTACAAGTCTACCATAGATATGGGATTATGTAGAATCTTGACTCCATCAGGCAAGGAGTTCGGGAAGATGGGAATTGCTGGAAATGCTAAAACACTGTTAACTCAGTCAGATTTTTGTTGTATGCAGCCAGTGTCTATTACAATATCAATCACACACACAGAAAGACAATTCAAGATAAGTTTAAAACATTTCAAATTTTAGAACTGCAAATGATTGAAACTTAAAATTATAACCCTCCCCAGATAATTTAGATTTTTAAAAATCTCCTTGGCAGAGTCAACACTGCTTTGGATCTGTAACGTAGCCCATAGCTCTACATGTGCAGGTAGTATGAATGTTATCCTTTAGATTACAAAGTTGTATACATCAGCTTGCAGCCCTATGTTTTTGAAATAATCTGATTGACCTTCTTAAAAAAACTTTGAATGAATAGAGGAATCTTCCTAGGTGGATTGTATAGGGGCAATAAAAAATACAACACACAATTTCTTCAATCTGGCCTGATCAACATACAGAAAGATGGTCATATGTTGGCTTATTAAATAATTTACTGGTCAGCTGTTCTGTGTACATAGTTCAAAATCTGAACTGGGTAAATGCATGTCTAATGGGGGGGGGGGATTAATTCCTGCAGGAAAGTAACACTTTTTGTGATCAGAATCAATTTTAATGTACCAGAGTGAAGACTTGGAATTCTTTACATGTTCAAAGTCCATTTAGGCATCTTTAGCAGAAATTACATCATGGGTCTCATGGTAGGAAATATCAACCAGTTGGCTGTGTCCACTTTTGTGCTGCAGACCTGGGAAGGTTGGTCATAAGTCAATACGTTCCTTGGCCTGCAAAAAATTAGCTACTCCTCTTATTGATGATGCCGATCAATGGAGTCAAAGGCAAATGAGGGATTAATAAATGTGACATACTGCTTTTTTGAGGGACCACTAACAGCTGGATAAGGTAATTCAAAACAGAACATTGATCTGCAATGCTATGCTTCTTGGAAAAGCCAGCCTGCATCGGGGAAGGAGCCTGGTACTTCATTGTTCTAACTTCTCAGATCTTCTCAGGAACATCAACAAAACTTACTGGTTGAATTTTATTTTCTCTTCACTTAACTCTTCCAAAAAAAGAAAGAAAAGGGAAGCACATTTTAATAAATCATACAAGAGTTTGAAGTGGGTTTAAATCTTAGGGTATGATTCTATGATTCTATTCTATGATTCTATGTAAGGGAAACCTTGGTTAGCCTTAATCACAGTTAATTTGATGCTGGCAAATGATAAAATTTAATTCCAGGAAGGGGTAGTGTTACAAGAAAGTGTGTTTCCAAGGCTGGTGCCTCATAACACTTGTTACATTATATCTGTATTAGCTCCGTTTCTCATAATTAAAGTTTAAACTACCTGTATAATTTTTCATGGGCTGGTCCACTAAAATTCTCTGTCAAGTGTAAAGTACGAACAAGAAGTCTTCTGAATGATTTTTATGAAAAAGAATGTATTAAAGGTTTAAGAGTCTTATGGCACAAGACTTTTCTTTTGCTGTAGCAGACTTAACACAGTTACCTACCGGGAGTGAAAACATAGATACCGAAAGCCTTATTAGGGTGAGAGTGATATTTTTCAGAAAGTTGTATTTCTTCTTCTTCTTTTTACTCAAGCAATACTAATGAGAAACAGTGACTGGAATAATCCATATCCAACTGCCAGCATTAGGGAATTTGAGAAGTGCCCTTGGGTTGTATTTAATTGTATGCCCCCACTGACAGAAGGCTGTTTGATCCAGCAGAAACGTCCATGAGGTGAAAAAGAGGGGAGAGGTAATTTTTGCAGTTTCTTCCTTTCTCCTGCAATCCCCTGCTGCGCTTGCCACATCATTCAAAGGGTCCGCCAGCGCTCTTGAGCAGATTGGGGTATGTGCACAGGGGGCTACCCTTTATGCCAACATACGCCCCTGCTGGATTAGAATGCCTTCCGTCAGAGGAGAGGCACAACTGGCTGCAATGCCTGCCTTGCGAAACCTAAGAAGAAAGCCAGGGTTCAGATCTGGCATACTTTGCTACTTCCTTAACATTGTCTTTTTGCAAAACCGTCTTAATAAAATTTCTAATTCAGATCATAATGTTTTAAGTTTCGGTTTAGTGTCCAGATTGTATGTACCTGGCCGGGGAGGGCGGGGTACAAATAAAAAACTGATGATGATGATGTTATTATTATGTTGTTGTCGTCTTTATTAAAAAAGAAAGGTGAAATTCAAACAAGCACTAAAGAGATGACCTGCCACTGAACGGAGTGGTCTCCCCTCTTCCCCAACCTCTCATTTTGGAAGTTCTCCCAACTCTTCCAGAGACAGGACTCATCCTGTTGGCTCCTGCTAGCTCAACTAGTTGAATCTGGCCCTTAGTGCGTAACTAGTGTTAGAAACTCACATATAAAAGCTAGGTGCCAAATGGCACCTTAAACCAGGATTGCTTGGTTGCATGTGGCTGATAGTCAGGTACAAAATGCGCATGCCATCTGGCTAATTGCAGGCACCGTTTATAACAGTCCCACCTCTTTTCTGTAGGGCTGTTCGATAGAAGAAATCAAAAGGCTTTGTCTTGAACAGTTGGAGCTCCTGTCTGAGAAGAAGTTATTGAGAATTCTTGAAGGTAGGCAATACTGTATCATATTGGAGCTCCTAATGAACACCAAGTACATGGATGCTTGATTGTATACTGTATGTTTCACTCTATAAGACGCACCACACCACAAGACGCACCTAGTTTTTGGAGGAGGAAAACAAGAAAAAAAAATTCTGAATCTCAGAAGCCAGAATAGCAAGAGGGATCGCCGCGCAGTGAAAGCAGCAATCCCTCTTGCTGTTCTGGCTTCTGTGATAGCCGTGCAGCCTGCATTCGCTCCATACGTCGCACACACATTTCCCCTTTTTAGGAGGGGAAAAGTGAGTCTTATAGAGCAAAAAATACGGTATGTAGCAGAGAAGCATGGCCATTACCTAGAAGATAGATTGGAAGAGAAGCTTTGAGCAAATGAGGGCAGTCATGACTTGGAACCCTGTTATAGAGAGACTTAAAATTAATGGCTACAGCATTCAGAGGAGCTGCTCACAAGAGATCTACTTGTGGTATTAGGCTTTCCTTTTTGCTCTGAGGACTGGAAAACCAGCCCCCATAAGCTTTCCATCAGTTATCTACATTAATGAGCATTGCTTAATTTTTTAGAATAGTTTTAACTCCTTGTTAGCTACCCTTTTAGCTTTAGTCCTGAACTTCTCTTACAGAAGTTGCCCAACGTTTTTAAATGTGTTGCTGAATATATGTTTTATCTATAGACTACTCAGAGCTTTAGTATGAGAACAGGTCCTTGAACAGACTCTGTGGCCTGTATTACATATTTGTGTGTATGTGTTTTTGCATAAGAAAAAGGAATACCTGTTTTCTGTACAAATGCTCCTACAATAGTTTAATATAAATGGCTGTGTTGTAAGAGAAGATAGGGTTAATTTTATATTATTCCTTTGGCAAAGACTCTTGAGCTGGGTGGCATTTTTTTCTCTTACCCGAGTGACAGAAATTTCCTGGGGAAACCTTTTACATGAATTCTTTTTCCTTGTGGTGAAAGTACTGAAGACTTACTCTGTGTTTGTAATAGTTGTTTGCTTGCAAAGATACCAAGTTAAGCATGGAGGTGCAGAGAAGCAGCCAGACACTTATTGCTGCTCGTTGAAGCATCGTATCCCCCGTACCCCAGGCTCTCCAAACAATATAGCCTTGGGACGTGCTATGGTTCCTTACCGCCAGCCATCTTCAAAACTCAGGCCACTGTCTCCCTCACAGACTACAGCTCCAAATGGTTTCTGTTGAGTACCTTAGTCAGGCAGGTGGGCTGTGTCTCTTCATTTGACAGTCATAACAGTATTTACTGATGCATGTATTAATGAGGCAGAAAAATGCTACCACACTGTATAGCATCTCACATTGACGTTGTATTTCAAGGTGAGAATGAAAATGACTCCGACAGTGATGAAGAGGCTAATGGTGGGGAAGAGAAGACAGCAGTTGAATCTATCAGCCAGTAAGTAATTGTAATGAGCAAATTTAATTTAACTGTCCTCTGAGAGTCTATTTAAAAGTTTGTGCTGACAATTTCGTTTTGAAGTGTTGGTGAAATCCCAGATAAACCCATGGTGAAATCTTGGCTGAACCGCTGCAAAAACTCTGGGGAAAATTTGCAAAACATTAGTGAAATGAAACTTCAGGTGAAACTTGCGTGAACCTTGCTGAGCATTTGTAAAAACCCAGTGAGCCTTCGTAAGATCCCGTTGAAATGTTAGTTAAATTGGCAGAATCTTCTGAAACCCAAAGTGCCTTGAACAGAGAATCCTAATTGTATCCTCCATCAGATCCTACGGTACAAAGGTATGTATACAGCTGCTCTTAAATCACGGCATAAAGTAGGAAAACCAACCAAATCCAAGACTGTTTGCACACAGGCAACCCCTGATTTGGGGGGGGGGGGTTGCATTTGGGTAATTGTGTGTGCTGATGTAGCCTGTTCCATGCTCTTCCTGGTCTGAAAATGTCACACATGTTCAGGGTCGTGCGTGCTTTGAACATATGCAAAATGGGAGTTGCCTGTAATCAGCTTGTTGCCCATCCCATGGCTGCAAATAGGATCTTTTTGTTTTAGGTTGGCTGTTAATTGCTAGGGTTAAAACAGCGTGGAGAATTTTGATTCATTTTGTTATGTAATAGGGTTGGGAGAAGGCAGAAGTTCTTGGGTTACCAAGCCTCTTTTCGGTGGCTGCTTGTTAGTAGCATAGTATGGGTCCTTCTTGGTGGGAATCAACATTTAAACGGCAGTTTTTACAGTTGCCTGGGAGTAAACCCCATTGAGCTCAGTGGGGATTACTTCTGAGTAGAAATCCACGTGATTGTGCTGTCAGTGTGAACAAGATGTACTAAGTGACTCGCATATCAGCTAGTTATTTCGGTTAATACTAAGCATCTAAAAAAGAGCATCTAATCTATGCAACATTTGGCCACAAGATGGCAGAAAATGCATGTGTATTAAGAGTTGCGCCATTACATCAAGAAGCCTTTTTATGACAGCATAAGAATTGCTCAGTGACAAAGTGTTTTGGACAGCAGATTGTCTGTATTAGTATGTGTACCTTTCTACCGAAGTGGTTGATATCAAGCAGGTACCACATAGTTTCTGCTGCTAGTTTTGCAGTGCACTGTTCAGGGGTCAGAAAACTTGGTACAGCTCATATGTTGAAAATCACCATTTCCATGACCAGTATTTAAAATAAGCTGCATAATTGGAAATCAAGAACTTGTTGTTGAGGCTCTTGCCAAATGAGCAATCCTGATTCCTGAACGAAATTTGGCAGGACAACTCCGGACAGCAGGAGCTTTATTATCCTAGAGCAGATATCCTTTGATACATTTTCCTTCTGCAAATCAGATGACTGTGCCAGATCATCCCCGTTTGCCAATGAGCAATACTTGATAACAGCATTATCACTCATTTAGGAGCTGATGTCTTCATCCTGTGGTTGGTTAGGAATGAGGGGTACGAATGCCAGGGACATGATTGCCAGGTTCCTTTTCCTGTAGTGCGCTGGGTCTGTACCGATGCTCAGGGTTGTACACACCTTGCGCCAAACAGCTTCAGATATTCTGGATAGGGATAAATAAAATTTTGTGCCAAGGAAGTTTCAGCCTGTCTGCCCAGCCCAGCACCCAGGTGGGGATGCAAACCAATTCCTCCTCATTCATCCAATGATTGATTTGATGAACAAGGAGAGGCCAGTTTGCATCCCCATCAGCTGTGGGAGGAGAGTTTCCTCTTCCGCTCTGCTCATCATGTATTTTCCCAGTGAGTTGGCCAAAGGTGAATATAGCCTTCTGGCCAAAATGCTTGCTGTAGCCTAAATCCAACTTATTTCCCCACATTTGGTGCTCTTTCATGACTCTGCTTCTCCTCATAGGTTTGAAATTTACTTCTGAAACCTTAAAGGCTTGAAGTTTAGTTGCTGTTGTTGTTTTTTGAATGGAAGCCAATGTTTCATTCTGAACCCAGTATCAATTTTCTCCTTCATAATCATGAAATGATTGCTGCCCTGCACACACGCACACATCTATATGTTCTGCGTAAATGTCTTAATATCTGTAATAATTTCATAGGTTTGGGGGTTCAATAGGAAAACTTTGCCTTGAGGGCTGAATCTGTAGCAGCACCTGGTACTGAACAGAAGTGAATTGAGATGAGAGGAGCCCATTGGAATATTTGGCAGCTTCCGTATTAAGTTAGTCAAGGAGGCTTGTGGAGACAAATACAGGGGCATCAGGAAAAAGGTTTCCTCTTTGTGGACAGATAGATTATTTTTCAGGGATCTGGTTAAAAATGAATCACTTATATATGCACCCCCATTTAAAAAAATTATCTTTAATCATAGTTTAGTTACAATACTTAACAGAGGCGGACACACGCCATTAGAGCTAAACCTCTGAAATGTAAGTTAGGATGACACTAACCTTGTAATGTTAAATTTAACTCCTCCCTGCAAGCTGGATGCTTTGATTGTGTGCATATTAACATAATACGTACATTACAAATTTTAGACAAAGTAGCTGAGGTATGAAATTGGTTAGATGAATATAAAATAATTTTATGGCTAAAATGCTCATTAAACTCAACAATTGGACTTGCCTTCCATGATTTTGAAATCCTGTGGAGAGCTGTATCCTGTTTCCTCAAGTGTGTCTTACAATCTTTCATTTGCTTTCATGCTTTGTATAAAGACAGTTGAACATCATGGCGAGATGGCAGATGAAATGTCATCCTTTTTAGCACTTTCTGAGTTATTTCCCCATCCTTTGAAACAGAAAGCAATGTGTCAAATTTTGGTGAGAACGTGTAGAAATAGCTAAACCAGCATCACACCATCCCACCCCAAAATGTGGGTTCAGTGATCTTTTTATCATTTTTGTGCAGATTGTGTAATACGCAAGGCTGTTTTGAAGATTTGCCCTCTGAAGTCTGGGAGTTTGGCGGCACCTTGCGGTTTTGCAGGTTGCATCCTTGCCTTGCTCTTCTTTTTTAATGATCCAGTGGGTTCATGTCTGAAAATACCTTTTCCCCTTTTCTGTCAGAGACTAGATTACTTTTAAAATTAATTCTCAGTAGTGTGGTTGTAGTATTAATCTCAGCAGTTATAAATACATTGCTGTGCAGCAGTGTTGATGAACACTGTAAGTAGAGTTAGGATCTGCTGTTTTGTGGGGCAAATTCCTACGTGTAATCCCTCGGCAGGGCTTCTGTGCCCAGTTCCCCTATTGTCCACAGGTTTTCTCTGTGTGTTTCTGCAGTTGCCTTACTGGGGAGCTCTTTCCTCCTATTGATGTTTTTCAAAGAACTTGCTCTCCAGATTCTTCCCCTGATAGCAGTGGCATCAACCAAAGATACTTCACAGTTAGGGTCTCTGTTGTTGATGTTCTGTATCTTTCACAAGCACAGATGTTTTCAGGGGTGTTTGGGGGTTGTCTTTTTCTTTCTTGTTCTTCAGCGAGGTTCTTCTTTTGGAAAAACAGCGGTGGCAATTCTGGGGAAATGGACAAGAAATGCATCGTTTTTTGGCACTGTAGCTCAGCAGTAAACCACATGCTTTGCATTAAGGTGGTCTTGGGTTTGACATCTACTGGTGATAATCCTGTAGGAAAACTTGGATGAGCCAGTGGTCTGGTTTGGTATAAGGCAGCTCTGGGGATACAATACTTTCCAAGTTTTCAAAGCATTTAACATAACTTTTATCTCAGTAATCCTTACAACTATCCTGCAAAGCAGATTCCTTATTAATCTTTAGGGGGTGAGCTGTGTGAAATAAACAATGGAGTTCTTGACAGAGCCAAGATTTGAACCTAGAACTTGTAGCTCCAGCTCTTGTCACCTTAATTCAGCATATCTCTGTAGGTTACCGGCTTGATCAGACAACTCCAACTAGGTGGTTCTTCTCATTGGAAGGCAGGAGTTAGGCTGGCATTTCAGAAGAGGATGTTTTCCTTGCCTTAAAGGTAAAAAATTAAACATGTTCCTTGCCTTAGAACATGTCTAATTTGGATTGCTCCACCACACTGAGGGGGAAAGTAAAATCGACACTTGTAGGGTTTTTTTTGTCTTTAGGATTTATGGTTTATTTACGAATGCATACTGCCTGAGTCCACAATGGAGGAATTAGTTGAATTTTCTTCTCGGGCTTCGTGGAGTTATTTTGCTCTGCCTTTGATAAAAACAAGATCTTGTCACATGGTAGGGGAAATATTGGTATAGCTTTGGTGGTCTGGTGAGTTGTGTATTGGGCTAGCCAGAGATGTTTTCTTGTCCTCAAAACAAGGTTTTCTGTAACACTCAGTTTCTGTTCCGTTTACTCTTCTTGGGTGCAGTTAAAACTGATTTCTGATTGAGAAAAATTGACATATTCCTATAGTTGTGTCCCCAACTGGGCAGGCACTGCTTACCCTGTAAAGTGATATGATTACATTAACTGGACTAGCCCTGTATCTTTGGGGAAGAGCATTCCAGGCAGCCCTATGAAACTTGAGAAGAAAGGAAATTATCAGTACTACTGCCTAAATAAGCAAGGCCTGCTTCACAAAATAAAGCAAACAATGAAATGTGGGGGCACGAGAGTATGGATATGAAATGCTTCTTTTTATAAACATAAAAGGTATACTAACTGAAATGTATTATTGTTTGTTCTCAGGCAAGACAATAGTATAGATTCTACTTCTTCTTTGAAGGAAGACAACAAACTGGAAGCTTTGGACTCAAAGCAAGGTAGGAACTGCAGAAGGCTTTAAATGTTGCCGCCTCTGCGTTTGGCATTCTGAATAGAGCAGTAGCAATAATGTAATGTTACTTGCCTCGAAACAAATGCTCTGGGTCATCTCTGCAAATACTACATAATAGATTGCAAATGAAACAATGATGCATGATAGAATAACTTTCTTTGGAAGCTATAATTGAATTTCAGACATTAGGAGCCCCTTCTCTAGCTAGTTGTCAAATGAAACCCAGGAGTTTGTCAGCATTTTGGGCAGGCATTTGGGTTGTGCTTTTTTTTTTTTTTTTACATTTTCACTAAACATGACTTTGTGATGCCAGTTCTTCTTTACATCTTTGGCTGTGGATTATGTTTTTTAGTCATTCTAGACTGTAACGAAGATCGAATCCATCTCTGGGTGTTATTTGTACTTGTTGTCATATTTGATAGGAGTAGTGATCCAATCTAGAGTTCCTGACTTTTCCCCAAACCTGTTTCTCCTCTTCTTGATACGTCTTCCCTAGCATACCATCCACCTCTGACATCTTGTTTTACCATCTGAGCAAGGGGTGGGAGTAATGTGTCTTTTTCCAAACCATACAACGACCTCTCAGAATCAAGCTGCCTATTTTCATAGCTGTGCCCTCTTTGGAGGTACACAAGAGTGTGTGGAGGAATGTCAGGGGGCCGTCTTTTATGAGCAGTTTCATGTGGGGAGGCTCAAGCCTTTCCCCTTTGACTCTGGGAGATATAGTGCAGTAGGGTCCCAGATTCAGAGCATTGTTTATTTGGTGCAGTATATAGCAGGAGCTCCCATTGCACAAAGTAACCAAGCTTCCGTCAACATGATGGGAAGGAGCTGCTCCTATTTCTCCATACCAAGGGCAGATTTAATCACTATCCATACTGGTGCCCCTGAGTATACCCCTTTACTTCCTTTCGTGTAAGTGAAAGATTGTCCTTTGTTCCTACAAGAAAAAGGTGCGGTACTTAAGGAAACTATTGGGATGAGGGCAAAATTCGCACTCCATCTCTGCTGTTCGCCCAGGAGCAAGAAGGTTGAAAGGAGAAGAGAGTGGACTTAGGATCACACAGGGAACAAAAGTTGTTGTTTTGTTGGTTGTCTGGGTTTAACCCATAAGCGAAACACCAGTGTGAACCCAAATAGTGAGGTCCTAATGTATTGTGTGGGTTTGTGCCTGCCAACGTTTTCACCTCTTTGCCTAGTGATGACAGGCATGCTGCAAGCCACGGGGAAGGATCATTCTGTATCTTATTGCCACAGGAAATATCCCCAGTAATTACTTACATCTCTTTAGAAAGAAGTGCCCCATTCTTCCTTAAAGATGGTAAAAATAGCTAATAGGGGGAATTGAACTTGATTAAAATGGTCTCATAAGGCAGCCAAGCGATTAGCAGGATGCTGTGACTTTGTGAAGACTGCTTTAAATATTGCTTGTTGCACTCTCTGGAATGACCTCTGAATTGACATGTCTCCTGCAGACTTCCTCTCTTCCTTCTCTGCTATCAGAGGGAATTGATGACTGTTGCAGGTGATTGCTTCTTTGTCCTTTTTATGACTTTATCAGCCACTGGTTTCGTGATGGCTCTGGGCAATGACAACAGTGCTAGTCAGGATGTTAGCTTTTAAAGAGCTTTTTTGAGACTGTGCAGGCATAAATGGTAAAACTTAGTAACTGTTCTTCCTCCACACTGCAGTCTGTGATGCTGAAGATGAAAAGTACGAGAGCCAAGGGGTAAGCAGAAATGAGTGAAAAGTGGTTAAGAAAGAGAAATTAAGTGCCTGGAAATGAATTTGCAATCCTAGTTGAAAGAATAAATACAAGTTATCAAAATGAAAAAGATAATGAGAAAAATGCCATCAGAGACTTTTATTACTATGTAAAATTACAGCTGCAAAAGAAAGGGGGGAAATGAAGCGGTTCAGCTAATTAAACATTTGTTAGGGCAGTAGGGCTATGTGATTATTGTGCATTGTACTTCCATGGAGATTTCAACTCTGTAGAGAGCCCAGGCTGATTGTACCTTTAAGCCTGGTTTAGGTAACTTCTTATTCTCCAGCAGAAGGATAAATGATTTCTATAAAAAATACTTTTGTCTCATTCCCTCGGGTCAGTGCCCTTTCACTTGGATCCGTTGGCCTTTGGCAACAGGAGAGGAGCGTGCTGGAACATTGCGTCTGAACTTTGAACCAGGCTTATTCCGTTGAGAATGTATTCTCACTTTGGAGATGTTCTGTTCACTTGAACAATGCATTAAGTAAATATGGACTAGTGCCCGGCAGCAAAGCAAAAGAATTTCCATTCCTTAATCCTATTGATTCCCATTTCTTTGATCTTTCACACACTTCTCTGGCAAGTTAAAAGCAGTTGGAAGATGTTTTGAGTTCATGCCTGCCTTATTGTAGGCAATGTGTGGTGAAGAGTAAAAACAACGCCTTGCGGATCAAAGTTCACTATTTGATTGTTTTTGAGAACTTCTCCTCAGAAGACTGTGGTGATGACATATTTTGCATAAGTTTCCAACAGCTGCTTTTAAAACCATTGTTTCATAGGTCTTGGTAGACTTGTCAGAGGAACAAGAAACCCCAACTGTGGCCGTTTGACAGAGTTTTATAGCCTTGACCATCTGCCTCATAATTAGACTAATGTAATCTAACTTCTTTCACCTTTTGTTGTTGTGTGCATTTTAAAGCTCATCAGATCAATGCTGTGTTCAGTTGATCTGATTTTGCAAACATACAGCATACTTAATAACTCTTAAGTTGGTCAGGCTCTTATGCAATAATATAGTACACGATTAAAGGTTAGCTTGGCTTTGTTCTCACATTTTCTTGAATCAGTTGTGTTATTCTGTATGTGTTTTTTAAAAGCATGGGTTTTGCTGATTTCCTCATAATATATTTACAGGCTACAATTGTCTATGTATATTTCTAATATTTGTAAAACTGCTACATGTGGAATGGTTTACTTTCTAGTTACTTTATGGAAAGCTGCCTCCTATTTTGCAGAGGAAGAACATTTATTATACATTTCTCTTAGTGTTCGGTATTGATTTTTCTTCCCCCTCCAGATACCAGTTATATCGTAAGAAGTCAAAGAAAATATGCTTTTCTAAAGATTTTCTTCCTTGCTCATAAACACAAGACCCATACACACACAAAGACAGTTGCGATACTTCTTTCTAAAAAGATTTAAAAGCCAGGCTAGAATTTCTAAAGCCTTTCCTCCTACTTTTGTCTTGAGAGGAAAACTAGTCTTCCTTCAGCTCATTTTGGAACCAGCACAGATTAATTTCAGTAGTATGTATTCTGCTGCTCAGTCTTTGTAGAGGACTTGCTGAGAATGGAAAGTACCCAGTATAAAGATCAAGCAGAGAATATTGCCTTTTATGTGTATGGAGAGGTTTTTACTACTCCATCCCATTTTCCAAAATAAACCCTCACATCCGTGTAGCTAGCCTTGTGATACAGTATACTATTATAGCCAAAGGCGCTGAAATATTTAACAGCACAGCAACACGCCTCTAGAATCTAGAAACTTTCATGATAAGCAGAGGCCAGCACATGTATTTCTAGTTCTTTGTTGTCATTCTCATTATAAGGCCAAAGAATGGTGAATAATCCTCTTGGGACTTTTGCAAAAATGAAAATTTGCCTATTAGCAATTTGTGAAAAGCCTGGCAATATCAACAATACAATTCTGTTGCCAAATATGGTATGGACACATCACAAATCTATGACATTCTGGGTGCTGTGGGAGTCTTGGCAGACAGACATTGTTGCATAATTTCTCTGGATCATGGTTCTTGTTTATGACTTAGTGGTTGCCAACCATTCATGCAAGTGTCCGAGGTCAAGATCAAAGTATGGGATTGGGCTGTTCAGTTCCCTGAACCAAGATCCCTCTCTCTCAGTCCTCACCATGCGTCTTTGTCTCACCATCTCCTCCTCATGATCCATCCCACAAAATGTCTCTGTGCACTAAAAATGAGGGACATCTTTGCAGCACACAGATGCACACTGTGGTCTGAATTGCAGCCCCATGCACCTGCTCCATTGGTGACCAAGGAGTAGGCAGTTAGTGGCGGGGGGCTCAGGTTGTGATGCATGGAGCCCCTGCCTGGAAATACATGGAGTTCATTCATTGGATGGAAGGAAAATGAACCCTGATGCCCCTAGAACAAGGTCCACAGGACCCCTGATTCTTCCCCAAACTGCCATGGATCCCTGCTGCACCTGTTACTTACAACGTACTTGCTGCAACTGATGGTTATGAAAGGCTGGAGTAACCTGCTTCCAGATTCTTAGGGGCTACTTCATTCTGCACAAAGTGGCTCAGGGGTCAGAACTATCCACCCTGTAATAAAAGTTGGCATCATCTATCTTCACATTGACAAAGCAGAAGATACTGGGTGGAACCATTGCCATTGCCTTTTTGTAGGTGGGGGAGCTAAAGAAATTAATGTGGTTCCTGAAAGATCCCTGGGGGAACAAGCAGATGGGCGATGGCATTTTGCTTTTCCCTAACAGATATGTTAGCAATATAGTAAAAGTCATGTGAAATGTCCAAAGAATCCATTCTTTCTGTGCAGCTGATTATATCACATCTTGATTAAAATTTGAGAGTCAAATCAACCACCCCTAATTTTAAGGATACCAAGGTTTAATTTTTTGTTATCTGATTAACCAGCATTCCCTTTATAAACAGAGCTTTACTAGGGCTGGGGTTATTTGATCCTCGGGAACTGCAATTCAGAGGCCGCTTTGTATTGGTTTCCAGTATATCAGTGACTGTGGTGCTGATGAGCAATAGTACCAGATCAATAACACTTCGAGCCTTGGAGATTTGAAAGGAGAGGGTAGAAGAGGGGAAACTGCTAAGTTCTGCAAAAGCCGTCCAGTAAAAGAAAATATTTGGGACCAAGTGGGGAAGGGCTAATTAAAAACCAGAATCTCCAAGAAGAAAATGACAGCAGAGTATTGATAAACACATTAATTATTTCAGAGTGTTCTAATCTACTGCTATCCTTTTATTATCATAAATGGCATATAAGAGCTCTCAAATGAATGCCACGTTACTTTAGACTTTTCAGAGTGAGCTGAAAAGCTATCTTGTGTTTTAATCCACACATCAATTTAATACTCTTGAGGTTTCATTGATAATTGTGGAGGCTATTAGTGACATTTATATTGTAGGCAGAATGGATAAAAATGGGCAAGTGTAAACCTTCAGCCTAACCAACTCCAAATCTGTGTATCAAGGCCTTAAACTCTAAGGATTACAGAGAATGTGCATATTCCAGAGGAACGTAATGCCATGGCCTCCTGCAGTAAATTGCGCAAATGAACAGTTGTGTGTTTTATCACTTTGCTGTTGCCAGGCTGCGTGTAAATTCTTGACAAGGTTTTCTCATTGTCTCTTTAAAAACATTGCACATAAAGAATCTCCCAAAGAGCAGCATATTGATCTTTACCATAATAGGCCATATGTCCTTTAAGAGGTACCAATGGGTAAGTAGTCTTTGAATCCAGCTTTTTAATATAGGTAGTGAATTCTGAATTTTGCCTAGGCTATAATTGTCGGTTGGGATGTGTCACAGCGAATGTATTATGCCTCCATACATTGAACAAGGGCTGGTTCATACATTTAAAGTATTTTCTCTGCTGTTCAGCAAAAAGAAGGGGGAAAGCTCATTGAACGGCTTACAGATACCCATAAATCCCTGTCTTCAAGCTTGCAGTCTAAAGGACGCAACTAAAAAAGGAAAGGGATTGGGAGGGAGGAGGAAAAAAGGAAACCCGAGCAGTACTTAGTTGTAGAACTCTTGAAATGGCCACCTGGAATGGAGAGCATTCAAGGAGAGAGGAGGAGCTGAATGTTGCTGATGGCTCAGCTCAGCTGACGGAGAGGTTCTGAAGTCCCATTTCTCCTCTACTGTAGCCTGATGACATGGTTGCTTCTAGGTGCATGTGTGTAATTTGACGTGTCCTCATTTGAATATGTGTGAACTGACTCCATTAGAAAACACTGTGTGGATGGGGTGAGGTGGTGGCACCTGTGTCCATATTGTTGGCTCTGCGATGGCATCTTCACATATTGAGTAAATAATTTGATGCTAGAGCCATTGAGCAATGAATATGTGTGTGTGTGTGTGTGTGAGAGAGAGAGAGAGAGAGAGAGAGAGCCAGTCCTTGGTAGATCAGTTCCATTGATTTGATACAATTCAGTTTCAGTAATTTTTTTCATAGTCACACCCCAGATTTTATGTTCCTCAAGGAAATATACATGCCATTTTGTAATAAACAGCTTATTAAAATTTCATCTTAGGGTGCTATCAGACACATTTCTCCATATCAGATAAGTTTAACACTTTTTACATTTTGTAATGGTTTATTGTGCATTTAACAATTATAAGTAGTGTTAATGGAGAACTTCCAGAGATAAATGATCACACGTACATAGTACCTGAGGACAAGATGTCAAAAGAAATACATGCTTTATTATGAGTATTTGTCATGTCAGATTCAAACTCGTTTCCTTGCATCATGTTCTGTTACATTTTCCTGAAGACCATTGCCTGGGTCCAGAGAAAGGGAACCCTAGTTCTGTGCACCTCAGGGAGTTTGGGGCTTGTGTTTCTAGAACCCTAGTTCACCATCTTCCATGATTTATTTTCCCTTGGAACTGCTGGGATTTCAAAAGCCCGGTGAACTACTGCAGAATGCAGCTTTGGCATTCAAAGGGCCTTTTAAAATTCTCAAACCTTGAGGTCATGTCCAAAGTAGTTCTTTGGATCTCGGCCCATGTTTTTAATCATAATTGAACAAATAGGAACGCTGTAATTGTTTTTGAGATAACTTAAATTGAAACACTTCATTAAAAGTCTTTGCACAGATATCTCTTAATAAGTGTATTGCCACGCTGATATCTGTACCCTCATTTTATTTTGTTGCAAAGTACACAAGAATTTTAGGAGTATTTTTAAACTGCACTTCAGGAATTAAATTCACTTCTAAAATAATAAACAGCAGTCAGCCCCAAAGGCTCCCCACATCAACTTTCATTTTGTAATGCAGAGGCGTCCTTGTGATATAAAACCTTATGACATTTTAATTAGGAAAATAGATCATGCAATTCCATACGATGGAATAAATTTTCCAAGCGCTGCTGCTCTGGTCTACTGCATGTTCTCCTAAATTGGAATAAAAATGCATTAAAACTTGTCTAAATTAGATCAGTCTTAAAGCTGGGGGAGGGGAGGAAAGAGAGAAACTGTTGATTTTAATTTATAGATGACCTTTCCTATACCTTAAATCTATGCAAAGGAGTATTTGTATGCAGAGGAAATGTTTCACAAGATGAAAAGCCAATTTTATTTTATTTTTAAAGGGCTTTTGAATTCTTCCTTTCTGTTAATTTTGTGTTACAGGCAAAGGAGAAGACAGCGATGTTCTCAGCATCAACGCAGATGCATACGACAGTGACATTGAAGGCCCATGCAATGAGGAAGATAATTCAGATGGGCTGGAAAGGACTGTCAGAAGTGGAGATGGTCCAATAGACGACCTCCAGAAGGACATTGAGAAAAGCGTGAACGAGATCCTGGGGCTTGCAGAATCCTCCCCAAAGGAGCCAAAGGCAGCAACTTTGGCGGTTCCTCCAACAGATGATATCCAGCCATCAGCACAGCAGCTGGAACTACTGGAGCTTGAGATGCGAGCCAGGGCTATTAAGGCTCTCATGAAAGCCGGAGATGTAAAAAAATAGCCCCAGGGCTGTTTCATTTGCAGGATGTCTGCATTTGTTCTGATGGGTGTGATGTCGGCTCCCTTCAGTGCTAAAATATATTTGAACCGGTTTTGACATTCCTCATTCAAGCCCTTTGTGTATCCTGACCCATGGCTGAAGAAGTTGGCAGCAGTTTGTCACTGCCATCAGAACTGTGTGACTCTTGCACAAGTGGAGAGGCCTGACGCTGTTCGACTCAACTGGCCATTTTCTCTTTTTGTGTTGGATTTCCCCCCTTCCCTCCCACCGCCCTCAACACGAATTGGGAAATGGTTGTAGATCATATACATCTCTTGCTAAATCTCGGTGCTTTGCAGAATAATTGGGGAACAATGTAAGGCCTTCTCAGGGCTTACTTCAGCATTCTGGGGAGGTTCAGTTGGTGAGAAAGAAACAGACCACCGCTCCTTAGAGATGGAGGCCTATCGGGCATGTATATTGAGAAATCCCTTGCACCAGCAGTTGAGACCCAGATTGCTTGTTTTCGTTGGGTTCAGTTTATGTAGCAAAATATTGTATGCCCTATGCCAAGGGAGCCAAGATGGTAGTGCAGTCTGTGGAGCCCTTAATGGGTCTCGGCAGCTTCTGGTGCCAGCCCATGAGCATTCATAATCTGTGTAGTTTGAACCATAATACAGTTACTGTCTCCCTTTATTTTTAGTGAGTTTAAGTAATGATGTGGGTGCATCCTAAAACACACTCTTTAAAACAAATTTCTGGTGCTTGACTGTAGTTATGTGCGTAGCGTCCAGCTTTCCAGGACATGTTACAAATTCATTTTTAATCCCTTAAGTGCATTGTTAATGTTAAGTTATAGACTTAATATGGTTAAATGTAATTTGTAAACTCAGCCTAGGAAGACCCTTTCCTAGGACTAGATAGGACGTTTTGACAATGCAAAAGTAGATATTTATATGCAGTTGGGGTAGTTGTTACACGTGTCTATCCTGTACATTATAAAGCAAAGCGACTAAGACTTAAAATGTCGGTATCCTGAGGTTTTGTTTTGAAGTAAGTCTGCACTGATTGCAGGTGGAAAAAAGACATATAAAAATTTATGAGGGTGCAAGGCACACCAATACCTGCTGCTTTGAAAACGGCCAAAAAGTGTGGTAGATCAACATGTATTAACAAATACATTTGACTATACATTTCAGTGCATGCTCAGGTTGATAAATTTTTTAAAAGAAAAAATGGGTGGAAGTTCCAGCAGGTTGCACGGTGTGGTATAGCAGGGCAGAGGCAGGCTGGCTAGTGCCTGCTGGTTGAACAATAAATACTCATTTTAAATTGCATTCTTTTGTTCTCCTGCCTCCTTAAGCTTGAATGTTTGGGTTGGAGAAAGGAAGAGCTTGCTGAGCCTAGCATTGAACTGAGTGAAAAATGGGGACCATCAATTTCGTGCATTAAAGACTGGAAGGAAACAGAGTTGGCTTGAATGAGAAAAATGGAGATTTTTCATCTCCTTGGTTGGGGAGCAGAAGGGACAGTTAAGTGAGGGAGGAAATTTGGGGGATAAGGAACTGATCCGGAAATGATGCAGGGAAACTAAGAAGAAAAGTTAATGGAGTTAAATGCCTTTGAGTTTTGGTATAATCAAGGAAGTGTTAATACTGTGTTTTATTTTGTACATGGTTGTTGACACCACTTGGGAATGAACAAGGAAGGCATCTAAGCTTTTTCTTGTGATAGATACCATCTCTGTCTTACTAAGCTCATACATTTCAAATTTTTCACATGAAATTAGAGTCATTGTCAAAACTATCTCTTCAGCTGTGATTTAACAGAAATCTCAGCTGTCAGTACTAGAGTGGTAAAGTGTTGGGTTTATTTCTGAATGTAGAAGCTTCACTGACCATTGTGAATTCTTGAAGCAATAGTCTAGAAAAATAAAGTATCTAAAATATCTCCCGGGCATTCCTTGTATTGATTCGCCACTGGGCGCTGTTTTTTAGCAAGTGGATTTCCTTACGATGTCTTAAAAATGAAGTGCAATTGATTTCACTAAAAAAAAACCACCTCCCCTTCAGCCGTCAGTTATAATAGAGGTATAAATCTAATGACACAACCGTTACATTAACTGTGAATAAATAAATAAATCTGGGGTGTTTTTGGTGATCAGCAAGGGGCATCCCTGACCCCAGATTTTTCCATTTAGCACAGCAGTTGGGGGATATTTGCCGGAGTTCAAATGCAAAGAAGAATGGAGTGAGCCAGTTAGATGCTGCTGAGAATTCTGCCTAATTAAGTTTGTCTCCAGTAATTCTTCTTGTTCTTGACTGCTTGGAGAGCTAGGGATTGCTTCAAGACAGGAGGCAGGTGGAGGACAAAATGAATAAGTAAAGGACAGGTGACGAGATCCTAAACTGCTCTTTGGGATTCAAGAAACATTTAAAGTCAACTGGTTCTAAGAACAGATCCACTGCCACAATGGCTCAAAAGGTATATATGTTACAGCTCTCTCAAGTTAGTACGCATCCTTATTCAGTAAAACTTACTACGACCCTGGAAGCTTAAATTTAAACCAGTGTGGCTGTATCAAGCTGATCTGCTCTTCCATTCCTTAGTGTGAACAGATGTAGCCCATCCAGGTGTCTCTGTTTTCCAGGGGCAGTCCCGGATTTACAGAAGCCGTCCCGGTTTCTGATTTGATCTTGGAATGTCCTGCTTTTCCTTAGGACATCCCTGTTTGCATCAGAGAAATGTTGGCGGGTATGGAGTTATGCGGACCGCCCCCCCGCCCCCGAGCCAAGGAGATACAACCTTTAGAAGACAACTGAAGGCAGCCTTATAGGGAAGTTTTTAAATGTGTAATTTTTTTTCTGTTTTAATATCTGTTGGAAGCCACCCAAGAGTGGCTGGGGCAACCCAGTGAAATGGGCTGGGAATAATGAAATAATAAATGAATAAAGGTAAAGGTAAAGGGACCCCTGACAGTTAAGTCCAGTCGCAAATGACTCTGGGGTTGCGGCGCTCATCTCGCTTTACAGGCCGAGGGAGCCGGTGTTTTGTCTGCAGACAGTTTTTCCGGGTCATGTGGCCAGCATTACTAAGCCGCTTCTGGCAAAACCACAGCAGCGCACAGAAACGCCGTTTACCTCCCCGCTGCAACGGTACCTATTTATCTACTTGCACTGGCATGCTTTGGAGCTGCTAGGTTGGCAGGAGCAGGGACCGAGCAACGGGAGCTCACCCAGTCACAGGGATTTGTACTGCCGACCTTTTGATCAGCAAGCCCTAGGCTCTGTGGTTTAGACCACAGTGCCACCCATGGCCAAAATAAAAGAATAAGATGGCCCTGTTATCATCGGAGAAATGTTGAGAGGGCATGCAGGTGCTTTGTTGTTTACCACATGATCTAGTCACTTGTGGAAGACTGGAAGTTGGCCAATACAAAGCCGTCTTTTTCTTTGGCAATCACTTGTAGCCGAGTAAGATTGTCTTCCATAAACACAGTTTTAACCATGAGTCTGTAAGTGACTGTGGAGGCCAATTCTGGATCTACATGTCCCTCCAGAGCGGGGGCATAGGTTTCCAGGTGGGAGTTGGTCATGGTGAGGGTTTGCCAAGCGTGCCTTCCTCTTTGCACGTTTCTCCCTTTCGTTCTGAGTTCGAGCGTCTTCAAAGCCCATGACATCTTGGTAAAGGCTGTCCTCCAACTGGAGCGCTCGCAGGCCAGTGTTTCCCAGTACAGAGTAGCACACAAGTGACTTCCCCAACCCAGACCCTTGTGTTTTCTCAAATGATAGGTTATCTAAATCTCTGGACTAGACGTAGTGCAGTGGCCTAATCTCCACAGCACAGGATGCTGGAACCAGGAGCAGGAATAGCTGTGTGTGCAGGACAGAATTAGGATGTCCACAAAGAAATTAACCACAGGGGCAGACGTTGCTCTTTCGAACTTCTGCGGCGAGCCCAAAATTCGGCGCCTCTGGCCTTCCATTCTACTCAATTCACTACGTCATAGTTGTGACGCCCCATGGGCTTGGTGTCCACTGTGGCGGAATCAGTTGAGATGGGTGGGGAAGAATGCAAATATAGTAAACGCCCATTGAGTAGTAGGTCCCACTGAGCTGAATGGGACTTCCTGCCAGGTAATTGTGTCTGGGACTACTGCCTGAACTTATTTCTAACTAGTTCAGAACTTAAGAAAGGGAGGGGGCGTGGGAATAGCTGTTCTTTGTCACAATCCAGGAAATCCATGGAAATGTTGGTCGTTGACAGGAAAATTCCAAGTCCTCATTAAGCCGCCCGAGTTCCCAAGGAATACAGTTTCATTAAATGATTCTTTGCCGCTTCAGTGTTGGCAAGACTGCAGTTGGATGATCTGAATAAAAAGGTGCAACTCCCCCGAGAATCAAAAGTACCAATTATTCCTGGCATGAGGCTTTAATGCTGTTTTTATGGTGATTTGATAGAGAACAATAATTAGACTTCAAAATGTCACTTTTAAAAGACAAATTATAGGCATTTCCTCCAAACAATTCAGGTTTGTTTGCAGCTCCTTCCTTTATTATAGTGTTTTGCAGTTGCAGGGAAATGTTTTGCCTAAACTGCTTAGTAAACCAGAGGCCTGGTTAATTTGCTTTCTAAATATCTTTAGGATTTTTGCCATCTTTCAGGTTTGAAATAATTAGCTGCAAGGTATTAATGCATTGATCACAAAGCTGGCAGGTTATTAGATAGCAATAAGAATAAAAAAAGATGACGTCTCCTAAAGGCAACATAATAAAAATTCTACCAATGTCCTTCAATTGTTTCAAACTATTCAACTGTGAAGCTGGTGATATAGAGTACTATGCCCACAGTTTCAAAGCCCAAACGGAGTTTCAAAGCCTCTTACTGAAAGTTTCTTAAGAAAAATACTCTTCAGGGCCTGCCTCCCTTATGTCTGATGAGAAATACTTCCACAGTACAAATCTGATGAGGTTGGAAAACTGATCACATGGAGAGCTGATCTCCACAGGCAGAAAAGTCACCTATACAGAGTTCTTGGGACCGTACTGCTTCACCCTTCTGTTGAAGGACTGCATATAGGGAGAAGATGGGACGACCACTTCCATACCCTCCAATATTTCTCCAATGAAAATAGGGATGTCCAATTCCAGCATCAGCATTCTTCTTCTTCTTCTTCTTCTTCTTCTTCTTCTTCTTCTTCTTCTTCTTCTTCCACTCGTAGCCAAGTAAGGTTGTCTTCCATGAATACGGTTTTAACAGTCCATAAGTGACTGTGGAGGCCAATTCTGGATCCACACATCCTTCCACAGTGGGCACATTGGTTTCTGGGCAGGAGTTGATCATGGTGAGGGTTTTCCAAGCGTGCCTTCCTCTTAGCACATTTCTCCCTTTTGTCCTGAGTTTGAGCGTCTTCAAAACCCATGACAACTTTAGTAAAGGCTATTCTCCAATTGGAGCGCTCACAGGCCAGTGTTTCCCAGTTTTCGGTGTTTATACTACATTTTTATTGATTTGCTTTGAGAGTGTCTTTAAACCTCTTTTGTTGACCACCAGCTTTTTGCTTACCATTTTAAGGTTTGGAATAGAGTAGTTGCTTTGGAAGACGATAATCAGGCATCCGCACAACATAACCAGTCCAACGAAGTTGATGTTGAAGAATCATCGTTTTGACACGGGTTATCTTTGCTTCTTCCACTATACTGACATTAGTTCGCCTGTCTTCCCAGGTGAAGTGTAAAATTCTTTGGAGACACCGTTGATGGAATCTTTTGAGAAGTTGGAGATGGCATTTATAAGTGGTTCATGTTTCACAAGCATACCGTAGTAGTACCATATCTTTGGTATTATTTATACCCCACCCATCTGCCCCAGCCACTCTGGGCGTCTTCCAACATTCCGGGATCAAATTAGAAACCGGGATGGCTGCTGTAAATCTGGGACTGTCCCTGGAAGATAGGGACACTAGGAGAGTCTGCACTTCCTGGTATCCACGTGCAAAGAGATTTAGAAGTTGACATTCCAACATGTCGCTCATTACCTGCTCTCTTGAGATGGTACATGTGACTGCAGATTGCTGCTTACATTGGTTAAATGTTTGTCTGAAAGCATTAACGCAAGTTGGTTAAAAACTAGGGTAACGTGAGAAACGCGTCATGGGCACAGTTAGGTGAGTTGTCTTTTTAAGTCCACCTAGGAGGACTTAAGGTAATGTTGGGAAAGATTGAGGGCACAAGGAGAAGGGGACGACAGAGGACGAGATGGTTGGACAATGTTCTCGAAACTACCAACATGAATTTAATGAAACTGCGGGAGGCAGTGGAAGACAGGAGTACCTGGCGTGCTCTGGTCCATGGGGTCACGAAGAGTCGGACACGACTAAACGACTAAACAACCACAAAAACAACAACAAAATGAAGGTTGCTCCCGTACCTTCAAAGCATAGGGACACGGGTGGCTCTGTGGTCTAAACCATTGAGCTGCGTGGGCTTGCTGATCGAAAGGTCGGCGGTTTGAATCTCCACAACGGGGTGAACTCCCGTTGCTCTGTCCCAGCTCCTGCCAACCTACCAGTTCCAAAGCACGCCAGTGCGAGCAGATAAATAGGTACCGCTGCGGCGGGAAGGTAAATGGCGTTTCCGTGCGCTCTGGCACTTGTCACAGTGTCCTGTTGCATCAGAAGCGGTTTAGTCCTGCTGGGCACATGACCCTGAAAGCTGTCTGTGGACAAAACGCCAGTTCCCTTGGCCTGAAAGCGAAATGAGCGCCACAACCCCATAGTCGCCTTTGACTGGACTTAACCGTCCAGGGGTCCTTTACCTTTCACCTTCAAAGCACATTATGGGAGGGGTGTGTGTGCATCCAACATGATCTCCCTGCTCTTGGCATAATTGGGGTGGGGCATGCATGAAAACTCATGTGAGGATGTTTCTTCCTTCAGCAAAATTCTCCATGTCTGTTGCCAGACCCCCCGCCCCCCGTAGTGTTCCTGACTAATGCTCTTCTAAGACCTGTAGAGTGTCACAATGGAACTTGCCATAGAGGCGGTATTAGGTTCAGACTTTGCCCCCAAAGGAAAGGAAAATAATGCCATGCGAGGAGCCCAGATCCCAAATTAAAACCTCGTTATTAAACCCTGCAGTTTAGTCATGATAATATAAAGCTTCATGTTTATTGCTAAGTCAATCTGCAATATGTGCAGAAGGGGTAAAAAAAAAAGGTGTTTATTATGTTTACTTTATTTATGGCCAAATTTAAATGTTAAAATACTGCAAATTTTTTTTGTCAAGTCTCATGTTTTATGGTCCTTTCTTTCCATTAATATTAAAATATGTAAACAGGATACATAAAAGGTGAAGAAAAGTCTGAAGCCTGTGAAGAAGGTTTTTTGCTGCATACCAGTTAATCAAAGTGACTCTCTAGTCAGAGGGGGAAAGAAGCAAAGAGAGTATAACTGTAAATATTGCATGGTTATTAAACTGTGGAGGACAAGTTATCATCTCCGGTTCTTGGCTGGTTTTTTTCCAGCCTCTTCATGTGCTCCATTTCCTCTGGAAATACATGGTCAAAGTCAGTCGTTTCCAAAGCCTTTTAATGGCTAGTGCCTATGAAAAGGGAATCTTTGGGTGTCTTTATATCCTGCCTGCTATATGATAATAAACGCTTCTGGTGGCATAGTCCCTTTTATAAAGATGTCGCCACTTCCTCTCCCTAATTTCACTTGTTGGCACTTAAATATGAGGACTTTTGTAACAGAGATTAAAGGCTCCTCTCCCCAAATCTAGGATAAACCTTCAGTGAATCAACATTTGAGGCTAGATCAGATGAATTCCTTTAGTCTAGAATCCAGCCAAATTTAAGCACATTGGAGATTTATTTATTCAAATGAGTGAAGCAGGTGCTTAGCTAACTCTTCCCTATTTAAATTTATGCGCATCTAATCCTAAGCATATCATTTTTAATGGGGTTTATGTTAATTGGTTATTTTTAAGTATCCAGTCACAATGGGTGATATTCAAGTAGGTTTTACTCAGGGTAAACCCACTGAAATTAATGAACCTATTATTATTATTGAATTTTGTATATCATCCACCTGAAGATCACTGGGTGGTTCACAACATAAAAATAAAAAATAGGAACACAAACAGAAAAACAGGCTGATAAGCACTCTACCACAAACACATTTAAATGGCTGTTAATCAAACAAAGACCTAGTTATAGAGGAACATTTTTGCCTGGCACCTAAAAATAAGCAAGGAAGGTGCCAGATGAGCTTCCCTGGGGAGAGCATTCCACAAATGGGGAGCCACCACAGAAAAGGTCTGTTCTTGTGTTGCCACCCTCCAGACTTCTCATGGGAGAGGCACACAAAGAAGGGCCTGAGATTATGCTTTCAGGGTCCAGATTAGTCCATGGCCAGAGTGGCTGGGGAAACCTAGCCAAATGGGTGGGGTAAGGTAAAGGTAAAGGGACCCATGACCATTAGGTCCAGTCATGACCGACTCTGGGCTTGCGGTGCTCATCTCGCTTTATTGGCTGAGGGATCCGGTGTACAGCTTCCGGGTCATGTGGCCAGCCTGACTAAGCCGCTTCTGGCGAACCAGAGCAGCGCACGGAAACGGCGTTTACCTTCCCGCCAGAGCAGTACCTATTTATCTACTTGCACTCTGACGTGCTTTTGAACTGCTAGGTTGGCAGGAGCAGGGACCGAGCAACGGGAGCTCACCCTGTCGTGGGGATTCGAACCACTGACCTTCTGATCGGCAAGTCCTAGGCTCTGTGGTTTAACCCACAGCGCCACCCGCATCCCTGATGGGTAGGGTACAAATAAATAAATAAATATTTCTGTGAATCTATTTTGAATAAAGCTTAAGTTGTTACCACCCATTGGTTCCCGGGTGTAAAATGGAACCTTAAAATATGTGCAGAACAACCAAGTTCAGTATTAATTAAACAGGAAAAAATACTAAATGTTGCCATATTCCGGGCTCCAGAGACCTCCGGCGGCAGTCAGGGCGGGGATCCTTGCATGGGGGCACCTGGCTCACACTCCCTCCAAACCATGCTCCCGGGACTGTGCCCCCCCCAGGCCCTCTCCATGCTATGTCCATGTGCATTTGTGGTTTTAACAGTTTTTAATTACTTACGTGTTACCTTGAGACGGTGGTTTAGAAGGCGTTTAATAAATCAATTCTAATAAATTAATTCTAATAATATAATAATATATAATACAGTGGTACCTTGGTTCTCAAACTTAATGCATTCTGAAAGTCCGTTCCAAAACCAAAGCGTTCCAAAACCAAGGCGCGCTTTCCCATAGAAAGCAATGCAAAATGGATTCATCCGTTTCAGGCTTTTAAAAACAGCAATTTAACATGAATTGATCCATAAAATGAAAGCAATAAACAATGTACTGCAGTCACACAGTCAATCCATCAGTAGCTGAACTGGGTTCCACACAGTCACAGAAACAAAACAAAAAGAGCCACAGATATGAAAAAGCAAAATAAATAGCAAAAACACTAGGGTTAGGGTTAGGGTCAGGGTCAGGGTTAGGGTTACCATAAAACTCAAAACGGAAGTGTGGCACTTTCGAAAAATGTTTGCAAACCGGAACACTTACTTCCAGGTTGGCAGTGTTTCGGTTCCAAGTTGTTTGAGTACCAAGGCGTTTGAGAACCAAGGGACCATTGTAATAATATAATATTATAATAATATCAACTTGCCTGCTGATTATGATCATCATCTCAGGCCCTCCTCCAGGTGCCTCTTCCGTCTGCAGCTGAGAGAGAGAGAAAAAGAGATTCATTTTCTTTGGTGGCAACCCAGTTGTGGGAACCACCTCTGTCGAAAAGTTTCCCTCGAATTGCCATTGCCATTATTTAATTGCCATCTGAAGCCTGTCCTGTTTTCCCGTGCTTTTCAGAGCATTTCATTATAAATTTACGCCTGTCATTGCTCCCCATTTGTGTTTTTGTTGTCTGTCTAATTATTGCTATATGCTTACAAGATCAATAGAAATGAATCACGAGGGCATTTATTAGTCAAAAGGTGACGTAAAAATCTCTTTAATTACCACTGACCCAGCCTGCCTTGTTCTGTAGGGGCAACACTTCACGGGAAACACAGGACTGTTTAAAAAACACTTTGAACAAGTGAAGCAGTAAATGAATGCTAAGTACTATAATACCAGGACATTGAAAAACCCACCCCCAACCCTTTCTAATTTCCATGAAATTAGCAGGAAAAGAGAGAAGGACGGGGCAGGCACAGATTGACATAAGGGTGTTATATTGTGCCTTAATCACAGGAAAAATTAAAACTCATAGAGAAGATACAAAGCTAAGGGTTGCCTCAGCTGCAGTTTAAGTGTCCAAAGCAGGGGTCAGCAAACTTACCGCACCTCAGGCCGGTGTCTCCAGCGCCGATCGTGTGGCGGGCCGGAGGGCGGGGGAGCGCGTGCCCATACGCGTGCGCACACGCTATTTCCGGCGCACTTCTGGGTCGGAGGAGCACCGGAAATAGCATGGCCTCCTCTGACTCGGATGTGCACCGGAAATAATGCTTGTGCATGCACAAATAATGCACAAATAATGCACGCAAGCTATTTCCAGTGTTCCTCTGACCTGGAAGTGGGCAGCCGCGCAGCGCAGTGCCGGTAAGAGCGGGCGGCGGCAGCAGGCGGCGGGGGTCACTGCAGGCCGGATAAATGAGTCCCTCGGGCCTTATCCAGCCCGCGGCCCTTAGTTTGGGGACCCCTGGTCTAAAGCAACAATCCTTTTATAACTGGAGTAAGTTTCATTAAGCTCAGTGTGGCTTACTATTGAGTAAACATGGCTAGATCTACACAGCTATAAAAAAATGCTCTGAAAAAGATCTGCAAAAAAGTCGTAAAGCTCACAGTTGAAAATATCACTGAGTTGCGATTTCAGCTCTACAGCACCATCTGGTGCCACAGTGTTACAGCGCATTTATAACGCTATATTTTGACTCATGTAGCTGAGTCCCACGTTTAGGAATGCACTGCGAAGGAGACTCTTTTGTGACGCTTCCTGCCTGATTGCATTTAAGGGGAAATGAGGCCAACCAAGGAAAAGACCGTTCCTCGAAACATTGTGAAATGTTGGGCTAGCTTTTAATGGTCAGCATAGTAATTTGTCGGGATTCGAATCTGTTTTAGAATTCGTTATGTGATTAATAGCTGGCGTCTCTGGATTCTTGCTTCACGTGTCCTGAACTGTTCTGAACTAACGGGTAGGATGCCTGTGCCAAGACTGGGATATACAGTGGACGCTCGGGTTGCGAACATGATCCGTGCGGGATGCACGTTTGCAACCCGTGTCTGCGCATGCACGGGTTGCGATTTGACCCTTCTGCGCATGCGCAACCGCCGAAACCCAGAACTACCCAATTCCAGTACTTCCGGGTTTTGGCGGTCCGTAACCCGAAAAAACACAACCTGAAGTGGCTGTAACCCGAGGTATGACTGTACTTGAACCGCCAGCCCAAGCCCTAGTCAGGTATTCTTAACTTGCATTTATTGAGGATGCAAGTTGCATTCATTGAGAATACATGTCTTCCTCTCTATCCCACTCTTCTTGAATTGAGCAAGGATGTCTGAAGGGGGAATTGTAAGCGCTTGCTGAAAGAACATTGGCTTCAGGCTGCTAGGCCTGAAAAATCCCCTGCACTTTTGGAACAGTTTGGCAGCTAAAATGTTGTGTGTCGAGGACCCTACAGCCACCCTCAAATAAAGACACAATTCGCACAGGTTTTTGGCATACATTTTGGCGACAACTTTATTGATGACAGAATGTGAGTGGTTGCTTAGGCATTGGTTCGCAACTATCTCTTTCTGCTTAGAGGTAGGAACAGAACTGACATCCGCAAGCCTGTGAAAGTCAATAAGGAAAAACATTTTGGGGAGAGAATAGAGCTGGGTGCCAGGCCCTCACCTCTCCCCAAATGCTCCCAGGGGCTCTTGCGTGGCCCTAGCCCCTTGACAGGGGTTCAGGCAAGAGCATGGCAAGCCCCTGGATTCCTTTAACGGAATTCCCTTGCAGCAGCAGCATCGGAGGGGCAGGCACAGCCAATCCTTACCCCTCCACCAACCAAATTTAACCAATACCTAAACGCAACCTTACAAGTTGTGACGATTTGCTACGCAGTAAGCAAAAACCAAATGGCCCCAGCCAATCAGCCAAATGGCAAAATTCCTACCAGGCCCCTGCCCCAAAGCAGACGACCCCATGGCAGGCATAGCAAGGTCAACGCACAGCCCTAAATATAGGGAGGGTGGGCGGGTGATCCAATGCGCGCAGCGTAAAGAGGAAGCTCAATGTTGCGCACAGGGAATAAACAGCCCCTCAACAGTCACTCATAAAATTGCTACACCAAATTCTCCCCAGTGACTGAGGGGTACCCAGATTTGTGGCCATCTATACTAACCCACCCAGCAAAAGAGGGATGTCTTGGTTGCCCCCACCACAACACGTGTTCTCCATGATGGAGAACACGCTTTGCCAACATAAGATATATATCCTGAGTTTTGCAGTCTGGGAGACAAGAAGGGGCCTGAGGGAAGAGGATCCAATAACCTATACCCTCCAACATTTCTTCAATGAAAATAGGTAAAGGTAAAAGACCCCTGGATGGTTAAGTCCAGTCAAAAGCGACTCTGGGGTTGCGGTGCTCGTCTCGCTTTCAGGCTGAGGGAGCCAGCATTTGTGCGCAGACAGCTTTCCAGGTCATGTGACTAAACTGCTTCTGGCTCAACGGGACACCATGATGGAAACCAGAGTGCCTGGAAGAAGAAGAGTTTGGATTTGATACCCCTATTTATCACTACTTGAAGGAGTCTCAAAGCGGCTAAGATTCTCCTTTCCCTTCCTCCCCCACAACAAACACTATGTGAGGTGAGTGGGGCTGAGAGACTTCAGAGAAGTGTGACTAGCCCAAGGTCACCCAGCAGCTGCATGTGGAGGAGCAGGGAATCGAACCCGGTTCATCAGATTACAAGTCCACCGCTCTTAACCACTACACCACACTGGCATGGAAACACCATTTACCTTCCTGTCGCAGTGGTACCTATTTATCTACTTTCACTCTCCAGTGGAACTACGGAACCCTATTCCATAATAATAATAATATACCCTGCCCAGACACTCTGGGTGGCTTCCAACATCTATAAAAACATAATAAAACATTGAAAACTTCCCTGTGCAGGGCTGCCTTCAGATGTCTTCTTGTTGTATAGTTATTTTTCTCCTTGGCTCAGGAGTCGGTTAACTCCATGCCCTCCAACATTTCAATGATGAAAATAGGGATGTCCTAAGGAAAAGTGGGACATTCCAGGATCAAATCAGAAACCAGGGTGGCTTCTGTAAATCCGGGCCTGTCCCTGAAAAATAGGGACACTCAGAGGGTCTGCTGAGTCTCTCCTTAAAATGCTGTTATTTCCTGGAAATCTATCTGTTCCCCTTTTCTTAGATTTGATCTTTGGAAAAACTGCAAACGTCAAAAAAGCACTGTAAGTATCTAGTATTCTTTTTCTCTGCCGAGAAACCTACCAGCTCAATCCGATGCATTTTCTACATAGAGCTAAGTGCTATTGAGTTCAGTGACACTTACCCCCAGTTATGTGCTTATAGAAAACTTATAAATACCTCAAAAAGGCTGCCCCTGGAACTTCCTATTGTTTGAAGATGTTGGGGAAAACATATTCACCTTTAATTAACTGCCCTGCATAAGATATCTAATGAAATCCATCATTTGCTCACTAAGCCCTTTGCTGTGCATTTATCAGAAACAGCCTCCTTACCTGAAAAGCATTTAAAGGTGGTGAGGTGAAACTGTATTTTCCTTGGGGATGTGCTACTGACGAGTCCTGTATGGATTTCTGGTGATGCTCCCACCCTATTTAAATAAGCAAATAAAAAGGGGGAGGAAGAAGACAGGAGAGCTTACATGCCCACCCAGAGGCACTTCTTCCCCCCATTTTGCGGCGAACGCAGATAATGTTGTCACTAGTGTTCATTAAATATCAATAGGCCGAAGGGAATGAACATGGCAGGGTTAAGATCTATGGTCGATGAAGAACTGCAGGCCTCATAAAGCTGTTTGAGGTGTAATATACGTTTATCATTGAATGCTCTAATAAGCCCCCCAAATTAGTGGGCAGAGTTCGACATATTGAACGTATAAAGTTGATGAGAAAGTTGATTTGAAAGGCGAGAGCTTTTATGGGTGGAGTGGGGGAAGGAAGTCAGGATGGGAGAGATCTCCCCCCAGTGATGTGTGCAAATGCAGACCATTTTTTTTTCAACTGCAGACTTCTCGCCTGAGACCTTAGGTTTGGCATGAATAAAGTGAACAGCAAATCCCTTTGTGGAGGCTATAAATTGTGCTGGCATTTATTTATTTTTGTTTAAGAAAGCTTAGGTATGCGAGAACAACCGAAATGTGCTTCTTTGTCTCTGTGTGCGGCAGGACCCTTGTTATTTCAACATTAAGACCGAAAATCACTCAAAAGATCCAAATTTTCTCCCTGTAGTGATACAAGAAGAGTGCTAAAGTTCCACCAGATTTTGACCAGGAGATCTGAGTATGATTGTAACACATGAGGGCAACTTCAATGGCAGTTCCCACCTCCCCTATGTGGGATGTGATACATAAGTAGCAGTCAAGTACAGTGGTACCTCTGGTTACGTACTTAATTCGTTCTGGAGGTCCGTTCTTAACCTGAAACTGTTCTTAACCTGAAGCACCACTTTAGCTAATGGGGCCTCCCGCTGCCGCCACGCCGCTGCTGCATGATTTCTGTTCTCATTCTGAAGCAAAGTTCTTAACCCAAGGTAATACTTCTGGGTTAGCGGAGTCTGTAACCTGAAGCGTATGTAACCTGAAGCGTATGTAACCCTAGGTACCACTGTACTACATTCCTTTTTTTCCTAGAGTGGACATGCAAGGGGATGTTTGGTCCAGCCAGTCGGAACTTCCTGTTTCCTCCTGGGCTGGGACATACTTCTTTTTGCATGTGACTAGAGGCGGGCGTGACCTTACCTGTCCAGGTAACACAAAAGGACAAGGCATGCAGCCATCTCTCTCTCTTTGACTTCCTCCATCGTAGGACCAACAGCTTTTTAGCCAGGGATGTTCTGTTGGCTAAAAGCCAACAGATGACAAAGGGACTATTCCCATATGGGACAGACCCACATGTATATACTTTGTAACTAAGTCTGCCTTAGCAGGACATTCCGGGATCAAATCAGAGACCGGGAAACAGCTTCTGTAAATCCGGGACTTTCCCCGGAAAATAGGGTCACTTGGAGGGTCTGCAAATTTTCCACTCCCTGTCAAAAGGAAATACCGATTTTGCCAGTTATCTTGGAAGCAATCCCTGTGGCTGGAATGAACTGCAAAAAATCCTCTGCATCTTCAGTTCCTCATCCTCTTAAGAAATATGTTTCCATGTGGCTGCGACTGGGGCATCTGTTTCTACACCTTGGGGAACACATGGAGGAATTATATAAATTGCAACACCCTCCCCCTGCAAATCCCTTTTGGAAAGAGTAGGGAAGAAATAGACATCATTAATCAGAGTACTCTAAAAAAACCCACAACAAACAGAACCCCTCTCTCAAAAACAAAACAAAAAAACACCCCTTCTTTTGACACCCCCTCTATAAAGTGAAATGGCATATTCTGTTTTTTAAACCCCCCACACCATTACATACTCAAAGCAATAGATATATATTGTACTACGGCGGTTCACTTCTTGTGGTTTCTCATGTTGGTATTGATAAAGTGTTATAATCAACACTTTGTCTTGCGGCCTCATTTTAATCCCCCCCCCTCCCCGCTCCGTGTGTTTATCTCGGTGGAGAACTCTAAACTATATTTTTTATAATGTCCTGCAAACTTTTATCTCCAGCTAGTGAAAAAGATTAATAATCCCCTTACCTTCACTGCAAAAGGTTTAATAAACAATGCTTAATTAAAACAAGGCAAGCGCAATAAACCCAAAGGGTTCTGCTTTAGTATTGCATATTTGTGTCATTTTTCTTGTTTGGTATGGGGGCTTTAAAAAAAAAAAGGCATTGGGAAGGGGAGGGGGAGACAGGGGAAGGGCCAGCCGAGAACATCAGAGTTTTTATATTTAATTGAACTAACAGCATGTGCTGACAAGTAATAAATAACAGCAGAACAGAGTGACTAAATAAATTGGTTTCCCCAAGCAATGATTCATCCTCTGTCTTTCATTGCCATCAAGTTAAGAGAGAGCTTCTCTTCTGTCACCTAGTAAGGAGAAATATTTAATAGTGTAACCATCTTTTCTTCTTCTTCTTCTTCTTCTTCTTCTTCTTCTTCTTCTTCTTCTTCTTCTTCTTCTTCTTCTTCTTCTTCTTCTTTTATTGCAGCTACAATGGACCTTTTAAGGGCCCAGAAGTACTAAGAATAAATAAAATTTGCAGTAATTAATAAAAGAAAACCAGGAGGTTTTTTTCCTCACAACACATGCTTATCACATGGAATTCGTTGGCACAAAAGCTGGTGATGGTCTCTGGCCTTATTATGCCTTTAAGGAAAAGGAAAGAAAGAAAGATTGGGCAAATTAATGCTAAAGGTGGGCTGAAAATGGGACCGTCCATCTCCTGTGAAAGTGAGGGGAGGGCAAGGCCCATTTCCACCTGACCTGGGGGTGGAGCCCAGACTCACCTTGAACAGCTAAAAGAGGCTCTTGGGAGGCTGGAGGGACAATGCTGGAACAACTCTTGTGTTGGGGCAACTGGCTAAAATGTTTTACAGTGTTTTTAATTTTGGTTCCTCTGTTTAGTGTTTGTTGGCTTGGGGTTGGTAAAATGTTGAGTTGGGGTTGGCGGTTACTTTAATTTGGGTATAACTGTAATCTGATTATTCTTATTATCTGTTGATTTATTGGTTTATCTATAGTCTGTATAAGATATTCTGTTTTTTAATGTTGGATGTTTTATTACATTTTAATATATGCTGTAAGCTACCCAGAGTGTCTGGGGAAACCCAGCTAGATGGGCAGGATATAAAGATACTATTATGATGGTCCCTAAGACAGGGATGTCCAACAGGTCAATTGTGATCTACTGGTCGATTGCAGGGTGTCTGTGGTCGATCGTTGTGGATCGTGGAGCCCTGCCCCCGTAAAAAAACCCAACAACTTTGGCTCCCTAAAAAAGCTCAACAACTTTGGTAGATCACTGCCAGTTTTTTATAGTGGGAGTAGATTGCAGTCTCTTGAAAGTTGGACATGCCTGCCCCAAGACAGTTGTCAGAGCCAACAAACCACAATGATGTTGCCATCAGCTGACATCTGACATCCATGAGTGCTCAGCCACTTAGTCTGCAAAATGGTTTTTTTTTTTTTTTTTTTAAAGAGATATCCTTCACCTCGTGAGGTATCAGGTTGTGAGCTTGGTTGCCAAGGGAAGAAACTGTGCCCTGCGCTGTAAAAGCTCTCCCTCGTATCACTGGTGCAGAAATGCTATCCAGTTTGTGTCATTGCAATCGCCTTGGGTATGTTCTGGTAAATCATTGATTGATCGATAATGTCTGGAGTAGCTGTACAGCCACAGCGATATAAACGTTACCATTTAAATGAATTTTCACAACGCCACATCCTCGGACTTCATGTGAGGTCAGTTCAGGAGCCTTCTACTTCACTACCGACAATGGAAAACAAAAATAAGATGTATTTACAGCGTAAACATTACGAAGGACATTAGCATATAAATAAACACAGATAATGGAGTAATAGTGTGAAGATATTTTTGCGGCTAATGTAATTTCCTCCAATGAAGTAAAGCCGGATATTCATGAACGACTTGCTAAAAGGGCTTTTGTAAGGAGTATAGGTGAAGGTTTGGCTCTATTTCTAATGTGAATTCATCGGAATAGGTTATAAACCATATGTGTTTGGGAACGCATTCCTTTGCAGTGTTTAGCGGCAGAATGGCATTCAGTCCAAAGAATCCCTTATTCATTTCCTAGCCACACAATGGGACAGAATAATGAAAATTTAAACTCTCATATCAATGCTTGAAAAAAGAGTGCATAAATGACTGGGCCCCATAGATGTATTTATACAGATTTTTAAACTCTGTGTTCCTTAAAGCTCCTGCAAGATAAGCACATTTTGTAATAAGTCATCCAAACATTTATTTATTTGTTTGTTTGTTTGCATGGGGTGGGCACTACCAATTGTCATCACTGGGTCAGAAATGTTTTGTACTGCTTTCAAAAAAAAAAAATTGGACCTTGACCACAGTTTTTTAAAGCAGATTTTTCCAATTGTACAAATTCCTGATCAGACAACCTAAAAAGCAAAGCGAAACAGGAACACAAAGCACACTTTGCTCCTTGTTTACACCCTGTATCAGTGGTGGCTTCCTGACAGGAGTCAGGAGTTCTTATCAACTAAAAGGGTAAAGGTAAAGGACCCCTGACAGTCAAGTCCAGTCGCAGATGACTCTGGGGTTGAGGCGCTCATCTCGCTTTACAGGCCGAGGGAGCCGACGTTTGTCCGCTCTGCAGACAGTTTTTCTGGGTCATGTGGCCTCCTCTAAAAACTAGGTGTGTCTTATGGTGAGTGTGTCTTATAGATTGAAAAATATGGTAATTCCCCTCCTCCATTTTTTTCAAATCACACATTACTAGCTTTTTAACTGCACATTTCCACCTTACTCTACATTTGAGGCCTTATTTCTCACAGGGTCTAACTGCGCACTAAAAACAACAAAACATTGACTTTTACTTTGTTAGAAGAGAGGTCTGGAAATGTTAGAGTAGCTAAATTGCAGCTGGGAAGCCAACGTCATGTGCAATGCCGACTCCTTTCTTGGAATTGAAGCAATGTCCAAACACTTGTTAAAATATTCAACAGCTTTTACTTGCAGAGCATATAGCTGAAGAAGAATATATGCAAAGTGTTTGCATTCACATACTTATCCAAGCACGGGCTTCGTTTTTTAGTTGAAGACAGCAGCTTCTTCCTTAAACATTCAAATAAACCGTGTCTTTCTCTCTTTCCAGTATTCCAGCTGGGCCGTGCAGTTCCTTCTGAGAGGTTCCCACTCTCTCCTTCCAGCAGACTTCTCCTGACTGCTTCTTTGAGAGAGCATCAACTTCTTTCTGCCACATACATTCACACAAGATATACCATACTTTTCCATGTATAAGAGAAGGGTTTTTAATTAGAATACTATGTTCAAAATCTGGGGTTGTCTAATACATGGATAGTGCATAAGGGGGACGTGGTATTGGTTGCTGCCGTGAGCCTGAGATTGTCAGTGGCTATTGGACATGTTATTGGTTGCTGCGGCAAGGGCTGGTCTTGATTGGCTGTCGCTGCGGCAATTGGGTGGGCAATTGGGGGCTTCTGCAGGTGAGATTGGTGGCTTGCGAATGGTCATGTGGGTGAGCGATTTTCGGCAGTCCCCCAAAAAAGCTCAAAAACTCTGGACAATCTCCCCCCATTTTCTTAATTTGGAGTCCCCCAAAATAGGGTGCGTCTTCTACACGGGGGCGTGTTATACAAGGAAAAGTACGGTACTTTGTTAGGGTCAAACTCTGTGGCAGCTGAGATAGAATACAGTGGACACTGGGGTTGCGAACGTGATCCGTGCAGGAAGCACGTTCGCAACCCGCAGCGCCACGTCTGCACATGCACAGGTTGCAATTTGGCACTTCTGCGCATGCGCAAGCGCCGAAATCCGGAAGTAACCCGTTCGGTACTTCCGGGTTCGGCGCGGTGTGCAACCCGAAATTGCGCAACCCGAAGCGTCTGTAACCCAAGGTATGACTGTACATTTTATCCACAATGAGTCAGACATAATACAGGCTGCCAGGAAGACTCCAAGTGGTTGTTGTCTATATATTATCCCAGCATATAGTGATATAATCTTCTTAGTAAGCTCGGAAAGCCACTTGATGGTCCACCAAGACCGACTTTTCTTCAATCATATTGTTGATAACATTCCATGTAGCAACAACTCTGCCAAGAGATGCTTAATGAACTTTGAGGGGGGGGGGGAGTTCTGAATAGAAAAGGTTCCATTATCAACAAATAGTAGCTGGAAAGAACTAAATAGGATTATGAAGATTATCCTTCTTTAACAATGCCTTAAATTTTTATCTCCTTATCCTTTCCTCATTGCTTTCTCTCTCAAGACATTATGGTTTATTGTGTCTCCGCAAGGTACCTTGCATGTGATTTACACACTGAACGGGCCTGCATTTCAGAGCAAGTTAATGATATAATATCCCCATTTATATTCAGAGCAGTCAACACTTTCCAGCTCTCGGAATAATAAAACCACCTGCATTTAATATACATGGAAAAATGGGGAGGCAAATAGCAGATATGGCACAATCAGATAAGTGTAATCAGATAAAATATCACAATATTATAGCAGATCAGCATCTGGTAATGACTTGAATTTTAAAAGACTGACAAACAGCATGGCCTAAAGCAATCAGGCATACCTCATTCTGAGCTACTTATCCCAGATATGATTGCTCTTCTCGTATGTTTCTAGCAGATTAAACATTTGGGGTTTCTTAGTTTAACACTTCTAGTGCTGGGTGCCTCTCTGGTGGGAAAGCACCAAAAGATGAATGAATGGGGGGCTTCCTCCAATCGTTACAGTTAACGGAGCCAAATTGTTCGCAGCAATCTCACTTTATAGATGGGCACAGCTGCTGGTGTGTTCCGTCAGCCTCTTTTGCATTCATCATGGTCGCTTTCCCCCACATCTAGCTTTCATACTCTCCAGCATTTCTCCGATGAAAATAGGGATGTCCTATTCCATCAACATCACCACCATCATCACCATCACCATCATTTTATTATTTGTACCCTGCCCATCTGACTGGCTTACCCCAGCCACTCTGGGCATGCTTCCTTTTTTAAAAAATAAAAAATTAAATTTTATTAAACAAGAAAAACTTAAAATACGTACAATACTGACATACAAACATTCAATGAATTTTAGAGATTGTAAAGAGTATAAATAGAAAAAAGAACAGAAGAAGAAAAAAGAAAGAGAAGGAAATAGATGAATGTGTGAATAGAAAAAGAACATAATTATATCTTCGCGAATCAGTGAAGAAAAGAAACTTCCGACTAAGCCCATTGTACTGATTTACAATTAAACTATTATTTAGACTGGAGAAGGAACTGGCAACCCACTCCAGTATTTTGCCATGAACACTTCATGGAGAAAAGGAGAAGCTTTGAGAAGAAATTCCAAGGCATGCTCTGGTTCATGGGGTCACAGAGAGTTGAGCAGGACTAAGACGACTGAACGATGAACGATTATTTACACAGTTACACAAAGTTGTTTTTCTTTGACCTAATTTGACATTTTCTAACAAATATTTTATATTGCATGGTTCATTCAATATCTGCCAGGAAGCTTTTATTGTCACAGTACCCTTTGAGATATTCCTTAATTATTATCCATTCCTTATTAACTTCTTGCTAGTTGTAAGTACTCTGTTAATTTGGCTTGCCACTCAATATTTGGAGGGATGATTTTGCTCTTCCAATTTCTTGCTATTAGAATCCTTGCTGCAGTTGATACATACATGAATAGTGGTCTAAACTTCTTTTTAATTTCTACTGTCATAAGTCTAATAGAAATTCCTCAGGTTTTTTAGGGAATGGGATCTGAAACATTTTCTTTAACTCATTATAAATGATGTCCCAAAAATCTTTGATCTTTTCACATTCCCACCACATGTGCATATATGTTCCCATGTGGAGCATGCTTCCAACATGTATTAAAACATAAGAAAGCATGAAACATGTTTTCCTCTTCCGGGGTGGGTGCCATTGCTGCTGCAGCTCCAAGATGGGCGAGTTTATGAAACCAAGGAAAGTAGTCCTTGTCCTTGCTGGGCGTTACTCCGGATGCAAAGCTGTTATTGTTAATAATATGGATGGTGGCACCTCTGACTGCCCTTACAGGCATGCTCTGGTGGCTGGCATCAATCGCTACCCACACATAGTGACGGCCAGCATGGGGAGGAGGAGGAGGAGGAGGAGGAGGAAGAAGAAGAAGAAGAAGAAGAAGAAGAAGAAGAAGAAGAAGAAGAAGAAGAAGAAGAAGAAATTTTTATTTATACCTCGCCCTTCCCAGTTCAAAAACCGGGCTCAGGGTGGCTAACAACAAATTTAAAACACTTAATTATAAAAGCAGCATAAAATACAGTATAAAAAACATGAATAACAATAAAAATCAAAAATCAATTAGATAATCCCCAGGCTAGCTGGCTGAATTGGTCCTACTTGGGCCAGCGAGGAGGCCAGGGGAGAATTAGCTGTGGAGTCTCAGAGTGGGTGATCTTCATAAAAAGGGAGGGGGAGGGAAGAGAAGGGAAATAAAAGATCAGGGTGAATTCAAATTAAAGGCCTGGTGGAATAGCTCTGTCTTACAGGCCTGACGGAAGGAGGTTAAATCCTGAAGGGCCCTAGTCTCATGGGACAGGGCATTCCACCAGGTCAGAGCCATCACTGAAAAGGCCTTGGCCCTGGTGGAGGATAGTCTAACTTCCTTAGGGCCTGGGACCTCTAAACTATGGTTGCTCATGGACCTTAAGGTCCTCTGCGGGGCATACCAGGAGAGGCGGTCCCGTAGATACAAGGGCCCTAAGCCACAAAGGGCTTTAAAGGTCAAGAAGAAGATTGCCAAGTGTTCCAAGATCAAGTCCTTTGTGAAGGTCTACAATTATAACCACTTGATGCCTACCAGGTACTCTGTGGATATTCCCCTTGACAAGACCGTTGTCAACAAGGATGTCTTTATTATTATTTTAAAAATTTTTATTCATTTTTCTTCTTCATTCATTACATACCTCTCAGTTTCTTAACATTTACTATATATTCCTCCCTCCCTCCCCTCCAGGTCTCCCCCCAACTTCCGCTTCTGGTTTGTTTCTCTTTTCACCCACTTTGCTATCTCCTAACAGAAAAGGTTATTTTTATTTTTTTATAATTTTTTTATTAGATTTTCCACAGTGATAACACAAACCACAAAGCAAAATAATACACAAAAACAGAAAAAGAAAAAGAAAAATGAAGAAAGAAAGGGGGGAAAAGGGGGGGGGGACAAGAAACAGATAAACAATAACAACAAAGTTAATTATTCAGAAATCCAACCTTTTAAACATCTTGGTTGACTTCCTCAAATCCCTCCCTTCTGAGTTTCCTTGTAATTAAAAGTAACAGCTTTCCAATATCATTATTAAACTAAAACAATTTTCAATTATAGTCCATCTTATTCACTTTTCTTAACTTTCTAAATCCCATTTATTTGATTATAACTTAATTTAATCCTAGGCCTATTTGTTTCTTTCAAGTAATTTCTAATTTTTTATATGACAATATTTATTCAAATAGTCCTTGAATTTCCTCCAGTCCTCTTGAAACTCCTCTTCTTTCTGGTCGCAGATTCTTCCAGTCAGGTCAGCTAGCTCCGAAAAGTCCATCATCTTCATTTGCCAATCTTCCACTGTTGGTAGTTCTTGTGTTTTCCTAACAGAAAAAGTTATTAATAACATAACATCAAGCCTAAAAACATAAAAATAAAAGTAAATACACTATAATATTTCACTATTTTCTAAACATTTTCTAATACTAATAATGTGAATGTTCATTTAAATCCTGCCATCAAGTCTATTGACTTTCTTTGTTTCTGCAAATATAATATAAATGGTTCCCATTCTTTTTTCAAAGTCACTGTTGTCTTTTTCTCTTAATCTATCTGTCATTTTTGCCAGTTCTGCATAGTTCATCAATTTCTCTTGCCATTGTTCTTTAGCTGGTATTTCTCCAGTCTTCCAATTTTGTGCAATCAACATTTTTGCTGCTGTAGTGGCATACATAAATAAACTCCTCATTTCTTTTGGTATGTCTTGACCTAAAATAACTAGCAAAAAGGCTTAACAAGGTGGTCTTTAGGGACCCTGCGCTGAATCGTAAGGCCTGGCAAGAGGCCAAAGTGAAATTTGAGGAGAGATACAAAGGACGCGGGTGGTGCTGTGGGTTAAACCACAGAGCCTAGGACTTGCTGATCAGAAGGTCAGCGGTTGGAATCCCCGCAATGGGGTGAGCTCCCGTTGCTCGGTCCCTGCTCTTGCCAACCAAGCAGTTCGAAAGCATGTCAAAGTGTAAGTAGATAAATAGGTACTGCTCCGGTGGGAAGGTAAACAGTGTTTCCGTGCGCTGCTCTGGTTCGCCAGAAGTGGCTTAGTCATGCTGGCCACATGACCTGGAAGCTGTACACCAGCTCCCTCAGCCAATAAAGCGAGATGAGCACCGCAACCCCAGAGTCAGTCATTACTGGACCTAATGGTCAGGGGTCCCTTTACCTTTTACAAAACAGACAAGAACAAGTGGTTTTTTCAGAAGCTCAAATTCTGAGCGGCCTGCAATTGCACCAAGAAATATTTTTGAAAAGCCAAAAAAGAAAAAGAAAGAAAGCATTAAACATAAAAAACCCTTCCCTATACATTACTGCCATCAGATGTCTTCTAAAAGTTACTTACCTCCTTGGCTCAGAGGTCGCATAACTCCATATCCTCCAACATTTCTCTGATGAAAACAGGGACGTCCTAAGGAAAAGCGGGACATTCCAGGGTCAAATCAGAGACCAGGACGGCTTCTGTAAATCCGGGACTGTCCCTGGAAAATAGGGGCATTTGGAGGGTCTGAGCTTTTCCCCAAACTGAAGGCTAATGTAAGAAATTTAGAGCAGCTACCTCTAGTTGGCATCCATGTGGGACAACAATGAAGCCACAGCTGGGAGACACTTGCAAGGGCAGTGCTGTTTGTGTGAACTGGTACGCCCACACAGAGGCTGTGCCTCTCTGAACTAATCCAGAATGCGGCAGCTAGACTGGTGTCTGAGAGCGGCCACTGAGACCACATAACACTGGTCTTGAAAGACCTACATTGGCTTCCTGTACGTTTCTGAACACAATTCAAAGTGTTGGTTCTGACCTTTAAAGCCCTAAACGGCCTCGGTCCTGTATACTTGAAGGAGCGTCTCCACCACCACCGTTCAGCCCAGACACAGAGGTCCAGCTCTGAGGGCCTTCTGGAGGTTCCCTCACTGCGAGAAGCGAAGTTATAGGGAACCAGGCAGAGGGCCTTCTTGGCAGTGGCATCCGCTCTGTGGAACGCCCTCCCATCAGATGTCAAGGAGATAAACGACTACACAACTTTTAGAAGACATCTGAAGGCAGCCCTGTGTAGGGAAGTTTTTAATGACTGATGTTTTAATGTATTTTTAATCTTTTGCTGGAAGCCACCCAGAGTGGCTGTGGAAACCCAGTCAGATGGGCGGGGTAGAAATAATAAATTGTTATTATTATTATTATTATTATTATTATTATCCGAAGGAGCTGTTCGGATTTCAGAGGAAATTCCCATCAGAGTCTCCCCTGAAATGCAAAAAACAGCTTAGGAGAGACTATTTTTGTGGCAGAGAGAAAAAGAGTTAAACTTTCCCCCCACCCCAGGTCCAGTGACTGCTGGAGCTTTTACCTGGCTGCTATTACATTACAACAACAACAACAACAACAACAACAACAAGCCATGCTAATGACATTAATACAATTAATTTCACAGCTACTGTAGTTTAGCCCTGAGTGAGCTGATTCCCTCCTGTAGAAATCCACAGCTGATTTTACACAGCAACTTTGGCTCTGATGAACAGCCTGGATAATGGAAGCTTCAGGGGTGAGAAGCATTTTTAATTTCTCTCTCTCTCTTCTCTTCAGTCTTCCACGTTACAAGCTGCAGGAAAGCAGATCTCCTGTCTCACTTATTAGGACTTGGGAGTTTATTCACGTCTGTTGACAGGGCTCCTGGTTAGACTTTGGGATCTACAAACTTGGAAGAAGACTGTTATGCAAAGTAGTCCCTGCACCTCGCCTGTAGTACTCTGAGCATTCACCCGTGTGTTTGCTGGAGCATCAGGCAAATTCTTCACAGAGCAGTGTTAAAAGAAAGTGCCTTGTATACTACTGTAAAGCGTGGGGAAGGGGGAAAGAGCAAAAGAAACATGCCTTCATTGATCACATATGGGATTCTAATTAGGGGATTAAAGAGAACATAATATTCAGAGCTCATTATTCAAAAGCAGTTACAAGGTTCAAGAGTTCTCTCCATCTGGTTTAAAAGCAAGGTTTTGAGAAGTTGAATATGAAGCAGAGCAGAGCGAGGACTCTCTCTCTCTGGAGCAAAACAGGAAAGAGAGTACCCAATAGCTATGAGTATCAGAGATCTTTCACACATCTTACACCAGCTCCTGCTTCAATCAGGTTAGTAATGTGAATGCAAAACTGACCAGAATGGCCCCCCTGCTTTGTTCTTCTGTATGATCAACAATCAGATGTTAATATTTGTTATGGAAAAATCTAGGTGTGAGGCTGCTCAGTCACCCAGCTCCTCAGGCAGAGCCCGCGGGTCCCTGCGGAATAAAGGAAGGAGTCCAGCCACCAACCGGAGCAAATAGCTGTAGACCAAAGTTTATTGCGCAGCAGGTTCAAAGAGGAATTTTGAACCGTGAGGATGGGGTGACAAAGACTTTTAAAACTTTCCCACCATATCCCAGAATACAGTTCGTACAGCATCATTGATATGTCATTGCTACATCACTGACACGTCACAAAAGGGGAGGGGTAGACAGAGTTACACTAGTTTAACCTTGGCAAACATGTCCAGACAAGTTCTTGGTACAAGATTAGCATAAGCAGACATGGCAGGGCAAGACTCAGGTATAAGATTTGTTGTTTAGTCGTTTAGTCGTGTCCGACTCTTCGTGACCCCATGGACCAGAGCACGCCAGGCACACCTGTCTTCCACTGCCTCCCACAGTTTGGTCAAACTCATGCTGGTAGCTTCGAGAACACTATCAAGCCATCTCGTCCTCTGTCGTCCCCTTCTCCTTGTGCCCTCCATGTTTCCCAACATCAGGGTCTTTTCCAGGGAGTCTTCTCTTCTCATGAGGTGGCCAAAATATTGGAGTCTCAGCTTCAGGATCTGTCCTTCCAATGAGCACTCAGAGCTGATTTCCTTAGGTATAAGATTAGCATAGGCAAACACCTCCGAAGTCCCACCACCCAAAATATAATAGAACTTCCTTTGCATGTCTTGCCCCTTGGCAAGTTTGGTGATAGGATTAGGTTTTCCTTGGCCAACAATCAGCTCAGCAATTGTCACCTCTGGTAACTTTCTGGAGTCCCTTTCAAGGGGAAAATAGCTTTGGAATGGAGGAAACTGGCAAAGGAGTTGATTTTATAATATTTTTAAAGCTAGGTAACTTCCCTGAGCTGTCAAGTTGAAAGGATACATTCAGGCATAATATTTGTAACATTTAAATTTAAAGATGTGCCCCCCCCCGTAATTTCTGTAACAATACAGTGGTACCCCGCAAGACGAACGCCTCGCAAGACGGAAAACCCGCTAGACGAAAGGGTTTTCCGTTTTGGAGGCGCTTCACAAAACGAATTTCCCTATGGGCTTGCTTCGCAAGACGAAAGCCCATAGGGAAATCTCCGGGGACCTCTTTTAAATGCTAGCGGTGGGGAGCAAAGCCTTTCCCCCCCCTCCGGCCTTCAGAAGAGGTCCAGGAAGGCTGGCGGGGGCCGAAAGGCTTTGCTCCCCACCGCCAGCATTTTAAAAGCAGTCCGGGATAGCAGGGAAGCGCTTCCCGCTATCCCGGACAGCTTTTGAAGGCAGGAGAGGTCCGCGAAGCCTGGGCGCGCTGATCTCAGTGCGCGCAGGCTTCGGCATGCCGGCAACTCTCCGCAAGCAGCGGCAGCGCTGCTGCTGCTCGCGGAGAGGTCCGCGAAGCCTGGGCGCGCTGATCTCAGCGCGCGCAGGCTTCGGCATGCCGACAACTCTCCGCAAATAGCGGCAGCGCTGCCGCTGCTCGCGGAGAGGTCCGCGAAGCCTGGGCGCGCTGATCTCAGCGCGCGCAGGCTTCGGCATGCCGGCAACTCTCCGCAAGCAGCGGCAGTGCTGCCGCTGCTTGCGGAGAGGTCCGCGAAGCCTTGGCCGGACAGCTTTTGAAGGCAGGCAGGGGGGACAAAGACTTTCGCCCCCCGCCAGCCTTCAGAAGAGGTCCAGGACCTCTTCTGAAGGCTGGCGGGGGGCAAAAGTCTTTGTCCCCCCTGCCTGCCTTCCCAGGGGCTTTTAAATCGCCCCGGACAGCGGAGAAGTCCTCCGCTGTCCCGGGGCGATTTTAAAATGCCGCCCGCCAGCATTTTAAGATCGCCCCGGACAGCGGAGAAGCCCTCCGCTGTCCCGGGGTTTTTTAAAATGCTGGGGTGGGTGGGAAGAAAAGCCCTTGTCCCCCCCCCCCAGCCTTCAGAAGAGGTCGGGGGACAGACTGTCCCCGGACCTGGTCTGAAGTCGGTTTCCCTAGGAACGCATTAGTTGATTTTCAATGCATTCCTATGGGAAACCGTGCATCGCAAGACGAAAAGCTCGCAAGAAGAAAAAACTTGCGGAACGAATTAATTTCGTCTTGCGAGGCACCACTGTATCTGTAACAATTTGAGCAGAGAGGTGCTCAAAAAGCTTAGAACTTTGTGTGTGAAAAGCAACTTGTGTTCCCAGCACAGTCTGATGAGATATGGAATTCAGGGCCATCTTAAGCATATCTGGCGCTGTGGTGCAAATATCCCTCCGGCCCCCCCCCCATTTCCCAGAGTTGTCAGCCTTTTTTAAGGGGGGGAGACCCTAAAGTTGTTGACCTTTTTTAGAAAAGGTTCCCCTGAGTTATTGACTTTTTTGGGGGAGCTGACACCACGCTTACACATTATCTCTAACAAGCCCTTAGAACGAAATAAAATGAAAAGGCAGAAGAAAATCTAAGGAAGTCCTCAATTCCAAAGCAAGACTCATTCAAAACTCAGCAGTTCTTTCTGATTCATCCCCATGATTCAAATCGTCACATATCAAAAAGTTAAAGCAATCACCAGTTTGTTGTTCTTTAAACAAGTTAATAAAGACACAGACAATGAAGTTCCCGGCCAATTTGTTTTTAAGTACAAAGCTGATGTTTTCAAATATTGTGGGGAGTGGGTATAAAGCAGTGACATCCTGAACCTAAAAAGGACCCAAAACTTGGGTCACAAAGGCTGCAGCCCTAACTGCACTTACCTGAGAATAAGCCCTGCTGAATCTAATAGGACCTTACTTCTGAGTAGACAGTAGGACTGCAGCAAGAAACACAGCTGGGAACTGGCAGAATCCGAGACCAGGGAGAAGAGTCGGTGGAAGAAGATTGGAAGAAATTTAAGGACTATCTACAGAAATATTGTAAAATTAATGAATGTTAGAATGATATTGGATAGAAATTAAGTGGTTTTCAGCTGTAATACTATAAGGGAACATGAAAAATGGATTATTAATAGGTAAAAATTTAACGTTACAATATTTTAAGATTAAAGATTAGGATAAACAAAGAGGGTAAGGATTTGCTGAACCAACAAACTGAACTGGAATACAAAAAAGGGAGGCGTGAGGAGGTCCGGGAAATAAGCTAATGAAAAATAAGTAATGGAAAGATTGAGTTGTTTTTAGCCATTTTTATTTTTGTACTTTTTTCTTCTTTTGTTTTTGTTTTGTAACATTTTGAAAATCTTAATAAATATCTTTTTTTAAAAAAAAGAAACACAGCTGGGAATTAGGGCTTTCTGTTTTAAGTCTCAGCCAGAGGAAAATGTAATATTGGAGAATAGGGAGAAAGGAATATGAATAGATTGCGGGGAGGGGGCTGACAAGAGACCAGAAACCACAGCTAGCAGGACAAGGCACACTTTCTGGGGAGCAAGTCTTACACACAGTTGCTTGGGGCGAGGACTGCAGAGGGACCATAGTTGGGTTGTGCATGTGTGCTCCCAGAGCTTGTTGGGGCTGGTGAGGGAAGCCCGGGTCCCCCCCACCAGCCCCAGGGACCACACATTTGCTCCATAAGACACACAGACATTTCCCCTTAGATTTTAAGAGGAAAAAGGTGCGTCTAATGGAGCGAAAAATATGGTACTTTACAGCAGGGATAGGAAAGCTGAGGCCCCCGGATGTTTTTGGACCACACCCTCCAGGAGTCCCTATTTTTCAGGGACCGTCCCGGATTTACTGAAGCTGTCCCAGTTTCTGATTCGATACCGGAATCTCCCGCTTTTTGTTGGCCTCCCGCACGGATCACGTTCGCAACCTGAGCACGCACTGCAAAGGCCTTTATGAAGCCTTGAATCAGCTTGCCACTGCCTTATTTTATAATACTGCAATCCTGCTATCCCAGCTGTCCAGAATCCGGTTACTTGAATTCTCTGATTATTCCAATTTCTTCACACAGTCAGAATAACCCTCTGTAAATAGCTCCCTGATTTATCACATGATGATGATGATAATGATGACGACAACAACGACAATGACGACGACGACAACAACAACAACAACAACATATTCATACGCCACTCTGGGCAGCTCCCAACAGAATATTAAAAACACAATAAAACATCAAACATTAAAAAACTTCCTTAAACAGGGCTGCCTTCAGATGTCTTCTAAGAGTCAGATAGTTGTTTATTTCCTTGACATCTGACAGGAGGGCATTCCACAGGATGGGTGCCACTACCGAGAAGGCCCTCTGCCTGGTTCCCTGTAACCTCAATTCTCGCAGTGAGGGAACCACCAGAAGGCCCTCGGAGCTGGACCTCAGTGTCCGGGCTGAACGATGGGGCTGGAGACGCTCCTTCAGATACATCATGGGGTGTAACCCAAATCATGTTTCATGCACAGCAACCGGGAAGAGTCAAAGGGTTAACTAACCAGTTGTATGTTGGTAAACCAGGTGCAGAATTGGAAATCAAAGTTAATCAAGGATCCAGACTCCTCACTTTCCCGTGTAATCTCTCCTGTCACAATGATTTGTAATCGTGCGCATAAAGCAACGCCCAAAGAAGGCTTATTGTTAACAAAGCAGTAATGCAATTCTTTTTGATGTTGGGTTCTGTTTGTTTGTTCTAATATAAAACAGATTTCTTACCTGCATAAAAGAGTCGCAAGGCATTTCTGACTTTGTTCCCTCCACAAGACTGTATATTCTTCTACTGCTTGGTAACTGCAGGAGATTGGTGAGCAAATTTATTAGGCATGCATTGTGCCCATGGAAATAGATGAAGAATGATTTGTCATGAGTCTCTCTTTGTTTCGATAAAATGCACAGCTCTCAGATGAGAGATATATCTGCATTTCTCTTTTGTCTTCTTCCTCTTTTCTGTTGCCTTATTGCTTGGGGCTACAATCCTATTGTCCTTGCAGCTTTCCTTGCAATTCCTTTTTGTCTGCAATCATTCTCAAAATAGTGGTGGGGTGTTTTTTATTTGCCCCAGGGAAGTTTCACACAGGACTATAGCAGAGGGCCTGTGTTGTATGGCAGGATGCAACCATGATATTAAAGATCTGCACCCTTTAGAAGCATACAGAATTGTTCCTTTTTAAGAACTAATCACAGTTAACAATGAAGCCATGTTGGGAAAAGTGTGGGGATCCCAGGAATAAGGGAAGCACACCTGTCTGCTGCCTCTGGAATGCTACAGAGTTCTAAATGCACAGCCTTCCAGCTTATCATTGTCCTAGAACAGTGTTGGGGAACCTTTGGCCTTCCAAATGTTGCAGGATTATTATGAATAATAATGTTATTATTTGTACCCCGCCCATCTGACTGGGTTTCTCCAGCCACTCTGGGTGGCTTCCAGCAAATATAAAGGCATAATAAAACATCAAACATTAAAAACTTCCCTATACAGTGGTACCTCAGGTTAAGAACTTAATTCGTTCTGGAGGTCCGTTCTTAACCTGAAACTGTTCTTAACCTGAGGTACCACTTTAGCTAATGGGGCCTCCTGCTGCCACCACATGATTTCTGTTCTCATCCTGAAGCAAAGTTCTTAACCCAAGGTGCTATTTCTGGGTTAGCGGAGTCTGAACCTAAAGCGTCTGTAACCCGAGGTACCACTATATAGGGCTGCCTTCAGATGTCTTTTTGTATAGTTCTTTATCTCCTTGACATCTGAAGGGGGGGGTGTTCCACAGGACGGGTGCCACTACCGAGAAGTGTTTGATTCACTTCACTTCTCACAGTGAGGGAAACGCCAGAAGGCTCTTTGAGCATGGGCATAGCCAAGGGGGGCGGGCAGAGGGGAACTGCCCCCCAATCAATTAAAAAATAATTAGAAAAACTTAACTAACTGACCAATTACATTGGTTCTGCTTCCCCAACAAAGTCCTGCCCCCACCCTAACAAAAATCCTGGCTACACCCATGCCTTGGAGCTAGACCTCAGTGTCTGGGCTGAACGATGGGGGTGGAGACGTTCCTTTAGGTATACAGGACTGAGGCCATTTAAGGCTTTAAAGGTCAGCACCAATACTTTGTCTTTGTCCAGGGAGTTTTCTTGGCAGGGATACTGGAGTGGCTTGCTGGTTCCTGCTCCAGGTGGATCACGTTTGGTCAAAACGTGACCTGTCCGTCTTGGGTAGCCCTTCACGGCATAGCTTATAGCGTCTCTGAGTTATTCAAGCCCCTTCACCATGTCAAGGCAGTGATCCATGAAGGGGTCTCCTGAGAAATCTCCATGTGGGACAAGAGGCTACAGTTAGAACTGGATATGGAACAACTGATTGGTTCAAAATTGGGAAAGGAGTACGACAAGGCTGTATATTGTCTCCCTGCTTATTTAACTTATATGCAGAATTCATCATGCGAAAGGCTGGGCTAGATGAATCCCAAGCCAGAATCAAGATTGCTGGAAGAAATATCAACAACCTCAGATATGCAGATGACACAACCTTGATAGCAGAAAGTGAGGAGGAATTAAAGAACCTTTTAATGAGGGTGAAAGAGGAGAGCGCAAAATATGGTCTGAAGCTCAACATCAAAAAAACTAAGATCATGGCCACTGGTCCCATCACCTCCTGGCAAACAGAAGGGGAAGAAATGGAAGCAGTAAGAGGTTTTACTTTTTTGTACTCCATGATCACTGCACATGGTGACAGCAGTCACAAAATTAAAAGACGCCTGCTTCTTGGGAGAAAAGCAATGACAAACCTAGACAGCATCTTAAAAAGCAGAGACATCACCTTGCCAACAAAGGTCCGTATAGTTAAAGCTATGGTTTTTCCAGTAGTGATGTATGGAAGTGAGAGCTGGACCATAAAGAAGGCTGATCACCGAAGAATTGATGCTTTTGAATTATGGTGCTGGAGGAGACTCTTGAGAGTCCCATGGACTGCAAGAAGATCAAACCTATCCATTCTTAAGGAAATCAGCCCTGAGTGCTCACTGGAAGGACAGATCCTGAAGCTGAGGCTCTAAATACTTTGGCCACCTCATGAAAAGACTCCCTGGAAAAGACCCTGATGTTGGGAAAGATGGCGGGCACAAGGAGAAGGGGACAACAGAGGACAAGATGGTTGGACAGTGTTCTTGAAGCGACCAGCATGAGTTTGACCAAACTGCGGGAGGCAGTGGAAGACAGGAGTGTCTGGCGTGCTCTGGTCCATGGGGTCACGAAGAGTTGGACACGACTAAACGACTAAACAACACCACCACCACCAATACTTTGAATTGTGCTCGGAAACGTACTGGGAGCCAATGTAGATTCTTTATTTTTTTTTAAGAATAATTTTTATTAACCGACCAATCAAATCAAACCAAATTACATAAATTCCAAATTACACAGCCGAATTTTAAATTTTTGTTGGGGGTACCCATATTTCAAGTTCCGAAGGGATCCAATCAACTTCTTACTTCTTACTGCTGTTTTAATGTCCACAAATCTAACCTTATGATATTCACAGTACTATCCAGTCCTTTCTTATTATTTTTCCACATCTCTTGTTGTTATTTTCATATATTTTTCCTTTCTCTTTGTGACCTCTGATAGTCTCCGCAAGCTGGTTAGAACAGTTTGTAATCCTGCGTGGATATTATTTTTTTTATCCAGTAGCCATATCCAGACGTTTTCCATATAACATCACTTCCATACATCAAAACAGTCTTAGCGTCATTAATCTTCACCAATCTGCCTCCTTTCTCAAAACCTCTGAGGAGATTCACTAGGAATGCAGTCTGAAAACAAGTCCATTCTTCCTCCCGGCTATAAATCCTTTGGCAAGATGGCGACTCCGAATTAATTGCTGCGCCATTCCCAAAAGCTCTTATTGCTTCTCAGTCTCCATAAAGCATACTTTTGGTTTAAGTTTATCTCCACACAGACCTTAATCATCCTGCTTGGGTCAGTTCAACCGACGGTTCTAATGAGGAGGGGTTCTTGTAAATCACATAGAAGGAAAGTAAAAAAGGTCCCCCCCCATTCAGCCCCGTTGTCAACATACCCCGCCTTTGGTGTATCTTCATCGTAAAATATTCCTGTTACTCCAGCCCGTCGTCTTCTTTCGCAGAGGTCACTTAAATTAGCAGACTTCACTCCCCTTCTTCACTTGAAATATGTGCATTTGCTTCTTTTGTAATTAATTATTCCAAATTGCTGCAACTAGTGCGCGATCAGAGACAGCGTCCAGGAGAGCCGAGGTCCACCCGGGGGCATTCTGCCTAGGGCCCTCACCCCCTTCTTTCAAATTAGGGGGTGATTTATGGGCACAGCAGGCAAGGGCAGTGTTCCCCATTTCCTTGGGGCAACAAGGGAGGCTGCCTACTCCCATAACAGCCTCTTAATTACCCCGTGTGGGTCGGAGTGATGGTATTGTCGGCCATCTTCCAATGCGCCCCCTAGTGGCCGCCAATGTAGATTCTTTAGGACCAGTGTTATAGGGTCCTGGCAGCCACTGCCAGTTACCAGTCTGGCAGCCGCATTCTGGATTAGTTGTGGTTTCTGAGTCACCTTCAAAGGTAGCCCCACGTAGAGCGCATTGCAGTAGTCCAAGCAGGAGATAACCAGAGCATGCACCACTCTGGCAAGACAGTGGGCAGGCAGGTAGGGTCTTAGCCAGTGTAGAAAGCTGCCCTGGACACAGAATTATAATGTCCCTAGAATATTGCTCACACATGTGTGTGGAATGGGAGCATTTCTGGCTCAGGTTAATAAATCGGGTATATCTGAGTTTCTATGGGTATGTCGTTCTTAGAAAGTAAGGGAAAGGAGGGAGGACCGGAAAGGAGTAAGGAGTAACAGTGACATAATGACTGCTGATCATCTTTAAGAATAATAATAAAACAGATGGCAATTGGCATAGGTCCCCCCCACCCCAACCCCCTTTTGAGTTCGCAGTGCACCAGGAAGGAGACAGTTGCTGACTTACTGCTTGAAAGACGGTCGTCTTTCCTTGTCATTTGAAAATGAACTTAAAAAGAAAACAGATTTGTGTAGATGAGATCTCACACAGCCCCAAATATATTTCAGCTTCAGAATGAAATATCAGAATGGGAAATGTGACATCTGAATGTCACTAGAGCAATATTTCCGTATAAGAGAGAGGGAGGGAAAGTACTTATTCTTCCTTAATCCTAGAAACCATTTAAGAACACGGGCTGGAGGCAGATGACAATTCTGCCGACTCTGCCTATGGATGGGGAAGGTACAAAATAGGAGAATCTCCAGCCCCATCGTTCAGCCCAGACACTGAGGTCCAGCTCCAAGGGCCTTCTGGTGGTTTCCTCACTGTGAGAAGCCAAGTTACAGGGAACCAGGCAGAGGGCCTTCTCAGTGGTGGCGCCTGCCCTGTGGAATGCCCTCCCATCAGATGTCAAGGAAACAAACAACTATCTGATTTTTAGAAGGCATTTGAAGGCAGCCCTGTTTAGGGAAGTTTTTAATGTTTGATGTTTTATTCTGTTTTTAATATTCTGTTGGGAGCCACCCAGACTGGCTGGGGAAAGTAAAGGAACACAGACCTGGGGGAATGCCCAGAGAGAGTGGGGGACACCCAACTTTAGAAACAATAAATTTTAATGTTCTCCCTGCCTCACCACAACACCAGTAGGCATCAGTGTATGCATTGCAATGCATTTCTGAGAGATGCAATCGGAAGTCCAGTGTGCCTGAAAAGGTCCAGGGAAAAATTATTCCACTTTCAAACTGTAGCCACCCATTGTATATTTCTCTGGCTGAATGCAACAGTGAATCAATGTGATGCCGATATAATATAGGGAAGTATCCCTGGAAAACATCCCCGATATCTCATCGAGCTCTAGCAAATGTTCTCTTTTCTAACTCCCACTAAATCTTTCTGCAAAGAACTGAGAGGAAAAAGTCCAGAAGAATCCTATTCGTGCAATTAGCTAAAACCACTCTGGCATTTCAGAGGCATTCTGCTGTGATTGAGAAAATGTTGAAATGTCTCACGCACAAGAAAATACTTTTTTTAAAAAAAGTAAATAGCTCATTGGAGTTGAATTAACATTCTACAAATGTCTTGATTTTATGGCTGGGCATTTCTTGGTCCTGTACGAAATTAGTAATGCCAAATACTAAGACCTTGTTAATGTCTTAATCGGGTGATGGGCCCAACCAAGCATGCACAAAAGGATAATTTAAACCAGTTATCAGTTCTTAAGTGCAATTATGCTCCTTGTGTTTTCCTCTGCAGCAGCCTATATCTACCTTCTAGGCAGCCATGGGTCGAAGGTAGATAGATACTTATGCCTTGAAATTGGGAGCGGCTGCTGGGACACTGGCTCCCAGTACATTTCGTCAGGGAGTCAACGGTCAACGGTCAAGACGAGCATGTAGGGCCAGCAGCTACAAGTGTACAGTCATACCTTGGGTTGAATATGCTTCAGGTTGAGAGTTTTCGGGTTGTGCTCCGCGGCGACCCGGAGGTAACTGAATGCGTTACTTCTGGGTTTTCCTGCTCGCGCATGTGCAGATGCTCAAAATGATGTCACACGCATGCATGGAAGTGGCAAATCGTGACCCGCGCACACGCAGACGCGGGTTGCGTTAGCTTCAGGATGTGAACGGGGCCTGTTCGCATCCAGAGGTACCACTGTAGTAGTAGTAGTAGTAGTAGTAATAATAATACAAAGGGGATAGCTTTGCAGCTGCCTGTTATGTGGTTGGTGTATATACAGAATAAGAAGAAAGCTGTTTATACAGTGGAGAAGGAAAAATAATAATATGAACAATGATTCAATCGCAATAAAAACCCCAATCCATTACTTGCAAATAATATGACTGAAACTTAATCATTTTTTTATGAAAAGAAATCCCATCAAACTAAAAAAAAAAAGTAAGGAAAAAATGAATACATTTGTATTAAAAATCTTTTGGATCGGAGATGTAATCTCTTAATTGAAGAAATGAAAACAGGAGAGAGTCATTCATTTGACTGTCTTAAAGCCTCAAGATGAATGGGGATCGGGGCTGCCATAGGTGTTCAAATGAATCACTCTCTTTCATACAAATCAAAATAGGCTCTTCCGTCTCACGTTGTGGAAGCTATCTTTTTGTGTTTGCAATGGAAACTGAAGTGAAAGTTGGATGTTTTCTTCAGTGCCATCCGGTTAATGCGCTGTCTACTTTTCTTTGTTTGAAGTGGAAATTGGTAGGTTCGTGTAGAGTTATATTCATGTAGAGTTATTTTTAAAGGCATTTGTATTATTATATTATATTAGAGCCCGGCCCTACCATGAGACACTTGTCTGAGCTGGCAGATTGCGAGATGAAGCAGAAGAAATGCCACTTTCCTGCCACTTTTTGCCTAAGTCTCCACCACCATACCAATGTTTGGGGGGACCCTCTGAAACAGTGGCGGAGATGTAATAGGGGTTTAAGGGTGAATTGGGGATAATTGCATCCTTCTTTGTTCCCTTTCCAAATCCTCTCCATGATCAAAGTGACTTCTATCAGCCCAAAGGACTCTACTGGAGACAAATTGACTTAGCATTTTGTGGATTAGAGCCCACTGCATACCAAGTAAGGAAGAAGAAAAACTATGAATGTGATAGCAAAAAAAGAGAAGAAAAAATAAAATCTGTGTGGGGGGACATAGCTGACAGCAGCTTCCAAACAGTTTGCAATTCAAAAAATAAACACCGTGGGGATTTTTATTTTTTAAAAGCACCATGTTGCTTTGTAAGGGACAGCATATAAAGCAAAGATATGAGAAGGGGGAAATTCAATTTAATTTTGGTTACCAGTCCCTAATAATATTCCAATAAATACTGACAAAAAGTTATATGGGGAAAGGAGAAACTGTGAAAAACTCACGAACGCTTCTAGACTAGATTAAAAGATATATTTAAAAGCATATTGTCAAATGCCAGTAGCAATGTAGAAAACTCTCACACGGTCCAGTGAAGGGAAGCAAAAGAAAATATCGTGCAAATATACTGTTAAATAGAGGTTGCAGAAACTGATACATAAGCAATACATAAGACAGGTTGATTTCATAACCTTCCTTAAAAGCTGGAGCATAGAGCAAACACATTGATAAGGAAAACCAAACTGACCTCCATGATAACCAGGAATTAGTAACACAGTCCACATCAGAGTGACATATATCTATCTATATGTTGACTAATAAAACAGAGGGGCAAAATGTCTCAAGTAACTTTAAAAAAAAATCACCTTATCCTACAGACCGGAGCATTACATAATCAAATAGAAACTTTCTACAACACAATGTGGGTAATAGGAAGTTAAATGTAAGTAGCAACAAGCTTTTTGAGGGTCAGTGTTCATTTGTAGCAGTTTTGTCCTGGACTGTCGGCTCCTCCTCTTGCACCCAAAAAATGTTCTGCAGTAATCCTGTGTTATTAACTCTGCATTGGCCTCCTTTGACTCCTGCCAGTCAGTGCTGGATTTGAGTATAAGCTAAACAAGTTATAGCTTAGGGCCCCATTCTCTTGTGGGCCCCCAAAACATTTAAAGGAAAAACAACAACAACTGGATGTACGTTTCCAAAATACAAGATAAGAAACAAATAAAATAAAACATACATACAGCAACAGTGCTTTGTGTTGTGTAGGCTCCTATGATGTAAGTAACGGGCCCCACCTGCTAGCCTGCTCCCTAAAACATCACTGGTTTTCTCATTTCTATATATAGGGTGCCTACATTCTGCATGTGCAAATGGCTTTAGATACCTCTTAGGTCCATAAATTACCATATAACATATATTCCACACACAAAAACAGTGACAATTTGTTGTTGACAAAGGACAGCTGGACATATAAAGGTCCCCATTACCTCCAGTAGCTTAGGGCCTCACCAAACCTAAATCCAGCCCTGCTGCCAATCCATTGTTTCCATTCCCACCGACTGACCCCCCTGCGGAAGTTAGTCGTGCTATGTCTCCATGCCACAATTTCACCCAGCTCCCCTTCTCCATGTCACAAAAGCATGGTCTCTGAGAACATCAACAGGCAACAAGGTGAAGGTCACAATTCCTTAATGCATTGTCCAAGATTAGTTACAGAAGTTATTAAACTAGTAAGCATGCTCTTTCATCGCTTTTCTTAAGAGAATATTCACCAAGGTAATAGTACACTTTCCTTTGCACCTGTCGTAATCAATGTAAAGGTTATACCAGAACATGGAATGAATTGTTTTCCAATAGCAGGAACTCTGCATGACAAACTTACACCTGGAAATACAGTCTCTGCATCAGCCTAATGAATGTTTAAAATCTTAAAAGTGCCCAGCTGCAAACTTTTTGGTGTGCAGCTTTACAAATTCCCCCGTTTTCAAAACAGTTCACCTTTAGAATAGCCATAAACACACACACACACACACACACACACACACACACACACACACAGTGGTACCTCAGTTTTCAAAGGTAATCCATTCTGGAATACCGTTCGACTTCTCAAACATTCGAAAACTGAGGCACAAAGGGCAGCCTGCAAATTCAATAGAGAAAACTGGGGGGGGGGGGGAACTCAGCTGAAGCCGTTCAACTTCTGAGGTGCGTTTGAAAATGGAAGCATTTACTTCTGGGTGTTTGAAAACCGAAATGTTCGACTTCCGAGACGTTTGAAAACCGAGGCACCACTGTCTATATTATGTTAGCTTCACTTAAAGACTTGTGTCTGAAAATGATGGATGAAAAAGAAACAGTCTTTATGCTATAGACATCTCAGGTGGGCACCATTGCCATTATAAGAGAACAAGGTGCATTCCGGCATCTCTTTTTCTAGAAAAAATGGCACTAAGTAGACTCACTAAAATGACCCTCAAAAATGTCAATTAATTTCAGTGCGTCTCGTCTGAGTTAAACTTCACCGAATGCCACCAACTATGTGTGTGTTTACATCTGCTGCTGACCACCAGCATAAAGCCTTCTTGTAGGTATTTACTTTTTTATTTTCTTTTCTTTGGCTTTTTGGTAATGAGCTTAGGCACGAATCCTGTGAAGAAAGTAAAAAGAAGAAGAAGAAGAGGGAATGGAAGGAGAAACTTTCCATTTTGTAGTTCATGCTCGTATTATTTATTGTATCACTTTGTAGAAAAATCCCATCGGGGCTTACCTTTCACATCCCGGGCCGCTCCAAAGGCCACACTCAGTTCTAATTACCAGTGTAAACGGGGATTCTTCCCACAGATTTCAGCGGCGTTACTTCAGTTTTACACAGGTATAGCTGAGAATACATAGTATATGCCCCTGGGTCTTTGTATGAGAAGGTGAAGAAAATCAATTTCAATATTGAATAAGATGTCTGCGGATAAGGTCACTAAACTCTATAGGACTAGAATTTTAATGAAGGAATCCAGCAACATGGGGGTATCGTGGAAACTTTAATATGCGCTTTTCAGAAGTGTATGTGGGGATGGTGTTTTTGTTTTTTAAAAATAGTTCTGAATTAAATAAAGGGTCTTTGTTCTGTGTTGTTTTCATGCAGTGGTAGGGCAGCTTTGCTTGTCACTTTCTCTTCCGAGGTACCTCTTGTAAAATCATAGCATGTTAGTCACTCTCATATTTATACGACAGCATCAGTGGACCTATGCTTGGGGTATATCCAAAAAGGCCAGAGCCCCACTCCAAGAAGCTTTCAATCTAACCGAGACTTTATTTTACAGTGCAAGACATATTTCTTTATTGCATTTTTATTTGCAGACCCTGCAAGTGTCCCTATTTTCCAGGGACAGTCCCAGGTTTCCAGAAGCCATCCCAGTTTCAGATTTGATCCAAGAATATCCCGCCTTTCTTATTTTAACGGAAAATATTGGAGGTTATGGAGTTATCAGACCCCAGAGCCATCTGAAGGCAGCCCTATACAGTATAGGGAAGTTTTCAAATGTTTAATGTTTTATTATGTTTTTATATATGCTTGAAGCCGCCCAGAGTGGTAACCTACGCAGATGGGTGGGGTATAAGTAGTAAAACTCTTCTACTTCTCCTTCTTCTTCTTCTTCTTCTTCTTCTTCTTCTTCTTCTTCTTCTTCTTCTTCTTGTCCTTATTTTCATCAGAGAAATGTTGGAGGGTATGTATCAATTTGCACATAGAAATATATTTATTTTGTGATTTTCTTTCAACAACAATTTCTTTACAAAACTCTAGAAGACAATAAAACAAAATGGAGGCACGCCGAGATACTTTAAAGGCAGTAAAATCAACAGGAGGAGCATAAAGCAACAGCAAACCCTGTCAAAATAAAGCAGATCAAATTGAATTAACAGGCCTGATAAAATTAAAAGGTATTGTCCTGGCACTGAAATGGTATCAGGATTGTTGCCAGATAAAGCAAGCTGCCTTGAGGAGAACATTCCCCAGTCAGGGGGCCACCAGGAAGATGGCCCTTTCTGGCAGTAGACACTCAGCATACCTTAGAAAGTAGCATACCCTCTGACATTTCTCCGATAAAAATAGGGATGTCCTACTTAATAATAATAATAATAAATAATTTTATTGTTTATATCCCACCCATCTGACTGAGTTGTCCAAGCCACTTTGGGCAGCTTCCAAGATATGTAAAAGCATAATAAAACATTAAACATTAAAAAGCTTGCTTGTACAGGACTGCCTTCAGATGTCTTCTAAAGGTTCCTTATCTCCTTGGCTCGGGGGTCGCATAGCTCCATACCCTCCAACATTTCTCAGATGAAAATAGGGACACCCTAAGGAAGAGTGATGGGACGCGGTTGGCGCTGTGGGTTAAACCACAGAGCCTAGGGCTTGCCGATCAGAAGGTCGCGGTTCGAATCCCCACCACGGGGTGAGCTCCCGTTGCTCGGTCCCAGCTCCTGCCAACCTAGCAGTTTGAAAGCACGTCAAAGTGCAAGTAGATAAATAGGTACCGCTCTGGCGGGAAGGTAAACAGCATTTCCGTGCGCTGCTCTGGTTTGCCAGAAGTGGCTTAGTCATGCTGGCCACATGACCCGGAAGCTGTACGCCGGCTCCCTCGGCCAGTAAAGCGAGATGAGCACTGCAACCCCAGAGTCAGCCACGACTGGACCTAATGGTCAGGGGTCCCCTTACCTACCTTTAAGGAAGTGTGGGACATTCTGGGATCAAATCAGAAACCGGGACAGCTTCTGTAAATCTGGGACTTGGAAAATAGGGACAATTGGAGGGTCTGCAGTTCTGCCATTCAGCTTCCTCACAGTGCATTGTACAAGCACCGAAAGCAAACGTTCACTCTGTGCTCATGCAAATTGTTGAGAAGCTGCATTTTTCTTCTGGCCATTAATTGCTATCTCCATGTGTCTGTGCAGGGCCGGATTTAGGTTTGATGAGGCCCTAATGGGGCCCTTTACATGTCCAGCTGTCCTTTGTCAACAACAAATTGCTGCTGTTTTTGTGTGTTGAATATATGCTATATGGCAATTTATGGACCTAATAGGTATCTAAAGCCATTGGCCCATGTTGCCATTGTTACGGTAAAATCTGGGTGCGAGGCTACTCTGCCACCCAGCTCGTCGGACTAAGTCCGCGGGTCCCTGCGGAAGAAAATGAGCTCAGCTGGAGACAGGAGCAAACTGCAGAAGATCCAAGTTTATTGCGCAACAGGTTCAAGGCGAGATTGAACCGCAAGAAAGGGGTGACATGAACTTTTGAAACTTCCCTCCATGTCCCAGAATACAGTGCAAAATACATCACAGTTACATCATGAATACATTAAGGAGAGGTTGGGTTACACAGATTACATCATGAATACATTAAGGAGAGGTTGGGTTACACCGGATTAACATATGGAGGTGGGAGGGGGGAATATGCAGAGCTGGAGATATGCGCAGATAAGCACTTCCTGAGTACCGGTGATGAGAAGTCAATGGTCCATGTATGCACATTCTGTCACCTGGCATTGCCCGGAGGAAAGGCTTGGCAGAGTGATTTGACAGGATTAGGGACTTGACACCTTGGTTGAGGGATTATGGAGGACAGGGGAGGTGTCATGGAGTCCTAGAGAAATTGAGCAAATTGGCACGTTGATTTTCTATGAATTTTATAGATTTTAGTCCCTTTTGACATTGACAATTGGAAATAAATGGATATATTGTAGCGAAGAAGAAGGTGAAGAAGACATGCCCCCCCTTCCGTATCACCATGCAACCAGTCCATGCAGAATGTAGGCACCCTATATATAGAAATGAGCAAACCAGTGATATTTTATGGAGCAGGCTAGCAGGCGGGGTCCATGACTTACAACAAGGAGCCTACACAACACAAAACACTGTTGCTTTATTTTATTTGTTTTTTCTCTTATATTTTGGAAATGTACACCCAGTTTTTTCCCTTTAATTTTTTTGGGGGGCCTCCAAGAGAGTGGGGCCCTAAGCTATAGCTTGTTTAGCTTGTTTAGCTTATACATAAATTCAGCACTGTGTCTGTGACAACAGGATAACTCCTTGTGAGGGATTTTTTTTTTTAGCATCTATGACTTGAGCCTTAAAAAGCTCCACATATTTTGGCTATCCTAGCCGAAAGTCTCCGATATCCATAAAGAGGATAATGCTTTTTCCAAGTGGAGCTTGTGCTATGGGTTATTCCTTTCTTTGGCAAATCGTTAATGGGAAATGCATTTTGTACTATACTCTGAACAAATTGCATTGCATTAGAATGCTGCTCTTTGGCTGTAGCAATGAATTAGATGAGGGATATCATTTAGGGGGCTTTCCCTACTGGGCATAATACCCAATTTATTTTCATTTACATTAATTTTTCTACATCAATGGCTGCAAGATGCATTAAACTATTAAATGCAGGCAATTCCCAGGTCATGAGATGCAAAATTGAAAGGTATAATGAATATATATTTATAACTCCTATAAACCTCTCGCCGACAATACTGGATGATACTGGTATGCAGAATGGTAGATTCGGTTTAATTGCCCTGACACTTGGACGCCATAAAGGACTGCAAATATTCTGAGGGTTTTTGTGACTTGGCCAAAGAAACGTATTTAAACAAAGCTTAATCTGATGATACAATAACGAGGGTAAAACTCAGAAATGGAAATCTGTATCTAAGCAGACTTGTCAGGGCATTGGGGAGAGACTAACCTCGACCAGAGGGATCTCTCTTCTTTGCAAAGTTAGGACAAAGTAAATCAGCTTTTTAATGCACACAGTCATTGGAACTTATAGCTCCCCAATAGTTGTCTTCCTGTAGGGCCGGGGTCACCAGTCATCTTGGACCTATGGGAAGATTTTCTAATACTCATAATCATGAAACTCAAAACAATGCTTCCCAGTGGAGTCAGTTCACAGTTGTTGTTTAGTCGTTTAGTCGTGTCCGACTCTTCGTGACCCCATGGACCAGAGCAAGCCAGGCACTTCTGTCTTCCACTGCCTCCCGCAGTTTGGTCAAACTCATGTTCGTAGCTTCGAGAACACTGTCCAACCATCTCGTCCTCTGTCGTCCCCTTCTCCTTGTGCCCGCCATCTTTCCCAACAGCAGGGTCTTTTCCAGGGAGTCTTCTCTTCTCATGAGTGGCCAAAGTATTGGAGCCTCAGCTTCACGATCTGTCCTTCCAGTGAGCACTCAGGGCTGATTTCCTTCAGAATGGATAGGTTTGATCTTCTTGCAGTCCATGGGACTCTCAAGAGTCTCCTCCAGCACCAGTCAGTTCACAGAGTCAAGTATAAAGTATGATACTGCTAGACATCAAGTATGTAAGGTAAAGGTAAAGGAACCCTAGACAGTCTAGTCAAAGGCGACCATGGGGTTGCAGCGCTCATCTCGCTTTCAGGCCAAGGGAGCCGGCGTTTGTCCACAGACAGCTTTCCAGGTCGTGTGGCCATCAGGACTAAACTGCTTCTGGCGCAATGGGACACCGTGACAGAAACCAGAGTGCATGGAAATGTCGTTTTCCTTCCCGCCGCAGTGGTACCTATTTATCTACTTCATGGGTAGGCAAACTAAGGCCTGGGGGCCAGAACCAGTCCAATTGCCTTCTAAATTCGGCCTGTGGAGGGTCCGGGAATCAGCATGTTTTTACATGAGTAGAATGTGACCTTTTATTTAAAATGCATCTCTGGGTTATTTGTGAGGCATAGGAATTCGCTCATTTTCTCTCTCCAAAATATAGTCCGGCCCCCCACAAGGTCTGAGGGACAGTGGACCGGCCCCCTGCTGAAAAAGTTTGCTGTCCCCTGATCTACTTGCACAAGTGTGCTTTCGAATTGCTCGGTTGGCAGGAGCTGGGACAGAGCAACAGGAGATCACTCCGTCACGGGGATTTGAACCTCCAGCCTTCTGATTGGAAAGCCCAAGAGGCTCAGTGGTTTAGACCACAGCGCCACAAACGTCCCTATCAAGTATGTAGCAACCAAGTGTACAGAAAACATGTAATGCTCATGCACAGATATACCGAATAGGTAGCTATTTTTTCCACCTCCAAGTGTGATGCAGCTTTTACCAAGGAAGTGCCATCTGATAGAGGAGCAGTAGCAACAGTCAGCTGGTGTGACAATTCCTTTGGTAACTGGCCTGTCCTTAAAGGATTACCTTTCACCTTCTCATATGTAAATCTTAAAACAACGCAGGCAGCTAACCTTGCTTGCCATAAAATTGTCACCACTCGCTGTTGAGTTATGAGTATTTATTTTGGAACGGAAAGAATATTAATTGGGTATATAGCTCCTCAATATTGCTTATTCACTTACAGAGACGTTTCAGTTTATAGAGAGCATTAGGCCACCATCAATATTTGGGGCAGGGAAGGAACCCTCCCTCAGGCAATTATCCACTGGTAATTGCGAGGTTTTTTGTGTGTGCATATTTTGCTTTTCCTTACAGCACGCAGCACATTTCGTTTTGCTTTTAGCGCTCTTGCGCCCCTATTCTTCAGCCCATGGCTTCTCAGTACAGTGGTGCCCCGCAAGACGAATGCCTCGCAAGATGGAAAACCCGCTAGACGAAAGGGTTTTCCGTTTTTGAGTTGCTTCGCAGGACGAATTTCCCTATGGGCTTGCTTCGCAAGACGAAAATGTCTTGCGAGTCTTGAGATTTTTTTTCGCTTCCCCCCCCTTTTTCTAAGCCGCTAAGCCGCTAATAGCCTTTTAGCAGCTAAGCCGCTAAGCCGCTAAGCCTTTAATAGCCGCTAAACCGCTAATAGCGCTAATCTGCTAAGCCACTAATAGGGTTGCTTCGCAAGACGAAAAAACCGCTAGACAAAGACACTCGCGGAACGGATTAATTTCGTCTTGCGAGGCACCACTGTAGTTTTAAAATAACAATAAAGCAGGATATTTAAACAGGAGAACATTATAAAACGACAGTAACAACCATAACAACAACAACCACAAGTCTCATACTAGGATAACAAGCACCTGCTTAAAAGCATGAGACACACTCCTGGCCTCATGCAAGGCGTCAACATGTAGAATAAACAGTTCAATGTGGAAGGTCTACCTAGTGTGGCATAGTCAGAGCAAAGAAGACCCCACAGTGAGGAATAGCTCCAACATCCTAGAGTTCCTCCATGAGGGGCTTCTCTATTCCGCCCTTAAAAATGGAAAGCGTAATGCTGGTGGTCGACAAAAGAGGTTCAAAGACTCTCTCAAGGCAAATCTAAAAAAAGGTAATATAAACACTAACAACTGGGAAACACAGGCCTGTGAGTGCTCCAGTTGGAAAACAGCCTTTACCAAAGGTGTTGTGGGTTTTGAAGACACCCGAACTCAGGACGAAAGGGAGAAACACGCTAAGAGGAAGGCACATTTGGCAAACCCTCACCATGATCAACTCCTGCCTGGAAACCTACGTCCCCACTGTGGAAGGATGTGTGGCTCCAGAATTGGCCTCCACAGTCACTTATGGACTCACTGTTAAAACCGTGTTCATGGAAGACAATCTTACTTGGCTATGAGGGATCGCCAAAGAATAATAATAAGAAGAAGAAGAAGAAATGACCCAGCACTCGCACCATGAAGAGACAAGCAGCGACGCTGGGCAGATTCCTGGGCTGCAAAGGAAGAAGAAGAAGAAGAGTTTGGATTTGATATCCCGCTTTATCACTACCCTAAGGAGTCTCAAAGCGGCTTCCTCAATTTTCCCTTCCTCCCCTACAACAAACACTCTGTGAGGTGAGTGAGGCTGAGAGACTTCAGAGAGAAGTGTGACTAGCCCAAGGTCACCCAGTAGCTGCATGTGGAGGAGCGGGGAAGCGAACCCAGTTCACCAGATTACGAGACTACCGCTCTTAACCACTACACCACACTGGCTCTCCCTCTCTTGACACCCACTAGTCTGCAGCTTTCTAAACCAGAAAAATCCCCCAATAGTAGGTAAAAGGTAAAGGACCTCTGGATGGGCTGTCCCTTCAACCCATGCCAGCTATGGCTATCTGTCCTTAAGTTTAAGGACTGCATTCCTAGTTTCTATCATTTCAGCTAGGAGGGCTTCAGAAACAGGGGCCCTGTCCTCTGCCCCGCAGCTAGGCTCCTTCTACCAGGACAGGGTGGTCCTATGCCTGAACCATTCCTTTATCCCCAAAATAAGCTCCCATGTATACTGCTTTAACAGTCATGGCTTCCCCCAAAGTATACAGTGGTACCTTGGGTTACATACGCTTCAGGTTACAGACTCCGCTAACCCAGAAATATTGCTTCAGGTTAAGAAATTTGCTTCAGGATGAGAACAGAAATTGTCCTCTGGCGGCGCGGCAGCAGCAGGAGGCCCCATTAGCTAAAGTGGTGCTTCAGGTTAATAACAGTTTCAGGTTAAGTACGGACCTCCAGAACGAATTAAGTACTTAACCTGAGGTACCACTGTATTGGGAACTGTAGTTTGTTCAGGGTGCTGAAAGTTGCCATGAGGCCCCTCACAGAGCTATGGTTCCCAGCACACTTAACCATCTACAGTTCCCAGGATACTTTGAGGGAAGCCATGACTGTTAAAGTGGTTTAAGTGTTTTTAATAGATGGGGCAGGTAAAGGTAAAAGGTAAAGGACCCCTGGACGGTTAAGTCCAGTCAAAGACTACTATGGGGTTGCAGCGCTCATTTCACTTTCAGGCTCAGGGAGCCGCCATTTCTCCACAGACAGCTTTTCGGGTCATGTGGCCAGCAGGACTAAACCGCTTCTGGCACAATGGGACACCTTGACGGATACCAGAGCGCACGGAAACGCCGTTTACCTTCCTGCCGCAGTGGTACTTATTTATCTACTTGCACTGGTGTGCTTTCAAACTGCTAGGTTGGCAGGAGCTGGGACAGAGCAATGGGAGCTCACTCTGTCGCAGGGATTCGAACCGCCGGCCTTCTGATCAGCAAGCCCAAGAGGCTCAGTGGTTTAGACCACAGTGCCACCTGCGTCCGTCACACCCACTGGGTGAGGGATGACTGAGGTGAAGCAGTTTAACCATGGCAAAAGTACAGTTCCAGGGGAGGGTCCAGTTCACCTCTCCAAACCCCTCCATCATCTGGGTCAGCACATGGCATGTTGTTACCTGAGGCAAGTGAAGATGCACGGGACCCATGGATAGATAAGTTATTGTGGCACCCGAAAAAGAAAGGAAATCCCACAAGCACCTCTTCCTGGCAACAAACATATCCATAATATATTAAATAACTAATCATTCATGACACCCTAAGAAGCTGCCTTAGGGGGCCACCTCACTATGCCTGACAATAGGGCCGGCCCTGTACCTCTGCTGTGTTTTTCAATACCTTCCCCCCACCTCTGCTTTGTATAGATACAGCATGTGTGTGTGTGTGTGTGTGTGTGTGTGTATGTATTCAATAAATAATAATAATAAATGTGGTGGGGTTTTTTGGGCGGGGGTTATTAGGTTGTTGTTCTTATTTTGATTTTATATTTTGATTTTGTTCTGTGAACTGCCCTGAGACCTCCAAGTATAGGGCGGTATATTATTTATTTATTAAATTAAATTATTATTATTATTATTACATAATAATAACATAGGTTTAGGTGTGCCGCGCCGTCACGTCTAGTCTGACCCTTAGAGGCCAGAACCCTGAAGTTGCCTGAAAAAATATGGATATTTAGTGAAATATGTTCCCTTTTTAATAGGAAGTAATCCATTTTGGAGAAGCACCACACGTAATTTGGTGCAATTGAACTTCGTCTTTAACCTTTTGCTATGATTTATGTGATTAGGTCACCAGAGAAAGTAGGTTTTCGAAAGCATGATTAACCACTTTAAGGAAATCATTTCTGTCTTCAAGCACTCGGTGTAACTGCGCTCTTCGAGTGTTTGTCCTTGCTCATAAAAATTGTCGGGGTGGTTGTCGGCGGGGGGTGGGAGTGAAGAAATGTGGAAACATTTGTTTGAAGAATTGTCTCTAATTTAAAAAGTGAAGAGTCTGGAGGACAAAGAAGTTGGTGGCAGGTGGAATGTGGGAGCCACATTCTGCGGCTGAATAGCATGACGCGATTTCAGTGGAACGACTTTTAAAACAGGGACTGCCCAGCTGCAAGAATGCTTCCCACCCAGATTTGGAAAGACGAGAAGACACCTAGCAGGGTGGATGGGCAAGATGAAACTACTGGACTACGCAGAGATGGCAAGACTAACCGGGAAAATCAGAAACCCCAAAGGATCAAAACTTCACCAAAGAATGGGGCAGATTTATATTATACTTGAAAGACCACTGTAAACACTTGAACTCTTTGGCAGGTTTTAAATAACTCTTGCAATGATACAAAGATTTTGGATACAATGGAGGACTTTAATTTGGACGGACTTATAATATCCAGTTAAAAAGTTATTTAAAGAACCCACAGAGGGGAGGAGGGAAGTCTTGAGATTCAAAAGAATCTTGTGAATTTTTTTTTACAGTGAACGTGTGAATGAATTTGTAAAACTAAATAAAAACTATTTAAAAAAATAAAATGAAACTGGGATTGCCAACTCTGCACCCTTGAACACCATAGACTCCCCAAAATATTGGGTCCCCCATTCTAGCAATTTTCTCTTGCTTAATTAGGAGATCTTCCCCCCAGTGCAAATCTGTGACATAGGGAACTTGATCTGAATCTTAACTAGGATCTCCTACCTCCCTATAGTAGGGTCCCAAACCAGATCTCCACATGCTATCAATTTATCTTAACTGCCCCCTACTTAAGGGCCCAAATATGGTTTGACCCTGGGTCTCCCTCTTCTGAATCTCCTTTTCCGCAAACAAGGTAGATATTGAGTGTTGCGATCACACATTTGTATGCAATGTGTCATTTGGCCCTTAGTTAAATTCCTGTCTTTCAGAAATCTCTCTCCTTTCTTTCTTTCTAGCAAAGCTTCATTGCTGCAGAGGGCTCACTGCTATCCATGCACAGACTATTTTGTTTGGCTGTGGGCACAAGTACCAGTTGAAAGCTACAGACGATTCCTACAGCAGGCGGGTTGTGACCCATCAAAATTCCCTGGCTGGCTGAACAGTGATTAACATTTAAAATATATGCAAACTAGGCTCCTAATTAAAGTTCAATAATGTAAGACTTTGAACCTGTTCGTTGCCTTTGGAAATAATCAGAAAAGCAGCCTGCTTATCACCCAAAGTCATTATCATAAAGCACTGGAGCCCCAACCCCCTCCACCTCTGCTGCAGTGACAAAAATTGCGTCAAAGCCACAGAAAGAAGAGTCTTGAGGGTTACCACTCGCGTTGCTTCTAGGGCAATGCTGTTTGCTCTTAACTGCAGAGGGAACTTCCTCGAATGTCCCACCTTGAAATTCCTTCAGTAGGTTTTGAAAGCAAGGTCTGTTCTGTTAGGAGTGTGGTTTGACCCTAGCTCTCCACCTCCAACGTTCAGCCAGGACACTGAGGTCCAGCTCCAAAGGTCTTCTGGTGGTTCCCTCTGTGCGAGAAGTGAAGCTACAGGGAACCAGGCAGAGGGCCTTTTCGGTAGTGGTGCCCACGCTGTGGAACACCCTCCCATCAGATGTCAAGGAAATAAACAACTATTTGACTTTTAGAAGATACAGTGGCATCTCTGGTTAAGAACTTAATTAGTTCTGGAGGTCCGTTCTTAACCTGAAACTGTTCTTAACCTGAGGTACCACTTTAGTTAATGGGGCCTCCCGCTGCTGCTGCACCATCACCGTGTGATTTCTGTTCTCATCCTGAAGCAAAGTTCTTAACCCAAGGTACTATTTCTGGTTGTTGTTTTTTTAAATGATGTTTATTAAAGTTTCACAAAAAAAGAATCACATTAATAAAAAAGAAGAATTTAAGAATAAAAGGAAAAATACACAATGCAAAATACAAAAAGAAAAAAGAAAAAACAGTTAAAAACAATTCCGTCTTTTCATCGCTTCTTTTATATTTACTTATTTCCCGGACCTCCTCGTACCTCCCTCTTTTGTATTCCAATTCAGTTTGTTAGTCCAGCAATTTCTTTCCCTCCTTTTTAATCCCAATCCTTAATCTTAATATATTATAACATTAAATTTTTACCTATTAAAAACCAATTTTTCCATTCTTTTAACCTTTTTAATCCTAATCCTTAATCTTGATATATTTATAACTTTAAAGCCTGTACAGCTAGAAGCCACTTAACTTCAATCCAACATCACTCTAACATTCGTTAATTTTGCAATGTTTCTGTAAATAATCTTTGAATTTCTTCCAATCTTCTTCCACCGACTCTTCTCCCTGGTCACGGATTCTGCCAGTCATTTCCGCCAATTCCATGTAGTCCATCATTTTCATTTGCCATTCCTCCAGTGTGGGTAGCTCTTGTGTCTTCCAATACTTTGCGATGAGTATTCTTGCTGCTGTTGTAGCATACATAAAGAAAGTTCTATCCTTTTTTAACACCGATTGGCCGACTATGCCCAGGAGAAAGGCCTCTGGTTTCTTCCAAGGTACTATTTCTGGGTCAGCGGCGTCTATAACCTGAAGCGTCTGTAACCCGAGGTACCACTGTGTCTGTTTAGGGAAGTTTTTAATGTTTGATGTTTTATTGTGTTTTTAATATTCTGTTGGAAGCTGCCCAGAGTGGCTGGGGAAACCCAGCCAGATGGGTGGGGTATAAATATTATTATTATTATTATTATTATTATTTAGTAGGAATGGGCTGGAACATCTAGGTTCATGTTCATGGAACTTCCAACTTCTTTTGCGGGTTGAGAGAAAACCACACACAATTTTTCAGTGACGCTTTCTACAGCAGTGGTGGGGAATTTCTGGCCCTCTAGATGTTTTTGGTCTCCAGGTCCCATCATCCCCATTCAGTATGGCCAGCGGGGAAGGATGAGGGAGTTGTAGTCGATCAAGATAGAAAGCCACCACTGTCTTGCAGTTTTAAACAGTCCCACTTTTGGGGGATAAGTTTCCTTTGCATTCCCTGTTTTCCTTTGCATTTCAATTGCCCTCTCTTACCCTCTCCATCAATTGACTTCATTTGCCCTCAGTGAAGTCATCACCTAGCCATATCTAATGGTGAACACTGGGGATGTGCGTTGGTTTTTATAGGCGCTTCTGGACCCACAGATATTTCCTCCCAACCACCCTCGCAAATAAAAACATGGAAGAAATTAAGCGGCAACGGGAGCAGTCAACATCTTATGGCTTCCAAAGAGAAATGGTCTTCATGCTTTCCTGCCCTAGAGGAATATCTACCAGAGCAGAGGGATTTCCTCTCTCCTGTACAAGCCTTTTATGAGGAGGAGGAGAGAGGAAGAGTCTCTGCTGTATTTCTGTTGATAGGCTCATATAAAGGATGTGAAAGATCTGATGAGGAAATGCAATAAAAAGGCATGGAGAGCTATAGGGTCAGTGACCTAATATTGCTTCAGTTGCTTAATCACTGAAATGTAAGTGCTGAAGGAACCAAAATTGATAGCAGCCTGGTTGTTTTCACAATGGGGACGCTACATTTCTTTGCCTGTCAGGAGCCTTCAAGGATATACGGTAATGCACTGCCCCATAATAAGCTACCTTCTGTGGAATATTAAATGTTATATATCAGGAGCCTTCATAAAGTAAACTTTTTTTTATTGGGGCTGAATTAGAAGGAAAGAAGGGGGGCGGAACCTAAGAACTAATTATTGTGCCGTTCAAGCTATGTGATAAAGAGTGATTGAAACAAGAACATAGCTTTCTAGATTCGAGAACTTCTCTTTTCCTAAATAACCATGGATTTGTAAAGGGGCAAAGGAATTTAACCCAAATTTGTCTGTGAACCCCTCTCTCCACACTAGATATTACATAAAATGCACAATTGCCATGGAAAACAGCAGGGGATGGACGACCTGTGGCCCTCTAGATGTTGCTATACTACAACTCCCATCATCCCTGACCATTGGCCTTGTAGGTTCTCCCTGCTGTAGTGTAAATATGTACAGTTGTACCTTGGCTCCCGAACGCCTTGGCTCCTGAACAAATCGGCTCCTGATCGAAACCTGGAAGTGAGTGTTCCGGTTTTTGAACGGTTTTTGGAAGCCACGACTTCTGATTAGCTGTAGGAGCTTCCTGCAGCCAATCAGAAGCTGTGCTTTGGTTTTGGAATGTTTTGGAAGTCGAACGGACTTCCAGAACGGATTCCGTTCAACTTCCAAGGTGCGACTGTATATGTATTTTGGCATCATTATGGGGGTAGGAGTAGTCAGTGATTTGGGGCATAGGTTAGGACAAGTGGAATAATGAGACAGCAAGACTTGTAGAATTTCTACTAGATGTCACAGAAGAAAGGAGAAAGTTAAGCATGTGAACTTGGAGGGACAACAGCTGAGGGAAGAAAGGCATATTTTGCTTGCAGAAGGTCCCAGATTCATGTTGTAGCCCTGTCCTGTGGGAATGTTCAGGGAGGCAGGAGAGGATATATTGTTTATTAATATACTTCCTAACTTGCGCTAGCAAGTTCTATAACTTTGCAGAGTTTTACATTTCCCTTTTAAATGCATAGCGGGTAGTTGGTTGCAGGCTTGTTTAAGCCTCTCAATATTAGGTTCCTGGTAAGTTCCCGTATATCCCTCTTCAAAGAGTGAACACGCCACAATCTTGTGTAAAGTATATAAAAGAAGTTCACACCATCAGTTCACAGTTGGATCCTGAAGGCAGACTTAGTTACAAAGTATGTACATTTGGATCTACCCCATATGGGGGGGGGGGATAATCCCAGTCACTGCAGACTAGCAGTCACTGCAGCTCACGCGACGAAAGGAAGATGGAGAAGAGTCGAAAAGAAGGAAGTGTGCTGTGTGCCTTGCCCTTTTGTTACCTGAACAGGTAAGGTCACGCCCACCTCTAGTCACAAGCAAGAGGAAGGATGCTCCAGGCCAGGAGGAAACAGGAAGTTTTCGGCTGGCTGGACCAAACATTCCCCTGCATGTCTTCTCTAGGAAAACAAGGAATGTTGTACTTGACTGCTACTTATGTATCACATCCCACATGTCCTAGTTCCATTGCAGAATCCACATACGAAGTCAGACATCCCAGAGGTCAGGGAATCCAGATGATCACAGAGCCAAGGATCGAGATGGAGTGCTGGCAGCAGTAAGGTAGGGCCAGGAACCACAGGGGTTGTTTCCTGCCTCTGACTGCTGCTGAGAAATCTTGCTCCCTTCGGTAGATAATAAACCACGTTTTATACAACGAAAGATTCTATATTGAGTGTACTGGATTCCATCACAATTGCATAAAACATGGTCTATTGATAATAACTTGCTGTTGGAGTTGCATTGCGGGAAATTCCCTGAAACATGTTTACACAGTGTCTGGCATTGTCAAAATTTTGGAAAGAAGTATTAGGCTGTATAAATGTTATTGTGGGGGAAGAGCTAAAAATTTCAGAAGATAGCATCATCTTAAATTATATACCTGATATATGGGGCCTGACAATTGGTAAATGGATTCTCCATGCTCTCACATCTGCAAAAAGATTGCTACTGATACATTGGAAGGACAAAAATATGCCCCCCGCCCTTTGATCAATGGATAGACAATATGACAACTCTTGCAACCCCTGAATGAATGGTCTTCAAACGGAGATTATGCATGGACAAATTTAATGTTATTTGGAATGTATTTGTGAAACCATAGTGACACATGGATTAACATATACTTGAGGGAAACAAAAAGTTTATCCAACTACATATATGACATATAGTGTTTTGTAGCCTTAATTATATTTTATGGTTATTTTGTTATTGCTGTTTCGCTCTGTTTTTCGTTTAAACATGTTTCCCCCCCCCTTATGTATCCTCTTCCTCTCTTTTTGTTTTCTGTTCTTTCCTTTTTCTTCTTCCTTATTTAGGGTACTTTAGTATACTATAATAATCTCTCTCTCTCTCTCTCTCTCTCTCTCTCTCTCTCTCTCTCTCTCTCTCACACACACACACACACACATTTCAAATAGGTAAAAAACTGAAATTTGAATTTACACATTATTTCTGTCTGATTCACACTGCACACTGGCATGTAAGTTCTTCAGAGCCTCAATTTTAAAACTGTCTGGAGAAGTCGCATGAACTGTGCTGTTTCTTTGCATGTTGGCCCTTGGATCAGGCAATGTTATTTTCTATAGAAAGTTTGCAAACATTTGGAGATGTATTCTGTGGTGTCACTAAAGAAGTGAACACTTTTGTTTTATCTTAACTGCATGTCCAAGAAGCCACAAAACTGCATGTCCAAGAAGCATTCCTGATTGACTTCTTTTCCCAGCCATTTCCACAAAAAACCAAATTAAATTAAATAAACTGAGCAATGCTCAAGTGCTTTAGAGAGATGCATTTGTTAGGAGTGCGCAAGTCTTTTACATTTCAGGATCCCATTCATCTTTGTTACCGGAAGCCCCTTCTCTTTGTGTTTCATTTTTAAAAATCTCATTTGCTTCACATTTCATCCATTAGCTAGCGTTTCATTTGTCTCAGTACTCACATTTGTCTTGAAACTTGGTGGTTTGGTGTGTGTCTTTTGTGGGTGTATTAATAATACTTCATTTACAGAGGATTTATACTGGAATGTCCACATGTCATTCCCCTTTATTAGATGCTTCCCCGGTGTTATTGCATTATTGCTGACTGAATGGCCACTCTTGCACTGTAGCCCAATAAAAGTGAGGGGGGAAAAGAACAAAAAGTTAGAGGATTTCAACAGGAATTTATGGGATGTGAACTGATTGCAAACGGAGCCATGTTCCTGCCTCAAAACATTTTAAGGTGCAAATGGTGTAGAAAGGATTGCATCTAATCGTGCTGATACCATCCTAAATGCAAAATAAAAATAATGGGTGGGATTCAACTGATGAGTCTCATCAGCAGAAGTCCTGTTGAAATGCTTGCCCGGATGAAACAAATACCCAAGTACTATGCTGAATTCCTCCCAATGTCTGGAGGGGCCCTGAGCTTTTCGCTTCTCCTTCTGGTAGCAGTAGAACAAGCATTTCTGGTCCCTCTTAGTGGCCACCATTTTGTTTTCATGTAATCCTGAGACTTTGTGTCATTACAGGATAGAAAACGGTGGCCAAAAAAAGGGCAGCCCCATTGGCAATGGCTATTCCATCTGCTGCTATCCTCCTGGCACAGAACGATGCTTTCTGAGAAAAGAAACAAAATGGCAGCTATCAGAAGTGGTCAACTAAGCTGTTAAGCCAAGTTCTCCAGGATCAAGAAGGTTTTCAGATGGGATTTGCAGGACAGGAGAGCTTCAGTTCCAGTTTCCTGCTGATGGACTCCTGGACGTCTGGTGTTAATATCTTTGTCTAAGTTAACTTATTCAAAGCACATATAAGTTATATATAAAAGGTCAGTTCTTCACTAGCAAGCCATATTGTAATACTTAAGTATCATTGTTCAGCATACTTCGAAACCTGAAAAAATCTATTTCTCCCTGCAGCTGAACATAGGCCTTCTTCTGCAAACCGTAAGATGCTGGTCTCATATCGCTTTTGCAAAATGGCCAGGGAAATTGCCAAAAACCTCTTTAGGAAAATTGTTCTTGATAGCGTCTGGCTCCTCTGAAGTCCTAAAAGCAGTGCTTCTGACAATGCAAAGTCCCTAACTTTCCCATGCTAGCAAACACCACTTTCCTTTAAAACAAAGTGTGTTTTATATCGGAGTGGCCAACTGGAATAAGTTCTCATCAACTCATACAGCCTGACTCAGAAGAGATCTCCTCAGAGAGAGAGGTTGAGTCACTGGGAGCTTTCCATGCTGTGACATGGATCTTGCAGTCCCAGCTATGGAGAATGACGCTGGCACAAGCCTCAGTTGGGTAATGATAACGACAATGACAAAGACAACAACAACAACAATAACAATAACAATATGACACCCATCTGACTGGGATGCTCCAGTCACTCTGGGTGGCTCCCAACAAAATATTAAAAACACAATAAAACATCAACCATTAAAATTCCCTTGTACAGGGGTACCATGGTTCTCGAACGGTTTATTCGCCAAATAAATTGGCTCCCGAACTTCGCAAGCCCAGGAGTGAGTGTTCTGGTTTGCAAAGGTTTTTTGGAAGCCTAATTTTCTACACAGCTTCCCCTTGAGTGCAGGAAGCTCCTGCAGCCAATCGAAAGCCGCACCTTAGTTTTCAAATGGTTCTGGGAGTCAAACGGCCTCCTGGAATGGATTCAGTTTGAGAACCAAGATACCACTGTACAGGGCTGCCTTCAGATATCTGCCACACACTGGTGAGGTCTCTCAAATATCATCATGATGCTGCACTGTCACTAAACTGGTGGAATCTTAGAAGCAGCTGACTGGCCCTTGCTTTTGTTTTCCCCCAACACAGAGCCCTCTAGGATAATCTACTGCATCCCAGGAATAATGACACCTGGAAGGTTGCCCACCAGACTGAAAAATGTTCCCCACTCCTGCATGAGAGACATACAGTATGTGCCAACTTATGAGGCAGATGTGGGGCTGTGGCTGGTGTCACTCGTATGTGTGACGTCACACATGCGTGCCGATCGATGAGCATCCTGAGCGCTGGCTTTTCCTGCTCTTGCTGCGACTGCCGGAGAAAGAGGCCCCAGCTCCTGTTGCAGCACACACCATGCGCCCCAAGCCCCCTGAGTGCCACGTGCCCTGAGAGACATGCAGGCCTACTGCTCTGAGTGCCACACACTGCAGACACAATGTCAGGAAGAGCCAGGGCCTCTTTCCCCAGCAGGAGCAGCAGGAGGAGAAGTCAGCCATGGAAACCTGACTCTGCACGCAGCCTCCTCTGCCCCTGAACATTGGGGGGCTCTTCCCTGGCCAAATAATTATTGGGGGGCAAAGAGCTCAGGTCCCCCCCAAAGTGGTGCACCTGATGAGAGGCCCTCCATGTTCTTGTTCTTCAGCTTCTTCTTTTTGAAATGCACACGAAAGCTCATACCAATAACAAACTTAGTTGGTCTCTAAGGTGCTACTGGAAGGAATTTTCTTTATTTTGTTTCGACTACGGCAGACCAACACGGCTACCTACCTGTAGCTCCTCTTTTCTCTGTCCATCTCATTCTTTTCTATGCTGCATCCATGAATTCCACCCACTTCCAGCTTGCTTCCAGCTGCCCTGCCTAAGTTTCTCTTGCCCTGCTTCTGGAGCCAGTGAGCCTGTGAGAAATGGAAATGCCAGTCTCAAGGCTTGGAGCCCTGAGACCCCTTTAAAATGAATTCTGAGCAAAATGCAGGCAGCAGCAAAGACTTTATTGAAAGGAAAACATACTTCGAAGCATGGGTGACCACAAAAGCTGGCACACCACGAATCAGGAAAAACACAGTTTATAAGATCTGCCTCTGACCGAAAAGTTCCTCCTCTGCACACTAGGAAAGGGTGTGCAAAGTGTACAGCGTACCGCGTCCGCCTGATTAAAATATTACCAGCCCACTTCCCCCTGTCAATCATTGTACAAATATGGCCAAAGCCCTCTTACATTTCACCTATTGATGTAAGCAGTATCTATATTCTTACCACAAGTCGTCCCAGTTGCAGATATAAGCAGGTTTCTGGTCAGGGTCCCAACCACAAGACTTACGAGCATTTTTTAACCACGAGTTTTGCTAAATGTGTATATCTGTTATCTTGGAGCTGTTTGTGGTCAACTAAAGGGACGTGGGGGGGCACTGTGGTCTAAACCACTGAGCCTCTTGGGCTTGCTGATCGGAAGGTCGGCGGTTCGAATCCCCGTGACAGGGTGAGCTCCCCTTGCTCTGTCCCAGCTCCTGCCAACCTAGCAGTTTGAAAGGACGCCAATGCAAGTAGATAAATAGGTACCTCTGTGGCGGGAAGGTAAACGGCATTTCCATGGGCTCTGGTTTCCATCACGTTGTTCCATTGTGCCAGAAGCAGTTTAGTCCTGCTGGTCACATGACCTGGAAAGCTGTCTGTGGATAAACGCCAGCTTCCTTGGCCTGAAAGCGAGATGAGTGCTGCAACCCCATAGTCGCCTTTGACTGGACTTAAACGTCCAAGGGTCCTTTACCTTTATTTTTTACACATTCTCAGCATTTGCAACCCTTATCAGATTCTATGCATGCTATTGTTCTGTCAGGCATCATTTATAATGGAAAAGCAATGGAAAAGCAACATATTCCTTACAGAGCTCACACTCAGGTTGCAGCCCACAAGCCTTCACATGCTTATTTTGCCACTTGCCCAAGGAGATCTTTCAGGAAGCTCCATCAGTTGACAGCCTTAACACCATCCATACGCATTCCTCCTGTGTATCTGATGCCATTCTTGCTAGGTGAGACAGCATATTATATAACGGAAGCTCACCATCCACAACGGGGTCAGATGGCTTTTGGCTCCAGGAGGACGAGTGCTTGGAGAATTGAATAGTCTCTGAGAATATGAAAGTTGGCTAACTCTGATTTACATTATAGTTTGGTAGCAATCAGATCACAGTCTCTCGGTGTGAAGAAAAGGAGCTGTGTACCATGCATAATTTTTGCATCATTAAAAATTAAATCTCATAAGTATAATGACTCAAACATCAAGCCATGACAGTATCTGCCTGATGATGAACTGCTGTATGTTAAAAAACAATTCACTAGGTAATGGTGCAATATTTTTTGTATTTAGACAGAATTTAATGGGAAAGAAAAACTACTTCCCTTCAGATGCTTTTCCGTCAGTAATTGGCCAGGAGAAAAATATGCTGTTCAGTATTAGCTTGTGAAATGTTCCCTGTTCATTGTGATCCATACATATGTGATTGATGCCATTATTATTATTATTATTATTAATGTTACTAGGTGGAATCCATTTTCACTGGACACGGACATGGTTTTGGGCCCATCAAGCTTTTCCTGCACAGGGCTGCATCTTGTGTCCGGTCCCTGCTTATGTCAGAACTGCTTGTGCATTGCTGGACTGCTGTTTTTTTGTTTTTTAAGCCTGATTTATTATGTGCAAAAAATTGGTATATTGTATATATTAAAAGGTAAAGCTCCACGAGCTACTAAATTTCTGCAGCATAAAATGTATGAGTTAGAGGAGGCTCTGTGCAACAGGCATCCAGCTCCTAACAATTGGAAGGTATCTAGGATGAATGATGATGGCGGCACAAGAGAGGGAACTCTGTTGTGTCTTATGCTTTCCTTTCTATCCTGTTAAAGACATAAGTTAATATGCATAAAATGTAATGTTTGTATGCATTGCATTTGAAAACATTTTGTAAAGAAAAGTTTGCAGCTTGCATGGGAGGTTTCACTTTGGCAAATGTGGCAGTAAAGGTTGGGTGCTTCCATTTTAGTCCTTCAGCGAATTGATGACTCATCCTGGAAACCCAGATCTCTCACAGCAGGAAAGTAAAACCTGAAACCTAATTGATAAGACTTGCTTATTTGCTGTAGTCATTGCTGCTTTTATCTGATGCCTTGCTCCAGTAGGGAATTGAAAAGTAAATATTAACTATCACCAGCTGTACGCCGGCTCCCTTGGCCAGTAAAGCAAGATGAGTGCCGCAACCCCAGAGTTGGTCACGACTGGACCTAATGGTCAGGGTTCCCTTTACCTTTAATGATTAGAAGTCACTTTTGCTTGCTAAATTACATATAAATCTTAAGCATCCTTTAATATATCTAAAAGGCACATACAATGAGAAATTGCTATTATACACATGTATTTAAATTTAACAGACTAATTTATTGTTTGAGTTAAAAGGCAGATGGTGAACTAAAATTTTTTAATAGGCTGATATAATTGTTAATAGTAATTAATCATATGAGATGAGTAAGTAATGCTTGGTTTTTGGCTATGTCAATGTTTTGGGGAGTGAAATGAGCACTGCACATATTATAGATGGACTTGAAGAACAGAGATGTTGACATTGGCAAAAAGCCTTTCAGTATATCATAAAATAGATTTAACAGTAACCCCTCTGGCCCGATGACTGTGTGAAATCAGTGTGGCATCTGTTTCCAGAGTCCCTTAATCTCATTCCAGAGTTGATGGCGGCATTGTAATTTTTGTTGTCCTCTAGAGCTGACGTTGCAATCTGATGGAACTGAGATACTGGCTAAGTTAAGTCTCGCTGGTAAAGGAGATTTGTATAAACGATGTTGAATTGCTTGGCATTAACCTCCATATCGGTCTGCAGAGGGATGTATTATTAGATGTTGCTGCTATGATCAGCGTTATGCAAGACATAAAGGGGAAGAGATCCTTGACTCTGAATAATTTCCAGTCTAAAATCCTTTGACATAGCAGTCACAGCACTGCAGTTCATGAGTCAACAGACTGCATTATTTGCCGTCCCAGACCCTCTAAAGAGGTGCCATAAAAGATATTACGGTGGTGTTATCTGTTAAAATGGCCTAAGTGATAGCACCCCTGTTTGTCTTGCACTGTTTATATTGTGAAACTCCGAAAGGAATCTTACACTGCAATACTCCAGAAGAAGGAACTTTCACAATGCTAGTTTGAGTGGGATGGAGTTCTTGTTGTTTAGTCGTTTAGTTGTGTCCGACTCTTCGTGACCCCATGGACCAGAGCATGCCAGGCACTCCTGTCTTCCACTGCCTCCTGCAGTTTGGTCAGACTCATGTTCGTAGCTTCGAGAACACTGTCCAACCATCTCATCCTCTGTCGTCCCCTTCTCCTTGTGCCCTCCATCTTTCCCAACATCAGGGTCTTTTCCAGGGAGTCTTCTCTTCTCATGAGGTGGCCAAAGTATTGGAGCCTCAGCTTCACAATCTGTCCTTCCAGTGAGCACTCAGGGCTGATTTCCTTAAGAATGGAGAGGTTTGATCTTCTTGCAGTCCACGGGACTCTCAAGAGTCTCCTCCAGCACCAGGGATGGAGTTAGAGGAAGGCAAACATTTGGTATTTTTGGTACTCCATCCAGGAGTCAAAATGGATTCCTGTTTTCTTGTTACAGGTAGGTAGCTGTGGTGGTCTGCTGTAGTCGAAACAAAATAAAAGAATTCCTTCCAGTAGCACCTTAGAGACCAACTAAGTTTGTTATTGGTATGAGCTTTCGTGTGCATGCACACGAAGAAGTGTGTCTGAAGAAGTGTGCATGCACATGAAAGCTCATACCAATAACAAACGTAGTTGGTCTCTAAGGTGCTTCTGGAAGGAATTTTTTATCCTATTTTCTTGCTCAACTTAACAGGGGCAAGAATATTGCTTGCAATTGCAAGGTAACCCAGCTGATGCTTCTCCGCAATATCCCCTAGGGGTTGTACTTTATGAGCAATCGTACATTGGACGATCCCAGTGGATTCTTATTCTTCCTCTTGGGATGATGGCACTGGGCAGATGGGTGGATATCAATGCTGCCCAGGGTCCCCAGTAGGTATATATCAGTCTCATCCTTCAATGCTGCCTGCTGGATGCTCATCCAAATCCCATTTCACAGGCGGTGTGAAATGAACCATTGTTTTGTTTTCGCCAAATGTCAGTAAGGCAGGAGGCCATGTTAGCACAGGGTGAGATGATTCGGAGAACTGGGCCAGAGGAACTTTGAAGATGAGGGTTGAATCTTTTTTAATTCGATTAGTGTCATGATAGAGGCAGCATGCATGGGCATTTATCTCCTATTAGCACGGGTCCTTTTTACACAGAAGAGCAAAACTGCTTTACACCAAAGCTACTTTTGAAAAAAGAAATGCAAAACAAGAATGGGGGGGGGGGGAGCAAGCTCCTGGGAATGACAATTAGTGGTTAACTATAAAAAATGGAGAAAATAATTGAGACAGATGACCAGATTTAGTAAAAATAAACCTCACCATTAAAAACTAATTAAATATTTGCATTTCAGCATTAGGTTTCTGCGCCAAAGTTTGGGGGAACAGCAGGGTGACAGTGAGGATTATTGACTAATTTGCTGAAGTTTTAAAATGAGATTAGTTACGTGCGATGTATGGGCGCTTTACTCAAGCTTCCACACAGCTGCTTTATTATTCTTTTGAAAGTGAATCATTTGTAACTGTTCTCAAAGATCTTTTATCAGCCACTTATCTCCTTCAGCTGGACTTGTGATATGGAGGGATAAAATGAATAGCCAGCTAATATTGGGGGAATTAATCAGACCAGAACAGCAGGAGAGTAATGACTTAACTTAACAGTTAAGTATTTGCATTTGGGGAGTTGGGGGGGGGGGAGAAAAAAGAAAAGAAAAAAATGGCAATACAGAATATGGAGGAGGTTTTGCTTTTAGCCCTGACCTTATGACCAAGAATTCCCTTGACACATTCATTTATTTATTTTAAAAAACTCTTATATACCCTGCCTCCATTTTTTTAAAAGAAAGGGCTCATTTTCAGTCCCCCTCCCTCTGTGTCTGCTCATCACGGTAAAACAGCATTTAACATGACAAGCCAAAAAAATTGCACCAAGCATCAAGAAGAACAGCAATTCATAAAACGGCAGTCAAGAAGTTTAAAAGGGAACAGAGCATTAATGCAGCATGTAAAAAAGCATTCAGCCAAAAGCTTTCTTTCTTGAATAACCAAATAAGCAGGATCAGGACTGGCAAGATGTGGCTGGGAACGGTCCCTGGTCCCTGGATCTGATTGGGAACGAAAATGCTTTGCCCGATTCTTAGAGATGCTCTCTAAAGATTGGAAGATAAAATCCCTCTGCTCTTTTCCTGTCTCAGCAGTAACACCACAGTGTTTTTTAAAAAATATTATTATTATTTATTTATACCCCGCCCATCTGGCTGGGTCTCCCCAGCCACTCTGGGTGGCTTCCAACAAAGATTAAAAATATATTAAAACATCAGTCATTAAAAACTTCCCTAAACAAGGCTGCCTTCAGATGTCTTCTAAATGTCAGGTAGTTGTTTATCTCGTTGACATCTGATGGGAAGGCGTTCCACAGGGCGGGCGCCACTACCGAGAAGGTCCTCTGCCTGGTTCCCGGTAACTTCGCTTCTCGCAGGGAGGGAACCGCCAGAAGGCCCTCGGCGCTGGACCTCAGTGTCCGGGCAGAATGATGGAGGTGGAGACGCTCCTTCAGGTAAACTGGGTTAAGACTGGGGAGAAGCCCTCTGCTCTTTAAAAGGCAACATTCCCTCCACCCCAGTGCTGGAGTGAAGGTAGGGCAATGCTCCTATGTACTTTTCACAGAATAGGTGTGCAAAGAGAAAGATGGAGCTTCCACACCACTCAACTGCCCTGAATTAAGCGTGACATCACGGATTCTGTTTGAAGTTTGTGATGGCCTAATTTCACTGCCTTGCCACCACCTCCTCCAGGGCAGTGAGGACAGGCAACCTCTGCTGTAGGCTCCACTGCTGTTGTGGTCAACCTCTGTCTGCCTCCATATTCACAGAAGTGGGGCCAGCGAATCCAGATGCAAGTGCCCCACTTTCGGCGGCTGCAAAGAGGCAGAGTTGGCTGCAAGAAGGCCAGGACCGTAGCTGCGGTGGCGGAGGAGAAAGAGCCGGCAAAGGTAAGGTTGTGGTGGAGAGGGGGTGGCTGCATTGAAAAGACTGTGCAGGGGGGAGAGCGTTAGGATGGGGGAGGAAGGGGGTGTTTAAAAACAGCTCACGGATGGGGCAGGGGGTGGCAGAAAAAGCACGAGGGTCTTTGGACTGGAAGGCAGGAGAAAGAGCATGCAGATCACATGTGGGGTGGGAGAAAAAGTGCAGATCGAGAGGAGGGGGTGTTAAAAAGAGCACATGGGTGGGGCAGGGGGTGTCAGAAAGTGTCAGGAGCTCAGCCTAGGACCCTAGGAGTAGGACCCTGGCAGAGACACAGGCCCGACTGGCATGTTCCCTGCCTCCTGGTCGATCGTTCGGGAGCTTCATAAGCTTTCTTCTGCCCGAACATCACAGCGACCGATGCCAACAGACACCAGCACACTTAGGGATCCACAGAGTTTGTGCATCATGCGTAACAGACCTCAGCAACTCAGCATTTTGGCTAATCTACTTTATTTACATATAAACACACATGGAGCACTGCAACATGGCTCCCTCTCTCTCAAGCATCAGACAGCAAAGAGAAAAAGAACAAAGGACAATAGTCCCACTTCATGGAACACAGTAACAGAAACATCCTGTCTCCGTCACTTCCCACTCTGTGGAGTTAAAACATATACCGTCATGTGGTAGACAACAATCCCATGCCTGCAATCATGGAGCAGGAATTCTAACAGAAAGAGTGCGTGGATCAGGCAGGAATGGTGGCAGAAAGACTGCATGGATGTCTTGCTTTTCCCATCCCAAAAATTTGGACAGTATGAGCTTCCAGCCTGCCTCATCTAAGTGTTGGAGGGCTGAGTTTGTGTGGAAGAAAGAAAGAGCTTATGACCCTGCTAGGGTTGCCATTTCCCAAAAAGTGAAGATTTCTTTCTTTTCCAAAATTGTTGAGCTACTTGCCATATGTCCGGGTTTTCCTTGGACATTTCACCAATTCAGCAAAAATCCGCCCGGACACAATTTTTGCAGCCCGATTCCCAGATGTGTCCGGGAAAACCCGGATGATTGGCAGCCCTATATCCTACACATATCTACACAGAAATAAGTCCCACAGAGTTCAACTGGGTTTTCTCCCAAATGCATCGGTCTAGTTCATTGCTACCATCAGTTAGACTACAACTCCCATCATCCCTGACCATTAGTCTCACTGGCTTGGGCCGATGGGAGTTGGAATCCAACAACCTCTGGAGGGAACCAAGTTAGGAAAGACTGTTTTTATCCTTGGTTTTCTGCTGCTCTTGTGTTACCCTATATCCCCTTTCTTGAGAGCCATGTGTGTGTGTTCTCTACGTACAATTTGCCACATGGGCTCCTGATGACTTAAATCAGACACGCTGAGTTGCAGGTGGAGAAATGCTTGTGCTGGTATGTTTCTCTATCTGCCGTGGGATTGATAAAAAGATTTTGCCCTGCAGGTTAATTGGCAATAAACACAAGCACTGCATTGAAAAGTGGCCTTGGGACGGGGATGGGCATGTTATGCCAATATCTATTTATACCCTGCTCCCCTCCCCACCTCGTACCTTTGCTGCACCGAAATTAGTGAAAGGTAACATACACACTGACCTATTAAATCTTACCCCCCCTCATTCTCAGTAAATTATCTCTCCTGTGGTCTATCACTTTTCTTTATGACTTTCCTTGCCATGCTTTCTGGGTAGCCTCTGTGGAGAAAATGGTTCCTTGTTATTTTTTTGCCTCAGAATTAAAAACCTGAGGTATTGACACAAAGCCTCCCCATATCTATGCATTTCTTCTGTGGTAGATTGCTTCCTATGGGTGCATGTTTGGATATTTAGTGGGTTTTTGTCTGTAATTTCTTTTCCCGAAAGTGATACATAGACTGAATGGTGTTTCCACACACAAAAAGACATCTCTTTTTTTGTTGTTGTACTAAAAGAAGAAGACTGGGTTGTCTCTATTTTCATCTGAGAAATGTTGAAGGGTATGGTAACCTTGAAAGCCCAATACAACTTGGGACAGTCAAGTCCTATCTCCTTGTGCCACAGAAGCCTGCCTGTGATTTACTATTTTATGTGGAAACCCTCCTGTGAGGCCCATCAACATCTGGAAAGGGTCTTTCCAGTAATAACCACATGGATTAAAGGAAAGGGTGGGCGGGTGGTATATTAGGTCATCCCTTAAAGATCACACGTATTGCGGTGAGACCTGGACAACTGACACCCTGTGTTGTGGGTGGGTACGATTGGTCAGACACAACACCTGATTGGTAGGTCCCTCGAAGCTGGGTGCAAACTGGCTAATGGGACGCAGTCCAAACGGTTTGAGGGACCTATGCACGTGACCCAGAGCTTCCTCTTTCAGCGCATGCATTCGGAACACCCCCCCACCTCTCCCTACTTTTAGGGCTTTGTGCTATGCCGTTGTGTGTCGTCTGTCATTGGGACAGGGGCATGGCAGGAATTTCCCCCACTTGGCTGATTGGCCATTGCCAGTTGGGGTTCGCCTGCCGCATAGCAAATCATCACAACTTGTAAGATTGCGGATAGGCACTGGTTCAGGTGATGGGGATGGGAGAACGCTTTCGCAATCCCTATGTGAAGGGTATTCCGTTAAAGGAATCTAGGGACTCGATGGTTTGGTCAACCCCTGAGAGGGGGTTGTGCCTGTGCCTGAGTCCAGAGGGACATTTGGGTGGCGGAGATACCCTGTTCCCAGCTTTCCGCTTATCCAGGTGTTCACCCTTGGCTGACCTATGCTGGAACCCTGGGTCAGCGCTACCTGCATGGCAGGGAGCTAGTCGAATCAGAGCCTATACAACCAGTCACTTTCTGTAATCAATAAAGTTGGGGCCTAAATTCTGCCAAAAACCAAACCAAAATTTGAGTCAAGTGTGAATTTATTTAGGGGGGGAGGTTTCTGGGTCTGAACACGCAATTAACAGCTATAAAACTAGCAGAGATGTACAGAACTGCTTCAATTGTATGTTGGAAATGTAAGGAGAAGGAAGGCATGTTCTACCACATGTGGTGGACGTGCAAGATAACAAAAGCATTCTGGGAAATGATATTCAATGAGTTGAAAAAAATGTTTAAAATAGCGTTTGTGAAAAAACCAGAGGCTTTTTTATTAGGAATTTTAGGTGCAGAGATACCAAAGGAGCAGAAAGGATTATTTATGTATGCGACGACAGCAGTGCGGATACTACTGGCCCAGAGATGGAAAGAAGATAAAGTCCCGACCAGAGAAGAATGGCTGATGAAGACGATGGACTATGCTGAAATGGCGAAAATGACCGGGAAAATCAGAATCCAGGAAGAAAGGCACTTTAATAAGGAATGGGAAATATTTACAATGTACCGTACTTAAGAGAGCACTGTAAAGAACTAAAAACTTTGGCAGGATTTGAGTAATACTAAAAACTAAGGTAAAAATTGACTATTTAAGAAAAATAGAGAAAATATGTTAGGCTGTTGAAAAAGATTGAAAATGGTAACCGTGGAAGGGTGAAGGAGAGTCTAAGGATTCAGGGAAACCTAAATGCTGATGCTGATGTTTAATGTTCAAATTTAAATGTGCAGTCTAAAACTCAATAAAAAAGATTATACAAAAAATAAAAATACAGTGGTACCTCAGGTTACATACGCTTCAGGTTACATACGCTTCAGGTTACAGACTCCGCTAACCCAGAAGTATTACCTTAGGTTAAGAACTTTGCTTCAGGATGAGAACAGAAATCGTGCTCTGGCGGCGCAGCAGCAGCAGGAGGCCCCATTAGCTAAAGTGGTGCTTCAGGTTAAGAACAGTTTCAGGTTAAGAACAGACCTCCAGAACGAATTAAGTACTTAACCTGAGGTACCACTGTAAAGGAAAGGGTGGGTGAGCCTTTAGACCAGGCATAGGCAAACTTGGCCCTCCAGATGTTTTTGGCCTACAAGTTCCATCATCCCTAGCTAACAGGACCAGTGGTCAGGGATGATGGGAATAGTAGTCCCAAAACATCTGGAGGGCCAAGTTTGCCTATGCCTGCTTTAGAGTGTGCATACACAATAGCTTTAAATTGCATTATTTCACTCAGAAAATTCTGAGCACTGTATTTTGTTAAGGGTTTCTGGGAACTGTAACTTTATAAGGGCTTGACTCTGCTCTCTTAAGCAGAAGTCTTTCTTAGCTATGCTGAGATGCCAGGAACTGAGCATGGACTGTGTGCATGGAAGACATGAGCTTTACTTGCGCACTACAGCCCCTTCTCGATTTTCTTCAGGGGCAACGCAGAGTCACAGAGGGAGGACCACAATGGGCAGGCAGTTTCCCTGTATTTCTGAACAGAAATATATGTATGAATATACTAGACCCGATCGGCACCGCCATGCTAAGTTACAGTACATAGATTTTACTATGTAATTTTGTAGGGACAGATGAGAAGCGTTTTTATTGTACAGCAATATCCACAGATAATTTACTTTTCCTAAATACCTTTGTGGATACTGGATGGCTCAGGGGGCTGGTAATGGGACGAGCCACCTCTCACTTCTAAGCCATTGATCTGAATCAATCCCTTGTCGGTAGCGACCCAAAGTCATTATGATCTGATAGCTGTGCGGAGTGATTTATGTTGTTCAATATAGCTCGTAGTAACGGGTTACCTTCTGTTAGCTTATTAAGGGGCTGAATAAAATATATCACACTGAATTCACCTTTCTCATCTGAATTGAGTTTGAGGAACTTCGGATTGATTTTTGAGCCATGCCATTAATGTTAAAACTTGTAGCTGTAATCTCCATTTGCATGTAGCTGGCACCTTTCAAAAAGCATCTCCGTAGTGTGGCCTAACACATGGAGGAGAATAAGAATTATTGTAGAATTCTGGACAGTTACCACTTCAGAGTTCATGTGGGGGATGCCATTTCTAAATGTTCCCCATTCATAGCTGTCAAGCGTCCCTTATTTGGCGGGACAGTCCCTTATCCCAGCGCCATGTCCCGCTGCTGTCCCTTATTGATGATGTCCCTTAAATTTCCCGGGTTTCAAAGGAAGCAGCTCCTCTCCCTCCCTCCCTGCCAGCCAGGGAGGAGGGAGGCTCCAACTGTGTTGTTGGCTGCGTTGCTCACCCAATAAGAAGTCTAAGAACGACCGGGGGTGGAGCTTGCATGTCTTGTGCTGATCAAATCGGCTGCGTTGCCTGGGGACTCACCTTTGCTCAGCGCTTCCCAGCGGAGAGGTGACAGTGGTTTTCCTTGCTGCATCCCCTTTGCTGGGTTGCTGCGCTGTGGGAACCACCGCTTGAGGCTTCGTTTGGCTGCTGGCTGGGCTTTCTGCCTTTGGCTTGGAGGGGCTCAGAAGTTGAACATACCTGTGCCCGGAAAATCCCTTATTTTGGCTGCTGATCCCTTATTTTTGAGTTTGCTGATTCCTTATTTTCAAATCTGTAAGTTGACAGCTATGTCCCCATTACAGCAACAACACTCCATGTGGCAATAAAAATGAACATGTTTTATCATATGTGGTGGACTTGTAAAAGGCTAAAAGAGTCTTGGGAAATGATATATAATAAATTGGAAAAAAAGAAGAAGTTTAAAAGTACCTTTCCAAAAAAACCAGAGTCCTTTTTGTTGGGGATAATTCAGATGGAAATTCCCAGGTGTCAAAAAAGACTATTTATGTATGCCACTACTGCGGCCCATGTTTTGTTAGCTCCCAAATGGAAAACGAGTGAGGCCCCAACCAAAGAAGAATGGCAACTTAAACTGATGGAATACACACAGCTTGGAGATTTAACATATAGAATAAGAGAACAAGAAGGATGTACGTTTAAAGAAGACTGGAAAATGTTTACTGAAAATATGGGTGAAAATTATGTTCATTGGAAAACGCTGGTAGCATTAAGATAAATTCAGCAGTGTTGAAAATAAGTTTTGATGGATGTAACAATGGATTACAGAATGCAGTGCTTTTTTCGGGGCGGACAGACGCAAGGGGATGCATACCGCTAAGCATTTTGTGAATCTTTGTACTTCTATCCATTTACTCTATTTCTTTTTCCCAATTCGAACTATCAAATGGTGATTATCTTGAGTCAAAATGAGAGTACCCCTAAACATTTTTGATTTTTTTTTCAGAAAAAAAGCACTGACGGAATGGTAAAATATGTAAAAGTTCATGTAAAATATGCAGGAATGTATGGTATGCAAAATGAACCACAGACAGAGAAGAAAGGAAGTCATTGATTTAAGGTTGTTTAAATGAATATTTTGAAATGTAAATTAAATTTTTTAACAAAAATTAGATAGAAAAAAAGAACACTCAAACCCTAGCACATCAAGGCACAAGGTGCCAGTTTAGCAATCTCCCAGTTATGATAGTTGTTTTTAAAAATTTCTATTGAAAATTTTATTTACAACATAACATAAACCTCCCACCCCCCATACAGAAATACAGTAAGCATAACATACAACAATATAAACAACCAAATAAAAGACTCCCTTTATCCTGTACCTGGCCATATATATTTCTTATAAGCTGTTTCCTTTATGAATAATTATTAAGATTTTTCTAATTATAACTTAAATATCCACAAAGTCTCCTGTAGACATTAATCGAAACAGGTCCAGGTATGTATTTTAGGGCATTGTTTTATGAAGTATTCTCTGCATTTTCCCCATGCTTTTTGAAACTCTTGTCTAATGTGATCTCTAATTGCCTCTGTTAATCTAGCCAATATACTCTAACAGTTTGTCTTGCCATTCCTTTTTAGTTGGCACAGTTTCTTTTTTCCAGTTTTTAGCAGTTAGGATCCTTGCCGCTCCTGTGGCATAGAGGAATATTTTCTGATCTTCTCTTGCTATACCTGTGTCCGTTATCCCTAGTAGAAAAGCTTCTGTATTTTTCATAAAGTTATACTTCAACATTTTTTTAAGCTCATCATATACTATATTCCAGAAGCTTTTGACTTTTTCACAGGTCCGCAATAGTTTTTTTTTTTTTTGTCAACTCAAAGATGTAATCACAGTCTTGGCTATTGGCATCCTTCAGTCTCGAGAGACAACAGAGGAGTGCACCTTTGGGGGTGAAGTCAAACTGTTAGAAGGTTGCAGCGCCTGCTGTGGCTGTAGAGACTGATATGGAAGAGACATGTTTTGTTGCAGCTGGGGCAGAGGAAGGCGTCTGGTTGTGCGGCTGCAAAAGCGCCATGGGGCTCCTCCTCTCTGCGTTCCGTCTAAAGGGGTAAATTTCCACCCACCAAGTCGACTACTGATTTCCAGCTCAGTGCCACCTGCATGTCTAGGTAAAGGTAAAGGTAAAGGTAAACGGACCCCTGACCATTAGGTCCAGTTGTGGCCGACTCTGGGGTTGCGGCACTCATCTCACTTTATTGGCCAAAGGAGCTGGCATACAGCTTCCGGGTCATGTGGCCAGCATGACTAAGCCACTTCTGGCGAACCAGAGCAGCGCACGGAAAAGCTGTTTACCTTCCCGCCGGAGCGGTACCTATTTATCTACTTGCACTTTGACATGCTTTCGAACTGCTAGGTTGGCAGGAGCAGGGACCGAGCAACGGGAGCTCACCCCGTGGTGGGGATTCGAACCGCTGACCTACTGATCGGCAAGTCCTAGGCTCTGTGGTTTAACCCACAGCGCCACCAGCATCCCACCTGCATGTCTAGACTGGGTTTAAACCTCATTCACACTGCAATGCTTTGGGGGGGAGGGAAAAAGCATTATAGTCAAATGAAATCGAGGGCAGGGTTCAAGATATGTGCAGCGGGAGAAAAACAATTTAAGATGGTGTTAGAGGGTTTTTGCAATAGATAAGTGTTCGTTATATAACACAGTAGAAAAGGCTTGGAATAAAAACACTTCGGAGGTGTGGATGGGAAGTCTATTTATCAAACAAAGTTGTTATGTAATTATCTAATTTGAAACTAATTTGAGAAATTTTGGAATATTAATAATAATAATAAATAAATAATACATTTTTATTTATACCCCGCCCTTCTTGGTTCAGAAAACCGGGCTCAGGGTTTCTGAACCCTGAACAACAAATTTAAAACACTTAATTGATGCAACAAAATACAGTATAAAACACAGTATAAAATGTGAATAACAATAAATTCAGAATTAAAAAATCAATTTAGGGGGAAAATCCATCCAAAAAACATAAACAATAAACAATAAAAAGTTATATTTGAAACTTCACATACACTGTATATTTCTATAGATTTTTTATGCCACTTTTAAAAGAGATGATTTCCCCCAAGGAATCATGGGGACTGTAGTTCATTAAGGGAATTATTAGGAGAATACTATCCACCTCACAGAACTACAATTCCCAGAGTTTCCTCAGAAGGAGGGATTGATTGTTAAACCAGTTTGGGTCTCAAGCAAAAGGCAGGTTAATAAAAGGATATAACATTAAACCTTGAGCACGCAGATGCTCTTGAAGAGCTTTCTGGGTTAGAAAGCACACCTTGCCAGTTTAATCCCCGCAAAGTGAGTTTGTTTTTGGTTGTTGCCGTTTAAAAAAGCAGTCTTAAAAACCAGAAACTTAACTTTTAAAGACAGGGCTGAATGCTCTATTCCCTGCAGCACACTTGAAAGTTGATTTTTATCTGAAGAGCCACATGATTTAGCTATGGATTATCTTTTATCTCTATGGGCAAAGCAGCTGGGTGTGCAGCCACTGAGGTTCAATATCTGTCTTCTTAAAACTTCAGCTCTAAAACACAAACACGATGGTAATCATGTGCTTTGACATCAAAGCAAATTAACAATTGGGAGCACAGAATTACTCATTGTTCATGCTCGCCTCTTTAGATTACTAGTTAGCAACCCACTGCCTTGGACTGGGGAGGGCAGCTTGCAATGAGAGGAGGCCTTGGCAAATATAGGGTCAGCAATGAACTTTACAACTAGACCCTATTCTTGTTTACTCACTAACAAATCTGATGGATATATATAGCTCTTATTTCTTAGTAGTATCCTAGGCACAGTTACATGGGATGTGGGTGGCGCTGTGGTCTAAACCATAGAGCCTAGGGCTTGCCACTCAGAAGGTCAGTGGTTCGAATCCCCGCGACAGGGTGAGCTCCCATTGCTCGGTCCCTGCTCCTGCCCACCTAGCAGTTCGAAAACACATTAAAGTGCAAGTAGATAAATAGGTACCACTCCAGCGGGAAGGTAAACGGTGTTTCCGTACGCTGCTCTGGTTCACAAGTTCAAGTTTACAAGAAAGGAGATTCTGACTCAACAACAGGAAGAACTTTCTGACAAGTAAGAGCTGTTTGGCAGTGGAACGGACTTCCAATCCTTCCTTGGAGGTTTATAAGGAGAAGTCTGTCCTGGATGCTTGAGCTGAGATCCCTGCCTTGCGGGTGTGTGTGTGTTGGACTAGATGACCCTTGAGGTCCCTTCTGACTTGACAATTCAATGACTCTATGATAATGCAACAGGTAAAAGGAGCGTTCGAAATCAGAACAGAAGCGCTAGCATTATAACCAGGAAAAACACAGTATGACTGCAACCATAGTCTCCTCTGCTATGATGAGATGTATTGAATTTCCATTTAAATTACAGCAAATTATTATTTCTTTTTAAAAATCATTTTTATTGATTTTCCAATAAAAACAGCCAATCAACACATCCACATCGTAATCCAATTAAAAACAATAAACTAAAATAAAAAAGACCAAATTGCAGTCCAAATGGTTAGTAGTCTGGACCTCTGAAGAATATCTCCAAATCTTCGTTCCTGCCTCTTCTCATTGTTTTCATATTTTCCACATTCTGATCCTAACACTTTAAAGTTCTCCGACCCTGGCTATGCGATTCTCAATCATGTCAAAAATCATATATCCTTTCATCCATCGAATTCAGCTTTCTTTGTAAATATATATTTTTTTCAGCTGTCTATTTACCAGCGCAGCTTTTCCTGACTTCATTCCAATCTTCCAAGTTTCTCGTTTGAAGTTTAGCGACACAGCAACTCCCAACCAAATTATTATTTCTCAATTTGCACTTATACAGATAACTTTGCTTAGGCAGATGTTCTGTGAACCTTCGTCCATTATTGCCAATGCCTGCGTCGGACCCTGTCTTCCATCAGCCCCAACCATCATAGCCAATGATGGCGGGTAATGGGAGTTGTATCCCAATAATATCTGGAGAGCCCTGGGGTCCCCACCTCTGCCATAAGGGATGGATTTGGTCCTGTGACTGACAGTTGCTGATCTCCACTCGATTTGCTTCTGTAAAGCATTTGAGCTTGGAGAGTCTCATCTAAATATGCTTCTGGGTGGCATAGCTTTGGGAGGGAAGACTTTGATTTATTCTGGTCTTTTTGTTTCAGTCCTAGTGTGGGTTATGGTACGACTAGGTCTAAATCCCTCCTCTATCTATAGAATCAGAAGGGATCATTGCTATCAGTTATGCCCGACTGAAGACTCTGCATTTTCTTCTATGATGTATGTGTCACTTTTCATTAATTCTGAGAGGCCTGCTCCTTTAGAAACCAGAGTAAACAGAGTGGTGTGTTGGATTAGATCTTGGCTCTGAATAAATTTATTTTCCAGCGAGTGTTAAAAAAAGAAAAAGAAAGAAAAAAAGAGCAAGGCCAAAACCCCTCGGAGCAGAAAATGTCACAGTGATTGCTAATACGTTACTGCACAGAGAAATGCCTAATAAAGCCCCTATTAGGATGTCATACCTGCTTACTGCTGAATTCTCCAGAAAGTTTATTTGATATGTCTAAGCCAATTATCAAAGTCGTGGTGATAAGAAGCAGCTCAGTGGGCCCAAATATGTCAGATTAGAATGACTAAATTGTGGGAATTCATGGGCCTCTGCTTTGAATAATTAACTCGACTCTTTGTAAATGCATACACTCTGCAAAGTAATTTTCCCTTTACACGAGGCATTTTGCCCTTGTGTTGCCTTTGAAAAGTAAACTGCCAGAGAGGGCATTTGCTTTTTTTTTTTTTTTACATTCTCCTTGTTTCTCCATCTTGGTACCCTCCCCACACCCTTTCTTCTAGCTAGCCCTTGCTCTGGCAGATGGGATACGAAGAAATCAGCTGCTGTGGGAAAGGAATGCTATGCGACTTTTTTCCTCTCACCTGTGGAACAGGGGCTACATTCAAAGAACCAAGACTTAACTTCCAGCAAGAGATGTGCAATGCACACTTTGCAAAGTATGCAGCCAGGGCTGTGTGTACCCTGCAATAATCACATTGTTATGGCCAGTCATTCCTGGCTGCACTTTCCCTTCGTGAAAATCCCTGTCAGGGAGTTTTCTTAGAGGCTGACTGATATTTTCTTAGTAGAAAAGGCTGCGGGAAAACAATACACCATTGCTTCTCCTTGGCTAGGATAGTTTAAAGGTAACAAAGGATGTTTAAGTCCAGTCAAATTCGACTATGAGGTGAGGTGCTCATTTTGCTTTTCAGGCCGAGGGAGCCGGTGTTTGTCTGCAGACAGCTTTTCTGGGTCATGTAGCCAGTATGACGAAACCGCTACTGGCGCACGGAGGACGGCGATGAGTGCCAGAGCGCATGGAAACACCATTTACCTTCCCGCAGCAGTGGTACCTATTTATCTACTTGTACTGGTGTGCTTTTGAACTGCTAGGCTGGCAGAAGCAACAGGAGCACAGAGCAACAGGAGCTCACCCCGTCGTGTGGATTCGAACTGCCAACCTTCTGATCGGCAAGCCCAAGAGGCTCAGTGGTTTAAACCACAGCGCTACCCCGCATCTCGAGTTTAAGAGAGAGAGAGAGAGAGATTCATTGTTTTTACACTGAGAGCTTAAGTTATATCTCTGTTGAAAAAGAAGGATTTTGTGCTTTAATTGCCTGTTCCAGCTTCTCCAGAACAGCTGCCTAGGCTTTAAAGAAACATACCTATTCCCTGAGAGCCAGGAGCTCATTGTCCTGAGCACACACGCATGACTTGTGTCACAATATGACGTTCTGTACAGTGCACTTGGATATCCCCAACCTACAGGATTTTTACCTGCATACTTGTTATTGTTTACGGAGTCATTCCCCCGCAAGTGTCCCGGAAAAACTGGGACATCCCATTCTTGCCCTGGGATGCGAGCGGAAGTCACACACCGGCAGCACGGCAGCAGCGGGAGGCACCATTACCAAAAGCACGCCTCATGTTATGGGCGGTTTCAGGTTACAAACGGACCTCTGAAATGGATTAAGTTCATAACCGGAGGTACCACTGTAGGTGATATACCAAATATTTATAGGTTATAGCATCACCTCAGAGAATGCCAGAGGTGGAGTAAGCTCTGTGTGGGGCTAGCACTGGTCCTAAAGGGTCTTCACTGGCTCCTAGTATGTTTTTGAGCACAATTCAAAGTGTTGGTGCTGACCTTTAAAGCCCTAAACGGCCTCGTCCCTGAAGGAACATCTCCACCCCCATCATTCAGCCTGGATACTGAGGTCCAGCTCTGAGGGCCTTTTGGCGGTTCCCTCACTGTGAGAATTGAGGTTACAGGGAATCAGGCAGAGGGCCTTTTCGGTGGTGGCACCCCACCCTCCGGTGGAACGCTCTTATATGTCAAGGACTATATAACCTTTAGAAGACATCTGAAGGTAGCAATTAATGTTGTATTATGTTTTTATATATGCTGGAAGCTGCCCAGAGTGGCTGGGGCAAACCAGTCAGATAGGCAGGGTATTATTATTATTGCTATTATTATTAGAAAATAACTGAATTAATTAACAAGAAGTAACTTCTGGTGGTGGTGTTTGATGGTAAGGGAACCTGAACCCTCCCTCAATTAGATAACATTTTTTTTGCGTTCAGGTCTCCATTCATTTCCACGCTTCTGTTTGTGTAGTATCCTAGGATCATTTCCATGGAAACGGTGTCCTTTGTTTCTTCACTGTTTTTATGCTTTGGTTGTATCTCTCTCTCACTTGAAGCTCTAAAGCAGCATCATAATTTCCACCGAAACTAATTGTTGTGTCATAAACAGCAGATTATGTGTGCGGGTGGAGGCTACGCAGCCCCCCCCCATTAAAATCTTTTTAAAAATAACAATCTTGTATCCTAGCAATGAAAAAAAATGACAGGGAATGAAGAATACAGAAGGGAATTGGTTAAATTAATAAAACACAGGCAAACTTTTTATTTAAAAAAACCAGACGGCTTCTGATATGGATGCCATCGTTTTGTACGTTTTTGTACACGGCTTGGGCCCCAGACTCACCGAGAAGAAGAGACATTAGCCTTAGTAGGCAAGTGCAAGAATAGGAGACGATATTTAGCATGTCTTGTAACAAGAAAACTGCAGGCCATGCTTGAGGAGATACTGCTTATGCTGATGCACGGAAGAAGTCCCAGTAGTAAAATTCCGAGATTGGAATGTTTTATAAATAGTAAAATTCAAAGATGGGCTCAGTCCGTTTGGACCAAGATCTGCAAATGATGTGTATCTTTGTAATTTTATTTTGCACTTATATATGTGCAAGGCTCAGCGCTTTTACAGCCCGGAAGCGAAAGGCTGGGCTTTGCAGTACTGCTGACTGGAAAGTAATTAAGTTTTATAAATACCTCTTGAGTGGCTGTAAGATTTTTACATATATGCTAAGTATATTTTCGAAAGCTGAAAAATCAGGGGTCGGAAGAGATAGCCATAACTTTTCTATAACAAGAGGAAGAAGTATTTTAAAATGCTGGCACCAGACCTTTATGCTAATTATCTCCTTCTTTTAACATGAAACATGTTTTGATTTCTTTCGATTAAGAATATGGTCCTTCGTGGCAGCATGAAGAACTACAGAGACGCTGGGTCATTCCTTACCTAGAAGCTGTCCATCTTCTTTTGGATGGAGGTGGAACAGACCATGATAGGGCTGCCAACCTTTGGTTGGGCAAAATCAAGTACAGGTCAGGCAATATAGGGCACAGTTCGGGGGGGGGGGATTGGGCGGACTAAAAATTACTTTACCTGGTGCAGAAACGGCTTCAAAGCAATCCATTGCAGCGGCACATGGGGCTTACAGTGCTTTATTCAATAAAAACAACAACAAAAGCACTATGATTTACAACTGTAAGAAAAATATTGCATATTACATGGCTGGGTTTTGAATAGCATCCCTTTCACAAACATTGTAGTTGTTTGTGACCGCCTTGCATGTGTGAATTTGGACTTTGGCATGCTTTGAGAGATTACAGAGCCAGTGTAGTTTAGTGGTTAAGAGCGGTAGACTCGTAATCTGGTGAACGGGGTTCGCGTCCCCGCTCCTCCACATGCAGCTGCTGGGTGACCTTGGGCTAGTCACACTTCTCTGAAGTCTCTCAGCCTCACAGGGTGCTTGTTGTGGGGGAGGAAGGGAAAGGAGAATGTTAGCTGCTTTGAGACTCCTTCGAGGTGTGATAAAGTGGGATATCAAATCCAAACTCCTCTTCTTCTACAGCAGCTTCTGGTACCCTTCAGTGTCTTCCTACTTCTCTTACTTTGACCCTGAAGTGAAAAATACATTTTCACTTCGCCAGAGTGGTTTGGTTTTTTTTGGTCACAATAGTCACTGGTACAGAGTACTGGAACTCTTCCCTTTCCTGCCCACAACAGGCATTTTGTGCTGGTACCCATGGAACTTTGATAAAAGTGTTCTGCCACCTCATTGTTTACCCACTGCTCCCCCAAAAGCACCGGGCTTCCTAATAAAGTTGGTGCGATCTAGTGGTGAGGACTACACAGGCTTGGGTAATTGCATTGTCTAGATAACATGCACGTTTTGAATCTTAAATGCATGTTGCATTCAAAAACCAAAAGAAACGTCCTATTAATATTTTGGAATAGATCTGTTTTCTGCTTTCTTATGACTCGAATGCTCTTGTTCATTTCCGAATGAGTTGAAATGATGGACGTTTTATGACACCTTGATTCCAGTTTGTTACAATCTCTAGAGGACAAATAAAAATGATCTTGAGGATGCGTTCTGTTGGATCCTAGGTAGACTTGCCAGCTAGCCATTCCTAGTTAGAGTAATCTTTTGTTAATATGTGCTGTTACAAAACTTGAAATAACAATTGTGTGAGGTGTTTCTGTGGCAAATGTGTTTTCTACCAGAGTTAGTGAAGCCTTTCCCATCTGCACTGAAATGCTATGCTTTTTAAAGTAAATAACCTTAACATATCATTTATTATTATTTTTACTGTAAAATTACCCTGACTTTTCACATGACAGGCAAACAAACAGAAACACCACATTACCCAGAGACACTGTTTTGTTTAAGTGGGAACTGTTTTCTTATTGTATCCATTGTCTATGTTCTGGTTAGAGATCCCATTAATGATTGCCGCAGATAACCGAGGTTGAGAAAACGATTCTTCCAAATCATTAGTCTATTTCTTGAGGTGCCTTATTGAAGGCAGAACATTTTAACTGCAAAAAATTGATTTAGTGGTATATCCTTTTAGAGCCTTTCAGATTGCTAATTAGCACAGGTTATATGCCTTAAGTGTAGCCACTGGCCGAGAAGTAAATGAGTGGAGAGGTAACTCATCGATAGAAAACACCATTGGCATCACTAGCTGTGTAGCACTGTGAATCTTTCTTTTAAAAGAATACATCTATGTTTACATCTTTAGTAAAGGCAAAGGTACCCCTGACTGTTAGGTCTGGACTGGACGACTCTGGGGTTGCGCGCTCATCTCACTCTATAGGCCGAGGGAGCTGGCGTATGTCCGCAGACAGCTTCTGGGTCGTGTGGCCAGCATGACTCTGGCGAACCAGAGCAGCGCATGGAAACGCCGTTTACCTTCCCTCTGGAGCGGTACCTATTTATCTACTTGCACTTTGATGTGCTTTCGAACTGCTAGGTTGGCAGGAACAGGGACTGAGCAACGGGAGCTCACCCCGTCACGGGGATTCGAACCGCCAACCTTCTGATTGGCAAGCCCTAGGCTCTGTGGTTTAGACCACAGCGCCACCCGCGTCCCTCGTTTGCATCTTCACCTTGCCCTATTTCACAGGAGCAGATTAAAATTAGTGAAATGGAAAACATTGAAAATCTTCCCTATACAGGGCTGTCTTCAGATGTCTTCTAAAGGTTGCATAGTTGCTTATCTCCTTGACTCGGGGGTGGGGTTGCATAACTCCATACCTTCCAACATTTCTCCTATGGAAATAGGGACGTCCAAAGGAAAAGCAGGACATTCCAGGATCAAATCAGAAACCAGGATGGCTTCTGCAAACCTGGGACTCTCCCTGGGACACTTAGAGGGTCTGCCTTTTCCATCTGCAGAGGAGCATGGCTCACAGCAATGTCTTCCTCTCCCGCAACTTTTGACTTCATCTGCTAGCAACCCCAGGGCTTATTAAGTAAGCTGTCAATGTATCAACCCCGTGTGATTTGCAGATATGCCAGACGAGAGTGAAAGGCTCTCCAGGCTTAATGCGCTTAAGATAAGGGGGAAGCTCCTTCTGAAAGAAGTGGAAAGATCCTGCAGCTCTCAATAAGCCCGTCCAAATTGTCTGCCGGGCACTGGAGGATGAAATTGAGTTTAGCACGACAACATGTACTGCCAAGTGCAGGCCAGCGAGTAAATATTTAAAGGATGTAGCTTACGCTTCCTGGGCTGCTCTACCTGAATTTTCTTTAGATGACAGGAAGTAGCCGAGTGCACTGCGCAGCAAGATTAGGCGTTCGGAATGAGGTTGTTGAGATTAAATGCTCATTTCCCAAGTAACCCTCCATTATGGCTAAACGGTTGTGGACATATCTCGTGGAAGGAGAGAGAGGGGGAAAGTTCCGCTTGGCTGCATGATTAAGCATTCAGAGGACTATATAATTGGTAATATACATTTTATATTCCCATGTAAATAAAATTCTTTATTTAAGCAGCGCAATGTAGAATACTTAAAACCTTGTCAGCTAATAACTCACAAGAGACAGGAAGACATAAAAAGTCTAAGCGCAAGGGCAAGCGTCCCTCTCCCAACCTCCAGGGATGATTGATCGCTGAAAGTTGTGGTTTTGCCACATAAATGTAATTTATGAAATGCAAACATGCAGATCCAGTAAATAGAATATCCGTGTCTGGGGTCGGGAGAAATCGCCACAAGTCTTCTGCCATCTGTTTTTCTTTATATCTGTGGTTCTGATGTTGGTTGGAGTGCCCTGTGGAAGTGCATAGAACATTTTCTTTTAGTAGGCCTTGGCTGGCTGAGGAAGTACAGTTCATACTTTGCTCTCCCGTAAACGTTCAGCCCAGACACTGAGGGTCTAGTTGCTGCATTCTGGCACACCCACCCACCCGAATAGGAATGGATGGTGGCTTCTCTGTGGTAGCACCCACCCTGTGGAACGTCCTTCTATCAGATATCAAGGAAATAAACAATTACCGTAGATTCCGGGGTAGAAGACGACTTTTTGACCCCGGAAAATCCTCTAAAAAGTCAGGGGTCGTCTTATATGCCGGGTATGTGTTCGCTGGGTAGCGGCAGTGGGCGGTGGGCTCCACTCCACGCTGGGAGGATGCCGCCCAGCGAAGCCGGCTTAGCATTGCTGGGCAGCTTCCTCCGGGCGCGGAGCCCGCCACCCACTGGCACTGCCCAGAGAAGCTGCCGCGTATAAGACTGGGCGTATAAGTCGACCCCCCAAACAATTTGGGCGGACGTCTTATACGCCCAGTCGCCTAATATGCCAGAATCTACGGTATCTGACTTTTAGAAGACATCTGAAGATAGGGAAACTTTTAATGTTTCATGTTTTAACATGTTTCTAATATTCTGTTGGGAGCCGCCCAGAGCAGCTGGGGAAACCCAGCCAGATGGGCGGGGTATAAATAATTTATTTAGGGCATTTTGCTGGCATCAGATACCAAGGCCATCTGCTTGCATTGCACAGGCTACCATTATTATTATTATTATTATTATTATTATTATTATTATTACTATTATTATTAGTTAAAAATGTGCTTATTTGCTTATTGAAAGTGCCTCACCCTTCTCCTTCAGCTAACCTTGCTAATTTATGTAGCAATCCTGCAAGTACAGTGGTACCTCGGGTTAAGAACTTAATTAGTTCTGGAGGTCTGTTCCTAACCTGAAACTGTTCTTAACCTGAGGTACCACTTTAGCTAATGGGGCCTCCCGCTGCGCCGCTGCCATGCGATTTCTGTTCTCATCCTGAAGCAAAGTTCTTAACCTGAAGCACTATTTCTGGGTTAGCGGAGTCTGTAACCTGAAGCGTAGGTAACCTGAAGTGTCTGTAACTCGAGGTACCACTGTATAGCTAATTAACTGTGGTCTGCTTGGGAAGAAATGACGCAGGACTCCTCTGCTTTCGTAAAGATAAAGTGCTTTATATGTGTTATAACACTCTGACACCAGAGGGCACTGTGGAGTCCCGTTTTTCGCCAACGGGATTTCCTGGCATGAAGTTTACAACGTGTTTTACCAAATCACTTCTTTGATGAGTCTAGATCCAGCCCCATCCTGCCCTACTCCTTTCACTGTCTTGTGTGCCAGGAAAGATGTGCTTGAAGGATCAATGTGTCTCAGGCACAGAAAGGACACGAAGCACAATTACACAGGGTAGGCTGGGAAATCAGTGTTACAGCACATGCCTAAACTTTTCATAGGACCCAACTAAGGAAAGGAGAAATAGTAGATTTCCAGTTTTTCCTACTCTGTAGAGTGGGAGGTGGGGGGTGGCAAAGCAAGAGAAGGGGGGTGGGGAAACCCAGACTATTTTATTTCACCATTAAAAAATGAACAGGGGGAAAAAGGGTTAGAGGCCTAAGGCTTGGATTTGACATAAAAGATTCAAGGTTATCTTAATTATGATCTTTTATCTTTAATTTCTAAGAACAAATGCTCACAGAAAAGAAAGTGACAACTTTTATCTAACCATTCCCAGAATATGGGAGTCAATGGATAGATCTATAATTAATTATTCTACGGAGATGGTGGGTGGATTGAGGGCCCCAGCTCATTTGGTGGTGACTCAAGTGGTCAGCTTTCTCCATATTTCATGGCCGTTTATGACAACTCTTTAGGATGGGGGTGGAGAAACATGAACAGATGTTGACGGCCTTTGACTGTGACTCCCTGTGATGGCCTGGGAATCTGATTCAGAGGCTGAACCGGAGGAATCCCAGCCTGCACAGGAGTCCCTGCCTCCAGGGCCGGCTGAACTGGGGCAGGGCCTTGATTCTGAAGCACCTGTACCGGTGCCGGATCCTCAGGAGCAGGCACCAGGTGAATCCACTCTGGCTCCGGAGGTGGTTGAGGACTCAGTGCCTACAGGTGAGTCTCCCCCTGGGTCCAGTAACCCTTCAGCCTCTCCTGAACTGCAGAGGCTCAGGGCAGAGAGGCGGAGGGAACTGGTTTCTCCCAGGAGGAGTGCTCGCCTTAAGGCCAGGAGAGGCGGGTCTCCTGGGGGCCGGGACCGCCCCTGGCCTCAGAAAAGATAAAGGCCAGTTAGCCTGGTCCCAGGTTGCGGGAGCAACGTCGTTGAAGAGCTGTTTCGGCCAGCACCCAGTCCGGTTCCCCCAGAGTTCCTGTCCTTGCCCGGCTCCTCGCTGTGGACCCCGCTTCGCCCGTGGAGGACTGTCTGCCGACCCTTGACTCAGGTCCTGGACCTCGCCCTACGGTAACCTCCCCCCTCGACCAGCACACTCCCATTATACCCGACCACTGGCCATTCTGGCTGTAGCCGAATGCTGCTTTTGACAAAGAGAGGGTAGAACGGAAAATGATTTCCTTCTTGTATTCCACACATGCTCAACAGACAGGGCTGTCTTTAGCATATGTGCCACCAGGGTGCAAAGATCCACCCCGTGGCCCCAAATATAGTTTAGCCATGGGGGGAGTGAGCTCAAATTTGTTGAGCTTTTTTCGGGAAGGGAAATCACTCATCTGTAGCAACGACACAGTGGAAAAAAACTGCTTTTGTTTCCTGACTCGTTGGAGTAACAGAGCGATGGAGGAGGACTTCCGCTCCATTGCTTTTCACTGCCGCCGATTGAGAGGGACTGCTGTACAGTAGGTATACATTTGGCGTGCCCCAGAATGCGGCGCCCGGGTGCACCGCACCCCTTGCACCCCTGGGTAAAGATGGCCCTGTCAACAGAGGGTACAGCAAGTGCTCCCACCCATTTGTGTGTGGGGTGGGAAGAGCTGCTGCCATTTGTAACGGGGTAGCCATGTTCCCCACCCCACCCTACAATTTCCTGAGAGCAGGGGACTGTCACAGTCTCATCCAGCGGTGTAGCGAGGGGAGGTGGGAGGTGTGTGTGGCTCTGGGTGCATGTTTCTGAGGGGGTGCACCCACAACAGGCTCCCTCATCAAGAATGGAGCTGCACAGAGGCAAACTGCTGGGGCAGTGCCTCTTTTTCCTTGTGGTCAGTGGAGGGATGACCCTGTGTGCCTCATGTTGGGATGCGTCCAAGGAAACGGGGGCAATTGGCAGGCCCCCAGCTGGCTCCAGCCCACCGGCCGGCAGCCGGGCAAACTCTGGTCTTTGGAACAGCATGTAACTGTGACTCAAGCCTCAGAAACCCTCAGAAGCTGAGCACACAAGCCAGCAGAGATAAGAACTCTTTGCAACAGAAGGACAGATTAGAGGCTGTGTAAAGTGTATTTACAGGCATTTTATTCAGCATCAGGACAAAAGAAAAACATGTTTGCTCCCCTTCATGTCCAAGCAAACAGCATAAGCGAAAGCTATACACAAACGGAAGTTCCCAGCAGGCTGTGCTGGAATGTAAACAGCCATGTGACATACAACAACTCCACATATCCATTAAGGTGGAACGGAATATCGTAACACCTCGCCCCTGGGCCAGCCAAGAGGGAAGGAGGGTGAGGGCACTGCCACCACCCACTGAGAAGGGAGGGATGAAGAGGAAGGCAGGAAAGCACTGCTGGAGCCACGTGCGTTGCCCAGGACGCCTGTCTCCAAGGATAGGAGGAGCGAGGCGACACAGCGGTGCTCCTGGCTTTGCTTTTTTCTGCCTTATCTCTGTTTCCAGGTTGGGGCTAGTTTGCAAGGAGAGACTCCCTTGATTAGATGCTGGCTGGTGAAGGGACTGAAGCCACCGGGTGGCACAGCACTTGCCCTGTCCTGGGCAACGGCAACCCACGCTACGCCCCTGGTCTTATCACTCACGCACAGGGGTGTGTGGGTCTCGCTCTACGCTATTGAAAATTAATGGTGGCAAGAAGATGCAAGTGACAGGAAGGCTTCTTCTGGACCTTCTTAGAAGGTGGGTATTTTTTTATAAAAAATGGACAGAGGCAGGCAGCAGTGGAGAATGGGATCCATAGAACTGCAGATTCTAAAGGAAGCTAAAGAGACTCATGATGCACTCAACGTCATGATCCAGCTGGATTGGATTCGGGGAGTCTACTTTGGAGTCCGAGTTCTGTGGGTTCCTTATTCGAAGTCACCTGTGGCTCTTGACAGATGCCTGCTTTCTTATGCACAGGGTATCCTGTCCTTCATTCTCATTGAACCTGGGTGCAGGGACTTGTGGGAACTGCCTCCACTTGCCCCAGGTCACCATGACAAAAATAATAATCGCAAATGAATAGATGGGCCTCTGTAGATAATCTGGTCCAAGGAGCACATGTCAAGGGCGGTGAAGTCAGCACAGTTTTCTTCAGGGGGAAAAAGAAACCTTTCTGATAGGAGAGACATGCATAAAACAGAAGGCAAAGAGGCAAGAATGTATATCAATCTCCAAGGTGGTGAATGCTGGTAACAGCAGGATATAAAAGTTGCACAGCAGCAGATCTGTCTTGCTGCATTTCCCTCGGCTGTTTTGCTGTATGTATGTCCTCCAGAAATATAAAACTGTGCAGTGAAAACTATTGTAGGGTGGGTGAGGCAGGAGGGATAAGTTTTGCATCTAATGCATGCACAAATAAGAATCTAGAGTCTAAAGTTAAAATATTGATGTAGACAGTTGCATATCTACATTTTATTTCAGTCAGTGACTTGGCTAGTCAAGACAGTGGAATCTTTACCGGGGCAACAGTCATAAATCAATAATTGTTATCAGTGGTGTGCAGTGAAATTTTTCGTAGGGGAACAGTTAGGGCCAGAGACGACAGTTTGCGAGGGCGATCGGGGAGAGGTGCCACAACTTCCTGACATCGTGAGCACGAGCATCTCACCTCCCTCCCTAGGCTGGGCAGAAGCTTCCTGGGCTTTGGGAAGGAGGCGCCAAGGGAACATTTAGGGGACTAGACTAGCCTCCTAGTCAAATGAGCACATGCTGCTGATTTTTATCCATTGTATGTTCTCCATGCCATTAGTAAAAGGCATCCTCACTGCAGCATCTTCACTGGCACAAAGACTGGAGAAGGCATCTCTGGAAGTACAGAGGTATTAGCAGGATTGCAGGAACCAGGGCTGGCCAAGACACTACGCCACTTCAAATGGGTCTTCCAGAGCCAAAAAGCTCTCTTCTTCTTCTTCTTCTTCTTCTTCTTCTTCTTCTTCTTCTTCTATCACTCATAGCCGAGTAATATTGTCTTCCATGAACACGGTTTTAACAATGAGTCCATAAGTGACTGTGGGCGCCAATTCTGGATCCACACATCCTCCCACAGTGGGGACATAGGTCTAAACCACAGAGCCTAGGGCTTGCTGATCAGAAGGTCATGGTTCAAATTCCTGTGATAGGGTGAGCTCCCGTTGTTTGGCCCCTGCTCCTGCCCACCTAGCAGTTCGAAAGCATGCCAAAGTGCAAGTAGATACCTTCCCATCAGAATGGTACCTATTTATGCTAGGTTGGCAGGAGCTGGGACCGAGCAATGGGAGCTCACTCCATCGCAGGGATTTGAACCGCCGACCTTCTGATCAAGCAAGCCGAAGAGGCTCAGTGGTTTAGACCACAGCGCCACTCGCATTTCACTACATGATGGCATTCTGGTTTCACCCTCTTTCTCATTTTTTCCAGTCTTAAAAGTTCACTTCTTCACATTTCCACATCAGATTGTTTTTTGAAGTCCTCATGAAAACTCACCAACATTTTAGTGTGAATTTTTCCTAATATAGACGTTTGTATGCACGCAGTGGCGCTCTCCCTGTGGAACGCCCTCCCTTCAGATGTCAAGGAGATAAAGAACTACACAACTTTTAGAAGACATCTGAAGGCAACCCAGTATGGGGAAGTTTTTAATGTTTGATGTTTTACTATGTTTTTATATATGCTGTAAGCCTCCCAGAGTAGCTGGGGAAACCCAGTCAGATGGGCATGGTATAAATAATTATTATTATTTCACTGCAAAGCCATTTCTTCTCATACCATTTTCACTCACATTTTTTTTTCACTCACACGCATTTCTGTGCATGTTCTGCCTCAATATATGCAATTTTATACAATTACTTAGCTGGAGAACGGCACTGAAAAATTCAGAGAACTGTGAATTTTTAAGGATGCCTGTGTTTCAATTTGCATATTGTTTTGGACACTGCAAATAAGGTACGTTCACCTTTGAATCCAAACCAAATTCAATTTCTCCCCCTATTCCTAGGTTTCATCTGTCATACCAGCAACAGCAGCAGATACACTCTGTGCTTATGATAATATTTTCTTTTCTTCCAAATTATGCTGTTTTAAATGTGCACTTTTAATATTTGCCTTCCTTTAGCAATGTTTTCTTTTGAAACGTTTGGGATAAATTTTTTGTTTGTTAACTTTGCTGTGTTAAATGTGCATTCCGTAGTCGACGTCCTTTGTAATGTTTTACACTGAAATCTTTAAGATAACATTTTACTTTCCTGTTAATCATATGACTTTGAATGTACTCTATGCTTTATATTTGACTTTCTTCTGTAATGTTTTCTTCTGGATTGTTTTATTTGATGCTTTAAAATAAGTTGTAAACCACTTTGGGATATTTTTCTTAAAAATATAAGATAGCAAAAAAATTAAACAAATAAATAAATAGGCCATAGATTTTTAGAATTAGTCAAAGGTTTGGGAGAAGAGGAATGTTGCCCTTTCTCTCAGGAAACAGATACAGTCATATCTTGGGTTACAGCCGCTTCAGGTTGCGTTTTTTTGGGTTACGGACCACCGAACCCTGGAAGTACCGGAATGGGTTACTTCCAGGTTTTGGCGGTCGCGCATGCGCAGAAGCGCCAAATCACGCTTTGAGCATGCGCAGAAGCACCAAATCGCAACCTGCGCATGTGTAGACACGGGTTGCGAATGCTGCGGGTTGTGAACGTGCATCCCGCACGGATCACGTTCGCAACCTGAGCATCCACTCTATACCTAAATTCCTAGAATAAGCTGCAACACTGACTTTGGAGGGCGGGGTGTAGCTAAATCTCCCATCTGGATGATCCCTGAGAATCTGGAGGGGAGAGACTTCCTGCTGTCCATCAGGCAAGACCTTTCTCCACCTGCCTTTCCCAGACTATGACTTTAAGAACACCAGAAGCAGCTGGGAGGAGAGGAGTTCAGGAATATTTTTAAAAACATAATTCTATAAGCTGTGGATCTCTGCTTCTGAGTTTGCATTGTGTTATTTTATGAGCTGTGGCTTGCCGTTGATTATAGTTTAGAAATTATTTATTGTAATTGTTAAGAGTGGATTTCTGTTTAGTTTCTGTTTGCTGATATTTAATATTGTTCTGTAGTATTCTAATGGATGATTGAATATTACTTGATTTGATATCAGTTGCTTATTTTAAAGTTACGTTTTTACTATCACATTTTTTATTGGATTGGATTGTTATAAGGTGTGAATTCTTTGTTGTTTCTTCAGCTTGTAAACTACCTTGGGTATAGTAAAATAGAAAGGCGGTGTACAAATTAAAAGTGAAATGAAATCTCTTCTCTCCTATTTCTTTATCCCACACCATATGCTGTTTGTGTTGTGTTTTCCCCTTCTGAACCCAAAGGTCACCAGCTTCAGCTTCTGTCCTGAGACAGTGCTGCATTGCAGCAAGCTGTTCAGTGTTCTTACCAGTTAAGGATGCTGTCCTTCAAAGGAGATGTCAATCTGAGCTTTCTGTTCTTTACCCTTATTACTCAGATCACTATTTGGATATAGATAGATAGATAGATAGATAGATAGATAGATAGATAGATAATTTATTACGGTCGGAGACCAGCTTATAAAGCACACTTGGGGGTACAATCCCAGAAGGAAAGCAAACATTGAAAACAATGTACAACAATAAATTTAAAATTTATAAATGTGATAAGCGTATAGACACTTAAAACTTTAAGATAAGCTACCACAGAGAGACGACCCAGAGTCACCCATAGAACCGAGTTTGGGGATTTTCTTAACAAACTAGTTTGGGTTGGGGGATAGTCTGCACCTACAGATCTGTACACAGAATCTGGTGACCATCCGGGTCGTCTTATGACTTTGCCTAACAGGAAAAGGTAAAATTTTTGTTTTTCCAGGAGGTCTGCCTCTTCATAGATAGATAGATAGATAGATAGATAGATAGATAGATGAGAGATCTGGGCAAGATCCTTTAAACATCACAGTAATTCCCTTTAATCGAGTTCTCCTTACACGAGCATATTTTCCTTGACAATATACTGAGGTAACATAGCAGGGCTCAGCTCTGCACTTACGGAGAAAACATTCCTCTGAGTATCAGCTGCTTGGGGTCACAAGTGGGGAGAGTGATGTTGTACTCCAGTCCTGCTTGTAGGCATCTCACATGCATCTGGTTGGCCAATGTGGGAACATGATATTGGACCAGATCAAACTTGGGTCTCCAGCTGTTTTTGGACTACATTCCCCATCATCCTCAACTGCTGGTCTTGCTAGCTAGGGATAATAATAATAATAATAATAATAATAATAATAATAATAATAATTTTTATTTATACCTCGCCCTCTCCAGCCAGAGCCGGGCTCAGGGTGGCTAACACCAATAAAATCACAGTAAAAACGTAATAGGGGAAAAGGGGAGGGGAACCCCAATTTAAGATACAGGTTAAAATGCAATTTAAAATGCAGCCTCATTTTAAAGTAGCTGATAAATCAAGACCATAAGGGGAGGGAAACATAAGGGTCAGGCCGAGTCCAAACCAAAGGCCAGGCGGAACAGCTCTGTCCCGCAGGGCCCTAGTCTCTTGTGACAGAGCGTTCCACTACGTCGGGGCCAGGGCTGAAAAGGCCCTGGCCCAGTTGAAACCAATCTAACCTCCTTGAGGCTTGGGACCTCCAAAGTGTTGTTATTTGTGGACCTTAAGGTCCTCCGTGGGGCATACCAGGAGAGGCGGTCCCGTAGGTACGTGGGTCCCAGGCTGCATAGGGCTTTAAAGGTCAAAACCAGCACCTTAAACCTGACCCTGTACTCCACCGGGAGCCAGTGCAGCCGGTAAAGCACTGGATGAATGTGATCCCGTGACAAGGACCCCGTAAGGAGCCTCACCGCGGCATTCTGCACGTATTGGAGTTAATGGGTCAGCTTCAAGTGCAGCCCCGCATAGAGCGAGTTACAATAATCAAACCTGGAGGTGACTGTCGCATGGATCACAGTGGCCAGATCAGGGCGAGAAAGGTAAGGGGCCAACTGCTTAATACGGCGGAGATGGAAAAATGCCACCTTTGCTGTGGCTGCAACCTGCGCCTCCATGGAAAGGGAGGCGTCGAAGGTGACACCCAAGCATGATGGGAGTTGCAGCCCAGAAACAGCTGGAGACCCAAATTTGGGGAAACCCTGAACTAGATGGACCTTTGGTTGATCTAGCAGTCTCTTCTCATGTCCTGATGTTCTGTGGTCTTTCCCTATTGCCATTCTCAGCAGCATCGTTCACCTTCATTTCAGGGCGAACTTCTTATGTGTATTTTACACTTTCTTGAAATTGAAAATCACCTCTACTCTCTCTTTCGCCCCCCCCTCCCACCACCCTTCTGTGTCTCCTGATAGGGAGGTGGGGTTAGAAAAGATTCCCAAGATTAAAATACAGTTATTACCTTTTTGATGTAATGGCACAGATTAAAAACACTTGAATGTAGCTGAGTTGCAACAGACACAATTGAAAAAACTTCATCACTCTTGGGCTGTCTTTAAGTGCAGTGATTAATGTACCATTGCAAGATGATATATATGCCCATAGATTACTATTTATGTTTTATGACTTATTGTTTGCCCGAGATCTTGGAACATTTTATTTAAAGATCAGTGAGGGATTAAAAGCAGCGCTTGCCTTTTCATCCTCAGAAAGACTTATATAATTTTCCTTCTAAAAGGGGGAGGGAACAGGTGGAATGATGGCTAGCACCCGGCTCAAATTAAGTACCTGGAATCAAATCAATCATTTGTTGCTGAGTCTTATGAAAAGTTAAATGCACATTTAATGGTAAACAAGCCTAGAAAATAGATGTTATGCTGATGTTTTGGTGGCTCTACATCAATGGGGATTGAGAGTATCGAACACGTGTGCCCTGGTGTGGCAGAAATGGCAGCAAGAAAAGTAAGACATTTTATCTCATCTGTTATATGGGAACCAGTACAATTCAAATGAAGGACGCGTGTGGCGCTGTGGGTTAAACCACAGAGCCTAGGAATTGCCGATCAGAAGGTCGGTGGTTCGAATCCCCATGACAGAGTGAGCTCCCGGTCCCTGCTCCTGCCTACCTAGCAGTTTGAAAGAACGTCAAAATGCAAGTAGATAAATAGGTACTGCTCCAGCAGGAAGGTAAACAGCGTTTCCGTGTGCTGCCACATGACCCTGAAGCTGTACACCGGCTCCCTCGGCCAGTAAAGCAAGATGAGCGCCGCAACCCCAGAGGTGGCCATGACTGGACCTAATGGTCAGGGGTCCCTTTACCTTTACCTTACAATTCAAATGTTGCCATAGAATTTCCCCTACACAAAATTCACCTTCTCCCTCAGCCGCTTGTATTATACGTGCAGGGGGAAAGTAACATGCCATCTCCCCTGCAGGCAGATAAACAGCTGGGGGGGGGGGGAGATTGAATGGTAAATGGTTGGTGGGTAAAGGGTCAGGCACCCCCCCCCCCTTAGAGTCCTTTCTCCTCTCAGACTAGCAGCCTTCCAGTGCTTCTTTTGGGTGAAAAAGAAAGGAACAAAGAAATGCTGAAAAAGATATGCAAAAAGATGTGTGTCATATCTTGATTTGGCCTAGCAGGAGATGTTTTCACTTACGCGGTATGCTGTTAGATGACCGGATAAGCTAATAAAGGAAAGGGGTTGATCATCCACATTTATAATGACCCGTGTTACAAGAGACCAAGGAGATTATTGTCTTGTGAATTCTTTTTCTGGAACGGTGGGCATTTTGCTCAAAAGTGTCTAAATCATAAGCTTGGCAAATCTGAGTTGTTCATCTGTGTTACTGTGAGTCCCAGAGGACGCTATGCACATATTTGCTTGCTGTGGCATCTTAGGGTGCATACACTGTTTTCTATTTAGCCAAGCGCTGTCAGGTCAGGAGTAGGCAACATGGAGCTCTCTGGGCATCGTTGGACTTCACATCCCACCAGCAACATTTGGAAGTCACCACATTTGCAATCCCCGAATTTAGTGCCTCTTAGAATTGAGTTTCTTTGACCACCTAGTCCTTTTAAGGCTAATGGGATCCAGTTTGTATGTTTGGATCCCAGCAATCTCCTATCCAGGAAGTAGCTGTTAGCTTTGAGCAGTCCAACTCTTAAAACCATCAGACCATCCCCTCCACCAAAGCCAAGGGGAGGTAAAGCACGCACTGCAGCTTGGGGGTTTATTACAAAAAAATTCTCAGCCTGGAGTTTCCCACCCTGCTGCCATATTTGTTTGTTTGTTTGTTTGTTTAATGGGCCACATGAAAAGCCAACAGAGCAGAAGGGGAACCGCATGGCTCAAGGCTACTGTCTGCTACAGCAGCAATGGGCAATTTATGTGAAGGGGAGTTCCAGGCAGCTGCGCTGGAACGTTGATTTGTCCAGACTTTGAACTTGTCATCTCACCCATTCAGCTTGTCGCATTCGCTGCTAAATATTTTCCTGGTCCCCAAGTAAAGGGAAAACAAACAAACAAACAAACAAACAAACAAACAAACAAACAAACAACTCGAACAGGCCTTTCACCGGCAGTTTGCTTTTGAAAGTTTTTCTTTGAAGGAGTTTGGGTGGGAGAAAGAATGTGACAACTCTCTAATAATAATAATAATAATAATAATAATAATAATAATAATAAATAGCACACTGTCCCCCGTCTCCCACCCCCCCCGCCGGCAATATGTCTCAACCTGCCTTATCCTTCTGTTTACTTCTCCCATCCTCCTTCACTTGCAGTGGAGAACGTTGTCATATGTGGGCTTGCAGGACATCTTGTCAGATAAGACGATTGTTTAGCTGCCAAAATATTTCAGCTCTGCAGTTCTCACATCTGAGAAACCTTCTTGCCGGTGCCACTTATCTGATAAGATGCCCCCCCCCCCGCCACCCCCAAAGCTGTCTTTATTTACTGCACTGTGTTAATGAGCAGAGAGTTGCCAGGAATGTGGGATGGTGAGTTTAAGGCAAATAGCCACCTACAAAATTCTAGAGAAGTCTAACCAAGACCAATTATTGGCATTATGATGTGGACTCTTTTTTTAAAAAAAGAAAAGAAACAGCAAACAGGGTGATGTTTATACCATGCAGCTGAATCTACAAAGATAGATTATTCTCTTTGTGATAGCGAAATCAGGTTTCCATCATGACACAGAGCTCCCAATGGCTAATTTTATTGCTGTCTCCCGGTGACAGAAAGTGTTATTTGTAGTATGCATCTTGATAGCAGTTGCCTTGGGATTCAGGAAAGGACGCCTAAAATCATTAACACCTAATAAGACCATATTTTTTAAAAAATGCAGGAATTGTAACTGAATTTTATGACAGATATGCGGGGAATGAAGTCACTGTTTGTGTGCATAATCATTGTGGTTTTGCTTAGCATCATTCCCTGCTTTTAGGCTGATCTAGCACAAATAGCAGGGACGCGGGTGGCACTGTGGGTTAAACCACAGAGCCTAGGGCTTGCCGATCAGAAGGTTGGTGGTTCGAATCCCTGTAACGGGGTGAGCTCCCGTTGCTCTGTCCCTGCTCCTGCCAACCTAGCACTTTGAAAGCACGTCAAAGTGCAAGTAGATAAATAGGTACTGCTCTGGCGGGAAGGTAAACGGCGTTTCCGTGTGCTGCTCTGGTTTCACCAGAAGCTGCTTAGTCATGCTGGCCACATGACCCGGAAGCTGTACGCCGGCTCCCTTGGCCAATAAAGCGAGATGAGCGCTGCAACCCCAGAGTTGGCCATGACTGGACCTAATGGTCAGGGGTCCCTTTACCTTTACCTAGCACAAATAGCAGGAATTCCAGGCTTTAAACAGTTGCATAGAAAGTCGGGGTGTGTGTGTTGGCAGGTGCCACGTCCCATCTCATATTCTATGGGTCTAATAAAAGTAGCAGGTATTAAAAGTCCCAGCTCCCTGACTCACTGGGTGACCCCAATTTGTGCCTCCATATGGATGGGGCAAGGAGGAGGCCCAATTCTGTGTGGCAGCAGCTTCTGCACTGCCAGCCAGCCATACTGGAATGCAAGGAAGGACTGTTCCTGGGTGGGGGTCTGGGGACTGACCAAGGAAAAGACTTACATTGAGACCACTGCTGACTTCCCTGCTGCCCTTTATGCCCTGTAACATAACATTCTGGTTGCCTTGATTTTGCTCATTCTGTTAGAATATTGCACTCTTCTGTATTCTTCAGCTTTATGTGTGCACATGAGGTTTGAGACATGGTGGTGCTGTGGTCTAAACCACTGAGCCTCTTGGGCTTGCTGATCAGAAGGTCAGCGGTTTGAATCCCCGCGACGGGGTGAGCTCCCGTTGCTCTGTCCCAGCTCCTGCCAACCTAGCACTTCGAAAGCACACCAGTGCAAGTAGATAAATAGGTACTGCTGTGGTGGGAAGGTAAAATGGTGTTTCCATATGCTCTGGTTTCCATCACAGTGTCCTGTTGTGCCAGAAGCACAACATGCTGGCCACATGACCTGGAAAAGCTGTCCGTGGTCAAACGTTGGCTTCCTCAGCCTGGAAGTGGAGATGAGCCCTGCACCCCATTGTCGAATTTGACTGTATTTAACTATCTGGGGGTCCTTTGCCTTTACTTTTTAACCTGCATATGAGGTTCAGAATCAGGGCACAGTTCTATATGAAACTATAAAAATCTGACCTATTGCACCAGATGTTGAGAGTCGTGACTTTTGAAAAGCCAGTTGAAGATGTTTCCATTCTGTATGCCAACAGAAGGCTTATTTGGGTTAATAGAAGAGGAAAATTGCTCAATTCCTGATGATCTCAAGCCTCTGCACAAGCAGCTCCCATTTAAATACCGGAGAGGAAGGAGGAGCAAACACAAGCTCAGATGCAGGTGATTCTCCCGAACTGCACCACTTATCTGAACACTAGTTCTATCAAAACTCATGCAGCTTCACCCCATAATTCCTCAGTTATTTTGCCCAAGCAGGAATGTTGCAGATGTGTGTGTGTGGTGGAAAGAGGATAACGTGAAATAATTCCAGTTTTGATTGGCACACTGACCCTAAGTCAAATGTGGGGGCGGGCTGCTCTAATTTTGTTCGATTTTTCTAGACAGAATCTTAAATATAAGCGCATGCTCAAATCAATTGAGCAGTGGGCTGTCATTCTGTGCACGTTTACTCAAAAGTAAGTCCTACCGAGTTTAGTGAAGCACACTCCCAAAGTTGAGTGCATCAGATTGCAGCCTCAGTATTGCAGAAAATAGATGTGAGGTTCATTGAATAGGCAGAACAGCGAAGGAAAGCTGGGCTGCTTGGCTCTAATTCCATCAGGATCATTTACTTTTAGAAAGATGGAAACGACTGAATTGTAGATCAAAATCGCCAGCCTTCTATTTGGCTTCATCCAAGATTTATGGCAGCTGCTTTTCAAGGGCAACTAAAAATCTGCTGCCAGACTTGACATCCACACCATTTTCTCTCTCTTCTTTCAATATTGAATAAACGTTACTGGCAAAGTCAATTTTGAGGGCATTAAAATTAAAACACCCCCCCTTCCCTTATGCTTTAGTGAGAATGGGTGTTGATAATCCTTGAGTTTTAAAGTGCTAACACAAGGTCTGAGCTGAAACCAGAGAGCCAGTTTGTAAAAAAAATTCTCCTCCTGCAAAACAGGCTTCAGTATTTCTACCTATTTCTCAGGCCACTTTAGTACTTCTTTGAAACTGTGATGGGTGTGAGGCTGAGCTTTCCTTTTCATTAATTTCTACCCAGCTTTCTGCAATTTCCCTGCATACCTGCATTTCCAGATCTTATGGGTAATGGTAAAGGACCCCTGGACGGTTGAGTCCAGTAAAAAGCGACTATGGAGTTGAGGCGCTCATCTCGCTTTCAAGCCAAGGGAGCTGGCGTTTGTCCACAGACAGCTTTCCAGGTCATGTGGCCAGCAGGACTAAACCACTTCTGGCACAACGGGACACCGTGATGGAAGCCAGAGTGCACGGAAACGCCGTTTACCTTCCCACCACAGAGGTACCTATTTATCTACTTGCACTGGCATGCTTTCGAACTGCTAGGTTGGCAGGAGCTGGGACAGAGCAACGGGAACTCACCCCATCACGGGGATTTGAACTGCCGACCTTCTGATTGGCAAGCCCAAGAGGCTCAGTGGTTTAGACCACAACACCACCCTCATGATGCCTTCCCCTGAGCACAAGAACTCAGGGAGCCCGCCAAGAATGTGAGATTAGGACACACTCATTTTATTGTTAAGGGAAGTGCTTCCTCTGACCTTAAAAAGAATTTCCCCACTAATTTATTTAAAACTAACAAAAACTTCAGTTGCCAGGCGTACAGCATGCAACCTCCTCAGCTTCCCATACTTATAAAAAAGCCCAGATGAGGATATCACAGGGTTTTCCAGGAAACACCCAGGAAGGCTGCAGAGTGCAGATCACCGTGGAGACTATTTGTAGAAAAAGAAAGGACACTCACAAACACCTCTTGGCTCTTTTGAAAGTAAGGTAACTGCAAGAAAAGTCCTGCACCCCACCCATGAGAATCTGTCTGAATTTTTTATCTCCCCCTTTCATATTTTTTTGACTGTAATCTCTTTTCTCATGAATTACTGGAGAAAGTTCAATGAACGCAGCAGAATTTTTTTTTTTTTGGGGGGGGCGCAAAGTACTAGTGCTATAACCCAGGGGTCAGCAAACTTTTTCAGCAGGGAGCCGGTCCACTGCCCCTCAGACCTTGTGGGGGGCTGGACTATATTTTGAAAAAAAATAATTAACAAATAACCCAGAGATGCATTTTAAATAAAAGGACACATTCTACTCATGTAAAAACACCAGACAGGCCCCACAAATAACCCAGAGATGCATTTTAAATAAAAGGACTCATTCTACTCATGTAAAAACACACTGATTCCTGGACTGTCCATGGGCCAGATTGAGAAGGCGATTGGGCCAGATAGTTTGCCTACCCATGCTATAACCACTGCCCCCTGCCCTTTTAAGCAGCTGTTCTTGTGTTCTCTTGTCGAATGTGGTACAAAAGCAGATATTTATTTATTGCCTGTTTGCTTCTATGCCTGGTGTGTTTAGCTGTGTCTTGTAGTTCAAGTAACGGCATTCCTGTCAGATGTTTAGATGTGGGCATTGATACCAGAATTCAGCCATATCTGAATCAGGGGTAAGTGTTCTTAATGCAGGACTGGATGGGTATTTAAGGTTAAGGAAGGGTTAAGGAATGGTTTTGATAGCAAAGATGGACACATGACGCCCTACTTTTCACGTTCATAATGCATTATTACCTTGTCTTTTTACCATTCATTTTTAATCGTTTTGTGCTGCTATATTGGTGAAACATTGTTCATATGTGCCTATGTAGCATTTTACCCCACCCTTTTGTTACTGCATTCAAACGCCAACTCCCCTTCAATGGTATTTGAGGGGTGGTGTTCAATTTCTCCTCCTGCCTTTTGCTTCTTGCATTCAGGCAGATAATAAAGGACACAGAGGGAGGGAGGGAGGAAGAATTAAAATGTGACACCAGAGTGTGGAGCAGAGCAACCAGCAACTAGCAGCAAGGGGGGGGGGACGGACCCCAGCATTTGGAAAATAGGGTGGCCGGGTATTACTAACATTTGATGGGGGGGGAACCAAGGTAAAAAGTGTTTTAATTAACAAGTATGCCCTATGATGTACCTAATGTCATTTTAATAGGGGGAAATAAAATGAAACAGGTCAGTGTAGATCCAGCTTAAGAGCTGAAGGTAGCTTCAATATGCAGAATGCATTGCTCCATAGACCAGATAAGTACTGAAAGCCAGGCTCCTAGTATTTATGATGGTCATTTGCTATTAAATGCATATCCCGCCTTAAGAGGGACCCAGTGAGGGCCCCGAGGAGTTCAGAAAACAAGATTAAAATTACAGCATGAATATTTTAAAAGTCTTATAAAACCAGCACGCATACCTCACGATTTAGCCATAAAAATGTTACACTAACTCTGTTCCCTTTTGGGCTTGCACAAAAGGCTCCGAGGCGTGAGTACACAGGTAAAGCCATCTGCAAATAATTACCACCACTGCTTTGGCTTACTCTGAAAGACATTTGGTTTTGTTTTTTTTTAAGCATTCCTGCTCAATTGCTAGAGAAACGCAGAGGAGTGTTTGGGGCCATTCAGTGGAGTAGGAATGGACAGATTGGTCTGTTTCTAGCCTGTGTTACCCCCCCACCCCAATGTGTTCACTCAGAAGCATGTCCCACCCTCTTCCCATGTTAATCCACATAAAAAAAATCTACATATTACATGTTTCCAGGAAACATGTGACGGAAAAGTAAACACCAAGAGGAAGGAGGATGCTTTTGTTGTTGTTTAGTCATGTCCGACTCTTCATGACCCCATGGACCAGAGCACGCCAGGCACTCCTGTCTTCTACTGCCTCCCGCAGTTTGGTCAAACTCATGCTAGTACCTTCGAGAACACCCTCCAACCATCTTGTCCTCTGTTGTCCCCTTCTTCTTGTGCCCTCCATCTTTCCCAACATCAGGGTCTTTTCCAGGGAGTCTTCTCTTCTCATGAGGTGGCCAAAGTATTGGAGCCTCAGCTTCAGGATCTGTCCTTCCAGTGAGCACTCAGGGCTGATTTCCTTAAGAATGGATAGGTTTGATCTTCTTGCAGTCCATGGGACTCTCAAGAGTCTCCTCCAGCACCACAATTCAAAAGCATAAATTCTTTGGCGATCAGCCTTCTTTATGGTCCAGCTCTCACTTCCATAGGAGGATGCTAATGCCTCACAGAAAAACAAAACTGAGAATGGTGCCTGCACATTCTGCCTCATATCTCAGATTCTACAGAAACTAACTTTTAAAATAGCAAAGCTGGGAGTCAGAAGGTTATGATTCACATGGGGAGAGGACACTGCCCGCTCGAACACATATGTATAGTACTGTGCTTTGTGTGTACGTGTGAGAGACTTTAGAGTCGAGAAGCTAGGGACAACTGATCAACTCTTCCTTCCTCCTTCCTCAAAACCAACTCTCTACACCCCTTTCCCTTCTTTGGGCTTCCATATGTGTGTTTACTAAACTAACATGTAGAAAAAAATGGAATAACTCATAGCTAACATGCAGAATTCTCAAAATAATGTTATTAAAAATGGCAGAAGAGACGAACAATTTTGTTTGAAAGAAAATACATAAGTTTTTGTCCCCTTAGCTCTACCATATTATTAGAAAATTGGTATTTTAATGCTTTGAAGTTGTAGCCCTGTCTCTAGCCTGCGTCTCTCTTGGCTAAACACTTTGTGATTAATTGTGCTATATCTTAGGCATAAACAGTGTTTAAAAAGATAGAATTGTAGAAATTTGTAAAAGAAGCATATTCTGTGAATAATGATCCAAACCCCGTTTCTTCCAGTAAAGAATGGATTATGTCCTTTGGCTTTGATAAAACTCAAAAGAAAAGGGGTAAATTGTTCAATAACTTACAAAGAACAAAATTCAAGATGATCTATGCAGAAAACATTAATCTTCTGTTATCACATGAATACGCCACCAATCTGGCCTCAGGATCTATGATGCCACTCAATAAAATTTATCATTTTTGATAGGACCCCATTAATTTACTACAGTTGTACTCAATGCTATGGCCGTGTGGTGTGAACTCACCTTTGATATATCTCGACTCCTTTACTGTGCTGAATCTCATTATAGATTCTCTCCCCTTTAAAAATGCAGCTCATAATTTGCAACACTACAGTTACCTCTAGACTAAGGATTAGCTTTTTATACAGACAAAACGGATGTCAAGCAAGGACAAAAAGTTTACTTTATTAGATCCTTTCTTCTTGTTAATTCAGAAAGCTCCCTGAGTGACTTCTAGTCTGTTTAAGACAATGGGTTTTAAACTTCTGGGAATGATTTCCATTGAAAAAACTTTGTGCTTGTTGCAGATTGTCGAGGCTTCTGGACGTACATACTCAGTTCATATAGGGCAGGCACCAGTCCTATTGGGACTATGCCACCTCACTTGGACTGGAGTGCAAACTGGAGCACAAACTGTATGCTTGTGAAACACGGACCACTTATAAACACCACCTCCAACTCCTCAAAAGTTTCCATCAACGGTGTCTCCGAAAAATGTTACACATCACGTGGGAAGACAGGTGAACTAATGACAGTGTACTGGAAGAAGCAAAGATCACCAGCGTCGAAGCAACGATTCTTCAACATCAACTTCGTTGGATTGGTCATGTTGTGCGGATGCCTGATTATCATCTTCCAAAGCAACTACTCCATCCCCAACTTTAGAACAGAAAGCGTAATGCTGGTGGTCACCAAAAGAGGTTTAAAGACTCTCTCAAGGCAAATCTAAAAAATGTAGTATAAACACAGACAACTGGGAAACACTGGCCTGCGAGCGCTCCAGTTGGAGAACAGCCTTAACCAAAGGTGTCATGGGCTTTGAAGACGCTCGCACTCAGGATGAAAGGGAGAAACGTGCTAAGAGGAAGGCAAGCTTGGCAAACCCTCACCGGTGATCAACTCCCACCTGGAAACCTATGTCCCCACTGTGGAAGGACGTGTGGTTCCAGAATTGGCCTCCACAGTCACTTACAGACTGTTAAGACCGTGTTCATGGACGACAATCTTAGCTATGAGTCATCACCAAAGAAAGTAGCTAAACACTGCAGGAGAGGATTAGAAATGGCAGGCAAAATGTCTAACCAGGAAGCTTGCCTTCTAATACTACTTTTCTGATGGGGGAAGCTCTGATTCACTTTCAATGACCTCAAGGTTCCCTGGAATAATTCCTAGGGAAAAACCTTTTCTTTCTATGCCAGGGTCTGCAGTCTCAGTACTTCACATAGTAAGTGAGTGCATCAAATAATTGAAGTGTTGCACCACAAAGACAAATATTGTTGATGACAGATATGCAAGAACTGTCAGGAGCTCATCCTACACTCGAGTAGCGCCCTGGCAGAGACACATGCCCGACTGGCATGTTCCCTCCCTCCTGGTTGATCATTTGGGAGCTTCAAAAAGCTTTCCTCAGCCCAAACATCACAGTGACTGATGCCAACAGACATTGGCACACTTAGGGATCTGCAGAGTTTTTGCAGCTTGCGTAACAGACCTTAGCAACTCAGAATTTGGGTAATCTACTTTATTTACATATAAACACACACAGAGCACTGCAACATGGCACCCTCTCTCTCTAGCATCAGACAACAAAGAGAAAAAGAACAAAGGACAATAGTCCCACTTCATGGAACACAGTAACACAAACATCCTGTCTCCATCACTTCCCACATACACCATCATGTGATAGACAACAATCCCATGACTACAGTCATGGAGCAGGAATTCTAACAAGAACAACATGTTTCATTAAACATGTACCTTGACTTGCCTGGCTCCCAAGTACATGTACAGCTCTTTAAATATTATTGCATATTGCTGTATGCACTCAGCTACATTAGTCAAGAAAAAATGTTTTACAGTGGTACCTCGCAAGACGAAAAACTCGCAAGACGAAAGAGTTTTTCGTTTTTTGAGTTGCTTCGCAAGACGAATTTCCCTATGGGCTTGCTTCGCAAGACGAAAAATGAAAACATCTTGCAAGTATGTTTCCTTTTTCTTAAAACTGTTAATACACAGGGTGACCTCGAGGAGCAACTCATAGCATGCGGTGTGGTAGCCTTTTTTGAGGTTTTTGAAGACTTTGGTGATTTTGAAGACTTTGGGAAACCGTGCTTCGCAAGACGAAAAATTTGCAAGATGAAAAAACTCGCAGAACGAATTAATTTCGTCTTGCGAGGCACCACTGTATATGCATTACAACACTGTGACACCAGATGGCACTGTGGGGTCCCGCCTTTCGCTAACATGATTTCCCATTTTGAAGTTTACAACTTGTTTTCCTGAAATGCTTTTTTGATGTGTCTAGATCCTGCCTATGTTGGCAAGGTTGCTTCATGCAAGCAACCCTGTCACCAGTGTATATGAGTAAATACACCCTTCCTGGCTGCCATTCTACGTTTCTGTCCCGGAAGCCATTTCCCAGTGCTGCATGTCTCCAGTTTAAGGGAATTAACAGCTATCCTGGCTAGTAAGTCAACATTCAGTTTAGCTCAGTGCTGTTTCAAAGAGCTTTTCCCTAGCCTTGCTGCCTTAGATCCTTTAACTGTATGTACCAGGGATTAAATCTGGAGCTTTCTATATGCAAAACATGTGCTCTACCACTCAGCTATGAAGTCAAATATCTTAATATGCTTGCTTTGGTACCTCCTGCTAAAGGACAATTTCCTCAGCTCTTTGAGGCGTGCAGATTTCTGCATGCTTGGTACTTTATTTGTCATCGTAGGAAGCGGTCCATCCAAAAATGCAAAGAGACATCAAGTTGCATGCAGCTTTTGCATAATTCTCCTGTATGGATTGGACAAATAACTTAATTTTAGTTTCCCCAAGTTTCTCATTTTTTCAGTCTTAAGTTCAGCATCAATCTGCATCATCTCTTTCTATCTCTATATCCCCTCATGAAAATTTATTTGCATTTTGTGTGTGTATGTATGTGTGTGCATAGATACACTGAACATTCATTTGCAATTTTGCATGCATTCCTTCTAATATACTCCCTTTTCTACACAATTCCCCCTCATACAGTGCACAGTTGTATGTTATTTTCATAACCATATGTGTTTTTATTTACATTTTCCCCAATAAACACATTTTTGGATGAACTTTTTAAAGCTGAAGGACTGCATTGCAAAATTTGGACAAGTGCTTATTTTGAATGATAGCTGTGTTTTGGGTCGCATATCAATTCTGGATATGTGAACTGGATGAATTTCCCTACATCCCTACTCTTCGTTGCTACCTAAACAGTTCTCACATACCCTGTGGTCTGTTGTTTCAGGACTGCCCCCACAACTATGTGGCTTGCAAGTCTGGGTGCCGCTGATTCTGCGCATTTAAGTGCCAAAAATAACATTTGGGAGAAACGCCTAGCCCAGCTAAGATCAGCCCCCTTTCCAGGCATATGTGGCCAGGTCACTTTCAAATCTAGAACTTGAGAGATGCTTGAGCCAGGAATATGAGACTCTTATCCAATTAGCATGAGCTGTTAAGCACCTCAGGTTACATGCCACTTTGGAATACAGGCACACTTTAGGGAACTTCTACAGTTAAAACATATATCTGGAGGAGGCGGACCCCGAGAAAATTTGGTCAGAACTGCCAAGTCTTGCAACCCACAGGCTGTTCTAGAGCAGCCTGCTATGATTTCTCATCTGCATGGCACATTTGGGAGACTCACTGCTGAGCCTCTGGATCTCAGACCTCAGACATGCAGAGGTTCAATGTTAATAATAATAATAATAATAATAATAATAATAATAATAATATTTTTTTATTTATACCCCGCCCTCCCCAGCCAAGGCCGAGCTCAGAGTGGCTTACAAGCAATAATAAAAACAAGATGAATGATTACAACTTAAAAACAAAAATAAAATACAACATTAAAATAATGGAACATTAACATATTAAAATGTAGCCTCATCGCAGGAGGAGAAGGAAAAGAAAAAAGAAAGAGAGGGAGGGAGGGGATCAAATTGGCTCCAAGCCAAAGGCCAGGCGGAACAACTCTGTCTTACAGGCCCTGCGGAAAGAAATCAGATCCTGCAGGGCCCTGGTCTCATGAGGCAGAGCGTTCCACCAGGCCGGAGCCAGAGTTGAAAAGGCCCTGAATGTTGAATGTGAATGTTGGCACAAAAAGGCCAAGCATAATGCTGGTGGTCAACAAAAGAGGTTTAAAGACTGTCTCAAGGCAAATCTTAAAAAATGTAGTATAAACACTAACAATTGGGAAACACTGGCCTGCGAGTGCTCCAATTGGAGAACAGCCTTTACGAAAGGTGTCATGGGCTTTGAAGACACTCGAACTCAGGATGCAAGGGAGAAACATGCTAAGAGGAAGGCACGCTTGGCAAACCCTCACCGTGATCAACTCCCACCTGAAAACCAATGTCCCCACTGTGGAAGGATGTGTGGATCCAGAATTGGCTTCCACAGTCACTTATGGACTCATTGTGAAAACCATGTTTATGGAAGACAATCTTACTCAGCTACAAGTGATCGAAGAAGCAACAGCAGCAAGATTAAGACCAACCCATGGTCTGACCCAGCAAGGCCATTTGCTATCCTCTAATGTATCAGTAAGTCACTCTGTGTCAGGAGAAGGACCATCTGAGCCACCAGCCAGACTGCTGAAATAGCTCCATTTTTAGAGAATGGGAGCACTCTTTTAGCATTTTGAATCCTCACCATCCATATATGAGCCCATTTATCTGCTTTAATGTCAAATAATAACCCATCATAGCAATAAACGTTTTAAACTGGGCCTCCGTACAATTTTGTTTTCCTTTGCTCCATGTACAACACGATAGGCTACGAAATTACTGCGGAACTCTTGAAGGGCAAAAAATAAGGAATGAACAGATCAGACTTTTCCATCGCATCCCAGTTTTACATGTGCTCAACCAAAAGCCCATCCCACCCTTTCTTGCGTGTGGGTTTTTTTTTTAAAAAAAAAGCACAAAAATTGCAATTTAAATTGCAGATAATCGAAACGAATCCTTCCCCTTAAATACACATTTATGGTACCTAGGTGGATGGCAGATTTATTCCCCCAAGCACTTCCCCATATAATACTCATTTCTGTATGCTTTCCCCAGTAAAATGCATGGTGAAATTCAGAGAAGTGCATAATTCAGTTGACGGCAGCATTTCAATTGGCATATTGTTCTGGGGAAGGTAAATTAGGTCAATTCAATTTAAAACGTGGACTGAACAAATTTTTGCTGCATCCCTAGTGTGAAATACCTTCCTGTTACCACCTGCCCTTTTATATCCCAATTATTCGGGGTGGGGAAGGAAACAGCGTTCCTTCCAAGTAACCAAGTGCCTTTTCGGAGGGTTAAAAGTGCAGAATTGGCACGGCCATCCCTCAGACACTAGGGCTGGAAGCAGCCAGCCTGCCTTCCAGTTTTCAGTACTAACTATTCAACCTCTCTCTCTGCAAAAAGGCACAACCTTTGCAGAATGCGCTTGCTATCATTTTGAGCTAGACACAGTGAATCAAAGCTAACATTAGCGGAGTAATTTTTTGTACATAGATGGATGAGATCAGAACTTTTTTATGCTGTGCCAATGAATTCCTGTTCATATTTCTTTCAGGTGAAGGTAGCTTTTTCTTCTTCTTCTTGGATTTATGTTCAGCTGAGTAAGCTGTTCAGGCCAGAATTAAGCCCCCATATAAACAACCATCTTGGACAGTTCTGCTTTGGCCATGAACCCCATTAGTGCTTTCTGGCTACTGCTTCAGAACTGTTTCTGAATTTTGCTTCTCGTTTTTGTGAAGAATATCGAAGGCATTTACTGCAGTGGCAAAAATGGTGGGTGGCTGTGTATGTTTTTATTTAATTTTGGAGTTTGGAGAGAAAAATGAAGTGTTCAGCAAACCCGGGGTTCAGTTCCTCAAATATCTGTCTCCTTTGTTGGAACTGGTTGACACCTTCTCTTCCCGCCACCCTTGTTCCAGCACCCCGCATTTTATTGCCCATCCCATCATGCACTGTTTCCAGCAGATTTTATCATTGGCATTCTGGTAAGATTAAGTTGCTTTGGCTAGTTCCACTGCTTCTATACCACTTGCATTGTTAGGCTGATGACATTAAATACTTCTGATGGGGGCATTAAATGCATGATCTATCATCACTAAATTTGTGGTGGTGTCATTGTGCAATGATAGTGTGGTCTGTCTTCTGAAAACAGGAAATAGCACTGTGATGAATTGCCATTCTGTGGGATGTGTCTAGGAGTAATTCGATGCTGGTTAAAGGACAGGGTGTAATTTCGTTTTGGAGGTGCTCACTAGGGCTGAATATGATGGGGGAAAAGATCCCCACATACTTTAGGGTTTTCCAGATACCCAGTTTCTAGAAGAACTCAAAAGTTTAACTCTTTTTAGTCCTGCCACATTTCTGAAAAAAATGTATCCAAACCCGGCATTTGCATTCCATGGGAAATTCCATTTGACAGCAGTGGAGGTTTTCCTTGAAATGCAAACAACAGGTTTGAAGTGGCTGTTCCTGTCAGATCATGTCAGGGAGAGAGATTGTGTTACACTTCACCAATCTACTCCCCGGAGTCTTGAGGCTGTTCAGGTTTACATAACAAACACACAAAAAGCACATTAATTGCTTTCATTCAATTAACATTAGATGGTCCTTAAGTTGGCATTGTTTGGTTGTGATGCCCCAGATTTGAACTACCCTCCATAACTACAAGATCTCTTTCTTGGAGAGCCACAGTGTTTAAATATTACACTCAAAGAGTGTGCAGTTGTACACGTAGTTGAACTCCACACGTGTACAATTATTCACATCTAACGTTCAGTGAGTATAGATTCTGTGTACCTGTGTGTAAGGTAAAGGACCCCTGGGTGGTTGAGTCCAGTCAAAGGCGACTATGGGGTGTGGTACTCATCTCACTTTTCAGGCCAAGGGAGCCGGCGTTTGTCCACAGACAGCTTTCCAGGTCATGCAGCCAGCAGGACGAAACGGAGGACCATGATGAGTGCCAGAGTACATGGAAACATCGTTTACCTTCCCGCCGCAGCGGTACCTATTTATCTACTTGCACTGGCATGCTTTCGAACTGCTAGGTTGGCAGGAGCTGGGACAGAGCAATGGGAGCTCACCCCATCACGGGGATTTGAACCGCTGACCTTCTGATCGGTAAGCCCAAGAGGCTCAGTGGTTTAGACCACAGCGTCACCCTCGTGATGCCTTCCCCTGAGCACAGGAACTCAGGGAGCCCACCAAGAATGTGAGATCAGAACAGGCTCATTTTGTTGTTAAGGGAAGTGTTTCCTCTGACCTTAAAAAAACCTTTCCCCACTCATTTATTTAAAACTAACAAAAACTTCAGTTGCCAGGTGCACAGTATGCAACCTCCTCAGCTTCCCATACTTACAAAAAAGCCCAGATGAGGATATCACAGGGTTTTCCAGAAAACACCCAGGAAGGTTCCAGAGTGCAGATCACCGTGGAGACTATTTGTAGAAAAAGAAAGGACACTCGCAAACACCTCTTGGCTCTTTTGAAAGTAAGGTAACTGCAAGAAAAGTCCTGCACCCCACCCATGACAATCTGTCTGAATTCTTTATCTCCCCCTTTCATATTTTTTTACTGAAATCTGGCAAGCTTTCGAACCGCTAGGTTGGCAGGAGCTGGTACAGAGAACGGGAGCTCACCTCGCCACGCGGATTCGAACCGCTGACCTTCTGATCTCCAAGCACAAGAGACTCAGTGGTTTAGACCACAGCACCCCTGAGCAGTACCAATAAATAAGGGTACACTCCTTCATACATATGCTTCCACATGTGCAGAGACAGTTGGCATCTCTGAACAAATGCCAGTATCTAGTATGTACAATGTCAATCTCATTGACTATTTTGCTGCCTATTTGCCTGGTTTGGAGAAAATCTTTGCAGTCTTGGCCTATGTAAACCTATGAATTTGAGCCTAGGAACATTTCTGACTTAATTCTTAATTTGTGAAAATGGATGGTGCAGGCAATACAGGGATGGCCTGATTGGACCAGCTTTGATCTAAGTGAAAAATCACTAAAACCCACTCTATTTGCCCGCCTGCCATGTGAAATCGGGGCATCCCAGGACGAAGGCATTGGTCAGGGTACCTTCACAAAATGGGAGGCATCGCTTTAAAACAGGGTGCTTCATTGGTATGCTAAAATATTTTTGTGGTATTGGTTCTGCACCAATCCACTATTTTAAACAGGAGGTGTTTTGTTCCTCAAACTCACTCATTTGGTCAAAAGAGGATACAGAAATGGCATTTAAGCTTATTTGCTGGTTTCATTTATAGGTGAATTATTTGATAATTTGCATTTGGAAATGGGCAGAACTCTCCAGACTGCTCTCTTTTTAAATAATTGCTAAGTTAAATTAATGAACATGAAGAGCCTAAGGGGTTTTTAAACATTGTTGTTCAATCCGCTTGCTCAAATTGATGAGGCTAGAACTCCATAACTACATATTGGTCACATTTCTGAAGTAGCACAGGAAGAGGGAAATTTACAGAGGCAAAGAGGCAGGGAGAAGGTGTTGCAGTGCATCTCAATTAGACTCCTGCAGGAGACATTCCCCATGGGCTCTGTCCTATTATCCTAATAAGACAGAGCTGTGACCAGATTTTATCCAAATAGAAATAAATCAATTTACAGATTGGCAAAACCAAAATTAGGGTTTGTTCTTCTGGGGGTTTCTTTGTATAACTTGACTAACTTTAATTCTGTATAGCTATCAGTAGGGTTGGATGGCTTCTGTCCATTTTGGTTCTCTCAGTTTCTCATTTTTCCAATCTTAAATTTAGTGCTCCACATTTATGTGGCTATCTGTGATTATTCTTTTTAAAAATCCCCATGAAAAGTCACCAGTGTTTTAGTGTGAAATTTCCTAAGAAACACATTTTTATGTAGTTTTGACAGATTTGCACAGTTTTGCAGACTCTTTCCCTAATAAAATGCATCATTGTATGCTATTTTCATGAATATATAAATTTTTATGCACACTTCCTCCTAATATATGCATTTTGTAAGCATCGTTTGGTTGGAAAACTGTATTGCATAATTCAGATAAGTGTAAATTTTGAATGATTGCTGTCTTCCAGTTCTCATACTGTTTTGGGATGTGCAAATTTGCTAGATTTGCCTTTAAATGTGAACTGAATAACATTTCCCCCCATTCCTCATAGTTGACAGAGACCAGCATTTAGGCACTGATTTTTGTAGCAGTTAGGTCTACAGTCTAAATTCTAGATTCTGTTGCATCAAAGTCATTGGCTTTAGTGATGGACTTGTTTTCCCTATTTTAGCTTAGCTGTGAAAACCAGAATTGGAAAGCTGTAGGCAAAGCCTTTCCCTGTTGCAGCAAACTCAACAGGTGCTTTTAGTTGTACCAGATTGGGATCATTTGGGTTAAGCATGCGTTAGAATTGTTTGTCTTGAACCTAAACTTCACCGCAACACCTTTTATGACTGCAATTCTTCCATCTTTTAAAAGCATAATATTCACCCCAAATACAACAAAATGACAACATAAAAAAGATGGGTGATGGTGGGATGGGTTGAACTTATTTATTATTTAACCAAGGACATTTTTATGGTGGTAATAAACAGCTTTGGAGCCCAAAGGCAAGTTGTAGAAAGAGACCCTGTTGATGGCAAACAATAAAACAAGAGACACCTTAAAACCATTAAACCAAAATAATTACCAACTCTAAATCAATGCCATAAAATTAAACAGGGACATTTAATGGATATAAGGCAAGGAGGAAAATAATCACAAAGGGTAGAAAATTGTGCTTGAGATATATATATGTGTGTGTGTGTGTGTGTGTGAGAGAGAGAGAGAGAGAGAGAGAGAGTTATTACATTTCTCTATCTTTGTGAAAGGCTGGACTGGATCAATCCCAACCGGAATTAAGATTGGCGGAAGAAATATCAACAACCTTAGATATGCAGATGACACAACTTTGATGGCAGAAAGTGAGGAGGAATTAAAGAAAGAGGAGAGTGCAAAATATGGTTTGAAGCTCAACATCAAAAAAACGAAGATCATGGCCACTGGTCCCATCACCTCCTGACAAATAGAAGGGGAAGAAATGGAGGCAGTGAGAGATTTTACTTTCTTGGACTCCATGATCACTGCAGATGGTGACAGCAGTCACGAAATTAAAAGACACCTGCTTCTTGGGAGAAAAGTGATGACAAACCTAGACAGCATCTTAAAAAGCAGAGACATCACCTTGTCGACAAAGATCCGTGTAGTTAAAGCTATGGTTTTCGCAGCAGTGATGTATGGAAGTGAGAGCTGGACCATAAAGAAGGCTGGTCGCCGAAGAATTGATGCTTTTGAATTATGGTGCTGGAGGAGACTCTTGAGAGTCCCATGGACTGCAAGAAGATCAAATCTATCCATTCTGAAGGAAATCAGCCCTGAGTGCTCACTGGAAGGACAGATCCTGAAGCTAAGGCTCCAATACTTTGGCCACCTCATGAGAAGAGAAGACTCCCTGGAAAAGACCCTGATGTTGGGAAAGATTGAGGGGACAACAGAGGACGAGATGGTTGAATAGTGTTCTCAAAGCTGCTAACATGAGCTTGACCAAACTGCAGGAGACAGTGGAAGACAGGAGTTCCTGGTGTGCTCTGGTCCATGGGGTCACAAAGAGTCTGACACGACTAAACAACTAAACAACAACAACAAAATCTTTGCCAGCGTTCTAGGGACATGCAAGAAAACACCCAACCCACACCATGTAAGAATTACTAAATGTCAGGCATGTAAATATGCGCATCATATAAGACTTACTAGATAATACAATTACACCTGGAGCCCAAAGGTCTACATATCCATTATGCAGTCATTGTGTTCTATTGGTTTAAGCTGAAGTGTGATCACCATAAAATGTGGTTGTGTCAGCAACAGCCTTCTTTGAAAGGAAGACTGGCTTTCCACAATTTTCCCCACGTGCTCAATTCTATGTTATGTCCTATATCTCTTGCCCAATATATCATAGTGGACTTGACCATCTACCTCCCTCAATTTTGTGGTCTTGCTGTCAACCCAAACATAATACTTTTAAATTGTATTTTATTTTTTACACACTTGGTGGGGAGTTACCAAACTGATGAGCAATCAAGAATTATATAAGCATGTGAACGAACATGCTCTGAGGTAGAGTATGAACCTTGTCTAGTTTCTAGAACATGTCTTGTGTATATATGCAATGTGACAAAATTGCCTCTAAACCCCGTAATGTTTGCCTTAAAACTATGGGGCAAATACAATGTACTGGGTTGTTTTCAGCTCAGTTGTTTTTTATTCAGAGCAGAGCCATTAAAATCAGCGAGCCTATGTTAATCATGTTCATTAATTTCAATAGGCCTACTCTCACTGATATTAAAGCTGGATATACAACCTATTGTCTTTAAAGTTGGAGTTGGGGTGGGGAGCCAGATTCCTTTGTAAAGTTATTTACAAGTAATTTTTTTTTTGGTCAAAGCAAGAAATAATGCCAAAGATAAAAGGTCAGCTGAAGAGAAAGGTGAAGGAGGGAATGCTAAGCTCTTAAACATTTTCAAATTAAAAATGTGAAGAGCAACTGCTCACACACAAACATGACTAATTATTGAGATCTTCCTCAGGGATCTTTCTTTGGGTCCACACCCCAGACCATTAAGACTCCCTCAAGAAATGTCATTAGAATTTAATGCTTGTCATCCGACACCCACTGTCAAATTGTAGGCACTTTCTTATCATCGTTGTCAGAATGCTGAGAAGAGACTGCCCTTTGCCTATGACTGGATGGGTCTTGAATTGTTTTATAAAGAGTATATCAAGATAGGCGAGAGGTTGACACTTTGCCATGCTCCCATTTGCCTCGCCCTGTCTCTCTAGTACAACTTTGAACTGCTTCCTTTTGGCTATCTTTCTTGAAGGAGCACAGTGCTTAGCAGTGTGACAGGGGATGGTTAAAGGAAAATGGCCACTAGCAGTTCATTTCCCCGTGATTTTGTTCCCCAAGTCTCTAACAATTCCCCTGTCCATTTGCACATTTGCGGCATTGCCCATGTTAGCTAACTGCATTGTATGAGGGGTCAGGAAAGAGAAGGAGAAGGAGAAGGAGAAGGAGAAGGAAGGAGAAGGAGAAGGAGAAGGAGAAGGAGAAGGAGAAGGAGAAGGAGAAGGAGAAGGAGAAGGAGAAGGAGAAGGAGAAGGAGAGTTTGGACTTGGTATCCCGCCTTTCACTCCCCTTAAGTAGTCTCAAAGCGGCTAACAATCTCCTTTCCCTTCCTCCCCCACAACAAACACTCTGTGAGGTGAGTGAGGCTGAGAGACTTCAGAGAAGTATGACTAGCCCAAGGTCACCCAGCAGCTGCATGTGGAGGAGCAGGGAAGCGAACCCGGTTCACCAGATTACGAGTCCACTGCTCTTAACCACTACACCACGCTGGCTCTGGTGCAGGGGTGGGGAAGTACAGGATGAAGGTCTACCAGGCTTGTGTGTTGAGCATACCGCTTTATGGAAGTGAGTCGTGGGCAACTTACAACTGTCAGGAGCAATGCCTCAATGCCTCCCACCTGCACTGTGTCAGGAGCATTTTGAGTATCAAATGGCAGGACAGAATTCCAAAAACAGAGGTGTTCTCCTAAGCCCACATTCCCAGCATGTTCGCACTCCTGTCTCAGCGACATCTACACTGGCTTGGTCATGTCCCTCAGAATGGAAGATGGCAGGATCCCCAGGGATGTGCTCCACGGGGAGTTGGCTTCAGGCAGTGGGCCCGTTGGCAAACCAACTCTACATTACAAAGATGACATGAAGGCTGGGCAACATTAACCTCGCTGTGTGGGAATGTCTTTCAGACAATAACAGTGTCTGCAGACAGGCAGGTTGTGCATCTGCAGCAGTGATCAGAGGAGAAATGACCTCTGGGAGGAGCGCAGAGAGGAGAAATGCCCTGGTGCATCTGCAGCAGCACAACTGGACACCTTCATCTGCCCCGGCTACAACAAAACATGTCTCTCCTGTATCGGTCTCCACAGCTACAGCAGGTGCTGCTGCAACCTTCTGACAGCTTGACCTCATCTCCAATGGTGCACCCCTCCATTGTCTCCTGGGACAGACGGCTAATGACCCATCTCTTTCTCGCATGTTCCCAGATATAGATTCTCGTCTCTGTATAGGTATTGAACATTGCTGATAATGGAAGCTCTGTGGCTAATATAGGTATATGGTTTCAGGGGATGGAAAGGAATGAGGTGCTGCCCCTTACGAGGTGAAGTCATTTTGCCTCTTGTCCAAAGCTTCCATCTCATTCAGGTGGGTTCACACTTGCCTTTCCTATGTTTGAAGCTAAACATTTTTCAGCCTTCTACTTGTACGGAATTCTTCCTGTGTTGGGCGTAGAGTAATAATTTATTTATTTAGTATTTACTTTTTAAAAATCTTCTATCTTGCCTTTCAGGGCAAAGCAGTCCTGAGACAATTTGCACAGATAAATAAAACATAAGGCTAAATATATCTTATTCCAATAAATCTAATACCGTTGAAACAGCAGCCGAAATACATTTTATAGCCCAGCACCACACGCCCACCAAAGAAAGCCATTTGAAAGAAGTCATTTTTTTTAAACAACAACAACAACCCAACAAGAATATCTACAAAAATGATTAAATAATTTAACAATTCAGGTGAAGCTTTCAACCAGAAGCAGCTTAGGACAAATGTGATTTCGAGGCTCGTTTAGAAGCACAAACTGATACAACGAAATGTATCTCTCTGGTGGTGGTGGAGAGTTCCACAAACAAGGGGGCAACCACCAAGGAGGCCCTCTCCTCTAATGCCTCCTAATCTAGTTGATCTTAATGGGCCTTTATGGCTCAAATGGCCATAGCTCAATGGTAAAACATCTGCTTTGCATGCAGCAAGTCTCAGATCCAGTCCCTGGCATCTCCAGGTATGGAAAGGTGAGATTCCCTGGCTCAAACCCTCAAAAGCCACTGTCAGTCACTATAGGCATTGCGGATTCCCTCACAGTGACGCCACCCCAGGGAGCAAGGCCTAGCCTATGAAGGTGAACAAACTGGACAAGTGTGGCGATCACACAGGGTCCCCGGACATTTCATCGTCTATTGATCCTTGTGCCACCACTTTATTTCTCGCTGCCACCACCCAGGCCCTACCTGGTACAATACTGAGTCCAGTCAGGGTTAAATTGGAACATAAACTTCTGTTTATTTATTGCAGTTTAACAAGTGTGTGGTTTCATAAACAGTAACGGTCAATTACAATCAGGGGTTGCCTATCCAGACCTATAACTTCCACTACCTGCTCTCACTCACTAAACCACCTCTCAGATATTTACTTGTCTTCCTAGCTCCTAACTGTTCCTGACTCAGCTTATTTTGCTACACTAACTCAACCTACCCACAGACTCTATCCCAATTCACTCCCACTCCAACCAACCACCCAACTCCCAACGAACTCCTCCCTTCACCCCTCCCAGAGCTGGTTTTATAGTCCCTCTGACTCCACCCCCTCACTTCTGATTGGGTAACCTGTTTAACTATTTCACCTCCAGCACTCTCATACGTTAGCGTCACATAAAGGTTCTGGGTTTTGAAAGTGGCCACAACTTTATTGATTCCAGATGTAGGTTGGATTTGACTTAGGCAATTGGTGTGGAGGGCTGCCTCATGACAAGGTCAAGTCCAGAATTAATGGGTCATCTGCAAACTGCAGGTCTACATGTACAACGCTCCCAAACTGCTAAAGGAAGCTCTATGGCCCACCTGCCGCATGCCTTGGCTTTTGGACAGTGACTAGACTCCTCCAGTGGGGCACTCCTATGATTGCGCTGTTCAGAGGTGGGGGTGAATCACCACTTGACCCCCAGCCAGATGTTAGACTAAAGAATTCCACCAAATGCCTTAACCTGCCAAAGTTGTGACTGTTTTTTTTTAATTTTTAATTTCCAAAACCAAAAAAAGAAAAATTTCAAACATCAAATTCAACATCCATATTCATTTTCTAACATAAACCTATTACATAATTAACTAAATTAAAATATACCTAATTACTCTAAACTTCTCTTTGCTGTATACAAATACATGTGTGGTCTTTTTCTTCCTCTTCTTCTTCTTCTTCTTCTTCCTCTGTCTTGTTGTGTTGTTATAATTTAATCATTGTTCAGCTGATTCTTTTATTATTTCCTTGCTTACCCCTACACTTTTTACATGTTATCTATTAATATTCCAGTTCTGGAACCATATTTTTTCATATATTCCTTCCTTGAAGGAAGGAGTGAAGTTGTGACTGTTGCTGTGGGGAAGGCAAAACCTGCAAACAGAGCCAATTTGCTTGCGGGAAAATTCCTCCCCGGCTTCAAAAACGGCAACCATTAATGAACCACAGTGCAGCCCATGCCCTGGAGGAAGAAAAATTAGTAACAAAACTCCACAGCCTAAGAATATGAGGGTGGGATGGGAGGGTTTGCTCTCCTGCTGACTGTGGTTCCGGGGTCAGTCACAGCCAGTCTTCATAGGCAGGGGGTGGACTGGAGCGAAGCCTGCTCCCCTCTGGTCCATTCCTAAGCCCCGCTTATTCCTCCTCAGCTGATAGACTAGGGTTACCAGACGTCCCCGGATTTGCAAATCTGTCCCTGGACAAATTCCATCCCTGGAATGTCCCCCGATTTGCAAATCTGTCCCCAGGAAATGTGGCAGCAGCAGCCTCAGCAGCCCAGAGCCAGCCTGGTAGCGCAGTTGGCTCTGGCTGGCTTCAGGAGCTGCTCGCTGCCATGGCACCCATCATTTTTCCTCGCTGAAAGTCCCCGTATGATGTATCTTGTGAGCTACCAGGCTGGCTCTGGGCTGCTAACTGCCACCGCCACTGCCGAAGGGGAACCGGGGACATCTGGCGGTACAGATCTCCTGCCCCCTTCCCCCTTTGTTCCCCCTTTGCTTTGACTGATTGGGGGAGGCTCGGGAGTTGCGGGTGGCCACCCGTTGTCCAGTTTTTAAAAAACTCTGTGCATTTATGTTTCACAGGGTGCAAAAGAAGAGGGCTTTGCATCTTGCCTGGCAGAGGTACTGTGCGCCTTGCGCACCTCCTGAGCAATGGCACGCCACCCACCCGTGACTCCTGAGCCTCCCCCGATCTGTCAAAACAAAGGGGTTAGGGGGCAGGAGATTGGGCAAGGCTTGGGCGTCATGGGCGGGCAGCACGCTGTTGCCCAGTTTTTAAAAAGCTGTGCATTTATGTTCACAGGGTGCAAAAATAAGGCTTTGCACCTTTATACAATATGAATGTTTGTTTGGGCCCAGGGTCATTTGCCTCACCATCCCCACTACTGACTCCCTGTTGCTATCCAGCTTCAAAATAAATAAGTGTCCCCGGATTCATTGAAAAAAATCTGCTAACCATATGATAGACCAGTCAGATCTCTGTACCATTCAGCCAATCCTAACCCCGAAGTATAGCTATCAATAAGCGCGCTTCTCACAAGCTTTGGTCTTGCTTCACTAACAATGCAACCCAACCCTAGTAGCTCTTACGGCAGGCAGGGTGAGGAAGAAATACGATAAATAAGTAACAGATGAAATAAATGAGTGAGCCCCACTGAATTCATTGGGGCTTGCTCCCAGGGAAGCATGCATAGGATTTCCAGCTAAAACCCTTTAAAATAAATGCTATTGTTATTTCATTTTCTGTGGCCACGTAGGCATGATTGATTTGCCTGCCACCACCATTGCATCCATCACACTGCATTCCCCTTGAAACATTGTCCAACAAATTAATCAGTCAGGACTCCAATATTCTCATTGATAGCACGGCTGACCCTGTTCCTGTCTGTTTTCTTCTTTTCTTCCAACCTCTCCAGTCCCCCCCCCCCCAGTGCTACACTTACTTGTAATACTTGCATAAACCCTATACCATTAAAGGAAATTTGAAGATCATTATTTCCCTCAAAGAATTCTGGGCTCTGTAAGGTAAAGGTAAATGACCCCATGGTGGTTAAGTCCAGTTGAATTTGGCTATGGGTTGCGTCGCTCATCTTACTTCAGGCTGAAGGAGCCAGTGTTTGTCCATAGACAGCTTTCCAGGTCATGTGGCCAGCATGACTAAACAGCTTCTGGCACAATGGAGCACTGTGATGGAAGCCAGAGCGCATGGATACTCTGTTTACCTTCCCACCGCAGCGGTACCTATTTATCTACTTGCACTGGTGTGCTTTTGAACGGCTAGGTTGGCAAGAGCTGGGACAGAGCAACGGGAGCTCACCCCATCATGTGGATATGAACTGCTGACCTTCTGATCAGCAGGCCCAAGAGGCTCAGTGGTTTAGACCACAGCACCACTTGCATCCATTCTGGGCTCTGTAGTCCCTCACAGTGGTATAATTCCCAGCAACTCTCAACAAACCACAGTGGCCAAGATTTTCTGAGGGAAAGAATGTGCTTCAACTGTTCTTTAATGATATAGTGTATACACAGCCTCACCTTCAGGAGTTGGGTGGCTTCAAACCCCACCTCCCATCTTAAGGAACACACAGAGAAAAGCCCCATAAAGCACAACTCTGTATATGGAAAACATCCAAAAGTTCAACTCTGTGTTAAATCTGGTAGTTGAAAAACTGTGTATGAGGAGGACTCAGACATCAAGACATCCAGGTGAAATCTCTGTTTTGGCACCCTTCATCAGGGTGGGTTTGTCACAGTTCTATACAAAGTAGGACTTCAGTACAATATAGCTGAACTTCAGTGGCAATCCCTCCAGGAATGGCTTTGACTGGCCGGCTAAACCAGGTAAGGGTAGTTGATGGGTCTCAAACCCTCCATGAGTTATGGACTTCCCCTGCATGGGAAAACAGGCTCCGGCAGATTGAGCAGACGAGCCCAATAGTAGATCCAACGGTCAAGATGGCGGTTTCTGCATGTGCATAGAAGGAAGTGAGGAGCAGATGGGGCTCACCAACCTAGGAAGGTAACCCATCTAGGAGAAATAGTCCCTAGAAATCTCCCATGTTGGATCCCAGCGCATGGGGGGATGTCAGTCTGCAATGGCGCCCACCATCAAGGGCAAGAGGACTTCTCTGCAGTCTAAATCCAGCCGTCTATCCACCCCACCCCGCTGACTATGTGTTAATTTGTTATTCGTGATTGTGTTTTGCTTCATTGCACAGGACCGAGTTTGGTGGCCTTCCAGTTTGCATTCTTGGCCTCCGGGTTCTCCCTTTTTAATGTTAATCTCCTTTTCTTGGCCTTGTAGCACTCATTCCTTTCTTGCACTCACGATAACAATACCAGCAAACAGCAGGTGCCTCCAAGTTTCACAAAGAGAAGAAAGTTTTCCTTTTGCAGCTCTAGGGAATTCATTAGCTTGAAATGACAATTCTAGGAAGGAAATCAGAGCTTTCTATGTCATTGAGGCTGTTAAAAAGTAGATTGCCAATGCCGGCCTGCTGGCACGAAACCAGAATATTGTAAAAGTGGGGGAAAGGATCTAGGGCATTTAAACCACTATAAAAACTATTGTAGCATTTTGCCCAATGTGCTGTCATTTGACCAGGCTGTTAAATTTGGCCGGCAACTTTCTTGCGGATTATATTCCAGCAGTAAACTTGCCAGCATTGACCTTCTCGTTTCCCATCTGCTTTGTTTTTCAAAAATCTTTTTTTGCTAATAAAACTCTCCCCCCCCCTTCTTTGTCTCTGTTTCATTCCCTGCACTTCTCTTTCTGCAGTAACTTCTGGAGTGTAAATGCTATGTCTGAGGGTTGTTCACATTTCACAGGAATCAAGTGTGATATGTGATGTGAAGGAAGAAGAGAAAATCAAACGTGAACTGCCAAAAGATGCTGTTTGAATGTCTGCCTGAATTAAAGTCAGAAGCAGGGTATAAACAAATGTTATTTATCCATAAGAAGACAACAGATTGTCACTTTATTTATTTATACCGTGTACTTTCGTCTTCACCAGTGCTCAGCGAGCCTCAGCTTATGAAACATTTATTTACCTGTGGCAGGTAGATAAATTGGCAGCTTAATAAGCACAGGTACAGGGCTTTCAACAAGGGGATGGTGTACTTTCTGAGGGAACATCATGATTGCCTCCCTAGTGGCAAGGCTGGATACAGTAAGCGTGAGGCTGAGGAAGATGCAGAACGAAGCTTTCCGTGTGCAAAATTGGCAGTCTTCTTGCAGTCTCTAAATTTGAGATGCCCCCTTGCCCTGTGTGTTGTGTGCTGCCCCTGCTATTTCTGTGGAAGTGTAGATTGATGAGAGGAACACAACTAGGTAAGGGTGGACCATTTACTCCCTTACCGACATCCCAGTACACATAGGTGTCCATGTCTGGTCTCAAATAGGCGGTTCAAAAGCACCTTTTCCTCAGTGACTGAGCTTCCTCATTGCTCACTTTTTGGGGCCTCCACACAAACTTTGAGAGCTCTCAAGAGGCCCATCCTTGGGTGAGTTCACATTACTACCTTAGAGTTGGCATCAGGTAGATTTGAAGGCTGTTCCGGTATTCCAAAGATGATGATGACGACGACGACGACGACGACAACGACAACAACAACAACAACAACAACAACAACAACTTTTATTTATACCCCGCCCGCCCCGGCCAGAGCCGGGCTCAGGGCAGCTAACACCAATAAAATCACAATAAAAACATAATGGGGGGGGGGGCAATTTAAAATACAGGTTAAAATGCAATTTAAAATGCAGCCTCATTTTAAAAGTAGCCGATAGATCAAGACCGTAAGGGCAGGGCAACATAAGTGTCAGACTGAGTCCAAACCAAAGGCCAGGCGGAACAGCTCTGTCTTGCAGGCCCTGCATAAAGATGTCAAGTCCCGCAGGGCCCTAGTCTCTTGTGACAGAGCGTTCCACCACGTCGGGGCCAGGGCTGAAAAGGCCCTGGCCCTAGTTGAGGCTAATCTAACCACCTTGTGACCTGGGACCTCCAAAATGTTGTCATTTGTGGACCTTAAGGTCCTCTGCAGGGCATACTAGGAGAGGCGGTTCCGTAGGTACGTGGGCCGCGTAGGGCTTTCAAGGTCAAAACCAGCGCCTTAAACCTGACCCTGTACTCCACTGGGAGCCAGTGCAGTCGGTAAAGCACTGGATGAATGTGATCCCGTGGCAAGGACCCCGTAAGGAGCCTCGCCGCGGCATTCTGCACCCGCTGGAGTTTCTGGGTCAGCTTCAAGGGCAGCCCCGTGTAGAGCGAGTTACAATAATCAAGTCTGGAGGTGACCGTCGCGTGGATCACTGTGGCCAGATCAGGGCGAGAAAGATAAGGGACCAGCTGCTCAATACGAGCTTAATCTGTGTAGTCTGAGATTCCTCCGCTAATCTGAACACCCAGGCCCTCTTATTTGAACCCCATCCCTGCATAGGGACAAGGTGTGGCTTTTGCCCTCTGCAAACCAGCTACTGTACACATGCTGCACAATGCAAGGAAGTCAACTGTGTATACAATAGAAGTGATGGAATATGTAGTGATTTTTATCTGGTTTTTTTTTTTTAAGCACTCAAGGATGAAGAGCAGGGCTAGAGTGAAAAATGTGGTTCTGTATTTGCCTGCTCAGGATGCCACTGAATGTGTTTGATGATATTAAGTTCTCTGCCATTAGAAAAGCTTCTGCCATGAGAAAAGTTTTACAGTGGTACCTCGGGTTACATACGCTTCAGGTTACATACACTTCAGGTTACAGACTCCGCTAACCCAGAAATAGTACCTCAGGTTAAGAACTTTGCTTCAGGATGAGAACAGAAATCCTGCTCCGGTGGCGCAGCAGCAGCAGGAGGCCCCATTAGCTAAAGTGGTGCTTCAGGTTAAGAACAGTTTCAGGTTAAGAACGGACCTCCGGAACGAATTAAGTACTTAACCCGAGGTACCATTGTAGTTCTTTCAGCTACAACGGGATATATTTTTAGTGCTGCATAGGGTTTCTTACACAATGCTGTGTTTGAAACCACTCCTTTCTCAACTTCCTTCATTCGTCTTTTTTTTAAGGATAGGCAGAGGTCAAGCGCGTCTGCAGAAGTCTGATGCTTCATATGAGAGGTGAGGAGCCTCAATGCTAGGAGAGTGGAATGCATGGTCCTGAGTGCAAGTTGTGCTGTTTGCACGAAGGATGGGACCAGGGCACTTTATTTGGAAAAGAACCCAAACAAACATTAGGCATGAGAAAAGCTCACCTAGATAACTCTGGGCCTGATAACTCTAGAGCTTGTGTGGGACCTGGAGCTACTCCAGATCCCAGAGAATTGGAAGATGTTATGTACTGAAGTTCTCACCCTGGGCCAGCAGGGGGGTACCGTAGATAGTTTTCACTCAGGCCCACATATGCAAATAAGGGATTGAAAGTGACGTTCAGTGATTGGATAGTTACAGAAAATGGTTACTGTTGCGTTCTAGTGGAGCTCTATATAAGCAGGCGGGCTGAACCCTTCAGTTCTGTTCTGTTCTGGCCCGTGAATAAACAAGAGCTGTTTGAAGAATCGCTGTGTCGTCTGATATGTCCACCCACAACTTAACAGAAGACATATAAAATTTGGACTGGGCCCCCCACCATTACGTGCAGGACCCTCTCCCCAGACTGCACCCCTCATGGGACTTGCCTGTCTGGCATGTGCCACTGTACTGTGCCATTGAACTGCTTCCTTGCTGGATGGTAGGATGAAGAGGGATGTGTGTGGAGCCCATTCTTTACATGGCTGAAATTTAGTCTACCGTGCAAAGCACAACATCAGCTTTATTATGATGCTTGCTTTTGCCTCTATCCCAGCGTTGCCTCTGGCCTCACTCACCAGCAAAGGTTGCCTGTGGAAGGAAGCTCAAAGCTTGGGCTGAAAAGATACCCCACCAACTCTATAGACAAGGCACCATCACCATGTTGTTCTCCAAATAAATTTGATAGTAAATTGGTGTCTGTTTCTGTGGCAGCAGATGTGGGGGAGGGGGTGGGGCTTGTAAATGTTATATTTTAAACCAGAACAATTCATTCTCAGGCATATGAGGGAGGGGACGTTGAGGAAAATTTGGAGCAATTTACATGGTCAGATTTGTTTTTGGAAATCTGATTTGCGTTTCCGCCCAAGTGTTTATCTTTATTGGCATTGATGTCATTTTAACAAAATTAGCAGCGTGCTCCCATCCTTCATGGCGAGGCAATTTCTTTCATCTTTATAACCCTGAAAAATTATATCCTGATAATAGAGTGTAAATAACACCAGAGTGAAAGCAATTTCAAAGCCTTATTTTGCTGCAGATATCGTCTTGTGGGCTTTCTTTATTTGCCTCTGTGCTTCACTCCTATAAAGGTAAAGGGACCATTAGGTCCAGTCGTGACCGACTCTGGGGTTGCGGCACTCATCTCGCTTTATTGGCCGAGGGAGTCGGCATACAGCTTCCCAGTCATGTGGCCAGCATGACTAAGCTGCTTCTGGCGAACCAGAGCAGCGCATGGAAACGCCGTTTACCTTCCCGCTGGAGCGGTACCTATTTATCTACTTGCACTTTGACGTGCTTTCGAACTGCTAGGTTGGCAGAAGCAGGGACCAAGCAATGGGAGCTCACCCCGTCGCGGGGATTCGAACCGCCGACCTTCTGATCGGCAAGTCCTAGGCTCTGTGGTTTAACCCACAGCTCCACCTGCGTCCCCCTTCACTCCTATAGGTGACCCATAAATATGCATGCTCCCTTGGGAAATGTTTAAATGCTCCAAGTTCGGTACTTTAACACCAGGCCAAAATTATGCAAGAATGCAGCCCTACCCACCACAAAACATTCAATAAGGTGTAGATGAACTCCCTAACAGGGCAGTGCTATTGCTCAGCCTTCACACTGGCACTGCACTGCGTAGCTCAGCTCTCATAGGGCACCTACTTCCATCATGCTATGAATGAGAGCCAAGCTACGCAATCAACAACCTCATGTAATTTTATAACATTCATTTTCTTCAGAGTTTCTTTTTTTTTAAATATAATTTTTATTAACAGGCCAATCAAATCACATTAATTCCAAATCACATTAAATCCAAATTATACAGCCGGATTTTAAAATTTTTTTGGGGGGGGTACCCATACTTCAAGTTCCGAAAGGGGTCAAAACATCACTCTTGCTGCTGCCTTGATCAAACAGTTCTATCCAGTTCTGTCCAGATAGTCTCTTTGTTATTTTCCTCATCTTTTTGTTGTTATCATATATTCCTTTCTTTGTGATCTCTGATAATCTTCACAAGCGGGTGAAAGACAAACATCTCCTGTGTGGGTTTTACACTCTCCAAAAATCATATCACATAAAGGACAGACGCCATTTCCACACCTCCGTTAAGAACATTCCCACTGTCTGTCCGTTGATTCACAGGCTTGCGGATCTATATCTCAGAGGGCTCTGCCAGGTCAAGATAGCGTTCCGATAACCATACATTCACATTCCAATGACCCTGGTCCTCCTCCCTCTCGTCCACTTTAAGCAAGCCTGTCTTCACGAAACTCCATTTTTAACTGCTTCATAAAACTTTCCTTTCATTTCCCGGTATTTCCATCAGTCCTCTCTTCAATCAATAATTCACTCCCACACAGTTCTTAGTCTCCTGCTTGTGATTAATAATAGCAACGATACTTCTCTATATCTGGAGGGGAGGATTATTGGTACTCACATAAGGCAAAAAAAGAAAAGTTTTTTCCTCCCCTCCCTTTCCGTTTCACTCCAACATACCAATCTCTTGATGTTGATTCTTGACTTGATTTATTTTCACGCCCGTCGCTCCGCTCACAGAGATCCCATTAATCAGCAGTCTTTTTACTCCAGATCTTCACTTGATGTATGTGCATTAGCTTCTTTCCAATTATATATTTCCAATTAAATATTTTGAGCTAATGCGAACCAGTGCGCTAATTGGAGACAGCATCAGGAAGAGCCGACTTCACCGAGGGCTTCGTGCCAAGTGTCCACATCCCCTTCTTTCGAATCCGGGGGTGCATTATGGACACTGCTGGCAAGGCAGTCCCCCCATCCCCTTGGGGGGGGGGGAAGGAAGGCTGCATACTTCCCATAGCAGCCTCTTAATTACCTCGTGTGGGTCGGAGAGATGTTATTGTCGGCCATCTTCCAATGCGCCCCCTGGTGGCCCCCCATTTTCTTCAGAGTTTCTATCCCACCCTTCATGTGGAAAGGTTCCCAGGATGACATAGAAATCTTTTTTTTTTAAAAACCTAGTCTTTGCTCTCAGACTTATAATCTAAAAACACATGACCCAATAAGAAAAGGGGATGGCAAGGAAGAAGGAAATGAGCAAAGCCAAGTACTATACACTTAATGTTTCAAAGTTCCTTATACTCACCACACTGAATGGAAACAATCTGATCACAGTTCAAGAAAAAGATCTCAGCTTCTCCTGGGGAATAATTGGGTGGCCCAAACTTCCTGGAAGTGTGTGGGAGACACTCCAGGGTTGTCATATTTCAAAAAGTGAGCTTTTTTTTGGGCAAAGTTGTTCAGCTTTTTTTTTTTTTTTTTTTTTTTGCTAGAGAGCCAGTGTGGTGTAGTGGTTAAGAGTGGTAGACTCGTAATCTGGTGAACCGGGTTCGCGTCTCCGCTCCTCCACATGCAGCTGCTGGGTGACCTTGGGCTAGTCACACTTCTTTGAAGTCTCTCAGCCCCACTCACCTCACAGAGTGTTTGTTGTGGGGGAGGAAGGGAAAGGAGAATGTTAGCCGCTTTGAGACTCCTTTGGGTAGTGATAAATCGGAATATCAAATCCAAACTCCTCTTCTTCTTCTTCTACTTCTTCTTCTTCTTCTTTGAAAAAAGAAGGCAATTCACCAAAATCTACACTTCCAACATGGGTTGCCATATGTCCGGATTTTCCCGGACCTTTTTAATGATTCCACCCAGACAAAGTTTTCAACGTTTGGCAACCATATCACTTACGATTGCAAAGTAGAGTCCATATTTGTATTGTCACTCTGACTTGCTGCTATTTTTATATCTGCATGGATTTGGGGTGCTGGTTGTTCTTAAAGACACGTTTGAAATATGTGACCACCTCATTGCAATAATACAGTCCAACAAAAATGGCATCATGCAACTGCTCTGATCATTTATTTTGTCTCTTAGTAGAACTGCATCAGTTCTGGGTAGATGCTACTCTATGAACCAATATTGATGGACCTAAGAATGTTGAACGAGAAGTAAACTGTGTGGAAGTCCAGGCATCCTACATCTTCCAGTGGAGATATGTGAAAGCATCTGTACATCTGTATCCTGTGCAGTTTTGTTTCTGGGGCAAAGAGAAAGTTCACAGAGTGGTTGAGTGTTAATTCAGAGCATGAGGAAAATAACCCCTCCCTCTGCTATGGTCCCAATCCAGAACCCTAATTGTTGCTGCTGAAATGGAAAGAGGCAAAACTGAACATAGTTTGCCCTTGAGCTTAGAGGGACCTGCTCCCAGTGAAGATCATCACAGTATCTGTATTCTATTATATATAATAACTTTTACATAAAGATTTTAGTAGGATATTCTTTCAGGAATTTTCTCCTGCATTTCTGGGGATTTAAATAGCAAAACAGCCAGCCCTAAACATTCCAAGGTGACACCTGAGCAGCTGTTTATCTCCCTTTGGATATGGACAAATATAGCAGAACCACTTGGGTTTATCTGAAATTTCCAGTTATTTGACTTGCATTCATTATGTGCCACTGAGGTAAATAGCACATTTCTCCAAATATTTGGGAATTTCCCATTTAGTCCATATACATTGTGTATTAGAACTGGTGAAATATATCAAGTTGGCAGACCAGAAATCTGTAAAACAACTAAATGGTTGTTTTACAGATTTTTAAAAGACAGGGGAGGACAGGGGACAGACTTCCAGTCTTCTTGAAGCTCAAATGATAGTTGATCTCTCTCTGTGAGCTATTTCCTTTCAAAGCTTCCTTGGATGAGTTCTTTGACACCAAGACTGATAAGCCAAATGAATTAAGTTGCATATGGTAGCCCACCTAAGAACTCTGTTTTCATGGCTTGCCAGGGTGTCAGGCTTCAGGGTATCAGTTTCCTCCCATGAGCAGATCAAACGAAAGGAATTCATACCAGTTAGTTTCTTTAATAAACACAGTAAAGAACAAAAGAAAGCGCCAACCCAGAATGGCGGTGCTCCTAATTAAGGCTTACACCCCCTCCATCCCTATTAATCTACGTCACTCCTACGTCTTGTAACCTGAGCTTCTACCCTCCACACTTTCTGTTCAGAGACTTTCTGAGCTCAACCTTGGACTGAGCAGAGGAATGCTGTCCAGAGACTGTGAATCTGTTACTTCTCTCTCTTCCAGTGTTTCTTCTCCTAGCTGTTCCCCATCCAGCATTTCCCAGCTTCTGCCTTCTGAACTATGCCCTTCTGCGAACCACTGTTCCAAATCTCTACTGACCTCCTGCTCCTGGGAAGATTCAGGATTGGGGGAGGGGGTGGCTCCCACCATTCCTCCTCAGTGCAGCCCTCCTCAGCACGGTCCCTGACACGGAGGTTGTGGAAATGGGAAGTGCCAAACCTCTGACAGACATTGAAGGCAGTATGCCTACAAACCCTCCAATAATTCTCGGATGAAAATAGGGACATTTCTCACCCCCTGCAACGGACCATCCACGACCCCCCTCCATTTTTTGTCCCCCACCCCTGCAGAGCATTTCTTACCAGAACAGCGAGTGCCACAAGATGTAGCATACACGCCCCTCACAGCCCGGAGAAAAACCCTTTATCCTGATTTTGTTTTATTCTTTGGTAGATTTACAAGAAGAATAACACATGCCAATAAATAAATTAATTTTTGAAAGCGACGAGATTAGATGTGGACGCAAAAAGCATTTTTTTAATTAAAAAAAAAAGACTAAAAAACCAACAACTGCAGAGGGCATGTGTGTTGGGTCCTGTTGGTGTTGTGGTGGTGGCTCTGTGGGGTGGGGAACCAAAAATGGGGGTTCAAGGAGGGTCAATGGGGGGGTAGTGAGAAACATCCCTATTTTCATCTGAGGAATGTTGGAGGGTATGTAACACAGCTGACCAGCTGTGTAAAGGAGTCACAACTTGTGCCGTCCTGTTTCAGAAAGCTCTGTATTGAAGCCCAGTGCAAATTTGCATTGATTTAGAAGTTGTGAGGGAGATCAGCTGATATGGACAGGGTGTCAGGATCTCTAACAAGTGTGCCTGCTGATAAGGATAAAAATCTTACAGCTGTCATAGAAAACAGCTCTGCTCCTTTCTGTTCTCTCTTTCTTTCTGTCTGGCAGCCCTCCCTCATGAAGGGGTGGCCCTGAGGTCTCAACTCCAGAAACGAAAAACTTCAAAATAGATCCATCAGTGTAGAAACACTCTCTGTAGGGTGCTTGGAGGGGGGAAGGAAAAGCAGCAGGAAAGGTTAATTTGCAGCTATTCTCTCTATAAATTATGGTATTAGACCAAAGACCAGCAGTAGAATTTTCTCGCCGTGCAAGGTGGGCAGGTCAAGATCTTTGGGCATAACAATCTTTCTGAGCATTGTTGCTATAATTGAAAGGGCATGCACTGCACAACAAGCTGGTAAACTTTATTATAAATCACTGTTTATGTGGCTTCAAACGGACTTTAAATATCTCCCGCTGTCTGTCCTTCCTCTTCTGTGAGGTGGCGTAAATCTAACCCACAAGGTGGCTTGTAACTTTTTAACCTCCTCTACATTTGCCATCCCAGACACGCTGCATATTCGCTTTGTGGCGAATTTTATGACCTCGCAGCGGAAGGAACCCTATGTATTGTCAATTGTGAGGCAAACGGGCAGCTTCCCTTGACACACCTTCCCGTGCAATCAGACATAATGACTGCTAATCAGCAAATAAGTAAACACAGTTCCCTCCACCCTCAGCAAACACACACACACTCCCTGGCGCAGCGTAACGGGCAACGCCATCTGAATTGGTTTTTTCTCAAGCTATTGTTTTCTAATACCCACCCCCAATTTTGTGACACAACCATAATGGGTCCCCAAGGAACACTGATGCTTCAAGAATTACAACGTTGTCTCTCCAAGACTGGTTTGTGACACACGCGCCAGATGGTTTTCAACTAAATTGCTGTCAAACTCAAAGCATGCTTATGAATTTATCCTTTGCTTTCGGAAGGGAGCAGCGAAAGAGGTTTCTGGAGATTGAGGCGCCGCTCGGGTGCCACGCCACGTTGATTTGTGTTTTTTGTTTGTTTATATTTGGTGGCAAAAGCGACAGCTTGCAGAACCTGACAGCTCCCATTTAATAGTGCCATCGAACTCTATTTCTTACGGAACTCTCCGGGTCCTTGTTGCAGGTGACAGGTTGCCGAAGGCCTTGACGGCACACACCTATTCAAAGTCCGGTGAGAATAGAAGCAGTAATAATGATGCTGAATGGAGGGATCAGCAGAATAGGGGTTAAAAGTGGCCAATTGAAAAGGAACACTGTAGAGAAGGCATATTACCCCAGGAGCTACTAAAACTCAAGCAGATTAGATGCCCAAACATACCAATTAAGAAAGAAGAATGGAGAAATGAAAGCCAGCTGTCGTTCATCTGGGGCAAATTTTGCAAAACCTACCCTGCTAGGCTTCCCTTCTTTGAAACTTTTCACGACAGTTTCCTGGGGTGTCTTCAAACAATTTATACTGGTGTAAAATGCACCCAGCTGGTTCGGTTGGGTTTGAATGAGCGCTGCTACACAGATATTGCATGTGCCTCCAGCTCACAAGTGGAAGCCCTTTCCATGAGCAGATCCTTTGCTGGCTTGGGGAAAATATGCTTGCTGTAGCTATGAAAGGAAGGTTGCTCACACATTACACTGGGGTCAGGTACAAACTGTCTCCATGCATGTGCAACTGTTTGTGTAAAAGGGTATATGCGCCTTTGTCTGTGCTTGTCAACTGTTTTGTACACCGGTACATAGAAGGCGCACATGCTGATTGCAGCATGCGTATATTAGGATTCTTGCCCTGTGTTTGCAGTCATGGGATTGTTGTCTATCACATGACGGTGTATGTTTTCATTCCACAGTGCGGGAAGTGATGGAGACAGGATGTTTGTGTTACAGTGTTCTGTGAAGTGGGACTATTGTCCTTTGTTCTTTCTCTCTTTGCTGTCTGATGAGAAAGAGGAAGGAGCTAAGTCAGAATGCTCTGAGTATATGATATGTAGATAAAGTAGATTAGCCAAAATGCTGTGCTACTGAGTTTGTTACGCAAACTGCGAACACTCTCCGGATCCTTAAGCGTCCTAATGCCTTTTGGCATCAGTCGCTGTGATGTTCAGGCTGGAGAAAGCTTTTGAAGCCCCCAGACAATCGACTAGGAGGGAGAGAACATGCCACTCGGGCATGTGTCTCTGCCAGGATCCTACACGTGAGTAGGACGATCCTAACAGCGAACACCTATACAGTGATACATCTTAAGAGAAGTAGGTTCAGTTCTATGTGATCTTTGGTTCCCCATCAGCCTTGAAATCTTACCACCTCTTTAGTTGTGGGAATACAGTCATACCTTGATTCTCAAACAGACTCCATTCCAGAAGTCCCTTTGACTTCCGCAAACGTTTGAAAAACCAAGGTGTGGCTTCTGATTGGCTGCAGGAGCTTCCTGCACTCAATTAGAAGTCGCGGAAGCAACGTCGGACGTTTGGCTTCCAAAAAACGCTCACAAACTGGAACGTTCTGGGTTCCAAACTCATTTCCGGGTTTGAGGCCTTTGGGAGCCAAGATGTTCGAGTCGCAAGGCATTCCAGAACAAAATAATAGAACTGTAGAGTAGGAAGGGACCTTTCAGAATCCTCAAGTCCAATCCCCTGTAATGCAGGAATTCTGCCCACAGCTGTCTCTGGGTGGGTGCCAGTGTGGTGTAGTGGTTAAGAGCGGTGGGCTCGTAATCTGGTGAACTGGGTTCAATTTCCTGCTCCTCCAAACGCAGCTGCTGGGTGACCTTGGGCTAGTCACACTTCTGTGAAGTCTCTCAGCCTCACTCACCTCACAGAGAGTTTGTTGTGGGGGAGGAAGGGAAAGGAGAATGTTAGCCGCTTTGAGACTCCTTAGGGTAGTGATAAAGCGGGATATGAAATCCAAACTCTCCTCCTCCTCCTCCTCCTCCTCCTCCTCCTCCTCCTCCTCCTCTTCTTCTTCTCAAACCACCAACCTTTTGGTTAACAGCCAAACACCCATTGTGCCACTGGGGCTTGTTAAAATAACCCATGCATAATGGACACACATGGGGGGGGGGGGAAGGACACACTTTGAGATACTTGGCAGAGGGGACACATAATGTTTTGTAGCCAAAAGCTGGATTAAAAATCAAAACACATTTTATTTTTCATTTGTATTCAAAAATGGTGACCAGTGAACTGAACTGAACTTTCCATTAGGACTCCAAGTTTACAAACCGGACCTTGGGTAAATTAAGCTCCAGATTCCGGGCAGCTCGATCATTGCTATAAGTGAGACTTGATCCAATATAAAAAGCCATACATGCGTGCCAACAACAGCAAAAGACATACAGAAGGAGCAGAAACAGTGCCAAAGGGTTAAATAGCTTCTTTTTAGACGTTACCAAGGAGTTCCATTTAGGAAATCATAATTGCATTCCATTTTTTCCTGCATGTCAAAATGTAACTACTGGTACTCTATCTTCTCACAGAAATCACAGTTTATAAGCCATTTTTCATCAGGCCGGTATGAATGGTAGCTGATCACTGCAAATGACTTTGCCATTAGGACCATAGGTTTGGTATTTTTCTTTCCTTTCCTTACCTCCCCGCCCTCCCAGCCCTGAATCTGCTTTGGAAAGCAACATATAGAACCCTGTTATGAATCGATAAGTGATTAAGCCCAACTTTTCTTGGATGTATGCCTTTGCAAAGGGCTCAGGCCATTGGCTCCTCCACTAACTTGAATAATTTTCACCAATGAAGGAGGCATTTATCAGGACGATAAGCATACACCACAAGGTGTCCTTGAGTGAACTGAAGTGCGCTTTGGAAATAAATAGATGGCTTTAAAAAAAAGAAAGAAAGGAAAGGAAAAAAAGAACTGCCGGAATGGTGAAAGATTAAGGATCGTTGGTATTAATGAGAGCAGAACACTTTCTTTTCAAAGAATATTTGCTTATGCAGAGAAGATTCAAGCATTTGTGTAAAAAAAAGCTGAAACTACTCACTTGTTTTGCGGAAGGTGAACATTTTCATCGGTGTCCAAAACACCTAGTTGTTTTTCAAGCCCCTTTTGCAATAAATTAAAATTTAAAAACCCATTATCTCACTTGCGCTCTCTTTGAAATTGCCCACATTTGCCCTCAGTGATAGCAAGCAGCCAGATCTGATTGTTCATGTAAGTCTTGCAATATCACCCTGCTTACCATGTGATGATATCTGATTGGATGGGATCATCCATAGAAATACCCTGGAAGGAGGACAAAACTGAGATTTGGGAGTGTGCTTCCGTTTGCTGTTTGGTCGTATGCTGGAGAAGTCCAAGCAAGAGGCTATCAAAGTTAAGGCAGCCTCATAGATGGAGCAGTTGAGGCAGCATTCTGCCACATTTATGCTTGCCATTGAAACATCTCCCAATCCCCTTGCGACTTTCTCTAGCTGCTGTTGCTAGAAAAATAAAGCCGTTCTGATGGCCCTTTGGACCTTGTGACAAGGATGCCTTGGTAGTCCATCTCCTTGACCAAATGACTTTCCTGTGACATAGACACACTGCAAAAGAGTTCTTATTCAACCCAACAGCAGCAATGCATGGGAATTTGAGAAGAGGGGCAGGTCCTGAATCTCAGTGCTTGGGGAAGAAAGTGATTTGTGGAGGACCAGGCCTTTGACGGGGTTGCCAGGTTTCCTGAGACTCAGCAGAGGCAGCCTGAGAGTTAAGGCATGGCGTCTAATGGCCCAGGGGTGCGCCTAGTGCAATGAGGTGGATTGCGGTAGAGGTGGTTATGGCACCTGGTGGGTTAGGGGAAGATTCTGGTTGGATCTCATCATACAGAACAGAGCCTGGTGATTATGGGGTGTAGCGACGCTTATTCAGATATTGGTTTGGTATGTTTATATTCTGCATTTCTTCCGTCGTGGAACTCAAGGTAGCATATGTAGGATTCTCAGGTGGCTTCCCATCTACGAGCTGACCACACCCAGACCTGTTCCATTTCATCAAGGTGACTGTCACCGTGTGCCCTCAGACTATCCCCCCCCAAGCATAAAATAGCCATTTCCTCACTCTGAGATTTTAGTGTTCTGCACCTCAGTACAGGTGGCGACCATTTTGTGCGCATCTGGTGTGACTGCTGAAACGTGGGTCCTTTTGGACCCAGAAGAGGGCAGAACAGGGGCCTAACAGGAGCAGTGCATAACAGTGCGGGCTTATGTGTGCTCCACCGATGTGCATGGGACCCAGGAACGGAAAACCTGTGCAAGAGGGTTGCTGCCTGTACTTCAGATTTGATCCCAGTACAGTGGTACCTTGGGTTAAGTACTTAATTCGTTCCAGAGGTCCGTACTTAACCTGAAATTGTTCTTAACCTGAAGCACCACTTTAGCTAATGGGGCCTCCTGCTGCTGCCACGCCGCCGGAGCACGATTTCTGTTCTCATCCTGAAGCAAAGTTCTTAACCTGAAGCACAATTTCTGGGTTAGTGGAGTGTGTAACCTGAAGAGTATGTAACCTGAAGCGTATGTAACCTGAAGCGTATGTAACCCAAGGTACCACTGTACCTGAAAACTAGCCATTAGTCCAGTTAACCCCCCTTTCTTTAGTTCCTGTCCTGTCCATCCTTAGTTCCTGTCCACAAATATCATTCCACTTTGTTCTTCAAAAGTTAAAACCAGGATTTTCACATACCAAAAAAACCCCCCATTTTAAAACACCAGCCCTTGTTTACTTCAACCCCCCCCCAAAAAAAATCCAAGGCAGCAATGAGGCTAAATCAGGGAATGGTGATGAGTACATTATGTGGTGGTTTGTTCCCTCCCTTAATCTTTCCAAACTGTGTCAGACTTTGCTCAATGGGAAAATCATTTCTCTTGTGAAAGGCATCTTTGGACAGGTTTATTTTAGTGCCATATGTTTGAAACAAACCCTAAAGAGTGGGAGAGGGAAACAGGCAGATGGGCAGAGTGAGAACTAATGTAAAAATAAATAAATAAAAATCTCTGGGTCTGTGGACGTACCGGGCTTGCAGCATTAGGACATTGGTGCTATGGCATTTGCCTATGAGTTATAGGAAACCTTGCCTCTTAAGTGGCGTTGGGGAGAAATCTGCTGGAAGTCATCTGATAGGGAAGTAGGGTAAGCTAGGCTCTGTGTAACATGCGAGACAGATGCTAGAGACCCTGGAGTAAAATGACTTTACCGTGGGGCAAAATGCCGCAGAAGCATAATTGCCCTGTTCCATCTATGGCTGTGTGCAAGAACATATGAAAGACTAGCAGTCTGATACAGCGGATGAGAATTCACAGGTGTCTGGAGCTGCTTGCCACTGCCCCAGGTGATGAACTGCATCTAGGGCTGGGCGATATCTGGTTTTCAACATTGCGATATATCACCAGTTAAACATAGCGATATACTGATAGATCTCAGTCTTGGTCTGCTTATAAATTACTGATCCAGCAATGAAAAGAAACTACACACACACACACACACACACACACACACACACACACGTCTGTTTTCAGTCATGGGTCACCCATCCTAGATTGGAATGACACACCGCAGTGGCTTTGTAGAGAAAAAGCAAAATAAATATCAAAGAAGAATGCCAGCATGTGTTTTGCACAAAGCAAGAGAGAGAGAGAGAGAGAGAGAGAGAGAGAGAGAGAGAGAGAGGAAAAGAACAAAGGTGACAATACTGATCTGAAGTAACACTCCTATGATAAAAATGCTTGGGCAAAACATACAGGGATCGTGCTCATTTAGAAAGAAACTGGAAATAAGTCTTGCATATTTGAGGGGATGCAGTTGCTGCTTTGAGGATACTTTTTGGGAGAAATGAGCTGTTTCTCGGTTGTTAGGAGATATATATATATATATATTTTGTAAAGGTTAAGTGAGTCAGCTCGGTTCTGACTGCACATTGGTGAAACTGAATAGTGGCAAAGCGCTTTAATCTCCATTGCCTCCAAGTATTGAATGTGGTGCTTATCAAAGGTGCCACAGGGTGACATTTTCCATTTATCTAGACATTCTCATATATTTGTTAAAAGGTGACAGCTTCTGCTTGCGAACCGACCTTTTGGCAATAGAGCGTAGGAGAGGCGGAACGACGGGTTGTGCCTCTGGGGAGGAAAAGCACCCCAAAAATGCTCCAGCCAATGCTCCTGAAAACCCAAGTGTTGCCTGCACAGTAACAAACTGTTGGGCATGCTTAGCCCCTGTTTTAAGTACACCCTGAACCAAATCCTTGTGGGCTTTTACCCAGTTGTAAGAGGACGCGCCAAGGCTTTGACTTCCTGTTCACATCTGCTTTCCCAGAAATGTCACAGGGTATTTCTGTTCCTGTTTCTCCTCCACCAGGGCCAGGGCTTTTTCAGTGACGGCTCCGACCTGGTGGAATAATAATAATTAATAATAATTTATTATTTATACCTCGCCCATCTGGCTGGGTTTCCCCAGCCACTCTGGGCGGTTTTCAACAGCCACTCTGGGCGGCTTTCAACAGGAGGAGACAGGACTAACACTGGTTAAGAAAGTGAAATATTTAGGGGTTAACATGACTGCCAAAAATGTGAATTTATTTAAGGATAATTATGAAAAATGTTGGACTGAAGTGAAAAAGGACTTAGAAATATGGACAAATTTGAAGTTATCATTGTTAGGTCGAATTGCTGTGATAAAAATGAATGTGCTGCCAAGGATGTTGTTCTTGTTTCAAACATTACAAATTTTGGATAAGATGGATTGTTTCAAGAAGTGGCAGAAAGATATTTCCAGATTTGTTTGGCAGGGCAAGAAGCCTCGAATAAAATTTAAGATATTAACTGATGCTAAAGAAAGAGGGGGATTTGCCCTGCCAGACCTTAAATTTTACTATGAATCAGCTGCTTTTTGTTGGCTGAGAGAATGGCTGCTTCTTGAAAACACTGACGTGTTGGACCTAGAAGGCTTCAACAATGTATTTGGTTGGCATGCATATTTGTGGTACGATAAGGTAAAAGTACATAAAGCGTTCAAAAATCACATTGTTAGAAAAGCATTGTTTAATGTCTGGATAAGATATAAAGATTTGCTAGAAAAGAAAACCCCAAGATGGTTGTCACCAATGGAAGCGAAGGCACAGAAAAAACTCAATAAGGAGGCCAAATGGCCGAAATATTGGGAAATTCTGGAACAAGATGGAGACAGACTAAAATTGCAGAGTTTTGAAAAATTGAAAAATAAAGTGCGAGATTGGCTCCATTGTTATCAAATAATGGAGGCATACAATCTGGACAAAAAAGTTGGTTTCCAGGTGGAAAAATCAAAATTGGAAACAAAACTGTTAGATCCAAAAATCAAGAATTTGTCAAGAATGTATAACTTGCTGTTGAAATGGAACACTCAGGATGAAACGGTGAAATCAGCTATGATTAAATGGGCACAAGATGTTGGACATAATATAATGATGGCTGACTGGGAACAGTTATGGACCACAGGTGTGAAATTCACGGCATGTAATGCCTTAAGAGAAAATTTAATGAAAATGATTTATAGGTGGTACATGACACCAGTCAAGCTGGCAAAAATTTACCATTTGCCCGACAATAAATGTTGGAAATGTAATGAGACTGAAGGTACATTCTTTCACCTTTGGTGGACATGCCCAAAGATTAAGACATTCTGGGAGATGATCTATAATGAAATGAAAAAGGTATTTAAATATACCTTTCTGAAGAAACCAGAGGCCTTTCTCCTGGGCATGGTTGGCCAATTGGTGCCAAAGAAGGATAGAACTTTTTTTATGTATGCAACAACAGCAGCAAGAATACTCATCGCGAAGTATTGGAAGACACAAGATTTACCCACCCGGGAAGAATGGCAGATGAAGTTGATGGACTATATGGAATTGGTGGAAATGACTGGCAGAATCCGAGACCAGGGAGAAGAATTGGTGGAAAAAGACTGGAAAAAGTTTAAAGACTATTTACAGAAATATTGTAAAATTAATGAATGTTAGAAAAATGTTGGAATGAAATTATATGGCTTTAGTAGAAATGCTATAAGGAAATAAGTATAAATAGATAAATAGAGTATTAAAGGAAAAATAAGGTTAGAATGTGTTAAGATAATTATAGGATAGAAAACAGAGGAAGATGGAAAGGAATTGCTGAAACAATTAACAGAAGTGGAATACAAAAAGGGAGGTATGAGGAGGTCGTGGAAATAAGTGAATGAAAGATAAGATATTGAAATTGTTTGATTTATTTGAAATTGTTTTTGTTTTGTTTTGTTAGTTTAATGTGTTTAATGTGTTAATGTTATGTAGTGTTTTTGTACTGTATTGTATTGTATTGTATTTGTGGTGTCTAAATCGTTGGAAAAGCAATAAATATTAATTTAAAAAAATAAAATACATTAGTCTATTAAACATTAACAGCTTCCCTAAACAGGGCTGCCTTCAGATGTCTTCTAAAAGTCTGGTAGTTGTTTATTTCCTTGCCATCTGATGGGAGGGTGTTCCACAGGGTGCCACTACTGAGAAGGCCCTCTGCCTGGTTCCCTGTAACTTGGCTTCTCGCAGTGAGGGAACTACCAAAAGGCCTTTGGAGCTGGACTTCAGCGTTAGGGCAGAATGATGGGGGTGGAGATGCTCCTTCAGGTTTACTGGACCGAGGCCATTTAGGGCTTTAAAGGCCAGCACCAACACTTTAAATTGTGCTTGGAAATGTACTGGGAGCCAGTGTAGGTCTTTCTAGACCAGTGTTATGTGGTTTCGGTGGCCGCTCCCAATCACCAGTCTAGCTGCCACATTCTGGATTAGTTGTAGTTTCTGGCTCGCCTTCAAAGGTAGCCCCACATAGAACGCAGTGCAGTAGTCCAAGCGAAGGATAACTAGAGCATGTACCACTCTGGTGAGACAGTTCATGGGCAGATTGGGTCTCAGCCTGCGTACCAGATGGAGCTGTTTGACAGCTGCCCTGGACACAGAATTGACCTGCGCCTCCATGGAATGCTCTGTCCCATGAGACTAGGACCCTGCAGGACTTGATCTCCTTCCGCAGGGCCTGCACGACAGAGCTGTTCCGCCTGGCCTTCAATTTGAATTAACCTGATCCTCTATTCCCTTTTCCCTTTCCTCTTCTATGAAAAAACCCTTTCTGGACCCCACATTTAAATTCTTCCCTGGTCTCCTTGTTGGCCCTAGTAGGACCAACTTGGCTAGTTAGCCCTGGTGATCATTTGATGTCTACTGACTGGGTTTTTCCTCCTTTTTCTTTCCCCCCCCAAAACGACCCCTGAATTTTTGAATTTTATTGATATTGATGCTGTATTTTATGCTGTTTTCAACTCACATTTTAATCAATGTTTTATATTTGCTGTTAGCCGCCCTGAGCCCAGTTTTTAAACTGGGAAGGGAGGGGTAGAAATAAAACATCATCATTATTATTATTATTATTATTATTATTATTATTTCCCCTCCTCTGCCTTACCATGCGAAAGTATGCTGTGACCTATTCAGCTGTGCACACACACTGGCCATCGCATTGCAGTTCTAACAGCAGCAACGAGACAATTTGGACATTTCACAATATTGCTTTATAAGTCTCTGGCTTATTTGCAAGGCTTCTTTCTGGTTTCATCTTTTTGGCCAGGTCTGTGCAGTTTATGGTCTCTGAGTAGAAGGGCAAAGTTTGCACAACACAGCAGCCTTTCTCTCTCCCATCTATTCATTTAAGAACATCTTGTTCTCTCTCCTATCTCCATGTGAGAGAAATGTAATTAATGTATTAAAAATGGAAATACATTAAGATAAGATAAGGAGTCTTGATGTACTCTAGGCCAGAACACTTGCGGAAGGGATGGGGTCCTCTGGTAATTAAGCAATCCACTAATAACCTGATCATAATTATAGTGGCTTCACTAATTGCTCTATTCTTATTGCAAATGTTTTTAAGCTCTTTAATTTCAGAACTTTGCTCCTATTTGGTGTGCTGTGACATGAATTTAAAAGACCCTCTTGAAAGAAGCAAAACGTGCCCATTCTCCTCCTTGCTTTTTTTTTTTCTTCAGAGCAGGAGCTCATTGGATAGTAATAATAGAGACTATCTGCTTTTTATTACTTTAGATTGTTATGAATTTGTGGCCGCTAGGTTCAGAAAGTGCTAGTATTTAATCAAGGCTCAGAATGTTCAGCTGAGTGCTAGACCACTCTAGTCTTCATTACAGGTAGGTAGCATCTTAAAATGCAGAGACATCACCTTGCCAACAAAGGTGCGTATAGTTAAAGCCATGGTTTTCCCAGTAGTGATGTATGGAAGTGAGAGCTGGACCATAAAGAAGGCTGATCGCCGAAGAACTGATGCTTTTGAATTATGGTGCTGGAGGAGACTCTTGAGAGTCCCATGGACTGCAAGAAGATCAAACCTATCCATTCTTAAGGAAATCAGCCCTGAGTGCTCATTGAAAGGACAGATTGTGAAGCTGAGGCTCCAATACTTTGGCCACCTCATGAGAAGAGAAGACTCCCTGGAAAAGACCCTGATGTTGGGAAAGATGGAGGGCACAAGGAGAAGGGGACGACAGAGGACGAGATGGTTGGACAGTGTTCTCGAAGCTACCAACATGAGTTTGACCAAACTGCGGGAGGCAGTGGAAGACAGGAGTGCCTGGCGTGCTCTGGTCCATGGGGTCACGAAGAGTCAGACACGACTAAATGACTAAACAACAACAACAAGCTGTGTTGGTCTGCCATAATCAAAACAAAATAAAAAAATTCCTTGCAGTAGCACCTTAGAGACCAACTAAGTTAGTTCTTGGTATGAGCTTTCGTGTGCATGCACACTTCTTCAGATACACTGAAACAGAAGTCACCAGACCCTTATATATAGTGAGAGGGTGGGGAGGGGTATTACTCAGAAGGGTAGTGGGAATGGGTGATTGGCTGATAGATGTGGTAAACCTGTTGACGACTGTTAACGACTGCAATTGGTGTTACAGGAAAAAGCAAGAGGTGAGATGGCTAAAAATAGCTTTATCATGTATAATGAGATAAGAATCCAATGTCTCTATTCAGACCAGGTCTCTCCATGGTTTTAAGTTTGGTAATAAGTTGCAATTCAGCAACTTCTCTTTCCAGTCTATTTCTGAAATTCTTTTGTAATAAGACAACTACTTTGAGATCTTGTATAGAATGTCCTGGGAGACTGAAGTGTTCTCCTACTGGTTTCTCTGTCTTGTGATTCCTGATGTCAGATTTCTGTCCATTTATCCTTTAGCGTAGGGTTTGGCCACACCTATCAGCCAATCACCCATTCCCACCACCCTTCTGAGTAATACCCCTCCCCACCCTCTCACTATATATAAGGGTCTGGTGACTTCTGTTTCAGTGTATCTGAAGAAGTGTGCATGCACACGAAAGCTCATACCAAGAACTAACTTAGTTGGTCTCTAAGGTGCTGCTGGAAGGCACTCTAATCCTTGCATTCAGTAAGTGTTAAAAAATGATTAAGACAGATGAGCCATTCAGAGAACAAACAGCTCATGAGAGATGGCAAAGGGCAGCACAGTTAGCAATAGCTGAGCAATGGAAGAACCAGACTGAAATACCCCTGAATAGGCTTGCCATATGTATGGGAAATTCCAATCATGTATGGGAATCAAACGCCTAAGATGGCATCTGGGGAATATTTCTTTTTTTGGGGGGGGAAATCGTTTTTATTTGGTTTTACAAATATAAATTTATAACAATACCAAATGCACATCTGCATATAGAGATTTCTCTGAATCTTGAGACACCCCTTCTATGGGTCTTATTGTCAACATTGTCAACTGCATATTATTTCAAAATCTATCTTTTGTATCTGTCCACATTGTCCAAAGTGTTTGTTACATTACAAGCGATATTAAAATCCTGCTAATGGTTCTATCTGCTTACTGTGGTCTCCTAAATAAATTATAATTCCCCCCCCCCATTCTTTCTTGAAGTTTTTGAATGTTAAGAGATGTCCAGAATTTCACAAACGTATGGCAACCTGGTTTTTGTTTTTGTTTTCTGTCCCCCCCTGTTTTTCCCCATTTTGGGGGGGGGGGTTAATAGTTCCCCCCCAGGGGAGTAATAAGTAACATGATTTAAGTCCGCTTAAGCTGGTTTTGTCTCTTTTTAAGTGGAATTTAAGTACTCACTTAAGTGACTCTCCATTTAGAGGTGCCCAGGTAACCTGCTACAGGAAGCAAATGTGTTTATTGACCTACCGTTTTTCAATCACTGCTGAAACAGCTGGAGACGGACAGTGACAACAACACCATTAAATTCCAGAAAACAATACACTGGCATTATTGACACAGGCATTAAATATCTTGATATGTGAAGCCAGAGGTTTCATAATATCACTACATTTGTTCAGGTTCTGCTGACACATGTTTCATCACGACAAAGTATTGAGGAATCTATTAAATTCATAACATGCTCGGACAATGCAATATGTCATCTCATTGATGGAAACTTTGGTGATTTCTGCAGCGCCTTTTGAGACAGAAGGAGTGCGGAGAGGGAATAGGTTTCTGAAAGATGAGCGTGGAAAGAGGGCAGACGTGTGGTTTTAACAGTGGGACTGATGGACGCCTTTTGAAAAGAACTGGTACTCTGGACCCAACTGTTGGTTCCAGCCTGTTGAGACTTCAATCAGGCTCCAAACTCTTAGCAAAGTCAGGTGAAAATTTAGACTGCATGCTTGCAGCCAGCCACTGCCTGAAGGAGAGAAGTACAGGGAGATAATTATAACAAAATAAATTTTTTATTTGTACCCCGCCCTCCCCAGCCTGAGCCAGGCTCAGAGCGGCTAACATCAGATGAGTCTCACCAGTAAGGAAGCCACTTTGCATCAATTGCCCAGAGCAAAACTTATATCTAATGGAAACAAAATACAGTGGTACCTCAGGTTACATACGCTTCAGGTTACAGACTCCGCTAACCCTCAAATACTTCTTCAGGTTAACAACTTTGCTTCAGGATGAGAACAGAAATCGTGCTGCGGTGGCGCGGCAGCAGCAGGAGGCCCCATTAGCTAAAGTGGTGCTTCAGGTTAAGAACAGTTTCAGGTTAAGAACGGACCTCCAGAACGAATTAAGTACTTAACCCGAGGTACCACTGTAAAAAAATTCCTTCCAATAGCACCTTAGAGACCAACTCAGTTTGTTATTGGTATGAGCTTTCGTGTGCATCAGTGTATCTGAAGAAGTGTGTATGCACACGAAAGCTCATACCAATAACAAACTTAGTTGGACTCTAAGGTGCTGCTGGAAGGATTTTTTTTATTTTGTTTCGACTATGGCAGACCAACACAGCTACCTACCTGTAATTATATCTAATGGGTTTGTGTTACAGGTGAGTATATTTCAGCTGGATGCCGATGATAAATTTATTGATGGTAGGAGCGCTTTGACAAGGAAACCAATTGATGAGGGTTTGCTTCTCCCATAGCCACAGCCTTGGCTCCCAGCAGAGATCAGGCATGGTTCTGTCTCTCAGCTGCCCAGCCTGCTTCTAGCTTCTAGCTTTCTCAAACAACTCAGCTCTGGCTTTTATCTTTCTAACAGTTGTGGGATGGAACTCTCCCACCCATATTACCTCTGGCACTTCCTTTATGACCCATGTTTAGGGGCCATTACCAAGAAATTTGTCTGGCTATGCCAGCAATTGGATAACGTTGGATCCAGGAATTAGAAGGAACTCAGGCATATAGCCTACCTCCCCCAACTCACAAGACAATATCGGGGTTCTGTATTTCTTGTACTGAAGGGGGAGATTGGACCATGCAGCTTACAGTGCCCACTTCAACTTTCTGGAATTCAACATAGTGCTAAGTGGGGAATGCACTGGGGGGGGGGCATAGTCTGCTTGTGGAATGAGTTTTTTTCTACCCTCTCCTCTTCATACCCCCTAAACCTGTTTTGTCTATCATCATCATCATTGTTATGTACTGAAGTTCTCACCCTGGGCCAGCAGGGGGATACTGTAGATAGTTTTCACTCAGGTCCACATATGCAAATAGGGGTTTGAAAGTGACGTTCAGTGATTGGCTAGTTACAGAAAGTTGCTACTGTAGCGTTGTAGTGGAGCTCTATATAAGCAGGCTGGCTGAACCCTTCAGTTCTGTTCTGTTCTGGCCTGTGAATAAACAAGAGCTGTTTTGAAGAATCGCTGTGTCGTCTGATATGTTCACCCACAGCTTAACAATCATCATTGCAATCATGCTATTCAGCTGAAAAGGCCAACACAATGGCTTACATACAGCCCCCTGCCCGGCTCCAAACTTTAAATAAAGTGACACACAAAGGGAAAAGGAAGGAAGAGGAAAATTAAATCAAAATCAGACACCAATTCTTAAACAGTTGTTCTTATTATGGGTGCTACTAGCTGCTCCTTCCAAGCCCCCTGGGCTCCTTGAGGAGGAAGGGTGAGATAGAAACTAATTTAACAGAAACGTATGGGATTAAATTGTTGGCTATTTTTCTGAGTCATGCAGAGTGATGCAGCGGTTCACCCTCAAAGCCCTAGTGATGAAGCAGACTCCACTCACAAGACTTTGAAGACAGCTCTTTACTTGCAGGATGGCAACTATTAACAAGCAGTGGCATTGATGCATATCAAGTCCAATACAATGTGTTCCTCTCCCTTGAGCCCAAGAGAGGGTTTTCTAGCTTCTTGTTTCCAAACCTCCTTCGCAGCAATGCATAGGTCAGGGGTCAAAAACTTTTTCAGGAGGGGGCTGGTCCATTGTCCCCCAGACCTTGTGGGGGGCTGGACCCACCATCTCCCGAAAGGACCCCCCCACTGCCGCCTCCACTCACGCCGCAGCTGCCGCCTCCGCCTTGTCTTTGGCAGCATCGCAGTCATCCTCTGCCTTGGCCAGGGCTCCACAGGGTGCAGAGCCCATGCCGCTGCACTGGGCGGCGGAGGCAACCTTCCTGCCGCCACCGCTTCCTCCCGATTGGCTCTTGGCCATATGAGGACGCTTCAGAGGGAAGGAAGGGGCGTCACCCAGAGGCATCCGTGGTTTCGGATTGGCTGCAGGAGCTTCCTGCGGCCAATCCGAAGCCGCACCAGCGTCACGGACGTCAGCCCCTGTGCGGCGAGGCCTCCGCCCTGTGCCGGTTTAGCATGGGGACTGACTGAGTGGGCGGCAGGGTCTGCAAGGTTTGCGGTGCGGATTAATGAGCCCAGTGGGCTGCATCCGGCCCCCGGGGCTTAATTTGCTGACCCCTGGCATAAGTTATCAGTCCATTGATTACCTGTTCTCAGAAACTCCTTCAGACCCAGCCACTGCTTGAAGTTCCACACTCCCACCAGCCAACCTTCATCTCCCACCCCTCCTACGTAAGACACACACACACACTATTAAAGGAAATTAACAAATTAACAAGGCAATGACGATTCAGCATTTCTGTGACCTTAATTGGCAAGACAAGTTTTTCTTGCAGCTGCTACATTACATTACCTTGGTTTTCTTCTCCCTGCTTCACTTTATTCTTTGTAAAATACAGTTCCTAACAAATACAGCACAAATACTAACAGCTGGAACCATATTGCTGGATTTTCACTCACAGGCCACTTACTATCAACACGTTTTAACACTTATGCATCAGGACAGAGGGACAAAGGAAGCAAGAGTCTCCTTCCCACTTATATTTATTTGACTCGGGGCCTGTGCTGCACGTGCAGCTAAAATAAAAATGATAAAGACTTATGAGGTGGTATGGGATGTGCTACCTCAGTCTGCTAGTGTGAAATAATAATAATAATAATAATAATAATAATAATAATAATAATAATTTATTATTTATACCCCGCCCATCTGGCTGAGTTTCCCCAGCCACTCTGGGCGGCTTCCAATCAAGTGTTAAAAACAATACAGCGTTAAATCTTCTCACATATATACATGAGTGTGTGTATGTGTGTGTGTGTACAGTATTCAGAAATCAAGCATTAACAGTGGGCAAGCTGGGGTAGAATTCTCCCTCATCTGCTGGGTTATTTAACACATGCCGCCCCGTAACTGAGGTTATTTGGGTAGCTTGCATCAGAAGTAGATGAACACACCATCAAATGCTAAAATGCAAATTCAGCATAAAAACAAACCACAGAGATTAAACAAGTGAAATACCATCAAACTGTCGCAGAGCTTTCAAACTTCAAAGTGCCTGAAACTCAGAATTCCTCAAAAGGCCTCTAGAGTCCACAAAAGCTCCTTAAAAGTATTTTTTAAAAAAACTTCTAGGGAGTTTTTTTTTTAATGTGGGAGATTATTCAAAAACGACACTCCCCACCTGAAACACTATATAAACCACCCAGTTTACTATATGTGCGGACTGAGCATTGTATTCCGAACAGCTGCTGGAACGAAGAAGAGCCGATTCTTTTTTAAAAAAAGTCTCATCATGAAGAAATGACATTTACAAAACAGAACCAGAATGTTCGCAATTATATTTCTGACAAAAAAATAAATAATACATTGGGTTTCTGAAAAGCTCCGGCAAGCACAGTTCTGAAGGAGGGGGGTGGGTTGGCATGGCGCCGCGACGGAATTAAAGTCCCTTCTTCTGTATAAGCAGCAGGAGAGTACCTGACAGAAATAAAGTGAGTGTATGTTATATAAGTAATTTATTTGTGCATCTTGGCATTGCAGCACTAATAGGCTGGCTGCCAGGTATTCTGGGCTGCAGTTTGTCATGTCTGACTCTTTTAGTCCTTTTCAAGCAATTGAAGAAATGGCCTTCTGCAGGCTGTCAGTGACAGATACAGGCTCACTCACATAGATAAAGCTCAATTAGCTCCCGGAGAAAGCATCTTTTAAAAATGCAATGAGCTGCGCCGTGAAAGATAGGTAGACAAGTGTTACACGGAACAAAATAAAAAATGTTAACGCGGGTGAGCGAGCTTAGTTGGGAGCCCACTCCCATTGCTTCCGTCTCTTTCACGTAGCGCACCCCGACATTATTTCAAAAACTCAGCGTGATTCACTTTTAAGGAGCTCCTAAATAAAAGTGTTTTTGTTTTAGTCGTTTTCAAGGACTTTCTCCTGTGTCTGCCTCGCTATGGAATAATCCTGTAATGCATTCTTGGATACTATGTCTGCCTTCTCCAGTCACAGAACAATTGCAATTTTCTACGATTTGTTTCCTAGAGAAGGGGAGAACTAAGGACTGGAATCTTGCGGTGTGGTGTCGGTTTTTAAGAAAATCTTTTGATTGTTGCTCTTCCAAAAGGTACAAAGCAGTGAATGTTCACCAACTTTGATTTTATAGCCTGTCCTATACCTACAGTGAATTAACACTTGCTTCATTTCATCTGTCTTTGCAATCAACCAGTGAACATTGTCTTTTTCAGAAGGGTTAAACAATGGAGACTCAGACAAGTGGACTCCCCCAAGACTGTCCCATGACTTTATTTATGATATAACATGTTGTCTGCTGTATTTCTTTCTATCTCTGTTGATTTTTAAAAATATAATATTTATTAAATTTTGTTTTGCAATTTAAAATACTCACTTTACATCCTTAAAGTATCAGTGACTTCCCTTCTTCTCTTTCCATGCTTCATTTTACATATCATAAATCCCTGCATATTTTACAAAAACTAAACCATTCAGTATTCCATTATTGCATTCATTAAAACTTATTTACACTGTTGAATTTATCTTAATGCTGCCAGCGTTTTCAGCTGTACACAATTATTTCCCATATATTCAATAAACTTTTCCCAATCTTCTTCAAATGTATGTTCTTCTTGTTCTCTTATTCTATATGTTAAGTCTGCGAGTTGTGCGTATTCCATCAGTTTAAGTTGCCATTCTTCTTTGGTTGGGACCTCGCTCATTTTCCATTTTTGGGCTAACGAAACAAGGGCCACAGTAGTAGCATACATAAATAGTCTTTTTTGACACCTGGGAATTTCAGTCTGAATTATCCCCAACAGAAAGGACTCTGGTTTTTTTGGGGAAAACGTGGGCGGTGCTGTGGTCTAAACCACAGAGCCTAGGGCTTGCCAATCAAGGTTGGCGGTTCGAATCCCTGCAATGGGGTGAGCTCCCATTGCTTCTGCCAGAAGCGGCTTAGTCATGCTAGCCACATGACCCAGAAGCTGTCTGCGGACAAATGCCAGCTCCCTCGGCCTATAGAGCGAGATGAGAGCGCAACCCCAGAGTTGTCCGCTTTACTGGCCGAGGTAGCCGGTGTACAGTCATGTGGCCAACATGACTAAGCTGCTTCTGGCGAACCAAAGCAGCTCACGAAAACGCCGTTTACCTTCCCGCTGGAGCGGTACCTATTTATCTGCTTGCACTTTGACATGCTTTCGAACTGCTAGGTTGGCAGGAGCAGGGACCGGGCAACAGGGATTCAGTAGTACGCACGAAATGCTAAATGGACCAAACAACCTTTGAGGATTCTTCCAATTCTTTGATCAAATGGTGAGACAAATGGTCTGGCTGCAAGTCGTTCTTCTCCTTAAAATGCCTTGTTACCTGACACCCATAACCTATGTGTGTTTACTGGGCAGACGGTCTTACTGAGCTCTGTAGGTTTACTCCCATGTAACTTTGGAGAGCCTTAAGTTATAGAGATATTATGGTTCAGTATGGGAGGTTGCACCCTGGAGCATTGATTAAATGCCGACAGTATGCACATTTCTGTCAGGAAGGATGTCAGAGGAGGATGTCACCATAAAAACGAGCATTATAGATCTTCACTGCTTTCTGATATATGTTTATTGTACAGCCTGATACAGGATAAATGATTCACATTTTATGTTATACCGGAATTTGAACTTCTGTAAATCTGATTTGGCTTGCAAGAACAGAGCTCCACCTAATAAAAATTCCCCCTTCATAAACGGTTAGCTGAATTAATGCATAAGGCCTGTTTAAAAGATTAATGGCATATATTGATGGAAAAATCAAATCTAGGTGTTTTATTTTCCCAGATTGTCGAGGACTTGACATTTCATTTGCTAGTCTTTTCAATATAGCCCCTTACAACTCACTTTATAAAGCAAAAAGAGTAGCGATTCATATTTATATTCCACATCATTTGGGGCATATCAACAGTCATACAGAGTTGAAAACAAACGCTGAAAATATTAAAATTCCTTATGTTATGCACCTATCCTAAACTTGAATTTCTTTTCTTTTTCTTTTAGTGGGGGGATGAATCCACTGTTAAGATGGTACGATTCTCATAAATCAGTTTTGAAGCGGCAAATTATTTATACTGAAATTAGTCATAGGAGCAAAGATAGTGTTGGAGATGCATTAGAAATGGGGAGATTATACATTCCAAGAGTTGTGGAATGTTTAAGGGGAATCTTGTAAATTTCCAGAAGCAATGGGTGTTGTCAGCAGAAGGAATATACCAGAAGAATTTGCAATTAGGTTGGGTCCTTTTATATGTCCACATAGAACTAAGGATGTGATTCACCTAACAAACTCCTTCAGTGGAATTTTTCTCTTGGAATAATCCTTACACCATCCCTGTAAAGTCATTACAAACCAGTTGCGTGGCAAGACCCTCAAGCTGACCCCCCATTAGGATAAATAAATTCACACAGACACAGATATTTTGTTTAAGGTTTTGGGCAAAAATTTGGCCACAACTTTATTGATTACAGGAATGAGCGTGGTATTGGCAAGACTATATCTGACTTCTGCCCCCTTTGCAGGAAGTCTGTAAGGGTAAACCACCCAAAGGGAAATTGCTTTGGAGGAACCCGCCTGCATCTCCCCTGGTGTTCCCAGAGGCCTGGCATGGCCCTCACCCTTCAAGTGGACTTCGGACAGGAACCAGGCCCTGGATTCCTTTAACGGAATACCCTTGAAACTGGAGGAGCAGGTGATGGCCAACCTCCCCTCCCCCATTCACCATAAGCCAATGCCTAACTGCCAAACCTTGCCAAATTGTAACGATTGCTAAGAGGTAGGCAAAAACCAAGTGGCCTGTGCCAATTTCCCAAATGGAAAAAATTCCTACCTGGCCCCCGACTCAAGCCGGGCAACCAAACAAAGTCCAAAGCAAGGCCAAAGGATCTAAATTAAAGAGAGGGTGGGCGGGTGTTCAGCAGCGCGAAGCAGGAGTCAAGCACACGCCAAACTGCCGCTTCCCCCCACTATCACCCAATGACATGATTGGGCAATAGCCCTGGGTGATTGTGGTGCCACCAAGGCGTGAGGGCGATAGCTCCACCCAGGTCAGGGTGGGGGGAACCAGGTTGAGAGCCTACCTGCAACCAGGACCATCTATTAAGATGATCCCATTTCTCAACAATTGCTGGTATGATGAGTTCAAGTGCTCTTTGTCACATGGTGTCAGGGACTGACTGGATGAGGAAGGGTGGTGGAAGCTGCCTACCCAAGAGCCCCCCAGGGAAGGCATAGGAGAAGATGAGTTAGATACCGGATTCTGGTGGTGGGACACTGGCCACGCCTCAGAGGAGGGGACAAGTTGGGAGGTACTCGAAGCAGGAATCTTGAGGGATCACGAAGAGACAGAAGCAGGCAGGGGGCACAGCACAGGGCTGGGTGATGGGATTTCCAGTTTAGATGCAGGCTCTGACAGAGATGACAGAGGGGAGGCAGACCCTACATCTCACCCATAGCTCCATCAAGACAGCTTCTCTGCTGATGGCTCTCCAGGCCCACTTGCTTCTAGAACATAAAGAATGAAATAATAATAATAATAATAATAATAATAATAATAATAATAATACAGTGGTACCTTGGGTTAAGAACTTAATTCGTTCTGGAGGTCCGTTCTTAACCTGAAACTGTTCTTAACCTGAGGTACCACTTTAGCTAATGGGGCCTCCCACTACCGTCATGCGATTTCTGTTCTCATCCTGAAGCAAAGTTCTTAACCCGAGGTACTCTTTCTGGGTTAGCAGAGTCTGTAACCTGAAGCGTCTGTAACCTGAAGCGTCTGTAACCTGAAGCGTCTGTAACCCGAGGTACCACTGTAATAATAATAGGGTCTGGACAATGCTTCATCCCCAAAGGAGTCAGTTTTTATGCACCCAGTCAGTTCAAACTGTGCAATATTAACTGTGCTCTTCCTCCCAGCCCCATGACACTTGGTGCATTTCTAGCATTAGATATTAACTAATATCATTGATGCTGATTGCAATGATTTATTTATTTATTTTACATAGCTGTACCCAAAGCTGCTCCAGAAGTAAAGAAATCAATTTTTCAGATATTAGTATTGCACAATTTGAACTGACTGGGTGCATAAAAACTGACTCCTTTTGGAATGGAGCATTGTCGAGACCCAAAACTTTACTTGCCGAACTTTCTTCAAAACATCAAAGATACATCTAGATAATTCCGTACGATATCTTGTGTAAGCCCAGCACAGGTTCATCTTCTTGTTCTGGTTTAGTCGTTTAGTCATGTCTGACTCTTTGTGACCCCATGGACCAGAGCACGCCAGGCACTCCTGTCTTCCACTGCCTCCCGCAGTTTGGTCAAACTCATGATGGTAGCTTTGAGAACACTGTCCAGCCATCTCAACCTCTGTCGTCCCCTTCTGCTTGTGCCCTCCATATTTCCCAGCATCAGGGTCTTTTCCAGGGAGTCTTCTCTTCTCATGAGGTGGCCAAAGTATTGGGGCCTCAGCTTCACAATCTGTCCTTCCAGTGAGCACTCAGGGCTGATTTCCTTCAGAATAGATAGGTTTGATCTTCTTGCAGTCCATGGGACTCTCAAGAGTCTCCTCCAGCACCATAATTCTTCTTAGAAATTCTTCTTAGAAATAAAACTTACAGTCAGAGCGGACAAGCATAGCTCTGTCTCTCACAGGTTCCATTGGCCTGCATTTCTACCCTTTAGGCCAGGCTTCCTCAATCTCGGCCCTCCAGATGTTTTGAGACTACAGTTCCCATCATCCCTGACCACTGGTCCTGCTAGCTAGGGATCATGGGAGTTATAGGCCAAAAACAGCTGGAGGGCCAAGGCTGAGGAAGCCTGTCTTAGGCTATGCAGATCCTGAGAACAAAGGCTAAAGGCAACTCCCTTTCAAAATGGAGATTTGCAACCAAATACCTTTGCCACTTGATCCAAGGTTAAACACTCCCATGTTAGCTGCTAGAGAACAACAATGGTTAATTATCAACCCATCTAGTCAGCCCAGATATCTCGCCTTGCTTAGTATACTTCAGTGGAATTTCCCAATGATAAAACTTTCAGCAATGCACATGTCAGTGTCAATTAAATAATTAAACTGAACAAGCAATACAAAGACATACAAAGCATCACTGCAGTAAACCACCCAGTACCAATTCATTTCAAAATGTTAAGCGCCACTTCTGAAAGCACGAAGCTCTTTCTACCAATTATGCGGCTAATGATGTCCAATGAAATGGAGTGTTAGCAGCACTGACACAGGAAGCATGCTGAGCATTTCTCAAACCCGTTAATATGGTTGCTATTGTGCCTCTTATGAGGATGCTCTTAATGGGGAAGCCAGACAGGCTTTCCACCTGGTATACGTAAGCGGTATAAACTTTCCAGAGCAGACCACAGTGGACCTTACAGGTAGTCCAAATAGCGCCCCCAAATATTTTTTTAAATAAAATAAAATATTTTTTAATAAAAATATTTATAGACCGCCCCTCGTACAATATATTAGAGCAGTATACAACAAAATGTACAAGTTGAAACAGCATAAAACATCTCCCACCATTCAATTTCACTGCCTCAATAAAGATGGGAGCCTAATAATGTGAAGAGGTTTGGGGTGTTTTAACCCTTAGTCACCCCCTGACACTTGGCAGGTCTGAGATTCTTTCTATATGGTAGAATTTGCTAATATCACAAGGTCTCTGGGACTAAAGAAAAAAAAGAAAGTTGGAAACAAAGCAGGATTTTATTAATACATACCTGGTGAGACTTAAAGCTTCACGATTAATCTTATAAAGCACAACACTTGGTCTCAGTCTAAATCAAAAGGAATTAAGAACTTTACTTATTACTTTCACTTTAAGAATGTTACTAAATAAACTGATTTATGCTAGAATGGCTGTTATGCGAAACACTTCCAGCCCCTTTCTAGAAACTTTTCCTCCCCTAAATGGAAATAATCTGCTTTTCCCTCCCTAGCAAGCCCCTAACCAACCAGCTAATCCCCTAGCTAAACCGAATCCAAGTCCTATCTGGCAGTTAAATATGACAGGTTCTTTCTTTCAACTCTCAGTTCCCTCCTGATTGGATGACACTCCACTCAATCCTGATTGGCTGCTGGGTCTCCAGGAGGATGACTCAAGATCTGTCTGTCACACCAGGGCTCTCATTTTATGAAAGAGATAGAAAAACGTCCACCAACTTTCTCTACTAATCCCCATCCTTACCTTTTCCCCCAAACTATTTTACCCCTTTTCCCTTTTCTAAATTAAATAGCACTGGATGTTGTAACCTTACCTTCTAGAAGAGCCCCAGATCATTTGGGTTGACTTCTCTTGTACCTTTCCCAACACTACAATACAGTCATACCTCATTGTAATGGGTTTAGGGGTTGCTCGTGCGTAAGTTGCCGCCACTCCTGGCTAGGTTACCTGGTTAACCCTTTCTGACTGAACAGCCTCCAGCATCGTGACTGTCTCAGTCACTGGCAGAATCCGTCAGTGGGCGTTTCTTAAACCTTTTCCAGCATAAAAGTTGTTTGACACCAAGTCTCCTCCTACTCTCCCTGCACAGAAGTCTTCTGCGCAGGGAGGGTGTGGGCCGCGGAGTACCCGTACTCTCTCCGCTGGTCTCCAGCGAAGAGTCTTGGAGCCTCCTCCCCGATTCCCCCACCTGCCCCCCTTCTCCACTGGTCTTACGCTGATTTCCTTCCCCAGCACATGGGCTGCCTCTCTACCTACTGGGACCCTCTCCTGCATCCCTTTGGAGCCTTCCCTCCGCCTCTAGCTCCGATGGCAGTTCCCTGACACTCATGTTATGTTTGCTTTATGTTACATTCTTTCAGGTTATGTTCCGTGGTGACCTGGAAGTACCGGAAAGGGTTACTTCCAGGTTTTGCCGCTCAAGCATGCGCAGAAGCCCTGATCATGCTTCATGCATGTGCACAAGCACCAAATCGCGCCGTGCACCTGTGCAGATACGGCGCTTCAGGTTCTGCTCTTTTCATGTTGCGAACGGGCCTCCGGAACAGATCCCGTTTGCAACCAGAGGTACCACTGTACTCTCTTTGAGGTTAAATACTTGAATACAGTATTTGAAGGGTGGTCATACCATGGAAAGGGACGCGGGTGGTGCTGTGGGTTAAACCACAGAGCCTAGGACTTGTCAATCAGAAGGTCAGCGGTTCGAATCCCTGCGATGGGGTGAGCTCCTGTTGCTTGGTCCCAGCTCCTGCCAACCTAGCAGTTTGAAAGCACGAAGCGCAAGTAGATAAATAGGTACCGCTCCGGCAGGAAGGTAAACGGCGTTTCCGTGCGCTGCTCTGGTTCGCCAGAAGCGGCTTAGTCATGCTGGCCACATGACCCGAAAGTTGTACGCCGGCTCCCTCGGCCAATAAAGCGAGACGAGCACCACAACCCAGAGTCGGTCACGACTGGACCTAATGGTCAGGGGTCCATTTACCTTTACCTTTACATACCGTGGAAGCAGTTGAGTGGTATTGACCATGGGGTTGGCAAACTAAGGTCCGCTGGCCAGATCAGGCCCAATTGCCCTCTGGATCCAGCCCGCGGACAGTCCTGGAATTGCTGCTTGGATCAACGTGATCGTTCGGGCTGTGCCATTTTTTTTTCCAATTTCCCCCCTGGGCGCCATTCCCCCCCCCCCACGGCGGCTCCTCCTCCCTCCTGGCTTCTCCCTGCCCTGAGAAGGAAGGGAGCTGGGCTTTGATTGGTGCCAGCCAATCTGAAGCCTTGCCACCTGCACACTGAGACTTGACCACCAGCCTCTCCATCCATGGCTGCGCTGTGGGCATTGTGATGGGTGCATCGCGGGGCTTTGGCTGGAGCTTGGCACACCTGCTGGCCCCATACCTGGCGCCCATGAAAGCTGGCCCGGAAGGGAGAGGTGCTACCACCAGGGCCAGCTCCTAACCGCAGGCAGAGCGGGGGAGGAGGTAGGAAAGCAGGGGGAGGGGAGGGGTTTGGGGAGAGAAGGGGAGAGAAGCCTCCCTCCGCCGTGTGCATGTGTGCGCAGTCCGGCCCGCCACAAGGTCTGAGGGGCGGTGAACCAGCCCCCTCCTAAAAAAGTTTGCTGACTCCTGGTATTGACCATAGCCTCAGAAAAGCCTATGCAAGCTCACTCCCTTCAGCATCATCCTAGCTGAGGAGTGGGGGAAAACAAGACTGAAATAAAATGTCCCCAAACAGCATATTCTTGCTGAGTTCCAGGCCAGGTTGAATTTTAATAGGTGAGTTATAAGGCCCTACTCGGAGGGGTTTATGTCCCAAAACTGCTGACACAATTTAAACTACTGCAATGCAAATAGCGGCACTCTCATAAAAGAAGCCAGCAAAGTTTCAATATGTTGTCTACAAGCCTCGAGAACATTGAAGATGATTTATGGCCAAGTGGACTAAAAATTTAAATGCTCTTTTCCAGCAAAGGTACATTTTTCAATACAACGGCTGCAATGCATAGATGATTCTGTATTCTGCCACTATACACGCTGTGACAATATAAGCCTTTTGTGATAGGGTAACATTTGCAATCCAAGATTAAAATCTCGGAAACTTGTCAACAAAAACAGATGATAATGTGAGTGAAACTGCAGCTATCAAATACTAGTGCCTTGCAAGTAATTTCTGTAATGGTCACCAACTGGCAATTTTCTCTTCCCCCCTGCTCACCTTCCAAATACAAAGGAGGTGGTTCAGAGGTCATTTTAATATTTTGGGTAAGTGTTGTGGAAACCTTGGTGATGTCTGAAGCTGAAGGCACAAGTAAGCTATGAAGTACAATGCAAGTCACCACAATATTGACCATCACACCTTGTTGACCCTCATTACAACTGAAGACCTTCTCTCATCTTGATGAACAGACTGTAATACGCCCATTATATGCGTATCAGGTATGATTCTGTGAAACACTGTCAATTCAAAGGTCAGATATTTTCAGCTATCTATATTTCAAACAAATTCTAGGAAACTGCCTTTTTTTATTTACTCAAATCAAATATCGAAGACCTTTCCCTGCAGCCAATGACATACCCGTAATCATAGCAGATAACAGGTAAAAATCCTGCAGGGTGAAATCTGACTGCATTTCATTGCATTGGTCAGTGTCAAGAGAAGTATGCACAGCCACTACATACGGACCATCATAATAAAAGCTTTGAGATGTTGAAGGAAAATTGGCATAAGATTGTCAGAGGATGGAGTGATGTCCCTAAGCAGGAATAATCTAAGGGCTCTGCAGGGTACACTGATCCTGTCCTTTGAAGTATAGCAATATATTGGTTGCTGGGTGTGAAGCCAGGTTTAAATACTACACCACAAGCCCCCTTCAGGCCTTATCTTGTGAAGGGGGAACATGTGGGATGTGAAACACAGAGCAGTCAAATACAACATTCCTAGAATGGACATAAAAGGGGATGTCTGGACCAGCCAGTCGGAACTTCCGGTTTCCTCCTGGCTGGGACAGACTTCCTCTGCATGTGACCTGAAGTGGGCGTGACCTCACCTGGGCAGGTAACAAAATAGTTTAGTGAGGCAGACATCTCTCTCTCTGACTCCATTTCTCGAAGAAGCAACATCTGCTAAGCCTGAGATGCTCTCTTGGCTTCCAGCCAAGAGAGGACAAAGGAACTATCTCCTTATGGGATAGATTCCAGGTGTATATATTTTGTAACCTAAGTCTGCCTTCTGGAATCCTTCTGTGAACAGAATGTGAGTAAACTATTTTATATATTTTTATACAAGACTGTGTCGTGTCTATCTTTTTATGAGGGAATAAAGGGAAATTACCAAGGAAACTTATTTTTAGAGGCTTATACAAGCCTGGCAAAGATGCTATTTGCTGTACAAGTTTAAAAAAGGGAATGTTACCCTAATAAATTGTAGAACTTGTTAACACAAGTTGGGAAGGATATAATTTAACAATATATCCTCTCCTGCCTCCCTGAACACTCCCACAGAACACAGGGAGAGGAAGACAGTGGGAGCAAGTTTACTCTGTCCCCCAGGGCTGCATGACTGTCCTTGGCCTCTCATGTACCCCAGCAAACTTTGCAGCGTGTTATCTCTCTATCTGTATCCATCACGGCTTTTGTTGGTGGTCAACAAAAGAGGTTTAAAGACTCTCTCAAGGCAAATCTAAAAAAAAGGTAGTATATACACTGAGAACTAGGAAACACTGGCCTGCGAGCGCTCCAATTGGAGAACAGCATTTACCAAAGGTGTCATGGGCTTTGAAGACTCTCGAATGCAGGACAAAAGGGAGAAACATGCTAAGAGGAAGGCACGCTTGGCAAACCCTCACCGTGATCAACTTCTGCCTGGAAACCTATGTCCCCACTGTGGAAGGACATGTGGATCCAGAATTGGCCTCCACAGTCACTCACAGACTCACTGTTAAAACCATGTTCATGGAAGGGAATCTTACTCGGCTACGAGGGATCGCCAAAGAACAACAACAAGAAGAAGAATCTGTCGTGGTTCCTAACACAACAGAGAATCCTTCAGGTTCCTGGGGTGCATTTCAGAAGGATTCAAACAATCAAGTAATCAACCAACACAGTGGTGATTTAGAAACAGAATTCATGTCTGAAGAAATGATAGAACACTATCTGAGGGCACAACCCATTTGCACAAACCTTATTTGAAGTGAATGGGAGCTCTTGTTTTAATTGAGCTGCTTCAGATCAGCTCCCTTGAGGAACGTGCCCTTGATAGCAACTCTTTAGGCCTGGCTGTGGTAATGGACTGGATGGAGACCAATGAAGAGAGGTTCAGTCCAAGCAAGACCAAGGTGCTGCTAGTGTGTGGTTCCTTTTGTGAGTCGAGGACTCGCCACCTGTTTAAGGATAAATAAGACACAAGGACACATGTATTTTAGGTTAAGGGGCTAAATAAGGCCACAACTTTATTGGTTACAGCATGTGAGTGGTATTGGCTTAGGCACTGGATCAAACAAACTATACATGACTCAACCCTGACAGTGGGAAGTCATTTGGAGGGTTAACGACCAGTGGGAGGAGCTTGTTGATGCAAATACAACTGGAAGCTTCCCCCTGACGTCACCGGGGGTCGTGCCATGGCCCTAGCCACCAACAGGGCATCGGACAGGATCCATGACCGCCGGATCCCTTTAACAGAATACCCAAAAAGTGAGGGGTATGTGATGTCCCCAACTTGCCCTCCAACACACCACACATATTCCAATGCCTAACCAAATTCCAGAATCACAATGTGGGAGCCAATTGGCTGGCAAGGGGGGTGCAGCGCAGCAGCCGAATGGCTGAGGCAGGGGGCTGAAAATGCCCCCCTGCCGACGTGGGAACTGGCTCCCGCTCACAACCCCTCCCCTCTGGAAGGAGGAGAGGACTTGCTGGATATGTGGTGGACAGCCCGTTCTAGACAGGGTTGCTCTCCCCCTGGAGGACCAGGTCTAAGCTTCAGGGTTCTCCTAGATCCACTGCTGTCCCTGGTGGCACAGGGGACCTCAGTGCAGGATACTTTCTACCAGCTTCAGCTGGTGGCTGAGCTATGCTCGCATTTGGAGAGGGGTAACTTGACTCTATGCTCAAGTAAACTAGGATCTCTTAACCTCTAGATTAGATTACTGCTATACACTAAGACGCGGGTGGCGCTGTGGGTTAAACCACAGAGCCTAGGGATTGCCGATCAGAAGGTTGGCGGTTCAAATCCCTGTGACGGAGTGAGCTCCCATTGCTCGGTCCCTGCTCCTGCCAACCTAACAGTTCAAAAGTACATCAAAGTGCAAGTAGATAAATAGGTACCACCCCGGTGGGAAGGTAAACGGCATTTCTGTGCGCTGCTCTGGTTCGCCAGAAGTGGCTTAGTCATGCTGGCCACATGACCCGGAAGCTGTACGCCGGCTCCCTTGGCCAATAAAGCGAGATGAGCACCGCAACCCCAGAGTCGGCCATGACTGGACCTAATGGTCAGGGGTCCCTTTACCTTTACCTATACACTAAGAAGGCTGTAACCGCAGTAGTGCAGAATGTGCCAGACCACTAATCGGAGTATGGGTGTAGTCAGGATTTATTTTAGGGGGGTGGGTGGGAAGCAGAACTGAGTTATCTGCAACACAATTGGTCAGTTAGTTAAGCATTTTTACTTAACATTTTTCTTCCCACGAATGGGAGAAAAGCAGTCTGAGTCCATAACACCTATTCTGGCATTGCCTGCTTGCACATTTCCAAGCCTAAGTCAAATCAGCGGTGTAGCGTGGGTTGTCAGCACCAGGGGCAAGGCAAGTAATTTGCGCCCCCTAACCCGGGGCAAGGCAAGTCATTTGCACCCCCTAACCCCTAACCTGCCGCCGCTGCCAGCTTCTTCTTGCTGCTGCCTGGTGTGGTCTGGTGTGGTTCTCTCCCGCGCTCAGCGCTGCACTGGGCGGCCGCTGCACTGTCCCTCCCCCAGATAGTCCCTCGCTCTCTCTCCGCACCGCACGCCTGGCACCAACCCCCTCCACAGTGGGCGGCGACCCAGCGGCTCGGATCGGATTCGCACAGCCAGCACTGCAGTGAGAGAGAGTGAGTGAGCCAGGTAGGGGCAGAGAGCTGCGAGTGCGAGCGCCCCCCCCAGATGTTGCGCCCGGTGCGGCTGGCCCCCCCTGCACCCCCCACGCTATGCCACTGAGTCAAATGGCTGGTTTTTAAGTGAAAAGCCCTATGTGGCTCAGGGCTCCTGTGTCAAACAGAACGCCTCTTCGCACTTAACCGTACCAAGATTCTGCATTCATCATCTGAAGCACTTCTCCAGCTGCCCCCTATAATAATAATAATAATAATAATAATAATAATAATAATAATTTTTTATTTATATCTCGCCCTCCCCAGCTGAAGCCGGGCTCAGAGCAGCTAACAACAATAAAAGTAACAGTAACACAGTTTACATAAAATCACAATCAATTAATTGAAATGCATTCTAAAATCAATTCATTCTGAGAGAGGTCAGACCGTGGGGACAAGAGAGGAGGCCTTTTCTGTTGTAGCACCCATCCCAAACACTGATATTAACATCCTTTTGATGCCAGGTTAAGATGTACCCCTTCTGCCAAGCATTTGAGGGAATATGGTTATCATGTTGATTGCAATCTCTGTGTTCTTTTGCTGAGTGCATGCATGTGTGTTGTGCTGTTGTCAAATTTGAAGGGTTTTAAAAAATTAGTGTGTATACAAGTTGCCTAGTATGTATGTGTGCTTTTGCCATATGGGTGATAATTTGTACATTTACTTACTATTTATATTTAGATTTATATAATGGCAGACCTGTTAGTGCCCATAATCCAAGACTGCCTGCGCTATTTTGTTTTTGATATGGAAGGTTATGCTTTCCATTATTAATGGCTTACCGACCGTATCTGAGCCGTTTCCTAGTGAAATGTGTTCTTCCTTAAAACAAATGTAAAGTGTTATTTGCAGGCGTTGTTGACATGCGTAAGGCATCAAGTGCTCCAGGGACACTGTAAATTATTTGCAAGGTCTTTTTACACGATCGTGTGCCGGTTTGAGCATTTTATAAATATATTTATTAACTCTCTGTGGCTCATTTATAGCTTAGCTTGGAATAAAATGTCATCCTTGCTTGAAATATTTTGGCCCTCAATGCCCATAATGCCATATTAGCAGGATGACACAGCATGCCATATAACAGAAGATGGTAAAACTTGTCATTTATAAGTCCTTCCCAGGTATCTCAGCTAATATGTGCATATATAAAGTTAACAGGGATAGGTTTGTTCAGTCAGTTGGTAAAAGATCTTGTTTTTTGCTCGATTTATCAGCTCCTTCTTTTCTTTCTTTCTTTCTCTTTTTTTTTAAAAAGCGTGTTCTCCCTAGCAGAGAGCACGTGTTGCGGTTGGGAACAGGCCACCCTCCAGTGACTAGGCAAATTTAGTTGAATCCCGACCATTTAAATGGTTAAACTGGGTTGCTGGGGTGTTTTGATTGTTGCCAATTCGGAGGAGGGGTCAGAGTCTATATATACAGGGGCCAGACGTTGGCACGGCCTCTTGGCCGTTTTGCATCGGATCACATGGAGCACTTGGACAATCTTCTCATTGTCTGGTTACATTTCTTTATTTCTTTATTTTCCCCTTCTTTTTAATCCTCTCTAGTCCCTTAAATAATTTAATTCCCCCCTTTTTCCTGTTCAATTTCCCACCCCACCCCTTACCCTGCCCTGTAGGAAGATTCTCCCTGTATCTGTGGCTTGCCTTTCCCAATAGTGAGAGAGCCCCCGTTAGGGGCTTTCTTTCGCAAAAAGGTTTCCCCCATTTCTCTTGTTGAAATTGTGGGGCTAGTCAGGGCTGTTCCCAACTTAGCTGGTATCACTTTCGTTTATAGTATCCCCGAAGGTTGGCTTTATGGCTCTCTGTGCCTCCAAGGACTATGAGCACTCTGTATATGCTCTTGAACTATGCTGTTTCTGAACAAGTTTATTTTCTTTAAGTTTGTTTTGCCCTGATAGTGGCGACTGCCATTTTAGAGATGAGCCATTGTGGCTTAGTGGCTAAAGTGCAGGACTAGGACCTGGGAGACAGGGTTCATATACCCCTCTTAGCCATTGTTATAACAAAACAAAACAAACTGCTCCTTATGGGCTATTCTGTTGCTGGGTAGTTCGGCCCATTTGTGATAAAAGAACTTTGGGTTTCTTGAAGGGGTGCTTCCCTCTAAAAGGGCAAGCAGGGGTACCTGGACAAGCTGTGGGCTAGCTCAACTCTGCTATTTCACTGGAAACATTTATGCCTGGCCTAGCAGGTGATCCTAGGGCTTTGCCCTAGAATTCGATGGCCTGGAAGCGTTTCCGGCCTCAATAGTGTCCCCATGTGGTCCATGAAGCATTGGTTTCACTGGGTCAGCGGATAGTGCCGGTAATGCCTAGGTTGCAGGATTGGTCCCTGTATGGGACAGCTGCATGCTCCCCCATTGCTCTACCTGGACACTTAAGTCCTTTTGGTGGTTACCTCACTGCGAGGGATGTAACGGGCGCCATGTTTGCAATATGCAACTGGGAGAAAGCACCTTTGCGTGCGTTGCAGAGCACGGCGCTGCACGGGCTGCAATTGCATTGCATTGCTAGGAGATTTGCAGTTGCATTGCACGGAGGGTGTGTGCATTGCATGGAGGGTGTGTGTGCATTGCACGGAGTGTGTAGTTGCATTGCACGGAGTTTGTTGTCGCATTGAACAGAGGGTGTGCAGTGCACGGAGTGTGTAGTTGCATTGCATGGAGTGTAGTTGCATTGCATGAAGGGTGTGTGCATTGCAGGGAGTGTGTAGCTGCATTGCATGGAGGGTGTAGTTGTATTGCACAGAGTGTGTTGTTTTGTTTTGTTTTTGCATTGCACGCAGTGTGTGTGCATTGCACGGAATATGTAGTTGCATTGAACAGAGGGTGTGCAGTGCACGGAGTGTGTAGTTGCATTGCATGGAGTGTAGTTGCATTGCATGAAGGGTGTGTGCATTGCAGGGAGTGTGTTTTGCATTGCACGGGGTGTGTAGTTGCATTGCACGGAGGGTTTGTGTGTGCATTGCACGGAGTGTGTAGTTGCATTGCACAGAGCGTGCTTTTTGCATTGCACGGAGTGTGTAGTTGCATTGCATGGAGAGTGTGTGCACTGCACGGAGTGTGTTTTTTGCATTGCACAGAGTGTGTGTCTGAAAAGGAAGCTGGCTTGGCGGCAGCTTGGTTGGGACTTCTTTAGGGGTTCTGGCCAGCATCGGCCCTGTAAATTTACATATCATGATGGCAGCACAAGATGCCCCCTGCCCAAGCGGGGGCTGGAAGCTGGCAAGCAATAGCTCAATACCTTTTGCCCATATTCCCATTTTATTTAGGGATCCAGTTGGATATCGTTGCTAAAACATACCACTTGGCTATGGAGAAGCTGTCTGCCTTGAAGGAAGTTAATTTGTAATACTTCCTCTGTAGCAAGTGATGCTTCACCAGATCCGATCTTGCTGGGTCACTTAACTAATCTTCCCACTAGGCCAGGCTAGATTTCACCCCTCCCATATCCAAGAATCTCCTGAGGAGTCTGCTCATTCTCCAGAGAGGAGGAGGCGTGTTCTGGTCTCTACTTATTCTGCTCCAGCACCAAGTCAGTCAGTCAGTCAGTGTCGGAGAGGGAGAGAGACTGAGTCTTAGAGATCATGTGTAGAGATAAGGTTGCTGCTAAGAGCAGCTGCAGACACTCAGTGCAGTGCAGCATTTATTTATACTTAGACCTATTAAGCTCTGTATATAGTTTGTATAGTTGTAGATAGAATAAAGAAGATATTCTACAGAGCTGCTCTCCGAGTTGTTTATATACTCTGCTAGACTCTGCTGTACTCTGCTGTGCGACGACTGTCTTTTTGTTGGAGTGAATCCGGTGCTCACAACTCTAAGCTGTGAGTCCACAGCACTTTGACTTGTTCCTGTGCAGAAGGTGGTCTCTGGAAGTGCTACCCAGCTCGCCTAGCCCAGTTGGGGCTGAAGTGGATGAGTCCAGTTGGTGGCACTGGCTCAAGGGCGATGCTGACAGAGGTCCCCTTACCTTTGTGTATGCCTACCAAGTGTGGTGAAGGCAGATATCAGGCGATGGTAGCAATTCCTGAATGTATGCAATAGTAGTTCGCCATGGCAGGATACCTTGAACCCGCTCAGGGATTTTCAGGTTCATGCTGGTGCTGCTGGATCTTTGCCCTTTGGTTTTTATTTCAAGGGCTGCTGGTGTGCAAAGCCATGGCCTCAAGCCTGGTGTGGTGAGGCAATCATGTGACATAACTTTTCTTGAGTTTTCCCCATTGTAGTAGCAGTTCACGTGGCCCGAGGAGTTCAGTGACCATCGGATCTGCTTTTGGTCTGATAACCAGGTAGTGGTGAGCGTCTTGGCAAAACAGTCCTCATGCTGTAGCACAGTCTCTGCCCCTCCGCTCATGCTTTCGAGCTGCGCCACTTAAGGTTTAATATTGTGCTTTCTACTCTCCAAATTACGCTGACACTATCCGATTTTCAGATGAAGCGCTTCAGATTCTGGGCTCCAGACTCAGCTATTGCCAGACTTTTCCAGACCTGTGGCATTTTGACAACAATTAGTAATTTCAGAGAGCGGCAGCTTCCATTTCCCCTTCTGCTTTTACCTCTTATGGGAAGGCTTGGATGGATTTCTTAGCCTTAAGCTGGCAGTTCTCGGCCATTCAGAAGAATTGGCCCCCATCCTCTGAGCAGATCCTGCAGTATTTGGTCCACCTGCTGCAGATTGGGCATGCGGTTATAACTATCCGAATTCAGTCCGCTGCAATGTCTGTTACATTGAAGCTTTATTTTTCAGAGACCCTTGTATAAAGTTTGCAGTGCGCAGGGCCTTGGAAGGTTGGAATAGGCTCCAACCTCATAGGACAGTGGGCAGGAAGTCAGTCAATTTTTACCTATGCAGTATCTGCAACAAGTTAAAACTTGTCTGCGGGTTAAAGATCAAGGTGAGACTCCTTTCAGTAGTCCATTGCATTTTCGCACTGAGGGTTGGGAAAATGGTTGTTGGAGCCAGCACGGGGCTGAGAGTCTGGAGGCTTATTGCTTCAGGACTTTTCCTTATCCTTTGGAGCTTGTCATTAGAGTTGGTAACTCTAAAACAGACTTAGTGGGCAGGAGTGCCACAATCAGGCTTCCCGCCACAGGTGAGGAGGGCCCTTGCCCGGTTATGGATAACAGAATATTTGGCTTTTTATTCCCTGGGGGCTGGCCCGCTCCTAGTGCATGAAAATGGGTTCCCGTTAGCCCGGCATCAATGTGCTTACGTCGTGCACCAGTTATTACAGCCTGCGGCTTGCTTACCGCTGAACACTCCTCATTCCTTACGATTAGGTGCTGCTGCAAAGGCTGCACACTGGGGGCCTGTCAGTAGACAGGATTGTGAATACGGGTCATTGGAAGTCTGACGCTGACAAAGGTTATATCAGGAAGTGTCACAATGATGTCTGTGCTGATGCTTGTCTGTTATTTCCTCTTTTTTCATAGGAGCAGCTGTGCACATTTGAGCCACAGCATTGTACACTAGGCTGGCAAGCATGTTGACGAGTTTGGACTGGGGCGCCATCTCAGTCTTCCTGCCCATGTGAACATATACTGGATGTCCAGATGGGGAATGCTTTGGGAGGAGATCCTTCCTTTGGTGCGGTCGAGTGTGACCTGTGCAGGTCCTCCCGCAGTGCTGGTGGTACAGCTGGGCGAGAATGTTTGCGGTCTTCCTCCAGCATAAGTTTGCATTCCTGCATGCAAGAGGGCTTGGATTGAGTTGATGGCAGCTCTCCCTGGACTCAAAATAATTTAAGGCATTGGTTCAAGGTGGTTTGGAGGGGGGGTTGGAGCACCTGTCCCCTCCAATGCGCAAAGATGTTCTATTAAGGGAATCCAAGGATTCGCCATGCTTTTGTCGACCCCTTTTGAGGGGTAGGGCCATGCAAGAGTCCCTGGGAGCATTTGGGGTGAGCTTGAGTCTGATCCTGGTTCATTGCTCCCCCATGCTGTTTACTGGAACTGACGATATGGTGGGGCCCAGTCGTCAGTGCTGCCCTGCTGAGGTCAGGTGCAGCTAGTCGGGAACCAATGCCTAGACAAACTACCACCGAGCAGGCCAGAAAGCATGTTAATAAGGCGGTGGATAATAGAATAAAATAAATAAAGTAAATAAAATAACAAATAAAATAAAATAGGTCCTTGCTTTAGGTGGTTCTGTAATATTGCACCCTCCTAATTTTCTTCAAGGCTATTGCCCTCTTTAGGGCAGATGGGGTGCATCTTTCCCCTATGGGGAACGACACCTGGCGGGATGCGATTGCCTTGGGATTCATTGCTCCCCCACAATGTTTGCTGGTACTGACGATATGGTGGGGCCCAGTCGTCAGTGCTGCCCTGCTGAGGTCAGGTGCAGCTAGTTGGGAACCAATGCCTAGACAAACGTACCACCAAGAAGGCCGGAAAGCATGTTAATAAGGCAGTGGAAATAAAATACAGGTCGTTGGAAATCGAATGCATTCAAAGATTATGTTCGTTAACATTATTGGTGTCTTACAAATTTTGCTTGTTTTATCTTATTTATCAGGTTTAGCGGTGACCCGTGTTTGGATTGTGGGGCACAGTATCGTCCATTGGGCTGGCGTCGCAGCACGGCAATCTGGATTGGGTCCAGATTCCGGCTTTCCTCCACATATTCGCTTGTCTTGGCTGTCCAGACGTGGGATGCGCTGGTCGGAGTTCCTGCCAAGTATCCGGAGGCAGTTGCCCCTGGAGGGGCCGCCAGCTGCTATTGTGGTGCAGCTTGGTGAGAACGACCTGGTGCCCATGGACTGTTTGTCACTACGTGCTGCAATTTTGGGTGACCTGGAGACGCTGCGTGCAATGGTGCCGACAGCGAAAATTTTTTGGTCAAAGCTTTTGCAACGCTGCGTTTGGAAGGGCAGTCGTTGCCCGGCTGCCACTGAAAGGGCCAGAAAACGCATCAATTCTGCTGTGGTCAAAAAAGTTTTGGAGCTGGGTGGCGATGCAATTTCCCACCCCGAGATTCTTTTTGAGAGGCCATCCTTTTTCCGAGCTGATGGCATGCACCTTTCCGCTTCAGGGAATGAGGCTTGGATTGGTGCGGTGGTGACCAAGCTGAGGTCTTGGTTGGGGCTGTGAGTGGTTTGGCGGTGAGCTGAGGGCTCCATGGCGGTTAGGCATTGGTTAAATTGGTGCTTGGAGGGGTAAGTGCCTACCCCTCCAAATGATGCGAATGGGAATTCCGTTAAAGGAAATCCAGGGGCTTGCCATTCTTTCGTCCTTGTCCCCGGAGTCGGACTTGGGCCGTGCAAGCCCCACAGGAACATGAGGGTGAGAAGTAATGGTCTGGTGCCCAGCTTTATTTCTCACCCAATACTTGTTTCCCACGCTGGCTTCCGCTGGTGTCCGGAAGGCCAGCTCTGTCCCTGAGGGCAAGGACAGATAGTCATAACCAATGCCTAAGCAACCACTCACATTTTTGTATTGAATAAAGTTGTGGCCAAAATTATGCCAAAAACCTTAAACAAAAATTGATGTGTAAAGTGTGAATTATTGGGGGGCTACTGTGACTCAACACGCAAAGCGTGTTCTCCCTAGCAGAGAGCACGTGTTGCGGTTGGGAACAGGCCACCCTCCAGTGACTAGGCAAATTTAGTTGAATCCCGACCATTTAAATGGTTAAACTGGGTTGCTGGGGTGTTTTGATTGTTGCCAATTCGGAGGAGGGGTCAGAGTCTATATATACAGGGGCCAGACGTTGGCACGGCCTCTTGGCCGTTTTGCATCGGATCACCCGCCCTCCCTCCCTTGTTTAAGGGGGGTATTGAAGGATTGCTTGACCTTGCTATGCCTGTCATGGGGTCGTTCGCCTTGGTGCGAGGGCCTGGTAGGAATTTTGCCATCTGGCTGATTGGCTGGTGCCATTTGGTTTTTGCCTACTGCGTAGCAAATCGTCACAACTTGTAAGGTTGGCGGTTAGGCATTGGTTAAATTGGTGCTTGGAGGGGTAAGTGCCTACCCCTCCAAATGATGCGAATGGGAATTCCGTTAAAGGAAATCCAGGGGCTTGCCATTCTTTCGTCCTTGTCCCCGGAGTCGGACTTGGGCCGTGCAAGCCCCACAGGAACATGAGGGTGAGAAGTAATGGTCTGGTGCCCAGCTTTATTTCTCACCCAATACTTGTTTCCCACGCTGGCTTCCGCTGGTGTCCGGAAGGCCAGCTCTGTCCCTGAGGGCAAGGACAGATAGTCATAACCAATGCCTAAGCAACCACTCACATTTTTGTATTGAATAAAGTTGTGGCCAAAATTATGCCAAAAACCTTAAACAAAAATTGATGTGTAAAGTGTGAATTATTGGGGGGCTACTGTGACTCAACACGCAAAAAAATTCACTGTTTACAAGCGAAGTTACAATGGAGCTGACCGCCAAAAATTAAGGCCTTCAAAAAATGAGGATCAAACTCATGCGCAACAGCAATTTTGACCATTTAGGTGGCACTGTAGGAGTTGCATGTTTCCTGGGCTGGCCCAAGACATTTAGCTGCCTGAGGTGGAGAACAAAATGGCCTTCTCTTTCCCTTCCACCTATAAAAGCCTGGTGATGAGATAGCATTCTCCAGCAGATCAGAGGCAGCAGGCTTGTTTAGAGGGCAAGAAAAGGCTCTGTGCATGCACAATGCTGTCATCTAACAAGAATGAATAGCGCAGGAGGAACAGCCAGGGGCTCCTGCCATTGCCCTCCCACAATTACTGCCTGAAGAGGTTGCCTCCTCCTACCTAATGGTAGGGCCAGCCCTGTATGGCCCTCTTCTGGAAAGGGCACTGGGTGAATGACCATTCGTATTAGTATACTCACATTGATTTCACAATGTTTAATGTTTTATTATGTTTTTCTATATTCTGGAAGCAGCCCAGAGTACCTCAGGTGACCCAGACAGATGGGTGGGGTATGAATAAAGGTAAAGGGACCCCTGACCATTAGGTCCAGTTGCAGACGACTCTGGGCTTGCGGAGCTCATCTTGTTTTACTGGCCGAGGGAGCTGGCGTACAGCTTCTGGGTCATGTGGCCAGCATGACTAAGTCGCTTCTGGCGAACCAGAGCAGTGCACGGAAACGCCATATACCTTCCCGCCAGAGCGGTACCTATTTATCTACTTGCACTTTGATGTGCTTTCGAACTGCTAGGTTGGCAGGAGCTGGAACCGAGCAACGGGAGCTCACCCCGTCAGGGGGATTCGAACCGCTGACCTTCTGATCGGCAAGCCCTAGAGCCCTGTGGTTTAGACCACAGCGCTACCCACGTCCCAGGTATGAATAGTAAAACTATTATTACGGAATGTGACGTCCCTGATTTCATCGGAGAAATGTTGGAAGGTATGCAGTGGGTCCTAATAAAGCCGATACCCTATTTTGGATTTTGCTGGGAGTGTTTCCTTCCTCCCCTGCGGTCCAACATGTCTGCATTTATATTATTTTATTTTATGTACAAGATATGTGCACAAGAGGACTTTGAAACTCGATTCTTCCCACGCTTAGTTCAATTCTATTCAGCTCGGCAACTGGTTTGATATCTTGTCACAAAGTCTCTCAATTTAATTCTAACCCTTTGGTACATACCATTTAGTTGTCAGTAAAAGAGTCTAGCGGTGACATTCCACCCCCCACTCAGAAAGAGGTCAGGTTAGGTCATTTATTTTTTGATCCTCTGAGCTTGGAGGAATAAAATTCGTTGGTTTAATCTAATCCTTACAAAGGCTATATTGCAGGTGTCTTGCTGTTTTTCATAGCCTTTGCTGCTCAGCAAAGGTCATGCAGATATTTGGTTAGCAAGAACTGGCTTAAAAAAAAACACATAAAGAAGAACAGTAAATATTTGGAGAGGAGGGAAACTAAACGAAAGAAAGTTGTGAAGTGATGCACAGCAATGGCAGTGTGGGCTTGTATTCAAGTTTCAAATGCAGGAGGAATGTGAGGATGGAATTAAAAAGGCATGGGATTGTGAACCTGTGCCCTCCCCGATATGGTTGGGAGAAAGCAGATGGAGAATTTTTCTTCTTCTTCTTGCATAACACTAGGATTCCTGGGCACACAAGGAAGCAGAATGTTGGAAGATTCAGGACCATGGGTAGGCAAACTGAGGCCCGGGGGCCGGATCTGGCCCAATCGCCTTCTAAATCTAGCCTGCAGATGGTCCGGGAATCAGCATGTTTTTACATGAGTAGAATGTGCCCTTTTATTTAAAATGCATCTCTGGGTTCTTTGCGGGGCATAGGAATTCATTCACCCCCCCCCAATATATAGTCCGGCCCCCCACAAGGTCTGAGGGACAGTGGACCGGCCCCCTGCTGGAAAAGTTTGCTGACCCCTGACAGACAGAAGGAAGTACTTTTGCCTGATCCATCTGCCTCCCCATCCATTATCCAGTGTGGTGTAGTGGTTAAGAGTGGTAGACTTGTAATCTGGTGAACCGGGTTCGCGTCTCCGCTCCTCCACATGCTGCTGCTTGGTGACCTTGGGCTAGTCATGCTTCTCTGAAGTCTCTCAGCCTCACTCACCTCACAGAGTGTTTGTTGTAGGGGAGGAGGGGAAAGGAGAATGTTAGCCACTTTGAGACTCCTTTGGGTAGTGATAATGCAGGATATCAAATCCAAACTCCTCCTCCTCCTCCTCCTCCTCCTCCTCCTCTTCTTCTTCTTCTCTGGGGAAATGCCACATATGAAAAAACATGGTATTTAATACCTTGTGGACATCTGAAGTTGCCTTGTTTGAAGTCAAACTTTTTGCCCCTTTGGTCCAGAACTGTCTGGTGGCCCTTGTGTAGAGTTGTGTGCAATTGGCCGCACATATGAGTGTAAAAAGACCCTGCAGTATGAGGCCCATGGCTCATCTAGTCCAGAATCCTGTTCTCACAGTAGCCAACCAGATGCCTGTGAGGAACCCACAAGCAGGTCCCGGGCGCAAGAGCAACAGCAACTGGTATTCAGAAGAAGCAGAGCCTTCTTCATGAATTTGTCTAGTCCTCTTTTAAAGCTGTCCAAATTGGTGGCCATCTGTCTTCTGTGGGAACGAGTTCCATAACTCAACTATGCAATGTGTGAAATTCTCCCGCTTATGTGTTGGCAAATAAAATTGGATGGTGTGGAGGGGCCTATTCATGGTACTTGTTAGAAACCTAATTTTGAGTAGTGATAGACTCTTTTGCTACTGCTGCCGCCATTATAAAGCTTGTACAGTCATACCTCATGTTACGTCCGCTTCATGTTATGTTCTTTCAGGTTACGTCCCACGGCGACCCAGAAGTACTGGAAGGGTTACTTCCGGGTTTTGCCACTCGCACATGCGCAGACGCACAAAATGACATCACACGCATGTGCAGAAGTGGCGAATCACCACTGCGGGTTGCGTTCCTTTCATGTTGCGAACAGGCCTCTGGAACGGATCCCGTTTGCAACCAGAGGTACCACTGTATGCTAATAGGATTGGTGCCCATCCCTATTTTTATTTATTTTTTCTATTTGCATGGAATATTTTGGAAGTGGTGTTTTCCCCCATCTGTAGTCTGTAGTGGTTGCTCAGTCCACCGCTCTGTTCCCACGGCCATCTTTGAAAGGGCTAATGCTGGTGATTTTAGGGGCACTTGCTTCCAGGAGTCCCTTATTTCCATCCTGCCTCAGCTGCAAAGGCCAAAAGCCCACAGACCTCACTGCAAAACAGACCCTGATGCATCAGTAGAATGTCAGCAGATGTTCTTTGAAAAGCTGTAGTTCTAGTTAGCAATCACAGGTGAAGCATTCCTCTGAGATATAGCCGAGAGAGGCAGGATTGACAGAGTGTTTTAATTCACTTCTTACTAACAACTCACAGAGACTAGCGAGTTGTCAGAAGACATCAGTGTAGGTTTAGGGATGGCTTTTTGAAGTTTCTCACCCCCCTTTCCCCTCCCCTGAAATAACAAATAACGAGTTGCTTTCTTTTGATAGCTCTTTTATAGATTTTTGCAGCAGATGGATCAAAAATCTTAATGAAGATGTTTGCATACGATGAAGGCCGTGTGTGCATTTCTGTTGCGGCTCCCCCAGTATGCAAATTGGTTCCACACAGGAACATGAAAAGTAAATTTAGTGACATCTTAGGGTTCTTTGTTTTTTAATGACCAATAATGTTCGCAGTTAATGCTTTTGTTACCATCTTTGTATTCTGCAATAGGTGGCACAGGAAGATAATCGGTGTTTTCTGAAGGCAATTAAAGAGTTTATATCCAACTTGCTCTGCCTATTAAAAAGGATCTATTCTGCAGGGGAGCCCATTAGCATTCAGGCAGTGTGAGGCATGTGGAAATAGACTATTCAAGAGGCCTGTACATCTTTCAGAAAGTTCATTGCAAAATAGTGCAGGAAGATATATTCCCCGGCTATTGTTAGAGTGGAAGTGAGTTATTCTATCCTCAGAAGGTTTTTTTTAATAATGTCAATAGGAAAGCAGTTGTTTAAAATATTAGATGTAAAGCTTCAGCTCTTAGGGAAACTAGGTGTCGCTCCTGACATAACCAGAGAGATCAGGGTTTAGGCAAAGGTTTTATTGTCTGCCTTGATGCAGCTTTAAAACACATAACAATGGCTCTTTTTTTAAATGGCAAGTTTCAGCTGAGAGAGCTTGATCCCATGAGTTGCTGAATCTGCGACTCTCATCCAACCATTGGTTTGGATTTAAAAGCTGCAGTCAGCCTGAGGCCCCAAAGGACAGCAGTGCTCTTGCACTGAACCCAAGTCCGCCTTGCAGGGAGGGCAAGGATGCAGCGATATTCCCACCCAGGCCTCACACTTTGGGGTTCCCACACCTAGAGTCACTCCTGCATTGGTAACCCTTGTTCTAGATTCCAGAAGGCACTCGAGGAACACAGATGGTTGCACCACTGTATTTATCATGACCCATACCCTCCAACATTCCTCAGATGAAAATAGGGACTGACCCTCCTCGATCCCCCCCATCGAAAGAATGGGACACAGCTCACACGCTCTCCACCATCCTGAGAAAACCCTTTGATCCCGATTTTATCTTATCTTATTCTTTGGTAGATTTACACACCAAAAGAAGCACACACACCAATGAATACATTTTAGGAAGGGGCAAGATTAGACTCGAATGCACAAAGCATTCTTTTTAAATGAAAACCATCAAGATTGCTTGTGGTCTGCTCTGCTCCCACTTCCTCCCCCCCCCCCCAGTGCAACCCTGCCCTGTTCCTGCCCCTCAGAGTCATGCGAGGCTGGGTGTTAGGAGTCCAGGTTCCCAGCTTGATAACACAGTAAGCGTTGATAGTTAAAAGGAGGATTTATTGCAAAAACAACAGATAACTTTGGACAGCTCGAACAAAGCCTCTGGCATCATTACTCAATGTTATGTACTGAAGTTCTCACCCTGGGCCAGCAGGGGGATACTGTAGATAATTTTCACTCAGGTCCACATATGTAAAATAAGGGATTGAAAGTGACGTTCAGTGATTGGATAGTTACAGAAAATGGTTACTGTTGCGTTCTAGTGGAGCTCTATATAAGCAGGCTGGCTGAACCCTTCAGTTCTGTTCTGTTCTGGCCTGTGAATAAACAAGAGCTGTTTGAAGAATCGCTGTGTCGTCTGAACACTCAAGATGACCCTTCTGAAGATTCCTTCCGGCATCACAAGAAGCTATTGAACTTATGACTCTTACATCTCTTGTTTTGCTTCCTGTCTAACAACCCTCCCATTCGCCGACTCTTAGGACTTAGGGGGTCAGCTCCACCTTCTTCCTGGTCTGAGAGACTGCCTTTTCACTTCTTCGCGATGCTTCCAGTGAGCTTTGGCTGTGTTCTAGCTGGCACTTCATTACTGCCTTATCAGCTTGCTTGTCAAGGTCAGGAAGAGCCGTAGTCTGCAGCTGCCAGCTCTCCCCTGCCTGTCTAACATCTAAGTCTCCCTGTTCCTGGCTGCTTTCTGCAATTGGCTGCATGCCTTCTCTTGGAGCTGACTCATTCCTGACACTGGGCCTCAGCGGTGGAAACCTCTCTTCCTCCCCAGCACCTGTTACAAGCTGACCAAGGGAGGAATCCAGCAGTAGTGGCTGTGGAGAGGTCATGAAGAGGCAACAGGATGTTCACTATCAGCCGCCATGGCCACCACAGCCGCTCAGGACAAATGCTGGCTCCTCCTCCTCCTTGAGCTCAGCGTGGCAGCACTGGTGGGAGAAACAGGGACATTCCAGGATCCAGTCAGAAGGCAGGATGACTTTCATAATTCCTGGGCTGTCTCTGAAAAACCTGGACACCTGAAGGGTATGATGACCTTCAGTAGAAACTTGTGTCAAAACTGGTGCATTGTCAGACATTGCCTTCATGGCAAATCTTCCTGTTCCTCCTTCACCTTTAAAAATATTTGTCTTTTAAGCATTGCCTTGGATGCAAACAACAGTGGCAAATGCATGATTACTGCACTCCTCTGATTTTAATTACAACAAGTCCTACATGCTTGGGTGGGCATTGCAAAAGGGGAGTATTAACCGAACGGCAGAAGCTCCTAGTTTTAAGGTTGCAGGCGAGAGACACTGATGGATGAGATTCTGCAGAAGATTAAGATGGTGGGGAACTGAAGTCCTTCCCAGCCAAACTCTTATTGGATAGCAGAGATTTTCCAGGAGAACCCCCCAGTTCAGGTTTAATTCTGACCTGCAGTAGGTAGATAAAGATGAATGCGAATTTTAAATTATATTTAATCTTCATTAAAGTAATTACCTCTCTTAATGAAGAATTTGCTGGGTGGTGGTTGTGCAATGAAGTATAAAATCCTAAGTGAATAAAATCAATTTCATTTTTTTTCAGGCTGTTTTCGCCGTACATTAATAAACAAGACAGAGAGGGTGTGTTTGCTTGGAGAGTGTGGGAAGAGATCACAGCTGATCTTAGGCTAATATTGCTTGAGCAGCGAGAGCTTTGTCCATATTACCTGCTTTTTTTTATCTTTGATGTAAGGCACTTACCTGGTCTCCCCCCACAACCTCCTTTTGGTCCTCTTCTTCCCCCCTAGGTGTTCCAATCAAGGCACATTGTGGTGATATTTCACACCTAAATGAATGGACTAATGAAATGGCATTTTATATGGTTGGACATATTTCATTCCGATGCTCTGGATTATTAATCACAAGAATATGAATTAGGCTCAGGCATGCTTATGTTTTGTAATATGTATGAAAATTGCTTATTTATTTCCATGCTGTTGCAATGAAAAGAAACAGACCGATTCTAAATGGCAATGTACTGTAGTGTGAAGCAATTAACTGAATTATGTGTGCCCTTCAGTTGGGATCATTTTTTATTAACTGTACAAACTCATAGAGACAGGACAAAAAGGAAAAAAGGAAGAAAAAAAAAAAGAATTGGAGGGCTCAGAGTGGGTTAACACCAAAAAATCTTCCAGAGCTCAAAATGATAAGGAGTGAAATCGCCCAGGGTGTAGCAGGCAAAGCATGCTAGAATTCTGCCATGCTTGAATACAGTGGTACCTCGGGTTACATACGCTTCAGGTTACATACATTTCAGGTTACAGACTCCGCTAACCCAGAAATAGTACCTCGGGTTAAGAACTTTGCTTCAGGATGAGAACAGAAATTGTGCAGCGGCGGCGCGGCAGCAGCAGCAGGAGGCCCCATTAGCTAAAGTGGTGCTTCAGGTTACGAACAGTTCAGGTTAAGAACGGACCTCTGGAATGAATTAAGTTCTTAACCTGAGGTACCACTGTACTGGTGAGTGTAAATGCTTTTGTGCCATGTGTGCTCTAGATTAGAGATGGGGAAGCATGCTGGCTTGAGTTGATGAAAGTTGGAGCCCAAGAACATCTGGAGGGCCACAGGTTCCCCATTCCCATTTAGATCCACTAAATCTTCCAACCACATATGGTGGTCTACCTGAAGCTCGCTAAACCTTCTGCCTGCCTACCTGGTACACAAAAACAGGAATGAGCAAGAATCTAGCAAGTTGCAATCAGGGGCGTGTGGTGAAATTGTTTGTAGGGGAACAGTTGGGGCCAGCTTGCAAGGGCGATTGGGCGATATTGCGTGTGTGATGTTGTGAAGTCCTGAAGTTGCACTCATGAGCATCACAACTCCCTTCCTAAGCTGGGTAGAAGCTTCCTGGGCTTTGGGAATGAGGTGTCAGGGCTCTGAGAGGATGCTGAAGTCCTCTTGCCTCCTTCCCAAAGCCTGTCTGGCTTTGGAAAGGTGGTGGAAGGGTTTCTGGACATATCAGAGCATCGCTTCCCTCCCTAAACCAGGCAGTAGCTTAATGGCTTTTGGGAAGAATGCTCCAGGGGAACAATTAGGGGACTAGCCTAGTACCCCTAGTCTACTGACTGCTTGCCACTGGTTGCAATGCATTGATATTGGGGCTATATTAAGCCACAAGCTGTGCAGAGGAGTCAAGGAAGCATGGCATTGGTGGAGAAATCACAAGAACTTCTAAGAAGCATTAGATTATAATTCATGCTTCACAGCACGTCTCTTTAACAATCTTCAGTTCCCAATGAGCAATGCTATGTTGTTGACATAGCTTGGTGAGTCACACCAAGTGCAAGCCTACTTTACAGAGAAAAAAAACCTGTTTAAGGCAGGGGTGAGGAACTGATGGCCTTCTAGATGTTGCTTGACTCCAAGTCCCATCAGCCTCAGCCTGTGCAGCAAATGATCAGGAATGATGGAATCTGGAAACCTTCAGAGGGCCACCGGTTTCTTGGTATTTGACCAAGATGACACCCTTAGTCCTGATTGGCAAACACAGATTGTTGTAAAAGCGTTAGGTTCTTGGGGCCTCTGTGCACCTGGATAATGTGAAATCTGATCAGAGCGCAATTATTAATCTTGTCTTATTTCTTGCATTTATGCACCACCTGTTCCTCCAAGGATCTCAAGGTGGCGTATGTGGTTCTCCCCTCTCCTTTTTATCTCCACAACAACCCTGTGAGGTAGGATATGCTGAGGGAGAGTGTGGTGTTTGCCTCCTAGGTGGGTCGTAAGGAAAGGGTGTGATGTGATTGGCCAATGGGAACCCAAGGGGAGGAGTTAGAGTTAAGGATGGAGTTGTGTGGAGGTCAGTTGAGAGTTGGGAGTTGGAGAAGGAAGAGGGAGGATAAGTATGTGGGTTGGTCAAGTTGTGTTGTGAGAGAGTGAGAGAAACTGATAGGAGGAGTCAGATAGACAGTTGGGATAATTAGTTAGCAGTAATTAGGAATGGTATAAAATGGTACAGAAACTAAGATTAAGAAACTGACAAGACAGATTATCTGAAAGCATAAACTTGTTAAGGCTTATAAAAATAAACTTGATTATTTGTTAATGTTAACAACTGTCTGGACTCCATGTGTACCCGAGAGAAACGGGTTGGTGGCAGCGAAGAGGCAATCACAGTGGTGGCACAGGGATCAATAGACCGTCAAACATCCGGGGACCCTGTGTGATTGCCACAGAGAGCGACTGGCCCAAGGTCATGACTGCACGGGGTTTTGAACCCTGGTTTCCCAGTTCCTAGTTCAACACTAGCTGTTGCACATCCAGGGGAAAGTTTGCCAACTCATGACCACTTATGCACAGCTGGAAAAGAGGAAACACCTCATTGAAAAGCAAGGACAGAAAATGACGCAGATCTACACAATATTTGCATAAAGTAATTGACACATGCATGCAAATGTACTAACAATTACTCTGATTTAACTAGAAATAACAGTTCATCTCACCATGGTGGGCAAGACTTTGTTCAGGTTACATGTGTGCCTTCTCAGTCTATTTGCGTATATCTGTGGTCTATCCAGGTGTTAAATATTGATGGACAGCTTCAAGACCCTTTGCTCACCCTGCTAATCATCCATTTTCTTTAAGCTGGACTTCCATCGGACAGCCCTTCAGATAGAGGACAGTCCTCTGCAAAGGATGCCATGAACCTACTCTAATGAAGTTTAGCAGTGGTTCATCTTGACAGACAGGCATCCCAGCTCAGTGTTCTGCATCGAAAACAAGTTCAAGAGTTACGGTGTATTTCTTTTAATTAAACATTGCCAGGTGTGCCATGCAAAAGATAAATATCTGTATTTATACCACAGATTTAAACTGACTTATTGTTTATTTTTTTCTCCCTAGGAAATCATGGGAACTCTAGTTATGTGCAGTGAAGGAACGGCAACAGAATTCTTAGGATCTTCACCAACAGTCCTAAATTTAGGCAGAATGAGGTGGTGAGGTGGCTATCTCAAGAGATAGAATTGGGGGAGTGGGTGGGGTGGGGGCAGCGGCGAAGTGTTGGAGGACAGAGCTGGGCGAGACCCGCAACCTATCCTGCAGCCCCTAAGCTAGCTTGCTGCCTTCAGGTCAGTGTGTTAGAGGGCAATATTCCATCATCGGTATTGAAATAAGGTATAGCCAGTGGCAACCTGCCACCAAACTGCCGCACAACATTGCCCTGCCACTGCTGCAATCTCCCTTACCTGGGTTGTGTGGCAGTGCCCATGAAGTGGCAATGACGATGGCGGGTTCTGGCAAGACCTTGAGAGGCCTCCGGTGGCAGAGGTGGTGGAGTGGGGCACCCATGGGGGCACTGTTAGAATTCCTGCTCCATGATTGCAGTCATGGGATTGTTGTCTTTCACATGACGGTGTATGTTTTGACTCCACAGAGTGGGAAGTGACGAAGACAGGATGTTTGTGTTACTGTGTTCCGTGAAGTGAGACTATTGTCCTTTGTTCTTTTTCTCTTTGCTGTCTGATGCTAGAGAGAGAGGGAGCCATGTTGCAGTGTGTTTATATGTAAATAAAGTAGATTAGCCAAAATGCTGACTTGCTGAGGTCTGTTATGCAACTGCGCAAACTCTGTGGATCCCTAAGTGTGCCGGTGTCGGTTGGCATCGGTCGCTGTGATCTTCGGGCTGAAGAAGGCTTATGAAGCTCCTGAATGAAAGACCAGGAGGGAGGGAACATGCCAGTCAGGCATGTGTCTCTGCCAGGGTCCTACTCGAGTGTAGGCTGAACTCCTGACAGGCACTATCTCCTGGGCTTCCGCCACCTGAGATGGCTGTTTCACCTTGCATCATGGGTGGGCTGGACCCAGGGACAACTGTCAGACTGGCTGGATCTTGAACGTGAAATGGGGATAGGTGCCATCTTGTCGTTTGGTCCAGGCAGCAAAACGTCTTAGGCCAGCCTCGCTCACAAAAACTACACAGGGCGTGTGTTTGTGCGACAGTTTTCCATAGGCAGTTTCTGTGACTTAAAGCTGCTATTAGCAATAGAGTAAGGTGGGGGGAAAGAAAGGAAACAGTGTTGTATTAATAGCAGATTTGAGGGGGATGTTAAGTCTGGGAAACAGCATGAGAGAATGGATTCCTTGGTTTGGCTTATTATTATTGTTCCTTATGTGTTTTTGCTGCTCAACTGTATCCCCCCCTTCTGTCTGTCTGTCTGTCTGTCTGTCTTTCTGTCAGTCTCTCTCTCTCTCACACGATGTGTTCTGTAGTTTTTGATATTAAACGCTGGTACTGAAATGAATTGATATTGCATCTGTTTTGGTGACTAATATTGTGTACTTTGCACTGAATTTCAAATGTTATCATGGCGTTGTGATTGGTGTTAGTTCAGTGACTGATGCTTGCTTATCTTGCAAAGAATTTGTAATGTTGTCGTCATGCTGTTATGAAATGAACAGAACTGATAGTAGATGGCTCTTACAGTATTTTTATATGCTGCTCTTCTTGTCTTAATGAATTACTGAGATATAGATCTCTCTCTCTCACACACACAGACACGGTAGTTACTTCCAACTAAAGAAAAAGCCATCAGGTGAGTCTATCATGAATCTCCCACATTGCATCTAGTTGGATTTAAAACTAATGCACATTTGTAATGTAAATATGGTCTAATGCTGTTGATTTTCCAGGCACCAGAGGCGATGTCAACCAACATCTCAGTCAAATACTGAGCTAAAAGAAAAACTCTGCCCACAAATCCCAGTGTTTGTTTTTCCAGTTGCTATGAAAGCAAAGGGTCCAATAAAATATTGAAAGTGTGTCTATTACATTCTGCTTGAGTTTTCTTTTGAACATTTACAAAGTTTTTTCCCTCCTGTTCAGAGAGAGAAAATCAGCTTCTGGAAATGTTCGAAGTGATTTCTGGCTTTCTCATTTTGCTCTGGGATGGAAAGAGTGAAATGGCCTGTGCCTCTTAAACTGTCCCAGATTTTCAGACATCTCCTTGAGAGCACTTCAGAAAATTATCTATATGTGGGTAGAAAGCGTAATAAGAATGGCATAATGGAAAGCAGTGCTTGTGCAATACAACTAGTTCTCTATGTTGAGCAGTCTGCCAACATTTTCCATATTAAGAGAACAAAATAAAACTGTGACCTTGATTAGTTATTAATTTTTTCAACTCAGTGCTAGCTTCTTAAATTAGGGTTCTGTATCCCTGGTAGTGATGGTATTTTCTGCAAATCTTGTTGCTGAGCTTATCTGCACAGATTTTTTTGTAATTCCCCTTTCGCTTCTTGAGCTCAACAAGAAGCATTTTTTTTTTTTTACAAATTCTGCTAGAATTATGAGCTATTCTCAAGCATTGTGCACATTATTATATGTTTCACTAAATGCATATTATACTCAAATTATATGCATATACCCAACAGGTTTCCTAAAGTAGATGGCACATAAACAGATACATACAACAATGCATATAACGACATAAAAATACTTATAGGTTAATTCTTGGTTTTTTATTTATTGCATTTATATCTTCTTGTTTTCTCCAGGGAACTAAAGATATAAGAGTAACCCGGTCCTGATTTCACCCTCACAAGAACCCTGTAAGAACAGGTAAAAATGAAAGGCAGTGACTGGTAGTTCATGGCCAAGTACAGTTCCTAATTCAACACTCTAACCACTATACCACACTGACTCTTAATTAATACTTCTAACATTATGTTTGCAGAAATATAGTTCTCCATGGGCCTCAACTCTTCTATGCTTATTATATAAATAACACACATTTTCTTTGCATATCATTTTGTGCATAATTAATTGGACTTTATTTTAAAACAAACAAACCAACGTTGTGTCAGTGGCTCAGTTGTAAGTGGGAGCTTGATGCATGAGCAGTCTTGATTGGGTCAGAATCACCCAATTCTACATTTAAATCCATTTAAAACAGATTCCCCCTCCATCCCTAATCTTTGGTGCTTCCCCAGGGTTCCCCGTTAAAGGGGTTGTTTGAGAGGACGTTTTGTTCTCCAGAGCCAGCCCATTCCCCCCCCACTGGATAACCCTGATGTTCCCTAGATCCCTGGCAGGGGACTGGGAGGGATAAACGCCCAGTGCCTGAGCCAAGGTCTACCCACATCTGAAACATAATAAAGTTGTGGCCAATTTTAATCCCATAGCACGTTGTCTTGAGTTGTTATTCCACACGGGGCTGCCCAGGGTTTGGGGGACTCCGTCTGTCCCCGCAAATAGATTTAGACATCTAGGGTCAAAGAAGGTGTTGCCATATTGCTTCAACAAGTTATGAATGGAGTTTAGGATCCAAAGTTAGAATGAATTTGGGGGAAGAAGTGGGCTGAGTCAGAGCAAGCCATACTGTTGGGTAGACTGAGTGGGTCACTGAATGGGTTACACTCACCAGTGCGGAACGAGGGAAGAGCAGCCTAGTTGCAGTAGAAACCTGAGCTCCGAGAACAAGGAGAAGGAAGGGGGGAGTTCAAGGGAGAAGACACAGACTGACAGTTTAAGCTCGGACTCAGAGGGAGGGCCACTGGAAATAGCCCATCCTGTGACGCACAGGCGCGCAAGAATTAATGAGAGGCGTGAACAGGAAAGAAAGTGAAGGGGGGCTTTAAATGTGGGAAGAGGAAGGGGTGCAACTCAGACTCTGGAAGCAGACCCTGAGTGACTGAGCTCCAGAGTGATTTGTGTGTTTTGTGCAATAAACCTGAGTTAATGACAGTGCTACCTCAGGATAAGAACTTAATTAAGAATGGAGGTCCATTCTTAACCTGAAACTGTTCTTAACCTGAAGTACCACTTTAGCTAATGGGGCTTCCCGCTGCTGCCGCGCCATTGCCGCGTGATTTCTGTTCTCATCCTGAAGCAAAGTTCTTAACCCGAGGTACTATTTCTGGGTTAGCGGAGTCTGTAACCTGAAGCATTTGTAACCTGAAGCGCCTGTAACCTGAGGTACCACTGTACAACCAGAGTTATCTTGCTTCTGTGGGAGAGACCCAACCATTACAGGTGGTGGTTGTTGGTTTTTTTGTCTCTTTCCCCCCTCTTTCTCCCAAAATATCACCCTGGCTTTAAGCCTACAGAATGCTGCTACTTCAGTCTATTGATTCGTTCTGCATAACAGATCTTAGTTCAATGGAACAGGTGACAAGGAATTGTGTAGGAACTCACTCAGGTGACACAGCTTCAATCTCACCCCACCCAAAAAAATCCACACCCTATGGCAAGTTTCCCTTTGCCTAGAGCTACTTGGAGGTAACTCCCTGTTCTGCTGGAGGTTATTCCCACATTCATCTGAAGTTCTGGAGATACGTTCTTCTTTGCCTCCTCCTTTTCGAAGCCTGGCTCTGTTTGGAAGCCATCGTGTCTTTTCTTTGATTTATCCCTATAGATAAATCTATAAATCAGCAGCAAATATGAAAAGAAAACACAACAAAAAAGCATGGATCTAACCTCTTGCAAGCAGGCAGGGGATTAATGGGAAGCTTTATGCCTGGCAAGAGGTACATTTCTACAATGAAATCTGTCTCAGGTTGTGGGATCCCAGGTGGCCAAAAGAGAGCAATTCATTTCTGCCGGGGCAAAGTGAGGTCAAGAATCATGGGGCAGAAATGTGACTTGGATAGAGTGAGCAACTTAGTGGGTATAGAAGAACAGCTAGGAGAGGACTCAAAGTATTACAGGGAGGTAGAAAGGCATCTCTCCCCCCCCCCCGGGTATACACAGAAAAATTAAGTGGAAAGCTATAGATGCTGTTTTCTTTGAAGGCTGGCAGCCTCATCATGTGCCAGAACTCACCACGAACACCTCCCTTGTTCTCTTATAATGGCAATAGTGCCCACCTGAGAGGTGCCGGAACTCAGTTCTGGTGACTTCTGGCTGAAAAAAATTCCCAGGCTAGTGGCTGCAGTGGTGTAAACGTCTATAAATTTACCTTTCTGAGTCACAGAAGCACCTGCATTGCATGCAGAAAGTTCTAGTTGCAATCTTTGACGTCTCTGGGTAATGTCCTGGGAATGTCCTGTCTGAAACCATGCAGAGCTGCTGCCAGTCCTAATAATAATAATAATAATAATAATAATAATAATAATTTTATTATTTATACCCTGCCCATCTGGTTGGGTTTCCCCAGCCACTCTGGGCAGCTTACAGCATATGTAAAACATACTAGGCAGTACTGAGTAGCTGCATATGTTTCCTGTAGAACACTACAATGACTCACCCATGGAAAGAAAAAAAGGCATTGTGAGCCTTTGTGGAGTGCATTGTCGCAGTGTGTGGTTTCTTGAATTGCCCAAATTGCCAATGAGTCCATGACAAGTGGTGAGACTTGTCTCACGATGCTCATTGTCAGATCACCAGGAGCCTGGGTTTATCATGCGCTGCCCATATCGTTGACTCACCACTCACAAATTCAATTGAGGGAGATGGGAAAATGTCAGTACAGGATGACAGTCTAGGTTTGGTTTTTCGTGATTCAGCTTTCGGGAGAGAATGGAGCTGCAAAGATACTTGTTTTTATAATACACACTTTCTCCCCTGAAATTTGGCAGGGTAGAAAAAGATTGTATCTGAGAAGAGCCTGTCCAAACCCATGATTTGCAGTTGGCTGAACCTGACATATATGGAATTTTCTTTCTGTACCAAAAAGATTTCGAATTTGACACCAAAGAAATTTCAAATCTGACACACTAAAGCTTTTCAGTGGGCAGATTTGGGCAAGTGGGAGCTCAAAGCTTGTTTTCTTTGAGGTTCCCTCTGTAAGGAGTTCAGCCTACACTCGAGTAGGACCCTGGCAGAGACACATGCCCAACTGGCATGTTCTCTCCCTCCTGGTCTTTCATTCGGGAGCTTCAAAAACTTTCTTCAGCCCGAACATCACAGCGACCGATGCCAACAGACACCGTCACACTTAGGGATCCGCAGAGTATGCGCAGTTGCATAACAGACCTCAGCAACTCAGCATTTTGGCTAATCTACTTTATTTATATATAAACACACACGGAGCACTGCAACATGGCTCCCTCTCTCTCTAGCATCAGACAGCTCTCTAGCATCAGACAGCAAAGAGAAAAAGAACAAAGAACAATAGTCCCACTTCACGGTACACAGTAACACAAACATCCTGTCTCCATCACTTCCCACTCTGTGGAGTCAAAACAAATACCGTCATGTGAAAGACAACAATCCTATGACTGCAATCATAGATCAGGAATTCTAACACCCTCCACCTTACTGTGCAAGAGAAAAAGCAGATAAAACTAGGTTCCAAAACAAATGCACCCATATGGACTTGGATATGTGCTAATGCTCCAGTTTAACGCAGGTGGTTGCACATCTGAAACAACTGGCTAAAGTTTGGTCAAAAAGCAACCCTAACACTTATTGATGCCCAAGACCGAAAATCCAAATCTCCTGCCTGATGCAGCTGTCTTACTGTCTTTTGGTAGGCCTTGCATGGACAAGATGTCTGGAGTACTGAAACTGACCTGGAAAATGTTCAGAGAAGAATGGTAAATTAAATTGTTGGACTATGCTGAAATGGCAAAATTGACTGGAAAGCTCAGGAACCAAGAGGATCAAAACCCCAATAAGGAATGGGGAAAAATTATAATTGCGTGGACAGGCGGAGTCCCCAGATCCCGAGCGGTCCCCCCGTCATGTGGAATAACGACTCAAGACACGTGCTATGGGATTAAATTGGCCACAACTTTATTAAATTTCAAATGTGGGTAGACCTTGGCTCAGGCATTGGGTGTTCTCCCTCCCCAGTCCCCAGCCGGGGACCTAGGGAGCATCAGGGTTATCCAGTGTTTGTGTGGGGGATGGGCTGGCTCTGGAGAACATATGTTCAAGCAGAGATAGCCGCCCCTGTTACGCCGCCGCCGCCGCCGCCGCAGGGGAGAGCAATGACGACCTTTCGGCGTACGGTCAAAGCCTCCCTTCAGAAACCCCTTTAACGGGGAACCCTGGTATCACCGCTGCAAAGAGGAAGATGGACTAAAGGATTCCGCCCAAGGCCTGATACCGCCAAAGTTGTGACGTTTTGCTATGGGAAAGGCGAAACCTGCCAATGCAGGGAAATTCCTTTCCAGCCCTTTGACAGCGACCTTAACGTAGCAGCGCCCGTATACTTGTGAAGAAAAGTTAACCTGCAAAAGCTATGAAGAAAAGTTAACCTGCAAAATAATGCATTAACTGAGGGTGGGTAGGGTGGGAGAAGCTCTGGAGCCAAGTGAGGATTCCCAGGTAAGATCCTCCCTCTATTGTGTGGGCAGGTAATCCCTCCCCTACCTGGCCTGATCTCCTTGGCAACACTCCCCCCAGGTGGGATTGGACAGCTGACTGGGGTAGGCAGAGACCTCCAGGTATCCCACCTGAGGGAAGGCGAAGCCAAGCCTATGCTGATGGAGCCGCTCCAGATCCAGGGGCTGTGCGCGTCCACGCAAAGGTCGCCCCCCGTTTTATGCGGGGAGCGGTCATTTATCTTGGAGACCACTGAATGAAGTAGAATACATTAGAAAACATTACCTGGATTGCAATAACACTTGTAATGTAACGAGAGCTATAGACACAATGGAGTTATAAAAAACATGGATTATTGAAAAAATATGCAGTAGGAAAGGGGTAACAACAGAACCCATGTAAGGGAAAGTGGGAAGTCCAGAGATTCGGAGGAATCTTCTAATTGTAGATGTGTTGTGGTATTACTATTATTTTATATTTGTAAAACCAAATAAAAATTATTATTTTTTTAAAAAAGGGAAAAGTTGCTTGATATTTCCCACAATTACATTACATGAGATCGGCATACTTACAAGGAAAGGGATGGTCTTCTTCAACCGTTCTTGCACAGCATCCTACAGGTCAGGGATGAGGAAGCTGTTGCCATCCGGTTGTTACTGGACCACAGTTACCAGCACCATTGACCATGCTGGTTGGGGATTATGGGAATTGGAGTTTTGGCCCACCTTGAAAGCTATGGAGGTCAATGAAACTCTGCCTCGGTATTGGCAAGGGTCTGGGGCAGGGGTAAGCATACGTTTTCAGCAGGGGGCTGGTCCACTGTCCCTCAGACCTTGTGCAGGACCGGACTATATTTTGATAAAAAACAATGAACGAATTCCTATGCCCCACAAATAACCCAGAGATGCATTTTAAATAAAAGGACACATTCTACTCATGTAAAAACACGCTGATTCCTGGACCGTCCGCGGGCCAGATTTAGAAGGTGATTGGGCCAGATCTGGCCTCCAGGCCTTAGTTTGCCTACCCATGGTCTGGGGGGAGGGATTGCCTGGAATGCTACAGCGAACTGCATAAAGTTATTGGTCACAGTCTAACATGGACTCAAGATCATTGAAATCAGTGGACATAAACATGCTTAACACAGTGTGGAATGGAGACCCATGCAGAGAGTTTTAGGAAAGAATGCATAAAAAATCTGGGCAAGTCTCCAAAATTAGACTGTCATGACAGTGACAGCCACCACTTTCTATCAGAAAGTTGCAAAGTACAGTCGTACCTTGGATCCCGAACGCCCTGGAACTCGGACGCTTTGGCTCCCGAATGCCGCAAAACTGGAAGTGATTGTTCCAGTTTGCGAATGTTCTTTTGGAACCCAAACATCTGGTGGGGCTTCCGCGGCTTCTGATTGGCTGCAGGAGCTTACTGCAGCCCATCAGAAGCCGTGATTTGGTTTTCAAACGTTTTGGAAGTCAAATGCACTTCCAGAATGGATTCTGTTCGACTTCCAAGGTACAACTGTATTGTTAAAGAACAGATGTTTCCCAGTATCTTACCATGGTTACCATGGTCTGCTGTGATATTAATGGTAACCAAGCTGATGTTTTGAATTAGGTTTCGCAAGCCAGCTCCAGACCATGTTTGCATATTCTGTTTGCCAGCTAACCATGGCTAGCATTATCAAAGGTGTAGAAAGTTCAGGATCCCTAAGCTAGTCCTGAAAACAGAAAGTGGGAGAGAATAATGCTGGGAGCAGAGGGAGTGTGATGCAGGGCTCTGGAACTTGTAACCATGGTTGAATATATTGAACAAATTTTTTTCACAATCTTTTTAATCATGGTTAAAAGACTGCAAAAAAATAATAATTATGTTGTTTGCACCAAGCCTAGCTTGAAGTTCAAAAGTTGATATTCGTGATTTCCTGTGGGATCATCCATAGGGAACCAACACATTCCTATTCAAGACAATCTTCTAAAAGGCACATATTCTTAAAAGCACATTGGGATTCAAGTCCTCCGTCTACATGAAAGAAAACTTTCTATTGCTGGAGAATTGTTTTAATTAGAGCTCTTTTAAGTTTTGATTAAGTTTACCATTGCCAAGGGCTTTTGTTCCAGAATTTAAACGAGACCTTTTCTATGTTGTTCTGTTGTGTCAAATAAAATCTGTCAGGTCCCTAGGCATTTTCCATGGTTAAGACTTTTTTCCTTTTTCTTTTTTATCACTGATGCATTTCCTTGAAGGGAGAAGTTGTTACACAAAAACTGCCCCTTCCCAAAGGTTTACCAAAGATAACATCCCTTGAAGGTCCTATTTCTTTTCCTGCCAAATCATTGTGGATTCCTGAGTTAGAAGTTCTGGTTTCTTACGAAGTATAGGTGTGCACACTCTATGGAGTAAATATATTGCTAAACTGTTTTCATATTTCAGCATAATTTGTCAGCAGAACGTTGAATGACATGTTAGAAATACTAGAAGGTATTTATAGTGTGCTTTTAAAAATGCCTGTATTGTTATAAAAGTCATTTAAATCTCCATTAGTTCATGAAGAATTTTACCATTTGCAAATGTTTTAAGTTCTTTTTGAATTGCTGCAGAAAGGATAAGGATTCATGTAAGACATGGAGCAACTGTAATGACGGATTGATTGATTGTAGCTGATAAAACATACCATGCCATAACTAAATGCACTAATTTATTCCTATTTAAAATAAAGCTGAAGTTCCTATCATGAAGAATATATAAAGATGTTATCCAACATAATAACATCAAGGAAAACATGGCATTAAAAAGGAAATGCAAGGCATGGAAAATTCTGGTCTTTCTTGGGAAATATAACCAAATAGGACAAATAGACTATTTTGTATGTGGACTTTTCATTCTGTCTTAAGGACTTTGGTGGCTTATTATAATGTATGCTGCCAATGTATAACAATGCATATACAATTTAATTATATTCATAGAAGGCCAACACTCAGATTGATTTGAATACAAGCAAAGTGAATGGACAACTTTAAAATAAATGTAAAGCTTCATAAAGCTGAGCTTCACCAGCTTAAGAAAAATGTTGGCGAACTTTCTAGAAGCAGGCAGTTCCTTGCAGGGGGAAAAAAAACAGTATTTACATTATAAAACTTACATGTCTGTGAGCTTGAGAGAAAAAGAGATCAAGACAGACAATGCAGTCTTTGTGGAAAGGTCTTCCACAGCAAATTGGTTTGAGAGAGAGAAAAATTCTTACTGAAGAATGCATTTCTATGCTTTCAAATTAAGGTTACAATATAATCTCTTTGCACCGTTCTCCCCCCTCCCCACCCCCTAGCATTGAATGTGAACAATAGGAAGTGTGGAACTAAAAGAATAGCTGGCAAGTTTCAAAGATGGGATAGCCAAACACATAGGAAGCCTAACCCTCTTCAGATGTTCTGCCTGATTGTCTGAGGGCATAAAGTGTCCAGGGGCTGGGCGAGGAGGAATGAGAGTTCGAATGCTTGCTCTTCCTCTCCTAGATTTTGCAGGTTTAGCAGAAAGTTCTGGAGTGGGGTGGGACTTTTAAGGGCACTTAGCTAAATGTGTTTAGAAGCCTTTCTGCAGCCAGGAAGCTTCTGTTCATCTGATTGTGGCTAGAAGTCCCTGGAGACATTGTTGCTCAATGAGACGAAGTTGGGGTGGAGTGTTTGTATGCAGCACATCTGGGAACATTGCGGGCAAGGCACTGTGTGTGCCTTTTATAATAATAATAATAATAATAATAATAATAATAATAATAAGCTGCCCTTCAGACTGGGTTTCCCCCAGCCACTCTGGGCGGCTTTCAACAGAACATTAAAAACAGACTAAAACATCAAACATTAAAAACTTCCCTAAACAGGGTTGCCTTCAGATGTCTTCTAAAAGTCAGATGGTTGTTTATTTCCTTGACATTTGATGGGAGGGCGTTCCACAGGGCGGGCGCCACGACCGAGAAGGCCCTCTGCCTGGTTCCTTGTAACATTGCTTCTCGCAGTAAGGGAACTGCCAGAAGGCCTTCAAAGCTGGACCTCAGTGTCTAGGCAGAATGATGGGGGTGGAGACGCTCCTTCAGGTATACAGAGCCGAGGCCATTTAGGGCTTTCAAGGTCAGCACCAACACTTTGAATTGTGCTCAGAAACGTACTGGGAGCCAATGGAGGTCTTTCAGGACTGGTGGTATATGGACTCGGCGGCCACTCCCAGGCACCAGTGTAGCTGCTTTATTATGAATTAGTTGTAGTTTCCGAGTTACCTTCAAAGGTAGCCCCATATAGAGTGCATTGGCTCCCAAGCACTCTCCCCTCCCCGGTCATAGGTTCAGGCCGAGTGTTTAAACAGGGCTTCAGAAGAAATGCAAACAGGCACAATATTCTGGGAATACTTTACATCCACGCACATCTCGCCATGGTTTCCTTCTTTGAAAAAGAGCTATGATGAGCCTTGGGGCCGTGCCCAATGGCTCGCCATTGTTCTTTTTCAGCCACGGGAAGAAACTCGAAAGCTTCCTCTTCTAAACTGAAACTTGCCATGCTTCCTCCAAATGAAAAGAACTGTGGTTTGTTTAAACTCCCTTCAGTGAGAACAATCTGCGGCCGTGTGGAATTTTCCTGCCTCCAGCAGGTGATTGCTGCTGTCAAAGTTGCACCAGGACCTGTGAAATGGGGCCATGAGACACAATTCAAAATGGAGCTTCATGCACCTGAAACGCTGGCCTTTGTTCCACTTGCAATTTCTATCCAGAAGCTTTTAGAGAGGAAAGGAAGATGGAAGTTGGATGGAAGATGGAGGATGCCTTATCCCAGCTCAGACTGTTGATACACCTAGTTCAAATTTGTCTGACTGTGAACAGCTCTTTAGGTGTTCAGGCAGCCTTACCTGGCTATATCTGAAGATGCCAGGGGACGAATCTGGGACCTTCTGCATGCAAGGAATCTGCTGTACCAGCGAGTCACAGGCCTTTCCCTAAATTAAGGTGAATATCCACCAAGCAATGTTTACTTATTTCTGGGTGATTGTTGTGACCAATTAATGTTAAAGAAGAGCAGTGATTCATTTTCTGCTTTAAACCCTCCCCCCCAAAAAAAACAAAAAACCCCCGCACCACATTACAAGAAGAAATTGGAGATGCCTTTCAATTTTCTTTTGAAAATGGTTTAATGGAAAATGGCTTTTATGTGGTTATCAATTAAACTGTGGCTAAAAGTCAATTAAGTAATAATTGCTGAATAAACTAATGGATTTATCTTGGGTAAATTTGAAATCATGTTTGAAAGCGTAGCCTTTATTACTACAGCATCGATGTGTTAGAATTAATATATCTGTATAATGGTGTTCATTAAACATAAACTTTTAGTTGCTAGGATGAATGTTTCGTATGACTGTACAAAATATAAGCTGTAAAATAGAGACTGTCATTTGGAGTTAATGCAAATATTGTTCTTCGTTGTTGTTTTTCAAAAGTTGGTTTGATTGGCTTTGTCTGCTGTATTTAAAACCTCCGCACAAAAGATGCAAATGAAATGTTTGTAGAGCAGAATTATGTAGCAGAAATTTTAGCTGCTAAACCACCAGTGTTATTATTTGGCTTCACCAGGGTCAATACTTCCCTAAATGGTGAAAACTCACTCCCATATACAGACTTCTGGGATGTGATTATGAGTTAACCCAGGGGTCAAAAAACTTTTTCAGCAGAGAGCAGTCCACTGTCCCTCAGACCTTGTGGGGGGCCGGACTATATTTTGGAGAAAAAAATGAACGAATTCCTATGCCTCACAAATAAGGCTGATGTTCAGTGGTCTCTGGGTACTCAGGTACTAATAACACTACTGTGTTAATGCAGACTTAAACGTATGTTGATGGCCTTTCGTTTAACACTAAGATAGACATATTGTCTTCCTTAAAATTGAATGTATCTGCCCATGAGAGATAAAATCTGTTCCCTTTTACACTCATCCTCCATGGTTCCATGGATCTCTGGGGGGCTATTCAAGTGCAATAAGTTTGAAGATGGTGGCAGTTTATCCCCAAACCAGAAGCAGTCAGGTTTAAGCATGGAGAGTTTTTCTAATGTCAGTGGAGCTATGGAGCCACCACACATGTTGGACGGTATACATATTATATCAGGGGTCAGCAAACTTTTTCAGCAGGGGGCCAGTCCACTATCCCTCAGACTTTGTGGGGGCCCGGATTATATTTTGGAGAAAAAAATGAACGAATTCCTATGCCTCACAAATAACCCAAAGATGCATTTTAAATAAAAGGACACATTCTACTTGTGTAAAAACACGCTGATTCCCAGACCGTCCGTGGGCTGGATTTAGAAGGCGATTGGGCCGTATCTGGCCCCCGGGTCTTAGTTTTCCTACCCATGCGTTAACCACTTATACTTCCAGCTGGGCACAAAATGGGGTGCAAAGGTGTATGTGGAATATATCTGGAAACAATGGTTCCTCTGGGATACCCCTATTCATGCAAATTGTAATGGTTAGATTCCTCAGTAATTCCACAATGAATTTGTGTGAAGTGATGCTTTGGTATAACCCAGTATGTGCAAGTGTTGCCTTCTGAGAATAACAATCACATTAATTACACTCAGCATTCTGGTGCATTCAAAATTATTTCTGGGACTTGACAATGGAACAGAAGTGTCACTAGAACACCGGCTCATATCTTGACACCAGGCTGCAGTGGGTCCTTTTAGGATCTCCAAAAAGCAACTGGCAATTTTGCGGAATTGCTTATGAATTAAAAATGATGTGCATGCATGTAGACACAGGCAGTTGCTTGATCTGAAGAACCAGCTCGGAGATCCATTTCATATAGGTCTCTAGAGTTTGGATCTTCTCTGAATTTGATATGGATGCCATACAACTCCCATGGTTTTCCTCTTCAGTGGGTACCCTCTCTGTGCATGTATGGCAGCATCTAAGGCCAACGTTCTGCCGAATATGCACCTTTTCATATCCAATCTTGCCTAATGTATATACAGTATATACAGCAGTACCTCCGGTTACGTAACCTTCTGGTTACGTAAACTTCAGGATGCGAAAGTGGCAAACCCAGAAGTATTTGACCGGGTTTCGCCATGTGCGCATGTGCAGAAGCGGTCCTCAGGTTGTGGAAATCTTAGGATCCAGACAGACCTCTGGAACAGATCCTGTCTGCAATTGGAAGTACCACTGTATATATTTGTAAGCAATTTCCCCAATATAATGCCTTTTCGCATGCTATTTTCACCAGTCCCTGTAGTTTTACAGTGGTGCCCCGCAAGACGAACGCCTTGCAAGACGAAAAACTCGCTAGACGAAAGGGTTTTGCGTTATTTGAGTCGTTCCGCAAGACGAATTTCCCTATGGGCTTGCTTCGCAAGACGAAACGTCTTGCGAGTTCTTGCGAGTTTGTTTCCTTTTTCTTAAAGCCGCTAAGCCGCTAAACTGTTAAAAGCCGCTAAGCCGTTAATACCCGCTAAGCCGCTAATAGCCGCTAAGCCGCTAATAGCCGTGCTTCGCAAGACGAAAAAACCGCAAGACGAAGAGACTCGCGGAACGGATTAATTTCGTCTTGCGAGGCACCACTGTATGCACATTTCTGCACCTAATCTGGAGAAGTTCAGTTTTCGAAGGAGAGAAATTGTTTCGAGAAGTGCAGAAGTGAACGAAATCGAATTTCTTCCACACCCTTAATCAGCGCACACAGGTGCATTGAGATGGAGCCAGCATGCACAGACTGAAATCCCTTACACAAGTTGGGAATGCACTGTTACAGAAGAGTGCCTGAGCAATGCTCTAGAGAAAGAGGTGCAAGAAGCTCCAATACAGGCAAAACACATAGGCCACATAGACAACTTGGAAACACTGGCCTGCGAGCACTCCAGTTGGAGAACAGCTTTTTCCAAAGGTGTCATGGACTTTGAAGACACTTGAACTCAGGACGCAAGGGAGAAACGTGCTAAGAGGAAGGCACGCTTGGCAAACCCTCACCATGATCAACTCCTACCTGGAAACCAATGTCCCCACTGTGGAAGGACGTGTGGATCCAGAATTGTCCTCCACTGTCACTTATGGACTCACTGTTAAAACTGTGTTCATGGAAGACAATCTTACTCGGCTACGAGTGATCGCCAAAGAAGAAGACATTGAAAACACTATGATACCACTTTAAACAGTCATGGCTTCCCCCCAAAGAATTATGGGAGCTGTCATTTGTTATAGGTACTGAGAGCTGCTAGGAGGCCCCTGTTCCCCTCACAGAGCTACAATTTTTAGTGTTCTCTGTGAAGAGGGATTGAGATTTAAACCACTCTGGGAATTGTAGTTCTGGGAGGGGAAAGAAGTGTTTCCTAACAGCTCTTAGCACCCTTAACAAACTACAGATCCTGGGATTCTTTGGCAGAAGCCATGACTGTTTAAAGTGGTAATGTGGCACTTTCAATGTGTGAGCGTGGCCTTAGAAAAAGGTTCACAGAGAGAAAGAGAGTTAAGCATCCAGGAGAAATAAAATTCTGAAGGGATGGATCTTACCAATAGTTCTCCGTTTCAATGATCCATCAAGTTAACCTTCTTGCCTTTCAAGAACCTTTCCTCAGCTATAGCATTGCTAAGTGAGGATTTTTTAAGCGCCAGTTCCCACAAATCATCCTGGCTGGTTACTTGGCTAAGTTGGAAGAAGGTTGACAGCTCTGACGAAATACTTCTGTGAACAAAATTCATTGGGGAAGGAGTTGAAACCATCTGTCCAAATGTAATCAATGTCTGTCAGGCAGCCATAGTCCCCCCTTCCTTTCCTTTTTTTTTGCAGTTGTCATTTGGATTGCTAGAGTGTAGGGGTGGGGGTGGGGGGGTGTGCCTACAGCTTTTCCACAGCAGTAAAAGTGACTTAAAAAAAAAGCCTACCAAAATACAGTGGTACCTCGGGTTACAGATGCTTCAGGATATAGATGCTTTGGGTTACAAGCTCTGCTAACCAGGAAGTGGTTGCTCCAGGTTAAGAACATTGCCCCAGGATAAGAATGGAAATCGTGCACCAGCAGCGCTGCAGCAGCAGGAGAACAGACCTCTGGAACGAATTAAGTTCTTAACCCGAGGTACCACTTTATATGGACTATATCAGGGCCCAAACCCTTCAATTCTCCTCAATTTTGCAAAAAAAGAAGCAGGGTTTCCCTGCACTTAGGAAACGGGGGGGGGGGGGGACGACACAGGTCCAGCCCTCCCAAATGGCAGCAGCAAGATGACAAAATAAAACATAAAAATAAATCCTGCCCCTATGGCAGTGGATTTGCCAGCTCCTTGAAAAATAAGTGAAATTGCCCTCCGTTTGGAGACTAGTTTTGTGTTCCCCAGAGAAAATCACAGAAAATATTTGGTGATGTTTGTGCTGGCCCTCAACTGCATGCAATGTCATGCCTGAGCACATATGCACCATGCAGGAGTACATTATGACAAGCCCACCCCTTAGCCATGCCCCCAAGGAAGATCTCTAGCCATCCTGTTCTATTTTGATGTGAGCACATGCTCACACAATGGCATTCCACGACACAACACTCAGTTCATTAGCATCAGCATTATTCTATGCATAGCAACCTGGGAGCACTCTCCGTTGAAGTCTTGTTTTGAACTCTTCAACCCCCGCCATGGCTTTCAGGGAACTGCATACCCTCCAAGTGTCCCGATTTTCCAGAGACAGCCCCGGAATTATGAAAGCCATCCTGGCTTCTGATTTGATCCCAGAATGTCCCTATTCTCCCAGCCTGCACTGCTGCTGTCAAGATTGGAGAGGAGGGTGGGCCAGTGCTTGTTCTGAGCGGCTGCAACAGCTATGGCGGCTCTGAGGGAGCACCCTGTTCCATGGCCTCTCCAGGGAGGGGGGAGGAAAAGAGGCTGCCGTCACTGAGACAGCCTCACAGGAAGCACTGGGTGGGAAGAAAAGGAGAATGGAGCAGAGAGCCAGAAGTCTTGATTATTATTATTATTTCAATTTTAAAAAATGCTTTGTGCATCTGCACCTAATCTTGCCCCTTTCTAAAAGTTACAAAGTGGGATGTGTATTTTCTTAAGTCTACCAAGGAATAAAATAAAGTAAGGGGTTTTCTCAGGATGCAGAAGGCGTCCTTATTGTGTCCCGTTGGTATCGTGGTGGTGGAACTTGCCTTCTTTTTGATAGGAAATGCTCTTCAGGAGGAGTGAGCAATGTCCCTATTTTCATCTGAGGAATGTTGGGAGGTATGGAACTGTTGTTTGCTAAAGGTGCTGAGAGTTGTTAGGAGACCCTTAACAAACTCCAGTTCCCAGGGTTCTTTGGGGGAAACCCTGACCATTGAGGTGGTATAAGAGTGTTTAAAATGTATATTGTCAACATGACCCAGGTTTGTTGCTGCCACTGGGCTTGGCTTTTTTTGTGGGGGCACTTAAGAATCCCCAAATGCCCTGGCAACTCTTCCACAGCAACGGCGTCATTTTATGGAATATTAACTGTATGTTGCAGCATATTAATATTGCACAGTTTGAAGCGACTGGAAGCATAAGAACTGATTCCTTTTGGAACAAATCATTCTCCAGACCCATAACAATATTATTCAAACTTTTACTAGCAGAACTCTTTAAAATAAAACAGAATACATCAAATGATATGTCCAGAACATCCATGCAATGTCATGTGCTGTCCTGCACAGGCTTAGCACCTTACAAAATATAAAATAATCCAAATAATATAAAATAATATAAAATAATCCAAACAGACTTAAAAGCAAAGGCCTCTCTGTCTCCCTCCGCAGTCTGCATTCCAGCCTTCAGGCTGTTTACTCTCCCAGGCTGTTTACATCTTCACTCCATGGAGTTTGGGAGAAAAGACTCAAAGGCAACTCCCTTCAGAATGGAGATTTGCAACCCAACACCTCTCACGTGATCTAAGGTTACAACACTCACATGTTAGTTACCAAAGAAACAACAACCAGTTAGTTGATCATTAACTTAGTAAGAGTTCAAAGTGTTCTTCTTAGCTTTAATGTAGTCCCGTGGGGGAAACCCCACGTTAAACCTCCTGCAATCTACCTTTAGCCATTTTTCATTTCTGTGACAATTAAACCATTGCACTGCACACATGTAAACAGTGTGGGGGGGGGCAGAGAAAATACACAATGCGTGCAGCATTGTTTTCTGCTTCTTTGCCTGCTGCCTGCTGTTTTGATCTGGCCTGCCTCATATGCCTGTGAGTTGCATGCAGAGAAGAATGTCCCCAGCATGGCGAAAAAATTCCTTCCCGTGCCCAAAGAAAAGATGACTGTGATTCTCATCTGCTAAGAAACGCCTGGAAGAAAAGCAGAGGAAACTTTCAGGCATGGTTAAGTCTGCGCTGTGTCTGTAAGTGAGAAGGGGAACTCTGGAGCAGAACAAATGGAGCTTCCCAGCATGTCAGGCCAGCAGGCAGCTCCTGGATATGTTCTCCTTTTTGCTGGGAATAAAAGCTTTCCTAGGTGGAGATCGAGCAATTCTAAATATTTCATGCCTCCTTTTCACACACGTGCACACATGACAGCAGAGAAATTTCCGTCCAAGTGTTTGGGTGGCCCTTCCTTTGCCTGAGTAATGAAATTCCGATTCATCTCACTAGGAATGCTCTGCTGTATTTGGCAGCGCATATTTGGAAATTATTTTGAGGTTGGCTGTGGTTACTGCAATTAAAGCTGCCTCAAGAGTAGGCAGACATTGCAGGCTTAATGCTGGTTTCATGGCACCTTAACTGTCATGTCAGCTTTACCCAAGGAATCCTGAGCATTGGAGTTTGCCGAGGGGTTGAGAATTTCCCGTTATTATTTATTTTACAGATTTAGAAGCTGCTTCACAGGCAAATGCTGTTGAAGATGTGTACAATAAGATAAAACAAAACCATTCCTATAATTGTACAGACCTGCTCCCTGCTGCAAGGCCTGTTTCCACCTGACATGGGGGTGGAGCCCAGACTCACCTTGAACAGCCCAAAGAGGCTCTTGGGAGGCCGGAGGGACATTGCTGGAACAGCTCTTCGGTTGGGGCAACTGGCTAAAATATTTTACAGTGTTTCAAATGGTTTTAATTTTGGTTCATTTGTTTTGCTTTTGTTGGGTTGGTGTTAGTTAAATGTTTAGTTGGGGTTGGCAGTTATTTTAATTTGGGTATAACTGTAAGGTGATTATTATTATTATTAGTTCCTATTGATTTGTTGGTTTATTTATAGTGAGTATCAGTGCTTTTTTTCTGGGGGCATGATGGGGTACACGTACCCCTAAACATTTTGTGTTGCCCCGACCGACAGACCAAAATGCCAGGAGTAGCAACGTGGACAGGAGCTCCTGGGGAAACCCCGCCAAATGGGCGGGGTAGAAATAATAAATAATAATAAGAATTTTAAAAAGTCAGTGCCTGCTTTTGTTATATTTATACATATAGCATATCATTTCATCCTTTGTTGAAACGTATGATCCATTCTCTGCAGAACCTCAGAATTTAGGATATTATAGTAGTGGATCTAATGGGCCATCTCTCTTGCTTAGGCATGCACCACACTTGTACAGTAGAGTGGTAAAGACCTTGGTAAGTTCGGTGATAACAGGGGGACGTCTCCATGGGTTATGCTTACTGAATGTGCACAGAAAAACTGAATTGGGGGGCGGGGGGGAGGAACTTGAGAAGGAAGCGCTGAAAAGGTTTTCAGCAAATCCAAGAAATCTTGTATTAGTTTCTTTTTTTTTAAATATAAGATGAAACAAGGAGTGTTCTTTGTAATTTTGCAAAATAGACTTGTTAACCACATGAAAGATACTCCCTGGTGTTACTTTTTTATGTAACTTCCTCGTTTACAAATGACTGAAGATTCTGACAGATTTTTCTGAGCGCTTGGGGTCAAAAGAAAGTAACTTCAAACAACTGTTGCTGAGACATTTCTTTCCGAATCTGCTAGACCAGACATGTTCAACCAGTTGACTGCGATCGACAGGTAGACTGTCGGGGTGTTCCCGGTCTATCGCGGGATTTAAAAAAGTGATTGCCTAGGTTGATCACGCCTAGCCCTGCCCCCAGCGGTATTTCTCATTGATGCCGCTGCTGCTGCTGTGAAAGCTTTTGTTCCCTGAACCTGCATCAGAGTTGGAGAAGGAGGGAGTGTGGCGGAGTGTTGGCTGAGTGATTTTATGCAACATCCCCGAAAAAGCTCGACAACTCCGGGTACTTCCCCCCACAAAAAAGCTCCACAAGTCTGGGCAATCCTCCCCAAAACAGCCTGACAACTCTTTGTAATGACAATGGTTAGCTCACTGCCAGTTTTATTATACAGTCATACCTCAGGTTACAGACACTTCAGGTTGCGTTTTTTTGGGTTATGGACGTGCCGAAACCTGGAAGTACCAGAACGGGTTACTTCTGGGTTTCGGCGGTCGCGCACGCGCAGAAGGGCTAAATCGCACTTTGCGCATGCGCAGAAGCGCCGAACCGCAACCTGCGTGTGCGCAGACATGGCGCTGTGGGTTGCGAACATGCCTCCCGCATGGATCACGTTCGCAACCTGAGCGTCCACTGTACTGGAAGTAGATCGCAGTCTCTAGAGAGTTGGACGTGCCTGTGCTAGACAGAGCCAGACCGAGAATGATGACAGGTGGGTGTCTTGCCCCCCCCCCGGTAAATCCTGGCTATGCCCATAGCCACAGGATCTGGTTGGCCCCTGGGAGAACAGGGTGCTGGAGTAGATGGACCACTGGTCTGATCCAGTAGGTTTCCCCTATGTTCTTATGCCATTACAGTCGTACCTTGGTTCTCGAACAGAATGTGTTGCGGGAGTCTGTTCGATTCCCAAAACTGTTTGAAAATCAAAGCATGGCTTCTGATTTTCCAACCAGAAGCCACGGAAGTCATGCCAGACGATTGGCTTCTGAAAATCGTTCAAAAACCGGAACACTCACTTCCTGGTTTTGATCGTTTGGGAGCTGAAACGTACGAGTTCCAAGGTGTTTGGCAACCAAGGTACGACTGTATATTCTTTTGGGATTTGTCATAACAAAGAGTTAAAATTTTAATTAAAGCCCAATGTGGCATAGGAATCTGATATTTCACAACACTCCAGGAAGTAGGTGTGTGTGTTTAGTGTTTCATGACAATTAACTTTTTTCTCTTAATCAATATCCCTGTTCTGTAATTAGGTGCAAAAGAGAATGACACTTAATAGAAAGGTCAAGTGTTCCCACCATAACATACTTCGAAGCTGAGAAGCTAGTTTTCAGAAATAACCCAAACAAGGTACTTAGCAGTCTGGCAGTACTCTGGCTTTATTGGACAGCACATCTTCATTGCAGGAACAAAACTTGATCAATGAGCTCTCGAATGAGAGTCTGTTGAAAAACATCCGGTAGGCGTACTTGGCTTCCCCTCCATAATTTGAACAGCCCTGAGCTTAATGGCCTTAACTCCTGGACTACAAACAGCAAGGCAGAATGCTGGGAGTGTGTGGTTTGTGTTGGATCTTTCATTCCTCTGTGATATATGGATGTTGGCTCTTTAGCAGGGATACTTTATTTTGGCTGAACCCCCCTTACGGTCTCCATTACCAGCAAAGCAACATCCATCATGGCCGTGGAGTACAACTGTTTCATCTTGTGGTCCAGCTTATTTCCGGACACCGTTTTAGTGTTCCATTCCCCAGGACTTAAAAAAACAAAACAAAACAAGCTGATGTTGAAGCCATCTCAAACTGTTTCACGACTGCTGTCTTAGTGCAGCAAAAAACACTCCCATATTTCCATATTTTGCAGAGCAGTGGAGCAGTACCACATCTAAGGTGAGCCTTGGATCTCACTGTCAGGATAGAGAAAGTTGTCACCATCTGAGGTGATGTGAAGTGGGAACTGGAATCCATGTCCACCACACCTGCAATTCTCTGAATTTTCTTGGCCACTCTTGGGTTGGTGTCATGGGCTCTAGTGCCAGTGTCAATATGGCTGGAGTTGCATGGTTGTGGAAAGGAGGACAACTTTCATTGTGCCTGACCATTGGCCATGCTGGCTGGCGCTGCTGGGAGTTGTACTCTGCCACATGTGGAGGATACCACATTGGCTACCCTTGCCCTATGTGCTTATGCATTTAGAACATCTCTTTCTGTGGCCCACCAAGTAGCTGAATGTACTGATTAAAGATAAAGATAAAGGTACCCCTGACAGTTAAGTCCAGTCGCGAATGACTGGGGTTGCGGCACTCAACTCGCTTTACTGGCCGAGGGAGCCAACATTTGTCCACAGACAGTTTTTCCAGGTCATCTGGCGAACCAGAGCAGTGCATGGAAACACGCTTTACCTTCCCGCTGGAACGGTACCTATTTATCTACTTGCACTTTGATGTGCTTTCAAACTGCTAGGTTGGCAGGAGCTGGGACTGAGCAATGTGAGCTCACCCCGTTGCAGGGATTCAAACCGCCGACCTTCCGATCAGCAAGCCCAAGAGGTTCAGTGGTTTAGACCACAGCGCCACCCGCGTCCCTGAGTATGAACGTTAAACACACAATGCACTTTGCTTTCAAAACAACAACAGCAAGAGGAGATTGTCTTGAATGGATGAGCAAGCTATAATTAATTTGAGACACTTGTTTAAAAGCAACGGCTGTTTTCGACGTGCCCAATTTGTGCACGACTACACATATGTGTAACATGCCCAACCTGGAATTGACCTGAAAATGTCACAAGCGGGGTGGGGAATGGGGTGTTTTCAGGCTTTTCCAATGGTGTTTCAAATATACATGATTTCACTTAAATGTGTGGCTCCTCGGAATGCAACCCCAATGTAAATTGGGAGTTGCCTGTATTTTGTTTATAAAGGGCCACAAAACCTTTTCATAGAACCAGAGAATCATAGAGTTGAGCTACATCCCGAGGGTCACCTAGACCAGGCATAGGCAAACTCGGCCCTCCAGATGTTTTGGGACTACAACTCCCATCATCCCTAGCTAACAGGACCAGTGGTCAGGGATGATGGGAATTATACTCTCAAAAACATTCTCCATTGTCCCCTGAAAAACCTTTCCAGAAGAAAAGAAATTCAGAAGCCATGTTATTGAGCTTCTATGAAAGCTGCTCTAGTGCAGTTCCCTCCTTCATTATTTCTCCTCCTCCTCCTTCTTCCTTCTCCTTCTCCTCCTCCCTCCTCCCTCTCCTTCACCTCCATTTGGGGTGTCAAAGCTGTGACTAATGGATAAGCAAGCTTGGTTGGTGTGTTAATCTTGTGAACCCCTCTGAACTGTGCTCAGGTTCCGTAAAAGTGTAAATATCCAGCATTGTGTGAATGGGAGGCAGTCTGCTGACCTTCATTCCAGAGAAACCAAACCTGATAAGAGCCGAAACCTTTGGAATCTCTTGTTGCTCAGACACTGGGGTGCCGAGCAACCTCATCATCATTATTAATCCATCCTTCGCCCTCAGGTCCCAAGGCAGGTTACAACAGAAAAACACCATATTTAAAACAGTTTAAAAACAGTTTAAAATAAATGCGCATGAAGGGAGACCTTCCTGGCCACCTGGAACACATGTTGTGGATTCTCCAGATCCACAGCAACATTCCCTCCACTTCACCAGAGTTGTGTGGAAAGGAGACACTTCTCATGTCCCCCAAGCAGATCTGTGTCATAGTGGTTGTGTGGCAAGACCCTCAAGCCGACCCCCCCCCCCATTAGGGTAAATAAATTCACACAGACACAGATATTTTGTTTAAGGTTTTTGGGCAAAAATTTGGCCACAACTTTATTGATTACAGGAATTAGAGCAGTATTGGCTTAGACATTGGCAAGACTATATCTGACTTCTGCCCACTTTGCAGGAAGTCTGTAAGGGTAAACCACCCAAAGGGAAACTGCTTTGGGGGAACCCGCCTGCATCTCCCCTGGTGTTCCCAGAGGCCTGGCATGGCCCTCACTCTTCAAGAGGACTTCGGACAGGATCCAGGCCCCGGCTTCCTTTAACGGGATACCCTTGAAACTGGAGGGGCAGGCGATGGCCGACCTCCCCATCCCCATTCACCATAAGCCAATGCCAAACGCCAAACCTTGCCAAGTTGTGAGATTGCTAAGAGGTAGGCAAAAACCAAGTGGCCCGTGCCAATTTGCCAAATAGAAAAAATTCCTACCCGGCCCCCGACTCAAGCTGGGCCACCAACCAAAGTCCAAAGCAAGGCCAAAGGATCTAAATTAAAAGGAGGGTGGGTGGGTGTTTGGAAACGCAAAGCAGGAGCCTGGCACACGTCATGTTGCCGCTTTTATACTTTCCCCCACTATCACTCTTTGGCATGATTGGGCGATAGCCCTGGGTGATTGAGGTGCCACCCCGGCGTGAAGGCGATAGCTCCACCCATGCCAGGGTGGGGAGAACCAGGTGGAGAGCCTGCCCGCAACCATCTATTAAGATGATCCCATTTGCATGTCGAGGTCCCCCAAGCCACCCCTAAATAATTCACAATTCACACGGAATTTTTGTTTAAGGTTTTTGGCATAATTTTGGTCACAACTTTATTAAAATACATAAATGTGAGTGGTTGCTTAGGCATTGGTTCCAACTATCTGTCCCCCACCCCAGAACACAACTGACTTCTGGATTCCAGTGAAAGCCAGTAAGGGAAAACAATATTGGGGGGAGCATGGAGCCAGACACCAGACCCTCACCTCTCCTCGCATGCTCCCAGGGGCTTGCGCGGCCCAAGCCCCATTCAGGGGTATGGACGAAAGAATGGCAAGCCCCTGGATTCCTTTAACGGAATTCCCTTGCAGCAGCAGCATTGGAGGGACAGGCACCGCCAATCCTTACCCCTCCACCAACCAATTTTTTAACCAATGCCTAACCGCAACCTTACAAGTTGTGATGATTTGCTACGCAGTAGGCAAAAACCAAATGGCACCAGCCAATCAGCCAAATGGACAAAATTCCTACCAGGCCCCTGCCCCAAAAGCAGACAACCCCATGACAGGCATAGCAAGGTCAACGCAATAGCCCTAGATTAGGAAGGGTGGGCGGGTGATCCAATGCACGCAGCAAAAGAGCCCAGTCAGTGCTGCGTGACTTGATTTTATAAACTTTGGTCTGTCCCCCTAAATGGCAACACCAAAATTTGCCCAGTAACCCAACTGCCCAATCACTGTGGATGGTCATCCATACTAACCCACCCAGCAACAGAGGAGTGGCCTGTCAGACCCCACCGCAACACGTGCTCTCTATGAAGGAGAACACGCTTTCTCACACATGAGAAGGGGTACCAAGGAGGGGAGTCCTTGACTCTTTTTGTCGCCCTCTGAAATCTTTCTGTCCTCCTTCCCAGCAAACAACATCTGCGGGTACCAGCTAATTTCTCTTACCACACGATTTTGGGAGGATGATGGCTGGCTGGGAGGTTGCTCAGAGAAGGAGTTGTACGTGCCATCGCATTTCTGCAGCAGAAACCATGTTATTTGGGCAGAAGTGAAGGGAGGGGGAGGGTAAGAAAATTAGGCTGAAAACATATCGAGACCATGCTGTGTGTTTACTGAGAAGAGGATGACTGAAGCAAGAGGATGGCAAGCAAATTGGTCCCCTTTTAAAATGTTGTTGAATTTTACTTTTGTAAGTAAAACAACGGCACTTTAAATTTTCTGCCTCACTTCATTTTCATTTTCTAGTACTTTGTAACTGGTCCTCCTTCACTCTTCCTCATTCCCTACTGTGTAGCAGAACTAATCAGTACTGAAGCAGACTTCACCAATTAATTGAAGAAAACACTTGTCTTCTTTTCTGACTGCGCACAAAACCCCAGGACCTATTTTATCAGTTTATACAGGTTTGCTGCCTGACTGCATCTTCAAGAAACAAAAAAACAAAACAAAAATGCCTATAAACTTTTATTCAGCTCCAAATGTAAAAGGAAGCTTTATTGTAAAATATTTATTCTAATGCATATTAGTATTTTGTGACTTTCTTCTTCTTTTCTTCCTCGCATTTTCTCTCACTTTTAGCTTCATTCTTCAGCCGGCTCTTAAATTTATTCTCCCAAACCCCTGGCATTTTATTGCCGTAATCACAGCGAGGCCAAGCCGTTTAACTTGGCAAAACTTCATCTGAGAAAACTACAGATCCTTTTCTTTAGGGAAGACTTTTCTCCCTCTCTCTCACAGAATTTAATGAGAACATAATTTAGCTCTCTTTGATGGCATGGTGGCAACTGCTTTTTAAATAGTTTACATTTTTGTTTGGTTAGAAAGGCCATGTTAGAAGCTTAGAAAAGCTTCAGGGAGAGTCAAAAATGCTGCCACCAACCTGTAACGTGGCCTGACTTCAGCTTCTGTTGGGAACATACAAAACTTTTTTATTGGCAATGGAGAGGACTAGGGAGTCAGTGTTAAGTATAATGATTTGATTCACACAGAAATGAAAAATATATTAATGAAAATGGATTAATGAAAATAGAAAATGGCTAAATGTGTTTTGCTAGCACTGGAGTTTCCCCACAATGAGCACTTACACTTTACATTGTGGGTGCCCTTTGTAGGATCGTGCGTGGTGCTACAGTTCCCAGGGAGCTTACTGGCAAACAGGGGCTGGCTTGCCTCTCAGTGTTAATTTTTGGAGGTTCACGCACAACCTCAGAAATCAAGTTTCTTGCTGGGAGGTAACTATCAATGATGGGCGGTGAGAAACGCCTTTTTAATTCTCTATTTGAAAATAATCAAAGTGTGTGTGTGTGTTGGGGTAAATTTCGGTGACATTCCTGTGAGTTGGGTACAGGATTTGGGGTGTTCTTGAAGTAGAAATGCGTGGTTCAGACTATCCCCATGGTGAGTTTGTTTGAGGAGAAAAATGGAGATAATTTCACACCAGAGTGAGAGAGTACACTAAGACAACAATCTTACCCAGAAGCAAGAACATTTAGTACTTCTCTGGATTTTCTACCTTAATAGCACGTTCTGTGAAGGAACTTAGGGAAATGGATTTGCCAATAACTAGCAATATCGAATTTCCTCTGCTTTTTTTTTATCTTGCAATGGAAGAAAAGACATAGCAAAAGAAAAGAAAAACCTGAAACCCAACAACAGCCATGAACTATTACCACACTTTCATAGGGTTGCTAGTTAACAAAACAGACACTTGACATCTTTGTGTCTTCTGATTCTCTCCTGTTGTGCTTAATTGGGACATTGGCCAACCTTTCCTTAACAGTTGGTAATTTGTAGATAGGACCTTAGGCAAGGCCAGTCCTCTCCTTAGGTAGAGTGAGGCAAGCACTTTAGATAATAGATGCTGGGGGGCAGCAGTGGCAAACTTCTTAGCTGTTCCTCCTGAGCCCCCTGGCCACTCTCCTCTTTGGAAGACTGGAGCTGTGTGTGCTAGTGTCCCATCATATGGTACAAAATACCAGTGTACTGGAAGAAGCAAAGATCAACAGTGCTGAAGCAGTGATTCTTCAACATCAACTTCATTGGACTGGACATGTTGTGTGGATGCCTGATCATCGTCTTCCAAAGCAACTACTCTATTCCCAACTTAAAAATGGAAAGCGCCATGCTGGTGGTCAACAAAAGAGGTTTAAAGACTGTCTCAAGGCAAATCTAAAAAAATGTAGTATAAACACTAACAACTGGGAAACACTGGCCTGTGAGTGTTCCAATTGTAGAACAGCCTTTACCAAAGGTGTCATGGGCTTTGAAGACACTCAAACTCAGGATACAAGGGAGAAACATGCTAAGGGGAAGGCACGCTTGGCAAATCCACACCGTGATCAACTCCTGCCCGAAAACCAATGTCCCCACTGTGGAAGGATGTGTGGATCCAGAATTGGCCTCCACAGTCACTTACGGACTCATAGTTAAAACTGTGTTTATGGAAGACAATCTTACTCAGCTATGAGTGATCGCCAAAGAAGAAGAAGAAGAAGAAGAAGAAGAAGAAGAAGAAAAAGAAGAAGAAGAAGGTGGTACAAAATGGACATCAATGCCTTTTTACATCCCTAGCATTCAGCATCAATCAACTTTGGGTGCACCTTCAAAGGAGATTTTGCAACCACCAACCAGTCTGTTGGGAGCAACCGTTGTGGCTTCAAAAAGCTCTGAATGAAACAATTTCCCCTCTGCAGGTGTCTGCAGAGAGAGACAAAAAGCTCTGTTTGGAGCAGCTGCTTTGAATCTGAAGCGCTCGCTCCAAAAGGAGCATTTCCCTGACCTACAGAGAAAGAAATACTCAGTTTGAAGTGAGTTGCTGGGGAGGAAGCGATCATCCTTGGGACACTCCCCAATGCAGCCTCCCTGCCAGTACTGAGAGGAAGCCCTGTTTGCAAATTAAAAACCACCAGTTCATCTTAAGCTCCAGGGTGTTCCTTCACCATTGCGTCTGTAGCTGTCTCATGCCATATGATGTCAAGTGTGGGGCAGGTAGGCGTGGTTTCTGATGAATGGTCTTGGGGGCCGAAGTGGGATCTGTGGTGGACCTAATCAGGTCTGCTGCAGGCCAGAGAGGTTTCCCCACCAATGGCATGGGCAATGCTGACCTAGATGCACTGATGATCTGACTCAGTATACAGCAGTTTTCTGAGTTACTTCTCTCTTCTATTTTCCTTCCCATAATCTGAGATCCCATATTTTTTGTTATAAGTTTTATTAGCAGCCCAGGTCACAAATCAGAATATCTTTAAATATCTATATATCTATATCTATATATTTTTAAATTAAATTTTCTGTTTTACAATTTAGAATATTCATTTAAACTACCTTAAACTACCTTAAAATATGACTTCCCCTTTTCTCTTTCCATGGCTCCTTTTGCCATTATTACATCCATCAAAACTTATTTACATTTATCTTAATGCTGTCAACGTTTTCAAGTGTACATAATTTCCCTCCATATATTCAATGAACATTTCCCAGTCTTCTTTAAATGTATGTTCTTCTTGTTCTCTTATATGTTAGGTCTGCAAGCTGTGAATATTCCATCGGTTTAAGTTGCTATTCTTCTTTAATTGGGACCTCACTTGTTTTCTATTTTTGGGCTGACAAAACATGGGCTCAGTAATGGCATGCATAAATAACCCTTTTTGACACCTGGGAATTTTAGTCTGAATTATCCTGGAATATCTTGAAATACCTAAATATCTTCATATCTGAACAAAGGTGCAACTCTCCAAAAGGTCTGTTTTTCACAGCTGATGGGCCACAGAGCTTCACTGATCAGTGTGGGATGGCCATCCATGTAGATCTGCATCTTCAACATCAACTTCGTTGGACTGGTCATGTTGTGCGGATGCCTGATTATCATCTTCCAAAGCAACTACTCTATTCCCAACTTAACAATGGGAAGCGTAATGCTGGTGGTCACCAAAAGAGGTTTAAAGACTCTCTCAAGGCAAATCTTAAAAAAAGGTGTTATAAACATTGGCAACAGGGAAATGCTGGCCCTTGAGCGTTCCAGCTGGAGAACAGCCTTTACCAAAGGTGTCATGGACTTTGAAGACACTCAAACTCAGGATGAAAGGGAGAAATGTGCTAAGAGGAAGGCACGCTTGGCAAACCCTCACTGTGATCAGCTTCTACCTGGCAACCTATGTCCCCACTGTGGAAGGATGTGTGGATCCAGAATTGGCCTCCACAGTCACTTACGGACTCACTCTTAAAACCGTCTTCATGGAAGACAATCTTACTTGGCTACGAGTGATCGCCAAAGAAGAAGAAGAGCTTCACTGAGCAGCGTGGGATGGCCACCCACTTGCATCTTGTGATGTACCCATACATCCCATGACCGACCCTGTCATAACCCAGCCTTCCACCAGGAGGCTGGAAGGGATACACACCCAATGCCTAAGCCAAATCCTACCTAGATCTGGAATCAATAAAGATGTGGCCAATTTCAAATCCAAGAACGTTGTTCTTGCCCAGTTTGTTCACCTTCATAGGCTACGTCTTGCTCCCAAGGGAAGGGGACACAGTGAGTGGAACCACAATGCATTCAGAAACTCCGGTTTACCTGAATGCAATAAAGCTGGGGTGGGAGTGGGGTGTTCATGACCCTCCAGATGTTGCCTGGACTGCATTTTCCATTATCTCTGACAACTGACCAAACTGGCTGTGGTTGACATCTGCAGGTGTCAGGAATGAGACAGCTCTCAGTGAAGGTTAGCAGCAGGCTGCAGAAAGCAGCCAAGGGCAGAGAAGCTTAGGGGTTAAACAGGCTGAACAGCAGCCTGCTCCGTCTCCTCCACCCCTAGGAATGCCTCTTGCCCAGGGAATGACTGATAATGGGAACAGAGCCAAAGCTCTCTGGAAGAGCGAACAGGTGAGAAAATACACAGTGACAGTTGGTCAGGAAAGGAGGAAGCTGGAGCTGAGCCAATCAGTCCCTGAAGTCGTCGGATGGGAGGGTTGTTAGACTACAACTCCCATCATCCCTAGCTAACAGGACCAGTGGTCAGGGATGATGGGAATTATACTCTCAAAAACATTCTCCATTGTCCCCTGAAAAACCTTTCCAGAAGAAAAGAAATTCAGAAGCCATGTTATTGAGCTTCTATGAAAGCTGCTCTAGTGCAGTTCCCTCCTTCATTATTTCTCCTCCTCCTCCTTCTTCCTTCTCCTTCTCCTCCTCCCTCCTCCCTCTCCTTCACCTCCATTTGGGGTGTCAAAGCTGTGACTAATGGATAAGCAAGCTTGGTTGGTGTGTTAATCTTGTGAACCCCTCTGAACTGTGCTCAGGTTCCGTAAAAGTGTAAATATCCAGCATTGTGTGAATGGGAGGCAGTCTGCTGACCTTCATTCCAGAGAAACCAAACCTGATAAGAGCCGAAACCTTTGGAATCTCTTGTTGCTCAGACACTGGGGTGCCGAGCAACCTCATCATCATTATTAATCCATCCTTCGCCCTCAGGTCCCAAGGCAGGTTACAACAGAAAAACACCATATTTAAAACAGTTTAAAAACAGTTTAAAATAAATGCGCATGAAGGGAGACCTTCCTGGCCACCTGGAACACATGTTGTGGATTCTCCAGATCCACAGCAACATTCCCTCCACTTCACCAGAGTTGTGTGGAAAGGAGACACTTCTCATGTCCCCCAAGCAGATCTGTGTCATAGTGGTTGTGTGGCAAGACCCTCAAGCCGACCCCCCCCCCATTAGGGTAAATAAATTCACACAGACACAGATATTTTGTTTAAGGTTTTTGGGCAAAAATTTGGCCACAACTTTATTGATTACAGGAATTAGAGCAGTATTGGCTTAGACATTGGCAAGACTATATTCTAGACAACTCTAGAATATCTTTAAATATCTATATATCTATATCTATATATTTTTAAATTAAATTTTCTGTTTTACAATTTAGAATATTCATTTAAACTACCTTAAACTACCTTAAAATATGACTTCCCCTTTTCTCTTTCCATGGCTCCTTTTGCCATTATTACATCCATCAAAACTTATTTACATTTATCTTAATGCTGTCAACGTTTTCAAGTGTACATAATTTCCCTCCATATATTCAATGAACATTTCCCAGTCTTCTTTAAATGTATGTTCTTCTTGTTCTCTTATATGTTAGGTCTGCAAGCTGTGAATATTCCATCGGTTTAAGTTGCTATTCTTCTTTAATTGGGACCTCACTTGTTTTCTATTTTTGGGCTGACAAAACATGGGCTCAGTAATGGCATGCATAAATAACCCTTTTTGACACCTGGGAATTTTAGTCTGAATTATCCTGGAATATCTTGAAATACCTAAATATCTTCATATCTGAACAAAGGTGCAACTCTCCAAAAGGTCTGTTTTTCACAGCTGATGGGCCACAGAGCTTCACTGATCAGTGTGGGATGGCCATCCATGTAGATCTGCATCTTCAACATCAACTTCGTTGGACTGGTCATGTTGTGCGGATGCCTGATTATCATCTTCCAAAGCAACTACTCTATTCCCAACTTAACAATGGGAAGCGTAATGCTGGTGGTCACCAAAAGAGGTTTAAAGACTCTCTCAAGGCAAATCTTAAAAAAAGGTGTTATAAACATTGGCAACAGGGAAATGCTGGCCCTTGAGCGTTCCAGCTGGAGAACAGCCTTTACCAAAGGTGTCATGGACTTTGAAGACACTCAAACTCAGGATGAAAGGGAGAAATGTGCTAAGAGGAAGGCACGCTTGGCAAACCCTCACTGTGATCAGCTTCTACCTGGCAACCTATGTCCCCACTGTGGAAGGATGTGTGGATCCAGAATTGGCCTCCACAGTCACTTACGGACTCACTCTTAAAACCGTCTTCATGGAAGACAATCTTACTTGGCTACGAGTGATCGCCAAAGAAGAAGAAGAGCTTCACTGAGCAGCGTGGGATGGCCACCCACTTGCATCTTGTGATGTACCCATACATCCCATGACCGACCCTGTCATAACCCAGCCTTCCACCAGGAGGCTGGAAGGGATACACACCCAATGCCTAAGCCAAATCCTACCTAGATCTGGAATCAATAAAGATGTGGCCAATTTCAAATCCAAGAACGTTGTTCTTGCCCAGTTTGTTCACCTTCATAGGCTACGTCTTGCTCCCAAGGGAAGGGGACACAGTGAGTGGAACCACAATGCATTCAGAAACTCCGGTTTACCTGAATGCAATAAAGCTGGGGTGGGAGTGGGGTGTTCATGACCCTCCAGATGTTGCCTGGACTGCATTTTCCATTATCTCTGACAACTGACCAAACTGGCTGTGGTTGACATCTGCAGGTGTCAGGAATGAGACAGCTCTCAGTGAAGGTTAGCAGCAGGCTGCAGAAAGCAGCCAAGGGCAGAGAAGCTTAGGGGTTAAACAGGCTGAACAGCAGCCTGCTCCGTCTCCTCCACCCCTAGGAATGCCTCTTGCCCAGGGAATGACTGATAATGGGAACAGAGCCAAAGCTCTCTGGAAGAGCGAACAGGTGAGAAAATACACAGTGACAGTTGGTCAGGAAAGGAGGAAGCTGGAGCTGAGCCAATCAGTCCCTGAAGTCGTCGGATGGGAGGGTTGTTAGACAGGAAGCAAAACCAGTGGCGTAGTGTGGGGGGTGCAGGGGGGGCCCGGCCGCACCGGGCGCAACATCTGGGGGGGGCGCGCTCGCACTCGCAGCTCTCTCCCCCTACCTGGCTCACTCTCTCTCTCTCACTGCAGTGCTGGCTGTGCGAATCCGATCCGAGCCGCTGGGTCGCTGCCCACTGTGGAGGGGGTGGGTGCCAGGCGTGCCGGTGCGGAGAGAGAGCGAGGGACTATCTGGGGGAGGGACAGTGCAGCGGCCGCCCAGCGCAGCGCTGAACGCGGGAGAGAACCACACCAGACCAGCCCAGGCAGCAGCAAGAAGAAGCTGGCAGCGGCGGCAGGTTAGGGGTTAGGAGGCGCAAATTATTTGCCTTGCCCCGTGTTAGGGGGCGCAAATTACTTGCCTTGCCCCGGGTTAGGGGGTGCAAATTACTTGCCTTGCCCCGGGTGCTGACAACCCACGCTACGCCGCTGAGCAAAACAAAAGGCACAAAGGATGCCGGTTCAGTATATTCTGTAGAAACCGGAAGGAAAGTTCAGAAGGGTCATCAAGATTGATGATATCAGAGACTCGTTACAACCATCTGGAGTTATATGTTTGTTTTGGCAATAAATCCTCTTTTAAAATTATCTACACGTACTGTGTTACCAAGCTAAGAACCTGGACTCCTGACAGCAGGGCTGTGGGTTTCCCATTTACTGCACGACTTGACTCGACTTATTGCAACACTTGAGTGTAGGGCGGGTTGGGGAATTTCATAACTTGCTAAGCACTGTAGAAAGATGAAGCCCAAGTGGATTGGGCTTCTTCATATTCTTCACAACGTATGCGTGCAACTTGCAAACTTCATCTGCAGTGACATTCCTTGCCTGGAACTGAGGGTGAGACCCTATGAGGATTTCTGCTACTCTGTGATTGTTGAACTGAAAAAAGGAAGAGAGAGAGAGAGAGAGAGAGAGAGAGAGAGAGAGAGAAAGAGAGAAAGTGTGAGTCACTCACTGCTGCTTCTTGATTGGTCTATGGGAAATGATTGCTGGGTATTGCCTGCAGCAAACATATATACAGTATAAAGCATAAATAAGCATAAAGTGTAAATACAGATACTGGATCATAATGCTTGCCTCAAAGAAGAATCAAGCAATAAGAGATGTTTAATTCTTTTCTGGTTTAGATTAAAATGCAAGCTGAAGAAGAACTCTGTATACCTGAAGGAAGCATGTCCACCCTCATAGTTCAGCCCAGACACTGAGGTCTAACTCCGAAGGCCTTCTGGTGGTTCTCTCATTGTGAAAAGTGAAGTTAGAGGGAACCAGGCAGAGGGCCTTCTTGGTAGTCATGTCTACACTGTGGAATGCCCTCCCATCAGATATCAAGGAAATAAACAACTATCTCACTTTTAGAAGACATCTAAAGGTAGTCCTGTATAGAGAAGTTCTTAATGTTTGCTATTTTACTGTGCTTAATATTTTAATTTGCTGGAAGCCACCCAATTTATTGGTACCCAGTCAGAAGGATGGCATATTAGGGCTGCCATATTTCAAAAAGATTTTGCTTTTTTGCCTTGCTTAAGATCCAGGACAAATTTTCCCTGGGCGCCAGATGGCATAAAAATAATGATAATGATAGTTACTCCTTACTCACTCTCCTTCCCATCTCTGGTGCCTCAAGCAGAAACATCACAACCCAAGGTCTCAATGGTCCTTGCAAAATGCAACTTTTGCAAGGGCTACCATTGTTTATTAATTTATTTCCCCCCAAGAGCCACTGCATTTACTTCCTGTTATTCATTTTGTCAGTGACATGCATCGAGACTCTGATGCAGCTTGTGTTAGATGAACGTGGAATTTAGATGACTGAACATAGGTTCAGTCTCAGGTAAGATTTTATTGGGCCATTGACCAGAGAGAGAGAGAGAGAGAGAGAGAGAGAGAGAGAGAGAGAGAGAGAGAGAACTGCAAATATCTGAACAGCTGTTCTCTAAGAACAGGGGAAATGGAAAAAGTAATATATCTTTCTTTTGAAGCTGTAAAGATGCCACTGGATTTGAATCTGTATATTTGCAGAGAAGAGACAGCAGAAATTAGGCTACATCCCAGCAATGAAAAGTCATGTGTAGGGTGTGGGGTGTGTGTGTGTGTGTGTGCATACAAGCAAGAGGCAGTTCAAGGACACATTCCAGAGGCAAAAACACTCAAAGAGGGTGTGTATTGCAGGGCCAATGAGGGGTGTGGCTTGAGAGGAGGCGTGGCCTAAGGATGGTCCTAAGGGATATCTGGATGGCCTCATTCAGTTGGTTCCTCACCCCTGTTACACCCCTGTTACCTGTTCGGTCTTGCTTTTCAGAAGAGTTGTCAGACCAAAGTCTTCTTCGGCCCTTTTAAATATTGTAGATACAGCATTGTATTATTTAGACAAGTTATATAAAGCCGCATGCCTGCTATTAATCTATTTACATTCTCCCTCTCTGATAAGACATACAGCTGAAGCACTGTAAATAGATTACCTTGCCAATGTGACACTTAAAGCCAATTTAGCTCCTGTTATAAATGCACTTTGTTTAATATTTTAGCATGGTGCTCTTTGGGAGGAAAGTCAGATGATTTTGCTGAAGGCTAATGGATATGGGACTTTTTTTTCCAACAGAGGGCAGTGTTTATTTGCTAAATAGCTGGAGGTATCCACCATCTCCAGGAGTTTTTCTTTTTCCTTTTTCTTTCCTGGAGGTGAAGAACAGAAACAGGACACTCCGGAACAGTTCTCCCATCACTGATTTCTCTGTCATTGCTGTAGCTCTGAGCATAAATGTCTTCTTTTTATGGGGATTTTCAAAGATGTGAATGCAAGGGGGACCAGCACATTAGGATGTAGACACACTATGCTCTCCCTGGAAAGTAAGAAGATCCAATATTGGTATTCTCCTCTGCACCTCCTTCCTGCGTCCCTGCAGATGATAGGTTATGATCATTATCCATGAAAGTATCTCTGTGTCCTTTAGTCAATGCACACAGTAAGCAGTTTCTGTGTTGTACTTTACTTTTGCCATTTCACAATTTGGTTTAGAGGCCTTTTTTTGGCTCACACACTGTCTCTCCTTTTTTAGCCTAACGCCACCAATTAAGTTAACAATGCGATTACTAATCATGTCTTGAGTTTGTATGTTTATTTAATTTGGATTAAATAAAATTTAATACAGCCTCCGCAAAAAAAGAGAAAAAAGAACAACAGACATAGCATTGAGTTTATAGCGTCATTTTACATAATCTAAAAACATTAATGCTCAACGTAGGCTCTCCACAGACACGTCTGCAAAATTGGTGGGAGAAGTTTGCTATCTACTTCCTTTACGTTTTGAAAAGACGGGGGACCAGGTTTCGTAAAATGCGTCTCTCTTTATAACACCTTTTTGATCGCTTTGAAATAGTCATGTCCCAGATATTTTTGAACTATACTTCAAGGGGTATCTCAGTCTGGGATTTCCAAAAAATGCACTATCCCAAACATGCAGCTGCCAGTAGGAAGAAAATTAGGACTTTATGTTGAATAGTAAGATCAGAATCTAGGTTTAATGAGAGCAGTGCTAAAGCTGGATTTGGAGAGAGAGGTCGTTTAACCATTTTGGAAATGGTATCTGTGGAGGTGATGCTCCACTTGTGCTGAGGCAAACCTCGCACCAGGCATGCAACAGTGTGCCAAGGAGCATTGCACCCATGCTCCCTGACCTTTTGCCTTCTTGACTAGCAAACAGGGTTTTCCCCCTGACCGTTTGTTCTCTCACAGATTTGGTTACTAGACATAACGCTTGGCTGGAGCATGACTGGGAACGCAGACGAAATCAAGTATCGGGGAAAACATTTTAGGGAAACACCTGCTAACACGTGTATTTGCTAATGCTGGAAATGTACTTAGATGGAAATACGTCATGTTCAGAGTGGTTTCAGTACTGTTTCCAATTGTTGACTTCTGCTAATAAAAGGAGCCTCTGCAGAGCTAATCGGCAGCTTGCTCCTGCACAGCTCATTGCATCCAACCTTCTGTCGCCCTCGTTATTACTACAGGTATCAAAGACTCTTGTAAAATCGTCCACATACTCTGGACATTCCCACCAAGCACGGAAATACGTTCCAGTATTCCCTCATCCCCTCCAACAGAGAGTGGACAAAGAATTGTTAATTTTTGCTAAGCATACCAGAGTCCAATGCTACCTGAAGACAACCTTCAGAGAAGCTTTTTGAAGGCAAGATGAAATGGTTCTTAGAGGTGGGGTCCGATTTCTGTGCTGGACATTGCCATAACAGAGCATGGGAAAGAGAGGTTCCAGCCAGGGATAGCAAACTTTTTCAGCAGGTGGCCGGTCCACTGTCTCTCACACCTTGGGGGGGGGGGGCAGACTCTGGGGGGGGGGATGAATGAATTCCTATGGCCCACAAATAACCCAGAGATGCATTTTAAATAAAAGGACAAATTCTACTCATGTAAAAACACACTGATTCCCTGACCGTCCGTGTGTTGGATTTAGAAGGTGATTGGGCCGGATCCGGCCCCCGGGCCTTAGTTTGCCTACCCATGGTTTAAGCCAGCCTTTCTCAACCTGTGGGTCCCCAGATGTTGTTGAACTACAGTGTGGTGTAGTGGTTAAGAGCAGTGGACTCGTAATCTGGTGAACCGGGTTCGATTCCCTGCTCCTCCACAGGCAGCTGCTCGGTGACCCTGGGCTAGTCACACTTCTCTGAAGTCTCTCAGCCTCACTCACCTCACAGAGTGTTTGTTGTGGGGGAGGAAGGGAAAGGAGATTGTTAGCCGTTTTGAGACTCCTTAGGGTAGTGATAAAGCGGGATATCAAATCCAAACTCCTCTTCTTCTTCTCCCATCACCCCTAGCCAGCAAGGCCAGAGCTCAGGGATGATGGGAGTCGTAGTCCAACAACATCTGGAGACCCACAGGTTGAGAACTGCTGGTTTAAGCCTTCTGCGCCCAGTTGCAGTCTTGGTAAAAATATTAATTAATTGCACCAATTAGTATGGCAGGGGGAGAGAATTAGTATGGCACCAATTAGTATGGCAGGGGGCCTTGCTGGTGCCAATGAGTTTTCCTCCTGTGTCTTTCTGCACTTCCCATTTCTAGTGGTATAGTTGTTGCTTGATACAGAGTGGATTTGTAGCTGATTGTCTGCACCTTTGGTCACACATCATGAGGGGTTTGACTTTCCGCACCAATGTCAGGGGTCGTGCCTGAATTGAGGAAAGTTCTGTGGCTGCAGTCACATCCCTTACGTACCTTCATGTTCCTCCAGCCAGGAAATGTCAGAGTTGTGAGCATGTGCATGGGGGCAGTCCTTCCATGACTTGTTTTTAGTTATTAAAAAAAACACACCAGTGCCTCGTATTGTGGAATTTTATCCACTTTCTCTATGTCACACATGATTGTTCAGTCGTACCTTGGAAGTCAAATGGAATCTGTTCCAGAAGTCCATTCGACTTCCAAAATGTTCGGAAACCAAAGCACGGCTTCTGATTGGCTGCAGGAAACTCCTGCAGCCAATCAGAAGCCACGGAAGCCCTATTGGACTTCAAAAATAGTTCGCAAACTGGAACAGTCACTTCTGGGTTTGCGGCGTTCAGGAGCCAAAACCTTCGCCCTGCAAGGTGTTCGGGACCCAAGGTACGACTGTATAAACTTCACTCACCTCTTATTTGCCTCTTCCCTAAGCTAAGAAGTCTCATATACAGTGGTACCTCAGGTTAAGTACTTAATTCGTTCCAGAGGTCCGTACTTAACCTGAAACTGTTCTTAACCTGAAGCACCACTTTAGCTAATGGGACCTCCTGCTGCTGCCGTGCCGCCGGAGCACAATTTCTCTTCTCATCCTGAAGCAAAGTTCTTAACCTGAAGCACTATTTCTGGGTTAGTGGAGTCTGTAACCTGAAGCATATGTAACCTGAAGTGTGTGTAACCTGAGGTACCACTGTACTGCCTAAGAACAAAAGAACCCCCATCATACCTGATCACTGAACACACGGAAGTCAGAGTTCAACAACATCTGGAGGCCCACAGGTTGGAGGACAGATATGCAGAGATATAATTTGACATGCCAAACTCAAATTCCCCCATTTCAAAGCATGCTTAAAGTATGCTCTCGCCACATTCCCTCATCCCTCACATCAGCATGCATTGTGCCAGCCACCAGGAAATTCAAGGTAAGACAATGAGCCTCCAAGGGTGGGTTTCTTGTAGATCACAGCACATTTCTTTCTTTCTTAAAATACAGCCTTGTGCCTGTTGAATGAGCACCTGAAAATCAGTATATATCCTAGATCAGCAACTTTAACAATGGGTCCAGATAATTCCCTGGGAGGGAAAGCTAGTTGCTCCTGCTTCTACAATGAGATATTGCTCTTTCTTGCTGGCCATTAAGTATAGAATGTTTCTTATTCTTCAGTTCTAAGTCCTTTGAGTCATGGGCTAGCAGCTCGTGTAAATTACTAGAGCACCCTTGCATTGAATGAATTTCTTTTGATTTTCACCTGCTAAGGATCAGCCAGCTGTTTTAACCCAGCTGTCATATTTTACATGAGACGAGGCTGGAATATCTGAGTAGTTTGGAGAATATAACATCCCAGAAGATCTCCGCGACGTTGTCCTCAGCTTATCATTTGACCTCAGCTTGCCATCTCAATGAGTGTCTTTCATGGAGATGCAAAAGGTACATTTGCATAACTAGCGAGAATGAGGTTAGCTATATTGTTGGAAGATCATGAAGATTCCTAAACTTAAAGTTCTATCTGGTGTGTGTGTGTGTGTGTGTGTGTGTGTGTTTCATTTCAGAGATGCCATGAAATGAAAATTAAATCACCATTCAATGGAAATTTGAGGATTCCTCTTCAGATGAAGCATCTACGTAGGGGTGAAAAATGTCAGCCCTAAAAGGCCAAATGTGGCCTTCCAAGCTTCTCTATCTGACCCATAGGACTCTCCCCATACTGTACCCCCTCCTCAGCCACACCCCATCTCCCCACATCTGCACCATTCTATTGTGTCTTTTGCTTGGCTGGAATGTGCCCTTGAACTCTGACAATACATTTTGCTTGCCTGGATGGAGCATAGAAAGGGAATTGTGAGTGTGTGTGTAAAAACCAGACAACTGTACAAAGGTAAAATTTTAATTCATTGTCCCACCCACTTATGCCTCTGGCCACGATGCCCACCACTGACATGTGGCCCTCAAATTGAAAAAGTTCCTGCACCCCTGATCTAAGAAAATTCAAGGGAAGCAAAAATGAACAGTAAAATTCATGAGAGGGTGCCCCATAAATCTCTTATGTTAGCAATCTTTGGACCAAATTCAGATAATTGTTCTCCTGTGAACAAATTTTCACAGGGAGCTAAAATTGTTTTGGAAAGGCTAAGGAAAGTGTAGGTTGCATGCTCAATCTGCAACTCCCCAGAACATATCTTATTTCCATCTTGTCAACGTTTCTCTTTTTTTGAGGGAAATTCCCTTATTCCGATTAGGATTCCTCGCAAGAAAAGGGAGAAGTTGACAGCTATGAGCCTTGTGTCATTTTGTTATCTCTCCTGTGAGAGGCCCCTTCAGTTATTTCCACAATCATCATTAAAATCCAAGCTACCTATTTAATTCTACATGTGTGGCAAACCATAAATCCATTTCTATTAGAGGCAGCTTGTTGGTGGTTCAAAGGTATTCAGTTGCCATCAAGTGGCAAGAGCATAATCTGACTTGTTATTTATCGTGATGTTCCAATGAGTTATCTTTCAAAGCCATGTTTTTCAGGACACGTGTATAATTTGCTGGCAGTGAAGATGCCTTTGCTTATCTGCCACATTGCATTGCATTGTATCACATCACAAACCAGTACAGAAGCTCGGGTCTTAGCGCCAAGCAAATGCAACATGACAGAGCTTGTGAACATATTTTAAATGTTTCATCAATACATATGCCTCCTAAAAAAGGAATTATTCTATAGCAAAGCTTGGAGATAATTTCCTTTCTGAACATGCATGACATGTAATAGGAACAACCCACACTGAATTATGCACTTTGGACCACTATTGATAAAGCCAGTCTACTGTTGAAATCAATGAGGCTTTAAAGGTACATAAGTTCAGCTGTATCGTAGCCCTGTCCAATTCCCATTGCCGAGCTAGCAGGGGTTAGGAGTCTCCAAGAAACTCTTGCCTGAGAGAACAATCCACACAAGCCAAGCCAGTCCAGAGGTCAGGGAATCCAGATGATCACAGAGCCAAGAGTCCAGTTCAGAGGCCAGGGAATCCAGATGGTCACAAGGTAGGGCCAATGCTACATGCATTGTTTCCAACATTTGACTGCTGCTGAGAGCTCTGTTGAAGAAGCCCAGAGCGAGCTGGTTCTCATCAGTGCCTTCTGCTCTGTGACCTTGAGGGCTGATCAACTGCAGGTGGAGTCACTTCCCCTTCAGGCTGCTGTTCAGCAGGAGAATGACAAGCTAGCTGTCAGGACTATTAGGGATAGGCAATGTAGTGCACTCCAAGTGTTGTGGGGCTACAAATCCCATCATCCTTGACCATTGGCTATACTGGCTGGGGCTAATGTAGCATGCAGTAGAGGGGGCTTCTGAATGGAAGATGTTGGCCGGCAGCTGGCAGCCATGTAAAAAAGCCGCTGTCCCCCTATAGCTCATTTATGAAACACCAGTGAATGAGGAATCTGCCATTAGAGGTTCAAGAGGAGAGGATGGCCCTTGCCTGGCACCTAACAATAGTGATAATAATAATAATAATAATAATAATAATAATAATAGATATTGTCTCATGGACTGCAAGGTACAAGAAGATCAAACCTATCAATTCTTAAGGAAATCAGCCCTGAGTGCTCACTGGAAGGACAGATCGTGAAGCTGAGGCTCCAAGACTTTGGCTACCTCATGACAAGAGAAGACACCCTGGAAAAGACCCTGATGTTGGGAAAGATGGAGGGCACAAGGAGAAGGGGATGACAGAGGACGAGATGGTTGGATAGTGTTCTCGAAGCTACCAGCATGAGTTTGACCAAACTGCGGGAGGCAGTGGAAGACAGAAGTGCCTGTCGTGCTCTGGTCCATGGGGTCACGAAGAGTCGGACACGACTAAACAACTAAACAACAACAAATGCCACCCATCTGATTTGGTTGCCTCAGCCACTCTGGGTGGCTTCCAACAAAATAAAACATCAAACTCAGTAAAACATCAAACATTAAAACCTTCTCTATAAAGGGCTGCCTTCAGTTGTCTTCTAAAAGTCACATGGTTGTTAATCTCCTTGATATCTCATGAGAGGGTGTTCCACAGGGTGGGTGCCACTACCGAGAAGGCCCTCTGCCTGGTTCCCTATAACCTCACTTTCTGCAGTGAGGATTATTACAGGGCCTGTAATAATGTTCTCAGGCAAGATACAAGGTTCCACAATGTCCACATTTCCTCATCTTTATTTGATATAGGTTGTTTATTTTAAAGTTATTTTTTTATTGTGACATTTTTGTGTTGGATCAGATTGCGATCTTTGTTGTTGCTTCAGCTTGTGAACTGCCTTGTGTATAGTAATATAGAAAGGCGGTATATAAAATGAAAGGGGAGAAGATACTAGTGTTAGCTCTCCTCATAATCTAATTTTGTATCTCCTTCCCAAATTAAATCCCCACACTCAGTCCATGTGAATTAATGTGAGGAAGTAACAGAGGAGCACTAAGCTACGGTAGTAGCTACTGGGGAGGTGTGTTTTTTTAGTGCTGGAAACATGGAAGATGAGGAAATGTGGACATTGTGGAACCATCTACCGTAGCCTAGTGATGGATGTAAAGTCTTGGTGTATTACAACATAGACAATCTAGGATGTCGCAATTTTCAGTGCCAAGAGGGCAGTATTTTGAGCCATGGCTATGGAACACAACATCTTATTCATTAGCCTTCTCTAATAAGAATGGCATTCTTATTACATTAAATATTGTGCAATGCCATCAGGTTCCCAGCTGTATCAATCAAGGCAAGTAGCCTAGGGCACTGTAAGCCTTGGTTCACGAAGAGAGAGTCAAGCCTTTGATGCCACAGGCACAAAGCATACGATTCTCTGGAGTCCCTGTTTGCCTGATACATACACACACAGAAAAAGGTACCCGAGTAATACAAAGCTAAATTGTATTTCCTAACAGAGGAAAATTCAAGCCGCATTGCTGCTAATTAGTCAAGTTCTGTATCAGGACTACTCCCAGTGCAAGGGAAGCAAACATTTCTCCATCCAGAAAGCTTCCCAATTTTACTCTGAACCAGCTAGTTTTTCAAAGGGAAATGGGAAAGGAATCCATGTCCCACTGTTTGACATCAATCGGTGCTAGAGATCAGCATCAAGTGGATTAGCGGGTGGAGTCAGGAAAGTTAGGTTACGGACTTTGCTACCTCAGGGAATGTTGATGGCCAGTGGCTCAGGTGGCTTTAAAAGGGACTTAGAGAAATCCATGGGGAATATGTCTTATTGACGGCTATGAGTCCTGCTAGCTAAATGGCGTATCCAGGTTTGGGGTCGATGTGTTTCCAGATGCTGTTTGCCAGGGTGCAGCAGCTGACCTGGCCTCTGTGGGTACCAGGAAGGCAGACCAGAAAAAATGGAGGCTTATTCAGCTGTACACAGTTATTTCCCATATATTCAGTTTTCCAATCTTTTCTAAACGTATGTTCTTCTTGTTCTCTTATTCTATACATTAAGTCTGCAAGCTGTACATATTCTGTCAACTTAAGTTGTCACTCTTCTTTGGTTGGGACCTTGCTTGTTTTCCATTGAGCATTAAGATAAATTCAACAGTGTAAATAAGTTAGGATGGATGTAATAACGGAATACTGAATGGTATAGTTTCTGTAAAATATGCAGGGATTTGTGATATGTAAAATGAACCACGGAAAGAGAAGAAGGGAAGTCATTGATATCTTAAGGATGTAAAAATGAGTACTTTAAATTGTAAAACAGAACTTTTAATAAAAATTACACACACACACACACACACACACATATATACAGTGATACCTCGGGTTAAGTACTTAATTCATTCTGGAGGTCCGTTCTTAACCTGAAACTGTTCTTAACCTGAAGCGCCACTTTAGTTAATGGGGCCTCCTGCTGCCGCCGCGCTGCTGGAGCACGATTTCTGTTCTCATCCTGAAGCAAAGTTCTTAACCTGAAGCACTATTTCTGGGTTAGCGGAGTCTGTAACCTGAAGCATATGTAACCTGAAGCGTATGTAACCTGAGATACCACTGTGTGTGTGTGTGTGTGTGTGTATATATATATATATATATATATATATATATATATATATGAAACATGGGAGGCTTATACTGAGTAAGGTTGTTGGTCCGGTTAGCTCTGCATCAGTTGGCAACAGCTCTTAAGGGCTTCAGCAGAACCTGGAATCATAGAATCATAGAATCATAGAGTTGGAAGAGACCACAAGGGCCATCGAGTCCAACCCCCTGCCAAGCAGGAAACACCTGGAAATGCTAACAGATGTGGCTGGGACCCTTTGCATGCAAAACCTTGAGCAAAACCTTGATACTTCTTATTTGCATACCCGGTGGGCGCAAGGCCACTCCTTAAGGGCCTTCTGGCAGTTCCCTCACTGCGAGAAGCAAAGCTACAGGGAACCAGGCAGAGGGCCTTCTTGGTAGTGGCGTCAGCCCTGTGGAACGCCCTCCCATCAGATGTCAAAGAGTTAAACAACCACCCGACATTTAGAAGACATCTGAAGGCAGCCCTGTTCAGGGAAGTTTTAATGTGTGACATTTTAGTGTATTTTTAATCTTTGTTGGAAGCTGCCCAGAGTGGCTGGGGAAACCCAGCCAGATGGGCGGGGTACAAATAAATTATTATTATTATTATTATTATTATTATTATTATTATTATTATTGCTAGACTAGTTATTGCCAAGGAAGGAAACCTCTAATATACCAATAGAGTCTTGGGTTTATAACATCTGGGACATTGCTCTATCAGAAAGCCCAACATACCATCGGTGACTAATCAAAGGCATCTCCAAAAAAGATATATTTGACACAATTTGGTCTCTCTTTTTTCTCTTTTGTTGAAGAAGGACAGGATATTGTACTCTTCAGGTTACAGACGCTTCAGGTTACAGACTCCGCTAACCCAGAAATAGTACCTTGGGTTAAGAACTTTGCTTCAGGATGAGAACAGAAATTGTGCAGTGGTGGCACGGTGGCAGCAGGAGGCCCAATTAGCTAAGGTAGTACCTCAGGTTAAGAACAGTTTCAGGTTAAGAACGGACCTCCAGAACGAATTAAGTTCTTAACCCGAGGTACCACAGTAATTCTATCATCATCACAGAGGTGTCTGTGGAGGGGATGTATTAATTGAAACCGTCTAGCCAACCAGATTGTTAGTTGGGTTCCTGTTGAGGATATTCGGCGAGCCAACATGACAGTGATTGAGGATTGGAGTGATCATTCTGTGATATAATGGCAGTGGACAAAGCTGTATTGTAACTTTTGAATAAATGGGCGGTGGGGTGGGGAGAGAGAAATTCTGCTGCTCAAGTTCTCCTCAAAACATTTCTATTGAATTGGGAGTGAGCCCCATGATCCCAGGTACACAGAAGCCAACTGCGTTGTTATAGGAATCTTAAGGTCTTATATAAATGAAATAAAAGTTCATAAATGCACAAGGCAAACACATACCTAAGTATATAAACCACATGTCTGAAATAGTACAGAAGAACAATCCTGAAGACATTTTGACTCTCCCAAATATTTCTCTGCAAGGAGGAAGGAAATGGGGAAAGCTTTCCAATTGTCTTTGGACTGTAGGGGCTTACGCCTCCCTGTAAATACAGTCTGGCAAGGATCTGTTAAGCTGAGCACACTATCAATGTGTGTAAGAGATTCAGGAACTAAGGAATGGCCAGGCTATCCAGAAAAGGCAATCAATAAGGCAGACAGGAGAGAAGCAACACACTCAAATTTCTGCTGGGGACCACCTCGTTCTGTGATGTATGCATGATGTTTTTTGGGGTAGTCTTGAGCTACAGGGTAGGCAATTTTGAAAGTCTATATAAGAGCTTGCACACCAATGTTCTGGGTTCCTCCTCCTTTCCTCCGTGTGAGGGGAACACCCTGTTGCAACAGATCAATAAAGATCAGGCTTACTAGCTGCTTTGCTTCTCAATATTCTCTGGTTGTCCTCTGTTATTTTCTCCTACCGATAGAGAACCCACTTAAGGACTCTATATGGGCTCTTAGATATCCCATAAGGGAAAGGGAGCAGGTTTTCTTTTCTTACAACAGTGTTTTCCCAGCAGCGAAGGTATTTTGCTCTTGCACAACCGGATGACAACAATGACAATATTGCTATTGATGACCAAGATGATTCCTTCACAAGTTCCAGAGCTAAGCCCTCGCACAGGCAACAGGTTGTAAGATGAAGCCCTTTCTCAAACCGAAGCCCACTCCAAGCCCAGTGAGGCTTCTGTTTAACAAATGTCTCATGGCAAGGTTGTAGCATATCCGCCCACTTGTAATAAAGCTTTTCTGGGTCATTTTCTCTGTGCCTTTATTGAATCTGACCAGCGACAAGCTGGAAGGAGCAGCAAGCGCAATTAGGAGCAGCAAGGATAAGGCTGCAGAAGGAGTTGAGTGGCACGGCTGCTTTTACAAATATATTTGGGATTCAGAGTGTATAAGTTAGTGAAGATTCTTTGGTCTAACCATCCATCACAGTCACAGTGGAGTAATGCAAGTTTTAATTTATTTTTAACCTTCTCCTTGCCCTCTGCATATTACTGCTCAGCTGCAGATTTTCTTTCTCATTCCACTTTGAGAGGCTTTCGTAACCGAGTCTATAAAACAGGCTAAATAAGACTATAGATAATATATTTGCATGCACAAATGACATAAAACCTTAAGGTCTGTGAGCAACTGAGTTAATGTGTTGCCTTAACCAATAACACCTCCCCCTTCCCACAGCGGTCGCATAATACTAGGGCTGCAATCTTTAATCAGTTGGTTGATTTGCAAAAGCTTTAGCTGGTTCATCAGTGGGGCCAGTTTTAGTCAGGGAGAAGACTTCTATCTTGTTGTTGTTTTTTTAAAGTCACTTGAAGTTTCTTTGCATCACTGTAACAGGGGACAAAAATATACTAATGATGCCATTTTCTCTGTGTGGTACCTTTTGCTTACTAAATGGTAATTTTCCCCTCTTGTGCTTTGTTTAACATGTCAACTTTGTTGAGATTTCTCAATAGCCGTATTTACGGAACCGTCCAACCCAACCCTTTGTTTCAAGCTGTGATAGGAGGAGGGGGGTTTGGACTACGTGGAAGCAACCCTCCACAGGAGCCTTCCTAGCCTCTCTGAGCCCTCCCTGCAAAGTGGTGCCAGCATCAAGCCACTGGGGCACAGCTTTCTCTTCTGCATAGGTGAGCAGAAATCCCACTGATTGGGTTCCTTGCCATCAGTCAGTGCAAAGCTTTGAAATGCAGCATTCTGAGGGCAGGGAGGGACTAAATTAATCCCTGGTTCATGTGCTGCCCCACTGCCATCATGTGATGGCATGAGGTTCTATCTGGACCTGACTGTTCTGCCTACCCTCCACCCTGGCTGGCATGCTTGGCAGGGCTGTGAATTCAGCTGTGCCCCCATCATTCCATTAAGTCCACCAAACAGTGGCTAGGGTTAGGATTGTACCCATAGTTTCATTTATAGTGCAATCCAATACAGGTCTATCCAGAAGTATCACTGAGTTCAAGGAAGCTCACTTCCATATAAGTGACTATAAGATTGCAGTCCTAGTACATTTTTAGCCTACCATTCTTCTAAAAGTCTCAAGGTGATGGTTAACTTTATATCAACCTTGTAAGAGAGCTAAGAGAAAGAAAATGGCCCAATGCCAAACTTGATGTGTGTGTTTTATATGTAGTAGATCTGATGTAGTAGATCAGCTCCATATTAGATCACTACGTGCGAGTCCAACTCTCCTTCCACTTAAACATCAACAGCATTAAATGCAAGTCCAAATGTTTGACCTTTCAATCTTGAAGTCCATCAAAAGGTTAAATATTTAGGGATTTGGTTAACATCAAGAAATATACACCTATTTTAAAATAACTATGAAAAAATTTGCTCCTAATGCGCCCCCTGTGCGTAAGCAACGCAGCCATGCGACTAGAATTGAAGATCGCATCCTTAGAAACTTGCCTGTGGAAGCAAGTCTTCAATTATTGGTTATCATTGTGGCATAGATTACCAGACCATTACCTTGCCCAATGCTTATGGCGAGATGAATTCTCCAGCCTTTGGACCAGTAGAATTCATGCCAAACTCCTGAGCTATGGAATCTCTCCCTTAGATTCCCTAAAACTAGATCAAATCACTGCTCAAAGACTGATCCGCCAAAGACTGGATGACATCGATTTACAGCGAAATTATATGCTGGGGGGAGGTGTTTGTTCGCCCCAGAACATTGGTATCACTTTAACTTACTGCGTTCCATCATACCTCTCCTCCCTTTCGACTGTTGCCCATAGGCTGGCCTTCACCAAAGCGAGGTTTAATGTTTTTCCCTCCAATGTCCTGAGACATAGATTCTCAAAGGGCCAAGCCTCCGCCATGTGCGAATGTGATAAGGAGACGCCGGAGTCGCTTCAGCACATTATGTTCACTTGCCCCTTATTCAAGGTGCCACGGGCAAATTTGTTGGGATCAATCATACAGAAACTAGAGGGTACTCCACCAAAATTCCACCTTGCCCAAATCTTGCAGGATAAGGATACCCATACGACCCTGAAAGTGGCTAGGTTCCTGGTCGCTGTCCTTACCCAAAAGCGTTGCCAAGGAGCACCACAAGCTAATTAAGGCGTAGTATGCCATTCCATCTTATAGTATTTTATTGTTATAGTAGTGTTTTAGCGGCTGTTTTTTCCCACGTGCACAGGCTGTTATTTATGTCTTGTTTTTATCTGTATGGGCCTACGGCCGTAATAAATTATTATTATTATTATTATTATGAAAAAATTTGGCTTGAGGTAAAAAGAAATTTAGAAGTATGGATCAGAATGAATCTCTCAATGTTAGGAAAAATATCAGAACTGAGGGAAGTTGGGGGGTGGGGGTGGGTGGGTTCTCTGAGGGGAGGGAGGAAAAAATGGGGGGAAATAACAATGATATGTTTCTGGATAATATGTTTTGTTTTAATTTTGAATAAAAAAGTTATTAAAAAAAACCAAAAACAAATGTTAGACCTTTCATGCTCTGGCTGCTATTCATGCAGCTAGGCCAGTGGGAAGCAAGAAATGGTGACCTCTCTGCCCACACAGGTCCCAGAAAGACAGGGGTGTATCCTTTCAGAAATTAATAGACTACATCCCCAATCATCCTTGAGCGTTGGCCATGCTGGCCAAGGTTGATGGGAGCTGGAGCTCCACAACACCCACAGGGTCACAGCTTCCCCACCCCTAGGTGTGGTGGTGGGCTTAGAGACTTGAGCCTTGCTCAGCCATGAAGTTCACAGCAGACCAAACTAAACATACACTTAATAGCTGCAAGCAATTATACATGTTGTTTACAAGGGCAGCTGTGAAGTCACAACATGGGGATGGGAAGCTAGTTTCTTCAGTTTCCTCACTTATACCAGTATGGAGCAGAGGTGCCAGCTTCTCCAGAGGATCAGGGGAGCCCGACATGAAGTTGCGCAACATCCTCTGAATATTGAGGGGACCTGGTCCCTTCAAAAAATATTCAGGGGGGCAAAACAGCCTTGGCCCCTAGGAGCTGGTGCCTATGGTATGGAGATCAGCCTTCTCCCATGGCTGCATGGCTAGGAGCCAATGGGGACTCCCCTCCCCCAAGGTTCTTAGCTGTCTCTGTATTTATGTGCAACTCCATTCTTATCTTATCTCTTCCCATGCACTGCTTTCACAGTCAGGATCAGTTGCCTCTGCAATTATATCTCTGGAAAAGCAAGATACATAGCTGCCTGCAACATATCAACTACACATTCTAGTTTGGTTCTCTGGGAGCTTCATGGCTGAGGAAGTATAGAGGCTCCCTGCCAGGTTGTAAGAAATTCTTGATGATGTCAGTATTATGCTGGGCGTGGGTGGTGCTGTGGTCTAAACCACTGGGCTTGCCAGTCGAAAGGTCGGTGGTTTGAATCCCTGGGATGGAGTGAGCTCCTGCTGTTCTGTCCCAGCTTCTGCCAACCTAGCAGTTTGAAAGCACATCAAAGTGCAAGTAGATAAATAAGTACCACTGTGGAGGGAAGGTAAACAGCGCTCTGGTTTCTGTCATGGTGTCCCGTTGTGCCAGAAGCGGAATAGTCCTGCTGGCCACATGACCCGGAAAGCTGTCTGCGGATAAACGCCGGCTCCCTCGGCCTGAAAGCGAGATGAGCGCTGCAACCCCATAGCCGCCTTTGCCTGGAGTTAACCGTCCAGGGGTCCTTTACCTTTTTACCTATGCTGGAATCTGTGTGAGACAGGCCTGGGAAGAGATGCAGATGGGGCTTCTTTTTTTAACTATTTTGGATAATCAGGAATTTCTCAGCTATCGGGCCAAAAGCCACCTTTCTGCACCCCTATTAACAGGAGCCCTGCCTGCCTTTTTCATCTGGTGGCTCAATATAACACAGCCTCTTCTAGCCCAAATGTAGAGCCAACTGTTTGAAGAGTCCTCTGGTGAATATAGGTCAACTGCACAACAAGATGTGGATAGGTGTGAGCAGCTGTCCTTGAAAAATTGGTGAAAGTACTGCTGTACCCAACTGGGTAGCAGATGGCACAAGAGGGGGGGGGGAGTCTTGTCAAGATTGGCCTGGTTTTCTGACTTGAGAAAACACCTTCTCAAGCAGTTGGCAAGATGCTGGTATTTTCTGCTAAAAGAAAATCTCAAGGCTTCTCCTCCCCCTTTCCTGAAAAACAGATAACTGATATCACCATAAGCAAAGAACAGTAATAAATGCAACAAGAACTTCTCTGAAGAATGATTTCAACCAAATCCACATGTAGGTAATTGAATGACAATGTTATGTTTATTAAATATGCATATATTTCTACTTCAGGAAGTTGAGCTAGTTCAGGAATTTCGGTCTCTAGATGGAGCTGTAGCACCTCAATAATATTCATGAAGATAAATTTTGTTAGTATTGATTCCCTCTCCCCAACCCCATCCGCTCCCAGTTTCTCCATTCAAGTCTCTTTACAACTATGCATTAGCTCATGTTTCATAGCTGTAGACAATATTTGATTTTCTCCTTTAAGATTTTCTTTTGTCCGTCCCTTTTCTGGGCAACCGTACACCCTAAGAACAATACAACTACGTGTGTGTGTGTGTGTGTGAGAGAGAGAGAGAGAGAGAGAGAGGGAAACACACACACACACACACACACACACATTCATCCAAGTAAATCCCAGGATGATTACAATAGCAACAGAAACAAAATACAATAAAAGCAGGTGGAAGCTTCATGGTTGATTGGCAGATAGGAAGACAAAATATCGAATACTCCAAGGACAGCAGGTAGGCAGGGATGAAGAAGGGTCATAGCTCAATGGTTGGTCATCTGTTTTACAAGGGTTTCCGACCCAAATTTTTTTAACACCAGCAACAAGAAAGTGACTTTCTCCCCACCCAAATTAGACTACTGAACTGAAGAGAGCTAACTAGGAGTGGATTTTGTGTTTAATGGCCGGGAGCTTAGTTCTGGAACCGAAAGCAAATTCCTAGGCTCAGTCTGTGCTTAGAATGTGCCAGTTCCTTGATGCTATCTGTATGTCTTTTGCCACCAGCCTCTGGGTGGTTGGTCTTGGGGTTCTAGCACAGATGCTAAAGAGACCCAGCAAGCCTGAAATCTACTCAGCCCTGCTCTGCTTGGTTCTTCCACCCCCGAGGTGCTGCCCTCAGCTGAGTGCCCCCAGTCCAAATCCCTGCAGGAAAACAGCAAAGAAGAAGCTTGATGCTCGACTGATAGGCAAGAGAATGAAACAGAAAACCGTTCCCCCCCGGGAAGATAGCTAAGAACCAATAAAGCAGACTGAAAAGACGCACAAGCCCTTTAAAATGTCAGAGTAAACAAGAAAGTCTTCACCTGGACCTTTAATCATTATAATGCCAATTGTGAGGGTAATCCAAAGTTAGGAGGCTACCACACAAAAGGACCTCCTCTCCAAGGTCTCTGTACCTTGGCCTCTGTTCCATTGCAGTCTGTGGCTTGGCTTGCTGCTGCAGGGGTCAACTGGATCTATTTATTCTGCATCCACCTTTTTCAAGGGTACTTCCTCCTTGGTTGAATGAATGAATGAATCTTTATTTCTGTCAGCCATAGCAATGAAACAACAGTACGATATACAAAGAATAGAAATAAAAAGTCAATTGTATAAAATACATTTTAGGGTTTTGACTCAATAGTCAAATGGTGGATCTTATTCTGATTGCCCCAGATAAAAACCTTGCAACCTTTGCTGTCACCTTCTCATCTTGATCTGCCAAGAGAAAGGACACTGTGGCAGTGGCTGGGCGACCCGGAATGGACAATAAAAGAGGGGTGATAATCTCATTCCTCAAGTCTTTATAAAGAGTGCAAGCCAGAAGGGTATGCGCCACCGATTCGGTACTGCCTTCTCCACAGGGACATAAGCGTTTTTCATGTGGAATCTGTTGGAATCGTCCCTCAAGTACAGCTGAGGGCAAGACATTCAATCTTGCGAGAGTAAAAGCGTGTCTATATTTTAGAATTGCTAGGTGATGCAGATAGGGTGCCAGAGAGTCGAAATGGGAAGGTGGAAAATAGTCATACCACAGGCAAAATTTCCTTATTGTGGCCAAGTTGTTCTGACACTCAATATCATTTAGGCACTGACAAATTAGACTGTTTGCTTTACTAAAACCCAAAGTGAGTAGCTGTTGTGGTGATAAACCACAAGAGTGAAGTTTTTGATAGACACTTTTAGTCCAGGCGCTCTTGTGACAATCTTGAAGCACTAGGGATATTAGACCGGGGGGATTTGAGTTTAGGCAAAGCCAATAGTTAAGTGTCCTAAGCCAGATCCTTCTTGGTTGTGGCATGTGCCATGCTATGGTTTTGTGGCCTGTGTTTTCTGGCTCCATGTGGAAGCAACAATACAAAGAGGTTACAGAACGGTGGTGATTTTTTTCTCCCCATCTCTTTCGATCCCTTCTCACAGCTTGGCACCAGGCAGTCATGTAATGGCAAGAGAGCATCAGATTGGCTGCACCGTACCACAAGTGTCAAGCTCCCCAGTGAGCACCAGTCATGTGCTGTGTTGCGATGCTGGGAAAACAGCAGTACCCCAGCAACATCACCACATGAGGCACTATTACCCTCTCATGACTAAATTATTCTGGACATCTTTTAACGGGCTTGGCTTGTGTGATCATTGCTAACTGGTTATAGCAAACCTAGGGAAGTCCTGAACTCTCCTTTGAGGGTCTGTGTTTAATCCCAGCTTTGATACCAATTTCCACTCCCAAATTTGAACACTTGGTTAATCTTAAAACTTGAATCAGGAAGCAAGCTTGCAACAGTGTTTTAAGTTCCTGTGCAGCTCTGTGGATGATGGCGACACTCTGACGTCTCCCCATTTTGCTCCCAGAGGCATTATATAGCTTAATATACTAATGTTTGGAAAGACTGAAATGGAAGGAGCTGTAAAAGAAGAGGAGTCCTGTAGTAAGGGATGTTGACATTTGTTGGCTAAAGAGAAATGAGGTTTCTGTGACAGCCCATTTATTAGCCATCCGTTCGGAAGTGTAATAATCACCTGTAAAGGAATGTCGAGATTCAGTTCACGAGCGCTGCCTGAAGAAAAAAGATGGCAAAGTAAAAAGATCCATCAAATAACTTTCATTCATTTCTGCAATCATGTCTTATGCCCAGACTCTTTGGCTGATTCCTATCAGGGGTTTAAGCACAGAGGAAAAAATCGATACGTCCAACTTTTTCTTTCTCATTTGTATATTCTGTTTGTCCTCCCTATTTTCCTTGACCTTAGAGAAGCTTTGGGATGATGATCTATGACTGTACCCCGATGCTTCTCTAAACCAACTTATAGCATAATCCTAACCTTTGCCACTCAGAATCAAGTCTTACGGAATTCAGTGGGGTTTACTCTCAGCTAAACAGGGTTTGGATGGCAGCTATAATTGCTTTTTTTGGCCATGTGGCCATTTAAAAAGTGTTTACACGAAACTTCAAGAGAGAAATAAAAGGAGGGGGAGGGAGAGAAAAGACGGATCAAAACTCAAAACATGTTGTGAAAATGGGAAGAAATGAAAACTGGAAAAATGAGAGGAACTGAAACCCACAGATGCCTCCATGCCTAACAGCTGCAGTAAAAGAAACTGGAGTGAAACATCACAGAACAATGCAAATTCTTAGCAAGGGGGTTATTGGTGGTGGAGAATTGACCTTATGGTTGGAAAAATGAGAAGCTCAGAGAAGCCCAAATTGACAGATTCACTCCTCTTTACAGAATATTTGACACAGGTCTAAACCAAAGCATTTACGTCTGCAACATCTTATAGGCTAAAACATTGGTGCATTACATTTGCCCAGGCCCCAGACATTTTCTTGTAGCTATCCTGAAATTGGAATGACCTGTGTGTAGCATTTCTCAAGAATGTCAGAAAACCTATCATGATGGTCATTATGAGGATGTGTTTTAAAGCATAGTAGGGGTAATAAAATGGCTCATTTGATTATTATCTTATGCAGTTACTATCTCAGCAGATTGCTTTTTCCTTATCTCCTCGGAAAACTTTCAGTATCGCCAGTCCACTATGTTCTGCTGGTTCTTAATGAACTCTCTAATGATATTGCAGGTTTAATAAAACCCATCGAAGTCTCCATCTACATTTCCCTTTATTGTTGCTGATAAGAAAGTGTCCCAGGCCACTGTAAAGTTCACTTAATGAGGCAGAAAGTTTAGGGAGATCTAACATATTCTCGGCATCAGGATTTTGAATTAGTTTTCCCTCTTGTCAGGCCATGCAAGCTTAATGTGGGGAGTAAACAAATTGGGTGGTTGGAAGAGAAAATGGAGAGTCAATTTTTATCAGCATGGCAAATAAAGTCTTGATACTAAATCCCCAGGCCTGTTTGTGGGCGGAAGTGTGTGTCAGGTTTCTTCCTCCCAATAGAAACAAAGGCCCCAATCCACCAGAGCATAGCTGTCAATTTTTCCCTTTTCTTGTGAGGAATCCTATTCGGAATAAGGGAATTTCCCTTTAAAAAAGGGAAACGTTGACAGCTATGATTCATAGATCAGACCCCGGGTCGGGGTATGTGTGTGTGCGCACACACAGCCTAAATGTCACAAATTACTGTATCCATTTACATACCCTCCAACATTCCTCAGATGAAAATGAAGACATTTCTCATTCCCCCTTAACCAACCCTCCTTGACCCACCCATTTTTTGTCCCCTGCTCCACCCCACCCCACCCCACAGAGCATTTCCTGTCAGAAGAAGGGCGAGCGCCATTGCCAACAGCACACAGGCCCTCTTCCACCCCAAGAAAACCCCTTAATCCTGATTTTATTTTATTCTTTGCTAGATTTGTGAAAATAAAAACATACACCTGGCTCCTCCCCCCCCCAAAAAAAAAATGTTCAGGGGTACTCTCATTTTCCTACTCATATCGAAATACTGCCCCTCAATGAGGCCAAACTTAGATTCACAAAATGTTTAGGGGTACCCCTGCATCCCCCAAAATTTTTTTTTGCACACACCAATAAATAACTTTTAGAAAGTTGGCACGATTAGATGCAGGTGCACCAAGCATTTTTGTAAATAATCAAGACTTCCTGCTCTCCGCTCGCTATTTCTTCCCGCCCTGGGTAAGTCCGTAGCGAAGTATTTGCTATTACACTCAAATACTTCCCACTCAAATATTTTGATTGCTTTTGCAACCCAGTACCACTTCATACTGATGACAGACACATTGGCTTGTTTGTTTGTTTGTTCTAGTTTTTACCATGCATTTTGTGCTTTTGTATTGTATTTTTATGTTGTGAAGGGTGGATGAAGGCAATATACGAATTACTTAATTAATTACAGTAATAATAATTTAGTTGTCCGCTGAAAACTTTCCTGTTTCGGCGGGCCTAATCCAGACACATGAAATGGTTACACCAATTTTTATACCGGTACTTGCTTTAAGTGTTTTATTGTGTTCAATCGTTTGCTTGTTTTTAAATATGTTTTTAACAGTTTAAAAATGCTTAAAATATTATTTATTTTTCCATTTTATATTATTCTCGCACTGATGTATTCGTTGCCCTAGGCAATTTTGGGAGGAAGGCTGGGATGAAAAGAAAAGAAAAGAAAAGAAAAGAAAAGAAAAGAAAAGAAAAGAGTAAACAAAGGTGTTTCTGTCTCTATAACCATCTAATGACTGTTATCCTTGTTTAAAACTTTCTGCTTCTTGGTTGTCAAGGAGCAAAACCTGGGCAAATTAACCTGCACTCTGAGGAAGTCCACTTTTAAAATATATTCATTTTGCTCCGAGCTTATAAGCCCAAAGAAGAGTTCTGTGCATCTCAAAAGCTCATTACCAGCGTTGCTTGGTCCTGTCAAAGGAATTGTCTCAGTTGTTGTGTGTTGCTCATTATGTGGGGCCAATGAGGCATCTAACACCCTGACAAACCAAACACAATTTTCCAAAGGCAAAACACCACCCCTCCCTCCCTCCTTCCCTCCCTCCCTCTACCCCAACAGAGCAATCAGGTTGTCCTTGTTAATGTCCTAGCTATGGGGCATGTAGACTACTGAGCTGGTATTCTTCTTCCTCTGGCCTGCACCGTGGACAGCCAGGTTTTATGTTGCTTCATTAACAAATAAAATCACACTTTCCCCTTGACAAGGAAGCGAGGCATTACATCCCGATGTTTGCAGTGTTGAGAGCAATGAACAACATGTTTCAAAATCTTAATGGGAGCAATGCCATATTTCCTGGGATCATTAATTCCTTATCTGGCCTGTACATGCCGGCTAACCAGGCCCTTTTGTTTACTTCATATTCATCAATCCCGGTCTCTCTTGTGCTCTCACTATGCAGATTAAAAAATGCCCAGTGTATTAAAATTCAGAGAAAACCACAATTTTTTTATTAAAAAGTTAAGAAATTGCAAACAAGAACAGCACTTTGCATTTTTCGTGTGTGTGTGTGTGTGTGTTGTTGAGTCTCAAATTCTGACAGATGTTTTATGAATACAAACTTCAGGCCGCAATTGCCAAGACAGAAGTATCTTTCTTCTCTTGGCTTGCAGAACCATTCCTTTCTGTTAACACTTCATACCATTTTTTTGGGGGGGGGGGACGGACTGCAGTGGATGTCATGGTGTACCCATAATGCACCACATTATCAGAGAGAGAGAGAGGCCTGCATTAGTGGCCACCGTACTGTATAATAGGAGATTCTTAGGACTGTTGATCAGGGGTCAGCAAACTTTTTCAGCAGGGGGCCGGTCCACTGTCCCTCAGACCTTGTGGGGGGCCGGACTATATTTTGAAGGGGGAAAAAAGAACGAATTCCTATGCCCCACAAATAACCCAGAGGTGCATTTTAAATAAAAGCACACATTCTACTCATGAAAAAACATGCTGATTCCGGGAAGGTCTGCAGGTCGGATTTAGAAGGTGATTGGGCCGGATCTGGCCCCCCAGCCTTAGTTTGTCTACCCATGGATCACAGAGTCTGGGGTGGTCCATTACATTTTGCTGCCTGAGGCAGAGGGCAAGATGGTGTGTTCCCTCTCCCCTTATCCATCTCCATATAAAGAAACTCAATGGATGGACATTTTAAATTTGCTTCAACAGTGGTGACTAGCAGGCCCACCAAGTGTCCTTATTTTCCAGAAACCATCCCAGATTTATAGAAGCCATCCTGGTTTCTGATTTGATCCTGGAATGTCCCTCTTTTCCTTAGGATGTCCCTATTTTCATCAGAGAAATGTTGGAGGGCATGATAGGATGTCCTTATTTTCTTTGAAGAAATGCTGGGGGGCATGGAGTTATGTGACCCCTGAACCAAGGCGATAAGTAACTACAACTTTTAGAAGACATATGAAGGCAGCCCTGCATGGGGAAGTTTTTTTTTTAATGTTTCATGTTTCATTATGTTTTTATGCTGTAAAACTGCCCATTATGCCGTAAGCTGCCCAAAGTGGCTGGGGCAACCCAGTAAGATGGGTGGGATACAAATAATAAAACTATTATTATTATTATTATTATTATTATTATTATTATTTTGAATAGGATGTTCCTATTTTCATCGGAGTAATATTGGACTGTCAGGGACTGGGACTGGTGGAGACCGCCTCCCTAGCCTGACCCTTCCAGAGAAGAAGGAAGGAGACAGTTCAGAATTACAACAGGGGTTTGAGGGAAGTCACAACTCAGAGGCAGATGAGGGGAAAAGCTGGGAAATAATGGGAGAGGAGGAAGAGGAGGAGGAGAAGAATAAGGAAGAAGAAGAAGGGAGAAACACCAGGGGAGAGAGAGCTGATGGACTCAGTGTCTTTAGAAAGCATTACAGACCACACCCTTCCAAAACATGGCGGGCCTTGAAAGTAGGAGAGCAAAGAGCTCAAAGGCAAAAGGCACTTTTCAGCACCCATAGTAATAACTCATGAGAAAGTGAGAGGGACGGAAGGGGTGGGGTTTCACTCGGAGCAATGCTATTACTCCAGAAGGTTGCATTTCTAAGCCTCTCTCTGTGAATATTGAATAAATAGCATTGGTAAGAACTTTCCTTGTCTTATCCATTCCTGGCAACCTATCATGGGGGGTTGGATCCTCTGACACATGACATGGACAGTTTGGACTGGCTATTATCCTCCACTGTACCCGAGGGCAGAATTCTAGTGCAGCGGGTGTATGACTGTTGATGGGCCACACACAGTTCTGTTCTCCAACAGAAAGGAACAGAAAGGGGCCTCAGGAAGAACATTGGCCTCATTGTGTCTCGTGCCCTGAATACTGGCTGTTTTTTTGATGCAAGGAAGGTTGGGGACTGGAGCTGACATATTGGTGGATGGGCAGGACTAGTGAAGGCATCCCTACATTCCCATTTACAGCTTCAGGCAATGAAACTTGCTTAGGGATATAGCGTAACCAAGAAACCAAAAGCAGGACCAGAATAGATTTTTGAGGTTTCTCTCCCTTCTCATTTCAGGGCAAGGAATTGATTAGCTACCACTCTTGCAACATCCCCTTCTTTTTGTTGACGTTTCCATTCCACCTTAAGGAACAGGCATGGGATTGTTACGTGTCACATGTCTGTTTACATTCCAGCACAGTATGCTGGGAACTTCCGTTGTGTGTATAGCTTTTGCTTTTAGCTGTTCTCTCTGAGACGACATGAGAGACAGATGACATGTTTCTTTGTCCTGATTTATGATTAATAAATCTGTAGTTGTAGCGTGCTTCCACAAGCCTCACGCCTAATCTGTGAGCGCAGTTCGATCTGCTGATAGTGTGCCCTGACTGAGTAAGCCCAGGGCGCTGATTTACGTCGGAGCGGAGGTGATGGTCTTTGCCACGGGCCGCTGGAAGGAGATGGCCCAGCCGGGGCTAGCCAGCTGGCCTTCCGGCCCTCTGCATGTCAACACTTTTATCCATGATTGCTATTCTGCGCATCTGGGGACATTATTGCCTTGCCTGCTCTTCTTCCTTACACTGGGTTTCTCATTTCCCACTGACCAATTTTAGATATCTCTTTCAACCTAAACAGTAGAGGAGGAGGAATAAAAGACCTTCCTCCATTCAATCACCTTCCTATCACCAGATAGGACAGATGAGGCTGGGACCCTTTGCATGCAAAACCTTGAGCAAAACCTTGATACTTCTTATTTGCATACCCGGTGGGCGCAAGGCCACTCCTTAAGGGCCTTCTGGCGGTTCCCTCATCGCGAAATAATAATACTAATTATTATTAGTAGTAGTATTAGTAATAGTATTTGGACAGCGGCCAGAGCAGGTGCACAGGGCACCTAGACTAAGCCTTGCCCACTTTAGCGAGATGTATTGCATTTCTATTTAAATTATAATGATCAGTGACTTCTAGCAACAACAGCTACATGTCTGTGAATACCAGATGCTGGGAATCACATGTTGGGAGAGTCCTTTTGCATTCAGGTCCTGCTTCCCTTAGGCATCTGGTTGGAGGAGGATGCTGGGCTAGATTGAACTAGATTTGTTCTGATTCAGCAGTGTTTCCTCTCTTCCTTGGATAGGAGGGTAAGCCTGGTGTGGCGTTTGCCTCCTAGGTGGGGTCATAAGGAAAGGGTTAAATGAGTGTGAAGTGATTGGCCAGTGGAAACAGAGGGGAGGAGTTAGAGTGAGAGTTGGAGTGGTGTGGGAGTCAGTTGAGAGTTGGGAGTTGGAGAATGAAGAGGGAGGAATAGTCTGTGGGTTGGTTGAGTTGTGAGAGAGTGAGAGGAATTGTTAGGTGGAGTCAGATAGTTAGTTGGGATAATCAGTTTGAAGTTGTTAGGAACATAGGTCAGTAAATAAACTGAGATTAAGAAACTGCCAAGAAAAATTAACTGAAACCATAAACTTGTACATGCCTATAAAATAAACTTGATTATTTGTTAATGTTAACAACTGTCTGGACTCCGTGTGTACCCGAGAGAAACGGGTTGGTGGCACCGAAGAAAGCAATTACAGTGGTGGCACAGGGTCAATAGACTGTCAAACGTCCAGGGACCCTGTGTGATCGCCACACCTGGGTTCAAGTCTGCTGCTTCTGTGCCATCCCTGGGTGGTGTGGGGGTCCTAGGATAGAGACACTCACCACTCCTCCTCATCTAGCCAGTCCCCAACACTATTAGCCTTCCAGATGCTGTTAGACTCAAACTCCCATGATCCCCAGCCAGCATGGCCAATGGTTAGGGATGATGGAAATTGTAGTCATATGTCATTCAGAAGGCAGAAAGTTTGCCACCCATGTCTATCTACTATACCACACTGATTCTGATCTGAGATATTACAATTGGACAATACCAATGAATTCCTTGCAATGTCCTCTCACCCATCTCTGCCCATACGGGATCCAGATAGAGATATACTTTGTCCCATAGTCAAAGAGGAAATAGCAAAGGTTTTGGTGGATGGTTCTCAAAACTTCTTTTTCCCAAAGCAAAGCAAGTTGTTTTCAACACATCCTATAAAAAGGCATATGCTAATGTGCATGAAGCTCAATATAAGGATTTATCTTGAGGCACAGTTTAGCTGGATAATAAAAATGAGCCAATATAGGGAGCTTGTTCTATACAGTTTTTTTGGAAGTAAGAAGGGAGGGAAAAAAAGAAAGAGAGAGAAAGAAAGAAAGCAAGGGAGGCCAAAAGAAAGACAAATTAAGTTTGAAAGTAGTCCCTCTGCCACCAATCTGCATTACTATGGTACGAGCGAGGATTCACATTGGATATTCATTGCATTCAATAAAGAAAATCAATATGCCAGAAGGGGGAAAATACACATTTCATTGGAGACTGAATTTTCTAAATGATATTTCCGATCTCGTCAAGCTTCTTGTTTGCAACGAGGGGAGGCGTTTGACATCGGGAGTAATAGCTCCTGTTATTGACCTCTGGTATCAAATGAGTTGAGCACTGAAACTTATTGAATCATTAGGAGAGTGTTCTCTGAAAACATGATGTGAGACTAGATAGTGCGTTCAGCATCTCCCAGACATCTCCATGTGTTTAGGAAAGAAAGGGCACCCTTGGCTATACAGAAAGGAAGGCAAGCATAACCCTGACTCCAACCATAAGAATTCCACTGAAATTTTATCTCCCCATTGATAATGCTCAAATGCAATTTCTTTCCTCATCAATTGATGAGGAATGGTTAAGGAAAAGCAAATTTTGGCACAGCTGCAATGGATATTTCTGCAATGCGAGTTTCCAAATTTCCTTCTCATCAAATGCTCCAAGGCTGCCAAGGGGTTGTTTTTGGGGGGGACTATCAATATCTATCATCTATCTATCTATCTATCTATCTATCTATCTATCTATCTATCTATCATAACAAAACATTAAACCTTAAAAAAAATTCATGAATCAAGGCTGCCTTCAGATGTCTTCTATAGTTGCTTACCTCCTTGGCTCGGGGGGTCATTACTGTAAGGGTCTCTTCTCTTTCCTTTAGACCCTTTGTCAAGTTCGTTGAGGAAGCTATTCACATTGAGAGAAACTGCTCTGTCTGGCAACACCAGGTCTCTGGAGCTGCAGCGGCCAGGGCCTTCCACAGACATGAAAGGTGAAGCAGAAAGAGCTGGAGTGCAGAGCAGCTATATCTATAGACATCTGGAGTAGAGCCTTGGAAGGCAGGATTTTATCAAGAGACTCAGCAGAGCTAGAGGGTATACTGTAAGGCCAGAAGGAATTTTGTGATACCTTAATCCGGCCTCTCATACAGCAAACTTTTATATCTATCTATCTGAAATGTGCCTAAGGCTTTGCTAGCACACACAGTACAGATTGCAGAACAACCCTTTGATTTTGAAACCACAGCGTACACAATGCACCTGCGATATCCCTTTGAGCAGGAGCGCCACGGTCCTGCTATAGTTACCATGTATTCCTATCTTGAGAACCGCTTTGCTGTTACTCATTACTATACTTGTAAAACAATAGGTGGGTAGAAGCTACGATAGTTGTGGCAGCTCAGGGCAGAGGCGCCAGGCTGCCTTCAAGATTGAGGGGGCCTGGCGTGTGTCACATGTGTCTCCCACATGACGTCCCATGTGTCTCCCAACACCGTCCAGGTTGGCACAGGCTTCCATGATGTCACTTCCTCTGGAGGAAGTGTCACATGTGTGTGCTGCACCCCAGACCCCCTCAAGATTGAGGGGGCTGGGCCCTCTTCAAACAAATATTGAGGGGGGGGGTCAAAGACACCTTGATCCCCTAGAGTTGGGATGCCTGGCTAGGGGTAGGGTTGGTTAAAAAGAAAAGAGGAGCCAGTGTTGTGTAGTGGTTAGAGTTTCGGACTAGGATCTGGGAGCCTGGGGTTCAAATTCCTGCTCAGCCACAAAGCTCATGGGTGTCAGGGGTCGAGGAGAAATGGTGGGGACTGCCCTGCCTTCTCCTGAATCTTCCTGAGAACGGGAAGACAGTATAGAATTACGACAGTGTTGGTGTTGACCTTTAAAGCCCTAAACGGCCTCGGCCCAGTATACCTGAAGGAGCGTCTCCACCCCCATCATTCTGCCTGGACACTGAGGTCCAGCACCGAGGGCGTTCTGGTGGTTCCCTCACTGTGAGAAGCAAAGCTACAGGGAACCAGCCAGAGGGCCTTCTTGGTGGTGGCACCAGCCCTATGGAACACCCTCCCACCAGATGTCAAAGAGATAAACAACTACCTGACATTTAGAAAACATCTGAAGGCAGCCCTGTTCAGGGAAGTTTTTGATGTGTGACATTTTGATGTATTTTTAATCTTTGTTGGAAGCTGCCCAGAATAGCTGGGGAAGCCCAGCCAGATGGGCGGGGTACAAATAATAAATTATGATTATTATGATTATTATGATTATTGCTGTGGTTTGCAGGTCATAGTTCAGAAGCTGCAGAGGGGAGAAGCTAGGAAATATGGGGAGAGGAACAGCAGGAAGAAAAAGGGGAGAGGCAGCTGACAGACGCAAGAATGCTTTCCTGACCCCCCCCTCCCAGGACAAGGAGGGCATTGAGAGTAGTAGAGCAGAAAGCTCAGAGGCAGAAAGTTCAGATCAGCCGCCGCAGGGATGACGTAGAATAGGAGAGATGGAGGGGGTGGGATTTTACAGTGGTACCTTGGGTTAAGAACTAAATTTGTTCTGGAGGTCCGTTCTTAACCTGAAACTGTTCTTAACCTGAGGTACCACTTTAGCTAATGGGGTCTCCCAATGCCGCTGCGCCACGGCCACACAATTTCTGTTCTCATCCTGAAGCAAAGTTCTTAACCCGAGGTACTATTTCTGGGTTAGCGGAGTCTGTAACATGAAGCATTTGTAATCCGAGGTACCACTGTACTCAGAGCAACGCCATTATTCTAAGAGAGACTGCATTCCTTCATCTCTCTCTGTGAATATTGAATAAATGACTTGGTAGGAACTCTTCTTGTTTATCTGCTTCTTGGCCGCCACCATGGGAGGGACCAGATTCCCCGAGGCCTGACAATGTGCGACCTTGGACCAGTCATTGCTTCTCAGGCAATGAGAGTAGAGCCCTTTATGGGCATTGCCACATGATGTGGGGAGCACAGCCAGGTCTGCTGGCTCCATCCTTCCCACTGCATCTTTGCCATCCCCACCTCCCTCTGCCTTCTATGCATTGAGGGGAATGTCTTAAGCAAGGAGCCTCTTCTGCTTAAGATTAGAACTTGCTCTACTGTTCATATTGGCTCGCCTTCTAACTCTAACTTTCTCAGTTCTCACATTTGGATTTGGTCTGGCAAGAGCAGAAAATCCTGGCTTTTCCATAGCAGAAGGAAACGTCAACATACTAACTCTTAGAATTAGCTGTCTGGCTGCAATCTGTTTGACCCAAGCTTGGATGATGTGGAAATTCATTAATTTCCCATTAAAAAAATAGAGGGAGCATATTCAGAACCAAGCGCAAAATATGGTCTGAAGCTCAACATTAAAAAACGAATATCATGGCCACTGGTCCCATCACCTCCTGGCAAATAGAAGGGGAAGAAATGGAGGCAGTGAGAGATTTTACTTTCTTGGGCTCCATGATCACTGCAGATGGTGACAGCAGCCACGAAATTAAAAGACGCCTGCTTTTTGGGAGAAAAGCAATGACAAACCTAGACAGCATCTTAAAAAGCAGAGACATCACCTTGCCAACAAAGGTCCATATATTTCAAGCTATGGTTTTCCCAGTGGTGATGTATGGAAGTGAGAGCTGGACCATAAAGAAGGCTGATCGCCAAAGAATTGATGCTTTTGAATTATGGTGCTGGAGGAGACTCTTGAGAGTCCCATGGACTGCAAGAAGATCAAACCTATCCATTCTTAAGGAAATCAGCCCTGAGTGCTCACTGGAAGGACAGATCGTGAAGCTGAGGCTCCAATACTTTGGCCACCTCATGAGAAGAGAAGACTCCCTGGAAAAGACCCTGATGTTGGGAAAGATGGAGGGCACAAGGAGAAGGGGACGACAGAGGACGAGATGGTTGGATAGTGTTCTCAAAACTACCAGCATGAGTTTGACCAAACTGCGGGAGGCAGTGGAGGACAGGAGTGCCTGTCGTGCTCTGGTCCATGGGGTCACGAAGAGTCGAACACGACTAAACGACTAAACAACAACAAATTCAGAACCAAATTCCTAAGAAAACCACAAGCATAAAGGTTAAACCAACAAGGAAAGAATCATGCAAAGCTAACGTTGCCAATGGAGCAGTCAAATTTGAAGAGGGTACATCACCTAGAAAAAGAAAATCAAAAATGTTATGAGGAGCATAGAACCAGAAAGCAACCTTTTAATTGAAGACTTTGGTGATTAATGAAAATGTAAGATTAGAACCTTGCCTGCTCATGGTACTGGGTGCCCGAATGGCAGGTTGTAGAGCAGGACTATTGAGGACACAACGGTGATGGCTGGACCCGTGAACTCAGCTCTGCTCCCCTCTCATGCAGTTTTAAAGGAGAATACCCCCCCTCCAAAGGGCTTTTAAAAGCACCTGTTTTTCATGAATATGGTCTGACACAAAAGCACCTACAATTTTCAATGGGAATCAACACCAGAAATCATAATCCAGATTTCTAAAAGGGAGGAGGGTTAACTTGAACATACCCTTTGACAACCGTTTGCATGAAAACGATGGAATCTTATTAAGAAAAATGTTGGCCTGGGCTATTTGTCTTCTTTCTCCGGCAAACCTGGCATAAATATTTAATTTAATTTATGGTCCTTTTTTTTTTAAGTGTCTCCATAAAACTGAATGGTACCTGCCCACCATGGGGGGTGGGAAATGATGTTTTTATATCACTGTGTGCTGTTCTCTGTGAAACATCTAAATATGACAGCCAGCTGCTCTTGATAGACTGGAATGTTAACTCACTCCAGGGCTTCTTGCTCTCCCTTTTACAAGAGATGGAAAGGAGAACGAGGATTATAGATGCCCCACATCAGCAGGCACTGTTTTGGCTATGGAAATAGCATCTTTCCTCTACCTTGCCTGAAGTCTATGTCGTAAAGCTTCTCATCATTGAAAAGTTGGATTGAATTCTTTCGAGGGAGCATTGCCAAGAATGTATTCAAACTTAGCTTCTTGGAGGTATCTGGGTGACTACAGAAACCTGCTAAAGAATGTTCTGCCTGATACCATTGCCCTGGTCAACATTTCATTTCAGTTTGCCACTCACAGATCCAAATATCATGCCTTTTGGGGGGACAGTTCTGGTTTTCCAAACCTGACCATTAGTAAAACACTGGGCTTATTTACACATCCTTTTGTTCCACTCTCCCCCCCCCCCCGGGAAAACCAATCTTTATTGTTCAGTCGGAGCAAACAGCAATTCAAGTTTTCTCCAGGTAGCTGTTTTGTGGGATTTGACACTAAAGAGTAGGTTTTCCCTGGGCAAGGAGTGGAGGAAGCAGAAAACTGCACAAGAAAACTGTAGAAGTGTAGACAAGTCCACTGCCTCTGTCCTCCACCTTTTGAACAGTTATTGTGGTGGGTGAGGGCTATTAAACATGTTGTTTGCTCTAGTGAAACTATTAGGTTTTCATGCACGCAGAAGGAAGGAAAGAAAATTTATTTTAGAAATAATAATTTATTGATTTCTTATGGATTGGCAACTTGATGAATAACCTCACTTGTAGATACAGTGGTACCTCGGGTTACATACACTTCAGGTTACAGACACCGCTAACCCAGAAATAGTGCTTCAGGTTAAGAACTTTGCTTCAGGATGAGAACAGAAATCGTGTTCCGGTGGCGTGGCGGCAGCAGGAGGCCCCATTAGTTAAAGTGGTGGTTCAGGTTAAGAACAGTTTCAGGTTAAGAATAGACCTCCGGAATGAATTAAAAACTTAACCCGAGGTACCACTGTATTGGAAATGTTAAAACATTGCAAAAATTGGCAAGTGGATAGCTGATGCTTAAGGACAACATGTTGAAAAATAACCAAAAATATTGCAATATGAGGTTAATTACAGGGAATGGAATGTGAATCAGAAATAACTAGGAAAACAGTGCAGCAACAAGAGAAAAAAAATTGTATTAAAATGGTTTTAATTTATGATTGATTCATTAAAATTTGGAAAAGCAATAAAAACCATATGGCAATAAATAAGTAAACAAACAAAAACAAACAAACAAACAAACAAACAAACATGTTGTTTGCATGCATGCATGTGTGCTAGAGTTGCCCTGTGTCTCTAATGTAGGGGTATGTGTGTTTGTCATCTTTTTGCTCTCAGTTTCTCTTTTTTTCTCCACATTTCTTTAATTCTCCACATTTCCAAACCAGTTTGTGATTTTTTAAAAAATGAAAGAGAAAATTCAGCATCATCTTAGTGTGAATTTCTCTTTGAATGCAATTTTGCCAAGTGTACAAATTTTTGCAAGGCAATTTCCCCTTATATAATGCATTTTTGTATGCTACTTTCACAAATATGTGCATTGCTTTATGCACACTTTGCCCTAGCTGTTGAACTACCTGGCTGGACAATCACACTACAAAATTCAGGAAAGCGTATATTTCAAAGGATGGCTGTGTTTTGGGTCACATATTGTTTCAGAAAGTATGAATTTGGTAGGTTTGCCTATAAATGTGAACGGAATCGAATGACTCTCCCATCCCTAATATTGGCCCACCCTTCTGCCCGTGCTTCAAATGCATGTATACGTTTATCTGTTTACCAAAGCAGTCTAAAAGACGAAATGGTTCTCCCACCATAATTCTTGGGAAGAAACCTCCATGCGCCATTTCTTTTTTCCACCGTTAATTTATGTTAGCAAAGATTTAATCTAAATGGCAGCGCACCATCAATACACAAAATTCCTCTGATGATAATTTCAGTGTGCATAATGCACACAGGGTGATTCAAAACACATTTTTAGGATGTTTCGGACAATAAATTCCCTCAGCTAGATCAATGGCTCTGCTGTACCAGTGCTTATTTTCAATTTAAAATGAGTTAGCTTGAAGAAGGATTTTATAGTCTGAAACGTCTTTTTTTTTAATTTCTGCGTGCATATTTTAATAACAAGTTGTTGTCTGCTGCCTTGCTGTACAGCTTATTTTGCATGGCTGAATCAAGGAAAGCTTATTATTGTGCTGTGTACATACCTGTATGTGTGTGTAATATATATTTCCTTTCTTCTGTCTCCCTCTCCAACTCCATTGCAGATGCATTCTCACAGAGTTAGAAGGAATCTTAAAACTCTTATTTAAACCTGGCGGAATGCAAAAAGAACAACCCAGTTCTGCTTTCATACTGATCATATTGGTCTGAAGTATGAATGTTCTGTACTCAGAGGCAAGCCGTGGTCTGGTTATGCCACACTCAAGGATAAGAGTCTTATATTGAAAAACTTAGTTGGAATTCAAGCATTTCTGCTTAGCTTATGGGTTTCCCCCCCCTCTCCTCCCCCATGCATAAATTCTAGGGATCTTTTGGCCTTCCATGACAGATTTGGGGGAGGCATGGGAGGGAGAATAGGGGGCAAGCCCCATTGAACTAATGGGAATTCTTGAATTGGTTTCCATTCGCCAAGTGGGGTAGTAAACGGCCTCACCCTGTATACCGGAAGGAGCATCTCCACCCCCATTGTTCAGTCCAGAAACTAAGGTCCTTCTGACAGTTCCCTCACTGTGAGAAGTGACGTTATAGGGAACTAGGCAGAGGGCTTTCTTAGCAGTGGCACCTGCCCTATGGAACAACCTTTCCTCAGACGTCAAGGATATATAACAATGCAACTTCTCGAAGACACCTGAAGGCAGCCTTGATTATGTTTTTATGTGTGTTGGAAGTCACCCAGAGTGGCTGGGGCAACCCAGCCAGATGGGCAGGGTATAAATATTATTATACCAGTTCTACCTCTCTTTTAAATCAGAACCAGTGAAGGCAGTGAAGGTGCTGTGTGAGTGCCTGGAGGCGGTTGGAGGATGGATGGCGGCTAACAGATTGAGGTTGAATCCTGACAAGACAGAAGTACTGTTTTTGGGGGACAGGGGGCGGGATGGTGTGGAGGACTCCCTGGTCCTGAAGGACCAGGTGCGCAGCCTCGGAGTCATTTTGGACTCACAGCTGTCCATGGAGGCGCAGGTCAATTCTGTATCCAGGGCAGCTGTCTACCAGCTCCATCTGGTAGGCAGGCTGAGACCCTACCTGCCCGCGGACTGTCTTGCCAGAGTGGTGCATGCTTTAGTTATCTCCTGCTTGGACTACTGCAATGTGATCTACGTGGGGCTACCTTTGCAGGTGACTCGGAAACTGCAATTAATCCAGAATGCAGCAGCTAGACTGGTGACTGGGAGTGGCCGCTGGGACCACATAACACTGGTCCTGAGAAATCTGCATTGGTTTCCAGTACGTTTCCAAGCACAATTAAAAGTGTTGGTGCTGACCTTCAAAGCCCTAAACGGTCTCGGTCCTGTATACCTGAAGGAGAGTCTCCACCCCCATCGTTCAGCCTGGACACTGAGGTCCAGCGCTGAGGGCCTTCTGGCGGTTCCCTCATTGCGAGAAGTGAGGTTACAAGGAGGAAACACATACTTAGAGTGAAGGATCCTTGAGGAATTTGCTTAAAAGAGCTGATTTGCTTAAAAGAGCTGATAAGCTGACACACACTATGGTGTCATTTATTTATTAAGAAATGTCTGTACCACCCTTCAACAACAACAGTGATCACAGTGAGGTTTACCGCGAAACAAGACAGCATACGAAACAATGCATGATAAACAGGAATGTGAAAAATAATTCTCATAGAATAAAGCAGCATTATTTACGATGGTCTTTGCCATTTAAACACTTTGAAACTGCCTTGGTTGTATTTTGAACAGGCGGAAAAGATATCCAAGAAATAAGGGAAATAAGTATTCTTTGAGGGGAAACTTGGTTTTGTTGCTCTGTAAATGTACGCAAAGGACCTGAGAAAAGGAGAACACTGCCAGGCAGATTTTCAGAGTTTGTTTTCCTTCATGGATCACTGCCTTGCCGTGGCGAAGGGGCTTGAAGAACTCAGAGAAGCTATGAACTATGCCGAGCAGGGCACCCAAGATGAACAGGTCATAGTGGAGAGTTTTGACCAAACGTGATCTACCTGGAGGAGGAACCGGCAAGCCACTCCAGTATCCCTGCCAAGAAAACTCCATGGACAAAGACAGCAGGCATATAAAAGTTATGACGCTGGAAGATGAGCCCCTCAGGTCGGAAGGCGTCTAACATGCTACTGGGGAAGAGCGGAGGACAAGTACAAGTAGATCCAGAGCTGATGAAGCAGCTGGGCCAAAGCTGAAAGGACGCTCAGTTGCGGATATGCCTGGAAGCGAAAGGAAAGTCCAATGCTGTAAAGAAAAATATTGCATAGGAACCTGGAATGTAAGAACCATGAACCTGGATAAGTTGGATGTGGTCAAAAGTGAGATGGCAAGAATAAATATTGACATCCTGGGCATCAGTGAACTAAAATGGACGGGAATGGATGAATTCAGTTCGGATGACCATCATATCTACTACTGTGGGCAAGAAACCCGCAAAAGAAATGGAGTGGCCATCATAGTCAACAAAAGAGTGGCAAAAACTGTACTGGGATGCAATCTCAAAAATGATAGAATGATCTCGATACGAATCCAAGGCAGACCTTTTAACATAACAGTAATCCAAGTTTATGCACCAACTACTGGTGCTGAAGAAACTGAAATTGACCAATTCTATGAAGACTTACAAGACCTTATTGAAGTGACACCAAAGAAGGATGTTCTTCTCATTATAGGGGATTGGAATGCTAAAGTAGGGAATCAAGAGATAAAAGGAACAACTGGCAAGCTTGGCCTTGGAGAGCAAAACGAAGCAGGGCAAAGGCTAATAGAGTTCTGTCAAGAGAACAAGCTGGTCATCACAAACACACTTTTCCAACAACACAAGAGACGACTCTACACATGGACATCACCAGATGGGCAGCATCGAAATCAGATTGATTATATTCTCTGCAGCCAAAGATGGAGAAGCTCTATACAGTCAGCAAAAACAAGACCTGGAGCTGACTGTGGCTCAGATCATCAGCTTCTTATAGCAAAATTCAAGCTTAAACTGAAGAAAGTAGGAAAAACCACTGGGCCGGTAAGATACAATCTAAATCAAATCCCTTATGAATACACAGTGGAAGTGAGGAACAGGTTTAAAGATTTAGATTTGCTGGACAGAGTGCCTGAAGAACTATGGATGGAGGCTTGCAACATTATAAAGGAGGCAGCAACGAAAACCATCCCAATGAAAAGGAAATGCAAGAAAGCAAAGTGGCTGTCCAATGAGGCCTTACAAATAGCGGGGGAAAGAAGGCAAGCAAAATGCGAGGGAGATAGAGAAAGATACAGGAAATTGAATGCAGATTTCCAAAAAATAGCAAGGAGAGACAAGAAGGCCTTCTTAAACGAGCAATGCAAAGAAATAGAGGAAAACAACAGAATGGGAAGAACCAGAGATCTGCTCAAGAAAATTGGAGATATGAAAGGAACATTTCGTTCAAAGATTACCATAATAAAGGACAAAAGTGGTAAGGACCTAACAGAAGCAGAAGACATCAAGAAGAGGTGGCAAGAATACACAGAGGAATTATACCAGAAAGATATGGATGGCTCGTACACCCCAGGTAGTGTGGTTGCTGACCTTGAGCCAGACATCCTGGAGAGTGAAGTCAAATGGGCCTTAGAAAGCACTGCAAATAACAAGGCCAGTGGAAGTGATGGTATTCCAGCTGAACTATTTAAAATTTTAAAAGATGATGCTGTTAAGGTGCTACACTCAATATGCCAGCAAGTTTGGAAAACTCAGCAGTGGCCAGAGGACTGGAGAAGATCAGTCTACATCCCAATCCCAAAGAAGGGCAGTGCTAAAGAATGCTCCAACTACCGCACAATTGCACTCATTTCACATGCTAGAAAGGTTATGCTTAAAATTCTACAAGGAAGGCTCAAGCAGTATGTGGACTGAGAACTCCCAGAAGTGCAAGCTGGATTTAGAAGAGGCAGAGGAACCAGAGACCAAATTGCAAACATGCGCTGGATTATGGAGAAAGCTAGAGAGTTCCGGAAAGACATCTACTTCTGCTTCATTGACTATGCAAAAGCCTTTGACTGTGTCGACCACAGCAAACTATGGCAAGTTCTTAAAGAAATGGGAGTGCCTGATCACCTCATCTGTCTCCTGAGAAATCTCTATGTGGGACAAGAAGCTACAGTTAGAACTGGATATGGAACAACTGATTGGTTCAAAATTGGGAAAGGAGTACGACAAGGCTGTATTATGTCTCCCTGTTTATTTAACTTATATGCAGAATTCATCATGCGAAAGGCTGGGCTGGATGAATCCCTACCCGGAATTAAGACTGCTGGAAGAAATATCAACAACCTCAGATATGCAGATGACACAACCTTGATGGCAGAAAGTGAGGAGGAATTAAAGAACCTTTTATTGAGGGAGAAAGAAGAGAGCGCAAAATATGGTCTGAAGCTCAACATCAAAAAAACGAAGATCATGGCCACTGGGCCCATCAGCTCCTGGCAAATAGAAGGGGAAGAAATGGAGGCAGTGAGAGATTTTACTTTCTTGGGCTCCATGATCACTGCAGATGGTGACAGCAGCCACGAAATTAAGAGACGCCTGCTTCTTGGGAGGAAAGCAAACCTAGACAGCATGTTAAAAAGTAGAGACATCACCTTGCCAACAAAAGTCCGTATAGTAAAAGCTATGGTTTTCCCAGTAGTGATGTATGGAAGTGAGAGCTGGACCATAAAGAAGGCTGATCGCCGAAGAATTGATGCTTTTGAATTCTGGTGCTGGAGGAGACTCTTGAGAGTCCCATGGACTGCAAGAAGATCAAACCTATCCATTCTTAGGGAAATCAGCCCTGAGTGCTCACTGGAAGGACAGATCGTGAAGCTGAGACTCCAATACTTTGGCCACCTCATGAGAAGAGAAGACTCCCTGGAAAAGACCCTGATGTTGGGAAAGATGGAGGGCACAAGGAGAAGGGGACGACAGAGGACGAGATGGTTGGATAGTGTCTGCGAAGCTACAAACATGAGTCTGACCAAACTGCAGGAGGCAGTGGAAGACAGAAGTGCCTGGTGTGCTCTGGTCCATGGGGTCACGAAGAGTCGGACACGACTAAACGACTAAACAACAACAACAACATTCCTCCCTCCTTTCTTCCAATAAGAAAACAAGACAACACTTTTCAATAACCCCCCCCCCCTTTCTGCAGGAAGCTGCAGGAGTCATGAATATTTCACATTAGGAGATAACCCCCTCCCTCTCCCCTGTTAAAGATCTCTTTGCAACCAGCGCATGGCAGTTGCTTAGAGAAGCTTCCCTTTCTTCTGAAGTTTCTTTATGTTCCTGTGATCGAAGAGAATTAAGTTATCAGGAGGACCAATCATGCTATTGAAAAGGGCTCAGGGAAGGTAACGCTCAAGATAGACACGCAAATCTGGCTGCCGCGGGAATCTTCAGAGAATTCGCACAACGGTGGCGGGGAGGAAGAAAGAGAGCAGCCCCTTCATATTTTCAGTCGCCTGCCTGCCTCTCCTTGTCTCCTTTTACATAACTGCTGCCTTTTGAGGTGTGTGCACAGCACAACAAACGGAGGCAAGGCAGCAGGAAAAAGAAAAGAAATAAAAGACCCGACCAGCCACATCTAAATATGTTGCGGAGCGCTCAAAAATAACATCACAGCTGAGTGGGTGACCTTCACAAGGTTTCAAACAGTAGCAAAGCACTTGCAAGGTGAGACACCCCCCCCTCCACGGTACTTTCCCGCCCCCTCCCCTGCTTTCCTCTCTCTCTCTCTCTTTCTGGCAATCACACAGCTTTGCCTACCTGGATCTAATCTGTTGCAAGCAGTAAAAAACGGCAAGGAGAGGAAGTCATTATTTTTGCATGAAGAATATAATGGCAACCATAAAACAGAGGGGGGCTGAGCCTGCAGGGGACCATCTGGGAATTACCCAATGGGGACAACTAATCTGCTGAATCTTATTAGCATCCTTTATGTGGCAGTTGTGGCCTGACGGTAGCGTCGTGTGTTTGCTCCTTCTGCCTCAACGAATTCCCCCTCCCTTAGATATTAAAAATACCTTTACACACACACACACACACACACACACACACGGGACTTTTGGCAAAGGTAGAGAGCATTTGCCATGCAGCGTTTGTAACCGTCAGAGGATAGGCATGATATTTCCAAAGCATCATCCTATTACAGTCATACTTTGGTTCTTAAATGCCTTGGTACGCATATGTTTTGCCTCCCGAACGCCGAAAACCCGGAAGGAAGTGTTCGGGTTTTTGAATGTTCTTTGGAAGCCGAACGTCCGACTGGGGTTCTTTGGCTTTTGATTAAGTGCAGGAAGCTGATTCTGTGGCTTCTGATTAAGTGCAGCCAATCGGAAGCCGTGCCTTGGTTTTTGAACAGTTTTGGGAGTCGAACGGACTCCCGGAATGGATTAAGTTCGACAACCAAGGTACCACTGTACTTACTTTGTAAGAATGAAGGGACTGGAGCGCAAGCCTACCTAAAAGCCAAACACCCCATGACCCAGAAGATCTTACTTTGTCAATGTATCTGTTTATCTATTTGCAGCTGTTCCGTCAGGCTGCAGCAGAGAGGGAGGGAGAGAAGGGCCACAGGGCCACACCTTCTGCACAACTGAGAGGCCAGCAAACTTGGCTCCTCCTCTCTCTGAGGAGCTGTTTCTGTCTCAGCTGGTCATTAGAAGAACTTGTATCTGAGGAAAGTTATCTGAGTCATCCAGAGCTTAATGGTTTCCTCCTCCCTCCCAAATCCAGTTTCCTCTTGTGCCATGTCTTTTAGATAGGAAGTCTGAGGGCGGGGACTATCATTTTAAAAATTAATCCATCCTGGGAGCCTTTTGAGGAGGGGATTGGGGTGGCACAGCTAAAAGGCAGAGTATTTTTAAAATACATTTAAATACTATGACTGGTGTGTGGGAATCCTCTCTGCAGCAAGGCAGGGACTCTGAACTCCTGCATGCTCTGTGCAGACATGGCTTGTTGGTCTTGGTGTCTGTTGTTTATAGCTGCCCAGCCTCTGTTATAGCTTTCCTGTAATAATAATAATGTTGTTGTTTAGTCGTTTAGTCATGTCCAACTCTTCATGACCCCATGGACCAAAGCACACCAGGCACTAATAATAATAATAATAATAATAATAATAATAATAATAACAGCCACTGATGATTGGCTTCTAGGGTCACCCTAGAGAAGGTGCGAGGGAAGAACACTGAGGAACTTTTGTTCTGTATATTCCAGAGCCAAACATTTTGGAACACTTCAAAGAAACAAAAAGATCCTTCTGTTTCAAGAGAAAGATATGCAAGTTCTGTTGCATACAACTCAGGTCGCTCCAAAATAAGATATCGGAGCACTCCAAATCATTTGCCCAGAAGATCTAGCTGAAAGGCAACACGTGAATGTTGCAACAAACCTCTAATTATTATTATTGTTTAATTATAAGATTATTATATAATCATAGAAGGTTGTTTGATCTTCAGAGGTAGGGTGGCTGTAAGGGGATGTGGCTGTGGCTATAATGAAGGGCCTACCATTGTTCTACTGTGCCCTATACTGATACGATAACCTTATTGTCATTGTCCCATACAGAACAACGAAATTGAAAAATCTACATAAGACATTCAAAAACCAACAAGCCTGCTATCCCAGCTATCCCAACCTGCTTAGCCCCCTAAAAACTCTGATACCCTATTTTTAAATACAATACACTCCCACAGAGACTCCTTACACTGTGTTTAAAACCAAAATCGCATTTGGGTAGAAACTGTTTCTCAGGCGGCTAGTCCTAGTCTTTATAGCCCTGTACCTTCTTCCAGAAGGCAGAAGCTGAAAGAGATCATTTCCAGGGTGCGCACTATCCTGCGCTATCTCTGCAGCTTTCTTATGGCGCTTGGAAGCATAGATTTGATCCAAGGTGGGAAGAGTACACCCAATTATTCTCTCCGCAGTCTTTACAACCCTGGACAGCATTGTTTTTCCCCTGACCGTGCAGCTCCCAAACCACACACACAGACCATAAGTTAATACACTCTCCACAGTACAATGGTAAAATGCCATCAACAGGTCCTTTGAGATATGCAGGAAACCTTTGGCCCCCCCAGATGCTGCTGAAGTACAATTCCTATCATCTCTGGCCTTGAGCTATGAGCTCCCAGAATGGTATGGGCATATGCTTCTGTGCAGGTATCCCTCCCACCCTCCCACCCGCCTGTCTTTATAACATTCCAGGCATGCCAGCTCTATGGGGTGGAGGTGTCTTCAGCCCCCTCAATATGTGTTTGAAGGGGGTCCACCCCCCGCAATGTTGAGGGGGCCCGGCCCAATGTTGCGGAAGACTGCACTGGTCAGGAGACTGTGTGACGTCATGTATGCGCAATGCACGCTAGGCCCCCGAAATATTGGGGGTACCTGGTGCCTCTGCAACACCTCAACATAAATCTCTGGCTCCCTGGGGCTACTTTTGCCCAGCTGATATGAGCTCCTTCCGCCCCACCCTTGGCAATCAGAGCTTAGCATGTGCTCCTTGCTCAGCCCTGTTTTGCACCAGGCCCCATCCATCACCAGCAGACGGCCTCCAGAACGTTGCCTGTGAGGGAACGTGGCCCTCAGGCTGAACAAGGGCCCAGGACTGCCTGCTGGGAGCCTGAAGGGTCCTGCCCTGCCTCTCTCCACCTGGCTTGGGGCGGGGCCTGACAGGCTCCATAAAGGGCTGCTGCTGCTGCTCGACAGAGAGGGCTCCTTTTTAAACATTGCTTTTTTATCCATGTCATTTTAAATTGTTATTGATATTAATGTTGTATTTTTAGTTTTCGATTTTATGATTTATGTGGAAATGTTTTCCATTTGGTTGTGTACCTTTTGATGTGTTTTATTTATTGTTTATGACTTTTGTTATGTTGGTAATTATGTAAAACTTGTCATGTTGTGAGCCGCCTTGAGCATTGTTTTAACTTTGGAAAGGTGACATACAAATAAAATGATGATGATGATGATGATGATTGTTTGGGACAGATGGGAGTTGTGGTTCAGCAACCTCTGGAGAGCCCAAGAGAACCTCTGAACCTGCTTCCATGATCTGTGGGCTGTAGAATTTATATCCCAGAATCCTCTGCAAGGTGCAGTAGTTTCATGGCAGACCAGTAAGGCTTCCTTGGCTGAAAGAGGTGGCAAAGGCTAGGTGGTTTGAAAACTACCGCAGGAGGAAAACAGGGACATCTTATTCCATACCCTGCAACAGTCTATCTGCTGGGGTAAAATCCTAAAAAAAGATCAACAACTTCAATCCTAAACAACTTTGGTCGGCCTTCACACATGTTCCCTTCATCAAATCTGGCCCTCTTTGAAAAAAGTTTGGGCACCCCTTCCCTAAGGAAAAGTGGGACATTCCAGGATCAAATCAGAAACCGGGATGGCTTCTATAAATCCAGGACTGATCCTGGAAAACAGGGACACTTGGAAGGTCCCTCAGAAGCTAGATCAGAAAAGTCCACAGACAGGATCTTGACATCCTGTGCCACCTCCCCTACTGTTTCCCAAAGAGCAAAGCTATATGGAGGTGAATATAAAACCTGTGATCTACCGAGGTGCTTTGCATGTCAGATTTTGGCAGTGAGAATGAGTCATTTTTATGAATGTGCCTTTACTGTAATATTACTGAAGTAATATAACAATATATTTTCAGAATAAACATGATTTAACGCGGAATTCTAAAACCACGGTATCTTCCCTCAAACCTGCCCAGAGCTGTCACTCTCTTCCCTGCTGAGGCTTTGTCATGGGCAGTCGTAAACTTTGCGAGATGACATTTCATTGTGCAGGGGTTATGTGCGCCAACTATTTATTTATGTATTTTATTAACATTTTATGATAGGAGCCACAAGGTTGCAAATAAACTTGACTTCATAACATGCATGGCTCCCATTAGCAATAAATTATGGGGTGACACTGATGACTCACCGTGTGCTTGCAGGAAAGGAGGCGGCAGCCCTCCCACTCGAATTTTTGGTTTCGCAGAGCAAAATGAAATTATACCAAGGGAGGCTAGAACACGAAGGGGCAGACTGGAGCCAAATAAGGCAAGTATGACTCTGAGACCCTTGTCACCACACAACGTGGAAATGCCAGACTCTCTTAAGGTTTTTGTACAGTCTGCTATATGATGGACACACTGGAAGTTTATTGGATGAGGGGAATTTTTGGGTTGTCTTTGTTTATATTATGTACTTTCTGTCCCCCCCCCCCCCTATTATGTTGTGAACTGCCCTGAGATCTATGGGTATAGATTGGTATATAAATTTAATAAATAAAACATAAATAAATAAAAATGCTTAGCTAGATTGACATACCTTGGTCTCAGCCTACTTCAGGAATATATAGACAGTACGTGGCCTAGGACCCACGTACCTACGGGACCGCCTTTCCTGGTATGCCCCGCAGAGGACCTTAAGGTCCACAAATGACAACACTTTGGTGGAGGTCCCAAGTCACAAGGTGCTTAGATTGGTCTCAACTAGGGCCAGGGCCTTTTCAGTACTGGCCCTGACTTGGTGGAATGCTCTGTCACAAGAGACTAGGGCCCTGCAGGACTTGACATCTTTCCGCAGGGCCTGCATGACAAAGCTGTTCCGCCTGGCCTTTGGTTTGGACTCAGTCTGACCCTTATGTTTCCCTCCCCTTATGGTTTTGATCTATGGGCTACTTTTAAAATGAGACTGCATTTTAAATTGCATTTTAACCTGTATTTTAAATTGGGTTTTTTTTTCTATTATGTTTTTATTGTAATTTTACTGGTGTTAGCCGCCCTGAGCCCGGCTCTGGCCGGGAAGGGCAGGCTATAAATAAAACATATTGTTGTTGTTGTTATTATTATTATTATTATTATTATTATTATTATTATTATTATTATCTGCAGCTGCTTGGGGCATCAACCAAGAGGTGCTGGAAATAATTGTTTTATTTTTATTTTTTTTACTGTTATTGGGTATGTCATGGGACTGCCATCGGAACAGGGGAGGGAAGCAGGGGGGCCGTTGGGACACAGAGACCCTCCAAAACGCCTGAGGAACAGCGACTCTTCCAGCAGTGAGGAAAGCCACACCTCCAGTGGAGAAGAGAGGGAAGGGGCCAGTCAAGCAGGGAAGGGGCTCGAGGATGCTGCGGAGAGCCCCAGCGCCCCACCTGGCCAGGCTGGCAGGAAAGAGCTTGAGGATGATGCTGAGAGTCCCAGCGCCTCACCGAGCCAGGCTGGCCAAGAAGGATGCATGCCCCTTCCGTCGCCCAGCCTGCACAGAGGGGTGAAACGTATGGAGGGGAGGCGGAGGGTTGGGGTGCCTAAGTTCTTATGTTGGGGGAGAAACCGGAAGGGGCCACTCCCGGATTCTGCAAGTGACTAAGACGGACATGAACTTTGTGTATCTGCACTGTAAATAGTTTGCACAATAAAACCTGTAAAGGACAGGTCGGAGTCCTGCCTGGTTACTCACGAGCAACCACCATCAGCATCTGAAAGGGTAAAGGTAAAGGGACCCCTGACCATTAGGTTCAGTCGTGGCCGACTCTGGGTTTGCGACGCTCATCTCGCTTTATTGGCTGAGCATGCTTCTTGGTCATGTGGCCAGCATGACTAAGCCGCTTCTGGTGAACCAGAGCAGCGCACAGAAACGCCGTTTACCTTCCCACCAGAGCGGTACCTATTTATCTACTTGCACTTTGACGTGCTTTCGAACTGCTAGGTTGGCAGGAGCAGGGACCGAGCAATGGGAGCTCACCCCGTCGTGGGGATTCAAACCGCCGACCTTCTGATCGGCAAGTCCTGGGCTCTGTGGTTTAACCCACAGTGCCTCCTGTGTCATCTGAAAGGGTAGCATTCAACTAAACACATGGGAGAGTAGAATGATTTCCACATGCCCAATAAAGACTCTCTCCTGCCCCTTCCACAGATGGGAAGCCGCAACTCAAAAGGCCTTCTCTTTTGCCCTCCCTCCCATCCAGATTTCTGGAGCAACATTGTCTGGGGCAGATGTGTTTAAGGATGGATGAATCAACAACCTTTGACTAGCCTGTGCCACTTTTGGCTAAGGTTCACCCATCATTCGATTCCCAGATCAATCTGCACATAAACGAAATATCATTGAAGCACGCATTTCAATGCATATTTTTTTTCTGCGAATCGAATGATCTGAAGTTATAGGAGGCCATTACAACGCAGAAGCCAAACCAGCTTGGATATGGTCAGTGTTTGGATGGTTTGAAACCATATTGGTTTCCACGATGTAAAAATAATCAGGATACCAATGTAAGCAAGCTAGCAAGAGAACAAATATAGCATGAGCCAGCTTTTCTGGGATGTGTTTGTGTGTGACTGAAACCAGTTTCCCCTGATTTTGATTCGAGGCTCTCCTCTTTCACTGCTGTTAAATTGGCAGTGCCAGTATGCTTGCCTCAGCACCCCGATACATTTATTTGCTCAACCTGTACATTAGCTAATAAATGGTCTTTTGAGCTCCTGCTGGCTCCGAGCTGCTTTTGAATGTAATGAGCGGCCGTGGCTACGCGGAAGATACTTTTCCGTGCCAATTCGCAAAACCGCCATGGAAGCAAATCGTTACCTACTTAGAATAGCAATAGGGGAAAAAATTATCTTGTGATTAATGCTGCCTGTTAGCTTAAAGAGCTAACAGTAGTAGAGGAATGTGACCCGTCACTCATTTGACAAAAGTGTAAGGGGGACAGCAAAATGCTGAATCCGTGCCGAGAACATTACCAAATGGTACATTAAAATTATTTGAATATACTTTTTGTCTTTTGGGGGGGGGGGCTATGGTTTTTTCTTCCCACTCCTACAGGTTCTTTAAAGGCTGATGTGTTCGCAGTCAATACTAGAACGTTTCTGCTTTCTGCTCTGCTAACTGCAGATTGCATTCTGTCAACATATTCTCTAGCTGAAGGCATAACAGAATGCTAATTGTGCAACATCTCTCCCCCCCCCCCATCTTGCTTTCATGGTGTCTTTTTCTAGCTTGGCTCTCTTAGAGAAGTTTCCATTGTTGCACCGACCAGCCATAAAACGTTTTGATCTTGCGAGGCTCAGTGGCTTAAAACGCTAAGATACTGCTAGCATCTGTCATGGGATCATGTACACCAGTGGGACTTGCCACCAGGTACCCCTTCGTTCAGATTATGGCCCCATCGTTCAGATTACTGGTCCCATCACCTCCTGGCAAATAGAAGGGGAAGAAATGGAGGCAGTGAGAGATTTTACTTTCTTGGGCTCCATGATCACTGCACATGGTGATAGCAGCTACAAAATTAAAAGACGCCTGCTTCTTGGGAGAAAAGCAATGACAAAACCTAGACAGCATCTTAAAAAGCAGAGACATCACCTTGCCAACAAAAGTCCGTATAGTTAAAGCTATGGTTTTCCCAGTAGTGATGTATGGAAGTGAGAGCTGGACCATAAAGAAGGCTGATCGCCGAAGAATTGATACTTTTGAATTCTGGTGCTGGAGGAGACTCTTGAGAGTCCCATGGACTGCAAGAAGATCAAACCTATCCATTCTTAGGGAAATCAGCCCTGAGTGCTCACTGGAAGGACAGATCCTGAAGCTGAGACTCCAATACTTTGGCCACCTCATGAGAAGAGAAGACTCCCTGGAAAAGACCCTGATGCTGGGAAAGATGGAGGGCACAAGGAGAAGGGGACTACAGAGGACGAGATGGTTGGATAGTGTTCTCAAAGCTACCAGCATGAGTTTGACTAAACTGCAGGAGGCAGTGGAAGACAGAAGTGCCTGGCGTGCTCTGGTCCATGGGGTCATGAAGAGTCGGACACGACTAAACAACAACAACAACCCCTTGGTTCAGGCAAAAAGGTAGGAAGGGAAGAAGCAGTGAGTATAGAGAGGGAGAGAGGCAGGCAGGTGGATGGATGGAGGGACAGGTGGATGGTGGATGGACAGATGGACAGACGGACCAACAGAAGGGGAGGAGGAGGGGAGATGGAGCAGAGCAGAGCAGACTGGTCCTGGACCCAATGGCCAAGGCGGAAGTAACTGGTGGAACATGACAGGTGAACAAAAACAACCTTTTTTGAGTTTCTGGTCCATGGTCTCTCCTGGCTTAGGAGGTGTGGATACATGGGATGTGGTGTGTTTGCCAAGACAGCTCCTTGCTAAGGGTGCAAGGGAGCCAAGGTGTGCCTTTGGGCAGAGGAAAGGCAGTGGCGGCAAGATGCATTCTCCTTCGTCCCATAAAATCAAATGTAATCAAGCACACCTTTACTCTGTTTGCCTGAAATTTGGCAGGCTTCATCCACAGAAGGAACTAGTATGCCAGGAAATTTTAATTCAATTTTATACAAATATGAAACATTATTGGTGGCTGATTTCCCCATTATAATCAACAGGGAAGTCCTATGGGGCTTGTTATAACAATAAAGCATTAATAATACAAATTATAAGTAAATATGCAACACTTAATTTGTCATTCTTTGGAACACTGCTCAGTGTTGCAACACAACAACCGACAAACACAGCGATTCCAGTGTAGAACCTCACTTTCTCACTTGAGTTCAGATCTCTGAGCAAGACGGGAGTTGGATCCTTGCTGTATGCCTGCACAGCCTTGCTTGTCTTCATTTTAAACCAAAACATGAACACTTTTTTGGGGGGTTGGGGTTGGGGGGGAAATCAGCCTCCAACTAATCTGTTGCATTGGCTGAATTCCGTGTGTGTGTGTGTGTGTGTGTGTAATATTAGCATAGCAAAGCAATTGCTTCTCCTAGTCTCTCCACTCTGCTGCTTTGATGCAAGGCAGATAACTGAACTTAAAGCTGAATTGGCTTGCTAGTTCACATAGGTTTTGCAGGTTGTCCAGTGGCTCTGCCAAGTCTGCAAAGCACTACAAAGAATGGAAAAAGGGAGGAGGGGAGTTCATTGTGCCAATCATCTTGTAATCATTCAGCATTCGCATCAGCCTGTGAAGCATAGATGCCAATGAATTAAGCTCTTCCATCATGTCCTTTGGCTGAGCCAGGCAGAAATGGTTATTACGATGGTATTGCTGTTGGAAGAACTTCCCCTGGAATGTTTTAGTTTTCTGGTCCCCACTGTCCTGTTCCTCAGTGTTGCAAAGGGGAAACACACATCCGATATAGTTAGCACTAGATAGAAACATGTGGGGAAAAATATGGAAAGCCCAACATACAAGAATGATATAAATGTACATAATTGTACATATGATATAAATGCTTCAGGTTACAGACTCTGCTAACCCAGAAATAGTGCTTCAGGTTAAGCAGTTTGCTTCAGGATGAGAACAGAAATCGTGCTCCGGCGGCGCGGCAGCAGCAGGAGGCCCCATTAGCTAAAGTGGTGCTTCAGGTTAAGAACAGTTTCAGGTTAAGTACAGACCTCTGGAACGAATTAAGTACTTAACCTGAGGTACCACTGTATTAGGTAAAAGAATTCACTGGATCCCTGGTCAGACCTCAATTTTTTATGGAGTTCACATGGTAGATTGAGAGTGAACAAAGAAGCCTACAGGAAAGCTCAGCAAGTTAGAGTGTGGTTCTGGTAACGCCAAGGTTGCAGGTTTGATCCCCTTACGGTACAGCTGCATATTCCTGCATTGCAGAGAGTTGGACTAGATGATCCTCAGGGTTTCTTCTATGACTTCTTCACCAGAAGTAAGAGAGTGTGGTCTAGTCAAATTTGGCAGCAACAGTTTACTCTTTGGTCTTAACCCCTTCATGCATTAACTAGAGGTACAAATGCGCTAGCATATCGGGGACTGCAATTTATCCCACAAACCCCTTCTCAGGCCAGTATAACAACTGTATGCAGAATTTAAGAAACCACCCATAATCCCATCTTGACTCAGTTGTTGACTCAGTCTCAAAACTTTCTCCTGGTAAAGGCTTGGTAAGAACCGCAGTCATCTCTTCAGTTTGACAATACTCCAGTTTGACAAGTCCATCTTATTCAAGTCCATCTTATAGTTGTATTGCACCCCCAATGTGTTTGGTTTTCACATGAAACTTCTTGCTTTGAGACAATTTTGAACAGCTTTGGATGTCCTCCATCAATTGGACAGGTTTCTCCCCAAAATTGTAGCTCTGTGAGGGGGTAAGCTACAATTCCCTGTGTGTGTATGTGTATATGTGTGTATGTATATGTAGTTCAGAGACCTCGTTTGAAGCTGCTGACTACACTTCTCCTTTAAGAACTTTTTTTCTTGGTGTTTGGCCCTTTGAACATGACAAAGGGAGCTACTGCCACTTTCCCACAATCTCTCTATCTCTGTTACTCTGGCTATTGGTTGCTGCACTCCCTTCTCTTCCTGCTGATTAGTTTCCTTCATTTCTGTTATGTTTTCCCCCTTGGCTTTGTGGCTTAATCCTGAATGGATGGTACCCCCCCTTCTCTCTCAAGAAAAGACTGGGAGGGGAAGAAAATGGAACACTACAAAGTCCAGATAGGAGTGAAAGTTACGGCAGTTCAGTAATAGAGCCACGCTGTGTAGCAGAAGTTGAGTAGCGATAACGGAGAATAATGATGCCATTTTAGAAATGTAGGCAATGGATTAAATTACCATCTCTGTGTTGCTTGCATACGTACCTGCAGTAACTAGAGTGCCATTCTCCAACCATGAATAAAATTCACATAGTTTAACCTTTGGGAGAGAGGGAAAAAACACCTCTGCAAAAATGAACACATCCCTTTCCCATCCTCTATATCCCTATTATCTTTGTTCATTTCCTGCAGGGTAGGAATAGCATGGCAAGCGACTTAGCTATGTTAACCAACCAGTACACTGATAGGTTTCCATTGATTCTTTTGCACAATTAGCAGTGCTTTTATTGGGTGGCTTTCTGGCTAATTCTGTATTTATGGCAATATTAACAATACTCATCTCTTTGTGAAGACTCTGTCCCAGACAGAGATTTTAGGATGTAATCCTAGCCATGTCTGCTCAGATGTCCCATGGAATTCAGTGGGACTCACCCCCAGGTAAATACAGTTAGGACTATAGCCTTCGTTATCCTCCTGGAACATAAAAATAATGGTGTTGTCAAACACCTGTAAGGTCACAAACAAGGTTGTAAAACTGCAATTTGCTCAGAGGGTCACTAAATGTGCAGCTCATCTGCACTTACTGAAATAGACATGTACCCTTTCATCATATGCAGTGATGGTATGTTTTCATAATTTTCCTATGCAGAAATTTTATCTTTATAGGATGCCTTAGTGCAGGAGTAGCCTGTGCAAGTCCAAATGATTCCCATCAGCCTAATAATGATGATGATGATGATGATAATAAATAATTTATTTATACCCCACCCATCTCGCTGGGTTTCCCCAGCCACTCTGGGCGGTTTCTAGCAAAACATTAAAATACAATAATTCATCAAATTTTAAAAGCTTCCCTAAACAGGGCTGCCTTCAGTTGTCTTCTAAAAGTCAGATAGTTGTTTATTTCTTTGACATCTGCTGGGAGGGCATTCCTTTTTTTTTTTTATATAAATAATTTTTATTAAAGTTTTAAACAACAAATAAAGAAAAGAAAAACATACACAATACATATCTCAAAAAAAAAATGATGACAAAAACACACACACACAAAAAACACAATTCATCAATAAAAAACAAACAATATAACAATTAAAAACAATATCTCTTTTCCGTTTCCGTTTTTTTAGTTTACTTATTTTCTGGACTTCCTCATACCTCCCTTTTTTGTATTCCAATCCAAATTGTTTGTCCAGCAATTTCTTTTCCACTTTTTTAATCCCAATCTTTAGCTTTAATAAGATATTGAAATATATAACTTCCACTTCTTTAAACCTGATCTTTAGTCTTAGTATCATATAACATTAAAATTTTCCCTCTTAATGTCAAATTTCCATTTCTTTAAACATCTTTAATCCTAATCTTTAATCTTAGTCTATCATTAACATTAACCTGTACAGCTGGAAACCGCTTATTTTCAGTCCAACATCACTCTAACATTCTTTAATTTTGCAATGTTTCTGAAGATAGTCTTTGAATTTCTTCCAATCTTCCTCCATCGACTCTTCTCCCTGGTCACGGATTCTACCAGTCATTTCCGCCAATTCCATATAGTCCATAAGTTTCATCTGCCATTCCTCCAGCGTGGGAAGTTCTTGTGTCTTCCAGTACTTTGCGATGAGTATTCTTGCTGCTGTTGTTGCATACATAAAGAAAGTTCTATCCTTTTTAAACACCATTTGGCCTACTATGCCCAGGAGAAAGGCCTCTGATTTCTTAGGGAAGGTATACTTAAATACCTTTTTTAATTCATTATATATCATTTCCCAGAAAGCCTTAATCTTTGGGCACATCCACCAAAGGTGAAAAAATGTACCTTCAGTTTCTTTACATTTCCAGCATTTGTTATCAGGCAAGTGATAAATTTTTGCAAGCTTGACTGGGGTTATGTACCACCTGTATATCATTTTCATAATATTCTCTCTTAAGGCATTACATGCCGTAAATTTCATACCCGTGGTCCACAACTGTTCCCAGTCAGCAAACATAATGTTATGTCCAATGTCCTGTGCCCATTTAATCATAGCCGATTTTACCGTTTCATCCTGAATATTCCATTTCAGCAGCAAGTTGTACATTCTTGACAAATTCTTAGTTTTGGGTTCTAACAATTCTGTTTCTAATTTGGATCTTTCCACCTGGAAGCCAATTTTCCTGTCCAATTTAAATGCCTCCATTATCTGATAATAATGAAGCCAGTCTCGCACTTTGTTTTTTAGTTTTTCAAAACTCTGCAATTTCAGTCTATCTCCGTCTTGTTCCAAAATTTCCCAATATTTCGGCCATTTGACCTTCATATTGACCTTTTTCAAGGCTTTCGCTTCCATTGGTGACAACCACCTTGGGGTTTTGTTTTCTAACAAATCCTTATATCTTAACCAAACATTAAATAGCGCTTTCCTGACAATGTGGTTTCTAAATGCTTTATGTGCTTTGACCTTATCATACCATAGATATGCATGCCATCCAAATACATTATTAAAACCTTCCAAGTCCAAAATGTCAGTGTTTTCAAGAAGTAGCCATTCTTTCAACCAGCAAAAAGCTGCTGATTCATAGTAAAGTTTGAGGTCTGGCAGGGCAAATCCACCTCTTTCCTTTGCATCTGTTAGTATTTTAAATTTTATTCTAGGCTTCTTGCCCTGCCAGACAAATTTAGAAATATCTTTCTGCCACCTCTTGAAACAATCCATTTTGTCCACAATCTGCAAAGTTTGGAACAAAAACAACATTCTAGGCAATACATTCATTTTTATCGCAGCAATACGGCCCAGCAGTGAAAGCTTCAAATTTGACCAAATTTCTAAATCTTTTTTCACTTCCGACCAGCATTTTTCATAATTATCTTTAAATAAATTCCCATTTTTTGCTGTCATGTTAATCCCCAAATATTTAACTTTCTTAACCACTGTTAAACCTGTCTCATTCTGAAACCTCTCTCTTTCCATCGGTGTTAAATTTTTCTCTAAGACCTTGGTTTTTGACTTATTCAATTTAAATCCTGCCACTTGACCAAATTCTTGAATCAGTTCTAAAACCCTTTTAGTACTAGATTCTGGCTCCTGTAACGTCAATACTAAGTCATCTGCAAATGCTCTCAATTTGTACTGTTTAGTTCCGACCTGTATACCTTTGACCGACTGGTCCCTTCTAATCATATTCAGCAAAACCTCCAGGACTGAAATAAAAAGAAGTGGGGAAATTGGGCAACCTTGTCGTGTCCCTTTTTCAATTTTAAGTTCTTCCGTCACAACATTATTTACAATTAGTTTAGCCTTTTGTTCTGAATAAATTGCACTTATACCATTCTCAAAACCTTGGCCTACCCCCATACCCTGTAGATTCTTCTTCATAAAATTCCAAGAAATGTTGTCAAAGGCTTTCTCCGCGTCTACAAATATCAACACTGCTTTAGTGTTTATATTCACTTCTAATTTTTCCAAGATATCAATTATATTCCTCAAATTGTCAGACAAATGTCTTCCTGGGAGAAAGCCAGCTTGGTCTTTGTGAATCTCTTCCATCAACACTTTTTTAAATCTCTTCACCAAAATATCTGCAAAAATTTTGTAATCCACATTAAGTAATGATATAGGGCGGTAGTTCTTAAGTTGAGTCTTTTCAGTCTCTGTTTTTGGTACAAGTGTAATATATGCTTCTTTCCACGACTCTGGTGCTCTCTTCCCCTCCATTATTTCGTTGCAGACCTCTTTCAATGGTTGAATTAACCATTCTTTTAAAGATCTGTAGTATCTAGAGGTCAAGCCATCTGGTCCTGGAGATTTACTGCTGGGAGGGCATTCCACAGGGCGGGTGCCACTACCAAGAAGGGCCTCTGCCTGGTTCCCTGTAACCTCACTTCTCGCAGTGAGGGAAGCGCCAGAAGGCCCTCAGCACTGGACCTCAGTGTCCGGGTAGAATGATGGGGGTGGAGACGCTCCTTCAGATATACTGGACCGAGGCCGTTGATATAGGATTGGAGAAATAGGATTGAACCACATATCTAGTCATCTTTTGTACCATCTTTTCCTTTGCCTCAAGGTAGCAATAGTCCTTGGCCAGTACTGGGGCAATCTGCTGCAAAAACCCCAGCCACAGTAACGAAGATGCCAAATCTCATGCCAAATGAGTTCATTTAACCCGGGTTGGTAGGAGTCTGAAAGTATCGATGTTATCCCTGTTGTTGAGTTTTCTATCTGAAGGGCTAATCTAATACTGTTGTAGGAGGAAAATATTGGGGAGGGGGACAAATTGAGATCACTTTGATTCTGGCAGTTACGATATATGTTGCAACCTTTCACCTTGAAACTTACTCTGTTTTTCTTTAGGCTGTCTCTTTACCTTTTGACATAATGTTTTTGAAGTCAACAACCAACAAGATTAAAAGGGGCCTCCCTGGCATCTCATTATCTTTAGCTTTCAAACAGGATTAAGGTAGGAGGAAATATGGCTTAGATAAGAAAGATTGTAACAAGGATGCTAGTTAATTAACAGAAAGGATCAGGAATGGTAAGGAAGAAGAAAGGAGAATTTCTGAACTTCGAAAAGGTTAAAGTTCCAAACAGAGACATTGAATTTCAAAAGCAAAGGAAGTAAAATATTATTCATAGCTTTTATCCTGACACTTAAACATTCCATTGTTCTCATTGATGAAAATGTTGTCCAGGTAAATTCCTCAACAGTTATCTCGGGAGAACTGAAAGAAGATGAGCTAGCTATTTGAGTGCCCTACCAGACTCACATCAGCATAGTAGAAACTTGGTCAAATTCATGTTTTCCCTCTCTTGTGCCCCTTCCAAGCCCCACTCACACTTTTAAATGATTTCTCTTCCATTTTTTTACACTTTAGGAGGGAGTGCCCAGCATGGCCCAGGATTCTTTAGAAACCAAAAAAATGTGGCTTTTCTTTTTAGATGGAACTGTTACCGGAAAAATCCGAGGGCTCCCTTGGACAAAACAAAGACACCAACCAGGATAACTTGGAGCAAAACAGCAGCCTGTAGGCTTGGCCTTTATTGAACTGTTGCAACAGGGTGTTCCCCTCACTTGCAGGAGAGAGGAAAGACCCAGAAAGATGGTGTGCAAGACCTTATAAAAACTTTTGAAATTCCCATCCTCTAGGTCAAGCCCACCCCCAGAAACATCATGCATACATTACAAAAAGGAGGGGTTGACATCATGCATACATTACAGAAAGGAGGGGTTGACATCATGCATACATTACAGAAAGGAGGGGTTGAGGGAGGAGTTGTGGTGGTAACCTGAGTGTCCTGTCACCTGGCTGGTTCCTCCTTTCCCCCGGCCCATGAGTCACTTCCAGGAGACAAAGGGGAGTTGGCAGTTTCCTGCCCCCAGAGGGAAGATCGGATCATTGTCCTTTGTTTCAGTCCATGCTGAATCCACTCCCATATGCAAGTTCTTTGTGATCTTGATAGTCTTCTGTCTAGGACCATCAGGGTTGGCATAGCAACTGGGCAGGGCTCCTGTGGATGTGCTGGGATGGTGAAGGGATTATGGCTGACCAGAACCAAGCCACCCCCCTTTCATAGTCCTTGTCATATGGAGTAAAATAAAAATGGAACAGTGCAAATCCAATGTATGGTTGATTTTTCTATGAATTTATAACAGAAGTGTGGCATATGTAGTGTGTGAGTGTGAGTGTGTGAAGTTTGTACAAACTGAATGATTGGGGTGGGGGGGTTCCTGCTACAGAACCGTCACACAAACTATCTGGTAGAGTCAAAAGAAAGTCATGTTTCTCGGTAGTGTAGCAGGAAACCCCCCCCCCCATCATTCAGTTTGTACAAACTTCACACACACTCACACTCACACACTACATACACTACACTTCTGTTATAAATTCATAGAAAATCAACCATACATCGGATTTGCACTGTTCCACTTTTATTTTACTCCATGAAGGAAAGACTACAAAATGGGGAAGGTTTGATACAGGGCACCATAATCCCTTCATCATCCCAGCACATCCACAGGAGCCCTGCCCAGTTGCTATGCCAACCCTGATGGTCCTAGACAGAAGACAATCAAGATCACAAAGAACTTGCATATCGGAGTGGATTCAGCACAGACTGGAACAAAGGACAATAATCAGCTCTTCCCTCTGGGGGCAGGAAACTGCAAGCTCCCCTTTGTCACCTGGAAAGAACCCATGGGGAGGGGGAAATGGGGAACCAGCCAGGTGACAGGACACTCAGGTTACCAGCACAACTCCTTCCTTAACCCCTCCTTTCTGTGATGTAGGTGTGATGTATCTGAGGGGTGGTCTTAGGTTATACCCCTTCTGTGATGTATGTATGATGTTTCTGGGGGTGGTCTTGATCTACAGGGTGGCAATTTCAAAAGTCTTTATAAGGCCTTGCACACCATTTTTCTGTGTCTTTCCTCTCTCCTGCAAGTGACGGGAACACCCTGTTGCAACAGTTCAATAAAGGCCAAGCCTACAGGCTGCTGTTTTGCTCCAAGTTATCCTGGTTGGTGTCTTTGTTTTTGTCCAAGGGAGCCCTCGGATTTTTTCCGGTAACAGTAGTGGCACCCGCCCTGTGGAACGCCCTCCCACCAGATGTCAAAGAGAACAACAACTACCAGACTTTTAGAAGACATCTGAAGGCAGCCCTGTTAAGGGAAGCTTTTAATGTTTGATGCATTACTGTATTTTAATATTTTGTTGGAAGGCCCAGAGTGGCTGGGGAAGCCCAACCAGATGGGCAGGGTATAAATAATAAATTATTTATTAGTAGTAGTAGTAGTAACAGGACAGCATCCTCCACACCTGAAGACAGGTTGGTTTAGGAGGAGGTGGAGGGCAGGCACCATCTCTCTCTCTCTCCTTCTCTGTCTTCCAACACTTCATTGCTGCATTCAACCGCCAGCATTCCCTTCCTGAAATCTCTACCTTATTCTCAGTGCTTTCTTCTTCTTTCTAAAAAAATGTTTAGGGGTACTCTCGTTTTGACTCCATAAAATCACCATTTTATAGTTCAAATTGAGAAAAATGAATGCAGTACCGTATTGGCCCGAATATAAACCTCACCTGCAAATAAGCCGCACCCTAAAAATTGAAGGAAAAAAACAACAACACAATACCAGGGCTGCTTCCTGGGGTGGAGCTGCACTGCATTTCTGGCGGTCTCCCCCCCCCTTCCCACTTCTTTCCAGCGGCTTGGTGGAGTCTTGGGAGAGGTGGTTGGGCTGCACGCCGTTGCCCTGTGCTGCTCTGGGGAGGGGGGAGTGCCGAGCCAATTTGCCCCGCACTACTGGCTGCTCTCTGGGGGCCGTGGGAATGAGGGGGGGGAAAGACCGCTGGCAAAGCGGTGCAGCTCCCCCCCCCCGAGAGCAGCCTGGGAGCGCAGGGCAAAGGCATGCATCCCCCTCAGGCTGCCAGCAAAGTGACTTGACTCCCCTCTTCCCCCCTTCATTCCGATGGCTTGGGGGAGGCTTTGGAGCGGCCATGCTCCTGGGCTGCTTCCTGGGGGAGGAGCTGCACTGCTTTGCCGACAGTGAACGGTCCCGAATATAAGCTGCACTTTAACTTTTCACGATCAGAATTTGGGGGGAAAGTGCGGCTTATATTGGGGCCAGTACGGTAAAGGGACAAAAGTACAAAGAACATGCATTACCTCGTATTACACAGCTGACAGCTCAGAGGTGGTAACAGCAAAACGGACCAATCTCCACGCTAGATTCCAACTCCTACTTCACACATTAAACGCTTGCTTCCACCCGAGACTTAGGAAACACTGTGACAGGAAATGAGGCTGCCATCGGGGGTAGCAACGGAACTGATGATTCACCAGGCTAGAGAAGAAACTCATTTTGTTATTATTTTTTTTAAAAATGAGTTTCTTCTCCCACTAGATTCACAAAATATTTAGGGGTATGCGTACCCCTGAAAAAAAACACCTGCTTATTCTTTTCTAATGGTGCAACCACTTCTGCCCATCTTTTGATTAACCTCTCTGAATTGCCTCCATGTCAGTTTCTAGCCACTTAGCTCCAGTCTCCTTCTCCACCACCACTCACCCACCAGTCTCTAAACCCATTCACATGCTCAGTGGAGGAACCAGAATGGAGGACAGGTCCCTTGACCACCCATAAAGGTTTTCCACACAATGAGCAAAGAAGCTGAGCAAACGTGGTCCCATTAAGCTTCCACTTATCAGCAGACTTTTTGCTGAATCACTTCTGGAGGCTGCCTGCTCATATGCATTCAGTCACTTTTGTTTGCTTGTGAAAAAAATCCAAAGTTGTTTACAATATTAAAATGACACAAACACTAATTAATCCAGGTTTAAAACTATGTTTTGACTCAGTGCTATATTGAAGAGGAGAAAATATAACTACCTAAAACTGGGATGTAACAAAAGCTATTCAGGTTTCCCTATTCAAAATTTCCACTTCCTACAGCCAACAACTCACTAGAAAAACCATCCAATATAAAAATGTATTGACAATGGAAGATGGTGATGTAGGCAGTGAATTCCACAAAGTGGATGCTATGCTAGAAATGATCTTTGGGAAAAGGTGTTTCCTCAAGAAACCAGGTACTAGGCCAATTTTAGTGTACGTGAAACTGTCTGAACACGTCCAAAGTGTTACAGAAATGCTAAATATTATTAGATTGCATAAAAGTATCAAAACTGTAGGTGAGCTGAGAACATAAAGAACATTGTTGTCCTAGACCTGACAACCCGCATTTATATAAAAAAAGCTGGGCTCCACGTGAAATATAATTTCAAAGATGAACAGCTTTGATTCAAGCCTGTAGAAGATGGTCAGAAAATCTTTAAAGGTCATCTCTGTTGAGATTTTTTGAAGAAGGATGTGACTGCCTCAAAGTCAGTTGTAGTAAATCATGGGAAGGGAAACTATTACAGACTTCATATCTTTTCCCCCTTACATGTGTGTACAGAGGGCTGTAGGTATACAGTGCACAAATGTGTAGTTTGTTCTATATTGGGTCCTAGAAAGCTTGGCTACCCACTCACTGATACCACAAAGTATGGTGATAATGGTAGCTATATGGTCAAGCAACACTAATGCATACTTCTGGAACCACAGCACCTAATCCTGTAGGAACCTGTAGGAATCTGACTCCCCTTCTTCAGGGATTGAGACTGGGGATTCAGAATAAGAGGGGAATTGTCCTTAGAGATGTACATAATGAACCAGAGACACAGGCACAAAGGGAACCCATTGTGCCAGTGGTTCCCTCGAGGTTGCATTGCCCTTCTCTGAATCTTAGGATTCCATTTCAGAAGTCTGATTGCAACCACAATCTCACCCATTCTTTGGGACTCAGCAACTGCTAAAGCAGGATGAGTGCCTTTAAATGAAGAGGCTCCTCCTACAGACGGTGAGCTGCAGCTCCTATTTAAGGCTCGGTCTGAGTATGACCACTAAGCCTAGGGCTTGGCGATCAGAAGGTCGATGGTTCGAATCCCCGCAATGGGGTGAGCTCCCATTGCTCGGTCCCTGCTCCTGCCAACCTAGCAGTTCGAAAGCATGTCAAAGTGCAAGTAGATAAATAGGTACCGCTCCAGCGGGAAGGTAAACGGTGTTTCCGTGCGCTGCTCTGGTTTGCCAAAAGCAACCTAGTCATGCTGGCCACATGACCCTCGGCCAGTAAAGCGAGATGAGCGCCGCAACCCCAGAGTCGTCTGCAACTGGACCTAACGCTCAGGGGTCCCTTTCCCTTTCCCTTATGAATGTTGCGGCCCTGCATGGAGCTGTCCATAGTGCTAGTAAAACCTCTCCTTGCCTTGGCACTACTGAACAAAACCACAGATGCTTCTTTAGTAGCTCAAAGCCCCTTTAACCTCACTGGGATGTAAATGTGCAAAACTGGGTGCTGCAGGCTGGTCATACATGAGTTATCCCAGTACTTTGCTAGGACCATATGAAAATGATCCCTGGATTTCTTCTTTTGTGCTTATTCTCTCTCTTAGAGCTATGTGGCATGTTTCACTTACCCAGAAAGTGGAAAGCAGCCTGGATCTGCCTAATTAGAACCAAAAAGTCATCTCCTTTGCAGGCAAATAAAGAGGGCAGAGGCATTTGCTTGCAGTTAATCCACCTTGGACATTTGCATAAAAGAACCCTGGGTTAATCATGTCTCAAGAAAAGAGGAGTCACAATTAACTATGTAGTAATTCAGGCACAGTGTGCTGGTCCCGAGGGTTAACCGTGCAGCGAGGTCCAAGTCCAGTCCTAGGTCGAGGGTGTGGTATGGAAGCTGTCCGTCAAAGCTGAAGTGGGGTCCAAGGCAGGGAGTCGGGTGAGGTCAGGAATTCTGGCAGAAGAGCAGGACAAGTTGCAGGCAGGAACAGGCTACCAGCAATGTTGCTCCCACAACCTGGGACTGGGCTGGCTGGCTTTTATCTGCCCCGGACCCAGAGGCAACCTCACCTTCCCCTGACGGGGCTGAGAGTGGAGCACCTGCAGGCAATGGGTTCTCCATCACCTCAGGAGCCAGAGCAGACTCAGCTGGTGCCTGCACCTGAGAATCCAGAACAGATGAGGACCCTTCAGGCTCATGCCCCAGCCCCGGCTCAGCTGATTCTGGAGCCAGGGAATCCTGTGCAGGCTGGGATTCCTCAGGTTCAGCCTCCAAGTCTAAATCCCAGGCCATCACACACAGTGAATTAACTGTGCTCTGCCCTCTTAAATAGAGCATGCCTTCAGACTGCCTCCTCCATCACATATGGACCAAAGCAAGAGGCAGGTGCACAGCAGGCTGCAGTGGTGAAGCAGAGGAGCGGTTTAGGAGGCTCTTGTCAATGGGACCCCTACTGGAGTGTGGGCCACCAGCAGGAGCCCAACCATGCCATCTCTTAATGCTGTCCCTGATTGTAACCTAGCAATAGGGAGGAGGAGTGGGTAATTCCAGTCTTTCCAACTTATCCTCTAGGAAGGGGAGCCTTGAGGGTTCAAAATAGGCAGGACCTGGCTACTTGCTTGGTAAGTGTAATGTGTAGCTCAGCCTTTACTACCACTATACTGGTTTTGTTATTAGGATAAACGGGAGTCTTTTGTGCTGTTGCTCTCTATCACCTATCTATTTTCACATGAATTATTATCATTAGTATTACAAGTCATTTATTAAACATGCCTCCAAAATCACCAATTAAATGCTAGGTGAAAAGTGTGAGTGCCACAGAAAATTGTAGCCCGGTGTTAAACTCTACCATTCCTTATAAGGATAGGTAATATAGTGCCCTCCACGTTCTGTGACCTTCAAATACCATCATCCGTGACCATTGGCTATTCTTTCTGGGGCTGATAAGAGTTGTACTACAAAAAATCTGGAAGGCTCCACATTGGTTCCATTGGCTGCAAGACTGGTGCCTGGGAGCAGCCGCTGGGACTATATAACACTGGTCCCAAAAGATCTGTAGTGTCTTCCAGTACATTTCCAAGCTTTACAAACAAGCTTTACAAGACATTGTGGAGGGGTCATTAAAAGACAGCCACCTCTTTAATGTAACATGTAGTTCTTCGGTAAGTAGGCAAGAAGAGGGTAAGGAAGGAATGCTGGAAATTAAGCATCTTGGGGTATAGGATTCTAGCCCACACCACCTTCCACAATGAGAACAACCACATTAAATTCAAAACAATGCATGTTTACTCTTTATCGCAGCGTCGATCTTCCAGTCTTTCATTTTTGATGGCTTGTTTGGAACAAGAGACAAAACCTCAGAGAGTGAGATCTGATCTTTAATTTGCCCAAACAACATTAAACATGCAAGAAGAACATCACCAGTGTCTGTCCAAACAGAATTGATGTCCTTAATGTAAGCGAAGGGATGATCACGTAGAATTCATTCCTTCTCACACTTAGAAAGATACATCCTCATACTTCAGCCTTCTCATTTATTTGTCTCTTGACAGATTCCCAACTACCTGTTTTCAGTAAATGAAGGTCAATAGCAAAGAGCCTAGTATTAATGACGGGATGCTTTGAAAAATATTGCATTCCAGTGATTACTCAGAACTGCTACATACCATTCTGAAATGCGTCGTTCCTTTGTCTCCCCAAATTTACTTTTGTATCTGTCTGCGTGGCCTGATAATCTGCACATGGATTTCTAGCAGCGCATAACAAACTGGTTCCTTAACTTATGGATGAGGCGCATAAACAGAGTGGCTGTATGTCCTGCATTAAAGAAGATGGTCCTCTCTTTGAAGGCATCCTCCATCTGAAAAGTTGTCTGGTCTATATCTGAACCATAAGAAGAGTGAGTAGTTGCCCATCAGCATTTAGGACCTGGTAATTATTTCTAAATGTGCACCTGTACAAATAAATTGACATATGATATTTTAATGCAAATCTTTGTCATCATTTGCTCTTTTTTTGCTGATCTATTTCTTATTTTTTGGCACTGCTGCCTCTACCAATATCACCAGTGCTACTACTATTATCACCTAGATTTCTTCCGTAAGCTAGGAGATGAACCCCTGTTGCTATTGTGTGTCTTTTTGCCAAATAAACTAGCAAATGTATTCCTTACTACTAAATATATTACTATTTGAAATAAGGTAGCAATGGCACCACTCCTACTGAGGGCATTAGTAGTAGTAGTAGTAGTATGGAATAGGGCATTCCTATTTTCATCAGAGAAATGTTGGAGGGCATGCTACTATCATCACATTTATTTATTCATTTATTTACTCCACCAAATCAGGCTAACAAAAAGGCTCAGGCCAAGAAGTGCTAACCCCCCTGGTAAATTCTAGTTTAAATTCAATGTGTACTACATCCCATTGCATCTGTTTGACAGAGGATGGCTTTCATTATGGCAGAAGAAGAATAACAGTGGTTGTGAAGCTTATGCCACAATTATTTTTCCTAGCGTACCATAAAATAAAGGACATTCCATGCACTAACCGAACAGCAAACAGAGGCTTTCTAATTTCATTTCCTGCCAATATCTTAGAATTGTTGTAAAATATTATTTGACACATTGACAGGCTCAGTGCTGTACTGATGCAGGGTGGGGAGAAGAAGAGAAGAAGAGTTTGGATTTGATATCCCGCTTTATCACTACCTGAATGAGTCTCAAAGCGGCTAACATTCTCCTTTCCCTTCCTCCCCCACAACAAACACTCTGTGAGATGAGTGGGGCTGAGAGACTTCAAAGAAGTGTGACTAGCCCAAGGTCACCCAGCAGCTGCATGTGGAAGAGCGGAGACGCGAACCTGGTTCACCAGATTACAAGTCTACCGCTCCTAACCACTACACCACACTGGGAGGAAGGCGGTACGAAGGCATCATCTACAGTTTTGAAGTTTCCTGCGTTCTTGCTGGTATTCATGCTTACGTAGAGTCCTACTGAAATTGGTAAGACATGCATGCGAGGAAATGTGTGCAGGAAACAGAACAGATCCAGTTTGCTTTGGGATGCTATGCTGTTCATGAAGTGTTTTGGAGAAGCATACCCCCCCATCTCTTCATGAAATTATTGGCAGCCAGTTGGGGATGAGGAAGGAATTTGTTTGCTCTAATCCAGGGGTGAGCAAACTTTTTCAGCAGGTGGCAGGTCCACTGTCCCTCAGACCTTCTGGGGGGCCAGACTATATTTTGAAGGAGGAAAAAAGAACAAATTCCTATGCCCCACAAATAACCCAGAGATGCATTTTAAATAAAAGCACACATTCTACTCATGTAAAAACACCAGGCAGGCCCCAGAAATAACCAAGAGATGCGTTTTAAATAAAAGGACACATTCTATCCATGTAAAAACACTCTGATTCCCTGACCGTCCGTGGGCCGGATTTTGAAGGCGATTGGGCTGGATCTGGCCCCTGGGCCTTAGTTTGCCTACCCATGCTCCAACCCCATCCGAGACACCTGGACTCGCATACAAATTGGAACACAGATCAAAAAAACAATTTCAGGACCAATGAAGACTTTATACCCTGGCCCTAATAAAAATGGCTGTCAAATCAGCCTTCTGTTTGCCATCTTCAGGCTTGGCAAATGGCAAAATGAGCTGCCTGGTAGAGTTTGTGGAGTTACATGCTTTTTGATGGAACACCCTTCCTTGCTTGTGGAGCCTCTGGACTTAAATGTTCCTTAAAGTACTCTGGTGACATACCTGAGGCATTTCGAGAGTAGCCAAAGCAGTTTGACAAAGCTGACGGCAATTATCAGGAGGGGTCCTCACATTGCTATGTTTTTACCACATTTCCCACAAAAGCAAATTTGAAATTGTTGTTGGGACTCAATTTCAAGCTAAAATATCTAAGGAATTTAGAGCGTAGCCAGCATTTCAAAAGGATTCAGGAATTTTTGGGTGGTGGATGGGTTCATTCCTAGAACCTTGGCAGCAGCTGCTTCTTTGAGCTGAATCAGACTGACGTAAACCTACTTTCCTTATCTACTGGGCAGAAGGGAGGGTGATGAAGTTGCAGAGATGAAAGAGTCTACACCACTGATAATAATGTGATTTTCAGTGCTGGAGATAAATATTTGTTTTAGAACTGGACTACTTGGACTACTGCAATGCTCTCTATGTGGGGCTACCTTTGAAGGTGACCCGGAAACTACAACTAATCCAGAATGCGGCAGCTAGACTGGTGACTGGGAGCGGCCGCCGAGACCACAGAACACCAGTCTTGAAAGACTTACACTGGCTCCCAGTACGTTTCCGAGCACAATTCAATGTTGGTGCTGAGCTTTAAAGCCCTAAACGGCCTCGGTCCAGTATCCCTGAAGAAGCGTCTCCACCCGCATCGTCCAGCTCCGAGGACCTTCTGGCGGTTCCTTCATTGCGAGAAGCCAAGTTACAGGGAACCAGGCAGAGGACCTTCTCGGTAGTGGCGCCCGCCCTGTGGAACGCCCTCCCACCAGATGTCAAAGAGAACAACAACTACCAGACTTTTAGAAGACATCTGAAGGCAGCCCTGTTTAGGGAAGCTTTTCATGTTTAATAGACTATTGTATTTTAATATTCTGTTGGAAGCCCCCCAGAGAGGCTGGGGAAATTTTTTATTTTTATTTTTATTTTTATTTTTATTTTTATTTTTATTTTTATTTTTATTTTTATTTTTATTTTTATTTTTATTTTTATTTTTATTTTTATTTTTATTATAGAACTGGATCAAATTATTCACTCTGCTCTTTTCTAGCATTTTTGGGGGGTTGGGCAGGAAGCCAAAACAGGGCAAGAAAGCAGGGTGGAGTTTAATTCTAGTAATGCTCAGTTGGGGCAAGGCACCAGTAAGATAAGTCAGCACAAGGTTTAATGCTGATCCTTTTCTTCCTTCCTTACAGAAAAGCTTTTCTGTCACTTCATGCATAGGGCTCATCTTCATTCCTATAAAGGACCCCAATGGGAGCACATCAATGTCATGCTAGAACCTTTCTATTTGAAATTTAGAAGAAAAGGAGGTTAAAAACATTCTGCCATCTTGTCTTAATTGTACGCCCCACTGAAAATTACTAGAATGTTTGGGATGTGGAATATTATGGCCCCGGAGAGCAGAAATAGAAAATGGACTAGTTGGAGAAGGTGGATTACAACAAGGAAAATTTCACACAGAATTACAAAAGCAAAAGTTGAACAGACCAGTGGCTGTTGAAACAGAAATAAAAATAAAGGACAGTAAAGTGAAGGATTAACATCGGAGTGGTTTGTTGAAGAATGCAATGTGACATTAGTCGATCATTACTCTGTGAACTTCAGAGTATGGGAAGCCACCCAAAAGATATATAATTTGGTATTTGTATTTGGCTTTTTATTTATTTATTGTAATTTGGAATGTTTTAATGTGGTCTTTATTGGTTATTAAAATGGAAAACTTTGTGTGTGTGTTTGTGTGTGTGTGTGTGTGTGTGTGTGTGTGTGTATGCTTAAAGAAAATTACTAGAATCCCACACATTCTCCTCAAACTTGCCAAAAATGTCCCCCAACTTTCTTTTTGTCCTTGTGGAGGTGTGTGTATGTTTGTGTGTGCTGCGTATAATGGACGGGAAAATCTGTCATGTTTTTCTCAATTTGTTATCTTTCTCATCTTAAATCCAATTCTCCACATTTTTTAAAAAAAGCCCTCATGAAAATTCTTCACCCTTTAAGTGTTGATTTCTCAGAATTCACACATTTTTGTATGCAATTTTTGCACTTTGGCAAAGCATTTTTCCTCGGATGTTTATATACCCCTCCAATATAATGCATTTGTATGTTATTTTGACCAATATATGAATTTTGATGTAACTTTACCTTAGTCTGTGCATTTTTGTGAAAATTTCCTGGCTGGAACTGCATTGCAAATTTCAGAGAAGTGTGAATTTCAAAAAATAGATGTCTTTTTGGTTCATGTATTGTTTCGGAAAGCATGAGTTAGGAAGATTTGCCTTGAAATGTAAATTGAATCAAATGTCTTTCCCATTCCCTTCTGTGTGCATGTGTGGTGGTGGTGTGTGTGTTTGTGAACATTTGGCACAGGACCAAACTATTTCTGTTTTCCAATTCCAGGATTCCCCCACTCCACCCTCTGAACCATATTTTTATTTAATCTTACCTTCCCAGGCAGTGAGAGATTTTACTTTCTTGGGCTCCATGATCACTGCAAATGGTGACAGCAGTCATGAAATTAAAAGACGCCTGCTTCTTGGGAGAAAAGCAATGACAAAACCTAGACAGCATCTTAAAAAGTAGAGACATCACCTTGCCAACAAAGGTCCGTATAGTTAAAGCTATGGTTTTCCCAGTAGTGATGTATGGAAGTGAGAGCTGGACCATCAAGAAGACTGATCACCAAAGAATTGATGCTTTTGAATTCTGGTGCTGGAGGAGACTCTTGAGAGTCCCATGAACTGCAAGAAGATCAAACCTATCCATTCTTAAGGAAATCAGCCCTGAGTGCTCACTGGAAGGACAGGTCCTGAAGCTGAGGCTCCAAATACTTTGACCACCTCACGAGAAGAGAAGATTCCCTGGAAAAGACCCTGATGTTGGGAAAGATGGAGGGCACAAGGAGAAGGGGACGACAGAGGACAAGATGGTTGGACAGTGTTCTCAAAGCGACCAGCATGAGTTTGACCAAACTGCAGGAGGCAGTGGAAGACAGGAGTGCCTGGCGTGCTCTGGTCCATGGAGTCATGAAGAGTCGGACACGACTAAACGACTAAACAACAACAACCTTCCCAGTAGGCTTTGGGAGAAACTAAAAAAAATGCTCAGACATCATGACAATGGCACGAAGAGCTCTGGCGGTGACAGCAATGAGTTAAAAGCAGAAGGAAAAGAGAGAGGACTCTGGCTTAAGAGGGAAATCCAGTAGCAATTCTCCACAGGCAGCAAATAATTTGTTTGAGTGCATAATTAATAGATTTGTCAGAAAGTACTTAGATTGTGAAATATTGCAAGTAGACCCCTTTCCAGATGGATTAAGATGAATGGGTCCTCCAGCAGCGTATGAAACCTCATTGCTCAATGGCTGGAGAATTTGCCGCATCTCTACATTTGTTTGAGTCTCTGCCTCTTTGCGCTCCTCTTTCTCTTTCTCCTCTGGCTGCGGGGGAGGAAGACAGGACGGGGGATTGAATAAGAACACTTCTAATTCTAATCGTGAGTGGTGTCCTTTACCTAAAGGGCATCCAAGCAGGCAAGACTAAATCAGATACTCAATAGGTAACTTTCCCTGCAATTGAATATAAAAAGGGTGCGGGGGAAGGCATTAACATGGCTCAGAACAGTGAAATTAACTACTCCTTGCAGACCCAGGTTATATATTAGCTGATCACAGAGTCATGCATTAATCTGCATGAAGCAGTTTTTTATCTTCTCTAAAAATGGTTCCAGAGAAGCGAAACCCGATCAATATTTGAAGGTCTATCTAAGAGAACATGCAAGGGAGCTCTGGGTCCTGAATAAAGGTGAACGGCAGACGTCGTGGGAATAACTGAACACCAGCTGCACTCTTCTGCTCCCCTTCCACATGGGTTGGCCAACGTGCGGCCATCCATCCCATGCTACACCCACACTGGTCCTGGCACATGTACACACACAGTTAGGTTCAAGCAAACACATGCAGCAGAGAGACTGGTTTATCCTCATAATTTGTAATGGGAACTGATGGCAATTGTACCTTGCTCAGGATCGACCAAATGGTCACATTGGAAGGGGGAAATAAGACACTATGAGGGGAATAAACCAGTTGTTCAACTCCGTGTCTGTGTGTCCGACTTGCCACATTATTATTTATCCATTCATTTAAAACATTTATGTTCTGCCTTTATATTATTATTTTTTAATTAGGCACTTAATTATGCTTTGAGGTCCCCCCCCCTTACAATCAAGCAACTGTTCTTATTTTATCTGTAAGCTGTACTGAGTCTCTCTTGGAGGGAAAAGGTAGAGTATAAATAGATTAAGAAATAATAAAATAATGAGAATAATAATTCCACAACGCAAACAAACTGTACAGAGGCAGCACGCCCCTGATTACTGCACCAATTTCTGGGAGTTACAAGTAGAAGCCTTGTGCAGCAAATGTTCAGCCTGCAACTGAGGAAATGGGCTCCCGAAAAATTCTCCACTCTGTTTGCGGGTGGTGAAATGAGAGGGATTTTGAAGGATGTTCTCTAGTGGGGAAGGCAGAATTCTTGAGAAGTCTATAGGTAGGAGAAAGAACATTTTCACACAATTCTCTTCTGAGAAAGTTCAGTTCGCTTAATGCTGAGTGAAACTATGTTAGTTTCTACTGGTGAATGAAGGAAACAATGTGTAAGGGAGAAGGATCAGAAGGAATCAGGGCCAAGCCCATAGCATCACACGAAAAGAAAATTTAAACTACAATTTACAATAAAATACAATGGGTTGAAGGGACACGTGTGGTGCTGTGGGTTAAACCACAGAGCCTAGGACTTGCCGATCAGAAGGTCAGTGGTTCGAATCCCCACGACGGGGTGAGCTCCCGTTGCTCGGTCCCTGCTTCTGCCAACCTAGCAGTTTGAAAGCACGTCAAAGTGCAAGTAGATAAATAGGTACCGCTCCGGCGGGAAGATAAACGGCGTTTCCGTGCGCTGCTCTGGTGCGTCAGAAGCGGCTTAGTTATACTGACCACATGACCCGGAAGCTGTACACCGGCTCCCTCGGCCAATAAAGTGAGATGAGCACCGCAACCTCAGAGTCGGCCACGACTGGACCTAATGGTCAGGGGTCCCTTTACCTTTACCTTTACAATGGGTTGTATCTAGTGCAGCACTAGCAACTTCCAGTTGTGCAGTAGGACTGTCCCCATCTCTCCTCCCCTTGCGTGCCTCCAAATCTGCTCTTGAATTTGTCCCTCTGGAGCAGATTTTGAGGGTGCTTTCTCTCCTCCCTTAGCAAAATGCATATTTGTGCCCCGCAAATACTGCACATCTTCCCCTTCAGCGTGTGAAAACCATGACCTCAGATCATCATTTCCTAAGCCTCCCCAGAAACACCGGTAAAGGTGAAAACATGGGATTCCAAATTCGACTGACAAATGGGAAATAGTAAGTCATCTTTGCAGAAATATTCCAAGTGCCTTTGAGCTGCTGTCGAGCCCAGATCTCCTGGCAGCACCAGCTTCCAGGTTACTAATTGCTGAACCTTCCCTAATCTCTTTGTTTTATGCAACCCGCGGCAAACAAATATTTTATGTGTCTTTAAGCATATTCAGCAAATGTGTCCGCTCTCGCTCAGTCACTTATTAAGTGGGGAAGAACTGGCTAATTGCTTTTGATAAACCCACAAGCTGTATGTCTAGCCAAGGGATGAGCCAATTTCAACACAGCTTTTGAAAGCTTCAAGGATTTGACAAGGCTTCCAGGGCAAGGGGGGGAGGAAATCAATAAATGACCTACAGTATATTAAACCCCTGCTGATAGAATGAGCCACTGTTTGTCTGATAACCACAAAAATTACAGTTATAGGAGCAAGTAATTTAGATGCAGATTAGTTGTCAGCTCTGCCCTTACTCAAGCTGCGGGAATGATGCCTGTGATTTAAAAAGAGCCTCGGGCTGCAGGGAGAAACAGGATCTGTGCTTGCCACCAGAAACAATGGCCTCATGTCACCACCTTTCTCTCCCCAGTAATGTCTAGTAATATGAAAAATGTGCTGTGATGTGGCCTGACTTTCCTTTGCTTCTACAGGTGTCATCTAGGATGTAAGATACTGACAGAGCACATAGGTTGCATGCAGAAGGTCTCAGGTTCAATGTCTGGTACCTTCAGGTAGGGCTGGAAATGACCCTTTTTTCAAACCCTGGAAACACAGAGCCACTCAGTGCAAACAGCTTTTTAATATATATAGGTAAAGGTAAAGGGACCCCTGACCATTAGGTCCAGTCGTGACCAACTCTTGGGTTGCGGCGCTCATCTCGCTTTACTGGCCGAGGGAGCCGGCGTAAAGCTTCCGGGTCATGTGGCCAGCATGACTAAGCCGCTTCTGGCGAACCAGAGCAGCACACAGAAACTCCGTTTACCTTCCCGCCAGAGTGGTACCTATTTGTCTACTTGCACTTTGACGTGCCTTCGAACTGCTAGGTTGGCAGGAGCAGGGACCAAGCAATGGGAGCTCACCCCGTTGCGGGGATTTGAACCGGTGACCTTCTGATTAGCAAGTCCTAGGCTCTGTGGTTTAACCCACAGCGCCGCCCGTGTCCCTTTTAATATATATACATATATATAATTTTAACAAGGGATGTGGGTCGTGCTGTGGTCTAAACCACTGAGCCTCTTGGGCTTGCCGATCAGAAGGTTGGCGGTTCGAATCCGCACAAGAGAGTAAATAAGTTTTAATCAATGTAATAATGGAATACTGAATGGTTTCGTTTTTGTAATATATGCAGGGATTTATGATATGCAAAATGAACCATGGAAAGAGGAGGAGGGAAGTCATTGATATTTTAAGGATGTTAAAAGGAGTAAAGTAAGGTAAAGGTAAAGGACTCCTTGATGGTTAAGTCCAGTCAAAGGCGACTATGGGGTTGCGGCACTCATCTTGCTTTCAGGCTGAGGGAGCTGGTGTTTGTCCACAGACAGCTTTCTGGGTCATGCAGGACTAAACTGCTTATGGTGCAATGGAACACTGTGACAGAAACCAGAGCGCACGGAAACACAGTTTACCTTCCTGCCGCAGTGGTACCTATTTATCTACTTGCACTGATGTGCTTTCGAACTGCTTGGTGGCAGGAGCTGGGACAGAGCAACGAGAACTCACCCTGTCATGGGGATTCGAACTGCTGACCTTCTGATCGGCAAACTCAAGAGGCTCAGTGGTGTAGACCACAGTGCCACCCGTGTCCCTCGGGGTCTTCTAACAATGCACACTACCCTTAACAAACGACAACATCCAGAATTCTTTGAGAGAAGCCACGGCTGCTTAACGTGGTATGATAGCACTTTAATTGCATGGTATGAATGTAGCCAATGAAAAGTTGACATAGATTGCAGGGACTGATGGTGTGTTTTTACTGAGTTGAGTTGGATGAGGAGTTTCAGGGCCAATGTAGATCGTTGCTGTATGGCACTGCTGTATAATCTACAGATCCATCTCCTGCTTCCATGAAATTGCTCATATTACATCTTCCCCATCTTGAAAGGCAAACCCTTATTATTCAAAAGATCAGTCATTTTCTTTGATGATCCCCCCCCTCCTTTGAGATCTGCATATGTACACATATCAAGGCAAAAATGATTGCTTCCTCCCTTTCCAATTTCATGATGAATAACAAGCATGAATTTGCCACTCAATAAAGAAAACAATAACAATATTCTACTGCATTTGTGTGGGGCCTTTCATCATGAAGGGGTTCAAGAGAGTTTCTGGGACAGAGAGAACAATTCATTTGCATACAGCTGGTTACCTCTGGATGGAAGCAAAGTACAGTGGTACCTCCAGTTGTGCACAGGATTCCGTTCCGGAGCTCTGGTCGGATCCCGAGGAATTCGCAACCGGAGGTGCTGCTTCTGCACATGCACACGGTGAGTAGAGCGCTTCTGTGCATGCATGTGCGGCAAAACCCAGAAAAATACTTCTGGGTTTGCTGTGTTTGCATCCTGAAGGATACGCAACCAGAGGTGTGTGTATCCAGAGGTACCACTGTCTCCTAGTTTGGCATGATTCCCCCAAAAAGGGTATGGAAGAAGTATAATATACCATGAGAAACTGAGAAATTTGCATTGCTTGTTTGAAGGTGTCAGTGTGGGTGAGTGTTGGACTTAAGAGGACTGAGTTCAAATCCCTGTTCAGCAGCAAACGTCACCATCAGTGCCCCTTCCCTGGAATTTTTGAAAGACCACGTGAACACCCTCGGACTACTTGTGGAAATGACATTATCTGTTAAAATACAGGTGACCTCAGTGACTAAGGGTGGATCTGCACTCGTGGTTTATAACATTTAAGGAATAGTTATTTTAACGTAGATAGATACGTTACATTTTGCTTGTAAAATTAATAATATGCTACTAAAGGGTGACACCAGAGGGCGCGGCCACCAGGAAACGGCAGTAAGGGAAACTGTGTTATGGAGGAAACAAGATAATGACCATTTTTATTTTACCAGTATGCTCTGCGACCTTAAAAAGGTCAGTGTAGATCCAGCCAAGGTCTGTCCTGCATAAGATGAGGCTGATCTCCCAGCTGCGACACTATTTGGCTATGGGAGATCTTGCAACCATGCACTGGAGTATTTCAACACATTTTTCACACCTTCAAAGACTGTTCAGGAGCTCCAGCTGGTGCAGAATGCTAAAATCTCTGTGTCAGCTACATTGGCTGCCTGTAAGCTTTGGGGCCCCAGGTGCTGGTCATGACCTTTAAAGCCCTTAACAGCTGAGGCCAAGTTGCTTGAAGGATGGCCTGTTCTCATACTAACCTACCAGAGACTTAAAATCAGTGACAGAGGCCCTGGTAGGGAATCCAGGAGGGAGGGAACCTGCCCCAAAGTCTGTGCGGGAAGATGCAGAGGTTGGGTCAACACTCCCTATAATTACAGCTCAAACCAGAAAGAGTTGAAGGGCATGGCAAATACATTTCCCCTTCTGTACTGTATGAGGGAACTAATCAGGATTGGGACAACTGTATATAAGGAGAGGGCTTAACCCTTCCCTTCCGTGGTACTGATTTGGTTTAATCCCTCTTCCTGCTATTTGGCATGCGAGAGAAGTTTGAAGAGGTGCCAACATGTCGTGAGCACCTAGTGCAATTTGTCCTGTGTCCAAAGTAGGGACATCAGAGAATTCGGATGAAAACACAAATGGGAGTGGAAACTGCTAACATTCACTGACTTATCCCGTGTCTAGAACAGAAATCAATGCGTCAGATTCAATTGGTAATCACTGTTGCTATTGCTTTCGGTCTGCCAACAACCCAAAATCGAATACATCCCCCACTCCACTCTGCATTGCATTTCCTTTGCAGTGAAATGGGTGGGGTGGAATAATGCAGTGCCCACATAATTTGTGTAATTAATTCATTACACAAATAACTTAAGTTGTATAAATTTAGAGGAATAGGGTAGCTTTTGGTGGAGGTTGAACTGCAGAGAAATGGAAACGGTGCTGCGTGCAATGCGTGCAGGGCGCAACAGAAAACGATGCTTTCTTGCAACCCTAGCCCAAAGCCATTATGTGGTGCGTTGCCCTACTCCAGGTCCACATCATAAGATGATAAGAAGAGCCCTGCTGGACAAGGCTAACTAGTCCAGCATCTTCTCACAGTGGCCAACCAGATACCTAACAGATATCAGCCCCATCACTACCTGACCTGGGTAGGATGAAGGGGAAAGTATAGCACAATGGCTTCAGGACATGAGATAAGTTATAGATCTACAGATCTATGGATCTACAGGGGGAGAGAACATCATTTAGGTCCACCTGAAGGGAAGAAAGGATGGTCAAGTACATCAACCTCAACCGTTCTATTTCTGCTCCCTCATTTGATAAACGATACAATCATGTTTAAGAAGCAGGGCATGTTCAGGGAAGGTGTAGGGTGTATATGTCTGGTTTGAGAACAGAATAACATTCCCTTTCCTCCAGAAGAGGAGCCATTCATGGCTAAAATTCTGGTCAATGTCATTTTGCCATCTAGCAAACCATCACTGTAGGTGGTGTTTTGATGTACCTAGTGAGCCTTACAGCCCTGAAGGATAATGGCTGCATTCTTGTTGCAATTAGGTTTCTGGAAACTCGTGACCTTCACAGATGGTAAGAGAACATCCTCCCTGCTTAATCCTTAACTTGGAAAGATCATGTTCTGCCTTTTGAAAATGTAATGAGATCTTTTTCTTTCTTTCTGCACAAAGACCAAATAAAGGGAAGGTAAACATTTTTTTAAAAGAAAATGCTGGAGGATTTTGCATCCAACCACCCCCCCCTTAAATAATAAATAAATAAAAATAAATCCAAGAAGAGTTTGACCTTGCTAAATAGAGCCACATGAAAAAAAATATCATTTTGAATATATCTCTTCAAGCCTGACAAACCTGACAGGCTGTTTCCTCTGCATCCAAGCTTGACTCTTGCCAGTGCATTTAAGGAGATCTGGCAAGGGGGAAAAGAGGCATATAAACCACACGATTCATTTTTGTGCTAACCAGATGGTAGTTTGGTTTTTAGGGGGGAAAACTGATGCAGTTGTAGCTTTCTATTCTCTCTCTCTCTCTCTCTTCAGCACAGCCTACAAAAATAATTGTAAAGCAATACATATTGAGTTAACAAGAACAACAGCAACAACTTCATATATGCACATGTGTCTGAAACCCTCAAGAATCACTGCCAATCAGTGTAGATAATACTAAACCACATAGACCAGTGACCAGACTCAGTATAGAGCAAGGTCCAATGTCTTTTCTACTTAAAAAACAACAGCTGTGATCATTTTCCTCCTCACTGCAACCACAAATAGATCCTGTGCTAAAATGGCTATGAGACAACTCTTGGTTTTTTCCCCCTACCCTAAAGTGTAGGGTCACAATTTGACCCTGAAAAGAATTAATTGGAAATCTCAAACTCCTTACGAGAATGCGGTTCCAGTTCTAGCTAATGGCATCTCATGCCATATTTGCTTTGAAAATATGAAGAAAAACTGCGGGCTCAAAAAAAGAGAATTGGTCCCAGAGTTTTCATCTCTTCAGGTCTAGTGGTTACTCCTACTAGCAATTAAATTGCCTGTCAGGAGTAAAACATTACTTTAAAAACAAAGGAGATGGATTACTGATAGCTGCTTGCTGTTTACCCCACTTCCAAGTGCTGACATTTAAGCTGGTTCTATTCCCCCACTCGCTCTAGCATTTTTCAAAACAAAGCAACAGTAAAATGGATGGTCCTTCTGTTCAGCTCAGCAGCTGCTGCTTCCCTTGACATTGCAAAGCGACGGCGCTAGCAGGGCTTAAATTTTAAAGATTCAGGAGAAAAGCCTGAATGCATTTATTAGGCATTGTTTGTGTGTGTGGTTGCCTAGTGTTTGCCACAGGACCTTCCAGCTCCAGAAAGTATCAAACTTACTGTACTCTTGTTTTTCATACTTAAAGACTACTGGTTTCCAAATCAGCTCACACTTAGGGCTCCACCAGACTTCCTTTTGCATCTTCCAGGCACAGGCCTGAGCGTTTGTCGACCCACAGCTTTCCCTGGGAAAACTCACTGTTTGCCACTGAATTGGAACAAAAGGCACCCGGGTTTTCTGCAGATTGCAGTTTGTTCCAATTCAGTGGCAAGTGGTGGGTTTCCCCAGGGGAAAATGGTGGGTCAAAAAAACAACCCCAAACCACTAGGATTGGGACCTGAAAAGTCCAGATCTGTGCCTGGAAAGTGTGGCACAAAAGGAAGTCTGGTTGAGCCCTTAGCTATTGTAAATCCAGGAGTGGAAATGCAGGGTAATGACCGCTCCTCACATTAAATGGGGGGCGCCCTTTGCGTGGTCGCGCACAGCCCCCTAGACCCTATGCGGCACCATTAGCACAGGCTTGGCTTCGCCTCCCCCCCCAGGTGGGATACCTGGAGGTCTCCGCCTACCTCAGCCCAATCCTGCCTGGGGAGGGACTACCTGCCCACACAATAAGGGATGGATCTTACCTGGGAATCATCAGTTGGCTCCAGAGCTTCTCCCACCCTACCCACCCTCAGTTCAGACTTCTTTTGCACGTTAACCTTTGCTCCACAGGTACGCGGGTGCTGCTACGTCAAGGTCGCTGTTGAAGGGCTGGAAAGGAATTCTCCTGCATTGGCAGGTTTGCCTTTCCCGTAGCAAAACGTCACAACTTTGGCGGTATCAGGCCTTGGGGGGAATCCTTTAGTCTATCTTCCCTAAATTGGGGGTGGGGCGTGCAGTGGTGACCCCCCTCCTCTTTGCGGCGGCGATACCAGGGTTCCCCGTTAAAGGGGTTGTTTTGAGGGGAGGCATAGAGGTTGTCATTGCTCTCCCCTGTGCCGGCGGCATAATGGGGGTGGGCTCTCTCTGCTTGAACATATGTTCTCCAGAGCCAGCCCCCACCCCACTGGATCACCCCGATGTTCCCCAGATCCCCAGCAGGGGACTGGGAGGGATAAACGCCCAGTGCCTGAGCCAAGGTCTACCCACATCTGAAACATAACAAAGTTATGGCCAATTTTAATCCCATAGCACGTTGTCTTGAGTCGTTATTCCACATGGGGGCCGCCCAGGGTTTGGGGGACTCCGCCTGTCCACACTATGGTTTATACTGCTTGGAGAGGTGTTTCTGGAAGACTAGGGGCATTTCCAGCTGACCTCTTTATTCAGTATTCATTGTGATTGGTTTGCAGGGAGGTTAGATGACAATGTTTCAAAGCAAGTGATATCACACAGCATTCTAGTGCATTTGCGTGGACAGGCGGAGTCCCCAGGTCCCGAGCAGCCCCCCCCCGTCATGTGGAATAACGACTCAAGACAACGTGCTATGGGATTAAATTGGCCACAACTTTATTAAATTTCAAATGTGGGTAGACCTTGGCTCAGGCATTGGGCGTTCTCCCTCCCCAGTCCCCAGCCGGGGACCTAGGGAGCTTCAGGGTTATCCAGTGTGTGTGGGGGGGATGGGCCAGCTCTGGAGAACATATGTTCAAGCAGAGATAGCCGCCCCCGTTACGCCGCCGCCGCAGGGGAGAGCAATGACGACCTTTCGGCGTACGGTCAAAGCCTCCGTTCAGAAACCCCTTTAACGGGGAACCCTGGTATCGCCGCCGCAAAGAGGAAGATGGACTAAAGGATTCTGCCCAAGGCCTGATACCGCCAAAGTTGTGACGTTTTGCTACGGGAAAGGCGAAACCTGCCAATGCAGGGAAATTCCTTTCCGGCCCTTTAACAGCGACCTTATCGTAGCAGCGCCCGCATACCTGTGAAGAAAAGTTAACCTGCAAAACCTATGAAGAAAAGTTAACCTGCAAAGGAAGACATTAACTGAGGGTGGGTAGGGTGGGAGAAGCTCTGGAGCCAAGTGAGGATTCCCAGGTAAGATCCTCCCTCTATTGTGTGGGCAGGTAATCCCTCCCCCTACCTGGCCTGGTCTCCTTGGCAACGCTTCCCCCAGGTGGGATTGGACAACTGACTGAGGTAGGCGGGGATCTCCAGGTATCCCACCTGAGGGAAGGCAAAGCCAAGCCTATGGTGATGGGGCCGCTCCAGTTCCAGGGCTGCGCGCGTCCACGCAAAGGGCGCCCCCCGTTTTAAGCGGGGAGCGGTCATTTCCAGTTACTTTCCTTACTGCAAAATAACACACGCACACCTCAGAAAAACCCCTGATTTTGGGGGAAAGTGGGTTTGTTGTACAAGACATCCCAATCAACTCTCCTGCCTAGCAAAACTGAATAATATTTTATCAAACAGTTTCTGCTAAGAACTTACTCAAACTTTAAGATTGGCACCAGAGAACTTGATCTCTGGCCTGTCATTGGTTAGGACAAGTTTGGCAGGATCAGGGCTTTCTTGGTGGTAGTGCTGCGATGGTTGAACTCTCTTCCTAGAAAAATCCATCAAGTTTCTGCTCTAGACAAGTTTTGAAAACCTATTGTGGGTGTTGTAGCATAGGCAGGGTTTGGACTAGATGGCATTTGCTGTTCCTGCCAAGGGTTTGGAGAATCTTTTGGCCTGCCAAATGTTGCTGAACTACTACTCCCATCATCCTCTGCAAAATGGCCAATGTCTAGGGATGATGGGAGTTGTAGTTCAGCAACTTCTGGAGGGCCAAAGGTTCCCCACATGTGGTATATAGCATTGCAGTCATGTGTGTGAAATATGAATCAAATGGATTCTCTCAGACATGATCCAGTCCTCTCAGCTGACTATACCAAGTGCTCTCTCTCTCTCTCTCTCTGTGTGTGTGTGTGTGTGTGTGTGTGTGAGAGAGAGAGAGAGAGAGAGAGAGAGAGAGAGATTGTGGGTTGCTATTTGACGGTGCCTTCCATCAATATGATGTCCCTTCTGGAAAGTTTGCATTCCTGATGATAGATCATCACTGCTATGTAAGCTTGCTGCCATGTATATTTTTCACATGGAGAATCCTTTCATATTAACCCACACACCAACGTAAATTCTGGGGTAGTACACTATTCATAAGAGGACTGTACCATGGCAGGGAATGCTTGTCTGAGTCAGCCATGAATGTGAGAGAGAGGCAGTTCTAGAATAGTGTCTTTCAAAGGGTGTGGCGCCTGGACTGGTGTGGCAGGAGAGGATGGGAAATGTGGCAGGAAGATTCAAGGGCAATCAGTATTATATTTTGGGAATGATTCATGTTCGTACATAGATGCATTTTTATTTTTTTATTATTTTTTACTTTCTGGATGTTCCATGTTCACATCATACAGTAGTTGCATTCCATCTTATAAATCAAGCACCGTTAATGAGTTGTCTCTTTTCATTTCCCAATATATTCCTTATCAATAACAAATTTGATGTGGCGCGAGCAGAGTTTTATTCTGAAAATGTGGTCCAGAGGAAAAAAAAAGTTTGAGAACCACTGTTCTAGAACGATAGCAAATCTTACTGATGGATACCCTTAGCAACCACCACATATCTTTGTTCCCAATCTGCATTAAAGGTTACATGAATATATAATACCAAAAAACAAACTCCCTGAATAATAAATATATTAAACACCGAAACAGCTCCTCAGGAGTTGTTTTCAGTCACTTGGGTAAATAATGCATGTTTTATAAATGGATCCTCCCCTACTTTCTCCTCCAGCATAGAAATTAAGTGTAGTTATTAAGCACCGAATGCTTCCTTTAAAATGACATTCAGGGAACAGACTCAATCCCAAATGCCAAGGAAGTTTCACAAGCAATGTTCACTTGCACATCAAAACCTTTATGGCACCTTCCATGTTATGGAACTTGTAGTTTTTCAGTTCACGTGTCACAGAATCACAGAATTGGAAGGAGCCCCTACGTTCTCCTACAATCTGGGATGGTTGTCCTCATCCACCGAGGGCACAGCTTCGGGAGGGATGCACATGGAGGAGTGAGAGAGGAAGGGGACTCTCACCTAGCCAGCCAGATCAGCCGAATCAACCCTGGTGATCAATGGGGTGACAGATGTCACAGCCAGATCACCCTCACATCCAGAAGGAGCCGCTCTGGTCAGGAAGAAACAGAGTGCAAGGAGTTTTGATTAAAAACAAGAAACAAAAAATGCTTTGTGCACCCACATCTAATCTTGCCCCTTTCCAAAATTTATTTATTAGTGCGTGTTTTGCTTTTTCTCAATCTATTGAAGAATAAAATAAAATAAAATCGGAATTAAGAGGTTTTCTCAGGATGGTGAAGGGTCTGGGTGCTGGGTCCGGCTGGTACAGTGGTTGTGACACTCACTCTTCCTCTGATAGGAAATGCTCTGTGGTGGGTGTGTGTGACAAAAATGGTGGGGGGATCAAGGAGGGTCAGTTGTGGGGAGTAAGAAATGTCCCTATTTTCATCTGATGGATATTGGAAGGTATGTAGCAACCTCTGACCATTAGTCATGCTTGCTGAGGCTGATGAGACTTGCAGTTCCGCAACGACTAGGGTGTCAAAGGTTCCCCACATTCATTGCCGGAGAATCATGATATATTCCTGTTGTATGTTGTGGCATAAGCTCTCATGGACCAGAGTCCATTACATGAAATATAGTAACAGGTAGACATATGTGTACAAAGAGGGATTCTGAGCATCTTGGGCTTGCCGAACAGAAGGTCGGTGGTTCGAATCCCCGTGATAGATTGAGCTCCCGTTGCTCTGTCCCAGCTCCTGCCAACCTAGCAGTTCAAAAGCATGCTAGTACAAGTAGATAAATAGGTACCCCTGCATCAGAAAGGTAAATGGCGTTTCCATGCGCTCTGGTTTCCGTCACGGTGTTCTGTTGTGCCAAAAATGACTTAGTCATGCTGGCCTCAGGACCCGGAAAGCTGTCTGTGGACAGATGCTGGCTCCCTCAGCCTGAAAGCAAAATGAGTGCTGCAACCCCATAGTCGCCTTTGACTGGACTTAACCCTCCAGGGGTCCTTTACCTTTACATATTTACAAACAGGCAGCAAATTAGCATCCTGGAACGCCTGCGTTTTAAAATTAAAAAGAGAGCCTGCCACCTCCATGGCTGTAAGGAATTGCTCAGACATTTACAGTGGTACCTCGGGTTACATACGCTTCAGGTTACATATGCTTCAGGTTACAGACTCTGCTAACCCAGAAATAGTGCTTCAGGTTAAGAACTTTGCTTCAGGATGAGAACAGAAATTGTGCTCCGGTGGCGCAGCGGCACCAGGAGGCCCCATTAGCTAAAGTGGTGCTTCAGGTTAAGAACAGTTTCAGGTTAAGAACGGACCTCCAGAACGAATTAAGTACTTAACCTGAGGTATCACTGTATTTAGAAGCACTTTCCCACATATATGCAAAGGTTCTGGGAGAAAAGTACCGGGAGAAAATATTCGCCTCTTCATCCTCACAAAATCCATCCGACAAAACGGAAAGAATTTCACAGCTGCAGCAGAAGCATACAGGTGTGAGCGCATTTTAATGTGCTCGAATCCTTAAATGGCGTGTTTGGAACCAGGGTAGCATTAATTGTTCTCCTCGAGTTCTAAATGGCACAGTAGACATCCGAGTTCTCGAGGAAACTGAGAGAAACGTTTGCCAACTTCCAAACTTGAAACAATTACCTTAGCTGAGAGGGAATTGCTTACGCTTGCTTCTCTCAGAAGGTTTCTCTCTCATTTTTTTTTTAAAGGGAGCACACAGGCAAGAAATCACTTCTTTCTGAGCCGTGGGAGCACTGTCTCTTTTTCTCAGCTCCCCCACGAGCATGGCAAGCAGGGGGCTGGGGCGGTTAAGCTCCAACTGTCAAAGAATCATAGCGATTTTGCCGAGCACAGCAGGGAGGCAGTAAGACTCCAAGCTGTTCTCAGTCAGGAGGGGAAGTGTTCTTTAGTCTCAGTTTTCCAACAGTTGCAGCAGGAAAGGGAAGTGAAGTGGATGCGCTGAGCTTGAATCTTCTCTCTCTCTCTCTCTCTCTCTCTCTCTCTCTCTCTCTCTCACACACACACACACACACACACACACATAGAGAGAGAGCATTTTGAGAACACAGGTTTCTATGACTAAGAAAACTACCTTCTTTGAAGAATAGCTTCTTTTTATGGTTCTTAGGTGAAGAAGAAGAAGAAGAAGAAGGAGAAGAAGAAGAAGAAGAAGAAGAAGAAGAAGAAGAAGAAGAAGAAGGACCGTAAGGACCATTCACACAATACAGCTCCTCTTTGTATCTCAGGAATGTGTGACTGACTCACATTTTCTGCCAGAGGGTGCTCAAAGTGACATTAATGGCTGCTGCTTCTATTTTTTCAAAGCAACTATGTATAGGTAGTCTTAATATGTTTTAATATGTGGGAGTGGAGACGTGGAAGGAGCATCTCCATGCCCATTGCTCAGCCAGGACACTGACGTCCTCCTCTGAGGGCCTTCTGATGGTTCCTTTACTTCAAGAAGGGTAGCTACAGGGAACCAGGCAGAGGGCCTTCTCAGTAGTGGCACCTGCCACTATTGAGTGGAATGCCCTCCCTTCAGATGCCAAGGAGATAAAGAACTACATAACTTTTAGAAGACATCTGAAGGCAGTCCTGTATTGGGAAGTTTTTAATGTTTGACGTACTGTGTTTTAATAGATACTGTAATATGTACTGTAAGCCACCCAGAGTGGCTGGGAAATAAAATAATAATAATAATAATAATAATAATAATAATAATAATAATAAATCTAGGATGCCCCTATTTTCAGAGAAATGTTGGAGGGTATGCAGTGAGTTCACATGATAGTTTGCCAATAACAGAGTTTCTTATGCTTCATTGTCCCCTGGCCTGTGACAGAGGTCTCAAACAGCCAAGCCTTCAGGTTAGAATGGTTACAATAATTTTTTGGAAATTATTGTGATTGTGTGGATCCCTTCTACTCTTCCCCTGTGACTTTCTGCTTCAAATAACTACCTTATTGCAAGAAACTTGGCAGAAAGAGTGCTGTATGACTCAACTTTATTGTGAAAAGAGTGACTCAAATGTTTTATAGTCTGACAGAAGTTTCCGGCCAAGCTGAAATGTATGAATATACAAGGAGCTAATTTTTATTTATTTTTTAATCCCGGCAACAACTTTGCATTGCAATACAAATACTTTAATGCTGAGACGATGAATAAGTAATGCTGCTGACGAATGCAGAAATGGTCGGTGGAGGTTATGGAGTTTTGGCTGTTAGGAGTTGAGTGTTAAGTGTTTGCTTTCAACTGCACACAGTGGTTATCTGTTACCCTCTCTCCTCCTTCTAAATGCCCCCCCATTGGCTTAGGGAATTCAGAGGAACCCCCATAACAGCACCCAAAGGGAGGAGAAGGGATATTTTTCCCCATCAGGAAAAGCATAAATGCTCGAAGTGCCACAGCAATCTGTTAGAACAATTTTGGATACTTCCCATAGTTGTGGGTTTAAGACAGCATCATATTCTTCAGATGCACTAACTCCGTTTGCATCAGATACAAACCATAATCAACTTTGTTGGACTGGTCATGTTGTGCAGATGCCTGATTATCATTTTCCAAAGCAATTACTCTATTCCCAACTTTAAAATGGAAAGCGTAATGCTGGTGGTCAACAAAAGAGGTTTAAAGACTCTCTCAAGGCAAATCTAAAAAAATGTAGTATAAGCACAGACAACTGGGAAACACTGGCCTGCGAGCGCTCCAGTTGGAGAACAGCCTTTATCAAAGGTGTCATGGGCTTTGAAGACGCTCGCACTCAGGACGAAAGAGAAAAATGAGCTAAGAGGAAGGCACACTTGGCAAACTCTCACCATGATCAACTCCTGCCTGGAAACCAATGTCCCCACTGTGGAAGGACGTGTGGATCCAGAATCGGCCTTGACAGTCACTTACGTGTTTATGGAAGACAATCTTACTCGGCTACGAGTGACCGGCAAAGAAGAAGAAGAAGATTCACCCCAAAGAGCTACAGTTCTCTGAGTTGTTTAACAACCCATCACTCTTCCAAGATACCAGTAACTCTAACATGATGGTGTACAAGTGTACTGGGAAATGATAAAGAGATGGGGGTGTCTTTTTTTGAAACAACAACAACAACCACCATTTCCCCCCCAAACCAGAGACATTTCTTCTGGGAACCCAGGAGTCAGGAAAATTATTTATATATGCCACTACAGCAGTTCAGATCTTGTTAGCCCCAAAATGGCGGGTGAGTGAGGTCCTTTAAAAGGTGGGTTGGCAATTAAAAATGATTAAAAATATGCAGAGTTGGCAGGTCTAACAAGTAAAATAAGAGAGTAAGAAGATCTCTTGCTCTCTATAAAGAGGAGTGGAAAAGCTTTGTGGAGTATCTGGAAAATAATTATAAACAAGTGAAAACGCTAGCAGCATTAAGGTAAATTCAACAGTATAATATATATTAAAGGAAGAATAAGGGGAGAAAGTGATCTAAATGGATATATAAGAATATGCAGGAATGGTGGGAAAATTAAAGAAACCTTGGAAGAAGGAAGTTGTTGAATGTCTTTATTAAAAGAAAGATATTAATGGTGGAGATGTTTATTTGAAGGTGAATGTGATTTTGGAAATGGTGATAATGAAAATTATATATATATATTTTTTAAAGAATAGCCAATAGGTACCAAGAGCAAGGTTTGATGGGTGTGCTATCTCTGTGTCTCATCATATCAAATAATTACAAGTTGAGTTTTAATTAACCAGGCCCAAGCCCAGACTTTACCAGTGAATAGAGGCATTTTTATCAGAGTTATCTTATTCTTGTGGACTGCATAACAGTTCATCTTCAATATACTCTACCTTATGGGATGTTTCAAGGTACAGGTGATTAGATTTATTACAGTTTTCTCATTTTATAAGCTATTACCACTTTAGGCCCAGGAAAAAAAATGCATTTAAAACTATTTAGTTTATAGGCAGATAAATTATACATGTATTAACTCTATTTATTTCTTAATGTAAAACTAATGGAATAATTGAATTATTGATAAGACATTTCAATGTAATTACATAAATTTATGGCAGACAGAAACACTACTTGCGGCTATGGGGTGTGAATGAGCGAGCCTGTGTGTGGTATCTGGCAAACAAAGGGGAAGAGAAGGCAAATCTATTCTGAAAGGCTTTGCTTGCATCCAGACATAATATGGATTACTGCTTTTTTTAAAAAAAAAAAAAGTGTAAAGGACAAAGGAGGCAAGGCAATTCTGTTTGTTTAATCTGAATGCAAGCTAATGCAGCTTTTTCCAGATTCACCAAGCAGCTGAAGCTTTCATAAAGTTCGGACATTTTTGCCAGAGGTGATGCACCTGTGGACCTCCAGAAATGTTGGACTTCAACTCCTATCAACCCTAAACAGCATCATCAGTGGCCAAGGAGGACAGTGGCCAGGGACAGCTACTTTAGGAGGACCACAGTTTCCCATACCCTGATTTACACAAACGTTCTAAAAGGTCTGTGAAGATAGGACCCCTTTCCTCATCTTTACTGCAAATGTAGTAAAGCTTATGTTCAGATTATGATTTGTATCTGGTGCTTCTTCTTCTTTGGCGATCACTCATAGCCAAGTAAGATTGTCTTCCATGAACACAGTTTTAACAGTGAGTCCGTAAGTGATGCAGCTCGAACTTTTTTGCCTTGGTCCTAGATGTCCTAGCCTAGCCACTGCTGCCATGCCTGCTCCAAATTAGCTATGGGTCAAGTTAGTCTGATCACATGTCTAGGCATCAGCTTCCCCAAAGAATCCATGTCCCACTGGCATCACCATTTGGGGAGTAACCCATCCCATGGTGTTACTCACAGTCTCTCTCTCTCTCTCTCTCTCTCTCTCTCTCTCTCTCTCTCTCTCTCCCTCCTGCATCAACTTCCTACAGGGCTTCCAGAGGCAGTGGGTGGGGTAGCTGGAAACCCCCCTCTGTAAGGCAGTGTTACTATATAAGGGCCATTGGAATAAGGGAAGACCTGGATGTAGATCATAGAATAATATATTGTAGAGTTGAAAGGGTCTATGAGGACCATCTAGTCCAACCCCCTGCAATGCAGGACTCTTTCAACCAATGTGGGGCTCAAACCCCTGACCTTGAGATTAAGAGTCTCATGCTCTACCGAGTGAGCTATCCCTCAAGGGAAAGGAGGGAAACAGCTCTACCAAGCCCAATTATGATCCCTCTGTTCTTCCCATGCTGTTTCCAGAGGAAGTTTTAGACAGCCAATATGGAGCAGATCAAAAAGTTTGACCAAACAAATACAGCTAATTTCCATCACAATGAGTCATTAAGTTCTTGAAACTACTGAGCAATATTATTCCAGAATCCAGACACCATGTATAGAATCTTTGAAGCCAAGGTGTGCAGCTGAGACTTGGCTGACCTGGGTTAAGCCCCAGTCACTCACCAGGCCATTATAATTCCAAAAAAGAAAACATTATGGATTAGATGCTTCCAATTATTCCTCTGCTTGCTGGGTACATATCGTTGTTTTCATTCCTATGATTATGACAGGTCAGTAGCGACAGAACCCGGAGGAGCAGTCCTTCTGATAGGAGGACAGCGCTTGATTAAAAAGTTGCAGCCACATCATTTTCTGCAGAGAGCAAAGAGAAATAGAGAGAACTGGGCACGATTCCAGGATGGGAGGACTGGTTAAAAAGCCAGAGGTATCCAGAATATTTTCACAGTATAGCAGCATCCTTCCTTACATGTTCCTCCTCCCTAAGAATAAATTTTCATTTTTTTAGACTGCTGTGCCAAAGAAATGAATAGCTGGCCTAATTTGACAGGCATCGCAAAGGAAAGAGGCCCGGCATGTGAGGAGATCCAATGTATAATGTATGTTTGATTTATTGCCCTTCTGCCCTCTTCTGTGTTGCCGGCTCACTTAATTTGCTTGGTTTGGTTCGTTTGGTGTGACATGCATGTGGGAAGAACTGTGCAAAAGGCAACTGAAGGGATTGTGGAGATGGATCTGACGGAGCAGAATGCAACGGCCATTTTGTTGAGTGGAGCACCTGGGCATGCACATATCTCACCTGTGATGAGGGAACTGCTCTCTGGTTAGCTACCTGGCCATGTTAAGCCATGCCTTGTTTCTAATTTATAAAGCCCTAAACAACTCAAGAGCAGATTACCTGAAGGACCACCTGCCCTCATATAGTCCTGTAAGGTAACATAGATCATCTGGGGAAAATTCTACTCATGGCACAGTACCCTATGAAATACCACAAGGCTCAAAGACAGACATTTACTGCCATTGCCCCTTCTCTCTGCCATACGCAAAGCATCATCCATCAGCTGCTTCAGGTGGATAGCTGTCAGGGACTGGGCAGAGGAGGAATGGTGGAGACCACCTCCCCAGCTTGACCCGTCCTGGGAGGAGGAAGAGGAAGACAGTTGAGATTTGCAACAGGGATTTGAGGGAGATCACAGCTCAGATGAGAGGAAAAGTTGGGAAATAATGGGAGAGGAGGAGGAGGAGGAGGAGGAAGCACCAGGGGGGATGACAGCTGACAGACACAGTGTCTTAGAAAGCATCCCAGACCCCCTCTCCCAAAACTTGGTGAGCCTTAAAAGTAGGAGAGCAAAGAGCTTGAAGACATAGGGCACTTAGCAGTACCTGTAGGAGAGATGATGAGATTGACGAATGAGGAAGTGGGAGAGATGGGGTTTGGAGATTCATTCAGGACAACACCATTATCCAAGAGGCTGGGTTCTACAGCCTCTCTCTGTAAATACTGAATAAAAAGCGGATGGTAAGAAACCTTTCCTTATCTTTGTATGTTCCTGTAATGGTTGGGTCTCTCCCACAGAAGCGAGACAACTCTGGCAGCAATTAACTCAGGTTTATTGCTCAAAACACACAAATCACTCTGGAGCTCAGTCACTCAGCGTCTGCTTCCAAATTAGCTGTTGCCGAGTCTGAGTTCCGTCCCTTCCTCTTTCCACATTTAAAAACCCCCTTCGCTTCCTTCCCTGTTCATGCCTCTCGATAATTCTTGCTCGCCTGCGCATTATGGGATGGGCTATTTTCAGCGGCCCTCCCTCTGTCGGAGCTTAAACTGTCAGTCTGTGTCTTCCCCCTTGAACTCCCCCCTTCCTTCTCCTTGTTCTCGGAGCTTAGGCTTCTACTGCAACTAGGCTGCTCCTCCCTCGTTCCACATTCCTGCCTAATTACCTCCTCCTGTCTCTCCAAGCTCTCCCCAATGGGACGCAGCTGACAGTTCCTGGGCAACCGGCTGGGAGTCGCTGGCAGCAGCCTGACAATAGCTCAGTTGGTTAGAGTGTGGTGCTGATAATGCCAAGGTTGCAGGTTCAGTCCTCGTATCGGACAGCTGCATATTCTTGCACTGCAGGGAGTTGGACTAGGTGACACTCAGGGTGCTTACAATTCTATGATTCTATGTCTTCTAAAGACATAGGGCCATATCCAACACTAGCACAGCAGACATCTGCTTGCACAATGCTTTTTCGTCTCCTCTCCCACGCAGTCCCCACTCCCAACCCATGCACCCTCAAAATCGGTTGGAGGACCCTCCAGAGCAGATTTTGAGGGCGTGCAGAGAGAGGAGAGGGAGAGAAAGCCCCATTGCATGAGTTGAACTTTATGCACAGCATTGTCCCCCCCCCAGGCTTTCCATGACCCATAAGATTAGACCCTACTCTCAGTAGATTTCTGCTTTTATGATACTGTTCTGCTTTTATCTCCATGTTTTCGTACATCGCTTAGAGATTTCGCAACATTAAGCAGTTCAAAAATGCTTTCAAATAAATAAAATAAAAAATCTGGATTGGAGTCCATTTGCCTCCCTACAGTGGTACTCAGGTTAAGAACTTAATTCGTTCTGGAGGTCCATTCTTAACCTGAAACTGTTCTTAACCTGAGGTACCACTTCAGCTAATGGGGCCTCCCGCTGCTGCCGCATGATTTCTGTTCTCATCCTGAAGCAAAGTTCTTAACCTGAGGTACTATTTCTGGGTTAGTGGAGTCTGTAACCTGAAGCGTCTGTAACCTGAGGTACTACTGTACCTTTGCCACTCCATTGGCGGATTACAAATATGTGAAGGGGCACTTCAGTTTTTTGGAGGGGCAGGGATGTAAACAGGATATAACTGCTGTTACAGTGAGGAGGCAAATGCTCACATGGTTATTTTTTTGAAAGTAGAAAAAAACACACAGGAACATAAGGAAATTTATACTGGCTCAGACCACTGTTCCATCTAGTATTGCCCCCACTGACTGGCAGCACCTCTCAAGGGTTTCGGATTGGGGTTTCCCCAGGCCTAACTGGAGATGCCAGAGATTGTACCATGAAGCAGATGGTCTGCTACTGAGCTTTGGCCCTTCCTGCTTACTTACTCACTTGTGAAGGATGCTAAGCTTTAACGTTTGGAATTTACTGGGAAAGTAACTATTGCAAATTTGGAAGTGGGTTGTGCCTGCGAATGCATCTCCCCACATTCTTTTTCTGCCTGACTTGGTGACTTCAGATCCCTGTAAAACAGTTATCTTTCTATGAGTAGGAATTTGCAGTGGGGCCCCCCCAGTGCTGAGAACTGGACTGTACGGAATAATGTTTTTTAGCTAAGAATTACCAGTTGGTCAATGTTATTTTAGTCAATTAGGTATCATGCTTTTTGATTCCAGAAATGAATTAATTAACTGACTGAAATAAACAACACAGATGACCATTTAAAATATTAGCTTAGGCATTTTCTTAGCCAACACAGAAAAAAATCACTTATTGTTGAAAAATTCGTCTAAAAGCATGTTCATCGAAGCAAGAAATTCATACCATTTATGGCCATGACACTACCACTGAATGATACTTCATTTAAATTTGATTAAAAGATTCATTTCCCCCCTTCAGGTAAGCTACCAATTGATCATGGTAAGGCTTTCTTACATAAATCCATTGTCTCAATATTTAAACATCCATGGATTACCCATAGAGTACTTGTATGCTATATTACAAGTTCTGCAAATATTGAAATACGGAACAGCTACCCAAGTCACAAATGCTGAAACACTATTTATGAATCAGTGAAATATAGACTGTGCATGAAACAAAGCAATTATTCTAACTCAACAGAAATGTAAGGGACAAAGAGCAACTCTAAATCTGAGTGTTATTTGAAATGAACCCTGTAGAATGGGGATTTGGGTTTGAAAAGTTCACAGTGACACAGTCCTGGTCCAATCTTGTAAAGAACCACATTTGCCCACACAAGAGGCACCCTCCCCCAGCATGCAAAGATCATTGCAGGGAGTGTCTGCCTTAGCACTTAGACATGATAGATGTTGAGAGACCTTTTGAGTAACAGTATCTTTGTTGCTGAAATATTCTCTGGGTTTCAATGCTCAACGGACCCCACTGAATGTTTTTTTATGACAATCTGTAATATTTTAATTTTTAGAATGATGTGAACGTCTTAGCAGACTGCTGGCAATCCTCTTGCCATGTTTCCCCCCTGTTATGTCTATAACACGGAACTTAATGGTTTTAATTATTGATAGTTTTTAGGTTGATTTTGTTGTTATTTGCTTAATTTAATTCAGCTGCCTTGAGTGGTCCTTTGGCTTCAAAAATTGGGCGAAAATCCTTAAGAGAGAGGAGAGGTCTGCAAAAGTACAGTGGTACCTCAGGTTAAGTACTTAATTCGTTCCGGAGGTCCGTACTTAACCTGAAACTGTTCTTAACCTGAAGCACCACAGCAGCCTGAAGCACCACAGCAGCCTCCTGCTGCTGCTGCGCCACTGAAGCACGATTTCTGTTCTCATCCTGAAGCAAAGTTCTTAACCTGAAGCACTATTTCTGGGTTAGCGGAGTCTGTAACCTGAAGCGTATGTAACCTGAAGCATATTTAACCTGAGGTACCACTGTAGTGCTAGTGGAGCATGGAAAATATAATAATAAGACTATAAGGGTTAATATAGGTTGTCAGGTTTCAGTCTTTTGCATAGGGTGCTGACACGGAATAATACGGCACCATTGTTGTTGTTGTTGATATGAGACATGCCACTGAAGGGCTCTCTAGTGCTTCTTTTAACTCTGAAATCTGAACTGCATCGTTTTATATTTGAACAGGGTTGTTTTGTTTTGAGTGGAAAATGCTGCTGCCTGGAAACGTTTTGCTCAGAGCAGCTTTAAGCTTTCCGAACTTGCCCACTACTTTAGAATTTTTCTTTATTAGGCTAACATTTCATGCACTTTCCAATAAAGGAAAATGAAAACAGTGACTTCTTTTTTTTATGGGAAATGCATTTCTGAAAGGCGTTCAATAGAAGCATCATTAGGCTAATCAATAACCCTAAAAAGAATAAAGATCCTGAGTTCAGATGTTCCTACTTTCCTGCTGCCTATTGCATTTTCGTAAGTAGTCTATCGATGAAACATGCTACTATTTGAGTTTTGAAAAGCAATTGTGGCTTGTTAGAAAATAAACTGTCCATATTTTCCATCATTCTCGGTTTCACTGAGCAGCTGGAGAAAATGCTGGCTTGCATATTTCTTGCCAATGTTTGCTCTCACATACTGAGATACAGCATCCGTTAGGTCATCTGGGACGTACCACTGTTAGTAAACAGTGCAATTGCAATCTAGCTTGCCCTTATGGGCACATAAATGGCTCATGGACAAATAATGGAGGGGCTTTTGACAGAGAGCAGCTCTCTGAGTACCCCAAATGTCCAAAGCTCGTCAATGTGGAGTATCGGTGTTTGCCTGTTCCTCTTTCAGGGTGGTAGGTGAATGTACAGAACTAAACATGTACTCATCTGCTTTGAGATCTGTTGCCTCAGTCTAAAGCCTAGCTCCATGTTGTGCTCACTTTGCCATGTGCAATACACTGATCTATCTTCTTTCTTTATTTCCAGGTAAGAGGAGACAGGTAGGAGGAACACGGGTTTAGACCACAGAGCCTAGGACTTGCCAATCAGAAGGTCGGCAGTTCAAATCCCTGCCATGGGGTTAGCTCCCATTGTTTGGTCCCAGCTCCTGCCCACCTAGCAGTTCGAAAGCACGTCAAAGTGCAAGTTAATAGGTATCACTCCAGCGGGAAGGTAAATAGCATTTCTGTGCACTGCTCTGGTTTCGCCAGAAGCAGCTTAGTCATGCTGGCCACATGACCCAGAAAAACTGTGTGTGGACAAATGCCAGCTCCCTCGGCCTATAGAGCGACATGAGCGCGCAACCCCAGAGTCGTCTGTGACTGGACCTAACGGTCAGGGGTACCTTCACCTTTAAGAGGAGACAATATTATTTGAAAATGCAGTGCACAGGGCAGTCAGGTCTAACTGCTGTAATCACAATGAAAATTTTGTGTTTGCATCCCCCACCCGAACTGTGTTTAGGCTTGTGGGGAGGGGGTTCCCATTAGTGCCATGCAGGTGGCAATCTTCACAGTGATCATGGTGCAGAATGGCTGCAAACCTCTTCTCCCTGGCTGGGAAGGGAAGATCTCTCAGGGTGGTAGGGTAGGAGAAGAAAAGGAAGCACCCAGGTGAGAACTGGGAGAGTCCATCCTCTTTTGTGTGGGACAATATTGTTGTTGTTGTTTAGTTGTGTCTGACTCTTTGTGACCCCATGGACCAGAGCACGCCAGGCACTCCTGTCTTCCATTGCCTCCCGCAGTTTGGTCAAACTCATGTTGGTAGCTTCAAGAACACTATCCAACCATCTCGTCCTCTGTCGTCCCCTTCTCCTTGTGCCCTCAGTCTTTCCCAACATCAGGGTCTTTTCCAGGGAGTCTTCTCTTCTCATGAGGTGGCCAAAGTATTGGAGCCTCAGCTTCAGGATCTGTCCTTCCAGTGAGCACTCAGGGCTGATTTCCTTAAGAATGGATAGGTTTGATCTTCTTGCAGTCCTTGGGACTCTCAAGAGTCTCCTCCAGCACCATAATTCAAAAGCATCGATTCTTCGGCGATCAGCCTTCTTGATGGTCCAGCTCTCACTTCCATACATCACTACTGGGAAAACCATAGCTTTAACTATAGGACCTTTGTTGGCAAGGTGATGTCTCTGCTTTTTAAAATGCTATCGAGGTTTGGGGACAAGATTAAGACCTACCTTTGAAAGAAGGCTCTGTTTTCTCTCTCTCTCCTCCCTTTTTCTTTTGTTCCCTTTTTCTTTTTATTTAGATTAGTTTGATTTTTATTGTATTGTACATTTAAAGGTTTCAATTAAAAACATTTTTTAAAAAACAAACAAGCCTCCTCTCCCTGTGCTCTGTATGCCTGATGAGCATCACTTCTCGTGCCTGTAATTAAACAAAGATAAACAGCAATGATGTGATTGCCAGCAACACAATTAGCATCTCATGTAGTTAGAGCCTTGGAGGTAGGAAAATCAATAATGGAGCGTTGCCATTGACTTCAATGGGATGTAGATCACACCTTCTTTGAACTAGAATTTGGCTATGTGATTCTCTCAAGTGGCCTCTAGCGCATGAAACCATTTAGAAATGCAACATGTTCTTTGCTTCCCTAATAATTCCTTATATATTTCATCTGAGGAGTAGCGTCCTTCAAGATTGTTTTGAATCACACTTTAAGTAAAATCTGATGGCAGTTTGGAGACGTTTGCTAAACCTCTATCCAAAATTGTGCTTACCATCTCAAAAATATTTAAATTTCCCTCAAGAATCTCCATATTTTGTTTCCCTTTGGGGCAACTTTATCTAGTTTTGAAGATGTGAAAAAGACCACATCTCCCAGCGATGTGATGAAAGACAGGGAGTGTAAACCAGGAACCTAATCATAACAATAACGGGAAACGGGGCTTAATTGAAAAACCATTGTAGGTTTTTTTTGGGAGGGGATCTAGGTCTTCAGTTCTTTGATTTGACATTTCACTTATTTTTGTACAAACACAGACTCAGGACTGTGCAGAATGCAGAGATGGGGAATCTCTGCATTCCCCATCCTTGTGCTCTTCAGATGATTTGTTCTACTGCTTCATCATCCCTGAACCTTGGCCACACTAGTTGGGGGTGGTGGAAGTTGTAGTTTAAAATATCTGGATGGGACTATGTTGGGAAAGGCTGCCCTAGCTGATAATCCAAAGCGGGATTTGACTTTGAAAATAAATACATAGATCAGGGGTTGGGAGCCTATGACCCTCCAGATGTTGTTGGACTTCCATCATTCCTGACCATTGACCATGATGGCTGGCACTAATGGGAAGAGGAGTCCAACAATATCAAGAGGGTTCCCAACCCTGATTGAGATAATTATATATCACATTGCAAGAGCCCTGCCTTATTTCCATGTTGCACATGGAGGGCTGAAGCAACAGTGATTTGCCAGAACTCATCTAATGTGTTTGCGGCTCAGGTAAAATTAAAATCTGAGACCCTTCAGCTTATGTAAATAATACCACTTAATTAAGAACTTCCAGGTTCATTTCAGTGAGAGAAAATTGAGTACATGAAGCATATCGAGGAGATATAATAGTCCTAATCTTCGACTGAATATTTCTGCCCAATAAAGATATAACAGAGAGGCCTATGTTTGTGGTTATATTATTACTCCCAGTCCTTTTCAGGGAGTGAGTCATAGAGACAGTAGCCTTTACGCATGGTCAGTGTTACCATCAGCAGAATTAATGATGTTGCTTGTGTCTCAAAAGATTTCATAGTCTTTCTTCCGCTGTCTACTGGAAAGCAATCAATATATGGCAGGATTATGTTTCTTTGGTACAGGATTTAGAAAACTCAAGTTATGTTCTGCTTTTATGCTTCACAACATGACCTCCCCCCCCCCCCACTTCATTTCTCCTGTCTCTCAAAAACAGAACTCCAAGTATGTTCCAGGAGAGCAAGCTCAAGTCACAAAACTGTCTTAAAATTATCAATCTAGCATGATACAAAAACAATGTGAAGCAGTGTATGGACCTTTGTCCTTCAACAGAGGTACAAAAGGGGACAAATAAGATTCTCATTCAGGACTCTCATTTGAGATCAACTTCCACCCTTCACTTCATTTTCATGGTACGTCAGACCTATATTTTTGTGTTCAGTAGCGCGAGGACCCTATGGACAAGCAGAAAGCTGTCTCTCTACAGGCACCTTGCTGAACATGCAGATGCTGGGAGATGGCCTTGTCCCATCTTTCATCCTATCCAGTTCTCAATGGATTATTTCGGGGTGTTACTCTTCTGATTCCTACCTCAAACGATTGTTTCTACTTCTACAAACCTTGGGATTCTCCCTTGCCCGCCCCCACCTTCTTGACTGTGGGCAGTCCTATTTCGACTGTGTAAGAATCCACATTCAGAAAATGAGTTCACTCTATAAGTATATAGGATTATGAGGTATATAGGATAATGAGAACAAAGGCAGAGGAGCAGAGATAAGCAGAGGGCCACGGAAGTGGGAGCAGAGGTATGAAGGAAGCCAGCAAGGGCAGAGAAGAGAGAAAGGTGAGAGGACAAAGAGGGAAGGCAAACTAGTAAGGAATGGGTGAGGGGTGGTAAGAGAAATTACCTTCATAGGATTGCTGGTTTGGGTGGAGGCATAGAAGGCAGAACTTCTATGTGATATTGTCCACTGATTCCTGTATAAGCTTGCTATTGGGGAGAGGAGTTCCACAATGAAAGCGACTGAGTGCTGGACTCACTAGGATCTCTGAAGGTATGAGATATCCTGGCATTCTGAGGATCCTTGGGACCTCGAGAGGAAGGTGTAGAATACTTCACAGCTCGATATTTCCAAAATGCGGAGATCAGGTGGAAATTGCTAGTGTGTGCCATCTAGTTACACAATGACATGTTGGACTAGAAGGGAAAAATATGTGCATCAAGGCCTTACTCTTTTAAAAAAACCCATTCATTCCATAGAGATTGATAAGACTACTCATGAAATGTGTCTAACTACATATCTGAAACATATATGCTCACCATATCATTTCTTTTTCCCTGCCTAATCTCAGATTTGAAAACCTTTATAGATGCTCACTTTCTGTGCTTCCCCACTACTTCTTACATGGAAATTACTTTTGTTTCATGGGTAGTTAATTATCTATATGCAAGTTGGCAGAGAGGCCCGCCTTCTTCAATAACAAAATATAAATACTTTCTGAGATTTTCTACCTCACAAACTTTTAAGATGAAGCCTGAGGCATTTCATAGTGGAAGCATAAAAAAGATATACTTGTGTAAAAACCAGGAATTAAGGTTAAAAACCAACCCAGTTCCAGTGTTATTCCCATGCCCTTCTTAAAACATTGCAACAAACTGAGCTTAGACTAAAACACTCAATGATTCTTCATCTTAAAAACTAAATATGAATGTGATTAAGACTCTGGGACACACTTCCGCTAACCTATGGCTACCAAAGTACATTCAACTCCCAGTCTCCAATCTCACTACTTTCCTTTTCAGGTACTTGGCTTTCCATATTGCATCATCATGTGCTGTCATCTTGTCAACAAAGCAGGACCTCCTTTGGTTAGCTGCCTATCAGGGGCCCATCTTCTCTAGCTCAATTTTCAGTTACAGATAGGTAGCCGTGTTGGTCTGCCATAGTCAAAATAAAAAAAATCCTTCCAGTAGCACCTTTAAGACCAACTAAGTTAGTTCTTTAAGACCAACTAAGTTAGTTCTTGGTATGAGCTTTCGTGTGCAAGCACACTTCTTCAGATACTTCTTCAGATGTATCTGAAGAAGTGTGCTTGCACACGAAAGCTCATACCAAGAACTAACTTAGTTGGTCTTAAAGGTGCTACTGGAAGGATTTTTTTTATTTCAATTTTCAGTGTTTTGCCTATGGGACACTAGGCTAGAGAACGTACCACCTGGGTACCATTGCCCGTAGTCGTGGCCTGGCATTAGAGAAAGTAAAGTGACTCCTTCTCCTTCTCATGGGAGAAACTCAAGAGACTGGTTTAAATCTATTGGATTGTGAGCTTCAGGGAATGGGTTGAATGCCATCTAGATGGAAAGATCAGGTAATGTATTGTTATGTACTGTTATGTACAGTAGTTTTTCAACTCATCTTTTTTTGTGCTTTTGGTGGTAGTTCTATGACTCTGCAACTAGACTGAAGCAAATGGACACTTCCTTGGAGGTCCAACCTCAGACAAGAACTGTGTGGGAGACTACCGATGGAATGATTAGGTCTTGTGGTAAGTAAGCCACCAGACTTCAGGATATGTTAAGGAGGCATCCATGTACAGTTCATTACAAAAACACATATTCCAAGAGTGGGTCTCAAGCAACCTGCACTGAGTCAGATTTATACTATTATCCAACCTCTCTCTCTCTCTCTCTCTCTATATATATATATTCTATGGAATTGATTGATTCGGTAATGGGTTTTAAAATTAGTAGTATTAGGCTGTTTTACAGTCTATTCAAAACCAAAGTCACAAAACTATCGTAAAAGTCATGCTAAGTTGGTTTTATGTTTCCTTAGAATTGCTAATTTAAATTAATATCATTCTTTCTCGATATAGTTAGACCCTAGGAAGGTCCCTGTAGTCCCTGAAGTGATATGTTGTTTACTCAGTATAAGTTTGCTTTGCTATACAATCACAGTATTTGACTAGGCAGTGGTGTGGCGGCGGGGTGTGTGTGTCTTTTTCAAGCCAAAGGACCACCTTCTATCCTGAGCAACCATCTGGGAGCTGGTTTCTACCAAGGCATTAAGCTATTGAGGCAAGTAAATGTGACATAGTAGTTCAGAGTGTTGGACAAGGATCTGGGAGACCAGGGTTGAAAGCCCACTCATTCATGAAGGTCATTGGGTGACCCTGAGCAAGGTCACTGTCTCTTAGCCTAACCAATGTCACAGGGTCGTTGTGAGGATAAAACAGGGAGAGAGAGAAAACCACACACAGCACCTTCAGCTACGTGAGATCTTACAAAGCAAATAAGAGAAATGGCCACAATTCAAGACCACATCCCATCCAGGCCAAAGCCCCTGAAGAGGGCATGCAGCAGGACATTTGAGGGTATGGACTGTGTGCACGGGGAACCTCTGGCCCACCAGATGTTGTTGAACTACAACTCCCATCATCCCCAGCCAATGGTCTATGCCTGTTGGGGCTGATGGGAGTTGCTGTTCTGCAACATCTGGTGAGCCAAAGGTTCCTCGCACCACATCTAGCGGATTGCAACCTGTTTAAGTTGTGAACTGCTTATCCAATAAGAACCTGTAGAGAGAGAAAAAAACCACACATAAGATTTTTAAAACACAGCTCTGTCCATGCTAATTTTCACTAGATATGTAATTAAGGTTTTGCAACTCTGGAGGTCAAAGGGGCCAAGTTTTAAGCTCAAAAAGTTACAGAAAGCAGTTTGAATGCATCTACCCTACCCCAGCCTTTGGTAGGATCAAGTTGAAACAAGTGAGTACCAGGAACACTGTACAATCTTAGGAAGTACTTAAAATTTAATTAGCCTTTTAGAAATCGATATTAGTCTTTGTATATTCTCAGCCGTGGTTTGTGGTCCCTCCAGTCCTATCAAGGTACTACAGCTGTAATTTATTCCAAAACATCTCCTGCCCTCCCACATTTTAAGACAACACCCACATACCATATATTAGGCACAGAAATACACATCATTTTGAAAGGTATGCCTCTGGAAATTAAAGAGGTACTCCTTCCCTTCTGGTACTGTAATTTGTTGATTAGAAAACACCCCTCATTAGGCATCTCTGTTCTGTTCTGTTTAACATATGCTGGAAACAGTCGCCTATGACTTTCTGTAAGAAGCACTCATAAATATAGTATAGAAGTGGCTCTTAAGTTGCCCTGAAGCTCCAAATCAAATAGACTCTACTATATCCCCGGAAAAAGTTGTCCCACCAGTTAATTGCCTTTGATTTTAAGATTCTACCTTCTTCTATTCTGAACTCATTAAGGGTGCATTCAGACCTGGGGATTATTCTGTTAGTTTTCCTGGTTCTAATGCTAGCACTTCGGTCCTAGTTTCCAGTGTTCCTTTCACACGGTTACCTGTTGAGTTATGGACCTGTGGCTTTTTGACTGATATACTGCCATGTTGTGCTAATTTTTAAATGGTGGGGGAAAACTGTATGATAACACACTGCCCTAATTTCACCGGCACAAAATTTGCACAATTATCCAAGTTAATGGGGTGGCACATAAATTAACTTTAGTAAATTTAATGCAGACATGTGTCCTCTTGTGTCCTCTTCTTTATAATGCATTTTCTGGTGATTTTGTTTTTTGTTTTGGTAATACACAGTGCTTTTTTCCCCCTGGGGGTACGCATACCCCTAAATATTTTGTGATTCTAAGTTTGGCCTCAATGAGGGACAGTATTTCAATATGAGTAGGAAAATGAGAGTACCCCTAAACATTTTTTTTAGAATGTACCCCAGTTATCCTTTAAATAATATAATACATGGGTAGGAAAACTAAGACCCAGGGGCTGGATCTGGCCCAATCACCTTCTAAATTCGGCCCGCAGACGGTCTGGGAATCAGCGTGTTTTTACACAAGTAGAATGTGTCCTTTTATTTAAAATGCATCTCTGGGTTATTTATGGAGCAAAGGAATTCATTCTTCTTCTTTTACCAAAATATAGTCCGGCCCCCCACAAGGTCTGAGGGACTGTGGACCTGCCCCCTGCTGAAAAAGTTTGCTGACCCCTGATATAATATGTATACCGTCCAACATGTGTGGTGACTCCGTAGCTCCACTGACATTAGAAAAACTCTCCATGCTTAAACCTGACTGCTTCTGGTTGAGGATAAACTGCCACCATCTTCAAACTTCTTGCACTTGAATAGCCCCCCAGAGATCCATGGAACCATGGAGGATGAGTGTAAAAGGGAACAGATTTTATCTCTCATGGGCAGATACATTCAATTTTAAGGAAGACAATATGTCTATCTTAGTGTTAAAGGAAAGGCCATCAACATGCAGATCAACATACGTTTAAGTCTGCATTAACACAGTAGTGTTATTAGCACCTGAGTACCCAGAGACCACTGAACATCAGCCTACAATTGCTTTTTTATGATTATTACAATGAAGATTTATTTTCTTTTAACTCTAACTATTCTCTTCAGAGGGCACTCTCTTTTAATGGGTGTCTGTAGAAGCCTCTGGCTCCTGACAAGCATATTTATTACTCTCAATATTAGGGTATTTCTCCATTTTCTGCTCATTTATGGCTTTCATAAAGTATCTGCCAGAATGCTGAAATCAGCTCAGGAAATAAACAAATGATTAGCACTCTCCCAAGATGGGAAGATCTTAGATACGGAGATATGGAAAGTTAAAACGACTTGTTTCAAGTATTAAACGCTGCACAATCTAGTCAGAGTTGCCCTTTTGCCAACACTCACAATCAGGTTGCTGCTGTGACATTCCTGATTAATATTATCCTTTATTTTCAGCAGTGACTATAGCCCTCTCCAGCCATTCTCTTCCTGTATCAATTAAATACACAAGTAGGGGATGCAAGGATTGGGAGCGGGATAACTCTGGCACATCACTGTGGTATATATATATATATATATATATATATATATATATATATGATATTTATTACTTTTTCAAAATTTCCAACACAACACTACAAACAAAAAGAAAAAGAAAAAGAAAAAAACAAAGAAAAAAAAACCAATACGAATACAATACAAAAACGCTACATGGACTAAAAAATCAAGCAAAAACAAACAAAAACAATTTTAAAACATCTCAAACATTTTCAATATCTTATATTTCATTCACTTATTTCCAGCGACTTCCTTACACCTCCCTTTTTGTATTCCACTTCTATTATTTGTTTCAGCAATTCCTTTCCATCTTACTCTGTTTTCTGTTCTATAATTATCTTAACACATTCTTGCCATACTTTTCCTTTAATTTTCTATTAATCTATTTATACTTAATTCCTTATGACATTTCTACTAATGTCACATCACTGTGGTTTATAAAGAGGGCCTTCTCAGTAGTGGCGCCCGCCCCGTGGAAGGCCCTCCCATCAGATGTCAAGGAAATAAACAACTATCTGACTTTTAGAAGACATCTGAAGGCAGTCCTGTTTAGGGAAGTTTTTAATGTTTGATGTTTTATTCTGTTTTTAATCTGTTGGGAGCCACCCAGAGTGGCTGGGGAAACCCAGCCGGATGTGCGGGGTATAAATAAATTGTTGTTGTTGTTAGATATGTGTGGGGTATCTCATCTGGTGTCTCCTTCCCTTCTGCCTCCCTTGCCCAATGCATCCAACTGGGTGGAATAATTCCTTGCCCCATTGTAAATGGGGGGGGGAGGGTTATGCTGCATATTGCCGTTCCTTTGTGAGTACCTGCTCAGTAGAAAAGGGGTAGCACCCTGCAGGATGAAACCCTCCTGCTCTCCTTCCATGGCTCTTCCACCTTCTCCCCAAAACGGCCTCCCCATTAAACAAATTGCTGACTAGAGCCAGAAGTGTGTGGAGTGAAGGAGGAACATTTCATAGGCATGTAATTTTTGGAGGGTCTGTTTTCAGAACAACCGGTTATATGCAGGCATTCCCTGAATAGCGTAGCTCTTTAGCGGTCAAACAGAATCTAATCTTGTTTACAATTTGCGTAACTTATGCCTGTCTAATGCACAACTTACACAGCTGTGGGGGAGTCCAGTGGTTCAAATGTGACCTAAAGCTTGTTGTGAGTAGAGAATGTTAAAAAGGTCCTGCAATATCATCTATCATTCTCTGAAGAAAACATGTTTTAAGAAAGACCTGCAACTAAGCCTTTGGAGAATGAAAATCATCAAAGATCCATATCTCTCCAAGTTTTAATCTCTCCAAGTTTACAATGTTGACCTTTATTTATTCCATTTAGGTAGCTTCTCATCTCACAATGTTTTGCCTCAAACTGCTTTATGTGACAGATTGAAAAAGTTATCTAAGCTTCACTTGGTGGAACATGCGACCGCAAATATTTCAAATGTGACTAATCAGCAAAGATTGCTTCATGGTGTTGCATGATTTCTAATTTGTTGGCATTTATGCATAGAAAGAGCCCCGTAAATATTCACACTAAAAATGAAATATTATTTTCTGTGTGTTTGGGTATTGTCAAACACCTTTCTTCTGACACCACAGAAACAAATGTTATCCGGGGCCAAAATATCACCCCACCATACATTGTAATTCATTGGGGTAAAAAAATACACCCCCAAACCCATTAGTGTGATTTTTTTTTCAACATTGGATGTAGATTAAAAATTTCATGGGTTGTGCCTAGTCAAGTCTTTCTGACTGTGATGGCCTGGGAATCTGATTCAGAGGCTGAACCTGAGGAATCCCAGCCTGCACAGGAGTCCCCGCCTCCAGGGCTGGCTGAGCCGGGGCAGGGGCTTGAACCTGAAGGGCCCTCACTTGTGCCGGATCCTCAAGAGCAGACACCAGCTGAATCTGCTCTGGCTCCGGAGGTGATGGAGGACCCATTGCCTTCAGGTGCTCCTCTCCCAGCCCTGTCAGGGGAAGGTGAGGTTGCCTCTGGGTCCAGTAACCCTCCAGCCTCTCCTGAGCTGCAGAGGCTCAGGGCAGAGAGGCGGAGGGAACTAAGTTCCCGCAGGAGGAGTGCTCGCCTCCAGGCCAGGAGAGGTGAGTCACCTGTGGACCGGGGCCGCCCTATGCCTCAGAGAAGATAAAGGCCAGCCCGTCCAGTCCCAGGTTGCGGGAGCAACATCGTTGGTTACCTGTTTCTGCCAGCACCCTGTCCTGCTTTCTGCCAGAGTTCCTGACCACGCCCGACTCCCTGCCTTGGACCCTGCTTCAGCCTCGGACCGGATATAGACCACGCCACATGGTACACCCCCCCCGACCAGCACACTGCCGAAGAGACATTTCTCCAATAGAGGTTTCTGTGAACAGAAGGAAGAGGGAGGTACTTTTTGCACATTCCCACATTTCTCCCGTGGCCTTTGCCATGGACTCCCACACTGTTCCAAAGGGTTCCCCAGTCCTCTGAAATATACCATATTGGTCTGGATATAAGACTCACCCCCCCCCAAATTCCGACCGTAAAAAGTTAAAGTGCGTCTTATATTCACGACTTTACGGTATGCAGCCAGGAGCGTGGGGCAAACAGGGCCAGGAGCGTGGCAAAGCGGTGACAGCTCTGTGCATAGTCCCCTGTTCTCTCCTCCAAGGTTGGGAAGGGAAAGAGCTAGGAAGGGGAAGGGCGCCAGCAACTCAGCACAGCTCCTCCCATCCCAGTATGTAGCCAGGAGCAGCGAGAAATGGAGTGGCTTATATTCGGGTATTTTTTCCCTCCCCCCTTCCAATTTTATTCGGGTGCAGCTTATATTCGGGCCAATATGGTATTAGGGAGGAATAGGGAGCCAGCACTCTCCCCCTCCATTCACAGAAGAATCCATTTGATTGATAAGCAGAGGGACACATTTGGATTCAGATTCCATGGCCCCAAATCCGTAACACCCACTTACAAAAATAGCTCTCGGGAGAAGGAGATGGATCTATTTCTGGGGCCTTTCCATGCTGAGCTACTGGCAGCAGAACCTGTATCTCACCCCCCTGAACTCCAAGGAGATACCTCTTCCACCAAATGAGTCTTCAGACTCCTCAGGAAAGACCCGATGAGATGTTTTTCAAAGTCCCTGCAGCTTGAACCCTGATGCCTAGAAGTAGCCAACGACTTCATCTGCCAGATATAGCACTTAGGGGGGGTCAGCGGTTTCATCTTGACTTCTGTAGCAGGAACCCCCCCACCCCAATCATTCAGTTTATACAAACTTCACACACTCACACTCACACACTACATATGCCACACTTCTGTTATAAATTCATAGAAAAATCAACCATACATTGGATTTGCACTGTTCCATTTTTATTTTACTCCATATGACAAGGACTATCAAAGGGGGGTGGCTTGGTTCTGGTCAGCCATAATCCCTTCACCATCCCAGCACATCCACAGGAGCCCGGCCCAGTTGCTATGCCAACCCTGATGGTCCTAGACAGAAGACCATCAAGATCACAAAGAACTTGCATATGGGAGTGGATTCAGCATGGACTGAAACAAAGGACAATGATCAGATCTTCCCTCTGGGGGCAGGAAACTGCCAACTCCCCTTTGTCTCCTGGAAGTGACTCATGGGCCGGGGGGGAGGAAAGGAGGAACCAGCCAGGTGACAGGACACTCAGGTTACCACCACAACTCCTCCCTCAACCCCTCCTTTCTGTAATGTATGCATGATGTCAACCCCTCCTTTCTGTAATGTATGCATGATGTTTCTGGGGGTGGGCTTGACCTAGAGGATGGGAATTTCAAAAGTTTTTATAAGGTCTTGCACACCATCTTTCTGGGTCTTTCCTCTCTCCTGCAAGTGAGGGGAACACCCTGTTGCAACAGTCTTTTCTTCAATAAAGACCAAGCCTACTGGCTGCTGATTTGCTTCCAATTGCTCTGGTTGGTATCTTTGTTTTTGTCCAAGGGATTCCTCAGATTTTCCGTTAACAGTTGGCGACCGTGCTCAGGGACACTTGGTTCTCCTGCGAAGGTGAGGAGGGAGATAGAGGGGATCAGGCGCCACTGAGCAACCTTAGGCCAGGAATCCTTCTTTCTCTCCCTGCCTCCTCTTTGCGGGCGGTAATCAATCGTCACCAAAAGCTCAACCAGGGGAAGCAAAGGCAAGGTCAAGCCGGCTAAGGGGAAAGGATCCCGGGATCCACGAGGGACATCTACGAACGTGAGTATGGTTTGAAGAAAATACATTGGGAGGGGGGTGGAAAGCAACGTCCCCACGACAGCTGGACCTTTTCTTCCTTCTATCTCTGGCGTTACCTCTCGGAGTCGTCCAGGAACGTCCTAAACTTTCTCTGTCTCTCCCCTATTTCCCTTTCGGAGCTGGGCCGGGGAAATTGTGGAACCTTTGTTGTATTCCGACGTTACCTCTCGGAGTCGTCCAGGAACGTCCTAAACTTTCTCTGTCTCTCCCCTATTTCCCTTTCGGAGCTGGGCCGGGGAAATTGCGGAACCTTTGCTGCTTTCCGACGTTACCTCTCGGAGTCGTCCAGGAACGTCCTAAAAAGATCTCTCATTTTCTCCCCCGTTTTCCCTTTCGGAGCTGGGCCAAGGAAAATGCGGTGCTTTGCTATTTCTCTGACGTCCTCCCTCGGAGTCGCCCGGAGGCGTCCATCCAAAACCTCCCTCTCTCCTTTTCGCCCAGTTTTTCCCTTTCGGAGTGTGGCTGGGGAAAAGCGCGGTACTTTGCCATTTCTCTGACGTCCTCCCTCGGAGTCGTCCGGAGGCGTCCATCCAAATCTCTCCTGCTCTCTCTCTCTCTCTCTCTCTCCCCTGCTTACGCAAATTAAGCCGCCCCCCCCGCTCGGCGACCCTTGTTGGGGATGACCCGGGTACGTGAGAACGCAAGGTCATTTGCTTCCTTTCTAAACTTTGTTTTCTCGGACCTCAATCTGGCACTGCATTGCGCAGGCGTCCAGTAGGGAGCCCGAATTTAGTCTAAGGGCTAGGCAGGAGGCTGTCGTGGAGAGCAGAGCGGGAGGTTCACAAATTGGGGCCCCACACTAGGGTTAGTCTTGTAAACAGCGCTGAGGCAAAGGAATTCCGGATCCGTGGTTTGAGTTTCGGGCGAGGAGACCCGTGGTTTGAGTTTCGGGCAGGGAGACCCGTGGTTTGAGTTTCGGGCGAGGAGACCCGTGGTTTGAGTTCCGGGCGAGGAGACCCGTGGTTTGAGTTTCGGGCGAGGAGACCCGTGGTTTGAGTTTCGGGCGAGGAGACCCGTGGTTTTTGTTTTAGGTTCATGTCTGAGATTTTCCTGAAAGTAATTTGTGACTTACAGATAGGTAGAAATTGGGTTAGTCAAGGATACTTCGAGTACTGAAAGGATATTCCCCCCCTTTTTTCCCTGCCCCTCTTTTCCTTTTCCATTGCCCCTTCTTCGCTTGTGCGTGTGTGTCCACTTTTTCTGTCTTTAGCGTACTGCAAAAGAATGGGGGCCCATGCTTCCAAGCATTCAGGCTGGACTCCTCCAGGCGATAAGGCTTCCGCGGAGCCTTTCCGCCCAAGGGAGGACTCTGATACCCCTCTTCAATTTGTTCTCTTAAACTGGAAAGAGTTGAGAGGGAGGAAGGGACTCTCAAAGTCCAAACTGAGGGACCTTTGCAACATCTCGTGGGTCGCTTTTACCCACCACCTAGAGCCGGCCTCGCAATGGCCACCTCACGGTTCCTTTAATCTCGTGAAGATGCAAGCACTTAGGTCTTACCTGGCAGATGAGAAGCCCCGACAACTGTACTAATCTACTGAGCAACCCCCCCTCGGTATTAGAGGGAAAATGGGAGCTCACTCTTCTAAACACCCTAGCTGGACTCCTCCTGGCAACAAAGCTTCCATGAAGCCTTTTTGCCCCAGAGAGGATTCTGATACGCCCCTCCAGCTTGTCATCTCCAATTGGAAAAAAATAATAAAATAAAATAAAGGGGCAAAATGGTCTTTCCAAGTACAAAGTATGAGACTGTTGTAACTTTTAGTGGGTGGCTTAGGCCCACCACCTGGAACCCAGGGCACAGCGGCCACCTCAGGGATCCTTCAACAAAATCAGCATGTGAACCCTTGGGGAGAGCTGAACACATCAAATTTGTGTTGTTAAACTATAACCTAAAGCTAGAACATGAAACCGTAAACTTAATGGTGCTCAGAAGGTAGTAGATATAATAACAGCCCAGCCTGAGAGCCCACGCATTAGAGATCTTAGTTTCTCTAAATAAAAAATAATAATAATAAATAAAATTTTAAAAAAAATATGAATAAGAGATGTATTCAAAGATTTAGAAATATTTCAAGGGTTTGTATTTACATTGGCCTCGACATCCACAGACTGTTCTTAAATGCACATAGTTTTAAAATTGCAAGCTTGCTTCAAAAATTTTAAATTTAAGAAAGCCATGTTGGGCCTTATCAATCTTAAACAGGACAAAAAAAAGAAAAAAAAAGAAAAAAAAGAAAAAAAAAAGGGAAGAAGAATGAAGTGTGCAAATGTTTGTTATTTGAGAGAGGCTCCAAAGAGTCTTCCTCCGAGTAGCTTAAGTGAGGAGTATGATTTTAAGTTGATGGTAGATGATGTTTTGCTGCAACTTTTGAGTTTGTGAGTTCCAGTCTTTTTGTTCCAGTATTTTGAAATGTGCTGTGAAGAAACTAATGTTTCTGCTGCAAAAGCCTAGTTGAGCCAACTGCTCTCTCAAGCTAAAATGCAGTGTATGTATTTCATTAAGCCTATGCCTATGAAAGTATGGTGTTCTTTCTGAGAAAAATTGTTATTAAATGTAGAGGTTTCCATGGCCAGCAAAAAATGTCTATCTGAGTCCAGTCCTGATATCAGTCTCTATAAGACTTCCTGGCCTCTTTTCTTAGAAAATGCCCCCCCCCCGTTTCATTCTGTATCTTTCAGGTTTTTTCCCCTTCTTACTTCTGTGCCAGGTAAATTTACTCCCGAGTAAGCTTCCTTTAAAGGAAACTGCAAAGAGGGGGGAGCAATCTTTCCTAAGGTACCCTGCATCTCACTTTCCTATGTGTAGTTATTAAAAATAAAAATAATAATAATAATCTAAATCAGGCTTAATATTCCTCTACAAGTTCAGGAAAAAAATTGTTCACTTTTGTATTCCCTTTAAATCAAATCTATGGCTGTTTTAACTATGCTTAATAAAGATCCTCTCCCTATCTTAGAAACAAAAAAACAAAAAACTGTTCACTTCAATCTTCCTTTAAATATCATTTCTATAGGAACTTGCATTCTTTAGTCTAAGGAAACAAACTCACTCAAACTGTCTCAAGATCTGCTAAAAGGGTTCTGTGTGAAGTTGGGTACTTTTATTTTCCTCTTCCTTAGTACATGATAGGAGCATAGATGTTTCCTTTCCCAGTTGTAAATCTGTACTTAAATGTGTATGTCTCTTTGGTAGTACAAATCTTGCTGTGAAAACTTGCTATGAACCCTATATTTTGGAGGGTTGGACTAGATGACCCCAGGGTCCCTTTTCAACTCTCCCAATTTCTGGCTGTGTGGAAGGACATGTGTCTGCAAGCATTGGAGGGTAATTCTTAAATTCTGGTGTGGTGATGGAGTTGAAATTCAGCCTAGCTTTGCTCTTTAGTTTTAAAAGGTGTGAGGTGAAGCCTTGATGTTTTTGAAGCACAACTGGTAATATCAAGCATTTGAGTGATTACAGTGTTTATCATTTTGTCTACTATTAAAAAATCAGACTTCAAAGTTTCAGCACATACAAATACATATGCGCCTTGACCAATCCTGTAAATAAAGGGGAGGGGGGGGGAAATTGTCTGCAAATGGTAAGGCTGAAATGACTGAGAATGTTAAAAAAAAAATCCTATGAATTCTGACTCTCTGGCCATTTTTCCCCCACTGTTAACGGAAAATCTGAGGGCTCCCTTGGACAAAAACAAAGACACCAACCAGAGCAATTGGAAGCAAATCAGCAGCCAGTAGGCTTGGTCTTTATTGAAGAAAAGACTGTTGCAACAGGGTGTTCCCCTCACTTGCAGGAGAGAGGAAAGACCCAGAAAGATGGTGTGCAAGACCTTATAAAAACTTTTGAAATTCCCATCCTCTAGGTCAAGCCCACCCCCAGAAACATCATGCATACATTACAGAAAGGAGGGGTTGACATCATGCATACATTACAGAAAGGAGGGGTTGACATCATGCATACATTACAGAAAGGAGGGGTTGAGGGAGGAGTTGTGGTGGTAACCTGAGTGTCCTGTCACCTGGCTGGTTCCTCCTTTCCTCCCCCCCCGGCCCATGAGTCACTTCCAGGAGACAAAGGGGAGTTGGCAGTTTCCTGCCCCCAGAGGGAAGATCTGATCATTGTCCTTTGTTTCAGTCCATGCTGAATCCACTCCCATATGCAAGTTCTTTGTGATCTTGATGGTCTTCTGTCTAGGACCATCAGGGTTGGCATAGCAACTGGGCCGGGCTCCTGTGGATGTGCTGGGATGGTGAAGGGATTATGGCTGACCAGAACCAAGCCACCCCCCTTTGATAGTCCTTGTCATATGGAGTAAAATAAAAATGGAACAGTGCAAATCCAATGTATGGTTGATTTTTCTATGAATTTATAACAGAAGTGTGGCATATGTAGTGTGTGAGTGTGTGTGTGAAGTTTGTATAAACTGAATGATTGGGGTGGGGGGGTTCCTTCTACACTTCCGAGGCCAGACTATACAGTGGTACCTCGGGTTAAGTACTTAATTCATTCCAGAGGTCCGTTCTTAACCTGAAACTGTTCTTAACCTGAAGCACCACTTTAGCTAATGGGGCCTCCTGCTGCCGCCGTGCCGCCGGAGCCCGATTTCTGTTCTTATCCTGAGGCAAAGTTCTTAACCTGTAGCACTATTTCTGGGTTAGCGGAGTGTGTAACCTGAAGCGTATGTAACCTGAAGCGTATGTAACCTGAGGTACTACTGTAAATGTCTATCAGTTGCTCCAGGACACCACTGAGAGACCCCCACTTTTTTGCCTTAATTTTGCAGGACTTTGGTCCTGAGCCAGCCTGGTGTCCTTGTCCATGGTCCTGATCTTAGGAACATAGGAAGCTGCCTTATACCCAAATATATGGAAGTGATGTGACAGGGTGTGTGTGTGTGTGGCTGGGCCATAGTGCAAGTCCTTATTCTCCCCCTCACACAGCAGTAGTTGTGCAGGGTTTGTGTGCTAATATATAGTGACTTGAAAATGTCACGTCACTATGTAGCTGATCAGATTTGATTCTATGCCTGCAACTCTATGAGCAAACAAAGTGGACATAGAGAAAGGACAATTCTAGCAGAAGAGGCAAACACATTTGAAGTAATTATCAGAAAGGTTGTTGGAAGGGAATTGGGGCTATTCCTTGGGAGTAAATTGCTCTTTTAATAGACTAAATTGCTTCATTCTCTTATAAAATGCTATACTGTAGGGGGGAGAGGGCTGGTAAATGAGGCAGCAATATTACATACCTTAAAATGAATAGGGTTGGGGGGGGTAGATCAAGCATTCTTTGTAAAAAGAAGAATGCAGATTGTGCAGCTTGGGTAGGTAAGAATAATTCAAATTCCTCGGATCCAAAATTAGAGTATTGTAAAGTGTACATTTCCTGTAATCCATCCTCTCCATTTGCCCAGTTGACAAGGCCTTATTCACATGTTTGCTACTTCTGTTAATTTCCCCCACTAGGAAATTAAATATGTGATGTGGCAAGAAGTCAGCTAAAACCCTTGAAGCCTAGAAAGGATTTCAGTGTGAGGTTCCTGTCAACAAGTAACTTTGTATTTTATTTTATTTTCCGGACTGTAACTGGCTCATCAATTCATAATTAATTTCCTGTCACAATAACATTTGTGCCTAATTCCAGACTTCTTGCTGTGACGTTCCCTTGATTTGGGACTGAACCCATGCAGGCATGTTGCAGCGTGATGACAATATCTATCACAGAACCATATGTGGCATGACACAAGCGCAGTAGGAGGTTGCTGCTCCTTAGACCATAAAATACTCAACTTGCTTGTGCTCCAGCAGAACTTTGCTTCAGAAAACAGTACAAGTTTCTCCTTTCTTCTGACTGTCGGCACTGCCTATCTTTCCCTCTCCGAGAAAGGGAAAGCTTTATAATTGCTGTCTTAAAACAAAAGTACTTTCTATCATTTATTTCTAAAAAGTTTTATGGGAATGTCAAATCAGTTCAGGCGGTATTCAACTAACTTTTTTTCCTTTGCAGAGTAAACCCATTGAAATGATTGAACATGAACAGGTTCCTTACTTTCATTGGGTTTACTCTGAGTAAACCTTAGTTGAGGGACGCGGGTGGCGCTGTGGTCTAAACCACTGAGCCTCTTGGGCTTGCCGATCAGAAGGTTGGCAGTTCGAATCCCCGCCACGGGGTGAGCTCCCATTGCTCTGTCCCAGCTCCTGCCAACCTAGCAGTCCAAAAGCACACCAGTGCAAGTAGATAAATAGCTACCGCTGCGGCAGTAAAGTAAACAGCATTTCCATGCGCTGCTCTGGTTTTGGTGTTCTGTTGTGCCAGAAGCGGCTTAGTCATGCTGGCCACATGACCTGGAAAAACTGCGGACAAACGCCAGTTCCCTTGGCCTGTAAAGTGAGATGAGCGCCGCAATCCCAGAGTCGTCTGCGACTGGACTTAACTGTCAGGGGTCCTTTACCTTTACCTTTTTTAAAAAAACCTTAGTTGAATACTGCCCTTTGTGATTCAAAGCATTTATACTCCAAACAATGGGCTCCCCAACCCTGCCCACTCAGCCTGGCCAGACTGGCTGAAATTGAAATCAAGCAGCGGGAATGCAGCTGGCCTGGGAATTCCCCAATCTGCCAGCTGTTGGTTCCAGGCATTGCTCTCTGGTGGGTGGGAGTTTGCCATGATGGACCATGGACCACAACCCCATGACTGGGTAAGCAGCCATTTATACCCCACAATACAATGGCACTTATTTCAAAGTAAATAAATAGGCACTGATCCGGAGACAGTTCTAGGCTACAACTCCCATCATCCCTGACCATGCTTCTTAGGACTTATAAGACTTGGAATCTAACAACATCTGGAGGACCAGATGAAGATGAAAGTGACTTTAAGGTTGGATGGCAACCTGTTAGATGTTGTTTAGTTGCGATTTTCGCATTGTAGGGGGTTATACCATAGATTCTATGAATCTATGACCACAGGCCCCTTCATAAAGACTATGACTGATCTGTGGTCAGCCAGTGGGTAGCAGCTACCTCCAGCTTAAGATCAGCATTCTCAATTGCACTGTGAATTTACATTAGCTAAAAAGGTTTATTGCCCATCCCACTTTCACACTCTTTAAGCTCCCTCTTATCTACTGCATTTTAGGCTTAATAGTTGGACTATACAAGGGATAGTTTTTCTACCCCCTCCAAGTGATTCTCATTTGTCATCAAGAGATAGATTATCTTTCCTGTTTTGAAGCTCAGTGTCTGTCAGATGTACTTTTGACATAGATTGATTGAATCAGGAAACCTTTTAGTTAATTGCAAGGCAATGTCATTTTGCATATGATTTTCACCACCCTGGCAATTGCTGCAATGAATTATAGGGAACACATCCTCAGATGACAATTATGCAGTGCTCCTTTTCCTCCAGTCAGAGCTCACCAGAGCTCAGCTCCAGCACCTCTCATGTGGGGGCCATTGCCATTCTAAGAGAACAAGCGAGAAGTTCATGGTGAGCTCTGGCATCTCTTTTGCGTGTCAAGGCCCCCAAGCCACCCGAAGTAGAATAAAAACACAAGGACACAGAATTTTAGGTTAAATGTTAATGGGCAAAATTTAGGCCACAACTTTATTGGTTACAGAATGTGAGCGGTATTGGCTGAGGCACCAGCATCAACAGATTATATCTGACTCCTGTCCTCCTTGCAGGAAGTCTGGTAAGGGTAAACCTCCAGTAGAGGGGCCCCCGCCAATGTGGATCAATTCAAGCCCCCCTGGGTTCCCGTTGGGGTCGTGGCAGGGCCCTAGCCCCTCCCAGGGCTTCAAACGAGAACCACTCCCCAGATTTCTTTAACGGAATACCCTTTAACGGAATACCCTTAAGCATGGAGGGCCACCTCCCACCCCCAATCGCTATTCCAATGCCTAACCACCACACAAGCCCAAAGTTCGCCACCAATACCCTCACACCTGCAAACCCAATCTAGTGAGTCAACTTTCTCTGCTGTGGCAAAAACTATAACATGTCCTGCAGCCATTGGACGGGGTATTATTATCAGTGCTTTTTTTCCTGGGGGGATGCAGGGGTACACATACCCCTAAACATTTTGTGAATCTTTGTACTTTTGTCCAATTCGAACTATAAAATGGTGATTTTCTTGAGTCAAAATGAGAGTACCCCTAAACATTTTTTTTTAAAAAAAGCACTGATTATTATTATTATTAAAGTGGCAGGTGAGACTAGAGATGTCTTGATCTGCCTTTCATGTAGGATGTTACATTAGAGCCAATGAATGGTGACGACCAATAATTATCAGATCGATCATCTATCTATATCTATCATCTATCTATCATCTATATCTATCTATCATCTATCTATCTATCTATCTATCTATCTATCTATCTATCTATCATCTATCTATCTATCTATCTATCTATCTATCTATCTATCTATCGATCTATCTATCATCTATCTCTATCTATCATCTATCTCTATCTATCATCTATCTATTTACGTATCTTTTAAAACCATAGAAACGATTACAATAAAAACAGCACGGAATAAAACCTTTCATTAAAAGCTGTCACTACCCAAAGCCTGATGAAAGAATAAAGTTGCCAGCTGAAGGACCACAAGGAGGAAGCCAGTCTAGCTTCTCTAGGGAAGGTGTTCCAAAGTCTAGGAGCATCTACTGTGAAGGCCCTTATAGCCCTTATTAAGTTATTAAGCCACTGGGTTGGATTTATTCATTGTTCTGCACCTCTCACAGAAGGGAAGCCCCATGAACTATTGCCCTTCCTGCCAATATGTGAGGAATGACACCAACCTGAGATAGCCAAGATGCACCAGAATTTCCTAAGGCAGGCAGCCTGGATAGCTCAGTTGGTTAGAGCAGTGTTCCCCAACCTTGGGTCTCCAGCTGTTTTTGGACTACAACTCCCATCATCCCTTGCTAACAAGACCAGTGGTCAGGGATGATGGGAATTGCAGTCCAAAAACAGCTGGAGACCCAAGGCTGGGGAACACTGGGTTAGAGCATGGTGCTGGTGATTGCAAGGTTGCAGGTTCGATCCCCTTATGGGACAACTTCATATTCCTGCATTGCAGAGAGTTGGACTAGAGTTGGACCTCAAAGTGCCTTCCATCTCTATGATTCTATGTATAAGAAGTGTGATGGAAAGCAGTAATGTGTATGTTCCTGTTTTGTATGTTCTTTGCCTTTGGTTCCACCTGGTGTTGTGTGGCTTCTTCTTTGAGTTTATTTTGGGTGCTCATTTAGGAGTCCATTGCATTCTATTTATAAATTCATAGTTTAGACTGGAAACATCAGTTAACCTGTGCACATTTCCTTCCCCCAATTTTCCACGCGTGGTAATTAAATGCTGTCCATTACCTGTCTGTTATGTCTTTACATTTGCTCCTTTTTCGAGGTAAGGTAGTTATTAGCTATATTTATAGGTTGGGCTCAGTTTGACTCATCTCCTCCCCCTGTTCACTTCTCAGCCCTGTCAGATGAGAAGCAGTTGCCTTCTTAACAGACCTGGGAACAAACCTACACATGAGGCCTCTGTTGAATCAGTTAGGCGCAGGAAAGAGTGGTCTACTAGGATCATCAAGCAAGAACCCCCTGATCTGAATGCTGGTGTCCTCTTTAATAAACCACAGTATAGCAGAATAGGGCATTACTACCATAGGAACATAGGCAGCTGCCTTGGAGTGAGCTGAACAACTGGCCCATATAACTTCAGATCTTCCAAGTGTCCCTATTTTAGTGGCACATCACGGATTGCAGATCTGATTGGATCCGTGAATGATTTGCTTTCCCTTCTAGAACTGCTGGTGGCGGTTATCAGTGCAAACATTATATTACTACTGTATTTTCCCGTATATAAGACTATATTTCCCCCCAAATTTTGCAAGTTTAAAATTGGGGGTTGTCTTATACATAGAATGTTTAAAATATTTATATCTTAAATTTGGGCTCCAAAAATAGGGGCCGTCTTATACATGGGAGCATCTTATACACAGAAAAATATGGTATTTTTTTGCAAACACAGCCAGGAAATGTGTGTGTGAGTATCACTCTTTACTTTTTCCTGTCCCTATGGATGTGCCTGCTCTTGGCACAAAGACCTGCTTTGCGAGCAGAGCCAGGAAGTGTGGATGTGAGGATCACTCTTCACCTTTTCCTATCTCTGTGGTGCCAGCCTGGGCTCACCATTGACTGGGGGATCCAAGGCTAGACCTCTCTGAGTAGTTGGCCATGCCAGTGCCCAATAAGCTGCCAGTGCCCTAAGGGGGTCTCTCTCTGTCTTCTCTTCCCCTTCCCCATACACTCTGCATGCCTCAATGCCAGGTTCCCTCCCCTAGTGCATTATCCATTGATTGCAATTAAGCTGACTCTATTCTGCAATATTAGAAAGTTCTAAGAGCTTGCTAGTAAAGAGAATCTCCCCAAGCTCTCTCAGTCCTAATTAAAAGTCCTTTGTCTAAGGCCAATGGCAGTAAAGGATTGGATGAGGGCTGATAAACTATCCCAACAAGATGGAGGTACATTGGATTGCTGGTTTCTGGACAGTACTGGACTCTTCCTGAATGTCTGAATGTGCTCTTTGCAGTTAAAGTCAGCATGGAGGGGCTGTGGTGACATTGTCATGACCTTGTGTCACCAATGTTGCTGTGCCTTAAAGTAAAGGTAAAGGGACCCCTGACCATTAGGTCCAGTCGTGACCGACTCTGGGGTTGTGGTGCTCATCTCACTTTACTGGCCGAGGGAGCTGGCGTACAGCTTCCGGGTCATGTGGCCAGCATGACTAAGCCACTTCTGGTGAACCAGAGCAGTGCATGGAAACGCCGTTTACCTTCCCGCCGGAGCGGTACCTATTTATCTACTTGCACTTTGACATGCTTTCGAACTGCTAGGTTGGCAGGAGCAGGGACCGAGCAACGGGAGCTCACCACGTCGCGGGGATTCGAACCGCCGACCTTCTGATCGGCAAGTCCTAGGCTCTGTGGTTTAACCCACAGTGCCACCCTCGTGCCTTACCAGGAGGTAAAGAGCGAGGAGCAGGGAAACCTTTGTGGTAAAAACGCACTAGCAGTAACACTGGTTTGGTTCCGCTGAAGTGTTTGCACTGCACCAACTTCTCTGCCACCTCAGTGTAATATTGTAATATATTACTGGTTCTCTATTTAAAATGCCTTTTTTTAAAATAATAATAATATTATATTATTTATTGTGGCCTGCCATGGGATCACATGTGATGGGGTCCAGGATATCGGTCTTATAAAGATAGACTGATAGGCAGGCGGTATGTCACTTACAGAGAGCCCTTGTGAACTACACAGACTGGAAATAATTTCAGCCATGGAATCATGATAGAAAAGAGAAATAAATCAATGAAGAAAAACTCTGCTTAAGGGGGTGGGAAGTGTTTGTGCCATGAACAAATTCAGCAATATGTGCTTTTTAAAGGACTTAGTTTTGGCTCAGAATGATTTGTGGTTTGTGAAAGATCTCCAAGTTTTAGTCTCTCAAATGTTGGGGTGATTTTGCCTCTTCAGATAGTGATCTGTTTAGACATGGACACCTCAGTGTGGTAATGGTTTGTTTAGCCAGTGAAAACTAATCACTGAGACTGTGGATCACTGGTGTCTAGGGAATGGAAGCCAAATGTAGCTAATGTGGAAAACTGGTCTGGTGTAAATTTTGCCTAAATTATTAAAACCATCCATTCGGAGAATGCTCCCATCTATTTAGGATCTAAGCTAAGCTGGCAGGAGGTAAACTAAAAAGGGGTTAACTTTAATTGCAATGGGCCTTTGTAATGGCAGAGTACTAATTGGTCTTGATCAAATGGCCTACTTTTTCACCAAGACTAATTAGCGTGGTAATCAACATTAATGCTGACTTTGTCCTTTAAAATAACTTAGGCCTGGTTCTTTTCCTGGCTAATTAGTGCTACCATTTTTAGAACAAATACTAATTAATGATTGCCTATAAATATCTTACGGTGAGCAAGTTTACTGTAGTATGTAGTGCCCATAAGAACTTGACCACTTGAAGGTAAAATGGTCAAATAAATGAATTTAGGGTTAGGGTGAGGAAGGCAATTCCTTTCTTATGTTAGGTTGAGATTTATGCTTACGAGCATGAGAACAGGAGATGGAGAGAGTGTGCGGTTATGATGGGCTCCAGATTGAACTTTTCTTCTCTCCTTCTTCACCAATGATACATGTGTTGTTGTTTAGTCGTTTAGTCGTGTCCAACTCTTCGTGACCCCATGGACCAGAGCACGCCAGGCACTGGTTTCTCATAATTTTGTAGAAAAAGATTGAGTTCTCCTCCTCAGAGTAGACCTGTTGAAATCTTTGGACCTAAATCAGCCATGTCTGTTAATTTCATATTATCGAATTGTAGAGATGGACCGCAAGGTTCATCTGGTCCAACCCAATGCAATGCAAAAATCTTTTGCCCTACATGGGGCTCAAATCCACAAACCTGAGATTAAGAGTCTCATGTTCTACCAACTGCCCTTTAATAGGTCTACATTAAGCATTACCCTTTAGATGTTTGGTAGGCGTAGTTCTACAGAATTTTTGTATTCACCCATGAAGTTTGTGTACTAGTGAAATCTGTTTGAATAAATTTCTTGCCATAGTTTCAGTGGGTTATGTTCCTATGATAATTAGTCCATTAGTGATGAGCACTATGACTGCATTATGAATTTTGTACTGATTTTGTCACTATTATTCTCATTGTAGTGATTTAATGATTGTCAGCCAGTCTGAACATGTTTGTGATTGAGGAGCAAGAACACAAATCATGTCTGTTCCTTAAGGGAGTATATTCTAGGACAACATTCAGAAATTCATGAATGGGTAGAAATATTTTGAGCAACCACATCAAAACCATCACATTAAAAGTACTCCTGAGAACAAGAAATCAGCGGGTGGGCTCACTGTAGCATCACATGCTGGGGCATGTGCAGAGTGCCCATTCGACACACCAGCAGAGTGTGCCAATGGAACAGAAAAACACTGTACAGTTCTAGGTAGCGTCAGTCCCTTTGCTGACAGTATAATGCATTTCCGCAGCTTATAGGTTACATACAGTTGTAACATACAGTCTTTCTAGCAGCTTTAGATTGTGCTGAGTCACTCTCACGTGTTTGCTGACTCATTCTCACATGCCTAACTGGTTGCAGGTGCAGGACAAGCACACCGAAAATTAACCCACATACCTAGTTTAACCCTTTATTGTCCTTTTCCTGTGCATGCATAAACCCTTCTACACGAACATCATAGGGAAGCATCCCTGCTCAATAAGACCATAAGGATGAGGCCACCGGCCCATCTAATCTTGCATCCTGTTCTCAGAGGAGCCTACCAGGTGCCTGTGTAAGGCAAGCAAGTGCAGAATCCTTCAGAGAAAACTGACTGAGTCCTCTTCGTATTCTACTGCAGCCTTGCCCAATCTGGTGCCTTCCATATATTGTTGGACTACAACTCCCATCATCCCTGACCATTTGGCCAGGCTGATTTGGGCTCCTGGGAGTTGTTGTTGTTATTTATTAAATTTGTACACCACCCTATATGAGACGCAGGTGGCGCTGTGAGTTAAACCACAGAGCCTAGGGCTTGCCGATTGGAAGGTCGGCGGTTCGAATCCCTGTGACGGGGTGAGCTCCCATTGTTTGGTCCCAGCTCCTGCCCACCTAGCAGTTCAAAAGCACGTCAAAGTGCAAGTAGATAAATAGGTACCACTCCAGCGGGAAGGTAAACGGCATTTCTGTGTGCTGCTCTGGTTTGCCAGAAGCGTCATGCTGGCCACATGACCTGGAAGCTGTACGCCGGCTCCCTCGGCCTATAGAGGGAGATGAGCATGCAACCCCAGAGTTGTCCGTGACTGGACCTTATGGTCAGGGGTACCTTTACCTTTACCACCCTATACCTGCAGGCAGTGCTTTTTTCTCCTAAAAAATGTTTATGGGTGCTCTCATTTTCCTACTCATATTGAAATACTGCCCCTCAATGAAGACAAACTTAGATTCACAAAATGTTTAGGGGTATGCGTACCCCTGTGCCTCCCCAGAAAAAAGCACTGCCCGCAGGTCTCTGGGCTGTTACAACATAAAATCATGATACAAAAACACAAAATGCACAATAACAGCAAAGAACCCAATAACCCCCACCTCCCCAACACATTTTAAAAGTTGTAGTCCAAAACAAACAGAGGGCGCAAGGTTGTGGAAGGCCATTTTGTTGAATGAACATCAATACACACTTTGCCTACTGTTTTCTGGATTCTTTCTAGCTTAAAGTTAAAACAATTGTATTAATGCTTTTAAAGCACAAAGCGCCGCTTCCCTCCAATGAACACATTTTGCTAAAGTCGCCCATGGTGCGCCATGTAGTATCATGTCACTGCATGATGTATGAATGCATCAACAATTTTCTTTGGCGATCCAGTGGCTGTTATCGATTTGAGTAGCAGGCTATTGTTATTAGCTGTGTTGGGGACATAGGGAATCAGATTGTTCCTTACCGTTCATCAGAAATACATGAATGCTAACAGTGGGATTCCAAACAGCCGTATCTTTCAGAGTGGACCACCTTTTTGAATGGTCACAGCTCAAGGCAATCCATTTGCATGATACAAGGATTCACACATTTATCTCGTTCCCGAGTGTAGGCATTTCACACTGACATTCCGCAGCAGGCGTTGCGTTACAGCGGGGAACCTTGACATCGGCTTAAATTCATTTTCTGCTTTTAACAATGCCCAGTCTTTCCGGAGGGAGCCATCTACAACTGGGATAAATTTATCAGCAATGTGATGCCGACAAAATGTGAAAAGGAACCTAGAGGTTCCTGCTGTCCTCAACTTTCCACAAGAAAAAGCTACATTTGATTCTTTTTGAAAGGATCAGTCAAAGCAGTCTTCATTTATATGGGTCGCAACTTATTTCAGACCTTGCTTTCAGAAAACACAGGACTGAGTCCCACACATCACTATTTTGGGAAGCCCTTTGGGTAACACAGTAAAGTGTGGATTTGCAGCCCATTTATATCTTCACCAGCAAAGATGTTACTAGGAGCTCCAATCACTGCAAGGGGATATCTTCCAAGACAGAAGCAGCTGGTTGCATTATATATGTTTTCATAAGTGGCAGGGGTGGAAGAGGATTTTGTCTGGTTTGCATTTCAAAGCAAACTGACCTAATCTGTACTTCCTCCTATATGCACAGATTAGAGCACAGGTCCAAATTTTGCAGTTTAGTTTCAGTTAAAAAACAAACAAACCACTGTACAAAATGCATATTCATTGTGGGGAGTTATGTGTGCAAAATATATATTTTAAAGGAAAATATATACAAAAAGGCATACAATTTAAGTGCAATTTTTGAGCATTATATGAAAACAAAGACTTTTGAAAATAGGAGAGGACAGATGTCTTCTAAAAGTCAGATAGCTGTTTATTTCCTTGACAACTGATGGGAGGACGTTCCACAAGGTGGACGCCACTACCGAAAAGGCCCTCTGCCTGGTTCCCTGTAACTTCACTTCTCACAGGGAGGAACTGCCAGAAGGCCCTCAGAGTTGGATCTCAGTGAACAATGGGGTGGAGATGCTCCTTTAAGAATACAGGGCCAAGGCCATTTAGGGCTTCAAAGGTCAGCACCAACACTTTGAATTGTGCTCCGAAACATACTGGGAGCCCATGTACCTCCTTTAAGACTGCTGTTATATTTGGTCCAGGTGGCTGCTCCCAGTCACCAGTCTGGCAGCTGAGTTCTGGATTAATTGTAGTTTCCGAATGGCATAGCCTTGTTACCTAAGAGGTACCGTAATCTTCTTCCTGTAAGAAAAGGAAGCGCTGTGTTGGCATCTTTGTAAAATTACAGGACAGAAACATGCCTTTTCAACCCTGTGAAACAGGCAATGAACTATACGCAAATCCCACAAACTCTCTTATTAGATACGACTTCTAAATGACACAGGGAAGTTTGCCCTCCCCCTTTGCCAGAGTGAAAGCTTTTGTCGTCTTCAACTGTAGCACAGGCTTCTGAAAGGCAGTTTTGTTATAATTGGCATACCAATCTGTGCCTTGTTGGCCATGGGCTTGGGAGCCTTGACGTGCTAAGTTTATGCCTGAGGCCAAGCTGAATTTGTGAATACTCATGTCAGCATGGAATGAAAGTATTTGACTATTTATATTCGGAGGCATCTTTGGTGAATGAGTCACCCCTATAAATGATACATACAAGTAGACTTAAATGCAAGCTACCCACCAGCTACTTCTATAAATGAGCTTTCCCAAGATAGACGGTGTATTCCTAAATGTGCAAGTGCTTGAGTTATCTAATATCTACCTGTTCTCTCTTATTGGGAGTCATGTGGTGTGCCTGGATGGCAACCTTCTATCGTGACTGGTTTTGTGATGGAAGTTTAAACTGGAAGTGGAAACATTTCCAAAAATGAATTACCAGTTAGAGATGTGTCTCAACTCTGTGTCCTTCCCAAATTACAAAGTGAATAAGAATGAACTGGGTGAGGTTTTCACATTCCTGAGTCAGGTTGCACTGTTTAGATAGATAGATAGATGATAGATTTTTTATTAAATTTTCTAATTTATATTTCAAAATATTCATTTAAACAAGCTTAAATCAACGACTTCCCTTCTTCTCTTTCTGTGGTTCATTTTGCATACCATACATTCCTGCATATTTTACATGAATTAAACCATGGGTAGGCAACCTAACGCCTGTGGGCCCAATCACCTTCTCAATCCGGCCTGTGGACGGTCCTGGAATCAGTGTGTTTTTACACAAGTAGAATGTGTCCTTTTATTTAAAAATGCATCTCTGGGTTATTTGTGGGGCATAGGAATTTGTTAACCCCCCCCCCCAAATATAGTCCAGACCCATAGAAGGTCTGAGGGACAGTGGACCGGCTCCCTGCTGAAAAATTTTGCTGACCCCTGATTACTAAACCATTCAGTAATCCATTGTTACACCCATCAAAACTTATTTGAATGCTACCAGCATTTTTAAATGAACACAATTTTCACCCATATATTCAGTAAACATTTTCCACTCTTCTTTAAAGGTACGTTCTTCCTGTTCTCCTGTTAAATCTGCAAGCTGCGCATATTCCATCGGTTTAAATTGCCATTCTTCTTTGGTTGGGACCTCGCTTGTTTTCCACTTTGGGGCTAACAAAACATGGGCTGATTGTGACAATGTGTTTCGAGTCGGATCAGGTATGCTCTAAAGTCCCAAGTCACCCTGGCATCTTGGGCGCCCCCAAACACGGCATTTTAAAGGCCAATTCTTTGAGAAATGAAACCAAAGAGAGTATGAAAATACCCTGAGCTTTACTGGCTGGAGGAAGAGGGAGAGGTAGGAGGACTTTTAATTATGATGGACATGTCTTGGAAGGCAGTGAACTTTAGTGCCATGGCTGGTGACTTGGGCCATATCTGGTGTTCTTCCATTTGTTACTGCATTCCATATGTTTTCTATGGATTCCTATATGGATTCTTTTGAACCATTACAGAAAATGACAGGTTTCCATCATTGCCACAATGCCAGTTTTCATATCAGTTGAAGTGTGATGCATTTTTTAAAAAATATATGAAAACAATCATGGACAGCTGTGGTCCCTGCACATTTTTTTATTTTCATTTTTTGCATACGTGCATTCCACCATCAATGTAGAAACATGGAGGATTGTATGCTGGTCCTAAACTCATCCATGGGAAGCAAGAAATATCCCGAGAGCTGAACATCTACCCATCTGCAGAGACTGGCACACCAATTAACCCCTTAAAACAGCAACTCGGTGAGATTAAATTGGCATGTTAGCCTTTTGGTGCCCTCTTGATCATTTGAACTCTTGCTCTTGGTGAGAAAAATACCATTTTCAGAAACCAACCCCTTCCTGCATTTTCAGATTATTGTTTTTACCCAGATATGACTGTATAGCATTTTTAATGGATTGCGACAGGGGGTCACCATTTGCCCCTGTTAACAGGCAGATCTCCAAGTTCTCCTTCCCATTAAACTGAGAGCAGCTTCTTTCTGCTGTCTGTGGGCTTCAGCTCTGATGTGTGCAATTGCAGCTGTGCGAGAGGAAGAAGAGTACTTTGTCCGCAATTAGACATAGTGCTGCAACTAGTTATTTCTGTGCCCAGGGCATGAATCCAGTTCCACACTCCATCCCCCTTCCTGCAGAAACTGGTACTCAAGCGAGATAAAATAGATAAGCTATTAATTTATTTATTTAAATTTTATTTATACTGTCCAGATACATACATTTCACTGATTTTACAATCATTTTGACTTCCTTCCCCCTCTTTCTGCAGTTCCTTAAATTTATTTTTCATATTTTCTGCATAGCCAAATTAACTTAACTTACTCATTTATTTATCATATATATATATATATATATATATATATATATATATATATATATTCTCTATGTAGCTGCAGGTTATCACAACTATCCTGCCAGCGTTTTTTATCTGTTTACAATTTATCTGTAAATATTCAATAAACCATTTCCATTCTTTTATGGTTCAATATTCAATAAAAATAAACCATTCCATTCTTTTTATCAACAACTACCAGACTTTTAGAAGACATCTGAAGGCAGCCCTGTTTAGGGAAGCTTTTAATGTTTGATGTATTACAGTATTTTAATATTTTTTGGGAAGCCGCCCAGAGTGGCTGGGGAAGCCCAGCCAGATGGGCGGGGTATAAATATAAATATATTATTATTATTATTATTATTATTATTATTATTATCATCATCATCTTGATTTCTTACTCTTCCAGTAAGATTTGCCATTTCTGAGTATTCTGTACCTTTTTTTATAATCCATTCTTCCTTTGCTGGGACTTCTCTTGGGAATCATAGGGATAGAACTACCTAAATTGTATAGAAATTTATTCATGTATAAGACTACAGTGGCAAGATTGTTATGTACTTGCCCCAAAATGGAAAGTAAGCTATTTTGTTAATATCCAAAACACCAATAAAAAAACCAGAATCTAATGTTAAGATCATAAAAAGAGCCCTAGGTCTCTCTACTAGTGCAGAATCATGTTCTCACAAAGGCCAAACAGATGCCTATGGGAAATTTGCAAGCAGGACCTCAACACTGCAACACTCTCCCCATTTGCTCTTCCTAGAGTACAGTACATAACTATCATGGCTAGCAGCCTTTTATAGCTTTGCCTGCCCTGAATTAGTCCAATACCCATTAAAGTGAATTCATCTTAGGTCTGGAGATATCTAGAGCAGCTGTTGCTGTTTAAACTGTCTCAGAGCTCTGGGAGGGAGGGGTGTCAGAGTTGAAGGCAGCATGGTCCAGTCTGCAGAGGGATCAAATAGAAACCAACCATCAAGGAATTAAACAACTATCTGACTTTTAGAAGACATCTGAAGGCAACCCTGTTTAGGGAAGTTTTCAATATTTGATGTTTTATCGTGTTTTAAATATTCTGCTCACTGGAAGGACAGATCCTGAAGCTGAGGCTCCAATACTTTGGCCACCTCATGAGAAGAGAAGACTCCCTGGAAAAGACCCTGATGTTGGGAAGGATTGAGGGCACAAGGAGAAGGGGACGACAGAGGACGAGATGGTTGGACAGTGTTCGCGAAGCTACCAGCATGAGTTTTACCAAACTGTGGGAGGCAGTGGAAGACAGGAGTGCCTGGCGTGCTCTGGTCCATGGGGTCATGAAGAGTCGGACATGACTAAACGACTAAACAACAACAAAAATATTCTGTTGGGAGCCACCAAGAGTGGATGAGGAAACCCAGTCAGATGGGTAGGGTATAAATAATAAATTCTTCTTCTTCTTCTTCTTCTTCTTCTTCTTCTTCTTCAGCTCCAGAAAGCCAAAAGCAAATTAATAATAATAATAATAATAATAATAATAATAATAATAATAATATCAATATCTTTATTGTCATTGCCCCCTTTGGGGACAACAAAATTACTTGACTGCTCCATAAAAACACTAATTAAACAATACAGTATAATACAGCAAGGGAGATTAGATGACTTTCAAAGTCTGGGCTTCCCATTCAGGGCCGAGATCGCTCTGGAGAAGAAGCTGTTCTTAAGACGGCTCGTTCTTGTCTTCATCGTCCTGTATCTCCGTCCTGACGGCAAGAGCTCGAAGAGACAGTGACCAGGATGCGATGGATCTTTTACTATGTCCAGTGCCTTCTCAAATGCCATGTCTTGAGATAGCTTTGCACTGAAATGTACTTCCATTCTTCAATCATTCTTGATCTATTATTGAAAAGAGAAATTGCATTCAAAAATAATCAAAGTGAAGGGGAAATTATTATGAGTGGGGTGCATAGCTTTGCTGCACTTACCTTGCTTGTGAGGTATCCATGGGTGTCTTTTCATTCATTCTATAACGCATCTCTCTGGCGGTTTGCCCTATGCAGCCTCCACAGGTGTGCCACCTGAAAAACCCTGGTCACAATTTTCTACATAAATGAAATTAAAAAAAGAAGAAGATCCCCACCCATTTTTAAAACAGATTTTGCATTGTTTGTCCTTCATCCCCCGCCCCATTGATGCTTCCAAAAATTACTTCACGGATTTTTTCTTGAGACCTCTTTGACTTAAATTTGGCTTTGAAATGTATAGCTCCAAATTGGATATAGCATGTTTCTTTCTTTTCTTTTCTTTTTTTGCACATTTTTCACAGTAAAAGGTGCTCACTTCCTTTGACCAACGTGGCTACCATATTTTTTGCCAGGGTCATAGGCTGTGTTTAAAAAGACTGACCCATTCATCCTCCCAATATGGTAGCAATCACTTACTTTTAGACCCCAAGTCCATAGACCAGGCTTCCTCAACCTTGGCCCTCCAGATGTTTTGAGACTACAATTTCCATCATCCCTGACCACAGGTCCTGCTAGCTAGGGTTCATGGGAGTTGTAGGCCTAAAACATCTAGAGGGCCGAGGTTGAGGAAGCCTGGTCTAGACAAAATCATATTAGACCAGTGGGGTCTATTTTGACTTACTATGACACAAAGATTGAATTCATCAGGTGTTACTAGTTGTATAGGCTGTTGTTGCTGCTATTATTTATTTTAGCAATAGTAGTACCAGGCTTGAAAAATCAAATGTTTGTTGCTGATGCCCAAGACGGGGCATATCGCTAAAGAAGACACCCCAAGCCAGATGTGCGATTTAAGTTATGTTCACCATGTTGCTCCTTGTAGATCTTACTAAGCAGTTCTGAATGGCGCACGATTTATTAGTTGCTTAGAGGCTCATGGGGGCAAGGCAGCCTATTTAGTAAGCACTTCAAAGCAACAGCTCCCTCATAATAGTATTGCAATAATACAATAGAGTGCTATTGCTGTAATGATGTATTACTGAAAACATGGTGCCAGCCCAGAGAGCCACCGAGGGAACTCGTAAAATGTTATTTAACCTTTTCTTAATTTAAAGGCTCTTCAATATTATCTAATTTATTTATTATGTGAGGGATGGGGCCAGAGCCAATTGCCCAACGGACTGTGAGATCCGCACACAAGTCTTCAGCTATGCACAATAAATCCCAAACGGAACCATTGCAGAGATTTAAAGGAGGCAGCCCCCCCCCCCCAAATGACAAGGAACACCAGGATCATTTCAATAGGTGGCAGGTAATGGACTTCAGTGCTCACCGTTAAATTCAGATTCGCGGGTTTTATTCGGACAAAGTGTGTTCCCCTTCATGGAGAGTACATGTTGTGGTGGGGGCCGACCGGACACTCCAAAGTTGTGGGGCGGGCTAATTGATCGTGGGCCACTGTTGTGATTGGGCTTCCCTTGTTGTTGGGATGAAGTTAATGTTGCCATTTGTTGACTGACAGCCAGAAATGTTAAAACTCCCTGCATGAGGCGTAGAGCTTCCTCTTTTCGCTCCATACATCGGATTGCCCGTCCCTCCCTCCCTATATTTAGGGTTGTTCGCTTTGACCTTGCTATGCCTGTCATGGTGTCATCTGCTAATTGGTGCAGGGGCCCAATAGGAATTTTGTCCATCTGGCTGATTGGCTGGTGCCATTTGGCTTTTGCCTACTGTGTAGCAAATTGTCACAACTTGTAAGGTTGCGGTTAGGCATTGGTTTATGGTTTGGTTGGTTGAGGGGCATGGATTGGCTGTGCCTGCCCCTCTAATGCTGCTGCTGCAAGGGATCCCATTAAAGGAATACAGGGGCTCACTATTGCTTTTGTCCGAACCCTGTCAAGGGGCTAGGGCCACACAAGAGCCCCTGGTTGCATTTGGGAAGGGCTGAGGGCAGGTTCCCTGCTCTATCGCTACCCCCAAATATATTTCCCTTTTCTGACTTTCTGACAGACTTTTTCTGACTTTTCTGACAGGCGTGTGGAATGTCAGTCTGTTCCCCACTGGGGGGCAGATAGTCACAACCAATGCCTAAGCAACCACTCACATTTTTGTATTTTAATAAAGTTGTGGCCAAAATTATGCCAAAAACCTTAAACAGAATTTCCGTGTGATGTGTGAGTTATTTGGGGTGGCCCTGGGGACCTCGACACGCAAAATCATAACAAGTTGAGGGGGTACTTAACTCTCTCCAACAAGGCTAGAGGGAGGAAAGAATACAGTATCTCATTTGTAGTACAAAATAATTGCCGTTTGGGTGTAGCATCATTTGGAAAAGTAGAGCTCAAGGAAAGCATACAAGCGCAAAATCTCTTGAAGTATGTATTACCATCATATTGGGGGATGACTACAGTTAGAAGATATGGGATGAATGACACATCTGAAATTCTGAAGGATTAAGAATGGAGAGGTTTCTTCCTCAGTATTTTGTGTGTTCAGTATTCAGTGGCGCTCTGGCTACCATGGAGATGCAAATGTAATAGAAGTTCTAAACCATGAGTGGCTATCTTGCAGCCATTCTGGTGTGGTGTTCTGCATATAGTATGCTTAGTGATAAGGTTTTAGTCTTATTGTAAGTTTAAGGTAAGTTTTTTACCGCAACTGGATTTTTGCTAAGAGACTATGCCGATCCTGAGTTTATGGATTTGTGACCGTTATACATTGGCACCTTGGTTCTCAAACGTAATCTGTTCCGGATTTTTGTGTTCTGAAATGTTTGAAAACATTTTTGTGTTCTGAAATGTTTGAAAACCGAGGTGCAAAGGACTGCCTGCAAATTCAATTGAAAAAAACTGAAAAACACGCAGCGGAAGCTGTTTGACTTCTGAGGCGCGTTCAAAAATGGAAGCATTTACTTCCGGGTTTTCGGTGTTCGGGTTCCGAAACATTCGTCAACAGAGACGTTCAATAACTGAGGTACTTTGTCTTCAGTAGTAAAAAAAACTCTGCTGGATGAAGCCAATTGGCTCTGAGTTATTTTGGGAAATGCTGCATCGTGTTTGAGCTTTTCCTCTGCTTATTATACGTTGAGGTCTGCTCTGGAGATCAATATGGAGCAAAACCATGATGCAGACAGGCCTCCACACAGAGGACTCTTTCATTTGAAAGACTGTCCTCTGACACCCCTTGAGATACGAGACTGTGTCCTCTGTACTGTAAGACTATCTTTGATATGGGTGGAAGCTGCCCTTTGCAGTACAGTAGTACCTCAGGTTAAGAACTTAATTCATTCTGGAGGTCCGTTCTTAACCTGAAACTGTTCTTAACTAGAGGTACCACTTCAGCTAATGGGGCCTCCCGCTGCCGCCACGCGATTTCTGTTCTCATCCTGAAGCAAAGTTCTTAACCCGAGGTACTATTTCTGGGTTAGGGGAGTCTGTAACCTGAAGCGTCTGTAACCTGAGGTACCACTGTATGTGCCATCTTTCCTGCAGCTGCCACAGTAACGACTAGACTCTCCTTCATGGATCACTGTGTGTGTGTGAGTATAATCTATTTGTTCATCTGTTTAATTATTTTGAGTACAGTGGTACCTCTAGATGCGAACAGGATCCGTTCCGGAGCCCCGTTTGCATCTAGAAGCAAACGTAACCAGCGATGGCACTTCTGCACACACGCACATCACTTTTCGCCACTTCTGCGCATGCACGTGACTTCATTTTGAGTGTCTGCGCATGCACAAGTGGAGTTGCGGAGTGCAACTCGAACGCGCTCATCCTGAAGCACATTCAACCCGAGGTATGACTGTATATATATATGTATCAAAACTATTATCTTTACTATTTATTACTTTCTGATTCAATAATATCGAAGTAACTTTGGCCACCTCATGAGAAGAGAAGACTCCCTGGAAAAGACCCTGATGTTGGGAAAGATGGAGGGCACAAGGAGAAGGGGATGACAGAGGACAAGATGGTTGGACAGTGTTCTCGAAGCTACCAGCATGAGTTTGACCAAACTGTGGGAGGCAGTGGAAGACAGGAGTGCCTGGCGTGCTCTGGTCCATGGGGTCACGAAGAGCAGGACATGACTAAATGACTAAACAACAACAACGACTAGACTGGGGTTTCTGGCACCATAAATATATTCATTGATACTTGCATTATTCTCAGCAGTTGCACAGATGCTGCCCCATCTCATTCCACTTCAAGCAAGATCTCTCCTGGAAACAAGTCTCCGCTGCTTTATCCTTCCAAGAGGCAAAGCAAGTGCCCAATTATCCGCACCCATAAATTACCTTGACATGCTGTAACTGCCACACTTCCCTCAGCTTTTTAAAAATTGTTCATGAGCCCCTAGTCCCTGGAAAGGGAGCAGCAAGGAGGCATGGTGCTTACAGGTCCTTGTGGAAACTCTGTTTTGTCTTTTTTTTAAAAAAATATCGAGACAGATCTGCTGATCACGATGCTAGGAGACCATCGTTACGAGCTTCCCCTTTCTCTGTGGAATCATTATGTAAAGAAGCCTCGTATAAACATATCCTTAGCTGGAAGGCTGGGTTCACCAGTGGCTCGTTTGTCATATTCTTTCAGAAACGCTGGCTGTGCAGCTTTGGAACATGGTAAAGCCCTCGGCTTAAAACATGAAGGGCTTCCCACTTGCATTTCTCTCTCTCTCTTTCTTTATAAAGTTGCATTAAAACCATTGTTTCCCATTAAATTCACAAATGTTAATCTCCATTTTCATTCAAATTAAGTGCAAAGCCGACCTTGGGGGTATAGCTACGAAGTTTGTCAGTGTTGTCGCGTGCTCCTGGCTGCCTTAAGCTATTCCAAACTCTGGCTTTGGTAAGCAGAAGCAGGCTGTGGTTCTGAGGAAGGAACAACACGTTCGCCTCATCGATTGTGTATTTTAAAGTTGAATCTTTTGAGACAATGCAAATGCACACGTTTGACACATGTGATCTGTAGAGAATAACCAACTGGTGTACAGTGGGATCAAAAATGGCTGGGAAAGAATCTACAACTTGGAGCTGTCACAGAGCAGAAAGGTCCCATGCCCCCTTGCCAGACAATTCTCCCTTAGAAATATTTTAAATCACTGCAGTTGTGCTGCAAGGCAAACACAAGGTTTTAAATGGAAAGGCCCATATCCATATTGCTAAACTGCATAAGGAGAGGAGGAGGAGGAGGAGGAGGAGGAGGAGGAGAAGAAGAAGAAGAAGCAGCAGCAAGCATGCTGAGGTTAACTGCAGAAGAAGAGGAGGAGGAGGAGGTGGAGAAGAAGAAGAAGAAGAAGAAGAAGAAGAAGTAGAAGACGAAGAAGAAGAAGCAAGCATGCTGAGGTTAGCTGCAGAAGAAGAGGAGGAGGAGGAGGAGGAGTTTGGATTTGATATCCCACTTTATCACTACCCAAAGGAGTCTCAAAGCAGCTAACATTCTCCTTTCCCTTTATCTCCCACAACACTCTGTGAGGTGAGTGAGGCTGAGAGACTTCAAAGAAGTGTGACTAGCCCAAGGTTACCCAGCAGCTGCTTGCGAAGGAGCGGGGAAGCGAACCCGGTTCACCAGATTACAAGTCCACCGCTCTGAACCACTACACCACTTCTTCATCCATGCGTTGTTCATGTTGCCTGCAGTGTTAGCAAACATATCACTCCAAAGCAGATTGATGGAGTAATACCACATAGGGTTGGACTTTGACTAGCACAGGAAAGACCAGAAAATCCCTGTGTGGATTACTAGAATAAGCAATAACTTTCTGATAGTCACCAGTGAGTGAGGACATTTCAGCTGTCTCTGATATATTTATTTGGATGTATAAACTACCTACATGCACACACAGTTTCTCAGGTAGACTGAAGTACAACAGTAGGGTTGATTACCTTCCTCCCAAGGTAAGAAGAGGGAGTGATTTAGCTAAGCCTGGCAGCACAGCTTATTCTATGGCATTAACCCCTTCATGCATTAATTACATTTAATCATGTTGGTTATATGAGGCTGACTATCCCACAATGATGGGACGCGGGTGGCGCTGTGGGTTAAATCAGAAGGTCGGAGGTTCGAATCCCTGCCATGGGGTGAGCTCCCATTGCTCGGTCCCTGCTTCTGCCAACCTAGCAGTTCGAAAGCACATCAAAGTGCAAGTAGATAAATAGGTACCGCTCTGGCGGGGAGGGTAAATGGTGTTTCCGTGTGCTGCTCTGGTTCGCCAGAAGCAGCTTCGTCATGCTGGCCACATGACCTGGAAGCTGTACGCCGGCTCCCTTGGCCAATAAAGCGAGATGGAGTACCTTTACCTTTACTATCCCACAATGAGGCAGGGAGTTCTCAAGTTCTGGATATGTTAACTGGTGAATAAAGTATGCTAAAACCATTTCTCCTATGTTTGCATTACACATTTGGCTACCATGTCATAATGACCAGCACATCCACAAAAAAAGGTGAAGTCAGTTATTCATAACTGAAGACAGGAAAGACAGGTGCAGCTTTCTAGCTTGTGGCATATTTCCACAGCAGCTTTTGCTGCTCAACAAGGTGTACGTTGCTGCAGTCATTGACAGTAATTTAGAGCTCAGACTCTCTTTAGAGTCTGTGCTTTGGCAGTCAAATCAAGAGGTAGATCCCCCTTGGATTTAGACAAGTAGCAATGATTCAAAGGGGCTTACTGCGGATTTTGTGTGTTCATCCATGCGTACACCCCTTAGATAACACTTCCCCTTAAGAGACAGAGAAGGTAGAGCTGATTTATCGGTTATTGGGCAACAAAGGCAGTAAGAAGTGCAAAATAATAGCAAACAAGTTTTAAAGTTCATACAACCCTTCACACTAAAAGGGATTTTTTGTGTGTGACTTTTATTGGAAAATATCACAACATAGTTTTATTTTTTACAATAAATAAATAAATAATCCCACCCAACCATAGTCTGAATCTTTAAATGGCCATACGGTTAGTTTTTGGAACACTTCTTTTTCTCCAGACCTTGCGTTATTCAGGGTCTGATCCCCCTCGTTAATCATAACAAATGACCTCTGAAAACAAATAGGTTGGGATGCTTGGAAGAAGCCCTCCATGAGACCACCACTGAGTGGAAAGGGAAGTGGGGCTGCCCCTGCTTGCCTCCCAGCCCTTTTCCATTGGCAGCAAGTTCTGTGTGACACTGGAAAAGGGAGCAGGCATATATACATCTGTACCATGTACGTGGGATGCAGGTGGCGCTGTGGGTTAAACCACAGAGCCTAGGACTTGCTGATCAGACGGTTGGCGGTTCAAATCCCCACGACGGGTGAGCTCCCGTTGCTCGGTCCCTGCTCCTGCCAACCTAGCAGTTCGAAAGCACGTTGAAGTGAAGGAAAATAAATAGGTACCATTCCAGTGGGAAGGTAAACGGCGTTTCCGTGCGCTGCTCTGGTTCTCCAGAAGTGGCTTAGTCATGCTGGCCACATGACCTGGAAGCTGTACGCCAGCTCCCTTGGCCAATAAAGCGAGATGAGCGCCGTAACCCCAGAGTCGACCACGACTGGACCTAATGGTCAGAGGTCCCTTTACCTTTACCTTACCATGTACCTAGGCTCTCCACCCTATCACAATCCAAATTGCACAGGATTCTTCATGGTTACATCTTGGAATCAGGACCATACAGCAAATCCACCAAGATCTAGTGGTTTTAGTGGTGATGGAGACGGACGGACCTGGTGTCCTCCAGCTATTGCTGTATTCCAGTTCTCAGCAATATCAAAAGCAACACGATGGCCAGAAACAATTACAACGTGAAAAGCTTTATGGAATAATTCAAAACATCAAAACTAACAAATCGAAGTCTCTGAAAATCTCTGAAAGTCCTTAAATGAATCACGGTGTCAGACTTTACCCTGCAGAGAGCAAGCTGTGAAACTTTGTATAATCAGCAAATATCCAATTCTGATGTCCAACTCTGAACTCTGCTGAACAGTGTTTCCGGGTAACAACTACTGTTTCGTTGAATTCTTCACCAGCCAATTAGTTCAACACTCGTAAGTAGAAAGATATGTAATTTCTTCATTAACCAATCTTTTTTTGAATAGATATAATATACATGAGAATGAAAAATACTCTGGAACAGTGCTGATGTGATTATGACTGTTCCCAGGAGAGTCATTGTCCAAAAGTCATAGTCCAAAAGCATATGAATGGCCACTGGTTCTCCCTTCCTTGGCCAGAGTGTTGAATTGGCATGGTTGCTAGGTTCAAATACAGACATTAAGCTCACCTTGTTACCTTGGCCAATCTTAATATATTAGTTTAACCTATGTAACAAGATAGCTGTCAGCTCCAGGTGTGCACTGAACAGGATTTGCCTTGGAGCTACCCTTGAATTTGATCAAATTAATTTTTTTTTTTTTTGCAAAGTATTGGAAGACACAAGATCTACCCACTCTGGAAGAATGGCAGATGAAGGTGATTGACTACATGGAATTGGCAGAAATGACTGGCAGAATCCGAGACCAGGGAGAAGAGTCGGTGAAAGAAGACTGGAAGAAATTTAAAGACTATTTACAGAAATATTGTAAAATTAATGAATCTTAGAAGGATGTTGGATAGAAACTAAGTGGTTTCCAGCTGTAATGCTTTAAGAGATACGAAAAAAGGTTTACAAATGGGTAAAAGCTTAATGGTAAGGATTTGCTGAACTAACAAACTGAACTGGAATACAAAAAAGGGAGGTATGAGGAGGTCCGGGGAAATAAGTGTAAGGAAGATATGCTATGGAAAGTTAATGTGTTTTTAACTGTTTTTATCTTGTATGTTTTTCTTTAGTTTTCTTTTTTTTTTGTTATATCTTAAAAACTTTATTCTTTTTTCTGTGTTTTGTATTTTCTTGTATTTTTATTTTTTGTTTTTGTATTCTTTGAAACTTTAATAAATATCATTTAAAAAAAAAGAAAGAAAGACATTTGGGGAAATGTCATCCCCCACCCCCCAGCAAGGACTCTGTAAGGGTAAACGGTGCAGGTAGTGTTATATCCCTCACCATGGATTTTGGAGATACAGCTGCTTCTCCCTGGAAGAGAGAAATCTCTCAACTGACTTCCATTGGGGAAGGGGGTATCGCAGAGAAAAGAATCATAGATCCCTAGGAAAGAGAGGGGTAGGGAAAATACACTCCCATAAGGTTTGGGGACTAGCCAACCCTGCAACAAGGACCCTGTTGCCCCAGGGAGGGGAGCTTCTGTCCCCAATGAAGGTCTTTTTTTTTTAAGCATACTAGTGGGGTAGGAGACCTGAAAAAGATTACATCTGGAAACCAATGCACCCCTTGGGTTTCAGATAGTACATGGGTAGACAAGTCTAAAACTCCCAGGACACAAATTTTCATTGCCCTGTAGTGACTCTGGTGACTCATTTACCAGAAGTAATGTACAGTGGACCCTCCGGATATGAATTTAATTCATTCCGGGGGTCTGTTCGCACCCCAAAAATTACAAAAATAGAGGCATGCTTCTGCATATGGTGTGATTCAGCGCTTCTGCACACGTGTGAGGTGCGCAGAGCACTTCTGCGCATGCACGTGTGGCGAAACCCAGAAGTATACACTTCTGGGTTTCCCGTGGCTATAACCCAAAGATTCCCTATCCAGAGGGATATGTAAGTAGAGGTACGACTGTATTTAGTGTTAACTCTGGAAGTGTATACTTGATTCTGACCAAATATATTCTAGGAGGCTTACTTTGGTCAGAATTGAGTATACACTTCCAGTAAAAGGTAAAGGTAAAGGGGCCCCTGACCATTAGGTCCAGTCGTGCCCGACTCTGGGGTTGCGGTGCTCATCTCGCTTTATTGGCCGAGGGAGCCGGCGTACAGCTTCCGGGTCATGTGGCCAGCATGACTAAGCCGCTTCTGGCGAACCAGAGCAGCGCACGGAAACGCCGTTTACCTTCCCGCTGAAGCTGTACCTATTTATCTCCTTGCACTTTGACATGCTTTCGAACTGCTAGGTTGGCAGGAGCAGGGACTGAGCAATGGGAGCTCACCCCGTCGGAGGGATTCAAACCGCCGACCTTCTGATCGGCAAGTCCTAGGCTCTGTGGTTTAACCCACAGCGTATACACTATACACTTCCAGAATTAATGCTAAATTCATTACTGCTGGTAAATGAGCCACCATAGGTGCTAGAGGGCCATGAAAAATTGTGTCCTGGGATTTTTAGACTCATGTACTATCTGAAACCAAAGGGGGCACATAAGTTGCCAGATGCAAAATATATTGACATTATTTTCAGCTCCCTTGGCCCACTCTACAGCCTTTCCTTTCCTTTGACTTGCATTGGGGGAGCTGTGATGGAACAAACAGCATAGACCCACCCCCAAACCAGAGTTATTGACCCCTCCCGCAAATGACTGTAATTGGAATTCACTTGGCAAAAATATCCTTCCCTGCAATTACAAGCTACATTTTGTCTGCCAAAATGAAAGATTTCCCTACGTTCCCACTCCCTCCCCACTCAAGCTGAGGGTGTTTGCTTAGTCAACTTGCTTTTGCAGTTGTTGCTGTTCAAAAAAGAGACATCAGAGCAGCTAAAGACTTTAGGGAGTCTCTGATCTGACTCAAGATACCTCGGTTCATGGTTGCAATCTGATTCAGGAAGGCAAAAACCTCACCCCAGTCACCCCTGAGTAAATTTGGGTAGTACACAGAGCCAATGCACACACCTACCGTCAACTCATACATGCTACCCAAATCTTGTAAAGAGGATGGCAAAGCATAAATGCAACGAAATAACACTCTCGGGTTCTTTTTGATGCTGCCTATACAGAGCATAGGGGTGCGGGTGGCACTGCGGGTCAAACCACAGAGCCTAGGACTTGCCGATCAGAAGGTTGGCGGTTCGAATCCCCGTGACGGGGTGAGCTCCCGTTGCTCGGTCCCTGCTCCTGCCCACCTAGCAGTTCGAAAGCACATCAAAGTGCAAGTAGATAAATAGGTACCGCTCCTGCGGGAAGGTAAATTTCTGTGCACTGCTCTGGTTCGCCAGAAGCGGCTTGCTGGCCAGCTGTTCGCCAGCTCCCTCGGCCAATAAAGCGAGTTGAGCGCTGCAACCCCAGAGTCGGCCACGACTGGACCTAATGGTCAGGGGTCCCTTTACCTTTATACAGAGCATAGGAACCCTGTCTGCTTAATTTCCAAATATTCCGGGCTCCTCCCCTCTCTCCAGTCATTCAACCCCAGTGATCAACATTCCTTCTCTAGAATGTTTCAAAAACGTATTAAGCTAAAATCCTAATATTGCTGACAGGAATGAGCACCATTATGCCTAAATTATGATTGTATCTTGAAACAATGAAATCTTATTGTTCTCATTTCCCACTTATATACGTGTGTATATATATATGCTGGGCCTATTCACTTCCATTGGGAGCCGAAGTGCTTTGAAGCTGGCCAGTTTATTGCTCACACTGAGTGCTCTTAATGCACATCATTTTGATATATAGAGCTCCTTCCTCATCCTAGACTGGCTGCCCTACTTCTCCTCCTCCTCTTGCTATTCCTGCACCAATGAATCCATATACAAATAGCAGCTCAACATGGTCAGAAACATGTGGAGGCCATGACCCACCAAGAAATACATACATACATATACATACATACATACATACATACATGCATGTCCACCAGCAGGGTTGCCATATATCCTCTTTTTCCAAGACATGTCCTCTTTTCAGGGGTAAAATTTCTGTTTGGGTGGATTTGGTATATCAAAAGTTTGGTTTTTCCCCATTTTATGCCAGAATCGGGTGCAAATTGCAGGCATCACCACCCCTTCTGAAGGGATGAAGACTGCCAAACCTCAGAAGAAGAAGCGTAGCTGTCAGAGTTGCTTCCAGATCCTAGCTCACAGAGGATCACGCTAGCCAGCGATCATTAAATAAAAGTCTTTATTGAGTTACAGTTTCCATTCTCAAGCTGCTGCGTGCAACCCTACGTCTAATGGTTAGATCGGCGAAGCTCCATCTGAGTCTCCGCCCCTTGTACACCAACTTAATATCCTAGCCTTGCTCCACCTTTTCCGCCTGACTGTTCTTCTCTGGGTCCCTCTGCCCCCCGGGGTCTCTTCCTTCCGGGATTCCTCTGACGCTGACGCTGACCCCCCTGACTCTTCTCCCTCCTTTCGGCGGGCTTTAGGACCTGGCTCCCTTTCCGGGCTGCCTACTGCGCCACCTTCCTGTGCATTTGAACTTGGTGCGCGCGCCCAACCTTCCACCTTCCGTCTGACCGTTTCTTCGCTCCCCGATGGAGGTGTGGCCACTCCTGACTCGTGCCCTCCCCCCTGTTGTGAGCTGCCAGCGCTTGATCCCTGGCACCCTTCCTCTTCCCTGCTCTCTGGCGGTGACGCTGGTCCCGATTTCCAACTGCTCCCCTCTGAGTCCCCTCTGGCTCTATCTTCCTGGGGTGTCCCCCTAGGCTCCCCCCTTGCCCTGGCCACTGGTGCTCCTTTCTGTGAATCTTCTGATTCACTGGAAAGACTCGGAGATCTCGGGTCGTCGTCATCACTCATCTTTTCTTCTGCCTCCTCCCCCTCGCTCTCTGTTTCCTCCCTTGCCCTTGCCTCTGCTCCTGAACCCCTGACATCCATCCCCCCCTCGAAGCCCCCTCTTCCCCCCTCCCCTCCTTCTGGTGCGGGATCTGGGTGCTGCCGTGTCAGGGGGACGAATGTCGGATACAGTTCGCTTCCCGTGGCGGGCCGCCATCCGAAGTCTTCCGGTTCTTCCTCCCTGCTCTCGTTGACGACGGTCACCTCCGCTTCCATCTCTGTGCCGCCGTGCTCGAAACCCGGGTCGTCCCCGAAAACGTCCATGTCCGTCTCTCCCTCGTTGCCTTCTGGAGACGTTGCTCGTCCTGGACCCTCCAGCCACCTTCTGCGGAACTGCTCCTCTGGTCGATCATCCCACCAATACGAGGGTTCTGAAGCAGATCCCGAGGGTGACCCCTCCGGGGAACGGGCGTCTCGTGTCGGTTCCTCGTCCGAGTCGAACCCCCGGAACGTGCTGGCTGAAAGCGTGGGCGTGAAAAGCCAGTCGTCGAAAAAGTCTGCTGGCATTGGCCTATGTGGGAAGAGGGCATGAAACTCTTCTTTGAGCAGAGGTTCGTCTAAAGCGTAGCCCGGCACCCAGCTGTTGGCACTGGCCGGGGTGCCCTCCTTGGCGAGAAGGTATTCTACCCCCTCTTCCCCCCATCTGGAGTCCAAAATCTCCGTGACTTCGTTGATGCGCTCCTCCTGTGCCATTCCCCCTTGCCCGGTTCTCTCTCGGAGCGGACCCGGTGCCGTTCCTGGTTCCTGAAACCTGTGAGGTGCCTTGTAGGGAGTGAGCACCGATCTGTGGAACACCGGATGCATTCTGGAGCCCTCCGGAAGAGCCAGCCTGAAAGCCACCGGGTTGACCTGTTCTTCGACTTGGTAGGGCCCCAGTTGTTTATGCCCTAGTTTCTTCTTCGCCAACGACCTGGCCGGCACTGCGTGGGCTGCTAACCAGACCCAGTCTCCCACATGGATCTCTTCGCCAACCCTTCTGTGTTTGTCCGCTTGTACCTTGTATGCGTGTTTAGCCAGCTCCAGGTGCCGCCGCAGCTGATCGTGGACCTCCTGCAACTCCGACGCGAACGCATCTGCTGTCTGCGGCTCCCCCTCCCCCATTTTTTCCAGTCCCGGGAAGGTTCTAGGGTGCCTCCCGTTGTTGGCGAAGAACGGCGTGACCCCCGTGGACACGTGCTTCGTGTTGTTGTAGGCGAACTCGGCGAGAGGCAGGTAATCCACCCACGTCGCAGGCTGTTGATTCGCATAACATCTCAGGTACTGCTGCATGATGGCATTGACCCGCTCCGCTTGCCCGTTGGTCTGCGGGTGTCTAGCCGACGCCAGGTTGATCTTGACGTTCAGGAAGCCCATCAGCCTCTGCCAGAAGTTCGAGATGAACTGTCGCCCTCGGTCGGACAGAATAGACCGCGGCAGACCGTGAACCTTGAACACGTGGTCTATGAACAGTTTGGCGGTTTGTTCCGCCGTGGCCACCTTCGCACACGGAATGAAATGTGCCATCTTGGAGAACAAATCCACCACCACCAGCACCGCCGTCTTGCCCCTCGAGCTGGGCAGATCCGTGACAAAGTCCAGGGCCACTCTCTCCCATGGTTCGAACGGAGTTTGCAGCGGTTCCAGCAGTCCGGCCGGCGGTCTGTGCACTGGTTTGGACCTCTGGCAGGTGTCACACCTCGCCACGTAGTCCGCGACTTCCCCTCTCATTCCGGGCCACCAGAAGTCTCTGGCTACTAATTCCACCGTCTTCTCCTTGCCAAAGTGCCCGGCAGTGGGCGCGTCGTGCAGCTGCTGCAGTACCTTGGCGCGAAGTTCGTCTCCCGGCACGTAGATGGCCCCTTTACGGATGAGCAAACCATCTCGCAGCTGGAACTCGTCGGTCGCTGCCGTGCCCCTGTGCACCTCTGCCATCTTTGCTTGCGCGAAGGAGTCATCCTGCAACGCTCGTCGCACCGCATCCAGGTCAACTGTCGCCGCCGCGCACGCCCACACTGTCGGTGCGAAGATGTGCATGGCGGCCGCTGGCGTTGCCTCCTCCAGATACTGTGGCTTACGGGAGAGAGCATCCGCCATGATGTTGGTGTCCCCCGGGACATACTCTATGCGGAAGTCGAAATTCGCAAAGAACTCAGCCCAACGTATCTGCCTCTGGTTCAGGAACTGTGCCGTGCGCCAGTGCTCTAGATTCTTGTGGTCCGTGCAGACCTGCACCGTGTGCTTGGCGCCGATCAGGAAGTGCCTCCACGCTTTGAACGCTGCATGAATGGCCAGCAACTCCCTGTCCCAGATGGTGTAGTTCTGTTCGGACTTGCTGAGCTTCCTTGAGTAAAACGCTCCCGGCCTCCAAACCCCCTGCGGGTCTTTCTGCAGCAGGACTGCTCCCACGGCTCTGTCTGAAGCGTCTGTCTCCACCCTCATCGGCCTGCTGGGGTTGACATGAAGCAGCTGCTCTTCCGACGCGAAGAGACGCTTGAGTGCCTGAAAGGACTGCTCCGCCTGCTCTGTCCAGATGAACTTCTTTTTCTTGGAGCTGAGCGTGTCCGTGATGGCCGCTGTCTGCATCGCAAAGCCTTTGATAAACTTGCGATAGAAGTTCGCGAAGCCGACAAACCGTTGGACCTCCTTCCGGTTGCGTGGGCTTTTCCAATCCAACACTGCTCGGACCTTGGCGCTGTCCATGGCGAGCCCTTTATCAGACAACTTGTAGCCCAGGAAATCCACCTCCGTCACGTCGAATTGGCACTTCTCCAGCTTGGCGTAAAGCCTATGTTGCTGTAGCCTGCTCAGCACTTCCTTGACGTGTCTGTCATGCTCCTGCTGCGATTCCGAAAAGATCAGGATGTCATCCAAGAAACAGACGCACGTCTTGTAGAGGAGCCCCGCCAACACGTGATGCATGAAAGCTTGAAAAACGTGGGAGCCATTTTGCAATCCAAAAGGCATAACTCTATATTCGTAGGTGCCCAGGGGCGTGAACATGGCTGTCTTCCACTCATCTCCTTCCCGCATGCGAATGAGGTTGTATGCCCCTCGCAGGTCCAACTTGGTGAACACTCTGCCCTTCCGTACCTTTGCGAGGAGGTCGTCGATTCGGGGCATGGGGAAGTCCGATGGCTTGGTCACACTGTTCAAGATGCGAAAGTCCACTACAAGTCTTTTTTGGGGCGTGTCCCGCTTCTTAACAAAGAATACCGGACTGCCCCCCGCTGCCTTGGACTCTCGGATGAAACCGCGCTCCAAATTATGATCTATGAACTCTTTGAGTTCCTGCAGTTCGTCCTCAGACATGGAATACAGCTTCCCTTTGGGCAGCGCCGCCCCCGGCAACAGGTCAATTTTGCAGTCATATGGTCTGTGGGGGGGTAGCCTGTCTGCCTCCTTCTCGCAGAAAACCTCCAAAAATTCTGCGTACTTGTGGGGAACCGCTTGCAGCGTGCCTAGCTGCAGCTGTGACTCCTCTTCCCCTCCTTCCTGCCTGGGCACGATGCAGTGTTCAGCGCAAAAGGAAGAGCCGAAGGTCAGCTGCCTCTGGTACCAAGCCAGCGTCGGGCTGTGCTTGTCCAGCCAACTCATGCCCAATACAATGGGCGTGTCCGATAGTTGAGTGACATTGAAGCTGATGATTTCCCTGTGATTCCCAAGTCGCATCACCATTGGTGGCGTCTGCTTCACCACTTGCCCCCCTAGCAGCTCCCTGCCATCCACCGTGACAACCTGCAGGGGCAGCGTGGCAGGCAGCAACTGTATGGCGTGCCGGTCGACAAAGTCCTGCCCTATAAAGTCCGCATTGCTTCCTGAGTCAATGGTGATTGGCACGTCCATGGTGATTCCATTGGGCAGCTGGAGAGATGCGGTGAGCTTCACTACTGGTTTGGGCGGGAGGGGGTCCATGGGCTGTAAAATCTCTGGGGACTGCTTCACTGACACGTCTGGCTGGGCCCCAGTGCCTCTTCCTCCAACCAGACTCCGTCGTTTCCCTGCTGTGGTTGTCCTTGCTGCGTTGCTGCAGTTACCATTGCTGAGGCTGCAGTGTGCTTGTGGAGCCTCTGGGGACACTCTTTCGCCATATGCTGTGTATCATCGCAGATGTAACACTTCCTGTTCCCTCTAGGAGGCTTCGCTTTCACTGCTGCCGGTGCTAGGGCTCTGGCTGCTGACTGAGCCCTTGCACCTCCAACCTCCATAGGTTCCGCTCCTCCTCCTGGCGGAGGCGTGGATTGCGCACGCGCTGCTTCTCTGGGAAGGAAGGAGGAGCCCCTGGCTGGTTCGCGCCCTCCACGCCCTTCGCCACTGCTCCACGGACGTCCTTCCAGCCGCACCCCCACCGCCAGCGCCCTCTGAACGATCTCCTGCGTGGTCCGGGGTCTCTCCCCTCTCGCAATTTCATCTTTAACCGAGCCATGCAATCCCTCCCAAAACAGGTCTCTTACAGGAGCCGAATCTCTGTCCCATTCCAGAGCACTGACCAAAGCGAAAAAGCGGGCATGGTACTGCCTTACGCTGGCCCTCCCTTGCTTCAGTCCATGTATCTGCTGCCGAGCAAGATCCACGTCAATGCTTGATAAAAAGCACCCATCCATCGCTTTAATAAAGGCATCCGCATTTTGGAGCGCCGGATCCTTATCTCTCCACAAATTGCGCAGCCATGCTTTAGCATCTCCATGCAAATGGGACATGATGAATCCCACCTTCTCTTGCTCATCTCTAAAGTCTTTGTTCAGCAGTTGCAGTGCACACATTACATCTGCTCTAAAGTTGGGGTACTGTTGCAAATTCCCATCGAAGTGAGAGACCAGACCGCCTGTTCGTCTCCCCAACCCAATCCCCTCCGGTTTGGGTGTCAGTTGCCCTTGCTTCGTAAGCACTTCCAACCTGACCTGGAGATCCCTGTAGGCGGCAGCTGCGTCCTCCTCTCTCTTCCTGGATGCAAGAGCCTCGGCATTCAGTCGCGACACTGCTTCTCTGAGTTCCGCTATCTGCTGTTCGGCCGTCATGTTGTCTGCCGTTCGTGAGCTCGCTAGTAGGCACCCGCTTTCTCTCCTCTCCGCGAGGCTGTAGATGCCCACAATTTACTGAGATGGAGCTTACTGTCAGAGTTGCTTCCAGATCCTAGCTCACAGAGGATCACGCTAGCCAGCGATCATTAAATAAAAGTCTTTATTGAGTTACAGTTTCCATTCTCAAGCTGCTGCGTGCAACCCTACGTCTAATGGTTAGATCGGCGAAGCTCCATCTGAGTCTCCGCCCCTTGTACACCAACTTAATATCCTAGCCTTGCTCCACCTTTTCCGCCTGACTGTTCTTCTCTGGGTCCCTCTGCCCCCCGGGGTCTCTTCCTTCCGGGATTCCTCTGACGCTGACGTTGACCCCCCTGACTCTTCTCCCTCCTTTCGGCGGGCTTTAGGACCTGGCTCCCTTTCCGGGCTGCCTACTGCGCCACCTTCCTGTGCATTTGAACTTGGTGCGCGCGCCCAACCTTCCACCTTCCGTCTGACCGTTTCTTCGCTCCCCGATGGAGGTGTGGCCACTCCTGACTCGTGCCCTCCCCCCTGTTGTGAGCTGCCAGCGCTTGATCCCTGGCGCCCTTCCTCTTCCCTGCTCTCTGGCGGTGACGCTGGTCCCGATTTCCAACTGCTCCCCTCTGAGTCCCCTCTGGCTCTATCTTCCTGGGGTGTCCCCCTAGGCTCCCCCCCTTGCCCTGGCCACTGGTGCTCCTTTCTGTGAATCTTCTGATTCACTGGAAAGACTCGGAGATCTCGGGTCGTCGTCATCACTCATCTTTTCTTCTGCCTCCTCCCCCTCGCTCTCTGTTTCCTCCCTTGCCCTTGCCTCTGCTCCTGAACCCCTGACAGTAGCACTTTTTCCACCATGGAAGAATGAACTGTTTTGAAATGGGAAAATAGAAATCACTTTCCCCTTCCCTTTTTTGGGGTGGGGTGGGCAATCTGTCTAAAAACCAGGGATGTGAGGGAGGTGTCTTTGGGCAAGAGACCTTGCGAAGTTCAAGCAAATAGCCAGGAGTTATTGTGCTTGGTGATTTGAAAAGAAAAGAAATGAAACGAAAAGAAAAAAAGGTGAAATACCATTTGTCAAGCAATCAATGAATAATGCTGTTATTCTTCAAATACATTATTTAAAGAGTAATCTTTTGGGTTATTCAACAAGCTCTCTAGCTGGTCAAATAAAAAGCATTAAATAATTTATCATTATTATAATTTATCCTGGTTCATTATTCATTGAATATTGCTCAGTGAATTACTTTATCCAATATTTGGCCACCTCTACAAGGGCGGGTTGCTGTAATAGTTGACCACATAAAATGGCAGCAGGTTTGTGGCATTGCAAGTTAGTTTGCAGGTCAGAGTGAAGGTGATGAAACAGACAGTTTCTGATATACAGTGGTACCTCAGGTTAAGTACTTAATTCGTTCCAGAGGTCCGTACTTAACCTGAAACTGTTCTTAACCTGAAGCACCACTTTAGCTAATGGGGCCTCCTGCTGCTGCCGTGCCACCGGAGCACGATTTCTGTTCTCATCCTGAAGCAAAGTTCTTAACCTGAAACACTATTTCTGTGTTAGCGGAGTCTGTAACCTGAAGCGTATGTAACCTGAAGCGTATGTAACCCAAGGTACCACTGTATATTTCTCTGTATTTTGTAGGCACTGTGAAGGAGTAAAAAGGTAAAGGGAAAGGACCCCTGACAGCTAAGTCCATTTGCGAACGACTCTGGGGTTGCGGTGCTCATCTCGCTTTACTGGCTGAGGGAGCCAATGTTTGTCTGCAGACAGTTTTTCTGGGTCATGTGGCCAGCATGACTAAGCCACTTCGGGTGAAACCAGAGCAGTGCACGGAAACACCATTTACGTTCCTGCTGGAGCGGTACTTATTCATCTACTTGCACTTTGACGTGCTTTCAAACTGCTAGGTTGGCAGGAGCTGGGACCGAACAATGAGAGCTCACTCCATCACGGGGATTCGAACCACTGACCTTCCAATCAGCAAGCCCTAGGCTCAGTGATTTAGACCACAGTGCCACCCGTGTCCGTGAAGGAGTAGGTCCCTCCTAATCAAGTAACCTAAGGATCTGATGGCATAAGCTGATGTAATGAACTTTTTAGGATCCCTGTGTTAACTGTTTATGACAAGCATGAAAACAAACAGGTCTACAATAAAGTCTCCCAAACCATATCTATTTGATTGATCAGTAAATGAAATTAGAAGATTAACTTTCTGTTTAAGACAACAGAGAAATACATTTTTCAGTCACACCAATGACCATTTACTGTGTTTCGCTTCGGAGGTCTGATCATGATGTTGTTCCCCACCCCTTGTATAGAATCCTAAAACTGTACAGTTGGAAGGGACCCTGAGGATAATCTAGTTCAACCCCCTGCAATGCAGGAATATGCAGCTGTCCCAGACGGGAATCCAACCTGCAACCTTGGCGTTATCAGCACCACGCTCTAACCAACTGAGCTATCCTGCCGTATATGAAGAGCATGCAATAAATCATTTTCTTATGAACCACTCCCCTCCTCCCTAATGTTAAAGTTATAAATTTAATGTACATAAAATGCTGTGTTTGAATGCATTGCATTTAAAATGCTGTAGTGGGAAGTTTACCTTAGGCAAAAAGGTTGCACTCTGGCAAAAGCGTCAGAGAAGTGAGATAATTAGAGTGAGATATACTATCTGATAACTCATTTCCGGAAACAGAAGCTGCAGAGCTCTCACAGAAGGAAGCTGAAACTTGAGAAGTCTGTGTGTGATTTTGTTTGGAGATGGCTAGCAGCAGCAGTTGCAGAGAAGTTCTGCAATGGTGAACAAACTTGGGATCTCTTTTGGGACCAGAGAGAGGGAAGTTCACTGAACTGCATAAAGGATTGAACCTCATTGCTTGCTCGTGATATGTTACGTCGTTATTTTGTAAAGTTTATCCTGTTGTAACTAGTATTTAAGACTGTTATGCTGTAAAGTTTTGAAGCACATTCTTATGGTGGAGATAATTCATTTCTGCAGAAGATTCAGATCAGGGATTCCACTGATCGAGTACCTAACATCTTAAAATCTGCTGCATATAACAGGAAAAGCTCATTGAAAGTGATCCACTAGTGCCAGGCTATCACAAGGTGAGCTTGAAGTATAAGAATCAATTTTTTAAATATTTGTTCTCCATATCATTAATGCAGCTGAAGGATACAACTAGCAAAACCACTCAAAAGGATAAAGTTCTTGGTACATGAGGAATTTTATACCTGGAGTCCAGATTTGGAGCTCTGCTCTGTGTTTCACAGATCAATGTGAAGGGTTTTACCCATCACCAGAGCTGCAAGAATGTTTTGTACCTTCATAAAATGGATTTTTGAACTCCACCTTGACCCACACCCCAAAATTTTCATCTACCGTATTTTTCGCTCTAAGACGCACCAGATCATAAGACGCACCTAGTTTTTGGAGGAGGAAAACAAGAAAAAAAATATTCTGAATCCCAGAAGCCAGAACAGCAAAAGGGATCACTGCACAGCTTCTGGTATAGCTGCGCAGCATGCATTCGCTCCATAAGACGCACACACATTTCCCCTTACTTTTTAGGAGGGAAAAAGTGAGTCTTATACAGCAAAAAATACGGTAAATCATTTCTCTCTCCCTCAACATGCTCCTTACGTTTCCTATAAGAAGGAACTCTCCAAATTTACTTTGAGTTTGTTTTGGGCACCATTTTGATGGTTACTCAGTGGTGTAGCAAGGTCAGGTGGTACCAGTGTGGAAAATTTCTAGTCACCCCCCCCCCGCCACGTTGAAATCTAATTGGACTCCCAAGAGACTGTGATCTACTCACAGTATAAAAAGACTGGCTGTGATCTACCCATGGTCATTGCCAGGAGTTGTTGAGCTTTTTTAAGGGAAGGATTGACCAAATTGTTGAGCTTTTTGGGGGATTCCAGGGGGATTCCGCTTGTTTGCTCTCTTGCCTCCTTCGCGTCCTCTCCCTGCATGCCTCCTCCAGCAGCCCAGGAGCACAGGGTGGTCAAAACAAAGGGGGAAGGGGGGAACGTCGCAGCTCCCCCCCTTCTGCCCCTGTAGGGACTATCCAAACATCTCCACGGCTCCACCCCCATTGTTCTACCCGGACACTGAGGTCCAGCGCCGAGGGCCTTCTGGCGGTTCCCTCACTGCGAGAAGCCAAGTTACAGGGAACCAGGCAGAGGGCCTTCTCAGTGGTGGCACCTGCCCTGTGGAACGCCCTCCCACCAGATGTCAAAGAGAACAACAATTACCAGACTTTTAGAAGACATCTGAAGGCAGCCATGTTTAGGGAAGCTTTTAATGTTTGATGCATTATTGCATTTTGATATTTTGTTGAAAGCCGCCCAGAGTGGCTGGGGAAACCCAGCTAGATGGGTGAGGTATAAATAAGTTGTTGTTGTTGTTGTTATTATTACCCTTGTCCATCATGCATGATGCACAGACATTCCTTATTACTCAACTGATCACATAACTAAGTGGTTTACTTACACTACCTAATCCACATACCTTATTTGGAACTGATGATAAAGAGGTAAGAAATGTACAAGACGGTGCACAGAATTAAAACACTATAGTCTTAAATCCTTATAGTCATTATGTCAGTATAGTATGAATGAAGTCAGCCTTCATATCAGGTAGAACTTGTTGTGAACTTGGTCCCAGGAACAACTAGGAAGAAAAACTTAAAGGACAGAATTAGCTGTAAGGACCCTAAGAAAAATATTTAACCAAAGCAAAAGTGCAATGTTCACCTTTTAGGATGTGTTTCAGTTTTCCTCCTTCCTCCCCACTCACTGAGGTGAAACACAGTTACCAGCAAAGGCTATTGTGTGGGCATTTCCATATTAAAGTAAACTGTGTGTTTTCCCTGTGAAATATTTTGTTCCTGCTGTCATCCATCTTGGATTTCTTTGTTATTCAGGGTAACCTTCAATCAGTGTATTCTTTGGAATAAGCTTGAAGTGTTTGTTCTATATTTTATACTGGGCTTGGGCTCCTGTCTCTTTCTGACAAATGACTTGTTAACATATTGTTTCTGAAGTGCAATTTGCATTTCTGTGAACCAGGGATTAGGCATTGTGTATAGATTAGGAATAATTTATATCTAATTAATAATGGACAGCCTTTTCCTTCCCTCCCGACGGAGATTTTTTTTTGCATAATATGAGAAGAGCCAACTATTCCCGGATGATGACAAGAGAGAGCAAATAACACGGAAACATTTTAAATTGGTGCCAATTGGTGCTTTAACTAATTCAGTGCTGAGTTATCGCTCTGTTATGGCCAACCAAGTGCATTAAAAAAAAAAGAAAAAGATTTTCTCAGAAACACTGTTATACAATCCAGACAACAATGTTGTCTTATAAAAGGGCACCTTCTGGATCCAGAAGCAAAGCTGGCTGATTCAGAGATATTCAGGCACTGCCCAAAGTGAATCATCATCAATTTATTTGTATACCGCCTTACCATAGCTGAAACTATGCTCAAGGCAGCTTACAGCATGACAAGATTTACATAATAATTGCAAACATAACAGAAGTCATAAACAATAAATAAAACACATCAAAAAGTACACAACCAAATGGAAACAATTTCCACGTAAATCATAAGATCTAAAACTAAAGATACAACAAGAATATCAGCAACAGCTCTTTCAACCCCCCAGTAACCAATACTCCAGCCCAAGAATCTGTTCAACAGCTTCGGCTTTTGTAGCTGGAGTCAGTCAGTACTCCACTTTCCCAGGCCAGCAAGGGAAAGGGCCAGCAAGGCAGGGTGCAGGTCTTCCAAGGCTCACAGGCAAGATGGTCTCGTTTAAAACAACACAGATAAAAATTAAAAACAATTTAAAAGCAGCTGCAGTCCTTGTGAAGTCTGTCAACCCCGCCCCAAGCCAGGTGGCAAGAGGCAAGGGCAAGGGTCCTTCAGGCCCTCAGCAGGCAGTCCTCCTCTAAAGTGGCACAAAACTAATCTGGGTCCTTCCAGAGCAGGGGTAGGCAACCTAAGGCCCGGGGCCCAGATGCGGCCCAATCGCCTTCTAAATCTGCGGATGGTCCAGGAATCAACGTGTTTTTACATGAGCAGAATGTGTCCTTTTATTTAAAATAAATCTCTGGGTTATTTGTGGGGCACAGGAATTCATTCATCTCCCCCCCCCCCAAAAAAAAATTATATAGTCCGGTCTACCGCATGGTCTGAGGGATGGTGGACTGGACCACGGCTGAAAAAGGTTGCTGACCCCTGTTCCAGAGCTTTGTTTCAGATTTGGAGGTAAATAAGGACACAGAGAGTAAAATCTGATACCACAAGTCTCCCTTATACAGTGGTACCTCGGGATGCGAACGGGATCCGTTCCAGAGCTCCGTTCGCATCCTGAAGTGAACACAACCCACATCTGTGCGCGCGTGGGTCACATTTTGCCACTTCCGCGCATGCATGTGATATCATGTGCATGCGCGCGCAGCGAAACCTAGAAGTAACGTGCTCCGTTACTTCCGGGTCGCCGCAGAGTGCAACCCGAAAATACTTAACTTGAAGCACATTTATCCCAAGGTATGACTGTATGGGAAGCAGGCATGCACTGAGGAGCCCTGTACCCACACAAACAGCACAACCGTCTCTACTAACAGTGCCTTTGCATGTACAGCTCTACGCATGAAGGCTTTTAGGTGACCTGGAACCCTGATTGTTTGGAAACCTTCATGCACACAGTTGTACACATGAGGACTCTGGCATTCCTGACTGTCATAATGCTTCTATGGGTTTCTGCCAGGGGGCTACTGAACACATCTCCTCTCTCATGTTGAGTACTACAGGAACGATAGCACCCGAAGGTGGCTTTGATTCCCCAACTCAGAAAATTGTACACAAAGCCACAGGAGGAGTCAATCCCTTTTTAAAAATTCTCTGGACTTGGAAGTTCACTGTATTAGAAATTGCGCACAAGCATTACATACAGAATACTTCCATATAGTTTCACAATGGAGAATCATCCATCTACTCCATCGAGGATGAAGCGTGTCTGTGACTTTGATGCCCTTTGAACACAAGACAAAATTGCCTAAACAGTTTCCATTCATCATAGTTCCCTAACCCCTAAACCTCTACAATGCCCTTACCAAATACACTTACCAGGAGTCACCTCTACAAAGTACAATATTTTCATATAAATTATCCACAAAACAATAGAGGTGATAAAGCAATCCTTGTTAACCCTTGCTCCAAACTGTAAACACTGCCCTTGCAGGTAAAAAACCTTCTAAAATTAGGTTCCTTCCTTTTGAAGGAGGTATTGTGGCTGCAAATTTTATATAGGTAACGGGACCCCTGACCATTAGGTCCAGTCGTGACCGACTCTGGGGTTGCGGCGCTCATCTTGCTTTATTGGCCAAGGGAGCTGGCGTACAGCTTCTGGGTCATGTGGCCAGCATGACTAAGCCGCTTCTGGCGAACCAGAGCAGCGCACAGAAATGCTGTTTACCTTCCCGCCGGAGCAATACCTATTTATCTACTTGCACTTTGACGTGCTTTCGAACTGCTAGGTTGGCAGGAGCAGGGACCGAGCAACGGGAGCTCACCCCGTCGTGGGGATTCGAACCGCCAACCGTCTGATCAGCAAGTCCTAGGCTCTGTGGTTTAACCCACAGCGTCACCCGCATCCCCAAAATTTTATATACTTCTGCCAAAAATAGATAAGTTCTAAACGGCTCATTTAAAAAGCCCAGTCTGTAAATATAACCAGAACAGCTTCTCTCCCCCACCTATTGGTATGATATTTAGTAGGCACTATACACTAAGAATATGCTACCATGTCTGCAAATTTCATCCAATCCGTTCCAAAAGAAAATGTGTGGTTGTGCTTTGGTTTTCTGAAGTGATGTTCAGGTTTGGACTTGAGGTGAAACAGGTGGCCCCTGAAGCAGTAGAAGTAAATTGTTCACCATTCCAAATTGTCAGATTGGTGCCTGCACAACCGTAACTAAATATCAAACCAATTTATCAGTATCTGTCTTTTGACTGATTACTTGACTACCTTACTATATTTAAATACACTTTTGCTTTAATGAACAGGGCCAGGGCTGGCATGGAGTTGAATGAAACAGCCTGCAGATAGCAAAATACCTTTGGCCAACGCTGTTACCAAAATATCAGGAAAGACACATTTTGTAATATCAGTTCTTTCTTATTTCTTCTCTTATAATGAATACATTCAGAAATGCTGGGCTCAACACATGCCCATGAATACTACACTCATAGATGGCTGTTTTAAATGTTTTTTCCCCCTTCTTCAAAAAAACAAAATAATGGGCATCTGTGCCATATTCACAATGAAAGCTAAAACAAAAAGAGCACAATTGCCCAAATCAGGCATGAAAGAGAAACTCACTTAAGCAGCCATTTTTGTATAATACTGACTACTTTATAGCCTTAGACAATTTGCTTGCTTGTCACCCTGCAGTTGTAAAATACCTTATTTTTCCATGTTGGGGAATGATTTCATTCTTGCAAAAATTACACGCTATTGTTTTCAAAATCTCCAACTTTTTGGCCCCAATCCACAATGTCTATATCAGCAACACCGTAAGTCTGCAATGATAGAAAAAAGAATAATTTATTTCATGGCAACTGTTGATTTCCATCCTCCTCCCTTTACGCTTATAAAGTTGGTAATAAAGAGAACCTTGTACGAGGAGATGATGGTTCCAATAAAAAAAGAAAGGGGGCTAGGATGAAATGTTGAACCTAGGTCACTTTTTTCGTATTATTGCTGCCTGTATGTTTAAAATTTAAAGAGTTTGGGGCAAATCCCTGTGGCCTGATAAAGATTCCAGTTCTCATTAAGGTAAAGTCTAATATCTAGTGCTGTGTGAGTGGTTTTGTGAGCATCATGAGTGTGATTCAAAGTTCAGTGAAGCCAATGAATGAATCCCATTTAATGTTCATCACACTGGGCCCTGCATCAACACTGCCCATGGCTGTGCTTTTGTTGGGGGCTCAGTCGCAGTGCCTCCCACCCCTGGGTCAGTGTTTATATGTAATATATTATTAAAGGAACGTGGGTGGCGCTGTGGTCTAAATCTCTGAGCCTCTTGGGCTTGCTGATCAGAAGGTTGGTGGTTCGAATCCCCGCGACGGTGTGAGCACCTATTGTCCTGTCCCAGCTCCTGCCAACCTAGCAGTTTGAAAGCACACCAGTGCAAGTAGATAAATAGGTACCGCTGCAGTGGGAAGGTAAATGGTGTTTCCGTGAGCTCTGGTTTCTGTCACAGTGTTTCGTTGTGCCAGAAGCGGTTTAGTCATGCTGGCCACATGACTTGGAAAGCTGTCTGTGGACAAACACTGGCTCCCTTGGCTGGAAAGCGAGATGTGCACCGCAACCCAGAGTTGCCTTTGACTGGACTTGACCGTCCAGGGGTCCTGTACCTTTACCTTTTTATATGATTAATAGCTCAGGCAGACAATGATCTGGATTAAACATGGCCACAACTTTCTTGATTATAGATGTAGGTGGGATTTTGGCCCAGCTGTTGGGGGGTATATCCATTACAGCCTCCTGTTAGAGGACTGGAACCGCTGCAAGGTCGTGCCAGGATTATGGCCTCTCCAAGTTGGACATCCTAAGCTGTGCCTCATCTGGCACACGCTTTGCTTCAGGACAGGGACATCCACTGACACCCCCCATTAACAGGGTGCCCTGAAAACACCTCTGGATCAGTACTGGGTGATCTAGATCAGTCAATTTGCCTACAGGGAAATTCCTTCCTGACTCTGAATATGGCAGTCATTTGCAACCTTAGCAAGGTCGGGAGATACACGGGAAGTGAAATAATGGTTAAATTGTGAATGAAATGAATGGAACATTGCTAAAGCAGCAGTGTGAAAAGCAGAAAACATTTTCAAACACAATGAAATGGACCTGAAAAATGAGAAAGGTTAATGACAAAGGGGGAGTTGCTTCTCTGCCAACTGTGCTGAGTTAGGACAGTGCTCCCAGCTTTTATGCCTCACTGGCTGTCAGGGCACACTTGCAGCCAGTGCCCTCTCAGCCAGCAAGGCAGCCCCCCCCCCCCGGAGGAACGTGTGTCTGAGTTTGCAAGAACTCTCTCTCTCTCTCTCTCTCTCTCTCTCTCTCTCTCTCTCTGTGTGTGTGTGTGTTTGCATATGTCCATACAAGAGTCCTCAGAGGGAAAGTTTTCATTTCCCCCCTTCCTTCCTTCCTTCCTTCCTTCCTTCCTTCCTTCCTTCCTTCCCCTCTCTCTCTCTCTCTCTCTCTCTCTCTCTCTCTCTCTCATTAGAATCACAGCATTCTTGCTGCTTAAACTTGGAACAATATTATACACAAGGAAGGTTGAAACCCTATGCACATTTATTGGGAATAAATCCACAGGACTTGCTCCTGAGCAATTTGACATAGGATGAGACTGAGAACCTACAGATTTGAGAATAGCACTGTGTGCTAGGCATCAGCCAATTTCAAACTTCCGGATAATGCAGGCTAAATCAATTCAAAGTGGGGGGATTTCGAAGCGTCCCTAAAAATGTGGTACCAAAATGGCTGTCATTACAAAGTGAACTCAGTCCCCCGTCATCTATTCCATTTAAAAACCTATATGCGAAAGGAATGAATTACACGTTGAAATGCGGAAGACATTTCTTGAATTCTCTGCTCAGAACTGTGTCATTCTTTTAAACTAGCACTTTATATAAGGAATTATTATTAATAGCCTTGTAATAACAAGCAATTATAGTTCAGGTATAAAACCATAATATAGAAGCAATCATTTTCTCTAATACAGGAACTGGGTAAGTAATAAAATCTATGATTACCAGGACAAAATTACCTTGGAATACTTGTGTATATTCTTACCATACCTATTGTACAAAGCTTAATAATTAAAAAATGATAATTTCCTGTACTTTGTTCTTAGCGCCTTTGTTCACTTGTTGGAACATAGCATAACAGACGATCAGGGATATAAATACAGTATGTGAGCAAAACAATAAATCTTTCATGGTTTTTGGCTTAAACCATGTGGAAAAATGGGTTTTTGTCAACGTAACTGGAAAATAACTTTGCATGTAAAATGCACCTGCTAGGTAAACTGTAACAAACTAGGTTTAATATCAAAGTTACAGTGTCATCAATGTTTCTTTTAACATTACATTTGTGTTTCTTTGTGCCTGATGTATGTACTGAATATAATTGCACCACCTTCTTCTTCCATCTTCATCACGCTTCCCCTGCAGGGGTGTAGGAAGGGGGTTGGGGGAGGTGTGGTCCGCCCCGGGTGTCATCCTTGGGGGGGGCGGTGACAAAATGGCACACTGTGGGGGTCGGCACTTACCACAGGGCCTGGCCTGCAGCGTGCCTGAGCCACGCAACTCTCCTGGGAGTGACGCGGTGGTTTGGGGCCCCGCGCTGCCCGAAATGGCAGCGTGGGGCCTGTGTCTGCCAGGCGGACTCTGTGGGCAGCTCACCGCACCGCCCCCCTGGACGGATCGCTGCGGTGCCCCCATGCGCGAATCCCTGTGGCACCCCCGTGCAGTGCCCCTGTGCGCAGATCGCCCTGGCGCCCCTGTGGGCGAATCGCCCCACTTCTGCCGATCCGGGTGCTGAAGCAGCCTAGCTATACCCCTGTTCCCTTGGAGTAAGCCTCATTTCACTCTCAAGCAAGTCATGGACAGAATTGGACTATCACTTATTAATTTTGTTTATCCAATCAATCTGTTCAAAGCTATTGCTGAAAACCATAGATCATCACAATTCAGAGAAGAATCAGGAGATAAATACAATATGTCAAAACAGTATAAAACAAAATGGGTGGGAAACAGCAAAAAAAAGTAGGTTAAGCATTATCACTGGAAAAAAAACAGCAAACTCTGGTAGCTGACCCTTCAAATGGCATAATTCCCAAGTCCTGTTCAGCTTCTTACTGGTCGAGGTTTTCATTTATATTATATTCTTTGAATTTGTAGGAAACTATGGGTAATTACCGTATCTATTTTCTATTTTCTGTGAAAAAAGAAAAAGGTGGGTACCACTGATCAATGGCTACAATTTCATTCAATTGTACCATGATTTTTCTTCCTAAAGTAATCCTAAAGCAGCCGACATAGGATAAAAGGAAATGCTACTATTTCAAGAGACAAAAAAATATGAAAAGAAAATGCTACAGTGTTCTGATAGAGTTTCCATTCAATATGTAAGAAAATATCGATCCAGTTAAGGGACAATGCAAAGTTCATAGACTGTGTATCAATAAACAGAAAGGAAATAACAAAATACTACCCATAATTTTAGTCAAGAAAGTATGCTTCCGCATATTCGTCTTGTTCAGTGTAGATTTTGCCATGCCTTCTCAAGTGGAAAGATATGTAAGCTCTGAGGGGTTTTTTGAACATCTCTCAGCTGTAAACTGTATGTGTACACACATGTGTGAAAGATATGTTGAAAAGAATAAAAGTCACCTAAAATATTTACAAATTAATAACTGAAGTGTGACTTATCAGTGGTAAGGGTGTTTGAGGCTATCAAAAGGGATGTGGATGGCACTGTGGTCTAAACCACTGAGCCTCTTGGGCTTGCCCAACAAAAGGTTGGCTGTTTGAATCCCTGCAGTGGGGTGTCAGTTGACAGCTTCTTCCTCAGATGAACACTTGCAGATTTTCCCCAACCACAATTCATAAATTCCCTCCTTTTCTCAACTTTCTGTATGTTCTGTCCATGCTAATAAATGAGTTCACGGGTTAGAAGGGTAGAGAAACAGAGAGACTTTCAGGCATGTCTTAAAGAGGTGGTAATGTTTATTCTTGCTTCTTCTTCTTTTTAACAAGTAAGATCATATGACCAAGAATGCTAAATACCAGCATTGGATTCCATTACTGTGTGCTTTTATGAAATGCCATTAAACATATTTTACAGAACCAATACCTCACAAAAAGGGCTCTCTGTATTAGTGGGGAATAAGAATCAAATAAAATAATATCTCCACTCTGTTCTCTCATAAAAGATAATTTCCTTCTCCAATACTTCAATGTCACCAAAAGTCAGTGTAGATTAATGAATCTGAGAGGGAGAAAATTCCTGTTGTGGGAAATATTTCTGCCATCATGTTCTATAGAAGCCCTGATTAAAATGCATGACCCACATAACTTTCATATTTTCTCTGTTTGAACATTGGTTCTTCAGGACAAAGAGAAAGGGGGAAAGGAAGGAAAGAAGGAAGGAAGGAAAAATTGCAAATTAAATCAGGGATAAGCACTGTCATGCTGGCAGAGACAAGTTCAATACAGATGATTTATCTACTTAGACAAATAAAATCAGTGTCAGTTCATCCTTCTGAAATGTTCTGATGCCTTTGAGAAAAAAGAAGAAGAAAAAATTAGTTGTAGGCAAATGAAATTTTGCTTTGGTTTAATTTCCCCAAAAGTTTTGTCTATTTTGAAAAGGACAAGAGTTTTCTTAGGTCAGCCCAGCTAGCTAATCTTTCCAAGCAGCTACATGTTACTCTGGCAGCTAGGCCTACATTTGAAAAGGATGCAAATTTCAAATGTCAGAAAAAATTATCCAGCAATATTACTACCAATGGCCTGTGCAAAACCCTTTGCACTCATAGCATGCAATGCTTTTATGAAAAGAACAACAACCACCACCACTGAGCTGGTCGATTTATTCCAGAGCACACATACCTTTCCCTCCTCAATATCCTGATGTTATCTCAGAATGCCTGTAGCACTGAGAATTGCCAGCAATTTTTTTACTCCTAAATACCCTGACATCAGGGGTGCCAACTTGAATAAAATATTTTTTGGGGGAAGAGATAAGCCCTGCCCCACATAATCGATCACAAGATGCAACACACACACACACGACACACACACACCACTTGAATGGCAATGCCACACAACTTTGGCGACCCCCGGACCCCTCAAATATTTTATTAGGGGGGCAAAGAGGCCCCCTAGGAGTTGACTCCTAGGCCTGACATTCTGCCAGCATTTGGTCTAAGAACTTGCTAGCAAAGTTTTGCCTGAAACAGAATCAGAATAAAATTTGGGAGTTTCCTCTCAGGTGAAACACTGAAGGTTTTTCAGGGAAATAAGAAGAATTTTAAAAGTTTCAAGAAGACTAATGTGTTTTCTCAAGGAGTTTCATACATTATGGTCAAGGAGACATGCAGACTTGATTGAATTTATTCCACTCTTTTCAGGAAGTGGCATTTTTGTCTTATTAGTAAGATGAGAATTAATAATAATAATAATAATAATTTATTTATACCGCACCCATCTGGCTGGGTTTCCCCAGCCACTCTGGGCAGCTTCCAACAAAGATTAAAAATACATCAAATTTCACTAATTAAAAACTTCCCTAAACAGGGCTGCCTTCAGATGTCTTCTAAATGTCAGATAAATGTTTATCTGTTTGACATCTGGTGGGAGGGCATTCCACAGGGCGGGTGCCACCACCGAGAAGGCCCTCAATATATCAGCTTTTTGTATTTACTTTTCATCTAGACCCTGGGTGGGGAACGTGTGGTGCTCCAGATATCATCAGACTCCAACTCCCATCAGACCCTTCCAGCATGGCCACTGGTTAGGAGATGATGGGAGTTGTAGTCCAGCAGCCTTTGAAGGACCACAATTTCCCCATCCCTGTTCTAGATACTTGGTGTTATAGATGGGGGAGGACCCCTAAACCCTAGAAATTAATAAATGGTAGGATTTTTATTGCAGTCCATTTGACTTCCAAAACGTTCGGAAACCAAGGTGCGGCTTCCAATTGGCCGCAGGAAGCTCCTGCAGCCAATTGGAACTGCGGAACCCGCGTCGAACGTTCGGGTTCCAAAGAACATTTGCAAAACGGGAAACACTCAATTCTGGGGTTGCAGTGTTCAGGAGCCAAAACATTCGACTTGCAAGGCATTTGGGATCCAAGGTACAACTGTATTTGGGATGTGGAGGGAGAAATATAAGCTGTAGAGGAATTCGTGGGTTAGTCTCTGCAAAAGGACCTGGCCAAGCTAGGGTCATTAAGAAACAAAATAGGGCCATTGAGAGCCATTGCCTGTGCAAGAGTACTGTCCTTTCCCCTTGTCCTGAGATGTGAACAGAGACTGGGGTTTTGGAAGGTTGCCAGGGTAACTGGGTGTGAGGTGACAGGAAAAGAGGGGTTTTAGCAGGGTATTCTTCTTAGTCACACTTCTTTGAAGTCTCTCAGCCTCAAATACAAAACTCCTACTCCTCCATCCCTCCAGCGCCCCTTGGCAACTCCAAAACAAGGGAGGGGGTGGTGGAAAATGTCCTCTGCCTCCCCCATCGCCCTGCTCCCTGGTGTGGTGGTGGCGATCAAGCAGGAAAACGTGCTGGCGGACATGCTCTCCGGCGTCGGGGCGCCTGAGAAGGCAACCCGGGAAGTCTGCACACCACCTTTCACCAGGAAGCAGGAGGAGGACAACGACCAGGAGCAGGGCCTTCCTTAGCAGATGCAGAGGCTTGGGAGGGAAGCTAAGCCTCTGTGGGAATCGCTCTCCTTCTGCAGAGGCTTGGGAAGGAAGCTGCATGCCTGCCAGCCATATAGTTGGCGGGGCGCAGATGGTGGGGATGCAGGGAAAGGGCAGGCTGCCGGCAAAGCCACACAGCTCTCCCACTCTCTAGGACACCCCTGAGAGGCCGGCGCCCTGGTGCAATGAACCACTAAGACCAATGGGAAAGACGGCTCTGCCTTTGCTGTGTCTTTTCTGTGAAGAGCAATGCATTTTGATGTTCTGGACAATACTTTATGAGCCAAAAAAGGAACACTATTGCCAGTGTCCCCCACTCTGAAAGGCTCAAGAGTTGTACAGAAAATGGATGATTGAGGTATGTTTCCCTCTTTTTTAGTTAGACTGGGTAGTTAACACCTGTCTTCACATCTGCCTCACAAAGACTTCCGCTTAAAGTTGTCCTTTAAAAGGCATTCAAGGTTTCTTCAGAAACAGTAGCATGAGGTGAAAGGAAGTGGCCTAGCATCCTATTGGTAGAAGACTCAAATCAGGTACTGTAGAAATTAGCTTACATGCTGTCTCCAGGACTGAGATACAAAGACTGAATGCCTGGTTTTATAATAGAATCACAAGTACAGAAGGAAGCTGACTTGCAAGTCTATCCACTGAGCTCAGGGAGATGTGGCAAAGGGTTAAATTAGATTGCATTTTCTTTATTTTAAATTCATAAACCAGTGACACTAGTGATAAATAAGCATCCATCAAGCAAAACAGTCTCACGCTGCATAACTGCCTCTTTGGCTCGATACATTAGAAAACGAATAGATGGCATTTGACTGAAAGGTCTGTTTCAAAACTGCAAGAGGCATATTTTTAAAGCTGCAAAAGGCATCTTTTGTCAATTCATAACTTCTCTAAAAGGGTATATTTACATTCCGTAACACTGTATTCTCACATAATAAATTACATGTGGGTTAGGCGACAAAGCAAAGCTTTAGAAAGGGGTCATGTGTATAAAGATAGACTCAACATCTGCTTATCCTATTTATTTAAAATATCAAAATGGCATGGGGATAAGGAGATAGGGCTGTAGCTCATGCAGGCAGAAGGCCCCAGGTCACGGGTAGTGGCTGGAAATGTCCACCGTCTGAAATCTTCAACCCCCTTGCACAAGATAAAAACAAAACAATGAACACAGCCAATTAAAACTCTGCTCTAGTAATCCACAGTACAGGCCAGAAGGTATTAATTCAGAATAGACTAGCCAGAAGAATGGGGAATAAAAGCTCCCAATATGTAAGATATGTAGGTTTACAATACATTTGGACAATATGCAATCTCTACAGCACCAGGGTCCAATCTCAAACCCTCCAAGCATCCCTATTTTCCAGGGATGTCCCTGATTTAGGGAAACACTCCCGGTTTCTGATTTGATCCCAGAATGTCCCGCTTTTCCTTGGGATGTCCCTGTTTTCACTGGAGAAATGTTGGAGGGTATGGAGTTATCCGACCCCTGAGCCATCTGAAAGCAATCCTTTACAGTGGTACCTCAGGCTAAGAACTTAATTCCTTCTGGAGGTCCATTCTTAACCTGAAACTGTTCTTAAGCTGAGGTACCACTTTAGCTAATGGGGCCTCCCACTGCCGCCATGCCGCCACCGCATGATATCTGTTCTCATCCTGAAGCAAAGTTCTTAACCCGAGGTACTATTTCTGGGTTAGCGTAGCCTGTAACCTGAGGTACCACTGTATAGTGAAGGCGTCAGGCGAACTTCCCTGGGGAGAGCATTCCACAGACAGGGAACCACTGCACAGAAGGCCTGCTCTTGTGTTGCCACCCTGCTGACCTCTCAAGGAGAAGGCACACGAAGAAGGTCCTCAGAAGATGATCTCAGTGTCCAGGTAGGTTCATAAGGGAAGAGGCAGTCCTTAAGGTATTGTGGTCCTGAGCAGTTTAAGGCTTTATAGGTCAAAACCAGCATTTTGAATTGGGCCCGGAAACTAATCGGTAGCCAGTGCAGTTGGAAATAAAGTGAAATGTCTGTGGTATAATATCTGTAGTGGTCCATGCAAGTCAACAAGTGATCTTCACTTTATTAAGTGATGATCATGCATGTAAGAACCAGTCCTTATATTAGGCATGAGGGAAACCTCTGGCCTCCATGTGTTGTTGATCTATGACTCTCATATATCCCTGACCAGTTGCCATGCTTCTGGAGATGCTGGCAGAGTCCAAGAACATCTGTAGAACTTAGGGGTCTAAGTCTAAAGGGCGTATCTGGTAGCGTCATGATAGAAGATTTAAAATGGGTCTTTCCTGTCTGCCCAAAGTTCAATGCATTTCTTGAATGGAGATTTATATTTAGATAGTTGGTCTGCAAACAGGACCCTCAATTCCTTTTATTGCTGATCAACACCTAGCAAATTTAGAGCTTATTTGGCGAGCAGGAACTTAAATAGTATACAAAGTACAGCTGAGACCATTATTGCCTGAATATAAATCCTTGCCCTAACATCAGAAAGAAAAGTCTTCTCTTCAATGGGACCGCAGCTCTTTGAAAACCTGGAGAGGAATCTTGATCTCAGCACGAGGCTATTGTTATCTCTCATTTAAAAAAAAAAATATTTTCTGTTAGTGATTCTGATGGATATTTCAAGCTTTTCTTTGAAGACAATGCTATTCAATAACCTTCATTCACTCTCACATGCACCTTTATACACACACACACATGTTTTCCATGCTTAGGTGAAGGTAAAGGGACCCCTGACCATTAGGTCCAGTCGTGGCCGACTCTGGGGTTGCTGCGCTCATCTCACTTTATTGGCTAAGGGAGCCGGCGTACGGCTTCCAGGTCAGGTGGCCAGCATGACTAAGTCACTTCTGGCGAACCAGAGCAGTGCACAGAAATGCCATTTACCTTCCCGCCGGAGCAGTACCTAATTATGTACTTGCACTTTGACGTGCTTTCGAACTGCTAGGTTGGCAGGAGCAGGGACCGAGCAACAGGAGCTCACCCCGTTGCGGGAATTCGAACCGCCGACCTTCTGATCGGCAAGCCCTAGGCTCTGTGGTTTAACCCACAGTGCCACCCGCATCCTTTCCATGCTTATTTTATGTTAAAGTACAAAAAGAGAGACACAGGTTATATAGTAGTTAAGGTAACTTTCAAATATTCAAACTCTTTGTTCTCAGACCTTAACACATGTCTTAACTGACCTTCCTTTTATTGCTCTTGATACTATTGACTATGGGATCCTCCTAGACAAGGCATAGTCAACATAATGCCATCCAGATGTTGACAGATTACAGTTCTTGACATCTCTGACCATTAGCCATGTTGACTGGAGTCCAATACCTGGAACACGTCCCATTTGCTATCCCTGTTCTAGACCATATGGCAGGGACCAAAGCACCAAAGTGATCAGTTCCTGCTTTATTAGAACAAAATGTAAAGTTACAAAAGCCTGCAAAGCCTTGCTGACTTGACTCAAGGTGAACACTGAAATAGCCAGTGTTTGCCATTACTGTCTGCACCCAGATAAGCATTTTATGCATTAAAAGGTGGCGGTTGAGTCCACTCAAAGGTGACTATGGGGTGTGGCACTCATCTCGCTTTCAGGCCAAGGGAGCTGGCATTTGTCCACAGACAGCTTTCCGGGTCATGACTAAACTGCTTCCTGCAACAGCGGTACCTAGTTATCTACTTGCACTGGTGTGCTTTCAACTGCTAGGTTGGCAGGAGCTGGGACAGAGCAATGGGAGCTCACCCCACCGTGTGGATTTGAACTGCTGACCTTCTTATCAGCAAGCCCAAGAGGCTCAGTGGTTTAGACCACAGCACCACATGCTCCCCTTTCTGCATTACTTAGACAGCATACAGCAGTTTGGCCAGAACCTCCCATTGTCTACCTGTCTGATGAAGCCATAGATGGCATACATCCAAGCCTTATAAATAGCTCCCCTCCCTAGGCCACTAGCCAAGTGTCCCAAGCCCACAGATAGAACAAGCCAAATGGCATATTTCAAAGCAAGTGGATAAACATATGTGAGTTAATTCTTGCAGCACATAACTATTAGTCTCTTGTCTACCAAGATGGCGCTTACAGGCCTTCCGAAACATTTTCTTTCTTTTTTAAAAAATATTTTTTATTAGGAGTTTCAAAATGATAGTCAATCAAAAATACATCATCCTCATTTCCACCCCATTCCCCCTCCCCAAAAAGAAAAAAAGAAAAAAAAACAACAAAAGGTAAAGGGACCCGTGACCATTAGGTCCAGTCATGACAGACTTTGGGGTTGCGGCGCTCATCTCGCTCTATAGGCCGAGGGAGCCGGCGTACAGCTTCCAGGTCAGGTGGCCAGCATGACTAAGCTGCTTCTGGCGAACCAGAGCAGCGCACGGAAACACCGTTTACCTTCCTGCTGGAGCGGTACCTATTTATCTACTTGCACTTTGACGTGCTTTCGAACTGCTAGGTTGGCAGGAGCAGGGACCGAGCAATGGGAGCTCACCCCGTTGCGGGGATTCGAACCGCTGACCTTCTGATTGGCAAGCCCTAGGCTCTGTGGTTTAACCCACAGCGCCAATAGCTGTTAATAAAAAGCTAATTGCATTCTGTAACTTCTGCGTTCTCCTGCCTTGTGGATGACCTGGGCTCACTTAACAGCTCCCTGACACCCCTTGGAATGGTTGTAAGTAAGATGTTGGGCAGGTGGGGCCTGACTGAGGGCAGATTGAGGTTGGTGGGGCAGAGCCCTATTTGTCCTAATGGAGCATCCTTTACCAAGTGCAGCTCGCTGTGTTATATTGACATAGAATCTAGGGAGACTGCTTTCAGACTGAACCCCTGCCCCCGACTCCCTGTGGCATCCCTGTGTGTGTTCTGCTTTCATCCTAGGACAGGCCAGTTACTTCACGGCACAGCTGTGTTTTGAAACAGGGGTGTCATAAGTCATAGTTCATGCCCTCGACTTTTATGATAAACCAGCGTTATTAGTTTCACAATAAATTATAGTTTTGCACTGGTACGTCCCCTCCCCCATGAAAAAAGACTGGTTTGCACTCTTTCACACAAAGAGTGCCTTTGAAGGTAGTTCAAAGTCCTGATAAAGGTGATCTCCAATGTTTCTAATTGCCAGTTATGATACTACTGTGTAATGTGCTGACTACTGGGGTTCTTTGAAGTCTTTTTCCTATCTGAGACATGAAAAACTCTACAAAACTTTCACTAATTGAATTAGAAGATATTCACCATATCAAAAAAAATCTTTTCTGTTAGCTAAAGTGAAGGTGATAGGAATGGCCAATTTTATTCACTGGAAGCTCCGCAAAAATCGGCTGGAATATAACCCCCGCACCCCTAAAAAAAACCCCACCCCTGCTGTTACCACATATAAGCCTGAAAGGCCTTGAATAAAATAATAAGATACAACCTGAAAACTACTATGCTTTATTAAACAGCCCTCCCAAAGTCAGATAATTACTGATCCACTAATGGCCCATCAAGGACCTTGAATGACCCCAAACCCCCTGATACACTTAAGAGGATATTATTGCTGCTGCTACTGTTATTATTATTATACCACCCTTCATTTGAAGATCACAGGCAGGGAAGATCACAGACCCATACAGAATATTTATTTCTATTTAAAACTGAGACTGATCCAGCAAAAAATAATAATGCTATTTTGGGTGTTCTGGATTCCACAATGTAGAAGACAATGTTGTCCAGTTCTGATAGATGATGAAGGTGTATGCTAATGGTGCCTCACTCAGGCACACTGTGTGGGTTTGTCCAGCGAGATTTCCTTTCTGGTCAGAAGTTGTTGCCTATATTAATTTTGCATTGGCAAAATCCTTGATATTTGCAGATGTTCATGTACTTCCCGTTGTATGGGGATTATCTACAGACAACAAAAAATGAACTTTATGAGCCCTTATGGTTGCTAAAACTTTGAGTCTGGAAGCATGAATATTCGCCAACTTTTATACAATGGACTAAAGACCTTAACAAACTTGTTACATTTAAAAGTACCTTTTTTATATATAAACATCCATTTTGATTGGATACCTGTTCAGATATTTGGATGGCGTATATTGTTTGGTTTGTGTAAATTGAGATGGTGAAGTGGGATGGCCATATATTACTTATTTTGTGTATCATATATGCTCGATTGTGCTTCTAGCACCTATGATACATACAGCTAACATTAGTTATGGGGTGGCCACTTAAACATCACCCAAAAAATCACAAAAAATGAAAAAAGAGGACACCGATTTGTATACAATCGGCATATGCAATTTTTTTATAGAAAGGGATATATTTTTTAAAAAACTGAGCAAGCCTACTCAGATATATAATCTACTGATATATGCATGTTTTTAATTACTTATGGTTTTATCTTTGTTTTATTGATTATTGTTTTATGTATACTGCTGGTGGAAGTTTTCTAAATAAGCAGTGTATATATTTTTTCTAAGTGAATGAATAGAACACCACCTTCCCCCCTTTCTTTTTAAACTTTGCTTTGCTATTGTCTGAAGAGCAGCTCCTACGACTGCAAGCATTGGCATTGTTACTCCTAGTAGTAGCCTTGGTGGGAATGTCTGCCTTTTCTTCCTGGAGTTAAATAATGGGCTGAAATCATAATGCTTTCATTGGTACACAACAGATCAGAATTGTGGCAGAGTTTCTTCCCCCCACCCCCCCATAGATGCTATATACACAAGCAGGGAATGGTACTTTCAGAAGAATAATGGAATACCATATTATCTTCAGAATGGCAGTGATTGACTGGAAGGAGGACAGGAGATTTGGCAGTCCCAGTTTATTGGCTTAGTTAAAGGAAACTGCAGCCCACGAAGACATTTGTCATTTAGTAACGGCTTGTATGGTAAAGACAGCATATGGTCAGGTGAGTTGAAATCCCTCAACACCCTCTACCCTTGGAGCTTTACAACAAGTATTGATGTCACGCCACCCAATATGCTTTTATTATGAGTCTGCAGTGGCAATTTGAATGCGGCAATCTTAGGTCGGTTGGCAGAGATGGAGAAACATCCTAAACTCGCCGCCCCCGTAAAAGTTGTTTGACAGGGATTTTAAGATGCAGAAATAAACGCACTGGAGGCGACCTTTGGGCTGTCATTTGGCACCCAATAAACCCGCTGTAAATAATTTATGTTTCGGATGTTTATGTCGCGGGAAAGGGGAGTTCAATTTGCAACGTGCATACATCTTTATTACAGAGTGATTCATTGGAAACCGGGGTTTGCGATTACCTGGCTCGTGGAAGGGTCAGTGGCTGTAAAGCCGTCACAGAAGAAAATCCAGCAAAGGGAATTATTTATGCGGCAAAAGTGCATCACTTGTGGCTATATAAGCAGACCAAAGTGTGGAAATAATGACTGCACTGACAATGCAAACAGGTCCCGGCAAAAGGCAAACATCAGCATCTTTGATGTGATGGAGCCTGCATGAAATCATCCCGGTCTGTTGCTGTTGTTTTCATATCTACCAGAGTTGCTCATTATCCCCGTGGGTTTGAATTGTTTTTTTCCCCTTCTCATTCAGCCAGGACTTCTGGATCTTGTAACTTATTGATAGCAGAGGAATTAGGAAGGCACAGCAAGGAGCAGCAGGAGGAAAATGTTTGTTTGTTACCTGAACAAGACTCGGTGCAGCAAAATGATGCTGTTGGCCTTTAATGCCAAGTTAAAACAAACAAGCACACCTCTCTTGTGTTTGTGCCGCATATAAGGCATGCATGTGTTTGTGCTGGGCCAGCCCAATACATGCTGTTGCCTGAAGCAGAGCAGAAAACAGTGATTTCCACCCCCTGCAAAGTAAATAAATAAATTTTCATTTAATATTGAATTCCATGTATGCATCACCTCCCATAAAATACCTCAGAGTGATACCACAATTAAAACACACACCTGCAATAAAAGCATTTGCACAATTTCATTGATAAAACAGCTACAGTGATTGAATTTTTTGGGGGGAAATCATACAGAATTTTTTTTTCATATTCAAGACAGATACAAATTGGGATAAAGATCTCCACTGCAAAAGGTTTGTTGAAAAAGGAACCTCTTCAATAGGTCCCCCAAAAACAATAGAGATGGCACATGTCTGATCTGTACCAGCCCAGAGTTCCCAAGGTGCATAGTGCCCAAGGTGTGGTAATTTGACATCTGGGGCAAAAAAGAGAGTGTCCCACCAGCACCGCTCTCCCTGTGGCTGATGCAAACAGCCTTGTATGTTTGATTGATCCTTGCAAGTGGAACTTGTTGATTGGTACAGACAGCAAGCACAAGGCAGAAACTAGGGGAGGAATTCAAGGTCACACGAAGGTGATCATTCTATCAGGGTAAGCATTTTGGCTTGCTGGATGGAATGGTCTATCCAGCTCCCTCCATGCTGTTCTGGGGATTCTCCTGACCTCTCAAAGCCAATTTTGGGAGGTGCAGTGGGTTTATGGAGGGGGAGGGGGAGCTAGGGTACAGATCCATTGGAGAAATGTAAGACCTTGTTCAGGGCTTCATCTGATGGAACTCATCAGTTGAATCCTGCCTATTGAAATCAATGGTCCCCAAATGATAGAATCTGCAGTTGGCTATGATGACAGGGAAAGTCAGAGGATATCTAAAACAGAAAGTACAGAAAGAATGGGAAATCTTTAAAGAATACTTGGGAAACTATTGTAATAATAAACATCTCCTGGCAGAACTAGAATGATTCTTGTAAAATAAGAAACACAATGTTTTCATTATCTGATAAAAACAAAGAAAACAATACAGTAATTTGGAACTGTGAATCTAATCGGAAGTTAAATGTATTTATTTTCTTTTTTAAATTCTTTTCTTTACTAATTTCTTTCTTCTTCTTTTTTCTCCCTTTCTTAGTTTTCTTCTCTTCTCACTTTCTCCTTTCAGTCTCTTTTTTTCCTGATCTGCTAAGAAAGAGATAAAGTTAAATATGAAATGTTGACTAACTCGAAGCGATGTTTTGCAGTTTGTTAACTATTGTTAAAGATAGTCAACTGTAGCAAATAGTGAATTGATGCATTAGTTATTGTTGATTTATTGTTATTGTCAAATCTTAAATAAAAAACTTACTTAAAAAAAGAAAAAGAAATCAATGGTCCCCACAAAGGTCCGCTGATTTCAGTGGGTCTGAGTAGAATTCAGTTGGACAAGTCTTTTTTGTGGGAAAGTGGGTCAAGGTACACCAAGATCACTAACTATTGCTCCTACTGTGATGCCCCTCGGCTTGTGTGGCAGCCATTTACCTATCTGAATAGCTGTTTTTTTTGTGGTTGTGGGATTTCCAAGCCAGTTTCCCCATACTCCTTGATGAACATATGAAGGTTTAGAAGATCTCTCATGACTGGTCTTTGCTCACTTTGCCTTTTGGTCTCTCCTGGGGTATTTTAATACTGGATGTTTGTAGGACCATTTTATGAGACTGGCAAGCTGTCATGTTTGGTGCGCTTTACAAACAGAAGAAAGTTTATTATTTGCTGTTGAAGACTACCCAAGTTCTCATAGGCAATGTTTGGACTTGCACAAACGTTTATGTGAACTAGGCAACCGCATCATTTTGTGCCAGGAACTCTGGAATTATTTCATGGGGGAAATTATGTCGCCCACTTTTCTGAAAGCAGCAAAACTGCAATTTAATCATTTTGAACCACATTATAATCAGCCACTCAGTTTCTTGCACTGAGTAGCCAATAAAGTGTTTTGCATTAGTGAGATCCACTTGCTTGAATAAAAATGAGAAAATTCCAGGCTATTGATCTGGCTGCCTTCAAATTAGGTTGTCAACCACTGTATATATGAGGACCACACTGGCTTCAGCTAACTCTTGTTACAATTAATTGGCAACAGCACAGAGATCACTAATAATACCCCTGCTATCACATGCAATTTGTTTTATAATAACTCTGTGATCCAAGTCAGTTAGTTCTTTGTACAGCTGACCAAATTGCTTTGCAGAGTTCATGTTTTCATTTCAATAGTTAATACCCTTAAGCTCCCAGCAATTACTCCATAGGATGATACATTTGTCATGCTGCATTAAAACTACACATCTGCGACTTCTCAGGAGCTCTCAAGCATGCACCCTTAAAAACAGGTCTCAATGAGCTGGCTGCCTTCCAAAGAGCTGCTACTTATCCCCAAAGATCCCCAAAGATTTATGTTAATATGTTTTGTCAGTGGTCAATATTGCAGTTGGAAAAAGAAAGGGAGGAGGAAGATAGAAAAATCAAAATGTGTGGACACTTTTAAACTACTACCGAGAAGAAGTGGTTTGCAAAAGCTTTCTGGCAGCAGTGGCAGACCTGGGATCTCAAGTTTCAGTGGCACCCTTGTGATACCAGAATTCAGTGTTCTCCATCTCTTGCTTCCCATTCTGCATCATAGTTGTGGTACCTCCTGGGGCAACCCCGAGGCTCCATGTCCAGTACAACCAAACCAATCGTGCTCCCTTAAATCCACCTCTGCTGGCAGCAACAGCACTGCTGCTTACTGGGAGCCAGATGGGTGAAGTGACAGTGAGGTTGGGGCCATGTAGGCACACCAGAGAGAAGACCAGATTAGCTCTCCCAGTATTCCTGCACAGCCCTGGCCTCACTGCCTGGCCCCTCCAGGTAAGTGGCAGTGATGCCTTTGGCGGGAAGCTATTACTGCAGCTCTGCCACCCTGGGTGAGCCACTTTTGCTATGGAGCTGTCGGTTAAACCACTGAGCCTAGGGCTTGCCGATCAGAAGGTTGGCGGTTCGAATCCCTGAGACGGGGTGAGCTCCCGTTGCTCAGTCCCTGCTCCTGCCAACCTAGCAGTTCGAAAGCATGAAGTGCAAGTAGATAAATCGGTACCGCTCCGGTGGGAAGGTAAACGGCGTTTCTGTGCACTGCTGTGGTTCTCCAGAAGTGGCTTAGTCATGCTGGCCACATGACCTGGAAGCTGTACTCCAGCTCCCTTGGCCATTAAAGCAAGATGAGCGCCGCAACCCCAGAGTTGTCCGCTACTGGACCTAATGGTCAGGGGTCCCTTTACCTTTAATCCTATTAGCATCAATTGAAAATGGTGCTGACTATAGAGCTTTCTAGCAAATACAATCCTCCATCTATTGTTGCTGCTTTGCTAATTAGTAGGAACATATGCAAGATTTGTGATAAGTATTGAGCCAGGCATTGAACTCAACTAATATGATGTGATTTTAGCCCTAAGACGTAAGAAGAAGCTTGACTATGATAAATATTTATATGTGGAAAGGACCAGAGTTCAGGGATAGAGCTTTGGCTGTAGATGGGCCCAAGTTCACCCCCCAGCACATCTCAGTAGTCCTGGAAGCAGTGGCGTAGCGTGGGGGGCCACAGGGGTGGTTGCCCCAGACACAAAATTGTTAGGGGCACAAAATTTCAACACCCGGTGCTGCCTCAGTACAGCCGTGTGCTTCCTTTGCTGGGCTCTGTTGAAAACAGCTTCTCCATGTGATCCAGGAAGTGACGCAATAACTCTTCTTTTCTTATCTCTGCAGCTGCAATTTCCCTCCCTCCCTCCTTCCCCCTGCACAGCCCCAGGCACTGGCAACCCACGCTACACCACAACCCACGCTACACCACTGCCTGGAAGAGAAACCTGCCTGAAATCATGGAGAGTAACTGTCAGACAGTGTAAAAAATTGACCAATGGTCTGGCTTTCTGTGGCAGCGTTCTGTGTTCTTATATGAATATGCATATCCTGTAAGTCCAGTCACCAGGACCAGCTGCACTTCTTTCCTGAGTGTAGTCTCAGAGGCAGACCTAGGATTGGTGATGCAAAACATGTGAGATGGCCCTTGTCTGACCAATCCTGGGTGATGTAGTTCATATGTAAGTATTTTAAAAACAAATGCTCGGATGAATCAGAATAACTGATGTGTGCAAAGGGATCACTGTGGCCCTATTGGTATTCAGAGAGCTGAGACATAGGTTGAACTCATCTGATAAATTATGTATCGTGAGCAATTTTCTTGGGTCTATGGCTGGAATATTGAAATAATAACAAAAACGTCTACATCTGTATCTGGACTAGGATAAGTCACATGTAAGGGGATATTCAGAGAATAAAACAACAAAGCACCTTATGCAAGAGAAAATGCTGAAGTTACCTGCATCACCAATATATTACCAACATTTTGGCCTATCAAAATGTCATATTGTCTTTTGGATGCAACGAATACATAGAATGCTGCATTTATTTATCTTTATCTACCAGTAGAGATTCCTCACGTTAATTGAGAATTCTGTGCAAATGCATACAAGTGCTATAAATTTACACTTATTATCTACATTTAATTATCTACATTAAAATGGTTGTTTGTTATTTAAAGAAATATAGTAGGCCAACTAAGTATATGCCATTATGCAAAACGGACAACTCTGTATTGTTTAAAGGCTCAGGGATCTGAACTTTATTATCAGTCAGTAAGCTCTCTAATTCTGGTCTGTGTCATTTTTGCATGTTTTTGCCCCCCAAAATCCACTTTATTTATTTATTTATTTATTTATTTATTTAAAAAACCAATTTCAGTGCATATTTGGAAACATTTCTACTTCTGAGAACTGCGTCAGAACATTTGGAAAAGTGTAAAATCGAGTGGAGAGCTGAGTTGTGATCCAAACATTAGATAGAGAGGTGGAGATCAGGTTGTTCTGTATATTAATTTGCAATGGTTCAAATCCTCACACATTCCTGTTCCTCAGCAGGTCCTTCAGACTAAGTAGTTTTGAGAGCTGTTGAACAGCTGACAGTCTACATGATTTGTCCCCATCCTGGTGTTGTAATGCAACACTCAGCCAGACATATCCAAGGATAGATACTTCATGAGCTATGTGTCATTTGCCCTGAAAGCTCTGCACTGTTTGCCAGTGAATTACTAGACCTAGCTCATGGTGTCAGTTCTAGAGTACAAAATCCTAAGTGGACTGTCACATGGGTGATGAAGGAAGCTTTTTTCCTGCTGCTATAGAGATGTCAGGGGCCATGCTGTGGAGCACTGCACTAAGGAGGAATGGTGGGAGCCACACCCTCCCTCTGATCCTGATCCTGAATTTTCCCAGCAGCAGGAGGACAGTATAGATTTGGAACAGTGGTTTGCAGAGGGGCATAGTTCAGAAGGCAGAAGCTGGGAAACACTGGATGGGAACAGCTAGGTCAGGCATAGGCAAACTCGGCTCTCCAGATGTTTTGGGACTACAACTCCCATCATCCCTAGCTAACAGGACCAGTGGTCAGGGATGATGGGAGATGTAGTCCCAAAACATCTGGAGGGCCGAGTTTGCCTATGCCTGAGCTAGGTGAAGAAACACTGGAAGATAGAGGGTTAACAGATTCACAGTCATTGGACAGCATTCCTCCGATCTCCCCAAGGTCGAGAAGAGCTCAGAAAGTCTCAGAACAGAAAGCACAGAGGTTACAAGCTTAGATTACAAGGCGTAGGAGTGATGTAGATTAATAGGGATGGAAGGGAGTGTGATCCTTAATTGGGAGCGCCACCATTTCTAGGAGATGTGTTCTTTGTTCTTGCACTGTGATTATTAAAGTTTCTAACTGGTAAGACATTCCTTTTTTTATTTCTATTTCAAAAACAATAAAAATTTACAAACATCAAATTCAAAATCCATATTCATTTTCTAACATAAGCTTATTACATAGATTACCTAAATTAAAATATATCTAATTGCTCTAGGCTTCCCTTTGCAAATACAACACAATTAACCAATTATATTATAAATGATATTATAGGTTCCCATATACCCCCCCACTCCCCTTCACCCATGTGTGATCTTAATCTTTTACTTCTTCCATCTTGTTGTGTTGTTATAATTTAATAATTATTCAATTGATTCTATTATTATTTTCTTGCTTACCCCTGCACGTTTTACACATTCTCTATTAATACTTCAATTCCAGAACCATATTTTCCATGTATTCCTTCACTCCATCCCGCTTTCTAATTATTCTCTGATTTGAGTGGCCTCTAATAATTGCTGTCAATTTTGCCATTTCTACAAATTCCATCACTATTAGAATGGCAAAACAAACTCTGTGAGTTTGTAGAAATGAGTAATAGAAAAGAAGTGTGAAGACGTTCCTTTCTTTGATCCTTTTATCTACTGCTGGGGGTGGGTGGGTGGGGAGGAAGCCGATTCTCCAAAGCCTGACAAGAGAGTAGGACCCCAACCAATGGATTCAAATTAAAAGAAAGGAGATTCTGACTAGATATTAGGAAGAATTTTCTGTCAGTAAGAGCTGTTCGACAGTGGACTGGTCTACCTTGGAAGGTGATGGATTCTCCATCATTGGAGATCTTTGAGGAGATGTTGGATGGCCATCTGTCAGAGATTCTTTAGCTGTGACTCCTGCATTGTAGGCATTGGAGTGGATGGCCCTTGGGGTCCTTTCCAACTCCACAAGTGTATGATTGTGAAAGATCGCCTGCACCAATATCAACCATCAACCAATATCAATGTTAATATGATGTCTATTCCACAAAAAGCACCTGCCAAGCTTCTCATTGTATTGCTGGCCCTGTGCATTCCCATGCTGGCATTCTATCGTAGGAACCATTGATTTCACGGATCACTGGCACACTAAGATAGTACATTCAAGAACAGCACCTCAATTACATTGAAAGCCAGCCACATGGAACGCAATATGGATGGGTGCTTTCTTGTTCGTGGCCAGCTTTGTGTTTGAGCTGCTCCTCATACAAATGCCAGGGTCTTCCCCACGATTTGCTCCTTATGAATCAGGGTCTCCGCAGCAGATGCTTGTGCAAATAGACTCTCACTTGTGGTATTTGTCATGCAATCCATGAATTTAGAAGATGGGGTTGGGGAGAGATATGAGGAAATTTGTACCAACTGATGCTGGTTTCACATTAAGTTTCAACTGGCATAAAAAATATGTCCTTAACTTATGCCTCTTGATGGTACCTTGTATGACAGACCATGGTTATATGGATTGGGAAATTAGGCTAAGGACTAGTTACTTGCCCAGTGCTATCTATTAAGTCCATGGCTAGCTCAGAGTCCAGAACCACATAGACCCCAGTCATGCATGTAGCAATGAGCTGTTGCTGCAATGTAGCATTTTAATATCCCACAACCCAAATCTGCTATCAGCTTTCACAAAGCCAGTCGCCCTTTGGATAAACTATGGGCCTCAAATGTCCTTCCTCACTCCACAAATAAATCAGCACCAACTGATACACAGCCTCAACTGCTATATACAGGGACATCCCCTTCTTCCTATTTTGACACTTTGCACAGAAGGGTGATCTGTAGATCACTCAGTTCACTTTGTTTACAATATTCTGACAGTGATTAGCAAATCCATACTCAGATAGGATTATTATAGTAAAACTTACATATCTCTTCCTAAAGTCTTCAGAATTACTGGCTTATCCTATGGTTTCTTCTCCAGATTCTCCCTTGCACATTATAATCTCCCACGGGAAGAATCTGACAAAGATGTTTTGTTTACATTATTTCATTTTCTCATTTTGACTCTACCTGTCTTCCCACAATGTGAGTGTTTATCCCTCAAATTCAAACCACTGGCTTTAAAAAAAAATAATTCTAGGCCTTCTGTATACTTATTTGCATGTTTGTTCTGTGAACATTTAAATATCTGATTGCTTGAAAAGCAAATCCTGTCTTTTTTCTGTTTAAAGGGGTGCTTTTATGTTTTCTTGCTCACCAGTGCTAATCAGATAAAAAGATTAAAAACAATGCCTAGATTACAGATGTCAATTTAGGATTTCTGCCGGATGAATTTTAATTCCTCTCTTGGAATTCCTGTTTGCTCAGAATGCAAATGTGGAAACCAAATTCTTACATTCCCCTTGCTTAGTTGCTTCAACTCAGCAAGTTGCTAAGAATACATAAATTTAAAAGTATGAAACAAAAAGTTCAGTGATTTGTAGGAGGAGTTGGATCACACAAACCTTTTGCACCCATAAGCACAAAGATGATTTGTGACACTCGATATTGGAACTGAGATTATATTTATTAACTATGGGATCTCCTCAGCTTGCTTCGCTCATGAACTCTGCCTATCTCTTTGGCAACTGTTCTTCCTCCACATCTAACCAACCCCACTTCCTTTATAACTCATCTACATCTTTCCTGATCCCCTCACAGTTCACCCCAAGCTGCCCCCTCTCTCAAGTAGCTCAAACCTCCATCCCCTTTTACAGAAGAGAGGAGGAATTTCACAGAGCACTTTGCCAAACTGCTCTGAAAATTGCCTCCCCTTCCTCCTTGCCTCCGCACCCAATTGATGGCATTAGTACTCATCATTTCCCCATTCTCTATGGTGGAGCAGAGTGGGAAACACTAACCATTTTGTAAAAATTGTTGCTATTGCTGTTAAATGAAAACAATCAATACCATTAAAATCAGGACCAGATTTAGCGTATTTTTTGCCCTATAGAACGCACTTTTCCCCCTCCAAAAATGAAGGGGAAATGTGTGTGCGTCCTATGGGGCGAATGCAGGCTTTCGCTGAAGCCTGGAGAGCGAGAGGGGTCGGTGCGCACCAACCCCTCTCGCTCTCCAGGCTTCAGGAAGCTATCCGCAAGCCTTGCAAGCCCGGTGGGAGTTCCCGCGGGCTCGCAAGGCTTGCGGGCAGCAGCCTGCAGCCTGAAGCACGGGGCGCCCTCCGGAGGGAGCCCCGTGCTTCGCGCAGGTGTCCGCAAGCCTTGCAAGCCCGGCAGGAGTTGCCGCCGGGCTCGCAAGGCTTGCGGATAGCAGCCTGTTCTGGGGGCTGGGGTCAGGGGAAGCTCGGGCTTCCCCCGCCCCAGCCCCGTGGCTGGGGGAGGGGAAATAATTTTTTTTAATTCATCCCCCCCCCCCAAAATAACAAGGTGCGTCCTATGGGCCCGTGCGCCATATAGGGCGAAAAATACGGTAGGTTTGATGAGGCCCTAAGTTACTGAAGGTAATGGGGCTCTTTATATATCCAGCTGTCCTTTGTCAACAACAAATTGTTGCTGTTTTTTGTGTTGAATATATGCTATATGGTAATTTATAGACCTAATAGGTATCTAGAGCCATTTGCACATAACAAGTAGGAACCTACACAACACAAAACACTGTTGCTGTGTGTAGGTTTTATTTTATTTGTTTTTTATCTTATATTTTGGAAATGCACATCCAGTTTTCTTTCCCCTTTAATTTTTTCAGGGGCCCCACAAGAAAGTGGGGACCTAAGCTATAACTTGCTTAGCTTATATGTAAATCCGGCACTGCATTAAATAACACTTAACATATAACACAATGCCAGCCATGATCATAAAATTGTAGAGTTGGAAGGGACCCTAAGGGTAATCTAAGCCAACCCCCTGCAATGCAGGAATCACAGATAAAGAATCTTTGACAGATGGCTATTCAACCTCTGTTTATTTTTTATTTTTTAATGATATTTATTGAAAATTTTTTGAATTACAGAGAAAAAACAAAGCAGAAAAAGAAAAAAGAAAAAACAAAGAAAAAACAAACCACATCCAACAATACAAATTCAAAAAACAAAAATACACCGCAAACAGACAAAAATAAATCCATCATTCTCAAATCCTCAACTCTCATTACCTTCTTTCTTTGACCTCCTCCTCCTCCCTTTTTTTTGTATCCTAGTTAATAATTATCGCAGCAAATCCTTTCCATATTTCATAATATTCTGTCTTTACATTACCTTAATCTATTTTCATCTTATCTTATAAAAAACCTTAAAACTTAAACTTAAATCTTATTTTTACCGACTTCTCACAACCATAATATTCTTACCTAATTCTTTAAACATTTTTACTAGAGCCAAGTAATTTCGTTCCAACATTTTTCTAACATTCATCCATTTTATAAAACAATCCTGGTAATAAGAAAAAAAGAAATAAAAACAATCCAATCTTCATCCAGCGTCCCTTCCTCCTGGTCCCGGGTTTTGTCAGTCCTTTTTTTCCATCGATCTAGCGCATTAACCTGGTAACCTTATATCCGAGGCCCTTAAGTCACTTCCATGTCCCTTCCGCAGCTCTTCTTCATATTCTCCTTTCACTCGTGGGAACTCCAGCTTGGTGATGTTTTTGACCCTTTTCAGCAAATCAGCCCCTTTTCCATAGTCCAGACTCAATTCCATGTGGTATTTAAAAACATGTTTCAGAATCCCTCCAAAATTGAGAGCCCCCACAGCTCCAAACATCTCACGGCCCATTGCCAGACTCGGAAAGTCCAAACATCCCTGCATAGGGGGGTCTATCCAACCCCCCATTTCCAAACCAATCCGAACTTTATCTTTCCAAATCTGGCTTTTTCCAAGTTCATTTGTCAAATCCAAAAGCTCATGTTCCTGCAAGGCCGCAGCTCCCTCCATCTCTGGTGCCCAAGATTCAGCAACATCCTCTTCTCTCATTTGCTCTGTCAGGACACACTCCTGATCTGATTCCTGGGTGGGCTCCACATAGTTTCCCACTGCCTGTTCAAAAATTCTGACCGCATTAGTCATCAAATCCGTCTTCTCACTTAACTGTTCCAGTAGGGCACTTATTTTACAGAGAGCACACAACAGAGCCTCTGAATACATTGTCTTACAAGGTCACAAGTCCATTCCCACGATTGTAATCTGTGACAGCTGCAAGCTCCCTAGAATTAGTTACAATTTCACAGTCTCCCTCTAGGGAGAGAACTTCTATTTGTTCTTGCAACAAAGTATCCTTTTTGAGATATTTGGTCAATATTTGTTCCTTTAAAGTGCGAAAGGAAACAGTGGAATCACTATGTTTCTCTTCTTTTAACTATCTGTCAAAAACGTTTGTCTCTGGTCAATGAGCTTCAAACGTCAGTCCTGACATCCCGCTCCAGGATCAGGACGGTGGAAAGTTACTTTACTTTAAACTCACTTCTGCAGGTTTAAACAGTCCAAAAATAAAAATAAAAAATCCCCCTTCTTCTCCTGCTGCCGAAGGAGGGTTCGACAATTTTAAATGATGAAAGCCAATCCTTTAAAAGCGATTTTCTAAGCTCTAGTTTACGTTGTCTTTGCTTTATTCTGTCTACAAAGAAACGGAAGGCTGACTTCCTGTTTAGACCTTCCCGTTTCAGTACCAAATTGAAGTAAATCTTTAAGTCCAATTCCTTTCTGCTCGCAAGTCCTTATTTAAAGTCCAATTGTTCAAAGTTTAAGTACTCACGGGTGCTTATTTTAGAAGCCAAATTGTCCCATGAAAAAGGCAGCGCTCTCCGGCAACGGCTATGTGGCTTCGCTCCACGGAAATAGCAGTTGACTCACAGCACCGCGCCACTTCCCCCTCTTCACTTCGGAGCCCATTAGTGGGTTCCTTTGCGGGTTGGGGGGGTGCTAAGGGTGCCTGCCGAGTCCCACGGTCACAGGCTTCATCCGCCTGTGATTTTTAACAGGGTCCCCGCTTCGCTGTAGCGGAAAGGACCCGTTTCACGCAGAGCTAGTCCCTCCAGTTCAGAGGGAGTCCGCCATTGACGATGGCGCCACCCCGGAAGTCCTTCAACCTCTGTTTAAAAACCTCCAATGTCACATCATGCATCTTCTTTCACTAGGCATAGCCAGGGTGATTGAGGGAGGAGATGCCCGTAAGATGGAGCCACCCTTACAGAACTAGTTAGGCCAGTGCCGGATTTATGTATAAGCTAAACAAGCTTTAGCTTAGGGCCCCACTCTCTTGGGGGCCCCCAAAAAAATTAATGGAAAAAAATCTGGGTGTACATTTCCAATATATAAGATAAAAAACAAATAAAATAAAACCTACGTACAGCAACAGTGTTTTGTGTTGTGTAGGCTCCTGCAATGTAAGTAATGGGCCCCGCCTGCTAGCCTGCTCCCTAAAATATCACTAGTTTGCTCATTTCTATATCAATTACTTTGAAAAAAATACATGTTTTGTTATGTGCAAATGGTTTTAGATACCTATTAGGTCCATAAATTACCATATAGCATATATTCAACACAAAAGCAGTGACAATTTGTTGTTGATAGCTGGACATAGAAAGGGCCCCATTACCTTCAGTAGCTTAGAGCCTCATCAAACCTAAATCCGGCCCCGAGTCAGTCCTTGGTAGCATTAACAGGTGTTTTTTAAAATTCATAACCATGAGCAACATGGATAATAGACCACTGTCGTGCTTTCCCCGAAGTACAGTGCAATATCTATTTGTTTACTTTGAACTGATGGAAGTTGAGGATATGCCAATAAAACGTCGGGAGAAGAAAACAAAAGAACTTGAGACCCGAGGCTGTGAATAATTCAAAACCCACACAGCTGTCCACCCACAAGTCATCTTCTTTTCTTCAATCAACTTCCACCCCACAAAAGACCGTTACTTGTAAAAGGTCTAGCTTGACTAGCTGAAGAATGTCCTGTTCACAATGCCAGGCCGGGGGCTACAGAAGTGTTGTGAGTTAACTACGAGAGAGTTCCCTTGCCCAAGCATTTAATATTTCTGAGCTTCTGAGGCCTTAAGACCCAAAGTGAGGCAGAGGGCCAAGTTCTTTTCTCAGCATGCAACTCGGAAATAATATTGCACAAAAAATGTAGATTCAACCTCAATTTGATGAACATCAGTTCCTCAGATGTTTCCTGAACACTACCATTTTTGAATTAATTTTATAATGAATGATTTTAGAGTGTTGTGTTGTGTTGTACTGTTGTACTGTTTTATTGTTGTTGGCTGCCCTGAGCCCGGCTTCGGCTGGGGAGGGCGGGATATAAATAAAAATTATTATTATTATTATTATTATTATTATTATTATTATTATTACCAAGTATTGGAGTCTCAGGCAAAGAAGTACTGCAAGTGCAAGGGAAAAGGAAGGCTTTGAGATAGAATCCACAACCACAGCTAGTCTTTGCCTGCTCAAGTTGACCTTGAGTGTTAGGAATATAGGAAGCTGCTTTATAATGAGCCGGGCCATTGGTCAATCTAACTCAGTATTCTCTATACTGATTGGAAGCAGCTGTCCAAGGTTTCAGAAAGGAATCATAAAGTTGAAAGGTCATTTAGTCCAACCCCCTGCAATGCAGGAATCTCAGCTAAAGCATCCATGTCAGATAACCATTCAACCTCTGTTTAAAAACCTCCATGGAAGGAGAGTTCACCACCTTTCATGGGAGTCTGTTCCACTGCTGAACAGCTCTTACTGTCAGAAAGTTTTTCTGAATATTTAGTCGGAATCTCCTTTCTTGTAACTTGAAGCCATTGGTTCAAGTCCTACCCTCCAGAGCAGGAGAAAGCAAGCATGTTTTCCATCTTTTCCGTCCGTACCAGGGATCAAACATGGAACGTCCTGTATGCAAGGCATGGTCTCTACAGATGAATGATGGTCCTTGCCTGTGGAGAGAAGCTGGGACCATTTCATCAAAGGTCTTATTTGTGAGGAAATGGAATAGCCTGGCAGTTGTACCTTCTTGACTCTGAAAATGAATGAACCGTGTGGGCTTTGGTACAGATATTGTGAGACACATTGGGGACCCCCTGTCCTGATAGTCCTATCGCTTGCCAACAAATTAGAAGCATGTGAAATAAAACAGTCTGTTTCTGGGTAATTAGAAGTGCAGCTTTATAGATTTTGTTGTTTGTTTGCTTGTTGCTATATTCTAAAAGTCTACATGAATATTTACACCACTTTGACAAAACAGAAAGCCCCAGATAGATAGGGAAGGGGGGGGATACATTTGCAACATGTGTTCTTTTAAAGTTCAGCTCTCAGATTGCGAACAGCCAAAGAAATTAGGTGTGTGTGTCTATGTTTGTGTAGACATTGAATGCTGAACACAGGGGAAAGGAGAAGGTCCCTATTTATCATGCACCTTGCAATCACGGCTGAATGATGTATAATGATTACATTTTTTTTTAATTGGCAGGTTTCGGAAACTGCTATGGGAATTGGTGACAAGATGATGGATCAGTTTCACTGTATTGGCTTGTTGATCCAACAACCCTTAAAGTAGATATTGGCATTTGTCATTCAGCTTTGGAGCCCTCCAGACTCCTGCTGCTGATTAGTCAAATATTTCACCTCTTCGTAATTAATGTCTTAACTGCAGAGCCTCTCGGGGGAGCAAACTTTTACAACACAACCACAAAGAAGTGTTACTTGGTACCAGTTGAGTGAGAAGGAGGAGAGAGCATGCGGGAGAAGGCGGAGGGATCAATGGCAATGTTTGAACAGCTTAACCCCGATGGCCCTTGCATGTTAATAGATTACTGATGCATCCCTTCTCCGGCAGGAGGAAATTAGTATGATTAGCATTTTCTCTTTATTGACCGGCGAATCACAAATTGGAAAAATGTTTACATCCATTTTTGTTTATGCCTTTGAAAAATATTGACAGCAGCGGTGGGAGCAGGATAACCTTTCCTACCCTTTTGTACTTAACTGCCAATGTTTGTTTCCTGGGAGAAGTTTTCATAATAGATTTATACTGCTTAGAGCTTAGCACAACCCCCCCACCCCCATCTCTCGTAAGGTATTAAAGCATACACTTTAAATAAAACCACTGTTCAGAGAGGAAAAAGAGCTAGCAAACTTAAAAGGGGATTAGACACATTTGTGGAAGGTAGGTCGATCGACGGCTATTAGCAATAATAGCTGAATGTTGAGAGGCACTCTCATGTCCCTTTATCAGGGCTGGCCCAAGAAATTTTGCTGCCTGAAGCAAAAGACAAGATGGTGATGCAGCCGCCCACACCATATACTGTATTGTGGGTGAACCGATGAATTGAAGGTGGCAGCCTTCTCGCTGAAGAATGTTTCCAGGCTGACTCCATCCACCCAGGCTGACTATTAGATTTTTCTGAGTAGGAAGAAGTATACAGGGTTTCTTTTTCTAGCTGAGCAACAATCCACAGCCCATTTCAGTTCTGTAATCTGGTTTGCTCTTCAGTCCTGACTCCTGGCTTGCCCTATGGTCTTGACTTGCTCTTTGTTTTTGACTCTTGGCCTGTTTCTTGCTGTGGCCTAGCTACTTGGTTGTGATCATTGACACGTCCCATAGCTTGTACAGTGGAACCTCGGGTTACAGAAACTTCAGGTTACAGATGCTTCAGGTTACAGACTCCACTAACCCAGAAATAGTACCTCAGGTTAAGAACTTTGCTTCAGGATGAGAATAGAAATTGTGCTCCAGCGGCGCGGCAGCAGCAGCAGGAGGCCCCATTAGCTAAAGTGGTACCTCAGGTTAAGAATAGTTTCAGGTTAGGAACAGACCTCCAGAACGAATTAAGTTCTTAACCCGAGGTACCACTGTAGTTCACATCTCCTGCCTAACCTCAGATTGCTGCCCACTGCCCAGCCCTGATACATAAAGAGGATGATTGCCCTGGCCTCTGAATCTTGCTTCAGCACTGGCAATGGGACCCTAGGCTAGCGCAGAAGGTGCAGGACACATGCAGCAGACACAGATTGTCCTCTAACACCATACCACTTTCTCTGTCCCCTAGCACAGAGAAGTTCCCTCCCCTCACTCTGCCAAATGGAGGGCTGGCATTACTGCTTGTGAACTTCCCTGAAGAGCTAGCTGGGAACTTTTTGAATTCAGATACCAGACCAGGTGGATCTTTGGTCTGATTCTACAGGACTCCCCTTTCTTCTGTTCTCGAAAGGCAAGATTTGGCAAAACAGATTTAATAATGGCATTTCTTTATTTTAGAGCTCCGAATCTTGTTCTCTGCTCAAATATCAAATGTTGTTTTGCCAGGATACCAAGACGAATAGATAGACAAAAATCCCCCTTGAAGGCTACCTCAAATATTTGCATCCACATCATCTTCTGCAGTGCTTGGCAGCTATGAAATTAAATGTTAAAATCTGTCAATGTGAAGTCATGTGACCAGCAAACTACGAACAGCAATGCACAATTATCTGGATTCCCCATCCCCCTAAAAATTTTTAACAGCACCTACACAGGCTGAACTGTGACAGGGTTGGTTTTGTTTTTTTGGTAATCTCAGGGAAGTGTAAAAAGCACTTTGCTTAGAAAATCAAATAGTGGAAAAGCACATAGCCACAGGAAACAAGGTGTACTTGTGAATCACATGTTTATGGACCTGTGAATCACAGCCTGAGAATGTATCATTGCTCTGACATCAGGGCCTACATGCTACCTTCTTCAGCATTGTTGTTGTTGTTGTTTAGTCGTTTAGTCATGTCCGACTCTTCGTGACCCCATGGACCAGAGCATGCCAGGCACGCCTATCTTCCACTGTCTCCCGCAGTTTGGTCAAATCTCCTGGTTTAGTTTCAGTGAATTGAGAAGTTTGGGAACAACCAGAATCTCATCAGGTGAAAGTCATGTGAACTAAGGAAGGATCCTTCACAAATCCCTCCACATATCTCACCCTTGCATAACACCCACATAATTCAGAGCACCATGTGCTTCAAGGAAAGAGCAGATGCAAATAAGGCCCATTGCACTAAGCTGCATTCTTTCATCCTAGCTGACTCAAAGAAATGGTCTCTTCCCAAAGGGGTGACTACATGAAATCAGTGCAGAGCCATATCTTCAGAAATGTTGGTGGGCCCACTGAATAGCCATAAAGCAGGGTGGACACAGGGACAATTTCATGGGCAATACAGTTGTGTATAAAAGAGGGATTTTTGGCAGCTGTTGTTTGGAAGCTATGACTGCTGAAATCCCTTCTTCTGCACAACTATTCAAGGTGATCACGCTCCTCTTTTTCGTTTGGTTACCCTATAACGCATCCATTGCTTCCCCTAGAAAACATTTCCCGGTCACTTTTTCCCATGAGTGTTTTACGGTAATAAGAAAACACAGGAGAAAATCAGCTGAAAGGAGGAAGGAGAGGGAGAGCTAGTGGGGAGAGAACTCAGGAATCCCCTCTGTTTGATGTTGCATGACACACAAAACATTATAAATGTTTAGTAGAGACCCATGATTGAAGACATGGATCTACCGCAGGTGTGGGGAATATGGGATGGCGCTGTGGGTTAAACCACAGAGCCTAGGGCTTGCCGATCAGAAGGTCGGCGGTTCGAATCCCCGAAATGGGGTGAGCTCCCGTTGCTCGGTCCCAGCTCCTGCCAACCTAGCAGTTTGAAAGCACGAAGTGCAAGTAGATAAATAGATACCACTCCAGCGGGAAGGTAAACGGCATTTCCGTGCACTGCTCTGGTTCCCCAGAAGCGGCTTAGTCATGCTGGCCACATGACCTGGAAGCTGTATGCCGGCTCCCTTGGTCAATAAAGTGAGATGAGCACTGCAACCCTAGAGACGTCTGCAACTGCACCTAATGGTCAGGGGTCCCTTTACCTTTTTATCACCATTTGCTCTGACAGATCAGGGTATTATTGAGCTTCTTTGTTCAGTCCTGCTCCCAGAAAAGTTTAGAAAAAATTTGGAGTGCTTCTGCAGACCCTCCAAATGTCCCAATTTTCCAGGCATAGTCCTGGATTTACAGAAGCCATCCCAGTTTCCGATTTGAACCTGGAATGTCCTGCTTTTTCTTAGGATGCCCCTTTTTTAATCAGAGAAATGTTGGAGGCTATGGAGTTGAGCGACTCCTGAGCCAAGGCGACAAGTAACTATACAATCTAGAAGAAATCTGAATGCAGCCTTGTAGAGGGAAGTTTTTTAATGTTTAATGTTTTGCTATGTTTTTATATATGTTTGAAGCTGCCAAGAGTGGCTGGGGCAACCCGGTCAGATGGGTGGGTTAATAGTCGTTGTTGTCTTCTTCTTCTTCTTCTTCTTCTTCTTCTTCTTCTTCTTCTTCTTCTTCTTCTTTGTAGTATTGAATAGGACGCCCCTCTTTTCATTGGGGGAATATTGGTGGGTATGCTGCTGCCATCTAGAATTTAAATTGGCAGTTGGAGTACCTTTGCACCTTGCTAGAAATGCCAACACTCAAATATCATTTGGGGGAACAAACCAAATATTTGTGTTACCCAGAGCAGCCATAGGTGTGCAGAATGGGACTCAGTGATCAGGATGATAAAATAAATTAAAGTAAAATAAATTTAAATTGAATAAAAATCAGAATATACACATACAATGTTAATATTTTATATATATATATATATATATATATATATATATATATATATATATTAAATTGGCAAAAAACATAAATAGTGAAGCAGCAAATGTTCTTTAAGACACAATGTCCTTCATCACCACCTGACTAATATGCTAGTGCCAGACAGGTTGCTTCCAAATTTATGGGGTCCTTTGATGAAGTCATTTAAAAACAGATACTTCTACATCATATTACCCAAGTTCAGAGTAGACTTAAACAGCAATGGGTTTCCTGTCTGCATTACAAAGAGAAATGACTGTCAACCTACAATAACTGGATTGAGAATGTATATGTGATTGAATGGTTCGGTGGGAAAAAGGTTCTTTAATCAATGAGACAAAGACCTGACGATCCAGCCAATCACCACTGAAAAGTAGGCATATAAGGTTATTAAATCTCTTGTAAATGTGGGAAGGAGATGACTTTACCCTCACACGACCAAGAAAACTCATCTCTGATACAGGTAGGAGATATTATTCTTACACAGGAAACTTACACAACCCAACCCAACATGAAACTGATATATGGGAGGTGGAGGTTTTGGGTTTTGGGAAAAGATGGACCAGGAGAGGTTAAGCTGACCACACTTTAATAAATCCAGCCAATTTCCCTTATGTGAAGGATAAGGCTCTTGATAGCTACAAGGCATGATGGCTTTGCTCTGCCTTCAATGGTTGGAGGCGGCAAGGCTCTAAATACCAGATGTTGGAAACCAGAGTGCTCTTGTAATCTTGCTTCTGGGTTTCCCAACAAGCACCTGGGTGCCCATTGTGAGAATAGGATGGGCCCAGGGGTGCCAACTTGAATAAAATATTGGGGGTGGGGGTGGTGGCTGGTAAGCCCCACTACACAAAATCGATCACATGATGTCAGGAGTCCCGGTTTCCGACTTGATAACACAGCAAACATGAAGAAGTGTGCATGCACACGAAAGCTTATACCAAGAACTAACTTAGTTGGTCTTTAAGGTGCTACAGGAAGGAATTTTTTTATTTCGACTATGGCAGACCAACACGGCTACCCATCTGTAACAGCAAACATAGTTAATTAAAAAGGAAGATTCATTGCAAAAATAGAGTTCTCCAGACGGTTCTAACATGCCGACAGCCTCATCAGTCATGATGACCCTTCTGAACTTTCCTTCCGGTTACAGAAGATATTGAACTTTCTCACTTTGTGCCTTTTTCCAGTCTAGCAGACCTCCCCATAGCCTATTCTTAGGAGGGATTGACTCAGCTCCAATCTCTTCCTGTTCAGACAAACTGCTTCCTTCTCTCTTTGTGCCAGTAGAGTGTTGGCTGGGTTCCGGCTCACTCCCAGCCATTCTTTTATCAACTGGCATCCCAAGGGGCAGGGGAGTTGGCACTCGCTGAGGCTCATCCTGCCTGGCAGTTAACCCTCTCTGTTCCTGGCAGCTTTCCTCAGCTTGTTGCAAACCTTCACTGGGATCTGGTTGCAAACCTTCCCTGGTGGCTGGCTCATTCATGACACATGATGTGGCACACACACCATTTGAATGGCAGTGCCCATCAACTTTGGAGCCACCCTCAAATATTTTATTGGGGGTGGGGAGTGTTAGAATTCCTGCTTCATGATTGCAGTCATGGGATTTTTGTGTATCACATGACGGTATGTGTTTTGACTCCACAGAGTGGGATATGACGGAGACAGGATGTTGTGTTACTGTGTTCCGTGAAGTGGGACTATTGTCCTTTGTTCTTTTTCTCTTTGCTGTCTGATTCTAGAGAGAGAGGGAGCCATGTTGCAATTCTCTGTGTGTGTTTATATGTAAATAAAGTAGATTAGCCAAAATGCTGAGTTGCTGAGGTCTGTTATGCATGATGCACAAACTCTGCGGATCCCTAAGTGTGCCGGTGTCAATTGGCATCGGTCGCTGCGATGTTCAGGCTGAGAAAGCTTTTGAAGTTCCCGAACGATCGACCAGTCGGGCATTTATCTCTTCCTGGGTCCTACTCGAGTATAGGCCGAGCTCCTGACAGGAAGACCCCTCGGCCAATGCATGGGCTATTGACTTGATCCAGTAGGTTCTTCCTATGTTCTTATGTACTGTTGTCAGGCATCACGGAATCCGATCCCCCCACAGTAGACTGCCAGGAATAGATAAGCAGGGAAAGCTCTTACCAATGTCTTTTATTCAATATTCACAGAGAGAGGATTAGAAATGCTACTTAATGGCATTGCTCCAAGTAATCTCCACCCCACCATCTCTCCTCAATCGTCAACAGCACCACCCACCTTACGGTGCCTGCTTAGGGCCATGCCTCCGAGCCTTTTGCTGTCCGACTTTCAATGCTCGACGGGTTCTGGGGAAAGGGGGTGGGGTCTGGAATGCTTTCTAGTCAGAATATGTCAGCCAGCTGCTCCGATTCTGCTTCCCCCCTCCTCCTCTCCCATTATTTCCCAACTTCACCTGCCTCTGAGCCGTGACCTTCCACAAACCACCGCTCTAAATCTATACTGTCTTCCTCTTCTCTGGAAGGTTCAGAAGGAGGGGGAAGCTGTCTCCACCATTCCTCCTCTGTCCAGCCCCTGACAACTGTTCCACCCTGACTCAGGCATTAATTCTGCATTATTAGTAAAAGCGTGTATTCAAGAGCCATAGCAGTAAGGAGAATACTGTCCCTGGGATTGTGCCAAAATACACAGGGTGTCTAGTTCAACGGTTTCTTGCATGTACATGAGATGTCCATCTAAAGCTCCTGCTGAGTGCCAGGATACAGGTCAGTACCTCCTCCTTTCTACATTTTGTGCGAACCATCACCTAGGAGCCGATGGTGAAGCAAACCTGCTGGTTAATAATGTGATCACTGGATCACACATAGTGTTTTGGACTAGATCCAGAAACAGCGCCACAAATCTTTCTATCCCTTTCACATTGTTGGCTTTCGGAATGATTGTAAGAGAGGCACCTGCGGGTATTTTAGTCCATTTGCATCAAATAAGTCTTTATTGGGTAAACAGCAAACACCAACAATGCATCTTTCAAATGGGTATGAATAGAATTTTTATAAGAGGATTATAAGGAATTAGACTATTTGCAGGGAAATGTACAAGAAGTCTGCCTTAACAGGCATACGTTTCTGTGAAGGGGATTTAAGTAATTTGTCCTCATTATTTATAAGTTATTAAAAGCTTCAAGATAGCAACACAGCACAGCAATAATGGTCTGTTTCAAAGCATGCTGGGAAGTGGCTCCAGGTAGGGGACTTGAATACTGCTAAGGACTTTGCCACAGTCACTATGTAATTGAATCAACTCCTCCCAAGGCTTTATTTCATATGATCTACTTTGAAGCTCTTTGTGGGTTTTTCAACAGTTTCAATTAACTAGACAACAGATTGGAACAGTTCTTTACAATTCTTTTGTGTGTACACAGGCCGTAAGAGCGGTAGTATAATTAGTAGGCCATTCACTTTAATATCTCAGAAGATCGGTGGGGGCGGGGAAGTAAGTTATTTTTTAAGTTAACTATTTTTTTTATATATAATTTTTTTATTGGGTTTTTGATAATTTTATACATATGAAACATAACCATTTCAAACATTAAAATACAAGGTTCTTTTGAACCTTCGGACCTCCTTCCTTCCCTCCCTCCATGGCTTCCATGTTTAAGTTTAAATTTGCTGCATCTTTTACCATTATCCATCTATTATATGATCATAATTACCATAAATAATTCCACATTACAAGTGTCATTACATCCCTGCCAAAGATTTCAACTGTTTACAGTGGTCTTTTAAATAAATTATAAATTTACTCCAGTCTTGAGAACATATTTGATCTTCCTGGTTTTGGATCTTCCCCATAAATTTTGCCATTTCCGCATATTACATCAATTTCATCTGCCATTCTTCTTTTGTATTTTATCTTCTCTTGGTAACTCTTCACCCATTACACCTAGTAAAAAGGCTTCTGGTTTTTCTAACAAACGTATTTTTAAACATTTACTTTAATTCATTATATATCATTTCCCAGAAAGCCTTTACCGATGTACATGTCCACCACGTATAGTAGAAAGTAGCCTCCTTCTCTTTACATTTCCAACACAATTTTGAATAAAGTTAACTATTTTAGGTGACCAAGCCCCTGTCAGGAGCTTGGCCTACATTCGAGTAGGACCCTGGCAGAGACACATGCCCGGCTGGCATGTTCTCTCCCTCCTGGTCAAGCTTCCAAAGCTTTCTTCTGCCCAAACATCACAGCAACCAATGCCAACCGACACCAGCACACTTAGGGATCCACAGAGTTTGCGCATCATGCCCAACAGACCTCAGCAACTCAGCATTTTGGCTAATCTACTTTATTTACATATAAACACACACAGAGCACTGCAACATGGCTCCCTCTCTCTCTAGCATCAGACAGCAAAGAGAAAGAACAAAGGACAATAGTCCCACTTCATGGAACATAGTAACACAAACATCCTGTTTCCGTCACATCCCACTCTGTGGAGTCAAAACATATACCGTCATGTGATAGACAACAATCCCATGACTGCAATAATGGAGCAGGCATTCTAACAGCCCCATCTTGTTTAATTATTGTGGAAGCAGGAAAAAAAATAGGAATGAACCAAAAGGAGGAATTCTTTACACACACACACCCCAATGGAAATGAAAAGTGCCCTCCTATTTGGAAGTTATTTGAGGTGTTACTCCAAAAGAGAGTCAAAATCTCCACCTATTCAGAGTGAAGTTAATGGTGATCCAAGGAATCATTGCCCTCATTCTTAACTGGTTTCCATGACAAGATGACATAATCATATTCACTATGATCCTTGACAAGCTGGGGTCATTTTGGAAAGGGGAAAAAAAGTCTTTACCCAGGAAAAATGGCATCAAAGCAGTAGTGGATCAACGAAACAATGAATAAGCCCCCCCCCCCCAGGGGACTAACATTCCAAAAGATATTGTTTGTTTTTCCAGAAGTGGAATATACATGACTAAAACAAAACAGAACAATGCAATACAGGACACATTCAACCATGCTTTCACTCTCCCACACCCCCCATCAGCAGATGGTTAGATAATATTGAACACCCTCCAAAGCAACTTGTATAAACACAAATTAGAGATTTAGAGGTTGTAGGAGCTAATTAGATAGAGTCGGTTCACAAAATGACTGTGCATGTCTGATGCACCTAAATTAATCTTCTGAAAAAGCAAAACCTCCAGTATCAAATCACTTTGATTATTTGAAGCTCAACATTATCAAAATTCACTATCCCCGCATGATCAGCGTAGGCTTATAAATAGCACTTCTAATTATTTAATCCTGCAGGCCATTTTGATAAATGAAGTTCCGTCACAAGATGAAAATTCAGGCATGCAGCATTTAATGGCAATTGCCCTTTGTTTAAAATGTGTTTTTTTACCCCCCCCAAAAAATAAAGTAAACATACCGATGAAATGTTAACTTCTAAACATGCAAAATTCAAATTCAAATATTGAGCATGATAAAGCTGTTTGCTATTTTTATTTTTGAAAGGAAAAAACACACACAAATATTTCTCTATTCTGACATCAATCCTCATGTTGCTTGCTAAGGATTAATTGAAGGCGACAGGACTGATCTCCAAGTAGTATTTTGAGGACTTCAGCACAATAATCCAACCACATGCATTTCCTTAATATACCATCACCACAAATGTTGGATGTAATTATTGTTATTGCAAAAAAAAATACCTTAGGAAATAATATATTGTGAACATTAATCACACCAGCCATATGATGTGCTTCTTATTTCAAAGCGTTGCCAGAATATCATTAATTCTAAACTGTCTATAAATCACGCCTTTGCCCTAAGTGACTTTAAGTGCTGTTTCACTCATGTTTTCTAAATAGCACTAAACTAATAATGTATTCTTAGTGGGGCCTTTCTTCCCTAAAAGTTATTAAAAGTGGATGCACATCCTTTTGTCATATCTTCACGGAGAAGCAGCAAAAAACAAACCCTTAGTAGCTGGTCTGTTTGTGCTTCTGCAGCACATATGGCTCCTATCCTTGAATCCATTGCGTTTTCAAAACCCTCACCCAATTTTTATCCGTTTGGTATGTCCGTGTGTGCTTAATCCGTTGGGAACCATGCATGCATGTTCATGCAGTGCAGGGCTGCAGCTGATGGATCACATCGAATAAGGGAATTGGAATATACTTCAGAGTTTATCGAATCCATCCTTTTGTCCAGCTGAGCAACTGCAATATAGGCATTTCTGACAGATGGCTCTCCAACTCTTTGCAGATACCAATGAAGGCAGAATTCAACATCTCCCACTCTCTTTGACTGTTGAACATTGCGTATTGTGATGAAGTTTCTTCCCACTTTTAGTCGCAATCTGCTACCCTGAAGATTTTGCATAGCACTGACCAGGGGTGCCAATTTTAATAAAATATTTTTGGGGTTCCCCCATCCCGCATAATCAATCACATGAGGTGACACACACCAAGTGCCGGATTTACGTATGACCTAAACAAGCTATAGCTTAGGGCCCCACTCTCTTGGGGATCCCCAAAAAAATTTCAAGGAAAAACAACAACCACTGGATGCACATTTCCAAAATGTAAGAAACAAATAAAATAAAACTTACATCATTTTAAGTTACAGCTTAATAATTATTTCACCATTCATATGCTTCTTCTTAATTGTATTTCACTATTAATATACTTCTTCTTAATTGTATTTCAGTTCAACAATTACTTTGATAAAATACATGTTTTCTTATGTGCAAATGGCTTTAGATATATAAACGGAACGAGGGTGGCACTGTGGTGTAAACCACAGTGACATACATGACAGTGTATGTTTTGACTCCACAGAGTGGGAAGTGACGGAGACAGGATGTTTGTGTTACTGTATTCTGTGAAGTGGGACTATTGTCCTTTGTTCTTTTTCTCTTTGCTCTCTGATGCTAGAGAGAGAGAGGGAGCCATGTTGCAGTGTTCCATGTGTGTTTATATGTAAATAAAGTAGATTAGCCAAAATGCTGAGTTGCTGAGGTTTGTTACGCATGATGCACAAACTCTGCGGTTCCCTAAGTGTGCCGGTGTCAGTTGGCATCGGTCGCTGTGATGTTCGGGCTGAAGAAAGCTTATGAAGCTCCCGAAAGATCGACCAGGAGGGAGAGAACATGCCAGTCGGGCATGTGTCTCTGCCAAGGTCCTACTCGAGTGTATGCTGAACTCCCTTTGTCACTGCTGTTTAGCAGGAGAGGCTTTTCAGTTGCACAGGGGAATGCAGAGGGGGAGAAAGGATGGGAAGATTCCCTTCCATGAGCTACCTTCTGCCCCTATAAACTTTGGCACTGAGCCATGTTTATTTCCACCTCCAATGTTCAGCCATGAAATATTAAGGGAGCCATCCAATCTGAGAGGAAAATGTGTCCTTCAAAGAAAGGAACATAATCCTGTTACTCTCGTCTTTATCCAGCTGACATTTCTCATCTCCCTGGAATTCTGCAATGATTATAATGATTCATTTAATTGGATTGAAAGAAATGCTACCGTGAGGTGTCACAACTGAAAGACAAATATAAAATGTTAAAATGAGAGCAGAGAAACAGACATAGATATTATGTAAACCCCAAATGACCTACTTGCCTACATGGGGACACACTCAAATTTTTCCACCCTTTTTCTTTTTACTCTCCAGTAGTGACATTTGCTTCATGTTGAGCACTAGGCACACAAAACCTTCAGGCTTAAAAAGCGTCTTCCTCTTGTTGTCACATTAAAATTTTAAGCGTGGTTCATAAAAAAAAAAGCCAAAAGGAGCCACCTAACAATTGTTCCATTCCCTAGAGGGAATCTGAACAAAACAAAACTCAGTTGATCTTCTAACATTGCTAGTTACAGTTATATAAAATGAAGTGTTGGATAGTAATCGCCTTAATGTGCGTACTTTTAGCAAGTTTTAATGACCTAGTTTCAGAAGTTTCTAGAGTTTTTTTTATATTAAGGCTGTTAGGAGAATGCAAAGTTATGTGGCATGTTGAAAACTGTAATATGTGAAAGAATGATAGAAGATAATTTGTAGTTTTATGTGACTAAGATTTGCCTCATTATCTTCTCACAACTTAAAGGAGGACATTCTTAGATTTGCAGTCTAATCCGCTCTCTTTCTCTCTGTCAGCCTGGACATCTCTCGGTCTCAAAGAGTTTGTAAGTGGGATCATTGTTATGATGTATACACAGAAAGTCATTCCACTTCTGCATTATTTCAGGCCCTGTTCAAAGAGTCTTTATTTATTTACCAATAAAGCCCTGCTTGACTTGAAACCTCAACAATTATGATAACGTAACTAATATAGTAGAACAAATGGATTGGTCAAAATCAGGAAAGGAAAGAAAATCTATGTGAGTCAGTGCTGTGTAGTGGTTAGAGCAGCAGTCGTCAAGGTGATGCTATCCAGGTGTTTCAGATAGCCCCAGCCAGTACGACCAATATTCAGGAATTATTAGAGTTATCCAGTAACATATGGGGCCCCCCATCAATTTGGCTATCCCTGGGTTAGTGGTTGACTAGTGCTGAAGAGACTCGGGTACAATTTCCCTAATTTTTTTTGTATGCTATTTTCATGAATAAAAGCATTTTTTTCCTGCATAGTTTCTCCTATTAAACAGGTTTTCATGCATGCCATGTGGCTGAAGGACTTCACCACAAAATCTGGAGTGCAAATTTCAAAGGATCTCTGTGATGCAGTTCACAACCTGTGTGTATTAGGTAGATTGCCATTAGAATTCAAACTGTATCAAATATCTCCCCTCAGCTATTGGATTCCGTTCTGCTTTTGGTGGTATGTCAGCAAGATATGTTCCAACGATCAAACTAAATACTGTAATCATTTTAACTGGTTTGAGCACTGTATTTTTATGGAGTCACATTTGTACATGACTATATACTGCATTGAGAAGCAACAATGACTCTCTGAAGGCTTTCCAAATACATCAGTAATAGCCCCCATCCCTCACTGTGAGGTTTTGTTACCATGTCTTCTTCTTCTTTGGCGATCACTTGTAGCTGAGTAAGATTGTCTTCCATAAACACGGTTTTAATAATGAGTCCATAAGTGACTGTGGAGGCCAATTCTGGATCCACATGTCCTTCCACAGTGGGGACATTGGTTTCTGGGCAGGTGTTGATCACGGTGAGGGTTTGCCAAGTGTGCCTTCCTCTTTGCACGTTTCTCCCTTGCGTCCTGAGTTCAGGTGTCTTCAAAGCCCATGACACCTTTGGTAAAGGATGTTCTCCGACTGGAGTGTTCCCAAGCAAGTGTTTCCCAGTGTGAGGACAGGACAGAAAGCAATGATTCCTTCTCTTATTCCACTTCATGATTGTTCCCATATGGGTCCATTATCACTGGAGTCCACACCTTGTTTCCTATAATCTGAGGAGGCATATTGGCCACCTGCCTCGAGTGTCTAGACTGTACACTCCTCAGGAAAGACCTGAGGAGCTTTCCGCAAAAAAGTCTCTGTAGCTTGAGCCCAGTTGCTCAGAAGAAGGCAATACCTGTGGAAAAGGCACCAGCATAACTAGTGAGATTTGGCACTAAAACAACTACATTTTAGGGCAGAGGAGGAAACGCTGATTCCCAGACCGTCCATGGGCCGGATTTAGAAAGCGATTGGGCCGGATCTGGCCCCCGGGCCTTAGTTTGCCTACCCATGCTCCAGGACACTGCAGAAACTACAGTGGTACCTCAGGTTACATACGCTTCAGGTTACATACGCTTCAGGTTACAAACTCCACTAACCCAGAAATAGTGCTTCAGGTTAAGAACTTTGCTTCAGGATGAGAACAGAAATCGCGCTCCGGCGGCACGGCAGCAGTGGGAGGCCCCATTAGCTAAAGTGGTGCTTCAGGTTAAGAACAGTTTCAGGTTAAGTACGGACCTCCGGAGCGAATTAAGTACTTAACCCGAGGTACCACTGTATTTGCTTTTTCATTTGCCTTAGCTACAGGATTGCTCTCCATGGTCCTGAACAATCCCTGTTCTCCTTCCTTGTCCAAGGTCCTGATCTTGTGTTACCCTTTCAACTGGTTATTCCAGTTCCACCATGCTTATCTTGCTTAGGCCACCAGCTCCCCTTGGTGGTGGACTTCACAATGGATCACGACAATCCCTATCATGTCAAGGTGCTCAAATACTCAAGGCTAGCAAATGTAATTTTGCCACCTGAGGCAGAAAATCCATTCGTGTCTCTCCCCCACCCTGGCAATAAAAAAATAAATAAAATGAGCATTTTGTTTTGCTTCATGGCAACTACCTGAGGTGGGTGCCTCACTCTGCCTAATTGTAAGGCTTGTCTACATACCCAACATGATTGAGAGTGGAATTGCTGGAGGCATGTGCTATGAAAAAGTGATAAAGCACTGTTTCATGAAACTCCACCTCCCAACACAACACAATCCAGGATTCTGGCTTTATATGACTCTTGACTTACCTGTAGTACAAACATACTTTAAACCCTGAGGTATTTATGTTTGGAATACTTCAGTCTGAAGTTCCTAGTTGTCAGAAAAAATTATATATGTATGATAGAATTCATGGAAACAACAGGTTTAAGAATAAGAGAGCAATAAGATTCTTTATTCAAGGAGGAGTGGATTTTTTTTGCTGAATATCTAGAAAATAATTGTGTACAATTGAAAATGCTGGTAGCATTTAGATAAATTCAACAATATGGCAAATATTGGAAAGATGTAAAATGGAGAAGCGATTAGATTGGCTATACAGTCGTACCTCGGCTCCTGAATGCCTTGGGAATCGAACGTTCCGGCTCCTGAATGGTCGAAAACCGGAAGTGAGTGTTCTGGTTTTTAAACATTCTTTTGGAAGCCAAACATCTGACGGGGCTTCCCGCAGCCAATCAGAAGCAACACTTCGGAAGTCGAATGTTTCGGAAGTCGAACGGACTTCTGGAATGGATTCTGTTTGACTTCCAAGGTACGACTATAGTAAAATATGCAGGGATGATTGATAAGGAAAATGAACCATGAAAGGAGAAGGAGGGAAGTCAATTGTTACATGGTATTATGTGAAATGTTATTTTGAGATGTGTAAACTGAAAATTAAAAAAAAAACTGTTATGAAGAAAAGAAAAGAAATATTTTCCCTGGCATCCCTGTTTACCTCTTTGCCCCAATTTTATCTTGCTGGTTTTTTTAAAAAATATTTTTTATTGGATTTTCCATGTATACATCCTCTAACAATATTTCTCTAACAATTTTCCATATTCCCCCCCCCCTCAACCCCTGGACTTCCCTCCTATTCCCATTTTGTTTTATTTCCATATTACTCACCCTGCGTGTTGTTTCCCAAAATTTCCCCAATACATATAGTCTTACTTTTTGTTATATACAACTGTGTTTGTGTATTCAAACCCTGCCAATGAGTCCAATTCTTTATGTTGCCTCTTCATATATGTTGTAAATGGCTCCCATTCTCTTTTAAAGTCTTTGTTGTCCTTTTCATGTAATTTTTCTGTTAATTTTGCCAGTTCTGCCTATTCCATACTCAATTTTGTTGCCTCAGTGCACGGACCATATTCGAAGGCCAAAGTTCATTGCCTCCTCTTGAAATGACTGGCGCTCCCAGTGTCTGTCTGAGAGCAGGAGCTCATGTTTGGATAGGCCTGCAGATTTTGTACATTTAGCAGATTTGTGATCTCTGGTTGCAGACATAAACATTTGTCCTCTCCTCCCCTTCGCTTTCCTCTCACAACCCTGCCTGAGTCTGCTATTTTGTAGTTCATTTATGTAGCCTGCTCACTGGCCTCCCTCTCTGACCAAGCTCCATTTACCCCACTATTTTGTGTCTCCCCTCCCCAAACTGCTTTGCTATTGACCTGTCAAGCGCTGATGGAAATCTCAAATGCGCTCCTCACTCGCCTCCAATGCGCTCGTCTGTCAGAGGTGCTGCTTAAACAACAGCGCAGCTACGGAAATCATGCATTGTTTATTTAAAAGGCCCCTCAGCTCCCTCGCGGCAATTGCAGAACGGTGGCGGCTCGAGCAGCCAGTACCTCTGTTGTTTTCTTGTTGAATAATACAGCGAGATGCAATTGCACCTGTACTCTGCGCTTCGCAAGCCGGTGTGTCCCACAGCACTTTGCGCTGCAGTAAGGTGGCTTTAAAAAGAAAAGGGAAAAAAGGAGAAACACCGAAGGACTTGTCAGATCAGTTGAAAACCAGGCCGGAGAGAAGGGCTATTAGCAGGGACTTGAACTTGAAAAGCCTGCTCTGGAGGGAGAGAATTTCCCAGACTTCCTGCACGTAGTGCAGAAATGCCTAAGTAGCTGTGAAAGAGGACTTGGGAAGGAGGCAATTAGATGTCTCCCCCCAGCTCAAGAATGCATCCTTTATGGCACCGCAGTCAGGAGAATAGCTAACTGCTTGGGACACACAATTCCCAGCTCCGAACATCTGCAGCGTTGATCAAAGAACCACCTCATAGGCCTGAATGTGTTCCATCTGTTAACATACCCTGATCAGGCAAGATTCTGCACCCACTCTTCTTTATCCCATTGTGTAATAATCTGGACCGGGAGATGCATGTGCTCCAGCAACAGTGAAACACATGAGTTACCGTACTTTTCCGTGTATAAGACTAGGTTATTTTCTTTAAAAAGTATTCTCAAAAGTGGGGGTCGTCTTATACATGGATAGTACATAGGATGGGCGTTTGATTGGTTGCTGCCATGGCTGTCAGTGGCTATTGAGCATGTTATAGGTGGCTGCATCAAGGGCTGGTGTAGATTGGCTGTTGCTGCGGCAATTGGGGGCGGGGGCGGTTGGCAGCTTTGGCCGGCGAGGGGACAGAAGACAGGCGGATTTTGCAATGTGTGTGGGTGAGCGATTTTCGACAAGCTCAACAACTCTGTGCCATCTTCCCCCTATTTTCTTAAGGGGGTGTCTAATACATGGAAAAATACGGTATGTTTGCAACGAGAGTTTGCACAGCACTCTGACATAGAAATGCATGAATTCTTTCTATCCCACACACCACAAGAGGACAGCACAGGTGTGAAAAGTGCCTGTGCAAACCTCGTATGTCCCCCCAAGTCGCTCTAAATAGGGTTGCCATATGTCCTCTTTTTCTAGGACATGTCCTCTTTTTCAGGGGTAACATTTCTGTCTGGGCAGATTTTTTTTGAATTTGCCAAAATGCCCGGGCGTGCAGGAACAGGGTACTTTTTATGTTGCATATGCAATACTAGATGACCAAGTGCAAAATGTATACATACAGTGTGAGTTTTGCAGGATGCAGGAAAGGACCAGGTCCTTATTTTGAAGGGGCATTGATTTGTTTGAATCTCTCCTATTTTTATGTTTTAAAAATAGTTTAAAATCAGCTCCAGGGGCTTGTGATGACCATGCCATAGGTGCCAGCCAAGAATCTCCCTGAATAGCTAGCTTTTCCTTTATTTGAACTGAAGTATGCTCCAAAAATAGCTTTTAAAATTGCTCCATGGAGGTGTGATGGCAACGTCAAGGGTACTAGCCAATTAACTCCCACAACTGCCCTGTTTTCCATTATTTGAATCATGCTACACACATGATTGTGTAGACTGCAAGAAGGTCAAACCTATCCACTCTGAAAGAAATCAGCCCTGAGTTCTCACTGGAAGGACAGATCCTGAAGCTGAGCCTCCAAGACTTTGGCCACCTCATGAGAAGAGAAGACTCCCTGGAAAAGACCCTGATGTTGGGAAAATGGAGGGCACAAGGAGAAGGGGACGACAGAGGATGAGATGGCTGGATAGTGTTCTCGAAGCTACCAGCATGAGTTTGACCAAACTGCGGGAGGCAGTGGAAGACAGAAGTGCCTGGCGTGCTCTGGTCCATGGGGTCACAAAGAGTCAGACACAACTAAATGACTAAACAACAACAACAACAACACACATACAGGACTATCTCTTCACCCCTCACTCTAGAAGTGGGAAAGGTATGCTTGTATTTAACACAGAGTGCTTCCAAACTAGGCCTGTGGTTCTAGGAATGTCCCACCAACATTCACCAGAAAATGCAACATTTCCTCTTCCAGAAATCATTTCTTTCTTTCTTTTGATTAAATTTGTATACAGCCCTTCATCTGAAAATCACAGGGCAGTTCACAACATAAAAAAATAACAAAATGAAAGCATAAAACAAAAAACCAATAACCCACTCCCACAAATACATTTAAAGGTCCATAAAATGTTAATCAGCCGAAGACCCAATTGTAGAGAAACATTTTCACCTAGCATCTAAATATAAGTAATGAAGGTACCAGGTGAGCCTTCCTGGGGAGACCATTCCATGACAGAAAAGGTCTGTTCTTGTGTTGCCACCCTCAGGACCTCTCATGGAGGAGGGACACAAAGAAGATTATGATTGCAGGATCCGGGTCAGTTCATAAGGAGAGGGGTGCTTCTTGATGTATTGTGGTCCTGATCTGTTTAAAGCTTTATAGTTCAAAACCAATGCCTTGAATTGGACCCAAAAACTATTTGGCAGCCAGTGTAGTTGGGCCATAATTGGAATACCTTATGAAGAGAGACTCTATCTGTGTGGGGAACCATGTGTAGAGGACATTTGCCATTACTTACTACAATGCCCACTGTATGCAGACCCAAGAGATCAATTTATGAAACCCCTTTTCACGATAGAAACAAATCGGAGAAACAGGGCGGAGAGGATGAAATGGCTGAGCGATACTGATGACTCTGTGGCTTATGCCGGTGGCTCTCTATGCCCTGGCAGCTAGGAAGATTAAAAAGAACTGGATGGACTAGTGGTTAATTGCAAAGGGGATTCTGAGATCTAATTTGCACATTTTGTTTATGAATGACTTTTTATTCTGTGTAATAAGAACCTTTGGTGGGTTTGACCATGGTTTTTACTGCATATGTAGCGAATGCAGTTTTCTTCTTCTTCTTCTTCTTCTTCTTCTTCTTCTTCTTCTTCTTCTTCTTCTTCTTCATCCTCCTCCTCCGCCTCCTCCTCCTCCTCCTCCTTCTTTGGATGTTGCCATGGCCTTTGGCTAGCACATAAAATATATATATCTATAAAAAATGGCATAATATACAGTGGTGCCTCGCAAGACGAAAAGAATCCGTTCCGCGAGTCTCTTCGTCTTGCGGGTTTTTTCGTCTTGCGAAGCAAGCCCATTAGCAGTTTAGCGGATTAGTGCTACAGGGCTTAGCAGGCTTAGTGGATCAGCTGATAAGCGGCTTAACGATAAGCTGATAAGCGGCTTAAGGATCAGCTGATAAGCGGCTTAACGATAAGCTGATAAGCGGCTTAACGATCAGCTGATAAGCGGCTTAGCATCAGCTGTTAAGCGGCTTAGCCATCAGCTGATAAGCGGTTTAGCGGCTTGGGAAAAAGGGAAAAAGGAAAAAAAACCTGCAGGAAATCGCAAGACATTTTCGTCTTGCAAAGCAAGCACATAGGAAATTCGTTTTGCGAAGCACCTCCAAAACGGAAAACCCTTTCGTCTAGCGGGTTTTCCGTCTTGCGAGGCATTCATCTTGCGGGGCACCACTGTACTCAAACTGTCTTGTCCCAGTGAGCAACCTGACCGCCAGATTCTGCACCAGCTAAAGTTTCCAAACTGGCTTCAGAGGCAGGCCTATGTATAATGCATTGCGGTAATCTAATCCAGAGATTACCAGAAAATAGCAGACAGAAATTAGGCTATACCTGTTCATATAGGGATGTACCTGGAACACCAGCCAAAGCTGATGGAATGCACTCCATGCCACCAAGTTCACCTGAGCCTCAAGTGACAGCAAAGGATTCAGCAGTACCCTCAAGCTATGTACCCGCTCCTTCAGAGGAAGTGTAACCCTATCAAGAGCAGGCAACGTCCCAGCCATCCAGTCTAGGGAATCACCCGCTAATAATAATAATAATAATAATAATAATAATAATAATAATAATATATTAATACCCCGCCCATGGGGCGGCTTCCAGCAAAATATTAAAATACAATAATTCATCAGATATTAAAAGCTTCCCCAAACAGGACTGACTTCAGATATCTTCTAAAAGTCAAATAGTTGTTTATTTCTTTGGTGCCTGATGGGAGGGAGTTCCACAGGGCTGGTGCCACTACTGAGAAGCCCTCTGCCTGGTTCCCTGTAACCTCACTTCTTGCAGGGAGGGAACCACCAGAAGGCCCTTGAAGCTGGACCTCAGCTGAGCGATGGAGGTGCAGATGCTCCTTTAGGTATACTGGGGCCAAGGCTGTTTCGGGCTTTAAAGGTCAGCACCAACACTTGGATTGTGCCTGGAAATGTACTGGGAGCCAGTGTAGGTCTTCCAGTGCCACAGTCTTATCTGGATTGAGTTTGAGTTTGTTGGCTCTCATCCAGTCCATTACCGAGGCATGACAATCGTCCAGCACACTGCAGCAAAAAAGAATAAGGTTATTATGCCTACACGCACACATGCATTTAACAGCTTCATTGTTGCAAATTTAAAACTCAAATCATTCCCCAATGGGGTGGGTGGGGAAAATAATTTCTGTGTATTTGCTAGGCTGCCTCATGACCTATGTATGACTTGCATAGCAGTTAATCAGGAAGGCTCTATTTGTGTCAAGTAATCGGAATCCATTTCATAATCAGTATCTCATCAAGCAGCATGGGCTGTGCGAGAGATCAGAGAGAATAGGTATGAATACATGTTTAGTAAGGTGGGAAGGTGCGGGAACCTGAAGTCAGCAGCACTTTGAAATCAATAACAATCAATTCAGAAGCCATTTGGAAGGCGGCAGCTTCTGACAGAGCAGGCAAAGTGTCAAATTTTGTAAAAAGCCAGCTCCCTGATGCCTTTGAATGTGTTTCTTGAAAAAAGATCCATCAGATCAGAAATGAAGGAACAGGCCAGGGCAGTGGAGAGAAAAGACACCGTATGAAAAGAGAAGAAAGGGAAGAAGAGTTTCAGGATCAATGGGAGGATGGCGATCAGAGCGAGTAATGAAGATGGTCCTCCTAATGCAATGGTGACACAACAGAGCTGAGCATGTGTGGAATAGCTTAAGATTTAGGATAAGTAATTGTTTAAGGGATGCAGGTGGCGCTGTGGTCTAAACCAGTGAGCCTCTTGGGCTTGCTGATCAGAAGGTCAGTATAAATACCTGCAACGGATTGAGTTCCCGTTGCTCTGTCCCAGCTCCTGCCAACCTAGCCGTTCAAAAGCATGCCAGTGCAAGTGCTGTATTTTTTGCTCTATAAGAAGCACCTGACCATAAGACGCACCTAGTTTTTAGAGAGGAAAACAAGGGGGAAAAATTCTGAATCAAATGTTGTTGAAGAGGCATTGCGTGGCTATCGCCTGAAGCCAGGACAGCAAGAGGGATTGCTGCGCAGCAGGAATGCTCCCACTGCTCTGAAGAGGCTTCGCACGGCTATCCCTGAAGATAGATAAATAGGTATCACTGCAGTGGGAAGGTAAATGGCGTTTCCGTGCACTCTGGTTTCTGTCACAGTATTCTGTGCACCAGAAGTGGTTTAGTCATGCTGGCCACATGACTTGGAAAGCTGTCTGTGGACAAACGCCAGCTCCCTTGGCCTGAAAGTGAGATGAGCAGTGCAATCCCATAGTCGCCTTTGAGGGGTCCTTCACCATGTTGTTTTTTTAAAAAATAACTGTTTGGGAGACTATGACCAGGCTATCCCTAAACAGGAACTATAGTTGCTGGTGAACCACCTAAAGTTAGCCATTGAGGTCACATGGGTCTTGATCAAGAATGCCAAATCCAGGAGTAGTCCAAAACCACACAACTTTTCCTTCAACATGAGTGCAACTCCACCCAGAGCAAGATGCACACCCAATTCCAGGACACAGGAGCCTGCTACCCTATCTTTCCAAGACCCAGTCTGAGTTTATCAGCCTTCGCCCATTCATTACTGGATCTACGCCAGTAGATCACCATGCAATTGGTGTTGAAACAAGGAAACACAGAATCCCAGCTAAAGTAGCCAGATATAGTATATGCACGAGAAATACTTTGTGGAAGTGGAGAAGGGAGAGAAGAAGGTATTCCCTGAATGTCTTGCAGATGACCAAGCCCTTGCTAGCTTGTGAGGTCATCTCAGCCAAGCATGAGGAAATGGTGGTATTGAATCTCAACACAAGTGGGCTACTTTTGCAAGAGGTGATGTCAAAATGTAGCAATCAGCTGCCCCCCTCCCCCAACTGAATTTAACCACCCTCTCCCTTCCAAGTGTGTTTTTATTGCTTGCACATTGTGTAAGATTGATTCTCAGAAACGCACATGCTGGATTTTCAATTGAGAATCATGGAGCTACAGTTTTGGGGGGAAAGTGGGGGAGGGAACATATAGCTTTTTTTAAAATTTATGGGTGGATCAGTCTACATGTACTAATTGGGTTTTTATAGACAATTCCTGAATATTTTTGCTGATTAATTTCTGTAAATGTTGCTACCCAAATATATCATGGCTTGAGCATCCTGACCTTTTTAATAGACTATATAACTCCCTGAAAATCTTTATCTAATCAGGTAAAAACTAATATATGAACAAGTTCATGTTTACAAGAGAAACCCAAGGCCAGAACAGCCTATAAACTGAAACCACTTAACCTGAGTGCTAAAATACAGAGCAAGCAGGATTATATTGTCCATCTATTTTCCTTCCTTCCTTCCTTCCTTCCTTCCTTCCTTCCTTCCTTCCTTTCTGTCTATCTATCTATCTATGAAAGCCTGAAATATAGTGAATGTCAGCATACACATGTGAGTGTTGACAATCTCAGATGCATTTTTGTAAACGATCAAGAACTCAAGAGATAAATCAGGGAATGATGTCAGTCACCTAAATGAGATTGTCAGCATTCCCTAGTGTATGTCCAATGTGTAGGGGCACACAGAGTAGATGCTGACATTCCCAACATTCACCTGGGATTGTTAGCATTCCCACATGAATGTGGCATTGCCCCCCCCCCTTTTCTTACATTCCTATTATGGGTGTGTATTACCTTGGAAATGAGGAGAATCATGTTAATATCACAACCAGCCTTCCTTTCCTTCTTTGTTAACATTTTAATTTCCTATTCCTTTTTTGGTAAAACAAAAAACGAGTTGTTTTTTCACTGCAATCTGTAGTTTTATATGACTGTATAAAAACATAATAAAACATTAAACATTTAGAAACTTCCCTATACAGGTCTGCCTTCAGATGTCTTCTAAAGATAATTTATATCTCTTGTTCGGGGGAGTCACATAACTCCATACTCTCCAACATTTCTCTGATGAAAATAGGGATGTCCTTAGGAAAATAGGGACACTCTGGGATCAAATCAGAAACTGGGATGACTTCTGTAAATCCAAGACTGTCCCTGGAAAATAGGGACACTTGCCCCAGCCAGGTGAAGGCTGCTCTACTCAGATTGCCTACATGACTCAGATTGGAGCCTACTGCTCCAATTTCTCCTGTCTCCCAATACTATGAGGCCTTATTCTCCACCTACACTGCTTCCATTAATTATTAGTTTTGTTTCCTATGATTAACAGAGTCATTAGGGACAGTGAACGAGACTTGAGGGATCTGTTTTCATTTCTAGCTCCCTTATATCAATCAGCGTAGGCCTGTTTCACTCATCCATCATATTTCCCTGCACACTTCTGCATTAATCATGCCAATCTACCAGTCTGGCTCACCACTATCTTTACAAATATGATTTAGTACACAAAGGGTGGAATTCAAAACCACGCCATTGCAATCAATCCGCCTATGCAAGCATTTCAGCTTGCCAGATAGAGCTATATTTCCTTTTGTGGAAGTTCTCCAGATCCCCAGCAGAGTGGATTATTTTTGGCCATGGCGTGGGGGGGGGGAGCAGGGAGATGAGAGTGGGGGGAGGTCCTGTGGTCCTGTTGCACCAGTGGGACTCATTGTGGCTCCCATTAGAGCAGGGGTCAGCAACCTTTCTCAGCCGTGGGCCGGTCCACCGTCCCTCAGACCATGTATTGGGCCAGACTATATTTTGAAGAAGAAGAAGAAGAAGAAGAAGAAGAAGAAGAAGAAGAAGAAGAAGAAGAGGAGAATGAATTCCTTGTTGTTGTTTAGTCATTTAGTCTTGTCTGTCTCTTTGTGACCCCATGGAACAGAGCACACCAGGCACTCCTGTCTTCCACTGCCTCCTGCAGTTTGGTCAAACTCATGCTGGTAGCTTCAAGAATACTGTCCAGCCATCTCATCCTCTGTCGTCCCCTTCTCCTTGTGCCCTCAATCTTTCCCAATATCAGGGTCTTTTCCAGGGAGTCTTCTCTTCTCATGAATATTGGAGTCTCAGCTTCAGGATCTGTCCTTCCAGTGAGCACACAGGGCTGATTTCCTTCAGAATGGATAGGTTTGATCTTCTTGCAGTCCATGGACTCTCAAGAGTCTCCTCCAGCACCATAATTCAAAAGCATCAATTCTTCGGCGATCAGCCTTCTTTATGGTCCAGCCCTCACTTCCATACATCACTAAACGAATTCCTATGCCCCACAAATAACCCAGAGATGCATTTTAAATGAAAGGACACATTCTACTCATGTAAAAACACGCTGATTCCTGGACTATCTGCAGGCCAGATTTAGAAGGTGATTGGGCCGGATCTGGCCCCCAGGCCTTAGGTTGCCTTCCCCTGCGTTAGAGCAATTGTTTGGTTGCCTCTGGTCTATCTCCAAACTCTCCAAGTGTCCCTGTTTCCAAGGGACAGTCCCAGACTTACAGAAGCCATCCTGGTTTCTGATTTGATCCCAGAATGTCCCACTTTTCCTTAAGATGACCTTGTTTGCATCAGAGAAATGTTAGAGAGGAGCCCAGGGTTTACAAGATTGTTTTTCCTGGAGACTTACAACACCACTTTATTTTACACACACATACATTTCTTTATCCTTTCCCTTGAATGCATTTATTTATTTATTTATTTATTTGCTTGCTTCTCTTACCCGGTTTGACTTAAAGCTCACAGTATGGGATTTCTCAGTAGGTGGTAATGTAGCTGTGTTGCATATGAATTATGGCACAGATTTAGAAATCGTAATAGCGGAGTATCTATGTCTCTTACCTGCTATATAATTCCATGACAAGGATATAAACCTCTAGTCAATTTCGGGGTGTCGGTGGTGGCGAAAATTATTATTAAAAGCCAGCATTTGCCTTCGTGACAAATGAAGATGTAGAGGGGCCTTGTTGGAATTGAATGAGGCCAAGTACTCATGAAGCCTTAAGTTGTGGCAATGAAATTGCCAGATCTGCAGGAAAGCATCGTTGCCCACTGCCCCAGCTTGTTGAAATTGAAATACTTTATTGTCACTTGTACAACCTGTATACAGTGAGATTACCTGGCTTGAGAGCAGTACATGTGAAAAGGATCTAGGAGTCTTGGTTGACCACAAACTTGACATGAGCCAACAGTGTGACGCGGCAGCTAAAAAAGCCAATGCAATTCTGGGCTGCATCAATAGGAGTATAGCATCTAGATCAAGGGAAGTAATAGTGCCACTGTATTCTGCTCTGGTCAGACCTCACCTGGAGTACTGTGTCCAGTTCTGGGCACCACAGTTCAAGAAGGACACTGACAAACTGGAACGTGTCCAGAGGAGGGCAACCAAAATGGTCAAAGGCCTGGAAACGATGCCTTATGAGGAACGGCTAAGGGAGCTGGGCATGTTTAGCCTGGAGAAGAGGAGGTTAAGGGGTGATATGATAGCCATCTTCAAATATATAAAAGGATGTCACATAGAGGACGGAGAAAGGTTGTTTTCTGCTGCTCCAGAGAAGCGGACACGGAGCAATGGATCCAAACTACAAGAAAGAAGATTCCACCTAAACATTAGGAAGAACTTCCTGACAGTAAGAGCTGTTTGACAGTGGAATTTGCTGCCAAGGAGTGTGGTGGAGTCTCCTTCTTTGGAGGTCTTTAAGCAGAGGCTTGACAACCATATGTCAGGAGTGCTCTGATGGTGTTTCCTGCTTGGCAGGGGGTTGGACTCGATGGCCCTTGTGGTCTCTTCCAACTCTATGATTCTACACGAGCACCCCCCACTCAGCTCTCTTAGTCTTAATTCCCCTCGTTTACTGACGCACACCCACCAAACCCAAAAGTCAGTTGCCCTGTTGTTATCTTTTCATTCAGCAGCCTAACAGCCAACGGATAGAAGCTGTTCTTTACCCTGTTGGTGCAACTAATCATGCTTCTATATCTTGTGCCCGAGGGCAGGAGATCAAGAAAGTGCCGGTCAGGGTGTGAATCATCCCTGAGAATTTTCCTCACTCTCCTGAGGCAACGTTCTTCCGCAATTTCATCCAGCGGATTCACGGAACAGCCCATAATATCTTGTGCTGTATTCACTACCCTCTGCAGGCACTTCCTATAAGTTGATGTCAAACCAGCGTACCACACCGTGATGCTGTATGAAAGGACACTTTCTATTGTGGACCGGTAGAAGGAGATCATCAAATGTTGACATCGTTCTTTTGCAATACTCTGAGGAGATGGAGTCTCTGTTGGGCTTTCTTAAATGCCTGGACTGTATTGATTTTCCAAGTAAGGTCTTCACTGAGATAAACTCCTAGGAATTTAAAGGAAGAGTCTCTCTCCACACAGCCCTCCCCGATGTACAGCGGGGCTAGTTCTTCCCTCTTGCTCTGAATCCTGCTAAATCCCAATAGTGGCCCTGTTCTCTCTGCCTGTCAACCTCTGTAGGACCTTCACAAAAAGCCACTGAGCTAAAGTCTCATTCACACCATGAAATCAGCCCTGAGTGCTCATTGGAAGGACAGATCCTGAAGCTGAGGCTCCACTACTGTGGCCACCTCATGAGAAGAGAAGACTCCCTGGAAAAGACCCTGATGTTGGGAAAGATGGAAGGCACAAGGAGAAGGAGACGACAGAGGACGAGATGGTTGGATAGTGTTCTCGAAGCTACTAACATGAGTTTGACCAAACTGCTGGAGGCAGTGGAAGACTGGAATGCCTGGTGTGCTCTGGTCTATGGGATCACAAAGTGTCGGACACAACTAAACGACTAAACAACAACATATAAAGCACTGTGATATCCCTTCCAACATCATGGCTTCCCCCCAAAATTCTGGGAGCTATAGTTTCTTAAGGGTACTGAGAATTGTTAGGAGGTCCCTATTCCCCTCATATGGGGCTTTTTTTGGGGGGGGGGACTCATAGCAACTCAGTTCGGGCACCTCTTAGGTGGGCACCATCAGAGGCGGAACTAGCTTTTCCTGCACCCGGATCAACGCACATACTGTGCACCTGGGGGTGGGGCTAGCTGCACACGGGGGCAGGGCAAGCTTCCCAGGGGGGTGCCGCCTGCGGCGAGCGTCCTGAGGGGGGCACTGATGATGGCGAGTATCCCAGTGAGTGTCCTGGGGGCACTGCCTGCGGTGAGCGTCCTGCGGGGCGGGACGGACCAGCAATGTCACCCCCCCAGGAATGACACCAGGGGCGAATTGCACCCCCATTCCTCTGTCAGTGGGCACCATTGCTATTCAAAGAGAACAAGGGAGGTGTTGCTGTGGCACCTTTTCCCCTAGAAAAATAGCTCTGCCTCCACAGAACGACAATCCCCAGAGTTTCCTGCGAAGAGGGATTCGCGGTTAAACCGCTCCAGAAATTGTAACTGTGAGGGGAATGGGGGTCTCTTGACAACTTCCTCACTTCTTGCTCCTTTAGCATACCTTCCAACATTCATCAGATGAACATAGGGACATTTCTCATTCCCCCCCCCAACTGACCCTCCTCGACCATGCAGGGCAGGTCCGGCTGGCTGGGAAGGAGACAGACAGGAAAGGTTGGCAACCAATGCCCACTGGGCAAGCAGTCAGCATCCATTGTGATGTAATTGGCAAATGAAGAACGGCTAGATCTTGGACAGCCAACATCGTGCACTCCAGATGTTCTTGACAGGTGTCAAGACACTTTTGGTTTCTCTCAGTTTCTTTTTTAAAAATAATAATATTTTTTATTAGTTTTACATACAATCACTTTACGTAACATCATATCTTACTGAAATTTCATTGGCTCAACTGAGCCTCATGACTTCCCTCCATCCCACCTAATGGTTTACAAACTTAAGTTTTGCATTTTTGCATTTCACTTTCTTTCCTATTATTGTTATATCTTTATCTACAGAGCCTAGAACTTGCCGATCAGAAGGTCGGCGGTTCGAATCCCTGCGATGGGGTGAGCTCCCATTGCTCGGTCCCAGCTCCTGCCAACCTAGCAGTTCGAAAGCACATCAAAGTGCAAGTAGATAAATAGGTACCGCTCCAGCAGGAAGGTAAACGGCGTTTCCGTGTGCTGCTCTGGTTCGCCAGAAGCGGCTTAGTCATGCTGGCCACATGACCTGGAAGCTGTACACCTGCTCCCTCGGCCAATAAAGCGAGATGAGTGCCGCAACCCCAGAGTTGGTCACGACTGGACCTAATGGTCAGGGGTCCCTTTAAAAAAAATTGCATTTCTCAACCTGAGTAGGTAGTAGTTTCATCTTACAGATCTTCAGATAACCCTGCTAGTGATGTTAATTGCTTACAGTTGTCTTTCAAATATCATATAAATCTATTCCAGTCTTTTTGGAATGCTTGATCTCACTGGTTCCGGATTCTTCCCTTCTCTCAATCTCTCTCTCTCTCTCTCTCTCTCTCTCTCTCTCTCTCTTTCTCTTACAATCTTAAGTTCAGTTCTCAAACGTTTGTTATTTATTTGATTTATATCTCTGCTTTCCTCCAAGAAACTCAGAGTGGTGTACATAGTTCCCCCTCTCCCCATTTAATCCTCACAACAGCCCTGTGAGGTAGGGTGGATTGAGAGACTAACCCAAGGCGTCACCCAATGAGCTTTATGGCAGAGTGGGGATTTGAACCCTGGTCTCCCAGCTCCTAGTCCGACACTCTAACCACTACACCACACTGACATCTGCATCAGTTTGCAATTTTCTTTCTAAAAATAAAGTCCTGCTGAAAATCCACCAGCGTTTCAGAACAATTTCTCCTAAAAGATACATGTTTGTGTGCAATTTTGTCCAATGTGCACATTTGTGCAAAGCAATTTCTCCATATACAATACATTATTTTACACATTATTTCCTCTAAACATATGCATTTCTATGTGCACTTTACTGTACATTTTTGTACATATTCACTGGCTGAAGCAAAAGTCAAGGAATGATGAAGATGGCCTCTTCTTTGCGACCAGCCTTACAAATGCCTGAAGGTGCTAGCCAAGCCTTGATATAGCGAGCTTTGCCAGCATTTCTCATTTTTATATCAATATTAAAAGGTTTTGCCTTAAAAAAACAGCACTAACCCAAACAGAACCCTGCTGCTGAATAATCTCACAGCTGCATCATTTATATACTGTTAATGAGAATGAAAAGCAATAAACATTTAATTTCCACCAACACTGGAAAGCAGCTTTTAATAACGCACATGAGAAAATGGCCAGTCAGGGAACACAGTGTAGCTTCAGTATTCGACTATAAAGCCGTGATGCAAAAGAATACAGATATCAGCTTACTGAAATCCTTTTTGTTAAAAAATTAAACTGCATCCATTTGGCTAACACTTTTCAAGCGCTTTTTTTTTTTTTTTTTTTACATTTGTTTCAAATTAATATGTACTGAAGCATGCCAAACATTTGCGAAACTGATTATCAACAATACACAGATACCAGCAATGTCAGAGACTGGCTGGATGAAAAGCAGTGGTGGGTGTCTCCATCCCAGGAGCATCCCCCCCCCCCCAGACAGCACAGAAGCAGGAGACTTGGACTCAGGACAGTGGTGGTGGGATTCTGGCCACACGTCATAATAATAATAATAATTTATTATTTATACCCCGCCCATCTGGCTGGGTTTCCCCAGCCACTCTGGGCGGCTTCCAACTGAATATTAAAAACAATACAGCATTAGACATTAAAAACTTCCCTAAAGAGGGCTGCCTTCACTTATCTTTTAAAAGTAAAATAGTTGTTTATTGCCTTGACATCTGCTGAGAGGGCGTTCCACAGGGCAGGTGCCACTACCGAGAAGGCCCTCTGCCTGGTTCCCTGTAACCTCACTTCTCGCAGCGAGGGAACCACCAGAAGGCCCTCGGCACTGGATCTCAGTGTCCGGGCTGAACGATGGGGATGGAGACGCTTCTTCAGGTATACAGGACCGAGGCCGTTTAGGGCTTTAAAGGTCAGCACCAACACTTTGAATTGTGCTCAGAAACGTAATGGGAGCCAATGCAGATCTCTCAGAACCGGTGTTATGTGGTCCCGGCGGCCACTCCCAGTCACCAGTCTAGTCTCAGAGGAAGGTGCAAGCTGGGAAATTCTTGGAAGCAGGAAGCATGAGGGATGATGAGGTTTCCAGTTTGGATGCAGGCTCCAACAGAAGATGGAGGGGAGCCAGACAGGACTTCTCCTCCCCTTCTCTGCCAGCAGCTCGCTGGCCCCACTCCCTCCCAAAACACAGACACTGCTGCATATTGGCAAACAGTGCGCCAGGCAAGCAGAGAAGGAAACGTCTGTGGCTCACCATAGCAAGCGACTATGGGTGGAGTCCAGGCAGAGAAGGCTAAAGAACGGAGGGGCTGCTTGGCAGTCGAGCAACTTCTTTATTCAGGAGGGGTTTGCCTTTTCTAGCCTCCTTGTGTTGTTTCCCCTTCCTTCTGTAATAAAGAAATTAAATGCTTGTTAGCTTCACGTTTTGCTCTCTCTCTTACCTGCGAATGACCCGACAGCCCCTGTGACAATACCTCTGGACTCACCCCAGTGCTAGGAATTGAAGGCAGATTAGAAATTGCACAGAATAGACCTCCTGATAATGTGTTATCTGCTGGAGGCCCTCAGCTGCAGAGTGTAGTGATCGACTGGGCATATAAGGGGTGATGCAATCGTTTGGGAATTCTGGTCCTAAGTTGCATAGGGCTAGGTTGCATACAACAAAACCAGCACCTTGAACTTAGCCTGGTAGCTAATTGGCAGCCAGTGCAAATTTTTTTTGCACAGTGTCAAGCAGTTGAGTGTCAGGGACTACGCTGAGGAGGGCTGCACTGTGGAGGAATGGTGGGAGCCATACCCTCCCCCTGATCCTGATCCTGAATCTTCCCAGGAGCAGGAGGACAGTATAGATTTGGAACAGTGGTTTGCAAAGGGGCATAGTTCAGAAGGCAGAAGCTGGGAAATACTGGATGGGAACAGCTAGGTCAGGCATAGGCAAACTCGGCCCTCCAGATGTTTTGGGACTACAACTCCCATCATCCCTAGCCAACAGGACCAGTGGTCAGGGATGATGGGCGTTGTAGTCCCAAAACATCTGGAGGGCTGAGTTTGCCTATGCCTGAGCTAGGTGAAGAAACACTGGAAGAGAGAGGGTTAACAGACTCACAGTCATTGGACAGCCTTCCTCCACCACCCTCCCCAAGGTTGAGAAGAGCTCAGAAAGTCTCAGAACAGAAAGAGCAGAGGGTACAAACTCAGATTACAAGACATAGGGACGGAGGGGGTGCAAGCCTTAATTAGGAGCACCGCCATTCTGGGTTGACCCTTTCTTTTGTCCCTTGCTGTGTTTATTAAAGAAACTATGTAACTGGTAAGAATTTCCTTTCACTTGATCTGCTTATTTACAGCCACAGGGGAGGAAGCGGATTCCCCAAAGCCTGACATGGAGTCGCCACATTTTGCACCAGCTCTAGCTTCCAGAGAAACATCAAGGGCAGCCCTACACAGAGCACATTGCAGCAATCTAGACTGGAGGTTACCAGCACATGGACGACAGAGCTCAGGCTATCCTGAAAGGCTGCAGCTGTCTTGCAGACCAAAGCTGGTGGAAGGCATTCCTAGCTTGATCAGCTGGTTGAACAGGCTTGCTCTATCGCTCCTTTCATTTCTTGTTCACACAGAAGACTGTTTTTGTTCATGTTATATAATTAATAAGATCTGAAGGGCAAAATTCTCGTGGAACCCTCAATCATTTAAAACTAATTCACAGGGTATCATTAAGGCTCAGGCACTAGAAAATAAAATCTGTGATAAAAATGAGAAGTACAACTTAATTTACACTCATTACATTATGATTTTAAACATATCATTACGTTTAACGTAAGATAACCTTGCAGCAGTGCCGTTATGTAGTAAATACAACATTGCTATTAGTCTGTACAATAAAATTTTATTAGCAAACAAATCAAGATAATAAATAGGCAAGAGCAAAAAAAGGGGGGGAGAGAGAGAGAGTCTGAATGAGACTTTTGTTTTGGCTATGCATTGCAGATTGTTGTCATTGGCTGTCCCTATTCCTAAGAACAGTGGTATCTGTGAGCAGGTCATTTAGATCTTATGTGTCGAGTTCATTTAATTGCAAATGACTGGGAAGCATTAAAGCATTATGATTCATTTGTGGGAAAGGAATGCAAGTGAAACTATTTTGCAGTAATACAGTTTTCTATGGGATAACAGCTACATTAAGCAAGGGCGTGTCCCTTCCGTTGCTACTGCAATCTATGCTATTATTTGCAATCCCACACCATATAATTTACACATTAAGGGTGTCGTTATTACAAGTTAAATTTGTATTAGCAGAGTTGATGGCAGACTGCAGTGCTTGTGAAATGGGAAAAACTTGCTTCTCTATCTGCACAGGACAATTGTTTGAAATCATTGGCTACTATGGCTGAGGCCAAAGGGAGCTGGACTCCAACAACTTCAGTACTTGCCTGCTGATACAAAGGGCATTTCAGTCACAAATGGTAGACATCCTCTAAGATACATATGAGACATTTTGTGTAATGTAGATATGGATCAACAGAAGTGTAGTGCCCATATCAAGGGAAGTAATAGCGCCACTCTATTATGCCCTGGTCGGACCACACCTGGAATATTGTGTCCAAAATTCTGGGCACCACAATTTAAGAAGGATGTTGACAAACTGGAAGATGTGCAGAGGAGGGCAACCAAGATGATCAAGGGTCTGGAAACCAAACTTTATGAGGAACGGTTAAAGAGCTGGGAATGTTTAGTCTGAAAAAGAGGAGACCAAGAGAAGATTTGAGAGCCATCTTCAAATATCTCAAGGGCTGTCACCCTCATCCTCCTCTGTCACCTGGTGAGGATTGTCTACAACAACCTCTCCTCCCCCCATCCCCAGCTTGCTCCCATGTGACCCACTCCCAGGATCCTCTTCCTCCTCCCCAAAATCCTGCCAGTTTATGACACCTCGTTAAACCCTCAATGGATCTGGGAGAACAAGAAGGTCTTCATCCAGAAGACCACGCCATAGGCATCAGGCAAGCCTCTGGGGAGGGCACCCCGTATCCCTAAATGTAACTTCTTCACATGTAGCAAGTAAGTGACAGCTTTAAAAAGTGATGCCATACAACTGCTTTTGGAGCCTAGTTACTGGAAATAGAATGAAATGTGGGTTCCACTATCCCTGTGGGGTTCTCAGTTGCTGAATGTCATAATCAGGGAACGTGCCATTTTTTACCAAAAAGAGAGAGAAAGAAAACTGTTTCCCAAGTCTGAATAAAAAGTTGGCCTTTTAAAAAGCAAATGTTTGCTTCTTGTCTAAAACATTAACTCTTAGAAAAATTGTTCCATCCCCATTTCTATCAATAAGATTGCTAAAAATGGATTCGGAGAAATCCCACCAGAAAGATAAACAACTTGCATTAAACTCTCTTACAGAGCCATGAGAAAATCTGTATAAAAGAAGACAGAGACAAATGAAAGCTGATGATAAAACATATTGGAAATTATTCCAGACTCTGCACAGAGATGTTACTCATAGCTACAACAGTTACAGACACAGACATGATGAGTGCAGGAAATGGAAAAGGCCACTTCCCTGCCTCCCCCCCCCCCCGAAAAAACAAAACAAAACAAAACAATAAAAAACCTGTTTGTGGGGCATTGAAGGCCTCTGGTTTCCTTTTGCACATTGACTACCACAAAGTGTTGTTGAGCATGGTACTGAGATACGTGATCAGTAAGTTACTCCTAATTGGTACAGTCCTCTATTTCCTAGACTTAAAATCAGCATAACAAACCAACACGAGGGATCATTGTAATTTTTGCTGCAATGGTGAAAGCATAATCACCACCATTACCGATATTATTATTAATGTGGGATGTGAGATACATAGCAGTCAAGTACAACATTCCTAGAATGGACACGCTAGGAGATGCTTTGCACCAGCCAGGAGAAAACTTCCTGTTTCCTCCTGAGCTGGGGCAAACTTCCTCTGCATGTGACTAATCTGGATAAGAGGAGCACACCATCTTCTTTTGCTCCTCTGTTTTCCATTTTGTTTTTCGCTCTGTGTGAGCAGAAGTGACTGCCTGCCCACAGTCACTTGGGACTAACTCCCTTAAGGGATAGTTCCACATGCATATATACTTTTGTAACCTAAGTCTGCCTTCAGGGATTCAACTGTGAACTGAATGAATGTGAGTAAACTACTTTTATATTCACTTTAATAAGATTGTTGTGTATATTCTTTTTAAGAGGGACAAGAAGGGATCTTACCAGGAATCTTATACAGAGAGGCTCAGACGAGCCTGCAACAAGCAAACCGCTGTGTGTTTAAACTAAAGGGGAATGTTTAAACTCTGCTAAGACATAGAACTTGCTAATGCAAGTTAGGAAGGATATCATTAAACAATATATCCTCTCCTGCCTCCCTGAACATTCACACAATTAACTCCAGGAGATGAGGCTTACGGTGGGGCTGAAGTGTGCAGTTCCCTTCTCCAAAACAACGTTGCTGCCACTTACTGTGGGAATGTTAAGGATAGTAGGAAATGATATACTGAATAAGTATTATCCTTCTTTCACTCATGCTAGTAAGTGATGTAGCAGAGCAGATTTCCCTCAATATAGCTGGAAGCTAGTTTGCAGATTCGTTTGAATCTCTTAGTTAAGATTATTTCCTGGTGTCCCCTTTAATCCCTCTTAAAAGAATAAAGACACAAGAGTCTTTCTGAGTAAAGTAACAAAAAGTTTACTCACATTTCAGTTCATGATTTGATCCCGAAAGGCAAGCTTGACTTGGTGGTTACACAAAGAAACTGTGAGTTCATCTCATATGAAGACTGAACTCATGTGCTGCTGGCTGAGAGCCAGCAGACAGCAAAATTACATTAAGACAGCAAAATGGCTGCAGGAGAGCAGCATGGCAGCAAACCCAGCCAAATGGGTGGGGTAGAAATAATAATAATAATAATAATAATAATAATAATAATAATAATAATTTATTTATACTCTGGGCAGCTTCCAACAAAAGATTCAAAATACATTAAAATATCAGTCATTAAAAACTTCCCTAAATAGCGCTGCCTTCAGATGTCTTCTAAACGTCAGATAGTTGTTCATGTCTTTGACATCTGACGGGAGAGTGTTCCACAGGGAGGGAGCCACTATACACTATAACATATAGAACAAGATAACAAGAGTCTGGACTAGACTGATCAAGACTGTACTGCGACTGAGAAAATGGCTGCAAGACTCAACTCTTTTATGGAATCAGCCAGAGCCACGGTCATCTCCCAGGTCACATGAAGGGGGAAGATGCTCCAGACCAGTGGAACAGGAAGTTACACTGACTGGATGTCCCCCTGCCTGTGCCCACCCTAGGAAAATAAGGAATGTTGCATTTGACTGCACCAATGGATTACATCCCACACTTACTAGGGTGGGACAGGATGCTGGCGAGGTGAGGATTGTGTGATCATGTGGGATTGGCTCTGCTTTGTGCCCCTGAAGCCCAGACTTTAGGCCTGCCCTGTCCTGGTATTGTGGGGGTGGCTCCATGCCCCCACCACTGTGGCTGGTCCTGGAGTCAGTGGAAGACTGTAAAAACAGACCAAAAGCAGGCGAGCGTTTGCCAAATGCTTGCCAAGAAATGCTAAGTGAGAGGATTCCAAATTAAGCTGAGGGAAACTGGCTGGTCACTTTTTGAAATGCTTCAAAACAGAAGACCTGCAGGGTAAAGTTCAAGCTCAGAGTGCATCAAAAGGATTTTTTATTTACCGTATTTTTCGCTCTATAGGACGCACTTTCTCCCCTCCAAAAATTAAGGGGAAATGTGTGCACGTCCTATGGAGCGAATGCAGGCTCCTTGGCTTCAGTGATAGCAATGAGAAGCCTCCCAAGCGCAGAGGGAGCGCTCCCTCCGTGCTCCGGAGGCTACGCATTGTTTTCACTGAAGCCTGGAGAGCGAGAGGGGTCGGTGCACACCGACACCTCTCGCTCTCCAGGCTTCAGGGATAGCTGCATGAAGCCTTTGGAGCGCAGCTATCCCTGAAGCCTTTGGAGTGCAGCAGGACCTTGCACTGTGCTCCAAAGCTTCGGGTTCCTTTTGCTGAAGCCGGGAGAGCAAGACTCTCCTGGCTTCAGCAGAGAGGGAGAGCTGCGCAGAGCCCCTTCAGTGAAGCGGGAGGAGAAATGGAAGGGGCTCCGTTTCTCCTGCCGCTTCGCTGAAGGGGCGCTGAGCAGAGAGGTGAAGATTTTTTTCTTTTCTTGTTCTCCCCCTCTAAAGCAAGGTGCGTCCTATGGTTGGGTGTGTCCTATAGAGCGAAAAATATGGTATTTATTTCAGGGAGCCTGTGGTGCTAATATTCCCTATACTCATAGTGGTGGTGAGCAAATGGCAAAGATGGATGTGGCCTTTGACCCTTCGCCACCACAGAAACTCCACTGTCAAAATCAGGCTTCACGTATGCTGTGGACCACTCCTGACATTTTTTAATGCAATGATTCCACAAAATAATGGGGATTTCTAAAGGCTGAGCCTGCTTTCCAAAATGCATGCACTACTCTCGGTAAATTTCAGGAGGAGCCGCATGCTTGAAAATCTATGGAAGGAATTAAAAGCCCAGAGGCATATGGGTGGAACAGGACTTAAAATTCAATGTTTTCTCCACCGTTCAAAGACGTTTCTTCTGGTCACCGCATGACCATAACCATTAAAGTTGATCCTCAGTCTAGCTTGAAAAGTTGCTACTTTAAAGTGAGCAGAAGTAACAGAGCAAATCTTCATCTGACCTTTAATAACGTAGCCTGCAGTTATATCACAGAGAATACTAATTTCGACCGGGGAGCGGGGTGGAGCAGAGAAACCCTTTCAGGCTCACGAAAAAGTCAATCGGCTCGTGGTATTTTCATTAGGATATGTACTATTGCATGAAAACACAGAGTACAAAGAAAGAGCAAAATAAGTGTTCCTGTCAAGCTCTCCTTCCTGGACTTATAATGCCATGAATCCGAGGAAGGCAGGAGGCAGCGGTGGTCAAAGATTGAGGAGAAGGAAATAAATTGGCATCAAATTGCATGTCTGGAGGGCAGTTAGGATTGGGTGGTTTTGACCTGGTCTGAGCCTAGAGTAGGTGACACAATATATATGAATGTGTGAAGCTGCCATCTTGAGGGAGCTACATGTGTACAAATCAGCCTTAAAATCTGAGGTCAAGTTGCAGTCCAAAGCCATTGAGCCATATCACAGCTCTGTGGTGAGAGTACAACGTTTGCCCTTTTCAACTTAACAGCTTGGGCTTAACCCCAGACAGTTCTACAAAAATGCGTGTTTTCGTTCTCTCGAACCAATTTTCAGTTTGGGTGGGTCTACTCTTCTCCAGGGGCATAAATTCGTTTACGCCGTAAAATGTAATGTAATGTATAGAAGCATTATTAATATTATTTAAACATGTTTGTGCAAACAGCACATTGTTGTGTTCAGGGTCTTGATTTTCCCACTACAACTGCTACCACTGGATGGACTCTTCGAGAAATCTCAAAGCTGATCCCGTTTGCACTGATTCCCCCCACCCCCACCCTGATTCCTCTTGTATTCCTTGATCTTGATGCTTGTACTAAAATATAACCATCCTCACACTTTATAAGCATCATTATATGTATATTAGATGCACATAACATGTATATACACCCCGAGTTTCCATAAGTAACTAGTGCATACGTACATACAATGAATGAGTCCCATCAGGGAAAAAGGTGGGGTATAAATAAATAAAATGATGATGATGATGATGATGATGATGATGATGATATAATAATTTATTATTTAAACCCTGCCCATCTGGCTGGGTTTCCCCAGCCACTCTGGGCGGCTTGCAACAAAATATTAAAATACAATAGTCCATCAAACATTAAAAGCTTCCCTAAACAGGGCTGCCTTCAGATGTCTTCTAAAATGATGATGATGATGATGATAGCAATAGTAATAATAATAATAATAATAATAATGCAACTCTATAAAATACTTAGGCATTGAATACTTCTAGAACTATACTGCAGAAACAGAATATCACATGGGGCCTGACTTCTTAATATGTATCATACTTACATGTTTGTATTTTTGCAGATAATTAGTCAGGTTTTTTTCTTTAAAAAAACCAAATGCAAGAGGAAAACTTGATCGTGTTGGAACCACCAAAGCCCATTCAAAATGGATTATTCTTCCATCCCTATTACTAACATACAAACAGGGTACACAGAACTTTACAATACTGAGTAACTTAATCAAAGGGCCTGTGATACTTACAGTGTAAATTTAGATCGGGGTAGGGAAGAGAGAGAGAGATGAAAGAAAGAAAGAAAGAAAGAAAGAAAGAAAGAAAGAAAGAAAGAAAGAAAGAAACCATCAAGGAAGTGGAAGGAGACAGGGGAAAGGGTAACAAAGAATGAATCTAAGAAATGTTGTTTGTTTCAGACACTGAATTTCTCTCTGTGTTGTTCAAGATCACATAAGACGATGGCACCATCATGTAAGGAAATGTTGGGGAAACTAAATGAAGTGCTGCCTCAATGCAGCCTAAATGTGCCATCCACTAATCAGAGATAAGCAAACTTGTGAACACTTGCTTGAGTGAACATTTGAACAATTTGGGAAATGTGAGTTGCTGCTGACTTCCCCGTCCTGGTAATTTGCAGCACTGTTGCTTTTGCAGTACAGAGGTGGGGGCCTGGGGGCCTCCAGATGCTATTGTACTACAACACTCATCATTTCCAACCACAGTGGCTGGGAATGATGGGAGCTGGAGTCCAGCAACTTATACACCACCCTATACCCAGAGGTCTCAGGACGGTTCACAACAAGACCACAACATATAAAATCAAACCAAAAGCAATAACCCAATAAACTCCCCCCCCCCCAAGAACCACATTCTAAAACAATGCAGAATCAAACATTTCTGAAGAAAGTCAAATATAAAGTACACAGTCAAAGCAACACAATTAACAGGAAACCAAAATACCATCTCAAAGATTTCAGAATAAAACATTACAACGGAGGTCAACTCCAGAATACATATTTAACACAAAGTTGACAAAAAACAAAATCTTAAACATTTCAAAAGAAAACATTGCTAAGTGAAGTCAAATACAAAATGCACATTTAAAACAGCATAATTAACAAGAGAAGAAAATATTATAAGCATGACACGACAGTTTGGCAGGCACAAAAAGATGGGGCAAAAGAATCCAATGATTCGGATTTGTTGTCAGGCATAGCGATGTCCCTCCAGTCTGCTATGTTTTTATAACTAGGAAAGGTAAAGGTAAAGGACCCCTGGACGGTAAGGTCCAGTCAAACTTGACTTTGGGGTTGCGGAACTCATCTCGCTTTCAGGCCGAGGGAGCCGGCGTTTGTCCACAGACAGCTTTCCGGGTCATGTGGCCAGCAGGACTAAATCACTTCTGGCACAACGGGACACCATGGCGAAAACCAGAACGCACAGAAATGCCGTTTCGCTTCCTGCTGCAATGGTACCTATTTATCTACTTGCACTGGTGTGCTTTCGAACTGCTAGGTTGGCAGAAGCTGCGACAGAGCAATGGGAACTCACCCTGTTGCAGGGATTCGAACCGCTGACCTTCTGATCAGGAAGCCTAAGAAGAGTTTGGATTTGGATTTGATATCCCGCTTTATCACTACCCGAAGGAGTCTCAAAGCAGCTAACATTCTCCTTTCCCTTCCTCCCCCACAACAAACACTCTGTGAGGTGAGTGGGGCTGAGAGACTTCAGAGAAGTGTGACTAGCCCAAGGTCACTCAACAGCTGCATGTGGAGAAGCGGAGACGCGAAGCTGGTTCACCAGATTACGAGTTGACTGCTCTTAACCACTACACCACACTGGCTCTCTGTGGTTTAGACCACAGTGCCACCCGCGTCCCTTCTTTTATATCTATGGCCAGTCAACTGGACTGTGAAGAAGAACAGGTACGAACAAAATCTGTTGCCTGCATGGGGTGACCAACTGGGTTCCTGCTCCCCTGGCTGCTAAGTAAACAAACTGCAGATAATGATTTGACTCCTCTCATCCTGCTACTTTCAGTTGCAAGTTGCTGATTCCATATATATATATATATGTATATAAAAAGATGCATGGGACTGAGTCCAGTCCATCGCAAGCAGAGAGGGGTTTTATAGCTTATGCAAAACAAGGTAACTAACCTCCACCCGATGCTTCCTGAACAAGGTTCCCCAGAGAGATCTGTGCTCTTTACCATTGATTTGTGATGCTGATATATGCCCTGGGAGCACATATAATCATTTCTTTTCTCCTTCTCCCCCAATTGTTTTTGTTTTCAAACAACATTTGAAAGGGCAGGAGCTAGAGCGCCTGTCCCCTGGAGTATTAATAGGCGAGTGGCACCTTCTGGCTTTAGCTCAGCCACCTGCTAAGAAGGATAATGTAATGGAAGAGAAAGCAATAGGCTGAGAATTACCTGTGGAGGCAGATGACAGTTAAAAGTAATTGTGTTTTACATGCCACAGAGCAGCAATTGGTAGACTCCTTGCCACAGGTCCAAAGTGAAATGCAAAAAAACCCCCTAATTCCAGAGACACTTTCTCTTTAAATAGCAATTCCAGGTGTTCTGACCTGGGACTGAGAAGGGGTGGGAGAGAAATTCAATTCAGTTTCAAATATGTGAAATTCGCACTTTCCATGATGATATGGGAACTGAAATGCAGCTGTCCTTTGAAATTTGCACTTATCCAAACTTTGTGATGGAGTTCTCCAACCACTGAGATGCTAACTCAACCAGACTCCTCCCCAATTATATTTATTATTCTTATTAAAATCTCATATACACTGCAAAACACAATAATTTTTTTCTTTTATTCTGACTTCCCCTCCTGTTTTCCAAGGTGTTTTTAATTTCTCCCCCTTACCACTCCTTATAGTCTCTCTTTTATATCATAACCACCATACAACAATATCTAATTCCTTCTGTTGCTCATTGTTCAAATCCTGCTCGTGAATTCATCATACTATGATATTTCTTTAAAGATTCCCAAAAAAGAAGTTTCCATTCTTCCACAAGAGTCCTCATCAGGTTCTCTAATATTTGCTGTTAGCTTTGCCAATTCTGCATAGCCCATCACTTTACTTATCCATTTTTCTTTGGCGGGAACTTCTTCTTCCCCAGAATTTTTAAACAAATCTTATTGTTAAGTTGATTTACTTAAACTACTGGTATAGACTGCCATGAGTAGCCATTGTGGTGCCAACTCTCATCATTCCTGATCTTTGGCCATGATGGCTGAGACTAAGGGGAGTTGTAGTCCAACAAAATCCAAAGGTCACCGTGTTGGCTTCACTTTGACTACTATGTACATTAAGGTAAAGGTAAAGGTACCCCTGACCGTTAGGTCCAGTCACGGATGACTCTGGGGTTGTGCGTTCATATTGCTTTATAGGCCGAGGGAGCCGGTGTTTGTCTGCAGACAGCTTCCAGGTCATGTGGCCAGCATGACTGAGCCACTTCTGGTGAACCAGAGCAGTGCATGGAAATGCCATTTACCTTCCCACCGGAGCGGTACTTGCACTTTGACGTGCTTCCGACCTGCTAGGTTGGCAGGAGCAGGGACCGAGCAATGGGAGCTCACCCCGTCATGGGGATTCGAACCGCTGACCTTCTGATCGGCAAGCCGAAGAGGCTCAGTGGTTTAGACCACAGTGCTACCCGCGTCCCTATACTATGTACATTAGTAATTCAGCAAATGCAAACTCTTCATTTGCATTCACACTAATTTCATTTAGCATTCAGAGCCTGCCTTGTTTTTCTCCTGGTATTGAATTTATATGCACCTGCCCCATTTTTTTAAAGCTTCTAATTTTTAGCGTGGTTTTTGAACGTCTGTTTTACTGGTGGTTTAGTGTTACATTTGTCAAACTGCCGAACATTTCATAAAATTATAGAATTGTGGAGTTGCAATGGACTCTGAGGGTCATCTTGTCTATCTTCCTGCCATGCAGGAATTTCAGCTAAAGCATCTGTGAAACATGGCCATCCAACTGTTCCTCATAAGGTTTGGTTTCTAGACCCTTGATCATCTTGGTTGCCCTCCTCTGCACACGTTCCAGCTTGTTAATCTTCTTGAATTGTGGTGCCCAGTACTGGACACAAGATTCCAGGTGTGATCTGACCAAGGCATAATAGAGTGGTACTATGATTTCCCTTGGTCTGGACACTATACTTTTGTTGATGCACCCTAGAATAGCATTAGCTTTTTTTGGCTGCTACATCACACTGTTGACTCATCAACGGTTGACTCACGTCAAACTTGTGGTCTACTAAGACCCCTAGCTCCTTTTCACATGTACTACTCGTATGTGCCCCCCATCTTATATTTGTGCAGCTGGTTATTCCTGTCCAAGTGTAGAACCTTACATTTGTCCTTACTGAAATTCATTTTGTTAGATTTGACCTAGTTCTCAAATCTGCTATGGTCATATTAAATCCCAATTCTGTCTTCTGTGGCATTAGGTACGGCACCCAGTTTGGTGTCATCTGCAAATCTGATGAGCATTCCCTCAATTTGAAAAGGTGAGATATACACTGAGGAAAGAAATAATGAATAAAGCAATAATTTACCAAGCCAGCCCGATATGGGACATGTTATTTTCCCTTGAGACATTAAGCTTTCATGCAAAAACATGAGCTCGTTCAAAGTACAGTTCTATGCATGTCTACTCAGAAGTAAGTGCTGTTGAGCTTAATGGGACTTACTCCCAGGTAAACGTATATGGGATTGCAGCCATACCTGTACACACCTGTATTTCCTTCCCCTAATATTACAGAAGGTAGGATTCATAGAAATAATTCCCTAAAAAAACAGTTAAAAATCAGATACATTTTATAGATACAGTATCCTTGCTTCTTAAAAATTATTTTAAAATTAGATTTCCATTGTGTTCTCAAGAGAGACATGCCTGCAAAAGGCATATATATATATATATATATATATATATATATATGCCTGTTAGAATGCAGATTGAAAACACAGAAAACAATAAAAAGCACGGGGGAATAAGGGAATATTTTTTTCCAAGTTGGCTTAATTTGAGGATCTGTCAAAGTTCTTTTAGTTGCTGGCCTGTTCATGAGGAATACAAATAAGGTGTCTTACATGAAGCATTTAAAATGGTAATTTCAAAGATGCAAGCTGGTGTGTTTCAAAAATTAAAAGAACAATTTATATTACATTGAAGATCAACATGAAATGCCAGCTGATTAAGATTCAGTGACTCCAAATAAATCTCTCTCCCTCTCTCTCTCTCCCTGTTGCCTGTGATATGCTTAATGTTAGTCTAGGTAACCCTTTCTTCTGCAAAGAAAACCTTGGCAATACCAAGCAGACTTTTAAATATTTATTCAATGATGTATTCTGGATTTTTCTTGAATTAGAAAAAACAACTCAGTTTGTCATAAAGCATTGCAACTTTCCTTGAGAAGTGTAATCGCTTAAACGGTGAACTAGCATTTCCTTGCAGTGACATATGCACTTAAGGGGATACTAAGTTCTTTCTGATAGGCCTGTGGAATGCAAGCCCCCAAACACCAATCTTTTAGGAGATGTGGTTCAGGACTTTCTAATGAAGTATGACTGGGCACCAATTCTATGGGAAAGACCCATCTCACTTTCCTCACTCACTTTACTCTCTCACTGGTGAGAGCTTTCCTCCCAGGGTTACTTGCAAACCGGGGGCGCTTCATCCAGATTGGGACGGCAGCAGGGGGCAAAGTCCCTCTCCTCTTCTTCAGAGTCCTGATCTAGAATGGTGTCCCCATATATCGTGTTCTCCTTCATGGAGAGCACGTGTTGCGGTGGGGGTCGACAAGACACTCCAAAGTTGTGGAGTGGGCTAATTGATCATTGGCCACTGTTGTGATTGGGCTTCCCTTGTTGTTAGGAAGAAATTAAATGTTGCCATTCTCTGATTGACAGCCAGAAATGTTAAAACTCCCTGCACGAGGCGTAGAGCTTCCTCTTTTTGCTCTGTGCATCGGATTGCCCGCCCCCCCTATATTTAGGGTTGTTTGCTTTGACCTTGCTATGCCTGTCATGGGGTTGTCTGCTCTTGGGGCAGGGGCCTGGTAGGAATTTTGTCCATCTGGCTGATTGGCTGGTGCCATTTGGTTTTTGCCTACTGCGTAGCAAATCGTCACAACTTGTAAGGTTGCGGTTAGGCATTGGTTTATGGTTTGGTTGGTTGAGGAGCATGGATTGGCTGTGCCTGCCCCTCTAATGCTGCTGCTGCAAGGGTATTCCATTAAAGGAATACAGGGGCTCACCATTGCTTTTGTCTGAACCCTGTCAAGGGGCTAGGGCCACTCAAGAGCCCCTGGTTGCATTTGGGGAGGGCTGAGGGCAGGTACCCTGCTCCATCGCTATCCCCAAAATGTATTCCCCTTTTCTGACTTTCACAGGCTTAAGAAATGTCAGTCTGTCCCCACTGGGGGCAGATAGTCACAACCAATGCCTAAGCAACCACTCACATTTTTGTATTTTAATAAAGTTGTGGCCAAAATTATGCCAAAATTATGCCAAAAACATTAAACAAAAATTCAGTGTGATGTGTGAGTTATTTGGGGTGGCTTGGGGACCTCGACACGCAACTGCAATTTCATCTGCATGCATGATCTGACCTCTCTCTTGCATGCATGATCCTTCCCCTATGATGTAGGTTGGGCTAAGACATCCTTCCTCAGAAGTTGGAGAAGTTGGACTGGAACATCCACCATTCCTTACCATTGGCAATGATGGCTGGGGATGATAGTTAAGCAACATCTGAGGACCCAAGTGTGGGGAAAGATGGGCTAAGAGAGAGTGAATGGCACAAAGTCAAACAATGAATTTTAGTGGTATGAATGGTGTCATGCTTAGGCTGGCCCTACATTTATTGGAATACAGTTGTACCTTGGTTCTCAAATATAATCTGTTCCGGAAGTCCGTTCCAAAACCAAAGCATTCCAAAATGAAGGTGCGCCTTCCCATAAGAAAGTATTGCAAAGTGGATTAATCCATTAAAGACTTTTAAAAACAACCCCTAAAACAGCAATTTAACATGAATTTTACTCTCTAACAAGACTATTGATCCATAAAATGAAAGCAATAATCAATGTAGTGTACTATAAAATAAATAAGACAGTATCGTAGATGATAAAAATTAAAATCATTTTTTTCTTACCTGCATTGATGATAGTCATTGTTTGGATGGGGGTTTTTTATCCATTTCTGCACTCACACAATCAACCAATCAACCAATCAACCAGTAGCTGAACTGGATTCCACACAGTCACAAAAAAAAATTAACCGAAAAAGCCTCAAAACCAAAAACGCAAAATAAATAGCAAAAACAAAAGCGCCAAATTTAATCCTTTCCAGAGGTCTGTTTGACTTCCAAAATGTTTGAAAACCAAGGCGCAGCTTCTGATTGGTGCAGGCGCCCCAGAAACGGTAGCCGACAGCTGCATCGGACATTCGGCTTCTGAAAAATGTTTGAAAATCAGAACACTTACTTCTGAGTTTTCGGCGTTTGGAAACCAAGGTGTTTGAGTACCAAGGCATTTGTGAACCCAAGGTACCACTGTATATCAGTGAACTTTGTGGTTCTTTGCAGTGATTAAATTCACTGCAAGCAATATATACAGACAATTTTCTGCTTTGTTTATTTGCAACTAACTCCCAAGCAAGTGATTCTGAAAGCTTCATAACGTAGATATTGAAAAAGTAGACTTAAATCAAGTTGTTGTTGTTTTAAATGCAAAGACCGAAATTCCAGATCAAAATGGCAAACATTGGCTTCCGGGGGCGGCGCGAACGGCAATGGCGGTCCTCTTCTGAACGGGAGAGGAGGCTCCACAGACAACGGGTCGTCCGCTACGGCGAAGCGGAGACCCACTCCGGAAAACCACAGGCAGCAAGAGCCTGTGGTCTTGAGGCTCGGTGGGCGCCTTAAGTGACCCTCCAAACGCTAAAGGAACCCCGTAAGGGGCTCCGGAGCGTGGAGGGGGGTTGCGGCGCTGAGAGCCGTTTCACAGTCTGCGGAGCGAAGCCGCGCTGCTGCTGCCGGTGAGCGCTGATCCCTTTTCCTGTCAAATTCGGATTCGGACGAAAATCAACTTACTCGTGAGTAAAGACTGAATCACTTGAAATTAGAGACTTTAAATCAAAAAATCTGAACTTGGTTGAACTTGGCTGAAAGCGGAGAGACGTGGAAACAGGAAGTCCGTCTTCCGCTGCCATTGAACTTGAAAAAAGCAACTAGCTGGAGGAGTGGAGGCTGAAAGAAAGAGTTTTTAAACTTTACAGATCTAAGCATCCACTGAACCTGCAATCTAAAGTAAAGATCTTAAGTTAAAGATTTGGAATTATTATTTGCACTTGACTTTCCTCCTTTTATTGGATTACAATCAAAAGGTGAAACCCAGGGTCCGGAGCTGCCTGAGCTTTGAGAGACTGAGCTGTCAGTACTGCAGATTTGGATATTGTATATTGGAACTTGCAACAATCTGAGGGTATTGAGACCTTCTAATTTGAAACATTCTTTTTGGAGACAAATAAGCACTGTCTGTAACAAAGTGATTATTTATTAACTCTGCTAAATATTTGTATCTGAAGGTTCCTGGATACTAAACTAGACTCTGAAAGACATTTTAAGCTCCCTCTAGAGGATTGGATTAAAACAGTGACTTTACATTTACATTTACTTTCGATTCCCTTGTTGTTTGTTTGCTCTGGGCCTTTCTATTCCCATGGGAATAACTCAGTGTGACCTTGACTGATAGATAACGTTGGAATGAGTGGCACAAGAAGAAGAGGAAGAGTTAGACAAACAACTTTAACAACTCTAACCTCAGCCTCGCAGACACGCAGATCATCTGTACCTACTTTGCCCTCAGAAGTAGAAGTAGAAGAAGTTGCCTCGTCACAGGCAAAAGAGGGAGAGGGTGAAATAGAGCAGTTACAATTGGAAGATATGGCCTCAGGAGCATCTGCTTCTGTTTTAGACAAAATCTTTGAAAAATTGGAAGCTTTGGATAAGAAAGCAGATGAGCAATCAGCAAAGATTGACAAAAATACAGAATGCCTAAATAAATTAACTATACAAGTGGCACAGAATACACAAGCAATTGGACAGTTAACGGAGGCCACAGCAGAAAATCGGAAATTGGCTGAGGATACCAGACAAAAATTGGAAAATTTAGAACAAGAGGTAAGACCACTCACCAAACAAGTTGGGGAACATCAGATCTATCTTTCTATGATAGAACTGCGAAATCGTGAGAATAATTTGAGGATTAGATCACTACAAGAGGCAGAAGAAGGAAATCTAGCTGAGTTTTTGACCAAAGAATTCTCCAAGTTCTGGAATTTGGAAGAAAAGGACTTTAAAATTGTGTCAGCTTTCAGACTTGGAAGATTTACAAAGAAGGAGAGGCCCAGAGACTGTTTGATAACATTGAGATCAAAGGAGGAAAGGGACAAGATTTTGGGCCTACACTACGGAAAGTCACTGGAGGTTTTGGACAGAAGAATTGAAATTTACAAAGATATTCCAAGACAACTGTTGGATCTTAGAGCCGCCTACTCTGAACTTGCCAAACTACTAAGGAGCAACGCAATTCCATTTAGGTGGGAATTTCCCCAAGGAATATCTTTTACCTTTAGAGGGAGAAAGGTCAAAATTAGAACATTGGAGAGAGAGACAAATTTTTGTCTACACACGGAGAGGACCTTCAGAAAGGAATTGAACTACCTTCTGGGCCTGGGGCAACGCCAGCACCAACACCAGCACCTGGGGAACCTGAAGATCCAGAGAAGATACCACCCCTGGAGAAATAACCAGATCAATTCAGGATGTCTCTGCAATTGTTGAGTTGGAATATTAATGGTTGTAACATTCCGGAAAAAAGGAAGAAAATATTTCATATATTAAAAAAAGAACAATTGGACATTATTTGTTTACAAGAAACACATGTGACGAGGCTCCACAGAAAAGTGTTAATAAATAAAAGATTGGGCCAGGAATTTGTATCGTCGGATAAAGTTAAGAAGAGAGGCGTGGTGATATATGCAAAAGAGAGCCTGTCACCCAAATTCTTATTTAAAGATGAACATGGAAGAATTTTGGCTATTGAGATACAATACCAAGGAGAGAAACTGTTGATATTAGGAATCTATGCACCTAATGAAGGGAAATCGGAATTTTACAAGAAGCTGCAGGAGACAATGCTGGATTATCTGGACTACAACAACATCATAATGATGGGAGATATGAATGGGGTCGTATCAACTAACATGGACAAGTCACAAAGTCAAAATGTTACAAAAGACGGCAGACTACCTAAAACCTTTTTTGAAATGACAGACAATATGGATTTGATTGATATTTGGAGGACAAAGAACCCACTAGGAAGAGAGGGAACATTCTTTTCTGAAGCCCAACTGACCTGGACAAGAATCGACCAAATATGGATCTCTAGAGGCCTGGCACCTAAGGTCAGAAAAGTGGAAATCTGCCCAAAGACCTGTTCCGACCATAATGCAGTAAAGATGGATATGACACTACTACCAACTGGATCCTTTAGATGGAAGATGAATGACAATTTGTTCAGAGATCAGGAAATTACTAAGAAGGCCCAAAAAGTTTTGAAGGATTATTTTGAGATAAATATGAATACTACGGTGGAAAAAAGAATCGTCTGGGACGCAAGTAAAGCTGTAATGAGGGGATTCTTGATACAACAGAATGCAGTAAAGAAAAGAACACAAAATGAGAAAAAAGATAAGATCTTGGATAAAATAAAAGAATTAGAGAAGAAATTAAGAGTGAACCCGAAGTCACAGCCAACTCTGAGAGAAATTAAACTTTATCAAACACAATATTCTAAACTGATAAATCAGGAAATCGAATGGAAGGTTAAACTAATGAAACAAAAAACGTTTGAGTCGGCGAATAAATGTGGAAAACTGCTAGCTTGGCAGTTGAAGAGAAGACAAAGATTAAATACGGTTACAAACTTAGAGATTGAAGGAAAAAACATTCAGAATCCAGTGGACATCAGAAAGTGTTTCCAGAGATACTTCAAAAAACTATACACCCAAGGGCCGCAAGACGAAGTTGAGATTAAACAATTTTTGGCAAAAAATGGACTATCCAAATTGTCACAAGAAAATAGGACAATCCTGAATTCTAAAATAACACGACAGGAGATTGAACAAGCCATTCAGAACATGCAACTTGGCAAATCTCCAGGGCCAGATGGGCTGACCTCCAAGTACTATAAGACATTAAAAGACTATTTGATACAACCTTTGATGGAGGTCAGCAATGAAATTATGGAGGGGAAGAGGGCACCGGAGTCGTGGAAGGAAGCGTTTATCACATTAATACCAAAGACGGAAGCTGAAAAGACACAACTTAAGAACTACCGTCCCATCTCCCTTTTAAATGTGGATTACAAAATATTTGCAGACATTTTGGCAAGTAGATTTAAAAAAGTTTTAAATGAAGTAATCCATAAGGACCAGGCAGGCTTTCTCCCAGGTAGACATTTGTTTGCTAATACAAGGAACATTATTGATATCTTGGAACTTTTGCAAACAGATATAAACACAAAAGCAGTTTTAATCTTTATAGATGCGGAGAAGGCCTTTGACAACATCTCCTGGAAATTTATGATGGGAAATTTAAAAGAGATGGGAGTGGGACGGGGTTTTGAGAATGGGATTGAGGCGATATATTCAGAGCAGAAAGCTAAACTGATAGTTAATAATGTGGTTACAGAAGAGTTTAAAATTGAAAAAGGAACTCGACAAGGTTGCCCTATCTCCCCTTTGTTATTCATTTCGGTTCTGGAAGTGCTATTGAATATGATTAGAGGGGATCGGTTGGTGGAAGGAATTCAGGTCGGACAGAAACAATACAAATTAAAAGCTTTTGCAGATGACCTGGTTTTGACCTTGCAGAAGCCAGAGCCTAGTACGAAAAGAGTATTACAACTGATTAATGACTTTGGTCGGGTGGCTGGATTTAAATTAAATAAACAGAAAACTAAGGTTTTGGGAAAAAATTTGACTGATACAGAGTCAGAACGGTTTCAGAATGAGACGGAACTTAATGTGGTTAAAAAAGTAAAATACCTAGGGGTAAACATAACAGCAAAAAATCTAAGTCTATTTAAGGACAACTATGAAAAATGCTGGACAGAAATTAAGAGAGACTTAGATAGTTGGTCAAAATTGAAACTTTCTTTGTTAGGCCGAATTGCTGCTATCAAGATGAATGTATTGCCTAGGATGTTGTTTTTATTTCAAACACTTCAGGTTTTGGACAAAACAGAGTGCTTTCAGAAGTGGCAGAGAGATATTTCTAAGTTTGTCTGGCAGGGCAAAAAGCCCAGAATTAAGTTTAAGATATTAACTGATGCAAAACAAAGAGGGGGCTTTGCCCTGCCAGACTTAAAGTTGTATTATGAAGCCGCAGCGTTCTGCTGGCTAAAAGACTGGCTACTTCTTGAAGACACTGATGTGTTAGATTTGGAAGGGTTTAACAATGCTTTTGGATGGCATGCATATTTATGGTATGACAAGGTTAAAGCAAATAAGGCCTTTAAGAACCATATTGTCAGAAAATCACTGTTTAATGTCTGGACAAAATATAAAGACTTGCTGGAAAATAAAACCCCAAGGTGGCTTTCACCTTTGGAAGCTAAGGCCCGAAAAAGACCCAATATGGAGGCTAAATGGCCAAAATATTGGGAAATACTAGAAAAAGATGGAGACAACTGGAAATTGCAGAGTTTGGAGAAAATGAAGGATAAAGTGCGAGACTGGTTACATTACGCTCAGATTAAAGAAGTTTTTAAAAATGACAAGAAACTAGGGTTCCAGGTGGAGAAATCGAAACTAGAAACAGAATTGTTAGAACCAAAGACCAAGGTACTTTCAAGGATGTATAACTTGCTGTTAAAATGGAATACACAAGATGAAACGGTTAAATCGGCTATGATAAGGTGGGCACAGGACATTGGGTATAATATCATGTTTGAGGACTGGGAAAGGTTGTGGAGTACTGGATTGAAATTTACTGCATGTAACGCTTTGAAAGAAAATGTAATGAAAATGATATATAGATGGTATATGACCCCAGTCAAACTTGCAAAAATTTACCACCTGACTGACAATAAGTGTTGGAAATGTAAAGAGTGTGAGGGAACGTTCTTCCACCTCTGGTGGACTTGCCCTAAAGTGAAGGCGTTCTGGGAAATGATTTATAATGAACTGAAAAAGGTATTTAAATATACCTTCACTAAGAAACCAGAGGCCTTCCTTTTGGGTATTGTCGGCCAAGGGGTGGTAAAGAAGGACCAGACATTTTTTATGTATGCAACAACAGCAGCAAGGATACTTCTCGCAAAGCACTGGAAAACTCAAGATCTACCCACACTGGAAGAATGGCAGATGCAACTGATAGACTACATGGAACTGGCTGAGATGACCGGCAGAATTCGTGACCTGGGAGAAGAGAGGACTGAGGAGGATTGGAAGAAATTTAAGAATTATTTACAAAAATATTGTAACTTGAGTGAATGCTAAACAGGATGCTAGATCAAAATAACTGAGCACCACTAAATTTAGATGATTTTAAGAAAATAAGTAAGATTGTGAAAATATAACTCTTTTTGAGAACTAGAAGATTATGAAACATAGAAGGGATATAAGAATGTAAATAAGATAATAAATTGCTGACAGAATGTTATAACGATGAAAGTGGGAGCGGGAGATGTGAGGAAGTCCAAAGAAAATGTGAAATTATGTTAAGATATATGTTACATTGTTTATTATGTTCATTTCTATTGTAAAACCCAATAAATTTCTTTAAAAAAACAAAAAAACAAAATGGCAAACATTGACCGCTTAGCAGTGCAGTCGTACCTGTTCCATTGAGTTCAGCTAGGTGTACTTTCAGGGACCCGGGTGGTGCTGTGGTCTAAACCACTGAGCCTCTTGGGCTTGTCAATCAGAAGGTTGACGTTTCGAATCCCTGTGATGGGCTGAGCTCCTGTTGCTCTGTCCCAGCTCCTGCCAACCTAGCAGTTTGAAAGCACACCAGTACAAGTAGATAAATAGGTACCACTGTGGGGGGAATGTAAATGGTGTTTCCGTGTGCTCTGGTTTCCGTCATGGTGTTCCGTTGCACCAGAAGCAGTTTAGTCATGCTGGCCACATGACCCGGAAAACTGTCTGTGGACAAACGCTGGCTCCCTTGGCCTGAAAGCGAGATGAGTCCTGCAACCCCTAGTCGCCTTTGACTGGACTTAACTGTTCAGGGGTCCTTTACCTTTACCATTTACTTTCAGGTGTGTATAGTAATGCAGCCTCACAAACCTTCAAAATCTGATGATTACACCTGAACGCAAAACCTTTGTTTTCTACCTTTTGTGTATTTTTGAAAAATAATTTTACTATCTTTAGAAGCTTCTTCCTGATTTTGAATTAACTGTATTTTGTCTGAAACCAAATAAAATCCTCATTGTACAAGGATTTGAGAATAGAATCCATGAACCCATCAAGTATAGAAACCCTAACATAGCTGAAAGGTTATCTCAATACTAAAGCCCAATTAGATATAATGAAAATCTATTCCCATTCAACTAATTTCTGTCCTTTCCAAACATAACCTCTTCCTCAATAAATTTCAAGTAAGAATACCTTTAATAATAACATAGCCAATCTCACCAACTTGATAAGCAAACGCTGAGAGGTTTGCAACCTCAGAGAAATAATCCTTTCAAAAGCAAATTAAGTGTACCATTTCTGGAGACTCATACATCTGTGTACTTGGCAGCCTGCAACTTCCCATCAAAAAACTAACATCAAACTATGTCAAACAGTTATAAACACTGTCAGCAACAAAAGCATTTACATAGATTGATTTCATACGTTTTTGTCAAAAGTCATTTTCTCTAGAGATTCCAATTAATATAGACAGATGGTTTAAATCTCTGACAGAGAGGTGAAAAATACAACCCATGGTTTGTCAATGGTATTTCAAGTACAATTTGAGAGTTACAGCTCAAAACAGTCAACCTACACCAGACGTGGAAGACATGGAGAAGATGTATACACACTGTACACTTTGATCCACTCTGGATTTGGTACCTGTTACTAGATGAAGTGGAGAAGGAAGTTGCTATTGAGGGCTTGCTGTCAAAAATGGCATTCCTTTATTGAGCTCTCCCTACCCATTCTGGTACTGTAACAAGTGGTAATAGACTTTTTGAAGTTATGATTACATTTCTCCGTCTTTCAAGAAGCTCAATGTGGTATACACCATCCTCCCAATGTCCCCCCAGCTTTTATCCAAACAGCATCCTTGTGATGGTAGGTGATTGGACTATGGACACCCAGTGACCTCCCTGGCCAGGTGGTGATTTATCCCACTTCAACATTGGCTGTGTTGTGAGATGTCATCACATTTTGCATTTCCTCATTCCCAGCGCTAGCTAATCCTTCCTGAAATAGTGCAAATGGAAAGGGCAAACTCCTGATTCATGGGAACGAGCTTTTTACCCAGTCAACACTGTACCCAGAAACCTGAGCAAAAGAGCCATCTTACAATGAACCAAAAAACCCTTCTCTTTACAGTGGGCATTGCTTGGCCTCCAACATTTCCATGTATATTCCCAGATGGGAGACTTGGGCTCATTGGAAGTATAGTTCCCAAGGCTCCTGACATCTGTGGGATGTCATGCATTCTGGGAACAACTGCGGCTATATTTCTCATGACTGCCCAGTTTTCCAGCGACTGCTGCAAGCAGGTCCAGCAGCATCCAGGCCCTCTGTGGAATTCGGGGGGGAATAGAGTTTTCCCCATGATCTTCCAAGCTCTAGTAAGTTGCAAAATGGTGGTTGTGAGGAAGGTTGCATTCATCATGCCACAGCAGGAACTGATATAGATTCATCTTGAATTCGGCTAGTGCATGGATGGCTTGAGGTCTAAAATGAGAAAGATCTGGTGAGGCAGCCTATCTAAAAGATGGCGTACAATCTACCCACCTACCAGTGATGTAAAAAATGTGTATGCTCTTGGAATTAAATACAGTGGTACCTCTGGTTACGAACTTAATTCGTTCCAGAGGTCTGTTCTTAACCTGAAGCACCACTTTAGCTAATGGGGCCTCCTGCCGTGGCCGCACGATTTCTGTTCTCAACCTGAAGCAAAGTTCTTAACCCGAGGTACTATTTCTGGGTTAGCAAGTCTGTAACCTGAAGAGTCTGTAACCCGAGGTACCACTGTATGTGCCTTACAAGTATATTTTGCATTGTTGACCTCCACACCTATGATTTCCTTTATACCAAACCAACCAAAACTAAACTAAACGCAGGAGTATCAGTGCTGTTGTTCTTCGAGATGGACATGATATCAACTCTTGATATGTCATTTTATTTTCCTTGTCATAGAACACTTTTCACCTTTAACTTGCTCATCCCACGAAGCTGAGTTTTATTTACAGCGTTGCCATGTGAGACTGCACGCAGAAGGGGCAGCTGTGTGTCTCGCTCAACATTATTAATGTATAGCCGTTATATTGCAGAGCTGAGACTAGGATGCTATGGATATAATTTAAGCAGAATACACACAGCTGCTAAATGAGAACGTAAATTACATTCAGCATTCATATTGGGGCTTGATACTATTATAACAAACAATATAAATTTCACATGCAGAGAAAACTGTCCGCGGTAATGAGACCAGCTCTTTGAACTGATACTGCTACAAAGTGAAACCACAGTAATTAAGGTATTGCTTGTGTGTATGTGTGTGTATTTTTTTTTTAAAAAATACTTTTACTGCTTGGTGAACTGACACCAAAGCAGTTTTCTAGTTTCAATAATATCGCAGTGAAACTCATATCGACTGAAATGTTAATTCCAGCTTGACAGATAATATTCCCAAACACATTCTCTTGACCAAGGAGTCAGAGGGAAGATCACAGAAGCCGTGACATGCAAGTGTGCATTGTGTCTTGCAAATGGCTTCTTACTTACCCTGCCATTTATGACCCTATTCCAGCTTTGGTAATGTCTGCTACTGACCCATAAAGAGATGGACATCATCAGCTACATAGGAGCTGGATGAACATCATGTGGCAGATCTGGCTGGATATCCAGATATCCATGGGTTTCTGCATTGGTAGTATAGCCACTACAGTGGTACCTCGGGTTACATACGCTTCAGGTTACATATGCTTCAGGTTACAGACTCCGCTAACCCAGAAATAGTACCTCAGGTTAAGAACTATGCTTCAGGATGAGAACAGAAATCGTGCTCTGGCGGCACGGCGGCAGTGGGAGGCCGCATTAGCTAAAGTGGTGGTTCAGGTTAAGAACAGTTTCAGGTTAAGAACGGACCTCCAGAACGAATTAAGTACTTAACCTGAGGTACCACTGTACCTGCCTCCAATGAGTTAAAGAAAATGGTTAAAAACACTTTTGTTAAAAAAACCAGAAACATTTTTACTGGGCATAGTGGGGCAGGAGATACCAAAAGGAGATAAAAAATTATTTATGTAAAGAACAACTGCAGCAATAATTCTTTTGGCCCACAAAATGGAAACAACAAGAAATACCAACAAAAGAAGAGGGGCAGATGAAGATGATGGACTTTGCAGAACTGGCGAAGCTGACGGGAAAAATTTGAAACCAGCGTGATCAAGCATTCCAAAAAGACTGGAGTAAATTTATATAATATCTGAAAGATCACTGTAAGCAATTAACAACACTAGCAGGGTTGTAAGAGGACTTGCAATGGTGCTTGTTCGTACCTTTTTATAGCTATTAAAAAATTGTGATACTCTGAATGAGCGAAACGTAAATTGGAAAATGTATAAACGCTATGCTATAAAGACTAATTTTGAAAACCAGGAGGCGGGAGAGAGGGAAGTCGACAAGCTCTTAAGAGCAAATGAAGAAAAGTGGATAATGAAGATGTGTTTTAATATTTTAAAATGGAAACTCAATAAAAATTATTTTTAAAAAAGACTATCTGGCTCCACACTAGAAGAAGAGTTTGGATTTGATATCCCGCTTTATCACTACCCTAAGGAGTCTCAAAGTGGCTAACATTATCCTTTCCCTTCCTCCCCCGCAACAAACACTCAGTGGGGTGAGCGAGGCTGAGAGACTTCAGAGAAGTGTGACTGGCCCAAGGTCACCCAGCAGCTGCATGTGGAGGAGCAGCGAAGCAAACCCGGTTCACCAGATTACGAGTCCCCCGCTCTTAACCACTACACCACACTAGGGTTCCCTAAAGCTCTAAGCATGGATTTCCCTTGCTGAAACAGGACAAATCTGGATGTAACACTTCAATGTGGCATTGGCAACGATGGTTGCAACTTCAGCTTCAGTGAAATCTCAAATCTGCTCAGCCCTCTCCCATTTTCTTTAGAGAACAGTGTGATGAGCATGGCACTGTTAAATATGAAAATGTCCTCTGAAACAGGGATAACAAAATGAATATCAACAGAATGGCATCACATTCCAAACAGGTTTCTTTCTTTCTTTCTAGTTCTTGTCCCCTCTGCTTCCCAGGGACTCTTTCACAGTAGCTGGGAAGCTTCAGAAATTATGTTCATTACTTGTAATCAAAAGAGACAAGCCCATATACAAAAGACCTCCCTGGGTGGCAGGAAATGAACAAGTGCTTTCAAATAATGGGAGGTAAGGGGAGAAGTGACTCTTTGTTTATAGTCTTGCTCCTCCTACAAACTTCCTTTTCTAAAAAAAATTTTTTTTTTGGATTTTTTAAAAAAGCTACAAACATACAACAAACAACAATTCAAAATCCAAATACTGAGTTTACTCTGAATCTTCTGAATTTCCCCATCCCTTCCATGCGTCCTAATGAAAATAATTACAACTGCATATCAATATTTATCCAAATATTTTTTCCTTCTGAATTGTTTCTGTTACTTTACAAGTGTGATTAAAATCCTGCCAATGTTTCAATATGCTTGCAGTGGTCTCGTATATAATTTACAAACTTTTCCCATTCTTTTTTAAAGTTCTCGTCTTCTTGATTTCTGAGCTTCCCAGTTAATTTTGCCATTTTGGCATAGTCCATCATCTTGATTTGCCATTCTTCTCTGGTCGGGGTTGACTCTTCCTTCCATCTCTGGGCCAGTAGTATCCGTGCAGCTGTTGTTGCATACATAAACCATCTTTTCTGAGCCATTGGGGTCTTGGTACCGCTCCTTCTACAAACTTCCAGGCACTCTAGCATCAGGGTATTGCCATTTTCCCCCAGGCCAATGAAACTAAATAATACTGTATTTTTCTGTGCATAAGACGCCCCCATGTATAAGACGCCCCCTATTTTGGGGGACTAAATTTAAAGGAAAAAATCCCACCCCGAACCGTCCCGTCCTGTCCTTTATTTTGCCAGAAGAAAAGTGGCAACTAAGTGGGATATACATACAAAATAACATACAGAATGCATTATATTAGATGAAATTCTCTCTCTCTCTCTCTCTCTCTCTCTCTCTCTCTGTGTGTGTGTGTGTGTGTGTGTAGAAAGAGATGCACACTAAAATACTGTTGATTTTTTGTGAGGGCTTTTCTTAAAAATAAGCAAACTGATGCAGAAGTATGAAGAACTGAACTTAATATTGGGAAACTGTTAAATGGAAACATGACAGGTAGGGAACAAGTTGCCATGGCTGGAGAGATGTTCTTCTTTCACAGTGCTAGAAGTAGGGCTAATACAGTGACTGGCTGATGGTTAATTTAGCATAGCCAAATCAAAGTTATTCTTCCCACAACTTAGGAATTCACTGCCACCAGATGCCTCGATGGCTACTCACTTAGCTTGCCTTTAAAACAGATTTAGATAAATTAATGGCTGACACTGAATTGTATTCAATATTAAAATTAAGTATCTGACACTTGTAATTTTTATGGCAGAAAAGGAGAGCAAATAAAATACTAATTTCACAAATTACTAGCCCAGCTTGCAATAAGATATTTATCTTGCTGGTAAAATCAGTACAGACTTTTTGCATCTTACCATGTAAACCTCTCATGGGTTCCCATGTTGACCTCTCCCCTGAATTTAATAAATGGCTGTTGATGTTCATTATTACTCCCTGGAAGGAGAAAAAGTTCAGAAAGGTTAGGTATATATATATGCCTGAGGTAACATCATAACTGAGTTAACAGTACACAGAACCCATTAATAACTGTGGTGTCTTGGCTCTTTAAGGAGTTTTATTCCTTCCCCAGTCAGTCCTTTGACCAACTAATTTATGCAAGAAATCAATACAGATATATTCCTATTATCCGACACTTTCCAATGGATTGCCATAAATTAATTAAAACCCAGGTACAATAAGTTTGGACATTGACAGGAAGGTCACTTTGAAAGCCACTATTGACTACAAATAAAAAGTCATTTTGAAGTAGGTTATTGACAAAATAAACCAGAGGAAATGTTAATATTGCACAAATTGGGGGGGGGGAGCTAGTGCCTGCAACAGAATAAGAGAGGACAGATGGCATCATTGCCGCTGCTACAATTATCTCAACGTTCTATTATTAATTATATAATAATAATAATAATAATAATAATAATAACAACAACAAACAAACAAACAAACTTCTACCATGCTCTTCCATTCAGAAGGCTATTCAGAGCAGCTTAGAAAAGAAACAGAAACACAACCCACAATTTTAGAAGCACAAATAAACATAAGAATCACAAAAAGCAGCAGTCAAACCAGTGTGGCATAGTGGGTAGAGTTTTGGGTTAGGACCTTGGAGACTAGAGTTCAAATCTCCACTCAGCCATGAAGCTCATTGGGTGACCCTGGGCCAGTCAAAATCTAGCTAAAACATTTACATGCTGAGAGTCACTCAGTTAACATAAAAACATGCAACCAGTTGTATCTGGTTAGTTAACGCATTTGGGTTTGGCATGCCACTTTTTGAGGTTGTGTTCTTGCTTTCCTCTGCATCTCTGGAATAATCTGAATAAGCAGGAATATGTGCATGAATAGGTTCATTCATTAAAAAATGATTGGTAATTCAAGGAAATTGGCAAATGAGCCAGTGTGATACCATTCAAGAGAGCAGTAAGGAGTAGATTATGGAACAGATTTGGCCAAAGCTTCAGCAATGTGGTTTCAAAACAAATATGGGGAGAGTTTTAGAAGAGGTGGTGATGGCCATTGACTTGGATGGATTTAAAAGAAATTTAGACAAATTCATGGAGCATGAGGGTATCGATGGCTACTAAACCTGATAGAGATGTTCCACCTCCACTATCAGAGGCAGTCATAGCTGTCAACTTACAGATTTGAAAATAAGGGACCAGCAGCCAAAATAAGGGATTTTGTGAGCACAGGTATGTTCAACTTCTGAGCCCCTCCGAGCCAAAGGCAGAAAGCCCAGCCAGCAGCCAAATGAAGCCTCAAGGGGTGGTTCCCACAGCACAGAAACCCGGCAAAGGGGATGCAGCAAGGAAAACCACCATCACTGGGAAGCCCTGAGCAAAGGCAAGTCCCCAGGCAACGCGGCTGATTTGATCGGCACAAGGCATGCAAGCTCCACCCCCCAGTCGTTCTTAGACTCCTTATTGGGTGAGCAACGCAGCCAAGCAACACAGTTGGAGCCTCCCTCCTCCCTGGCCGGCAGGGAGGGAGGGAGAGGAGCTGCTTCCTTTGAAACCCGGGAAATTTAAGGGACATCATCAATAAGGGACAGCAGCGGGACACGGCACTGGGATAAGGGACTTTCCCTCCAAATAAGGGACGGTTGACAGCTATGGAGGCAGTAAGCTTTTGAATACCAGTTTCTGGAAACTGCAAGAGGAGAGAGGGTTCTTGTACCCAGGTCCTGCTTGCAGGATTCCCACATGCATCTGGTTGGGCACTGTGAGAAGAGAATGCTAGACTAGCTGGGACACTGACAGGATCTTCTTATGTTCTTAAAGGGGAAGAAAATGTCACGCAGTGAAATCAAAACCCAGAGTCTTCACAGTAAATGAATAAAACTTTACTGAGGCAAAAAACATACTTCTTTACAAACGCGTAATGTAGGAGAGCAAGGTAAAACAGAAGATTAGACTAGGTTAGAGAACACACAGAACCCATTGTATCCTGTAAAATATACAATATTTGTACAAGGAATGAGTCATCTAGAGGATGAGTCAGAGTGAGTCAGCTAGCTGAATGAGTCTGCACTTTTCAGCACTTTTCAGCACTTTCTACACTTTACTGCTTCTGCTCTCAAAGACCTTTGTCACATGACAGAAAAAGCCACAAATCCCACTGGGTATGCCCATATTTCTGAGTAATTTCCAAGTATTTCTTTCTTTCTTTTTTTCCAGATTCTAGCCATTGCCTGCTTCAATGCAAATTTGGTATACGCCAACATTTCTTCATCTGCCACCAAATAAATAACAAAGCCAAGCACCGTGTTTCCCAAACGTGGGTCTCCAGGTGTTTTTGGACTACAACTCCCATCATCCCTAGCTAGCAGGACCTGTGGTCAGGGATGATGGGAACTGTAGTCCCAAAATGGCTGGAGACCCAAGTTTGGAAAACAGTGGCCCGGCAGAACGCCATGTGTCCTCATCCCTGCGCAGGGGGTTGAGCATTTAACTAAGTGAGCAAGTTTTGACGTGGCAAATTGTGTGCAAAAAGTTGGCTTGCTGGAGCATCAAACTGGGGCTTACGGTATGGTGGCTTTGGCAATAGTATTCCTATTGGCTACACTGCTGAGCCCTGAAAGACCAGCCAGTGCTGTGGAATTCAATGTACCTTGTATAATACGCATTGCTGAATATTATTTCCGCTCCACAATTGTACTGCTTCCATCTTGCATGAGGTTGCTGGGTTTTTCTTCCCAGGCAGGGTATAATGTCTTCACTGCACTACGAATCCTAATTAACACTTTGGTTCATAATTCCTTTATTTATCTCTCAGTTCTATAGCAACACATGTTTGAGATTAAACGATGTCATCAAATAGCAATGCCAGTGGTTGATGGCTTTTAATATTGTGGCACATCGCAAAGGCATAAATAAAGCACAAGTGATATTACCTATTCTTAACGCGATAGTAATTATTTCAATAAAGGAGAATTCATGCTGTCAAGTATCAATAAGGGCCCTTGATAGCAGCTCATAACTGTTTTCTGGTAATCAAAAAAGCTTCATATTGGGCTTTGGAAGGAAGCCTTAGGAGCAGCATCTGCAACAATAGCTCAGAATGTAAATTACGACATCTTTTGATGGAAGCAGCTCAGATTCAGTGGGAAATCCTGTCAGCGTTCTGACAAACAACAGTGATGTATATGTTATGTAGAGGTTGCTCAGGAGAAACTAGCTACCTCAGCTCCAGGGTCCTTCAACCAACATCGGATTCAGAACACTGAAAAATCCACAGAGTAGAGCATCTGCTTTGCATGTAGAAGATCTCAGATTCAATCCTCAGCATCTCCAGGTAGTAATAATAATAACTTAATATAACAATAATTTATTATGATTTATATAGGGTTGTGAGAAACCCCCTGTCTGAAATCCTGTCCGTGTAGACAATACTGAGGTAGATGGACTAATGGACACACTCAGTATAAGGCAGCTTAAAGTGTTCAATGGCCAGTCACATAATAATAATAATAATAATAATAATAATAATAATAATACAGTGGTACCTCGGGTTGGGATGTGGGTGGCGCTGTGGGTTAAACCACAGAGCCTAGGACTTGCTGATCAGAAGGTCAGTGGTTCAAATCCCCGTGACGGGGTGAGCTCCCGTTGCTCAGTCCCTGCTCCTGCCAACCTAGCAGTTCAAAAGCACGTCAAAGTGCAAGTAGATAAATAGGTACCGCTCCGGTGGGAAGGTAAACAGCATTTCCGTGCACTGCTCTGGTTCGCCAGAAGCGGCTTAGTCATGCTGGCCACATGACCCAGAAGCTGTACGCCGGCTCCCTCGGCCAATAAAGCGAGGTGAACGCTGCAACCCCAGAGTCGGTCACGACTGGACCTAATGGTCAGGGGTCCCTTTACCTTTACCTTACCTCGGGTTAAGAACTTAATTCGTTCCAGAGGTCCGTTCTTAAGCTGAAACTGTTCTTAACCTGAAGCACCACTTTAGCTAATGGGGCCTCCTGCTGCCGCCGCGCCGTCAGAGCACGATTTCTGTTCCAAACCCCTCTTTCCACATCTCAGCAATATAGCATACTTGCCCAGTTTCAGTACCAAATCATTTTGCTGATGCAAGGCTACCATTGGCACAACATTATGTTTTTAATGGAGTAGTTTGTCATTTACACCCATGGGGGATAGAGTATTTCATATAATCAGGTCCTCATTATTCACAGTTGTACTCTTCTGTATGCAGGGCCACAGAGAAGAGATTTTTCTGTGATTTGCTACATTCTGACTCATGCGCAGTGATACTGTAGGTAACATTATAAATTTTATCAAACTATCACTCTTTTAATAGGAATCAGCAGTTCCCAACGCTGATTGAATTTCATACAGATTGCATAAAACATTTAAGAAGCCCAATTAAAGGGGTCAACAGTGCAAGGCTGCTAGGACCATATCCATCATGTTGTCACAAGGCCTTCTATCTAAATGACAGCTATGTTTATCCTTGTTCTAAAGGAGATGTGATTAATATTTTCTTATGAAGAACAGTGTCATTTGTAAAAGGATAAACCGATTAATCTGCTCCACTCAAAGCAAGTGACCAAGAGCAGCTGAAAAAACGTGGAACACCCAAAGCATCGTCCCCCAAAGGCAAACAAAGGTCAAAATAGGACACTGTAGGTCATGGTACAAATAAAAATAAGGTGGCCCTTGCAAATGAGATATAATTGATGCTTAGGAGAGCACTGCAAAGTTCAGCTTTGCTCACCATGCTCAATTAAATGTGTTTCCAAGTAAGCATGCACAGGACTGGACTGCAGATAAGCAGCGTGCAAGCCAGAGAAGGTCGAATATTCTCTGTCTCCTCTCTCTTGCTGTCAGGGACTGGGCAGAGGAGGGGGAGGAATTGTGGATACCACCTCCTCAGCCTGAACCTTCCAGAGAAGAGGAAGACAGTATAGATTTACAGCAGTGGTTTGCGTGAGGTCACAGCTCAGAGGCTGCAGAGGGGAGAAGCTGGGAAATATTGGGAGAGGAGCAGCAGGAAGAAGAAGCACCAGGGGAGAGGCAGCGGACAGACTCAGCGTCTCTTGAAAGCATTCCTGACCACCCCCCTCCCAGGACCTGGCGTGCATTGAGAGTAGTAGAACAGAAAGCTCAGAGGCAGAAAGCTCAGATTAGCCAAAGTAGGGATGATGTATATTAGGAGAGACAGAGGGGGTGGGCCTTTACTCAGAGCAACGCCATTAACCTGAGAGGCAACGTTTCTAAGCCGCTCTCTGTGAACATTGAATAAAATACATTGGTAAGAACTTCTTGTCTATCTATTACTGGCAGCATGCCGGGGGGGTGGGGTAGGGTGGGGATCGGGTTCCCTGAAGTCTGGCACTTGCTCACCTCTTCCCTCTCCAGGCTTGTCTTCCAGTTCTTCCAACACTACTAGCAGTTGTTTCTTTTTGTTTTCCAATGTGTTTCTTATCAATAATAATAATAATAAATCAGTGTGCTGGGAGCGAATTTTTATTCTGAAAGCGTGGTCCAGAGGAAAAAGCTGGAGAACCACTATTTTAGAATGATATTTGTGCAGCGTGATCATAAACACATTTACTTGGAAAGCAAAACCACTGTGCTGCGAGGAGAGGAGTAATTCCTAGCAAATTCCTAGCAGGATTGGAGTCTTAGGGTGTACATCCTAAAGGCACACTGGTTTAGGCAAGCATTCCCCCGAACTTGACTTGTGATTTTAAACACTTTTCATTGTTTGTTAAATAAATATATACAATAAGACAAACAATTAAAAAGCATAGCAATCGAAATAGATTAAAATAGCTACATGGCAGTACATCCAATGTTAATTAAATGTTTTAATATTTTTTCTGTCTTTTAATTATGCATTGAATTCATAGTTGTAAACCACTTAGAAGCCATTTTGGCGTAGAAGCGGTATATAAATAAAAATAAATAAATACCAGTGGTTAGGAACCACTAGCCCTCTGGACACCACTACAACTCCCACCTGTTGCCAACTCCAGTTATAATGGCCAAAGGTCAGGGATTATGGTAGATTACAGTCTAGATTTTGATGAGACAAGAGACTACCCCAAAAAATGTGGGGAGAAAGGTGAGGGTAATGGGATGAATTGTATGCACAAATACTTAAGCTTTGGTTCTGTAAATTACATGCACATATAAATAATATTACTCTTTTCCATTATCACTAATGTGAGAAAATGCCCTCTCACAAATCTTGCCTGCAAAATTCTGACACTTGTTTATATTTCTTATTCATCTGCAGCCAGCTCCCCAATCGTGCTGTGGATACTACAGTTTTGCACGTGTGTGTTAGAAATCTCTTCTTCTCCAACCCATGCAGATGAGCAGAGGAGCATAGTGTTGAGGCAATATTTAATATACTCTCTATTGCTCTTCTGAGACCTAATTTGAGTTTTATTAAATATTGCATTGTCTGCTCTGCTTGTCTTGCTGGGTCTAGTAAGGCATTGGGGGCCTTTAACAGCCCGCGGGGTCTAATGAAACGAATTAAGTGCCCTGGCATGATAAACTAATACAGTTCATTCAGAGGAGTTTAGTTCTGCTGTTCGGCCAGAGAAGCCATCTTGCACTCAGCTCATAGAACTCATCGAGTTCTGCTGTGGACCATAGAGTTCAGAGCTAAAAGTTTCTTCGTCTGCAACAAGTCTCCTGCATATGGAATGGGCTTGTGCCAGAAGAATACTTTTTGAACAAAGTCTGGCTTTTCAGCCGGGATTTGGATGGATCTGTCAGTTCTTCCCGCCAGTGTTTTCTGAAACTGAGGTGTGGTTTTGAGGGAACAACATAAACTGCTCTTCGGGAAACTGATGCAGAGCTTAGTGGATATATGGTCTGCTGTAGGAGTGCCTATTTGCTTCCACTGTGCTCTGTATTCATAAAGAAAGGGAAAATGACAAACCAGAAGTCTCCACTGTTCATTCAAAGGAAACGAAGTTTTGCAGTGTTATGTCAAGGTTGGGGAAGTGGGGAGTGAGAAACAATGCTGAAACTAATATTTGGGTGGATCTAGACACAGGGGGGAAACACACACTATAAATAAGTCAGAAATTAGATCATTATAACAAAATAAAAAAAATCTCTATGGGAAATCGTGTTTTAAAATTCCCTGCTCTCTGGCGCCATCTAGGCTGGATCTAGAAGAAGCATTTCAGTTAAACACATTGCAAACTTTGTATGAGAAATTGGGTTGGCAAAGACAGAACTCCACAGTGCCATCTGGTGTCACAGTATTATAATGCATATACGACACATATAAAGCGCTTTTTCTTTGCCAGTGTAGCTGAGTCCCTGGTCTTGCATGTTTATAGCACATTCCAATCGCTGTTTCTTTACTAATGTAGCTGAGTCCCTTTTCATAGCAACATTTGAATATGGTAGCTATGCATTACCTGAGGCTCGATAGCCTGTGGTCCTCCAGAACTTGTAGGATACCAAGTCCCACAAGCTCCAGCTCATAGGGTCAATGTTGGGTGTTTCGGTCCAATAACACCTGGAGGGCCTGACTTCCCTAGATCAACTGAGTAAGTGAATACAATCATACCTCGGGATGAATACACTTTGGGTTAAGCATCTTTGGGTTGCACTCCGCAGTGACCCAGAAGTAACAGAGTGTGTTACTTCCGGGTTTCGCCGCATGCACATGCACAGACCGTCATGTCTGTGGCAGGATTCGATCCAATGGATTGAAGTTGCAAGAAAGGAGATTCCAACTAAACATCAGGAAGAACTTTCGGACAGCAAGAGCTGTTCAACAGTGGAATGGTCTCCATCGGAAGGTAGTGGACTCTCATTCTTTGAGGGTTTTAAAGCAGAGGTTGGATGGCCATCTGTTATGGATACTTTCGTTGAGATTCTTGCATTGCAGGGGTTTGGACTAAATGACCTTGAGAGTCCCTTCCAACTCTACGATTCTAGGAATAATTAAAAATGAGATTGGGAAGTGATGACAATGACTATTTTCACTGATCCTGAAAACTGAAGATCACACAGCGATTTTGCAAAATGTCTTGTGAGCCCCATCGTGTTATTTATCCTCCATAGCACTCGTTTTTATTTAATACCTCATTAATATAAAAGAAACACTTTTAATATAAAAGAAACACCTTCCATTAAACATTCAAGCTGTAAAAAAAAGAAAAAAGAAAAAAAGAAACACTTCTTGAGTCCCCAGTGTTGAAAGAAATGTACCAGTTGTTAATGGCTGAACAAGGTATCCTTTTTAATGTGCAAGGGTAAATTAGCAGCATAAATACTGTAGGTCATGGGAGGTGGAAAGCTGTTCTGTATTTATCCTTTTCAGGAAACATATGGAGATCTTTTCAGATCCTTCATTCCATTTAAATATAATTCACACACCACATTCCAAGGTTAGCAATAAGCAGAACTGGTGACTGTGTTCGCAGTGCTGGCCTCACCTCTAGACAGTAAGCATTAAATAAAACAAAATTATCAATTATTTCGTTTATTATTATATCTTACCACCTTGTGGGGAGGGAGAGAGCATCGCCTGTCTTTTCTGCCCCAGGCACCAAACTTTCATTGGCTGTCTCTTGCATGGCTAAATCTTGAAATGATGGCATTATGAAAATCTGACATTTAACGTTGCATCACTTCCATGAAGGGCCTTGACACAAAAGAACCCACCCGTAGGATTTAACATCTCCCACTGGAAAGAAACAAAGAAATCCTGGGTTACCAAATGTTTCATATTTTAAGACAGACATGAACTTCACCCCTTGATCCCAAGCAAATGTGCAACAAGCGATGAGGCATGAAGCTTACATTGATGAGCAGCTTACAAAACAACAAGCTATGAAATACAACGTAAATCCGAAGTCCATAAACTAAATATTTGTATTACACTAGCACTAGAGATGCTCACTGGAAGGACAGATCCTGAAGCTGAGGCTCCAATACTTTGGCCACCTCATGAGAAGAGAAGACTCCCTGGAAAAGACCCTGATGTTGGGAAAGATGGAGGGCACAAGGAGAAGGGGACGACAGAGGACGAGATGGCTGGACAGTGTTCTTGAAGTGAGTAACATGAGTTTGACCAGCTGCAGGAGGCAGTGGAAGACAGGAGTGCCTGGCATGCTCTGGTCCATGGGGTCACGAAGAGTCGAACACGACTAAATGACTAAACAACAACAGCACTGGAGATAGCTCAGTAGGTATAGCAGGAGACCAAGAGAAGTCAGACCCTTTCCCACAGTCTTTCTTTGCTTGGTTGTGATCTGGATTGATAGACTAGAGGGGGAAGGAAGGGCCAATGGTCAGTTCCAGGAACATCCTCAGCTAGGTGAGAAGAGCCAGAGGAACTCTGCTGTGTTGTTTGCTTTCTGTGATTAAAAGCTACAGTGGTACCTCAAGTTACAAACGCCTCAGGTTACAAACTTTTCAGGTTACAAACTTCGCTAACCTGGAAGATTTATAGAAGATATCTGTTTAGGGACGCTTTTAATGTTTGATGCATTACTGTATTTTAATATTTTGTTGGAAGCAGCCCAGAGTGGCTGGAAAAGCCCAGCCAGATGGGCGGGGTATAAATATATTATTATTATTATTATTATTATTATTATTATTATTATTATTATTCCTCGAGTTACAAACGCCTCAGGTTACAAACTCTACTAACCTGAAAGAGTTACCTCGAGTTGAGAACTTTGCCCCAGGATGAGAATAGAAATTGTGTGCCGGCGTTGCAGCGGCAGCAAGAGGCCCCATTAGCGAAAGCACGCCTCTAGTTTAGAACAGTTTCAGGTTAAGAACGGACCTCCAGAACAAATTAAGTTCGTAACTTGAGGTACCACTGTATTTGCAGTCTGTGTCACAAATACTTTCCTTACCTGTGGATGACCTGCACTCGCCTGACAGCTCCTTGACAACTGGGGAGGCATCAAATATTGCGAAGGGCTGCCCAAAAAAGGCTCGCACATTGGACCACCCTATCCTAGAAGGTGGAAGAAGCAACAAGAGCATCACCTGTCTTGGATCTGGTCCTCACCAACAGGCAGGACCAAAGTGGAAGCACTGGGAACCTTGGGAGGAAGTGACTGGGTCCTCTTGGACTATATGAACCTCAGGGTCCCTCCCAATTCCACCATTCTATGAATCTATGAAAGGAAATGAATGAATGAATGAATGAATGAATGCTCTCTTCCTCTCTGAACAGGCATGAGATCTTTGGTCCTGTTAAGAGTGTACATACTTTGCATATACACAAGCTCCGGGTTCTATCCTTGGCATCTCCCCAATAGCAGGGCAGGGAGAGATTTGCATAACTACAAGCGCTGATCAGAACTGGCCCAAAGCATTATAATGCCTGAGGCAAAGGGCAAGATGGCGCCCTCCTCCACAACATACACAGAAGTCAACCAGCAGTTGAGTTTTAATTCAGCATTAATGATGGGAGAACATCACCACAGTACCCGAGGGTGGCAGGCTAGGAGTAAGACAGCTCACATGACACACACAGCGTTGTCATCAAACACCTCACTGTCACTCTGCCCTACTAGGTATCTGCCTTGCTGTGCCTGATGGAAGAACTGGCCCTTGTACCAATGTTGGGTATGGCCATAGAATCATAGAATTGTAGAGCTGGGAGGGCCCTGAGGGTTATCTAGTCCAACCCCCTGCAATGCAGGAATCTTTTGCACAACATGGAGCTCAAACCCACAATGGTGAGATTAAGAGCCTAAAGCTCTACTGACCAGGGGCAGAGGAGGGGGGGTACGGTGGGGGCAGACCGCCCCGGGTGTCTTCACTGAGGGGGGTGACATTTGGCGCGCTGCCTGCCCATGACTCCTGAGCCTACCCCGAGCCGTCTGGGGAAGCTGCGCCGCTTTGTCGACAGCAGTACCCCCCTTCCCTCCCTCATTTTGACAACTTGGGGGAGGCTTGGGAGTCACAGGCAGGCAGCGTGCTGAATGTCCACCATTGGCGGCTCGCTCCCCCTCTGTGGGCGGTTTGCTCTGCCCCCGGCTGCAGGGCATGCATCCGAGCAGCTATCCTGCACCTGAGAGGGCACCCTCTGCGCCCCACCACCCTCGGGAGCACGCTCTGCCCCCCTCGGTGTGGGAATGTTCAGGGATGCAGGATAGGATATATTGTTTGGTTACAGCCTTTCCAACTTGTGTAAACAAGTTCACAATTTAGCAGAGTAACATTCCCCTTTTTAAACTCACAGCAGATGCGTTTGCTTAGGCTCGCTAAAGCCTCTATAATAACTCTTCTAGTATTTTCCCTTTATTCCCTCATAAAAGATAAGACACAACACAGTCTTCTATAAAAGTATAAAAAGAGTTTACTCACATTCTGTTCACAATCGGATCCCAGAAGGCAGACATAAGTAACATACACCTGGAAACTATCTCATAAGGAGACAGTCCCTTTGTCCTCTCTTGGCTGGAGGCCAAGATAGCATCTTTGGCTAAGCAGATGTTGCTTCTTCAACAAAAGTAGTCACAGAGAGAGAGATGGCAGCCAGTCCTATGCTTTTGTTGCCTGCACAGGTGAGACCACGCCCACCTCTAGTCACATGCAGAGGAAGTCTGTCCCAGCCCAGAAGGAAACAGGAAGTTTACCTGCTGGCTAGACAAACATTCCTCCCCATGTGTAATCATGTTCACTCTAGGAATGTTGTACTTGACTGCTCTTGTGTTTCACATCCCACACTCGGGAGAGTGCCCCGGCCCCCCTCGGGAGCACGTACACCCTGGGCAGCACTGGCACATGTTCGACCGCTGCTACCGATTGAGCTATTCCAGCAGGCTTGTATAACAGTAGACTCAGGGATTGATTGCAGGTTCTTCTTACTCTGCTATCTAATTATGTCCAGCCCACCCCCTGCATCTTTGTGGAAACATCTAAGATCCACCCTAGCACTTTGAAAGGGCACCATGTCTGCATCATGACATTTGTTTTAAGTACAATACAGTACAGATAACGTCCCGTCCCAAACCCTTATTTGCTGCCACAGTGGCTCATCTAGTACTGGGATGTTAGAGACCATTAATTTTCAATTTTAAGTTTGTTGTCCAAATGTCTCGCTAAAATCTACAACTTAACGGAACATTACCGCTGGTGGGTTTTATATAAGGAACATTATCCTATAGAGGATTACAGATGCAACAGTTGCCCCATTATAGCACAGACACACTGAGTGACTGTACATGCAAAAAGTTCAAAAATAATGAGTCAGGCATTGTGAGTGGGGATGGGGATGGGGCCTGCCACTTAAGAATGGTGGAGAACATTTTTTTGGGAAATATGCACAGTGGCCTTTTGCTAGGAGATGCAGGCGACAGAAAAATTGGCTCTGGAATGCTTACGAGGGAAGACTGTTCAGAAATGGTAGCGATTTCAGACTACAGCTGCTTGGTTGCTTACTGGGATCAGACATTATTATTATATTTTATTGGAAGAATTCAAATTATAAAGAAATAAAGTGATACAGAGAAAATGAGAAAATAAAAATGAGAAAAGAACAAAAAGAACAAAAATGTGTAGAAAGAAGCATTATACAAAAATGCAATGTAATATAATCCCATACATTCTCATATAAATATATATGATGTTATTATCCTAATACATATGTAGATATTAATAGCCTACTGCATTTTGTATAAACTCATTCCAAATGTCTTATTTATCCAAGCAATGATTCTTCCAACATCAACTTCGTTGGACTGGTTCAGATGCCTGATTATCGTCTTCCAAAGGAACTACTCTATTCCCAACTTAAGAATGGAAAGCGAAATACTGGTGGACAACAAAAGAGGTTTAAAGAAGCTCTCAAGGCAAATCTTTAAAAATGTAGTATAAGCACAGATAACTGGGAAGCACTGGCCTGCGAGCGCTCCAGTTGGAAAACAGCCTTTACCAAAGGTGTTGTGGGTTTTTTAGATGCTCGAACTCAGGACGAAAGGGAGAAATGTGCTAAGAGGAAGGCACACTTGGCAAACCCTCACCGTGATCAACTCCTGCCCGGAAACCTATGTCCCCACTGTGGAAGGACATGTGGATCCAGAATTGGCCTCCACAGTCACTTATGGACTCACTGTTAGGACCATGTTCATGGAAGACAATCTTGCTTGGCTATGAGTGATTGCCAAAGAAGATTTATCTAAACAAAGTCTACATCTGTAAGCAGTCCGTTCATAAGTTTTGAGTGTTGTCATATTGTCAATCCATTGATTAAAGGGGATCATACATTTATTCTTCCAATTCATTAGTATTGTCTGCCATTAGGGCACGTAAGTCTTGAGATTCAGAAGAATCTTGTGTTATTTTTATTATTTGTGATTACGAGTGTGAATGAATTTGTAAAACCAAATAAAAACAAAACGAAAACGAAAACGAAAGTTGGGTGCCGCCACCCCCACTCTGCAAGATTCCTGGGGGTTCCGGGGTCTGTGTTCTTTTGGAGACTTGAGGCACATGGAGGGGGTCCAGATATTACAACACAACTATTTCAAGAGGGGCTTGTACCCCACAGTGTTGCAGCTCTGGCGTACAAGCATCTCTCCCAGCCAGCCTTCAGCCACCCTGTGCAGTCTTTTTTCTTCCCTCTTCTCTCTCACCTGTGACAACAACGCAACAGAAAAGACTGCTTTTGTTTGACAAACAGATAGACAGAAAGATGGATAGACAGATGATAGATAGATAGATAGATACAGTGGACGCTTGAGTTGCAAAAGTGATCTGTGCAGGATGCACGCTCATGATCCGATCAAAAGTGATCCATGCAGGATGCAACCCGCAGCATTCACAACCTGCAGCGGCACGTCTGCGCATGCGCAGGTTGCAATTGGGCACTTCTGTGCATGCGCAAAGTGCAATTTAGCGCTTCTGCACATGCACGACCGCCAAAACCCAGAAGTAACCTGTTCCAGTACTTCCGGGTTTCTGCGCATCTGTAACCTGAAAAAATGCAACCTGAAGTGTCTGTAACCCGAGGTATGACTGTAGATAGATGATAGAGATAGATAGATGATAGAGATAGATAGATGATAGATAGATAGATGATAGATAGATAGATAGATAGATAGATGATAGATAGATGATAGATAGATAGCTAGGTATAGATAGATGATAGAGATAGATAGATAGATAGATAGATAGATAGATAGATAGATAGATGATAGATGATAGATAGATATGAGAGAGAGAGAGAGAGAGAGAGATACAGATATAGGGCCATCTTTAGCATATGCACTGCCGGGGTGCAAAGATTTGCCCAGCACCCCCAAATATAGTTTAGCCGCCCTTTAAGGAGGGGGTGAGCTCTTTTTTTGGGGGGGGGGGAATTGCTCACCTGTAACAATGATGCAGCGGGGGAAAACTGCTTTTGTTTCCTGACTTGTCGTGAATATTTGACGCTATGGCGTAACAGAGCAACCAGGTGGGAGGGGCGAGGACTTTCACTCCATTGCTTTTCACTGCCACTGATTGAGAGGGACCAGTATGCAGTAGGTATACATCCCCCAAAAAAATTTCGGCCCTGCAAGGATTTTTTCATCCGTTAGGTATTTGCTACAAAAACTTCATAAAAACCTCATTCAGAGAGACAATGGAATGCCACTTGGATATCTTGTGAACACCCCCCCCCCATGAAAAGCTAAATACTAAGGCAGAGGTTGGAGGGAGGAACAAATATGCTTGTTAAAATGTTATTTATTTATTGAGTGTGACAAACCCTTCCTTTTGCATTTGGCACTCACATTTTTTACGCGAAAGGTCATTTTCATTAACCTTCGATTCGCGCCACATGGCCTCATTGCCCAAAGGCATGTGGTTATTTACAATTTCCCTTCATCCTATGCAAAGCTAAACAACCCTGAGTACGAGGCTAATATATGTTAAGTGCCCGAGGCACATTCCAATTAAGTATTAACGTGGGTTGGAAAATGTCCAAAACATTCAGCGAATATCATTTTCAATCATTTTCATTAAAATTAATAGCAAACGTTAAAAAGCAATATACCCAGAGAGTGGGAGAGTAGATCGAAACGGCCACCAGTGTTGCCGAGGCAAGGATTTTGAGATGCTGCCATCTCCTGTGGGCTTAGGAAGCTGGGAAATTAATGGGTGGAGATGATTGGAATTGCAAAGGCATATAGGACAATTGGACAGTGTTGGGTACTGGATGCCTCTCTGCTATATATCAATATCCTAATCTTTTAGGGATGGGTGATCACCTTCCTATTCATCTCAAATGAGGAAGAAGCTTTCTGGCACTCCTCAAGAGGCCTCAGCAGTGTCTGTTGTTGTGATACACGAAGCAGTAAATAGAACAACTTTGGGCATGCTGCAGACTCTCCAAATGTCCCTATTTTCCAGGGACAGTCCTGGATTTACAGAAGCCATCATGGTTTCTGTTTTGATCTTGGAATGTCCCGCTATCCCTTAGGTAAAGGTAAAGGGACCCCTGACCATTAGGTCCAGTTGTGACCGACTCTGGGGTTGCGGCGCTCATCTCACTTTATTGGCTGAGGGAGCCGGCGTACAGCTTCCGGGTCATGTGGCCAGCATGACTAAGCAGCTTCTGGCGAACCAGAGCAACGTACGGAAACGCTGTTTACCTTCCCGCCGGAGCGGTACCTATTTATCTACTTGCACTTTGATGTGCTTTTGAACTGCTAGGTTGGCAGGAGCAGGGATCGAGCAATGGGAGCTCACCCCGTCGCGGGGATTCAAACTGCCAACCTTCTGACTGGCAAGTCCTAGGCTCTGTGGTTTAACCCACAGCGCCACTGCATCCCTTTGCCACCCGCATCCCTTTCGCTTTCCCTTAGGACGTCCCTATTTTCATCGGAGAAATGTTGGAGCCTATGGAGTTATGCAACGACCAAACCAATGAGATAAGTAACTAGACAACCTTTAGAAGACATCTGAAGGCAGACCTGTATAGGGAAGTTTTCTAATGTGTAATATTTTATTATGTTTTAACATATGGTGGAAACCTCCCAGAGTGGCTGGGGTATTATTATTATTATTATTATTATTATTATTATTATTATTACTTCTACTACTACTACTACTATAACTATAACTATAACAGGATGTCCCTATTTTCATTGGAGAAATGTTGGCGGGTATGATGCGGCCGTATTAGTCACCTGTTGGTGAAACAGAAGTCAAATGTCTTATTAAAAGACTTGGGCCACATCTGCATTATATATTTATATACCCATTAATTCATATGACTTCATACAGTTATGGCTTCCCCCACATAATTCTGGGAAGTGTAGTTTAAGGGTGCTGAGAGTTATTAGAAGGCCCCTATTCATCTCACAGAGCTAACAAGTCTCAGAGTCCTTTAGCAGTCAATCCCTCTTTCCTTTTTTAGAATAGGGGCCTCCTAACATCTCTGATCCCCTTCATGGATCACTGCCTTGTCGTGGTGAAGGGGGTTGAATAACTCAGAGAAGATGTGAGCTATGCCATGCAGGGCCACCCAAGATGGACAGGTCATAGACGAGAGTTTAGACTAAATGTGATCCACCTGGAGAAGGAACTGCCATGCCACTCCAGTATACCTGAAGGAGCGTCTCCACCCCCATCGTCCAGCCTGGACACTGAAGTCCAGTGCTGAGGGCCTTCTGGTGGTTCCCTTGCTGCGAGAAGCCAAGTTACAAGGAACCAGGCAGAGGGCCTTCTCGGTAGTGGCACCCACCCTGTGGAACGCCCTCCCACCAGATGTCAAAGAGAAAAACAACTACAGTGGTGCCTCGCAAGACGAAATTAATTCATTCCACGAATTTTTTCATCTAGCGAATTTTTCGTCTTGCGAAGCACGAAATCTCATAGGAATGCATTGAAAATCAATTAATGCGTTCCTATGGTCAAAAAAAGTCCAAACAAAGCCAAATTTGGTACAACAAGAGTTTATTAAGTGCTCTTTAAAGTCACACATAGTGTAAAGAGCATTTCAAAATTCAAACCCAGAATTTTTTTTAAAAAAACAGCAGAGTTGCCCAATGGTCACAGAAAATCATTAAAATGCAGGGGGGGGGGAAACAAGCTTCCAGATTCTTGCAAACCCCTCCCCAACTGTTCCCCCAGCCACCCAGCACACAGAAATTCAAATCCAGAATTTTTTTTAAAAAACAGCAGAGTGGCCCAATGGTCACAGAAAATCATAAAAATGCAGAAAAAAAACACACAAGCTTCCAGATTCTTGCAAACCCCTCCCCAACACCAAGTCCTTGAATTCCAAACACCCCAACCCAAAATCCAACCCCCCCCAAAAGTTTTAAAAGCTTAACTTACCAAATGGCTGCAAAAGAAGTTTTGGAAAAGCTTCAAAAATCACCAAAGTCTTTAAAAACCTCAAAAAAGGCTACTATGTACACTGCGTTCTATGAGTTGCTCCTCGAAGTCAAGTCGCAACTGTATTAACGGTGTTAAGAGAAAGGAAACAAACTTGCAAGACGTTTTCGTCTTGCGAAGCAAGCCCATAGGGAAATTCGTCTTGTGAAGCAGCTCAAAAAACGGAAAACCCTTTCGTCTAGCGAGTTTTCCGTCTTGCGAGGCATTCATCTTGCGGGGCACCACTGTACCTGACTTTTAGAAGACATCTGAAGGCAGCCCTGTTTAGGGAAGCTTTTAATGTCTGACGGACTATTGTATTTTAATATTTTGTTGGAAGCCGCCCAGAGTGGCTGGGGAAACCCAGCCAGATGGGCAGGGTATAAATAAATGATGATGATGATGATGATGATGATGATGATGCGAATAAAGCTCCATGGTCATAAAAAAGGAGAAGCTTTGAGAAGAAAGTGAGAGTTTCCAAGGCATGCTCTGGTTCATGGGGTCACGGAGAGTCGAATGTGACTAAGACGACTAAACAAGAACAACAACATCTCTGAAAGTGGTGTGAAGTCAGTGGATTCAGGGGACTAGCCTAGTGCCCTAAATGTTCCAGGTAAATTAAAGTATGAAAGCCTAGTGCTTCCTTCCCAAAGCCTGGGAAGCTTCTGCCTGGCTTAGGGAGGGACATGTGAGGCTCACACATGCAACGTCAAGACATCACATGCGCAATGCCCCCCCCCCCAAATGCCCTTGCTAGCTGGTCCCTCTGGCTCTAACTATTCCTCTATGAAAAGTTTCACTTTTCTCACCACTGATCTCTGAGCACCCTTAACAAGCTACAGCATAAAATGTGCAAGGTTTTGTTTTGTGGTTTTAAATGAGAAAGCATGCAAACATGAGTTCGCTCACCTGCAAATGATTGCAAAGTGACATAGCCCAGCAATAGGTTTGCCATGTTGAACCAGCTGCTGAACAGGAGCTTCATCTATAAAATGGAGATTATATCTTCCCCAGTAACTTTTGGTATAGTAAGAGGTCTTGTTGCAAGGCAGGGGTGGAATATTAAACTTCAAGTCATGCACATGATATGTTCCCACTGGCAATGCTTCTTCCCTGCCTGGCCCAAATATTCATTATTTTAGAGCACATCAAAGGAACTCCTGCAAATGCCATGCCACTAACCTTATAGCTTCATAAACCTTTAACAATATGTGAGATGACAATATTAGAATAGTGCCTGTTAAAAATTTAATATGTGCTGGAGCTTACTTTATTTTTTTTTTACCATATGTGCGACACTGTTTGTTCAAATAAATTATGTTACAGACTAAATGTTCAAATGCCATTACATTATCATTAAAGTCAACATTCTCAGCAATATGCATTTATGAAGGCAATGAGACTTAATATGAACTCTTAATAATGATGGAGATTGTTTTAGTGGCATACAGTCCATTAAAAAAGAAACAGTTAGAAGTGTCTAAAAGAGCTAGAGAAGGTTTCTCCCCCCCACCCCCATGTGCAAAAGAAAGGTTATCTTTCTTACCTGGCAGTTTTGAATTTCTGTGGGATTTGTCTCATTTCGTCTCTGTCAGGTCAGGTCTTACATAGCAGCAAGTGAAAAGTCTTATCCATTGGATGAGTTTCTTGTTGCTCTCATAATTTGTGCAAACCACAGATATCTGGGTAGCACAGATCATGTGGCTATTTCCCAAGCCAGCACTGCATTGCCATTGTGGGCCAATGGTACTGGTCTAGGAATCAAACCCCCAAATTTGAATTACCCCATTTGTCACTATTTATATCCATTACATGACTATAGAGGTGCATTTTTTTGCGCTTCAAAGTAGTCTGCATTGGGTCTCAGAAAGGGAAAGAACTGCAAACTCCCACCATAGTTTAGAGCAAAACACCAAATGTGAATCAAAGCCAATTATCTATCCATTTGCAGTGGTACCTCGGGTTACAGACGCTTCAGGTTACAGGCGCTTCAAGTTACAGACTCCGCTAACCCAGAAATAGTACCTCGGGTTAAGAACTTTGCTTCAGGATGAGAACAGAAATCGGGCGGCAGTGGGAGGCCCCATTAGTTAAAGTGGTACCTCGGGTTAAAAACATATTAAGGTTAAGAACGGACCTCCAGAACGAATTAAGTTCTTAACCCAAGGTACCACTGTATTTCATATTGAAATGAGCCTGGTTGTGGAGTGGTAAAAAGGTAAAGGACCCCTGGACGGTTAAGTCCAGTCAAAGGCGACTATGGGGTTGCAGAGCTTATCTTGCTTTCAGGCTGAGGGAGCCAGCGTTTGTTCACAGACAGCTTTCCGGGTCATGTGGCCAGAGGACTAAACTGCTTCTGGCATAACAGGACAATGTGATGGAAACCAGAGCGCATGGAAACGCCGCTTACCTTCCCGTCACAGTGGTACCTATTTATCTACTTGCACTGGCATGTTTTCGAACTGCTAGGTTGGCAGGAGCTGGGACAGAGCAACAGGAGCTCACTCCATAGTGGGGATTCAAACCACCGACCTTCTGATCGGTAAGCCCAAGAGGCTCAGTGGTTTAGACCACAATGCCACCCACATGGAATAGGAACATAGGAAGTTGCCTTGTATTGCAATATACTGGTGCATCTCACTCAAGTTTTGTCTACACCAGGGTTTCCCAACCTTGGGTCTCCAGCTGCTTTTGGACTACAATTTCCAACATCCCTAACAACTGGTCCTGCTAGCTAGGGATTGTGGGAGTTGTAGTCCAAAAACAGCGGGAGACCCCTATAGTATATCAACGTTGAGAAGCCAAAGCTGTTAGGTGTAGCTTCCCAGTGATTTACATGTACGCTGAAGAAAAATCCTGAAGGATCATTTCATATGACAATCCACACAATAGCATGTACCTACGTGGCAGAATCATATAGGCCTATTGCAGCTGGTGCTCCAGGGCTGTTGGATTATGTCTTTATTTTTGATTTGCATGGATACTTACAAATGGACTGCGATTATAAGGAGCTGTGTGTGTTTTGAGACAGAGAGAGCCTGTAGGATCACGATTACAAATGGCCTAAATTAAATACAGAATTAAATATCTCAGGAATTTTCTCCCAAAAAAAGTCTTAGAAATTTTGGCTGAGCTCTGTTGAGTAGACATCACAATTCTGAACTAGTTGGACTAGTTGGTGCAATGCAGTACATTTTTTTGGGGGGGGGGGTTAAAAATAAAAAATAGCCTAACCTGTCATACATTCTGCTGATTCAGCAATGGCCTGGACACCATTTATCCCAGACGTATGACAGCCCTAAGGTAAAGGTAAAGGGACCCCTGACCATTAGGTCCAGTCGTGGCAGACTCTGGGGTTGCGGCGCTCATCTCGCTTTATTGGCCGAGGGAGCCCGCGTACAGCTTGCGGGTCATGTGGCCAGCATGACTAAGCCACTTCTGGTGAACCAGAGCAGCGCACGGAAACGCCGTTTACCTTCCCGCCGGAGCGGTACCTATTGATCTACTTGCACTTTGAGGTGCTTTCGAACTGCTAGGTTGGCAGGAGCAGGGACTGAGCAATGGGAGCTCACCCCATTGCGGGGATTCGAACCGCTGACCCTCTGATCGGCAAGTCCTAGGCTCTGTGGTTTAACCCACAGCACCACCCATGTCCCATGGCAGCCCTACCTTGTTATAAATGCATCAATTTCCGGGTCATTATTGTCCAAAGGGAGTCACCAAAAACTTGCCTCTCTCTCTTTTCAGCATCTCTTAAGATTTGCCAGTTTGCTAAAACCCTTCTTCGTGCTTTGAATATCCTGTAATCTAGAATACCCTCCCTCCCTCCATTCCTTCCTTCCCTATCTCTCACATCCTGCTTCTCCTCTCTTCAGCTGGTACAAAACCCCTCTGCTAAAGCCATCTTTCAAAAGAACGTTACATGCAAAGCTGCTGAGTTCCGTGCTAGGCAGAAATTGCTTCCGATGTTGCTTCCTTCACAGAACTGCTTTCTCAAGAAAGCCCAGGGTGTTCCTCATGGAGCCGTTTTCAAAAATTGAACTGGTCCCAAGTGTGGACAATGATTCAATGAGTTATGTACACATTATGGGTGAAGTTTTCGTAGCAAATACCTAACGGATGATGTGTGTGAATTGCATTCGCACAGTGTGTGGGGTGTGTGTGTGTGGAATGAGCAAACATTCGCTCATTTCTCCTTTGCATATAATTAAAATGGCTGGATTTTTGTTTCTTTATTTCCTTTTTAAAGAGAGGATTAGTTTCTGAGCTTATTCACAAAGAAATGTACTGTAAAATGCACCATAAAATGTTCTTAGTATTTTTTTTTCCATGCTGAGCTTCTGGGAAGCTTAAGTCAACAATGGTTTGTGCTGCAAGCAAAATTCAACAGATTTGGAGTGGTGTTTGCATTAAACATTTTAGGCTCAAACATGTGTCTCGCTCTCTTCCCATATTAGCTTTCTGGATTACTGACAAAGGCCGGATAAAGCTCTGAGGCATCCTGTTGTTGTGTGAGACCGAGGCCCCCATCCGTACTTCCGCTCATGATGCCTACCTAGGGCATGATGACAATCTGCGCGGCTCCATGTACTGTGTCAGGATTTTGCACAGTGCTTCCAATTACCTTTCGGTGGGACAAGACTCACAACAACACCAGCTGGTCCTGCAATAAATTTCTGCACATTTCCCTGAGCTAAATCGCCCTCGTATTGGCTTACTCTGCATAAGCGTTTGCACTTGTCGAATCGTAATGGTCGGCAGGTGAAATGACGTTCCGCTCTCCCTTTGGGCTATTCTGTTTTAGAAGGAACTTCAGTCCCACCTCAGGGGTCTTTCTTTTGTTTTGTTTAGGTGCCAAATCTGAAAACTGGGAACAAGAATGGACAGTAAAAGAGGAACGATTGAATTCCAGGCTGAAATTTCCTTTCGCTGTATTGTCAAAAGTGCCTTCCCTTCCCTCATTGTTACTAGTATCTGGGCCTTTTTCCTGTGAGGCCATTAAACAAAGTGTTGTTGTCTCGTATGCCTTATTTACCAGAACATTATCAACTCATCAAACACAATGGCGGACACTTTTCTGTAAGGAAGAAGCTCCAAATTAACTTAAATTTTCTTTTTCTAAGATAAAAGTGTATGAGACAACCATGGCATGTGAAGAACACCTCTGAGAAATTATGGCAGAATTATCTAAACTCCACTGAATTACCCTAGAGGGAGGGTGGTTAGTGATAATTTCTTCTTGGTCATTGTTTTTTAATAATGTATTTTGTGTTTTTATATTGTATTTTTATGTTGTGAACTGCCTTGAGATGTGTGGATGAATGGCAGTATACAAATTTAATAAATAAGAAAATAAATAATAATAGAAACTTCCCAGATGTTTCACCTCAGAGCAAGAATCTGTGCGTCTTAATCCCATCAGCTCCCAGCCAGCATGGTCAATGGACAGGGATGACTGGAGTTGTTTTTAGCAACATCTAGGGGACCACAAATTCCCCACAAATTTGTTCCGTATTTTACTTTACATAAAAAGTTTGGTTTCACTTTTCATGCTTCCACAGAACATATGGAATATATCATAACCCACAGTTCAAAAATAACCATGAAATATTTAGCTAACAATCCTAATTAGATAATTTCTGTATTGGAGAACCAGGGAAATTAGATACACTGATGGTAATTCAAGAAGCCAATTCATAATAATTAGGGCCATAATCAGCATGATCAGTAGATTAATAAATTGATACTTTAGTTGATTAACGTATATTTGCTTATTCTTTGAGGTTCTGCTGTATTATTTTAATAAGGAATGAAAAAGAAAATATTAGTGATTGCATCCCTCTATTAATGAACAATAGTTTTACTCTATTAAATTGTCAGTTATCTTTCACTTCTTTTAGTATTTCAAAAGAACAACTACATGGAGGTTTTGGCAATATCCATATTTACTTAAATGTAAAATCAATAGTATGATATGCCTCAGATAACAATATTTTGTAGATAGTTCTCCTAATTACAACTCTCCTATCCCCCCCCCCCGCAGTACTTTTTAATGCATGAAGTGTTCCTCAAGTATTATTTACTTAATTTTCCACCCATATACCAATATTCGTTGTCATTATTATAAACTCAGTATATGACAGGGTTTTTCTTCATCATTTCTGTCATCAATATGACGCAGAACGGATTCTGTGGAAATATCTGAGGTGATTGACTTCTCCCCTTCCATAACTACATGTATCTGATAATTTTATTCATTATTGTAATTCATTACCCATATTTTTCTCAATTACGGATCTGTTGCCGATATCTCCTCAGGCCTCCAAGCTATCTCAATCCAGGCTGCCGCTAACATATGCTAAACCAAAATTATCTGATCTATCCTTATCTGGTATTCTGCATAGCCCACAAGCATAGTGACAGGATTCATTTGTAGTTCAGATCTGGTGCACAAAGTATTTACAAATATAGCTGTACCTTGGTTTTCGAACAGCTTAGTTCTCGAAAGTTTTGACTCCTGAATGCCGCAAACCCAGAAGTGACTGCTCCCGTTCGCAAACTATTTTGGGAAGCCAAAAGTCCAATGGGGCTTCCGTGGCTTCTAGTTGGCTGCAAGAGCTTCCTGCAGCCAATCAGAAGCCGCGCTTTGGTTTCCAAACATTCTGGAAGTCGAATGGACTTCCGGAGCGGATTCTGTTTGACTTCCAAGGTACGACTGTACTTTGTAAATACAAACCTTATATGAGGGATGGAGCACTGTTGTCCTTCCAGATATTGCTGGCTACAACTCCCATCATCCTTGATCATTGGCCATGCTAGCATGGGATTATGGGAATTGGAATCTGGAACATCTGCAAGGCTCCATGTTCCTCACCCCACCTTATAGTTGGGTTACAATGAGAGACTATTGGCTGAAGACCACTAAACAGGACAGAGAAGGGAAAGTTGTTGCAGTTTCTCTAACATACGAGCACCTTGTCTGGAGGACAATGCAACATTTAGTGTTGCTAACATCTTGGTAGGGTTCATGTGGTTCTAACGTCTTGAAAATGACCTCAAAATGATAAATGAACCTATATGAACCTACTTCTCCTGGTTTAATGGTTTCCAAATAAATGGCTGACTCTTTAAGCTCCCTTACGTTTTGATCTGCCCTTTCCAAAGCTCTTTTTCATTTTGTTAATCTTCCATTTAGTGACAAACTATGGCATGATGACATATGACCAGACCATAGTGCTAATATTCAGTTGTTCAGGCACATGGTCTTTTGTCCAACTTGGTCAGCCATTTTGTTTGATGCTTATAAAGCTCTCCTTGAAAATTGCCCCAAGGCAGTTCATGTCAACAGGCTTCTATAGGAGCAAATGTGTAAATGCAGATATTTATATGAAATCACGTTAAGGCCTTATTTTATGAGTTTGATAGTGCAAGAGGCAGTCGCTTTAAAAAGGCAGGTTTTTGTTTTTACAAACAATAAACTGATGCAAAATATGCGTTGTTGAGAGAGTGAAAAAGGGACTCTTCATCACAAGCTATCCATAATGGCATTACAGATACAACAGAGTCAGAGCCAACATCTGATTAATAAAAATGGGTCACTTGTAAATCAGTGGTGAAGTGTCAGCTCTTTGAATAGGCTGAAGGATTTATTATGATGAAAGAATGGCAATAAAGATGCATTTACAACTGAAATGGGACTGGAAGTAATTAAGAGCTCCTTTTAAAACATAAGGATAAATGAAGAAGTTGAGTATGGCAAGCGTGTTAATAGGAAAAAAATAGGCTGCATACTATTTGTCTTGTTGATTGGCTAACTTACAGATTTTTTTAAATGAAAGCATTAGGTAGAGACCATTACAGTGCCTGGAAATCAAAACATTAATATCGAAGAGATGACACGATAATGACTCTTGCAATCGAAAAGACATCTCACGCTGGGAAGGGAAGGTCGTACTGAGGCAAAAGGAAGGTTGTCCAGAAAGTTTTAATGCAGAGAGAATCATCAAGAACAAGGGACGTAGGAGGGTGTGATCTCCTTTTTAAACAAAAGGTTGAGACCAACTTTTATAATGGGAAAAAGAAAAACATGCTACAGGTTGGGGCGTATGAAACTACGATCTAGTGGAGGTTACGTTAAATTGCCATCCAAAAGGTTTGCCATGGTTATTTGCTCCACAGCAAGTTTCCTTCCCACATTTACTTTTGCTTTTCTTGGGATTTCTGGTGGGAGAAGGAATCAGAGCAGTCTGTGGCTATGTTTGCATGACGGAGTAATCCAAATGATGGTTTCAGTGAGTTGTCTGCAGCAGGGTTTGTGGTAAAGCTCTCTCCTTGTTAGCCATGAGCTGTAGTCAAGGTTTGCTCTTGGAAGAGCCTTGGCTTAGCTCAGGGTGGAACAGGAATAAAAAGGGCAAGGGTTAGGATTAGCAGGATTTGAGAACAAGAGCACTTGCCACACTCTGTGGTTTCCAGCAACTAGTATTCAGAAGGCTTGCTGTCTGACAGTGATTTCAAATACGGTGGTACCTCGGTTTTTGTACAGCTTAGTTCACGAACAACTTGGAACTTGAATGCTGCAAAACTGGAAGTAGGTGTTCCGGTCCCCCCCCCCCAAGGCGAACATGCTCCGTTTTGAGTCCTCCTGTCTTTCCTGTTGCGCTGCTAATTTCATCCCCTGCAACTTGACATGAGCCAACAGTGTGACGCGACAGCTAAAAAAGCCAATGCAATTCTGGGCTGCATCAATAGGAGTACAGCATCTAGATCAAGGGAAGTAATAGTGCCACTGTATTCTGCTCTGGTCAGACCTCACCTGGAGTACTGTGTCCAGTTCTGGGCACCACAGTTCAAGAAGGACATTGACAAACTGGAACGTGTCCAGAGGAGGGCAACCAAAATGGTCAAAGGCCTGGAAACGATGCCTTATGAGGAACGGCTAAGGGAGCTGGGCATGTTTAGCCTGGAGAAGAGGAGGTTAAGGGGTGATATGATAGCCATGTTCAAATATATAAAAGGATGTCACATAGAGGAGGGAGAAAGGTTGTTTTCTGCTGCTCCAGAGAAGCGGACACGGAGCAATGGATCCAAACTACAAGAAAGAAGATTCCACCTAAACATTAGGAAGAACTTCCTGACAGTAAGAGCTGTTCGACAGTGGAATTTGCTGCCAAGGAGTGTGGTGGAGTCTCCTTCTTTGGAGGTCTTTAAGCAGAGGCTTGACAACCATACGTCAGGAGTGCTCTGATGGTGTTTCCTGCTTGGCAGGGGGTTGGACTCGATGGCCCTTGTGGTCTCTTCCAACTCTATGATTCTATGATTCTATGATTCTAATGTAATTCAAGATTTCCATTTCCAATTGCAGTGTTCTGAGGTGATATTTGGAGCTTATATTTGGTGCTTTTGGTTTTGATATTTATTTTACTTTTTTTGTTTTGAAGCTTTTTCAGTTAATTTGTTTTTGTGACTGTGGATCCCAGTTCAGCTACAAATTGATTGATTGTGTGACTGCGGAAATGGATAAAAGCCCCCCATCCAAACAATGACTATCATCAGGGCAGGTAAGATTTTTTTTTTTAATTTTTAATTTTTATCATGGACAATACTGTTTTATTTATTTTATAGTACAGTACATTGATTATTGCTTTCATTATATGGATCAATGTTCTCGTTAGATAGTAAAATTCATGTCAAATTGCTGTTTTAGGGGTTGTTTTCAAAAGTCTGGAATGGATTAATCTGTTTTGCATTGCTTTCTATGGGAAAGCGCACCTTGGTTTTGGAACGCTTTGGTTTTGGAACGGACTTCCGGAACGGATTAAGTTTGAGAACCAAGATACCACTGTACTAGAAAAGTTAATCAAATAAATCACAGTCAAGAAAATAGGGCAGCCCCTAAAATATATCTCTCAGGTGTCAAAGGCTACGGTAAAGTAGTGTGTCTTCAGCATAAGATGAAAACCACTTTATGTAGTTAAGTTGCCAGACACCCTTCTGTGGGGAGTTGCGGCTACCACATAGAATACCCTCTGTCACAATGAATACCATCCCAGGCCACTAGTTCCAAACACCTGAGGAAGATGAAACTACCAAAAGGGCTCCTAATGCTGATCTTAAGATGCAAGGGAGTCTGCAGAAAACAACTCAGCTTTACATTATTACATATCTGTACATACTAACAAGTTACTGTGCCTTTTTTTTTCAACTGGAACTCAACGGAACTCATTTCTGGCACTTCTCAGGTGGGCACCATTGCCATTATTAAGAAAACATGGTGAGTTCCGGCACCTCTTTTTCTAGAAAAATAGCACTGCTAACAACTAATTCTTAAGTAATACCCTAATCTCAAGTCAATGTTGTTGGCCCCACATCTAACATTTTAGCTAAATGAGATCCTGATGGAGGTTGGAAGAAACTACAGGTTATTCCTTTCACCATAAAAATCCATCACTCACTTTCCTTTCCTTGGGCATATGACCTAACGTATTTTTTGCTCTATAAGACTCACTTTTTCCCTCCTAAAAAGTAAGGAGAAATGTGTGTTATGGAGTAAATGCAGGCTGTGCAGCTATCCCAGAAGCCAGAACAGCAAGAGGGATTGCTGCACAGTGATTCCTCTTGCTGTTCTGGCCTCTGAGATTCAGAATATTTTTTTTCTTGTTTTCTGCCTCCAAAAACTAGGTGCGTCTTGTGGCCTGGTGCATCTTATAGAGCAAAAAATATTGTATATTCATCAGGCCAAATAAAACAGAGAGAAAACAAATATAAACTTCTGCATCCATCATATCGTTAAACAACTAATATCGTCAGAAGCAAAACATTCTAATAATTGTCTAAAATATCATTATTCACTGTCCATAAGATCTCATCCATTATAGCTCTACCTGAATTAACCAGCAAATCATTACAACTCATGAAGCAGAGGAACCACCATCTATCTTATCTGTTGTTTTAGCTTCTTTCATATAAACAATTAATACCTTTTTTTTAAAAAATGCACCAATTTAAACAGATCATTAATATGTACAATCTGTAATTCAGTTGCGGTGGGGGGGGGAATAAAAAAGACTAAACTTTCTAATTGGCTCCAAAGATAAAGCCGATGAAAACCTTTTTAATTACTAAATTTGGTTTCTTCCAAACTGTTCTCAGAATTGGTTTTTAGTTCATTATTATAAATCGTTATACATAGCGTGTGTGTGTCTACTAAAAAAGTAGTCCCATTGTGTTAAATGGAACTTACAGTTAAACGGTTGTAGCATTGCAGCCTAAGAACATTTAGGATGCATTGAATTCAATTCTTTGGATCAAGGCCATGAACATTAAGAAATAAAATGCTACAAATTAGTATGGGGGTGAACTGGTGCAAACACAGACTTAGATAATATCTCTTTTTTTATATATATAATGCAATGCTGCTGTACATAATTGTCCATAGTGAGGACTAATTTAAGCTCTGAGATTCCAAGAATAACAAAAAAACCCCAGAGAATAAACAAGACTTCTGCTGCCATCAGTGACTTTTTCCAGTGCTTTGACTCAAAGGGACACCAATTAGTATCTGAAGATAAAATTTTAATGCCTACTAAAATAATATTATAATAGTAATGAGGGTATATGTTACACAGCCTAGGGTATTGGTAGCCCAGTTACCCACAACAAGCTGACTGTCATTACTCCTCTAGTTTCCTCATACAATTAAAGGGAACACCAATTAGCAACCGAACATAGCAAAACCAGGCACATTTCAGCCTTTGAACATCTAAACGAATGAGACATGACAAGAAATGATGCTAAATAGTGAAGCCACTTTGAGGTTGAATCCGTGTAATTTTACTGATTTAGCAGGAAAAATATGTCCACACTCAAAAGAGAGAGAGATCATATTGAACAGAAGGGCCAATGACAGGAATTAGGCCATGGGGAGGGGCGAGGGCCCCAAATTTTTAGGGAGGAGGTTGGGCCCCCTCATTATTCCTTTGTGGGAGAGGAAAAACAAGGTATTCCCCCCCTCCAAATTCCCTCACAATACAGTGAGGAGTCATTATTTCTGACACTCTCATGTTGGGCCTTTTTATTCCAAACTCTTGCCAAACCAAATTTTCATGAGATTCAATTCTGTTTGTTTTAAATAAAATATTGTTTTATTAATTTCCCAAAAACAACAATACATATTAAAACATAGAAAATTAGGGTTGACTTGCCCCTATTCCCTTTCCTGGTTCCATTGTTTATCATCACACTGTATGTCCATTTTAAATTATAAAATCATTAAAATTATTTATTGTCCAGTCATAATGTCTTTACAAGTATTTTTAAAATCCTGCTAATGTATTAACCTGTGTACATTGCTTCTGTATAGATGCAATAAAGTTCTTCCAGTCTTCTTTAAATTCTTTGTCATCTATTCCTCTTAATTTCAAAGTCAATTTTGCCATTTCAGCATATTCCATTAATTTCACTTGCCAATCTTCTTTAGCTGGGACACCTTCTTCTTTCCAGTGTTGTGCTAATAATATTCGTGCGGCTGTCGTTGCATACTTTAATAGATCGTTTTGCGGTCTTGATATATCCGCTCCTGTAATACCTAGTACATCAGGTTCAATTCTGAATACAAAAGTTTCCCTTTCCAGGAAGTCAAAGTGTCCACAGCTGCCCCAAACCTATGACTTTGTGCATTGCTGCTGTTGTCATTGACGGCTATTGCTACTCCAATCTGCTGTTGTTTCTGTACCACTTTTTCTGACTTCAAAGCTCGTTTAGTGCCTGATTTTAATCAATCAGGCATCCTGAAGTGAATGACCTCACATTGTCACATAGCCAGTTGGATTTGGCTATGTGATGATGTTACTGAAAGCAAAAGAAGCCCTCACTGTGAGCAAAATGAGATGGAAGGAGCACATTCACATTTTCTTTTTTAATATATATGTGTGTGTGTGTGTGTGTGTGTGTGTGTGTGTGTTTAACATATCATTTTCAACAGTTATTAAACATACAGTGGTACCTCGGTTTAAGTACTTAATTCGTTCCGGAGGTCCATACTTAACCTGAAATTGTACTTAACCTGAAGCACCACTTTAGCTATTGGGGCCTCCTGCTGCTGCTGCACTTCCGGAGCACGATTTCTGTTCTCATCCTGAAGCAAAGTTCTTAACCTGAAGCACTATTTCTGGGTTAGCAGAGTCTGTAACCTGAAGCGTATGTAACCTGAAGCATATGTAACCTGAAGTACCACTGTACTTTTACATCTTATACCTTTTTTTTTACTTCCATCAATCACATCGGAAATTTTTCCAATCTTTTCCACTTAATTTACATTTCTTACTTTCACTATTACATTTAAATATCATAACTAATGTCTCTCTTCTTTATCTTCTTTGCAATATTTCATGTATTCCTCCTTACAAAACTTCTTGTAGTCCTGCTAGCGTAATTTGTTGATTACAGTTGCTCTTCAAATAGTTCGTATATTTCTTCCAATCTTCTGTGAATCTCTGGTCCCTCAGGTTTCGAATCCTTCCTGTCATCTTATCCAATTCTGCGTAGTCCATTAATTTCGTCTGCCTTTCTTCTTTTGTCGGTATTTCTTCTTGCTTCCATTTCTGGGCCAACAATACTCTTGCCGCTGTTGTTGCATATGAAAACAGTTTAATGTCCTGTCTATTAATGTCCTCACTTATAATACCAAGTAAAAATGCTTCTGGTTTTTTAAAAAATGTATATTTCAACATATCTGCATTCTCACAACAGCAAGGCTGATGCTCTATGTCTTATGATGTGCATGGATAGTGTCATTCTATTTTCATGTGGCAAGACTCTCATACAGTTGTGATTCTAGTTATGTGCAGTATTATATAACTACCTGGGTCAATATGAATATGAATGAGTACATATGATTATTAAATACTGTACTCCCCTCTTGCAGAAGAAAATCCTACTTCCAAAAGCTGGTCAAAGCCGTTACTGACATTACTTGACAATGAAAACACAAGGAAAACAAACTAATCCCATGATCCTACACAAGTTTGCTTAGAAGTAAATCTCATTGATTTCCATGGAATTTACGTCCAAGTGGAATGCGATTAAAGCTGGGTTTTTTTGGTACCTTCCATGGATTGAGGGTAGAATACAAGATTAGTCCAACAGCATGAAAAATTATCAATTAAGATTTCTCATTAGCAATATTTGGTGCCTTAATTGTCCTTTTTGATTGTGTAATCTCGAGTGGTAATTATTTGTGGCATTGGCCCATTCCTCTATCACTGTTATCTTTTAATTAATTCAGCCAAATGATTTCATTCTCTCAGTTCCTTGTTCATATCATGGAATACTTTCCAGTCTACCGTTTGCATGCCCTCTTTACTAAGTTCCTTTAAAATGGTTGTAAAGAAATAGCAATAGTTCACAACAGCTCTGAAAAGGCTGCCTTTGCCTATGGATATTTAATGATGATTATGGTTATTTCAGTCCTTTTATGCAACTGGGAGTGGTTTAGCCTCCCAGTTTCCTCCCAATAGCTTCCCAACAACTGTGCCAGATGTGGGAAGGGAAAAGCAGAAGCAAGGACAGTGTGCCAAGCCGCCCTGCTATGCCCCCCCCCAACACCAGTGAGGAGCAATAACATTGCTGCTGGGAGGCTATTGCTATGACTCCACCCCACTGGGTGAGATATTCCTGTACTATGTATCATAGAATCACATAACAGGAATGTGCCTAAAAGCCCTTTCATTGGTTTGAGGCTGGGACCTAGCTGTTAAGTATCATTGATTTCATTCACACAGAAATGAAAAAATGTATGTGTCTTAATGAAGGTTTAAAATGGAGAATGTCTAAAAGTGTATTGAAAAGATTTAATATGGGAATTTCCATGGGGCTATATTAAAGCCAAGGAGAGCATTTGATCTCTTGCTGAGTTGATAATCAACTAACTGATTGTTGTTGTCTGGTAGCTGAGTGTTGTAACCTTAGATCACCGGAAAGGAATTGGGTTGCAAATCTCCATTTTGAAGGGAGTTGCCTTTGAATCTGTGTCTCCCAAACTTCATGGAGTGATTATACAAATGAAGGTCTCCTGAAGGGAGAGTAATCAGCCAAAGGCCAATTGAGGCTGGAATGAAGGCTGTGGGGAGAGACAGGACTCAGCTTCTAGGCCTGTTTGGATTATTTCATATTTTCTTAGATTCTGAGCCTGTGTTGGACAGCACAAGACATTATATGAACATTTTGGATGTATCACTTGATATTTCTATTTTATTTTGAAGAGTTCTGCTAGTAAAAAATGAATATTTTTATGGGTCTGGACAATGTTTCATTTCCAAAAGGAGTCAGCTTTCATGCGTCCTTTAATAATAATAATAATAATAATAATAATAATAATAAATTTTATTTATATCCCGCCCTCCCCAGCCGAAGCCGGGCTCAGGGCGGCTAACAACAATAAAACAGTACAAAAGTACAGCACAAACAACACTCTAAAATCATTCATTATAAAATTAATTAATTCAAGCCACTGGCAACCATTGGGCCAGATCTCCGCGAAGATTGCCGAGGGAGGGAGTCAGGCTGTGCCCTGACCAAAGGCCTGGTGGAACAGCTCTGTCTTGCAGGCCCTGCGGAAAGATGTCAAGTCCCGCAGGGCCCTAGTCTCTTGTGACAGAGCATTCCACCAGATCGGAGCCACGGCCGAAAAAGCCCTGGCTCTAGTTGAGGCCAGCCTAACTTCTCTGTGGCCTGGGACCTTCAAGATGTTTTTATTTGAAGACCGTAAGTTTCTCTGTGGTGCATACCAGGAGAGGCGGTCCCGTAGGTACGAGGGTCCTAGGCCGTATAGGGCTTTGAAGGTTAAAACCAGCACCTTAAACCTGATCCTGTACTCCACCGGGAGCCAGTGCAGCTGGTATAGCACCGGGTGAATGTGATCTCGCAGCGAAGACCCCATAAGGAGTCTCGCCGCGGCATTCTACACCCGCTGGAGTTTCTGGGTCAGTCTCAAGGGCAGCCCCACGTAGAGCGAGTTACAATAATCCAGTCCGGAGGTGACCGTCGCATGGATCACAGTGGCTAGGTCAGGGCGAGAGAGGTAAGGAGCCAACTGCTTAGCTTGGCGGAGATGGAAAAATGCCGCCTTTGTTGTAGCTGCAATCTGCGCCTCCATGGAGAGGGAGGTGTCGAAGATTACACCCAAACTCTTAGCGGACGGTTAAGAGTTTCAAACTGCACAATATTAATTTCTGCAATGCTAGCTACATTGGAACTGTGTTTTCTCTGGGTTTCCTAGAGTCCTCTTCAGGACTAGAAGCATAGAAGCAAATCAGGTTGTGCAATAATGAAGCCTCATTACTGACCAAACCTAGGATAAAAGAGAGGAACCTAATGGTCTACCCTTCCTTCAACAGAGCGGAACTGCCCACCACTCCAGGCTCCAGTTTAGACCTCCGGCTCCAACTCTTAACTTGAAAAACCCAGGGACTTCAAGAAGTAATGTTCTGGGTCTGCTTGCTGGACAATCTACTTTTAGTTATAGTCCTTTTTTGGCACACACCACTCCAAATCAATTTAAACAATCCAGACTTTAGTGTTTGTGTATCCTGGATCATTGCTGTGTGACCTGGGGTCAGCCCATAGAATTGGGTCAGCCCATATCTGATGTGTAACAGCCACTGAGAGAAGATGGCATCACTCTGAGCTCCCCATTGTCCATGTAGGGCAGAATTGGGGGGGGGGGGGGCGAATGAGAACTGAAGCACTCTAAAGTGTTGAGCAATGAAATACATGGCAAGATATAGGGGCACAGAACCACTCGCAGGGCAATCCAACAGGAATTATGATATTCCTCTAAAGCAATCAAACCTGAGTTAGAATCTCTTAATGAACACAATCATTGCTTACTTCAAATCGCCTGTGGAAACAACTCAGAGGCCATGAAATAAGGAAGGTTAACAACAGGAAGATTTAAAGGAACTATTGGAAACTCAAGGCAGCAGAGATATGAGATGATCAGAGCCCCCCCCCCCTGAACTTGAAGCATGGGAAGTCCCAACAAAAAAAATATAATTGGCAGAATATTTGGACTATATGATATGTATTTGTATAATTTGGAATATTCAATGTGATTTGATTGGATTGTTAAAATGGAAATATATATATATATATATATATATAGAGAGAGAGAGAGAGAGAGAGAGAGAGAGAGAGAGAATCTCTTAATGAACACAATTAAGGCGCCATATGTGGCTGAGAGGCAGATCCTGATCCACTAAGACAAGGTAGTGAAAATTGTAGCCTTCCAGTTGTTGTTGGCTACTCTTGCAGCCAAGCTGGTGCAAAATGTATTGCTCTGCTTTCCTTTGGGCCATATTCATGAAACAGAGAGTGGGAGTCTTGTGTCATTGAAATTCTGCTCAATATTGATCCAGAGTAGATTCCAATGTATAGTTAGCAGAGTAAAAACTTAAACGAGTTGCAGGATTCCCAAAAAATAGACCAGATGCAATTCATATGTCATCTAGCTGAGCTTTACTGCTACTGAAGGCAAATGAGCATAATGGTCACAAATCCAATACATTCAGGATTGACACTGTCCATAAGAAATCCAGTTGCAGCAAACTTAACTTAAACTTACAATAAGTCTAAACCATAACACTAAGCATACTATGTACAGAACACCACATCAGAAGGAAAAGAGATAGGAAGGGAAAGTGAAATCCAGGCTCCTTCTGGCCTTACTTTTATAGTCAGCATGACCTTGACAGAAAGAGAAAAGATAACCAGTTTAAGCCTGCTGTACTCAGCTTCTCTGAAGGAATAACCGAAACATCATGAACCTTCTGCTCGTTTTTTCCACACAGAGCAGCTTCCAGAACCCTCTTGATTTAATGAGAATAGGAAAGATCTCTTTCACTACTTTCTGCACTAAGAAATGCAAACTGACATCTTGTATTTTGGGAAGCCCAAGAGCTCCATACACACTTGCACGCTAGGGGAAGCCACCCCAAGGAACACCAGTGCTGTACCAATAAACTAAGAGCATTTACAGTGGGTGGGGATGTGGGTGGCGCTGTGGTCCAAACCACTGAGCCTCTTGGGTTTGCCAATCAGAAGATTGGTGGTTCGATTCCGCACAATGGGGTGAGCTCCTGTTGCTCTGTCCCAGCTCCTGCCTCCCTAGCAGTTCGAAAACATATCAGTGCAAGTAGATAAATAGGTACCACTGTGGCGAGAAGGTAAATGGAGTTTCTGTGCGCTCTGGTTTCCGTCACGGTGTACCGCTGTGCCAGAAGCGGTTTAGTCCTGCTGGCCACATGACCTGGAAAGCTGTCTGTGGACAAACACCAGCTTCCTTGGCCCGAAAGCGAGATGAGCACCGCAACCCCATAGTCACCTTTGACTGGACTTAACCATCCAGGGGTCCTTTTCCGTGTGTGGTACTGTCTATGTCTTAGAACTGAAACAGAATATCAGACGCTCCATTTGATGTCCCACTTGCTCAACTGCACCATTTCAAACTGAAGTATGGCAGGGGCTGAATGCTCCCTTGCAAAAAAACCCCAAACCCTTCCTTAAAAAGCTAGCAGGTCATCTGAGATGATCATGTCTCTTGGCATCTGGGCTATCACATCCCATTTTGCCACTGCCCTGCCCCTGCTGCCGCCACACTGTCTGCCCTGCCAATTTCCTGGTGTGATCTCACAAATTCCCATTGAGATCTCACCTTGAAATTATTTCTGATCAATTGTATTTTTCTGTGTTTTCCCACACTCGTGCAAAACTTGTTGCACGAGGCAGGCCCACGAACCTTTCACAGACTTGCGTTGAAATGCTTCCACACTATAGGACATGAAATCATTTCCTTTATTCTAATCCTGCTTTCTATTACTTTCTGAGTAAGATATTGGACCCTGTGCTTCTACTTATCTGTGTGTTATGAAATGAGAAGCCCGTGAGCCTTTAAGATTGGCCTGACCACTCTGCTCACCTAATTAGAAATAATTGAATGAAGCTTCACTCTGGCAAAGAGGTAAAATCAATATTATAATTAAAACTGCATTTCTTTACAATTAGATCTTAAAATGAAACCTCTGAGGGGAGGGGGTGGTGGCTCATTGCTGCGAAGTAATTAATGTCTGTATTAAGCTTATATCTTAACAATAATCCTGAAAAATTTACTGCCTTATCTCGCTTCTGTTAATTTCATTACCAGCTTCCCTCAAGTTGTTCATGGTAGTTAGTTCTCTTTCTGTTGCCTGTCAGCTTTGGTAACATCCCTGTATCAAAAGGCTTCCATAAGGACTAGTGCAGGGGTGGGGAGCCTTAGTCTCAGGGGCCAATTGTGGCCCTCCAAACCTTTCTATCTGGCCCTCAGAACCTCCTCGCAGACCATTGGTCCTGCTTTGTACCCTGAGTGTTTCTTTGTGGCCAGAAGGTGTCCTCAAGCTCCAATAATGTTTCTGGCATACCCTCCAAGTGTCCCTATCTTCCAGGGACAGTCCTGGATTTACAGAAGCCATCCTGGTTTCTGTTTTGATCCTGGAATGCCCGATTTTCCTTAGGTCATCCCTATTTTCATTGGAGAAATGTTGGAGGGTGTGGAGTCATGCAACCTTTAGAGGACATCTGAAGGCAGCCGTGTATATGGAAGATTTTTATGTTTAATTTTTGTATTCTGTTTTTATACATGTTGGAAGCTGCCCAGAGTGACCGCGGCAACCCAGTCAGATGGGCGGGGTATAAATATGATTCCTGTTGTTATTATTGTTATGGAATAGGACGTTCCTATTTTCATCAGAGAAATGGTGGAAGGTATGTTGTTGTATACAAGACAGCGCCCTACATAGACACTGGCAGTTCCACCTTCCTCAAACATTTGGGTGGCCCAGGAGAGGGCATTCTCTGTGACAGCCCCTAAGTTGGTGTGCCTGACTTCTTCACCATATACCGTATTGACCTGAATATAAGCCGCACCCGAATATAAGCCGCACCTTTAAAATTGGAGGGGAGGAAATAAAAAAAGAAAAAAATACTCAAATATAAGCTGCTCCGTTCCTCTCTACTCCTGGCTGCATAGAGGGGGGAGGGCTGTTTTGCCATCAGCCTTTTCCCTTCCTCACTCTCTCCCTTCCTGGCCTTGGGGGCGAGGACGGGGGAGGATGCATGGGGCGGGTGCTGCTTTGCCACGCTCCTGGCACTGTTTGCCCCACTCTCCTGGCTGCATACCATAAGGTCGCAAATATAAGCCGCACTTTAGCTTTTCACTGTTGGAATTTGGGGGGAAAATGAGGCTTATATTCAGGCCAGTATGGTAACTTTCAGTGAATACTGATGACACACATCTTTTTCCTTTGACAACTGAGGTGTGTGTTGTCAGGGCCCGTCTTACTCCTGTAACTGCAATCTGTTTTACCTGTTTTTAACGCTGAATTAAAAACTTCTGCAGTCTGCCCTGGGACCTGCCATTGAAGGGTGGGCAAATAAATATAACAACAACAATACTGGTTTGGTGTTAAGAGAATGTGGTTTCTATTTTCCCAACCCTTGTGTGAGAACTGCTGAACATATCTTTCTGAAATCTAGCAGTCTTCATTCCCTCCGAAAGGCAGCCATGCCTGAAATTTACATCCAATTCTGGCAAGGGAAAAGATTTTTCTTTCTTTGCAACAAAACAACAACATCAACATTTTCCTGTATGAAAACCCCTGGATGGATTTGCCTGAAATTTGGCAGGCTTTCCTGCTGGGGAGGCAATGTTTCACAAAGGTCACTTCCCCTTGCATTTTGACTTTACATTTCTGGTGTCCGTGGGGGTGAAACTGAACTTGGAATTTAGCAGATCAGAATCAGGCCCAAATCACAAATTGAATCAGAATGACACAGAACAGATCCAAAACAGATCAGGCCACTTCAGAATGCGACAGATACAATGTGATCTAAAATACAGGGCTGAGTGCATAACCAGCCTTGGTATGTGGTCCTGTACCCACTTACCTGGGAATAAGTGTCAAGTATGATTGATTTAATTGACACAGAAATGGCACAATGCCTGTGTATTAATGAAGGTTTAAAATGGAAAACTGTTTAAATGTGTATTGCCAACATAGGGTTATTTTCACAATAGTTTTCTAAGTTGTTTCGGAGCTTGTGCTGAGTTGATGATTAACTAATTGCTATTTTCTGCTAGCTAACGTGTGAGTGTTGTAACCTTAGTTCAGGTGAAAAAGGTATTGAGTTGCAAATCTTCATTTGAAGGGAGTTGCCTGGTTAGTCCTTCTTTGAACACTACAGAATAAAGCATGTAGTAATGACTCTCCAAGAAGCTGCATAGCCTTACGCAGGCTGGACTGGGGGAGAGAGGCACCATTTTGATTTTGGGTGTTATCTTTTATTTCTAAGATGCTGAACCTGTACTAGGGCTGCCATAGGGCTGAACATGTGCTAGGGCGGAATTTTCAAAAATCGGGCATGATGTATGGAAAAACCTGGGCATATGGCAACCCATGTTGGAAGTGTTGATTTTTTGGTGAACTTCCTTAAAAATAGCTCCAAGACTTCTATTTTTTTTTTTGGGGGGGAGATTTTCACTTTTTGAAATAGGGCAATGCTAGCCTGTGCTAGATAGCACAAGACATTGTATGGATATTTTGGATGCATTTAGGATGCTTATGTTCTGTTTTTGAAGAGCTCTGCAAGTAAAAGTTTGAAAAATGTTTTTGGGGGCCTGGACAATGATTTTTTTTCAAAAGGAGTTCTTTCTCTTCCAATCACTTCAAACTGTGCAATATTAATATCTGCTATAATAAGTCCCACTGGACTCAATGGGCTTATTTTTTGAGAAGATAGGATTCTGATTTTAAAGAGGCTGCTGTAACTTCTTTGAAGGATGGAAAAGTAGTCATTCCAACATTCTTTGAAAACTACTTTTTCAATAAAGATGAAAGATCTGAGTTTTCACAATGAACAGTGATGCATGTAAGCACTGTAGGCAATAAATTATCTATAGAGATGACCCATATCCTTCATCACACAATGTTTCAGAGCATTAGAAGGCATGCAGAAAAGTTCTGACATGGCAGTCATTAAAATAGATACTGAATGGAACACATGACATGGGAGGGTAAAGATGGAATATTGTGTACTTTTTAACCAGCACCAAACCAAGTCTTTGAAAATAGGTCCTCCAAATGAAAAGACTCTCATGATTGCTGATGTCCAGGAATCACTAACGCCTCGGGATTCCGATCTGGAAAAAACAAGCAGTTAGCTTCATATGATGCACCCCTTTGCTGGGCACTGGATCTCAGATGTTTGAAGTACGGTCCCTTACATAATCCCCCTCCTCAACCAGCATGCCAAGCCCCCTTGGCCCACCCATGAGGCAGGGTGAAGCCACCACATCAGACCACCTCCATGTGGACCCCCTCTGCCAGTGGCGGAAAAGAAATGTTAGCATATGGGCCAGTTTCTAGTGAGTTCTCGCTGGAAATTTGTGAGATCACACCAGAAATTGGCACTGATCCCAGTGCCACTTCTTCACCAGTGGAGGAGGTGGGAGGCAGGCAGTGGGGTAGCAGGAGGGGCAGGGCAGGGCAGGACTCCTCATTCTGCCTCAAGTGGAGAGATGGGATGATATGCCCTTGCTGCAAAGAGAAACGATCTCTTCCCCTGATATGCTAGCTTTTTAAGGAATGTTATATGTAAGGTAAAAAGGTAAAGGACCCCTGGATGGTTAAGTCCAGTCAAAGGCAACTATGGGGTTGTGGCGCTCATCTCGCTTTCAGGCCAAGGGAGCCGGCGTTTGTCCACAAAAGCAAAACAACAACAAACCTATGGTTACGTGAAACATACTCAATAAACAGACAAGACGTAACCGGCTGTACTTTTGAATAAATAAGGTATACTATTCATTGTATCAAATTGTAGATTGCAACGGAAGTCTCATAAAGGTCAACAAAAAAAGCAGAAGACCCAGTGGATCATTCATTCTCTAGTCAGTTCATGCATAAGGTCCACACATCTATTCCACCTGTCTGTTCATAGGGTTGTTGCAGTTCCACAGAATCCTTTCACAGAGTCTAAGACAAGGATTTCTGGAATATTAGCCTTGTTTCACCATCCTAGGCTTCATTGGTAGTACAGGCTGATATGTAATATTACAGGATAGTGGATCTTATAGCATAGTAGTGGTTGCCTCACAAATTTCCAGCGAAAACTCACTAGAAACTGGCCTGTATGCTAGCGTTTCTTTTCCACCACTGGCAGAGGGGGTCCACGTGGAGGTGGTGGCTTCACCCTTATTTATTCAAAAGTACAGCTGGTTACATCTTGTGTGTTTATGACGTTTGTCCACAGACAGCACTCCTAGTCATGTGGACAGCATGACTAAACTGCTTCTGGCACAACGGGACACAGTGACGTAAACCAGAGTGCACAGAAATGCCGTTTACCTTCCTGCCGGAGTGGTACCTATTTATCTACTTGTACTGGTGTGCTTTCAAACTGCTAGGTTGGCAGGAGCTGGGACAGAGCAAGGAGAGCTCACTCTGTTGCAAGGATTCAAACCACTGACCTTCTGATCAGCAAGCCCAAGAGGCTCAGTGGTTTAGACCACAGCGCCACCCGTGTGTATGTGAGGGAGCATTCAACCCCTCCCCTACTTCAGTTTGGAATGGCGTAGCTGAGCAAACAGGACATCAACAGGAGCGGCTGATGCTCTATTTCAGGTCTAAGGCATAGATAATACCATACACTGTAAATGCTCTTATTTAATAGTTGCAGTATTGATTTTCCCATTATGAATTCTGTTTGCTACTATGTACTGAAATTTGTGCCTAATACCAGAGCAGTAGTTCTCAGCAAGGAAATTAAGCAAATATCTTCTTTTCCAATAATCAGCCCTTGTCTCCCATTGCCCTTGTATATGTCACCGGTGCTGCTAGCCATGGGATTCTGAGCAGCTTCCAAAGTGGGATTCTTTTCTCTCCTACATCACCCTTTCCCCCCCTAAACAAAATAAAAAAATTCCTTCCAGTAACACCTTAGAGACCAACTAAGTTTGTTACTGGTATGAGCTTTCGTGTGCATGCACACTTCTTCAGATTTGTTTTTCATTTATCTTTCCATGCTACCATATGTTTCATTGTGACATATTGACATTAAATTGAACCGTTTAAATAGGACGATCAACTTTTGATTTCAAAAACACTGGCACACTGGGGTGAGATGGAACTTGGAGAATCGAGAGTGGAGCCAGTTTGGAGTTGAATGGGTCATGGGTGGACTTCAGTAGAATCTGGAATTTAATGTTCTAGTCCTCAGTACTGATTTGCCCGCAGAACACTAGATGGTTGTCAAATGTGTTTATAAACCAGTTCTATACATCAGCTCACTTTATTTTTAAGTAGCTAAATAAATTTATTGAACTATCGAGTCAAATGCCCTAGTCTCCAACTTTTTCTTTTGTCTTTCTCCCTCCATTCTTCCCATTTCCCCGTATCAGGAAATTTTTAATGTATAATGCTTTACAATTTTTTATGTCCTGTAAGCTGCCCAGAGTGGTTGGGGAAACCCAGGCAGATGGGTGGGGTATAAATGATAAGATTATTAAAATCATTATTATTGTTGTTCCTTCTCTTACAGTGCAAACCTATGTGTGTCTACACATAAGTAAGTCCAATTGAATTCTGTAGAACCTAGTGCTATACTGCCAGGTAAGAGTTACTTTGCCTGTGTAAGTTGCCAGTAAGAAGCATCTCTATATGGGGAAGTTTAAATGCTAAGCCATGGTCAGTTTCAACGATAACTGTTTCCCCCTGTAATGCTGGTAGAGGAGACTTGGGAAATTGTGTACACACACACACACAAGTTTTGAGGAACTATTCAGGCAATAACAATCTTGGTAGTTTACAATGTTCAAGAAATTGCAGCTTTTGCAGTGCAAAAATATATATGAAAAAAACAACAACCATCAGTTTGTTTGAATCAAAGTTCTGACTGAGAACAGACTTCAAAAGTAGGCCTCCTCTCAGTGAAAGAATACTAATTGATTAACTGATTGATTAACTCAAATAAGAGAGGTGCTTCTAAGAGTGGAGGGGTTTAGTCTGAATTTTATGCTGGACCACATCTCACTAGGACACAATTCTCTTTTGAGTAATACTTTATCAATGTGCCCTTCCTGGTGATTTATTACAGCAATACATCATTGGAATGACAGCTGGTTTTGATGATACATGGTCCAATACATCATCATAGCATGCCCTCATTTGGATTGTATATTGCATAAAAGTAAAATATACTATTTTTCCCCTCTCCTCCCCTTTCTCCCATTTGCAAGCTCAGCTGCTTTGAGGGCTGTAGGGAAAGAGTAATTACAAAGGAGTTAACACTTTCCTTCAAAATAAATGTTTTAAATTGCAGAGGCAGAGCTTTGAAAGCTGTCTTGAAAGAACATGAAGGTTCTGCCAGAAAACTGCTGTTTTCAAAATGGCATCCATAATGTCCTGCAAATGGATGTTTAATAGATCTCTCTGGGAAGACATTGATGGGAAAAGGTACCAATAACTTACAAGATGGACGTGGCAGTCAACACTGCCCTGAGATAAACATGGCAGACTCAAAACTAATCAGAATTCCTGTGGAGAACTGAATGCATTTTTAAAAATAGCCATCGCAAACATTTCGAAATGGCATCAAACTCAGTAAGACATTTAACGAGAAGTAAAATGCCGCTGAAACGGTTTGTAAAGCTTTGTTTTGAAAGTGAAATTCTGAATCCACAAACTTTAAATTCAAGGTGAAGAACCACTTAGAATGGATTTTAATGGGGGGGTTGAATGCACCCAGAAGAGACCCCAAAATTGTTTTGTCAATTACTCGATTTTGGGGTGCCAGTGAAAGCGGGGTTTTTGGCACAAAACAGCACAAAACTAGCACAAAGCTTTGGCACTGGTTTGGAGTCCATTGAACAAGATTAAATTTTTGGTATTGTGGTACCATTTTGAGTGTCAATGGCACAAAACTAGCACAAAACTTTGGTATCAGTTTTTTTTTTTGGGGGGGGATCCTGAATTTCAGGGCCACACATTAATGAAACTCCAGAGTAGCCCTAGCAAAAGCAGAAGGGGTTTTCTAGCTGCAAACCTAGATTCACTTACCTGGAAATAAGCCACATTAGAATAGAATTTGAAGTTCACAGAAGTGTTCCAGTTTTTGAGTTACTGAAGTGCACTTTAAACCTCAAATTCATTTGCAACCCTGGGACATTTTACAAAAACCCTGTTTTTCATATGAAAATTGCAGCTTGGTTGTGTGATGAAAAGGCTTTTTTAGATCTCTTTATCATGCAGAGAATCTTCTTAGTATCTGTGGGTGTTGAACTGTAACAAAACTGCTGCATTTAAATTCATCATGGTCGATAATTCCAGTCAGCAAATTCCAGAATTTTGATGAGGATATTCCCCCCCCCCCAGCCCCATTTAAAAGAGCAACTGGGTATCTGGCTGTCTAACCACAAAATATACAGAATCTATGAAAGAATCAACAGGAGCATTCGGTTTCCTGAGCGCATGTCATTTCTTTTGTGCTATGAGAGGGTAAAGTAGAAGAACAGTGCGTCTTTTCTACACTGTTTGTAATAATGGTGATCATGCCACTGGATTCAAACTCAAGTTTCTTGTGACTGAGGGACACTTCATGACCTTGTTAGAATGGAAAACTGAGCTGAACTAACAAATAATGAGAATGAGGATGAGAATTTATATGACTAGGTTGCCCCAACCATTCTGGGCAGCTTCCAACAAATGATAAAACTACAGTTTCATAAACCAACAAATTATATAAACCACAGAAAATGAAATTCAACAGAGACAAGTCCAAAGTCGTGAACAACTGAATGCATGGGGACAGCAAATAGCTTGGCTGTAGTACAATGCGAAAAGGATCTTGAGATTCAAATCAATCACAGGCTGAACATGTGTCAGCAGTGTGATATAGCACCCAAAAAATGTGCTAATCTGAATTGAAGCTGCATTAATAGATATATAGGCAGCATATACTAGTGCTGTCATGCGTCCTGATTTTCCAGCACATGTCCTGGAATTCGTCTCTGATAATGGCTTTACCGGATTATTCTCCTGGAAATTGGGCAACTTTCACGTTTTCCTTAAAAAAACTCAACATTTGGGGTGTCCTGCTTTTTACTTGTTGAAATATGGCAACCCTAGCAGACACACTTTAGTTTTAAAGCGCGTTCTGTCCTTAAAAGAATTCTGTGCACTGCAGTTTACGCTTCACAGAGTTACGATTCCCAGCAACCCTTTAGAAACTACAGTGCCTGGAATTATTTGAGGGAAGGAATGTTCTTTATGTGTACGTAGCTTTGAACCACTTTCGCACCTTAGACTTAAAGCACTCTCATGTCCCCTAAAGAATTCTGGGAGCTGTAGTTTGTTAAGAGTTCCGCATGTTGCTAGGAGACCCCTATTCCCCTCACCAAGCTGCAATTCCCAGAGTGGTTTAACATTCCCTCTTCACAGGGAGCTGTGGGAATTGTAAAATTCCCAGATTTCCTAGGCCTCTGATGAATGTACCTGTATAACACATGCAATCCCATTGCATACATGCTTGACATTTTTACACTTGGGAACTATAATATTTGAAGCAGTTCTAAGACATATAAAGCCAAGGATTTAAGTTCTTTATAAGACAATTGAAACATCCTTGAGAAAGGTCTTCACTTTCCATGGTGCATGCCTAAAGCGCCTACTGTCACTTCTGGTCAACCAGGTTTGGCAGGAATTTTTAAAATATAAAACCTGTGGAACCTATTTACCAAAGGACAGTGAGGATGCAAACACCATAAGTTACATCCCCCCCCCCCAAAAGCATTCATCTCTCTAGGAAAAAACCACACGGTTGACTAAGCTTTCTTACTTGCCTTCATACTGATCATGATTTTGAATGGAAAACGGCACCTAGCAGATTTTTCTCCTTCAGGTTTTTTATTTTATTTTAATGCCACTCTTCTCATTTTTAATCTGTACCTCGCTGTGTTTGCCCTGCCTTTGATGACAGTGGAAGCTCTTTGACAAATAGAACATTTGAGCTATCACAGTCTTATGTGATCGGAGCATAAATGTTTCACACATCTCATCCATTTCGGATGACTCTCACCCAGAGCATTTGTCATTACTGTAATTTGACATCCCTGAGTCAAGGTCTTGGCCAGAAAGCATGTTGAAATATATAAAGCAGGCTTACAGTCTGCGTGGAAGGGGAGCTTGTTTCAAAGTTATTTGAGGCACTGTATATATAAAATAGGGATGCCGTTCTTGAATCCTTAATGCTGGATACTACCATTTGGCGGTTCTGCAGATAAATGCTCAGAATGGGGACATATTCACTGGTGCACAATGCCACGTACACAGGGCCACAACTCACAACGCGATGTCAGAGTGCCATGGTGGATATTAGCCTTCAGTTGCAGGCAGGTAACAGTGGCTTAAATGATCATTAGAAAGGTGACAGTTTCCTGTAAGTCCTTCCTTCTGCTTGCTTGACTAGTACAGCAATTGTGTAAAATCACTGACCTATCGTTTTGGTTGGGTGACTGCCAGTAACTCAGAACAAAACTCTATAATAGCATCAAAAACTTTGAGAGCTGAGAAACAAGCCAGGGACTTCCTGTGGAAGAACACAAGCGATGGAGTAATCCTCCCCTCCCAAACTCTAAAGTTTACAGAGAGAGATTATCATACAGTCTCAGGGTAAGGTAAAAGGTAAAGGACCCCTGGATGGTTAAGTCCAGTCAAAGGTGACAATGGGGTTGCTGTGCTCATCACTCTTTCAGGCCAAGGGAACCAGCATTTGCGTGGACAGGCGGAGTCCCCAGATCCCTAGCGGTCCCCCCCGTCATGTGTAATAATGACTCAAGACAACGTGCTATGGGATTAAATTGGCCACAACTTTATTAAATTTCAAATGTGGGTAGACCTTGGCTCAGGCATTGGGCGTTCTCCCTCCCCAGTCCCCAGCCGGGGACCTAGGGAGCTTCAGGGTTATCCAGTGTGTGTGTGGCGGATGGGCCGTCTCTGGAGAACATATGTTCAAGCAGAGATAGCCGCCCCCGTTACGCCGACGCCGCAGGGGAGAGCAATGACGACCTTTCGGCGTATGGTCAAAGCCTCCCTTCAGAAACCCCTTTAACGGGGAACCCTGGTATCGCCGCCGCAAAGAGGAAGATGGACTAAAGGATTCCACCCAAGGCCTGATACCGCCAAAGTTGTGACGTTTTGCTACGGGAAAGGCGAAACCTGCCAATGCAGGGAAATTCCTTTCCGGCCCTTTAACAGCGACCTTATCGTAGCAGCGCCCGCATACCTGTGAAGAAAAGTTAACCTGCAAAACCTATGAAGAAAAGTTAACCTGCAAAGGAAGACATTAACTGAGGGTGGGTAGGGTGGGAGAAGCTCTGGAGCCAAGTGAGGATTCCCAGGTAAGATCCTCCCTCTATTGTGTGGGCAGGTAATCCCTCCCCCTACCTGGCCTGGTCTCCTTGGCAACGCTTCCCCCAGGTGGGATTGGACAACTGACTGAGGTAGGCGGGGACCTCCAGGTATCCCACCTGAGGGAAGGCAAAGCCAAGCCTATGCTGATGGGGCCACTCCAGATCCAGGGCTGCGCGCGTCCACGCAAAGGGCGCCCCCCGTTTTAAGCGGGGAGTGGTCATTGTCTGCAGACAGATTTCCGGGTCATGTGGCCAGCAGGACTAAACCATTGCTTCTGGTGCAATGGGACACCGTGACATAAACCAGAGTGCACGGAAACTCCGTTTACCTTCCTGCCAGAGTGGTACCTATTTATCTACTTGTACTTTAGGTGTGCTTTTGAATTGCTAGGTTGGCAGGAGCTGGGACAGAGCAACGGGAACTCACCCCATCATGGGGATTCAAACCACCGACCTTCTGATCGGCAAGCCCAAGAGGCTCAGGGACGCGGGTGGTGCTGTAGTCTCAGGGTATTACAGGGCTGGCTGAAGACATTTTGCTGCCTGAAACAAAAGACAAGATGGTGACCCACCCACCCAAACCATATACTGTCAGAAGTTAGTGCAATCTGTAGTCCCATGTGGTGGCACTTTCTATCCTTCTGTGTACAGAAGACAGCCATCCTGCCAGCTGAATCTTACTTCATCCTCCACCCATCCCAGGGCAGCTGACTAACATAGGTTGGGTTCCCATATTTCTAAAAGTGAAGATCCAGACACAAAAGTTGTTTAGCTTTTTTTGGGGGGGGGGGGGAGTTGACGAGCCTTTTTGGCAAAAATCTCCAAAAAGAGAGAACTTTTTACCTTTTTTTTTTTTTTTGGACAAGATATGGGCTGTCTTGGGCTGCTCTGTCTTCCATTTTTTAGTCACAACTCATTCACTTCTCTGCCTCTCCAAACTTTGCAGTACTGCACCCTAACGTCATTGATAGGGAAACTAGGAAGGCTATTTTGCTGACTATTCTCTAGGGAACGACTGACTTTCTACAATAGTTCAAGCAAAATGAATGGGCCCATCTGCAGAATACGTTCAAATTCATGTCATACCACTTTAAAACTAGTTGTGTCTCCCCATCCCAAGAATCCTGGGAACTGTAGTTTGTTAAGAGTGCTGATAGTTAGGGGTCAAGTTCACTGCATGTACAAAGTTAAAGGAAAATATAATGAAAATGATGTATAGATGGTATTTGACTCCTGTTAAATTAGCAAAGATTTATCATAACTGTGATCATCTATGTTGGAAATGTAAAGAGAAAGAAGGAACTTTTTATCACATGTGGTGGAGCTGCCCCAAGGTGAAAGACTTCTGGGGAAAGATTTATAATGAATTGAAAAAAATGTTGAAATATACATTTATAAAGAAACCAGAGGCCTTTCTTCTTGGAATAACAGGTTTGGAATCGCCCAAGAAAGATGCTAAATTATTTTTGTATGCCACAACTGCTGCTCGAATTTTACTAGCTAAGAAATGGAAAACGCAAGAACTACCAACTGTGGAAGAATGGCAGGTGAAGATGATGGACTTTTCAGAGCTAGCCGACCTGACCGGAAGAGTCCGCGACCAGAATGAGGAGGAGTACCAGGAAGAATTGACGAAATTTAATGATTGTTTAGTTAAATACGTTAAGTTAAATTAATTGGAAAAAGCTTGCACTTACCATTTAGGCTTAGGACTTAAATAAGTGATGTGATGAATTATTATGTTTAATGCTGAATTGGGAAGAAAGAGTGATGTTAAGTGATTAAGCTAAAATTATAAGAACTTGGAAAAGTGTTAAAATAATAAGCATTGAAATTCAACTAGGGGGATATGAGGAAGTCACTTAACAATGTTAAGAAGATTAGTTTTAATAAGGTTGTGATTTATGTTTGTTTATTTATTTATTAGTGTGTTTTTTCAATTTTGTGAAAATCAATTTAAAAAGGGGGGGGGGGGAAGAGTGCTGATAGTTGCCAGGAGACCTCTATTCTCCTCACAGAGCCAAACTCTCTGGATTTCCCTAGGAAGAGGGCTTGACTTCAAAACCATTCTGAGAACTGAGGGGAATAGGGGTCTCCTAACAGCACCCAGAACCCTTAACAAACTACAGTTCCCAGGATTCTGGGCGGGGAAGCCGACACTGTTTAAAGTGATATGATTCTGTTTCAAATGTATAATGCAGATGGGTTCACCATAAGCTCAGCCCCAGCAGCATCTTATCTGGAAACCTAGAGAGCAAAACTGAACAAGACGAACCAACCACCTTACTTGGTCCAAGACAACCTCCTATATGCTGCAAAATATTTCAAGGTGTCTCTTTGAATCCATAGGATAAAACTTCAAAAGATTTAAACGTCCAGGACCATAATGTCTGCATTCTTCTGTTCCAAAAAGCATCCCTCCTTGCATTGAGCCAACTGGCAGGAGGATGTAGTAGCATGAATAATAATAATAAAAAGAGAAAGAGGGAGCACGTATATCTGAATTTCTGGCTTGCAGGACGCTTTAACGTGCGTTGCTTAAAGTCAGCAGGAAAATAAATGGTGCAGATTGTGTTTCTTTTTACTGACCATAACTTTAATGGCTGTGTGCCAAATGAATAAGGGTTATTACCCCTCCGAAAGGCCTTCTGGAATTTATTTCAGAGTCTCAGTATGGCCAAACATGCATATTGACCCATTGTTTGCCTTATTTCCTGTTTTAATTGAGTGTCAAAGGTTATACATTGCTATTAGAGTAGGACATGAGTGGCAGCAGAGGTCAGGGACACACTGGCATTCTATTAGAGCCATAAAAACCAAATAGTATGATAATTTCACCCGTGCTCACCCCAATTTTTCCAAGATAGTATAGACATTGACCTTATTGTTTGACTGCCATTGACTCTGTAAACTGCAGCCATCCAGCCTCTGCCTACTAAACAATAAATGTGCCCTCCGCGACCAGGATGGGAAATAAAACAATAAAATACACACAGATGACTCAAAGGAGAGACTAATCCGGGTGACAGAAAATGATAAAATAGCATCTCTGTTTCAGGATTGGTCAGACTGGTTTACCACAGAAACAATTTCTTTTGCCAATCTAAGTTTCGTGTCCCCCTCCCTCCGAATCTTCGCACTTCCACTGTCAGCTGAGCTAAGGACTATAAATTCAACATGTTACAAAGCCTGGCTTATTTCAGTTTAAGGTTTTTCACAAATCAAAAGTGTTTGTGTGTGTCTCTCCCCCCCCCCCACCTAAAAAAAAAGGAAACACTTTTGTCTGACACACAGCTACTTATTAACAAAACTTGGCTGGGCTGGGCTGGGCTGGGGTGGGTATCATTCGGCTTTGTTGACTGTGGGGATGAAGAAGAAATTTGATTCCATTTGCAAGCAAAGTCTCCAATCTCGAACCTTTATTGGCATAGAAGCAAAACTGAATCTACTTAATCCACGCTTTCTGAAATAATAACTGAGTCAAGTGTCAGCACCTCCAGCCAAGTAATGTATAATATAGAGGTTGGCACAAAATGCATTTATAGTGGATAATATATTGCTTTGCAAAAGGTGTATATTAGGCAAAAATGCATACAAAAAAATGTGAGGATCTGGAGAAATTTGCTGGTGGATTTTCACAAGATTTTTTCAAACCACAAACTCTTCTTCTGGAAATGTAGAGAAGTGAACTTCAGACTGGAAAACTGAAAGGAAAAGAAATGAGATTTACCCATGCCTAGTTGAGTATCAATATTTGGAAATGGCTATAAAAGCTAGAATGTACCTTTCCCTGTTTATCTGTTTTGTAACACACACAAAAATCCTGAATGAAAACTAATTTGTTTAAAAGCCAGATTGTCCAAGCCAATATTTTAAATGGAGAATTGGAGCAACAAATTGTTTTAATTTTTTTTAAAAACCCTCAATACTTATCACCTCTCTGAATAATTTAAGTAATATACCGTATTTTTCGCTCCATTGGACGCACCGGACCATAGGACGCACCGGATCATAGGAGGGGGAGAACAGGGAAAAAGATTTTTTTTCTTATTCTCCCCCTCCAAAACAAGGTGCGTTCAAGGTACATTCACCAGAGCTTGTGGGGCTGGCGGTGGGGGGAAGCGCTGCTTTCCCCCACCGCCAGCCTCAAAGATCCCTGAAGCCTTTGGAGCGCAGCGCCCCGCTGCCCTGCACAGGTTTGCGCGCAGCCGTCCCCAAGCTAGAGCAGTGAAACGGAGCCCTCCGTCTCGCTGTTCTGGCTTGGGAACAGCCTTGCTAGCTTCTGCAGGACAGCGGGGTGAAGGCACCCCGCTGCCCTGCAGAGGTTTGCGCGCAGCCCTCCGTCTCGCTGCTCTAGCTTGGGGAGGGCTGCGCGCAAACCTCTGCAGGGCAGCGGGGTGCCTTCACCCCGCTGTCCTGCAGAAGCTAGCAAGGCTGTTCCCAAGCGAGAACAGCGAGACGGAGGGCTCCGTCTCGCTGCTCTAGCTTGGGGAGGGCTGCGCGCAAACCTCTGCAGGGCAGCGGGGTGCCTTCACCCCGCTGTCCTGCAGAAGCTAGCAAGGCTGTTCCCAAGCGAGAACAGCGAGACGGAGGGCTCCGTCTCGCTGCTCTAGCTTGGGGAGGGCTGCGCGCAAACCTCTGCAGGGCAGCGGGGTGCCTTCACCCCGCTGTCCTGCAGAAGCTAGCAAGGCTGTTCCCAAGCCAGAACAGCGAGACGGAGGGCTCCGTCTCGCTGCTCTAGCTTGGGGAGGGCTGCGCGCACAGCCTCTGCAGGGCAGCGGGGTGCCTTCACCCCGCTGTCCTGCAGAAGCTAGCAAGGCTGTTCCCAAGCCAGAACAGCGAGACGGAGCGCTCCGCAGTGCTCCGTCTTCCTGTTCTGGCTTTGGGCTTAGCGGCGCAGCCTGCATTCGCTCTATAGGACGCACACACATTTCCCCTTAGTTTTTGGAGGGGGAAATGTGCGTCCTATAGAACGAAAAATACGGTAGATGTAAAGTATTCTTATTTAAGTTGCATTAAGTTATTATTTGACGCCTTTTCTCTGGTTTTAAATTGTAGACTCTATTGTTGCATCGTGCCCTGAGACTTTAGGGTGGAGGGCGGCTAAGAAATCCGGGGTGGCGCCATCGGCAATGGCGGACTCCCTCTGAACTGGAGGGACTAGCTCCGCGGGAAACGGGTCTTCTCCGCTACGGCGAAGCGGGGACCCTTTTAAAAATCACAGGCGGATGAAGCCTGTGACCATGGGACTCGGCGGGCACCTTTAGGGCCCCCCCCACTCGCAAAGGAACCCATTAACGGGCTCCAAAGTGAAGAGGGGGAAGTGGCGCGGTGCTGTGAGTCAACTGCTATTTCTGTGGAGCGCTGCCTTTTTCCTGGGACAATTTGGACTCTAAAATAAGCACCCGTGAGTACTTAAACTTTGAACAACTGGACCTTAAATAAGGACTTGCGAGCAGAAAGGAATTGGATTTAAAAATTTATTTCAATTTGGTACTGAACGGGAAGGTCTAAACAGGAAGTCAGCCTTCCGTTCTTTTGTAGACAGAATAAAGCAAAGACAACGTAAACTAGAGCTTAGAAAATCGCCTTTAAAGGATTGGATTTCATCATTTAAAATTGTGGAACCCCCCTTCGACAGCAGGAGAAGAAGGGGGATCTTTTTCGGACTGTTTAAAGTGAGTTTAAAGTAAAGTAACTTTCCACCGTCCTGATCCTGGAGCGGGGTGTCAGGACTGACGTTTGAAGCTCATTGACCAGAGACAAACGTTTTTGACAGATAGCTAAAAGAAGAGAAACATAGTGATTCCACTGTTTTCTTTCGCATTTTAAAGGAACAAATATTGACAAAATATCTCAAAAAGGGAAACTTTGTTGCAAGAACAAATAGAAGCTTTCCCCCTAGAGGGAGACTGTGAAACTGTAACCAATTCCAGGGAGCCGGCAGCTGTTACAGATTACAATCATGGGAACAGACATTTGACCTTGCAGGACAATGTATTCAGAAGCTCTGTTGTGCGCTTTCTATAAAACAAATGTCCTACTGGAACAGTTACATGAGAAGATGAATTTGATGGCGACTTCAACTAGAAATTTTGAACAGGCAGTGGGAAATTTTGAACAGACAGTGGGAAAATATGTGGAGCCCACCCAGGAATTAAATCAGAAGTGTGTCCTGACAGAACAGGCCCAACAGGAATATGAGCTTTCGGATTTGACAAATGAACTTGGAAAAAGCCAGAATTGGAAAGAAAAAGTTTGGTTTGGCTTGGAAATGGGGGGCTGGATTGACCCCCCATGCTGGGATGTTTGGACTTTTCAAATCTGGCAATGGGCCATGAGATGTTTGGGATTGTGGGGGCTCTTAATCTTGGAGGGTTTTTGAAACATGTTTTTAAATATCACATGGAATTTAGTGTTGAATATGGAAAAGGGGCTGATCTGTTGAGAAGGGTCAAAAATATTGTCAAGCTGGAGTTACCACAAGCAGGAGACAAGGGAAAATACAGTTACAAATATGAAGAAGAGCTGCGGAAGGGACATGGAAGAGACTTGAGGGCCTCGGATATAAGGTTGCCAGGTTAATGCGCTAGATCGACGGGATAATAAGGACTGACAAAACCCGGGACCAGGAGGAAGGGACGCTGGATGAAGATTGGATCTGTTTGTATTTCTTTTTTTTTACTATTAGGACTGTTTTATAAAATTGATGAATGTTAGAAAAATGTTGGAATGAAATTACTCGGCTTTAGTAAAGATGCTTAAAGAATTATGAAAGAATATTATGGTTATGAGAAGTTGGTAAGGATAAGATTTAAGCTTTAAGTTTTAAGGTGTTTTTTTATAAAAAGATAAGATTAAAACAGTTTAAGGTAATGTAACAACAGAATATTATGAAATATGGAAAGGATTTGCTGGGATAATTAATAACTAGGATACAAAGAAAGGGAGGAGGAGGAGGTCAAAGAAAGAAGGTAATGACAGTTGAGGATTTGAGAATAATGAATTTGTTTTTAAATGTTTTTAAATGTTTGTGGTGTATTTTTGTTTTTTCTGTTTTTTTTTCTTATTTTGAATTTGTATTCGTATTGTTGGAAGGGTTTGTTTCTCTCTTTGTTTACTTTGTTAACCATTTTTATTTTGTATTTTCTTTATTATTATTATTATTATTATTATTATTATTTTGTAACATTTTGAAAATCTCAATAAATATCTTATAAAAAAAAAGAAAAGAAATCCAATAATAGCATGATAAAATAAATAAGTTGTACCTTAAAAGTGCAATCCAACATCAGTATCAGATCTCTTGGGCTTACACCAAGGTAAGTGTGTGCAGGATTGCAGCCTAAATCACACATAGATTTATGTACCATACCGTTGTTTGGAAAACAGAGAATTAATGAGCAATATTGGAGAGAATATTAAAGACAGGGAAATATCCACCATCTAGAGGAATGAAAAAAGGACAACAACAGCATCTATAAGGTATGTTATTGCTGTCGTTGAGTACTCCAGTGGTCAGGAAAAAAATGGATGATCCTCTTTCATCTCCACTGATGTCCGTATCCATGGAAACCTCTTCTAATGGTCTCTACATCAGTCTGGGAAAACAGGTAGGGTCCCCTTCTAAAAAGTGAGTGCATTAAAGGAATCCAATCCTCTGCAAAGAAGGTCAGCTCTTGAAAGCCTCCAAGAGCTTTGCTAGCCGAGAAAGCTGGAGGGCTATAAATCCTTAGATTCTTTTGCTAAGGAGTTCAGCTCTTGAGAAGCCCATCAGCCCTCTCTAATATGGGTAGCGGAATGCGGAGCCTTTGTTCCTTGTCTGAGATGTAACACTCTGGAGAACCCTTTCTTGATGGCGAGAATATATTGGGATAAAGGATTACACAAATCTGGAGATTAATTATGAACAAAAGATGGACACAATGTGTGTTTAAAAGAGGCAAAGAAAGAAAGAAAAAGTCTTTCCCCAACTCCCTTGCCCCGCCAAAAAGCCGGAGTGTAAGTTTTTGCAGAAGGAAAATATGCAGAAGGAAAAATTGCTCACGAGGTAACATTTTCAAATAGTTGCAAGTGCAGCACATTTCCTGCGAGAAATATGAAATGTTGTAACAACTAGCTCCATCTTTCTTTCCCCCAATGGGTTATTCGGTAAGCCACACGGTGGCTGTGGGGCCTGTAAATCATCACGATGGCCAGACGTCTCTCTTCCCAAGCCTTCAGTGAAATTAGTGCCTGGAACAACTTAGAATAATGAAAGGTCACTGCGTTATTGCGGCACAGATATTTGCAAGCGATGACTGCGACACTCTGAATTCCCTCCCTTTGTGCAGCATCGATGTGTCGTTTCCTGGGGCTTGTGTGTGTGTGTGTGTGTGTGTGTGTAGAAATGCTGCCTTAATTTTAATAAAAGGCAGTCAAGCTATAATTGGGAGTGATCAGAAGCTCATCAGAGATTTGGCTATGCTGCCCCCACAGATTTCTGTATGCTTTGGAAAAGACCTTGTAAGTGTGACGGAGAAAGCCAACGAAAAAGAAAGATGGAGAAATGGGGGGAGCTGATACACTTGTTAGAATTCCTGCTCCGTGATTGCAGTCATGGGATTGTTGTCTTTCACATGACGGTATAAGTTTTGACTCCACAGAGTGGGAAGTGACGGAGACAGGATGTTTGTGTTACTGTGTTCCGTGAAGTGGGACTATTGTCCTTTGTTCTTTTTCACTTTGCTGTCTGATGCTAGAGAGAGAGGCAGCCATGTTGCAGTGCTCCGTGTGTGTTTATATGTAAATAAAGTAGATTAGCCAAAATGCTGAGTGGCTGAGGTCTGTTACGCAAGCTGCGCAAACTCTGCGGATCCCTAAGTGTGCCGATGTCTGCTGGCATTGGTCGCTGTGATGTTTGGGCTGAAGAAAGCTTTTGAAGCTACCGAATGATTGACCAGGAGGGAAAGAACATGCCAGTCGGGCATGTGTCTCTGCCAGGGTCCTACTCGAGTGTAGGACAAGCTCCTGACAATGCTTTCCCCCTAGACAGTGGTGTAGCATGGGAGAGGCCACAGGGTTGGTTGCCCCAGGTGCAAAATGGTTAGGGGTGCAAAATTTCAACACCTGGTGCTGCCTCAATAAAGCTGACCACTTCCGTTGCTGGGGTCCATTGAAAATGGGTTCTCCATACAAACCAGGAAGGGACCTCTCCAGACAATGGAACAATTCTTCTTATCTCTGTGGCTGCGGTCTCCTGGGTTATGCAGATGCCGTCAGGCAGTTGAATGCACCTGCGTACTCTGTTTCCCATCTTCCCACCCTTCTCCACATGGCCCCATGTGCTGGCAACCCACACTATGCCCCTAAAAAGATCATGGGATATATCTTCACCATTGCTATTGGATGTATATTCCCGAAAATAACCAACCCAAAGTGTTATCCAAAGGGCAACACAGATTCAGCTGGTTGACTCTTTTATGTGCTTGAGTCCTAGCTAGGGTTTGACACTTTGGAGCATGGCAGTAGCTGCTCTCTCTCTCTCTCTTGTCTCTCTTCTTCCCTGTCATGATGCTGTAAGAAGCTCCCGGCTGGTTGCCCAGGGAAGTATAAAGACAAGGGAAGGTTTCTTACCATCTTTTTTTTTTATTCAGTAATTACAGAGAGGGGCTGTAGAACCCAGCCTCTTGGATAATGGCATTGTCCCGAGTGAATCTCTACCCCTTCCCGTCTCTTCCACTTCCTCATTCGTCACTACTACGGGTGCTGCTACGTGCCCTCTGTCTTTGAGCTCTTTATTCTCCTACTTTCAAGGCTCACTGGATTCTGGGAGGGGGGGTCTGTCAGCTTTTGCCTCACTTCCTCCTCCTCTCCCATTATTTCCCAACTTTCCCTTTCATCTGCATCTGAGCTGCGACCTCCCTTAAACTACTGTTGTAAGTCTGTACTGTCTTTTTCTTCCTCCTCCCTGGAAGGGTCAGGGTGGGGAAGCAGTCTCCACCATTCCTCCTCTGCCCTGTCCCTGCCCATCTCATGCCTACCATACAGAGTTTGGCATACTAGGGTTCAACTGGAAAAACCTAATCTATTGATGTAGCCTGGAAAACTCCCAGCTAGCATGGCTCAGTGCAGACTTAACAGGTTTGAGTGTTCCTTCTCCTTCTTCTTTCTGTTTAGTTTTGGAGCAAATTTTAACCTTGTTCAGTTTTGGAACAAATTCTAGCCCTATTCCCTCAATCTCTCTAGCCGCTCAGGTTACCACAGCAGAGATGTTCATGGGTTCCCCACCACCCACACCCCTCTGTTGCAATTTCTGCAACCAAACCAACAAACCAGCCCACATGTTAGGGGCTAAATATCTGCTTCAGGGAGCCTCCTCTACTCAATCTTTGGGGTGTTAATCCTGCAGGTGAAGCGGAGCAGGCTCTTTGTGCAGATATTTAGAGGTTTGCAGGAAAAGAGATGTGTATAATTGATTCACCCCTGCTCTCCCGCTCATGTGATGCATAAAGGGGGAGGTGAGCAAATAAAGGCTTCTGAATACTATTACATCTACACCAAAATTCTTGTTAACCATAGTTCGCTTGAACACAGTTTATTACCTGCTCCTAACTGTGGTTGCAAACAACAGTTTTGCAGTAACTTAGGTCAGTGGAATCGCCAGCATGGTTGCAATGCAAACCATAGTTTTCTCCCAAAAGGAAAAGAAGGTTGTAGTACCAATACAAGATGTGGGAAGTCTGTGGGGTTAGGTTAGGCAGTCAGGCACAGTGAAGTCTACACGGGGCCTAGGCAAATCAGTAAATCTGTAATGATAATTTATAAATAGTTACAATTCATGTTGGTTCCATGAACACACAAAGGAACAAAACTTTTGTTGAACCGAACTCATCTACCAATCTCCCGCACTTAACGCAGGCATTTGCAACTGTCTTTGCTGCATCAAAGATTAACTTCTCCCGAAGAACACTAATTAGGATCTTCTAATTTTTGAACTGTATGTAAGAAGGATAGCGCTATGAGCACAATAGTCTGTGACCTCAAATCTGATTAGTGTCATTAATATGAGAGAGGTGCAAAGACTGCTTTGGCATATCTTTGGCCAATATTAAAACCCCTGCCAGAGCCTGATGTGCTAATTAAGGGCATTAAACCAAATGTACCTGTTCACATTTATTAGTGTATGGGAAATACATGGATTTTAAAATAAATCAATCCTGTAATAGTCTGGAATGGTGAGGATTTTTCTTCCCAATGTTTAACTGGGGGTGGGGGTGGGGCAGGGGGAGAGAGGGAGAGAGGGAGTTGGCTGTCATTATGCCAGCCACTATTTTATGTTAGCTATTTAACCTTTTGGGGAGGACAGAATTGATTCAGATTGAAACCCCACTGTTCTTGTTATGGCTCTTGCTAATAACAACAAAATCTGATTTCATAATGTTCCTGCTACCACATTAACCTTACATCAGATTAACAAGTGTTATCAGCAGGAGGAGGGGGGATGGAAATCCCCAAACAATGACTAATACCGCTGAATGTGATAATGCCGTGATATTCAGGGCAGCCGTATAAACAAACGGCAATGGAGCAGAAATCTGTTTTGAGAGCTAATCTTGTTTCCGCAAAACAAATGCTCCCATTATCAGGTTTACTGGTGTAGGTAGGCTTAGTTGATTTTGTATGCATGGATAGATGTAGAAATAAATTATGTATCCTTTAGATCAGGCTTCCTCAAACTCAGCCCTCCGGATCTTTTTGGCCTACAACTCCCATGATCCCTAGCTAGCAAGACCAGTGGTCAGGGATGATGGAAATTTTAGTCTCAAAACATTTGGAGGGCCAAGTTTGAGGAAGGATGCTTTAGATTGTTGTTGTTGTTTAGTCATTTAGTCCGACTCTTTGTGACCCCATGGACCAGAGCACGCCAGGCACTCCTGTCTTCCACTGCCTCCCGCAGTCTGGTCAAACTCATGCTGGTAGCTTCGAGAACACTGTCCAACCATCTCGTCCTCTGTCATCCCCTTCTCCTTGTGCCCTCCATCTTTCCCAACATCAGGGTCTTTTCCAGGGAGTCGTCTCTTCTCAGGAGGTGGCCAAAGTATTGGAGCCTCTGCTTCAGGATCTGTCCTTCCAGTGAGCACTCAGGGCTGATTTCCTTAAGAATGGATAGGTTTGATCTTCTTGCAGTCCATGGGACTCTAGATAGAGAGACAGAAAAGCTTCATGGTCTCTTCCAACTCTACATTTCTGTGGTTCCAGTTGACCAATCATAAAATGCCATTAAGACATCAACACTAAAACAATTGCATACCCTACAAGTATGCCCTATTTTCCAGGGACAGTCCCAGAATTAGAAAAGCCATCCTGGCTTCTGATTTACCCTGCCAGTGCCATTGCTGCTGAGCTTGGGGAGGAGCCAGCACTTGTCCTACGTGATGGTGGCAGCAAGAGTGGTGGCTGAGAGAGAGCGTCCTGTTGCCTCTCAATGGCTTCTCCATGGTCTCTCCATGGTGTCTGCTGCTGGCCTCCTCCCTTGGGCAGCTCACAGTGGCAGCTGAAGAGCGGGCAAGTTGGAGGAGATTCTGCAACCACCGAGGCCCAGCCTTGCGTGTCGCCCTGACTCTCTGAAGAAAGGGGGAGCAGAGCGTGAGGAGATTGCAAAAGCCACAGAGATCCATAACAGGCATAAAAAAAAGTTGACTTGGATTGTTTTCCTAAAGCGTAAATATTTTTCATGATGATTCTAAGAGGGGGGGAAAGCTGACTTGGGTGTACAGTGTAAAACAGATCTGAACGCATAAAACCTATTTTTATGGTGCTATTTGGAACCATCAGTAAAATGATCTGCATGTGACATGTTTATTTCTTTATTGGGTACCAGGGACTTTGTTGCGCTTCCATTTAGAAAATGGAAAAATGTGTATTTTTAACAACAGTGTGGTTTTTTCTTTTCTTTAATTGACGGGATGGGAATTGATACTTCCAATGCCTCATATAAACAACTAATGTTTCATTCCAGCTGCAGTATTACAACCTTCACAGTTTGTCCTTGGCATAAATTCTCCCCCCTCCCCACCTTCTCAGTAGCAATAGGCCCTGCCTGAAAGCTGTTGCATCTTGCATTTCTCTTCATTTTTTAATTTTTTGCATTCAAATTCTTCCTTATTGGGCCTTTGACTAGGAAAACTGAAAACAGAAGTGGCATGCATGTACCATGAATGCTGGGGCCCTCAGAAACCTGTGGCCCTCAGAGTCAGAGCCAGATTTAGAGCAGCACATCTGGTTCTGCTGCTCTGGTCGCACATGCCACAAACCAAGGTGGCCATTTTGTCATAGAATGTCCCCCCCTTTCCAATGGCAGCCATTTTGTGATGCTGATAATTTCTAGTGTGCCCACTGGCCCAAAAAGGTTGACAACACCTGTAGTGACAGGTGTCTTTAAAAAAGTGTGTGTGAGAGAGCTTGAAATCTACTGGGTCAGGTTGTCTCACTCATTAAGCAGAAATAAAATACATGCTTGCTGTTGAGTGGACACTTGATAGACAAGCTCAGCCGGTCTAGATCTAAGATGAGTACACCTGCAAAATACACGTGTTGGTCATATTCACACATTACCTTTTGCAGTGTGTACTACAACAACCTCCCCTATTTATGAAACATGTTTTTGAAGTAGTCTGGCTAATTAGGAGCAAAGGTTTTCACCCTTTATAGATGTAACTAGACCATGTGTGATGAACTGTTGTGCTGATTTCCACTTATTTGTTTGTAATTTATAGGCTACACACACACACACACACACACACACACACACACATACACACACACACACACACACACACACACACACACACACTGGGTGTGTCTTTTATGACTCCTAACATACCAAAAAAGAAATAGTTAAAATTAAATGAACAGCATTTTTATCAGTTCTCTTCAAATCACAGATGCTAAGTTTGATTTTATTTCTAACACTGAGATTGAAATTCTATTTTAATATGCAGAACTGCAGTCTGGGGAGCCATAAAATACAGAATGTTTCCATTAGATGATAGCCCTGCTTCTCTTGTTAACAGGACTGCTGATTCATCAAACAGCAGTGATCAAGACACCAAGACCTGAAATGAAAACAGACCTCTGGGGAAAGATGTGGTGGTGACAGTGGCAGCGGTAAGAAGCTGTGTTGCTAAGTATGACTTCCAGCTAAATTCTGTAGTTTTGCTTTGGTGTCTTTGCTTTAAAATCCCATTTGTTAATGATGCGGGCACTTAACTCAGGCAGTAGTAAGGCACGCATTAGCCTTGACATTTCCGAAAGTGATACAAGGTCTAAATAGTGCCTTATCCTCATTTTTTGAAGTTGGGACAGCAGCAAGTAAGTTTGTAGGAAGGTCGCTTTATCCCAGGGTTTCCCAAACTTGACTCTGCAGCTGTTTTTAGACTACAGTCCCCATCCTCCCTGACCGCTTGCCCTGCTAGCTAGGGATGATGGAAGTTGTAGTCCAAAAACAGCTGGAGACCCAAGTTTGGGAAACACTGCTTTATGGCACACTAACAGCAATGTACCTAGTGTTGCTTGGGAGTTCTAAAAATCCATGTAGCTTTGAAAGTTTCAGTCTGCCATATTGATTCAAAAAGCACCCAATTATACCCCAAAAATAGATGAAGATCTGCTCCTTGATCACAGGATTCATACAAAATGTGGTTATGACATCTTAAGAGGAGTCTTTCCAAAGTATATAGCAGATGTGCCCTAAAGTCATTATGATTACTTATACCTACAGATTGAAAGTTACACTGAACAAAGGTACAAGTGTTTGTACGCTGGTTAATTTGTACAGCCCGGTTATTGTGTACACATATATTTATATATAACATATATACACATTTTGGAGGTCCAAAAAATATCTGCCTAGGGAACAACTTGACCTTAATATCAGCAAGACAAAGAGGATGGTGTTGGACTTTCAGAGGAAGAGAGGAGAACTAGCTCCTCTGTACATGGGGGAGGGCTGTGCGGAGAGAGTCTCTTCCTTTAAATTCCTAGGAGTTTATCTCAGTGAAGACCTTACTTGGAAAATCAATACAACCCAGGTGGTTAAGAAAGCCCAACAGAGACTCCATCTCCTCAGAGTATTGCAAAAGAACGATGTCAATCAACATTTGATGATCTCCTTCTACCAGTCCACAATAGAAAGTGTCCTTTCATACTGCATCACTGGTTTGACATCAACTGATAGGAAGTGCCTACAGAAAGTGGTGAATACAGCACAAGATATTATGGGCTGTCCCGTGAATCCACTGGATAACATTGCGAAAGAATGTTGCCTCAGGAGAGTGAGGAAAATTCTCAGGGATGATTCACACCCTAGCCAGTAATTTCTTGATCTCCTGCCCTTGTGTAATTTCACTGTATACAAGTTGTACAAATGACAATAAAGTATTTCATTTCATTTCATTTCATATACTCAGGTTGTATACACACTGACTGTAATGTGTGAACAGCCCTACTGTCTGGAGTCAGTCTACAGAGCAATCAAACCCACCAGCTCCATCCCTGACCTAGCATTGGCCAGGCCTTCTGAATAGGACTTATGCACCTATAGGCGCTGTGGGTTAAACCACAGAGCCTGGGGCTTGCTGATCAGAAGCTTGACAGTTTGAATCCCCGTGATGGGGTGAGCTCCCGTTGCTCGATCCCTGCTCCTGTCAACCTAGCAGTTTGAAAGCACGCTGTGCAAGTAAATAAATAGGTACCGTTCCGGCGGGAAGGTAAACAGCGTTTCTGTGCGCTGCTCTGGTTCACCAGAAGCGGCTTAGTCATGCTGGCCACATGACCCGGAAGCTGTACGCTGGCTCCCTCAGCCAGTAAAGCGAGATGAGCACCGCAACCCAAGAGTCGGCCACGACTGGACCTAATGGTCAGGGGTCCCTTTACCTTTTCCTATAGGCTATAGGCAAGTGTATTGCACCCAGTGGCATAACATGGGTTGCCAATGCCTGGAGCTGCGTGGAGGGGGTTGTGGGAGGGAAATGGACAGAGTAGGCATGTACATTCTAGTGCCCAGTGATGTCGGCATCACCCGGGAGATTGCAACTGCAGAGATAAGAAAAGAACAGCTGTTCCTCTGTCCGGAAATGTCACTTCCTGGTTTGCATGGAAAACCCATTTTCAGCGGTGGCCAGCAATGGAAGCATGCAGCTGTATTGAGGCAGCACTGGCTGCTGAAATTTTGTGCCCCCTAACAATTTTGTCCCTGGGGAAACTGCCCCTGTGCCCCCCACCTACGCTATACTACTGATTCCACCCATATTTTACATGCAAGGCTGATGATCTACCCATCTATGTGGTTATATCGCACAGAACAAGGATGTCAGTACTATGAGAAAGTTCCATGTGATCGACCCCATCCACATGATCATGTCCTTTAAGAGTCAGCCCACAACCATGCGAAATCTGCTCACTGAAAATTGGCTTCCGTGCAACTTGCAGACATTTAAAGAGATGCTGCCATGTTGATCCTTCACTAGAATTTGAGCTCAGTTCCTAGGTTCTGGTAAAGACAGATTGTTGCCTGGTTCCATTAAATTTTGGAGAGTTCTGAGTCCAGTCTGCATTTGGAAACAACAAGTGCCTTGGCCATGGGTGGGGTGAGGCCTACCAAAGCTTGGAAACATCCCCAGGCCATTCTGCAAGTTGCCTTCATCACACCAAACTGCACAATGTCCTGGATCAAAGCTTCAGCCTCTCAGTTTGTACAGAGGCAGTTCTTGACCTAGTACCGTATTGGCCCGAATATAGGCCACACCCGCAAATAAGCCGCAGCTTTAAAATTCAAAAGGGGGGGGGGGAGAGACAATACCCGAATGTGAGCCGCTCCCTTAAAATTCCGCAGGCACTCAACCCCGTTCCATTTTACCGTGTGTCTGTTTTAGCAGCAATATCATAAAAGCCAATTTTTGGTAAGGTTGTGAATTAAAGCCACACTTCAACTTTTCACAGTTGGAATGGGGGGGGGGGAGAGTGCGGCTTATATTCAGGCCAATATGGTATCTGGTTTTGTTTTTTGTATTCCTATGGATCCAGGGAAGTCTCTTGGGTAGACTGGAACCTATGTATTCTGGGGTCTATCAGAACTTTCCAGATGGTAACTGGGAGGTTTCACCTATCTACAATAGCTTGGATCCTGACTTCCCTTCCAATGAAGAGAAGTGAGTTTCTTTCGCAGAGCAGGACTTTCCCACCCAGCCCATTTCTCTTGCAGACTCCTGCACCCATGAAAATCGGCTCCCAAGGTTTGGGGCAGCCTTGGGAATGATGTGGGATATGTTGGGGGTGGCAGCGGCGGCTGCATCAGGAAACGCCCCTTTGCATTAATGGAAAAGCAATTCGACATTCAAGCAAACGTGTCTCTAAATGCAGCTTGCATGTTTGACTAATGTTGCTTGTATGCGATGATAGAACTATCTTGCAATTAATCATGGCATTTTCTTTTTTTAAATAGACATTTCTGTGCTAATAGACATGACATGAGCATGTGGCCAGAAGCTCGCTATGATAAGAATATGTTGTGTGTTGTGAATAAGTACTTAAAAAAAAAACACTGTAGCCTATCAATTTTGTTGAATGACTCAATTCTTCTATTAACAAGAATGCTGTTTTAATACTTGTTTCTTTAATTTCGGATTGCTTTCTTTGATTTTATACCAACCACTTTCGTTTATTCTCTGACATACCATAGCGAGACTAGTCAAAAGTTTGCTTTCTTTTCATTTGCTACATGTACACACGGCCTGAAAAATGTACTAATTGTGTCCATCTGCTTGGCTGTTTCATTTGGAAGATGCATTGAGCTTGATCAGTTGTAACAGAGAGCCAAGAGAGTTTGACTTTGGGGATTCTCCGAATCAGATCATTGGATTTTTAAATCTCTTATCAGAGCCTCCAAGTCAGCAAATCTCGGCAAATATGAATGTAAACTCACATGATTATTCAGTCAGCTCCAGGTGTTGCTCTAAGGACATAGGTTATGGCCTTGTAGAATAATCTTCCTTAAGTTCTTGTGGTCTTCTGCTCTTTGTGGAAAGTCTGATGAATAATGTGTTCCTCTACAGAAAATAATTCCATTAAAATTATGTCACCACCAAAGAAGCATGCCAGTGGATTTCTTGAACCGCCAGTGGGAATGAATTCTTCAGCAACAGAGTACTAGAGCAGAAACCTCATCACTCTCAGTTGCTTTTGAAGTAAGCTGGCAAAATAGTGGTATTATAGCACAGTGCTAGCAGCGTGGACTGTGTGGCTCATCCTAGACATCTATAATGATCTCTGGCAGGCAAGTTTTATGTAAGTTTATTTACAAGAAAAACACATCTAGATCTTGGCGTCTGCCTGCTCTCTCATTAACAGCAGTTGATCAGTCTGACTCATCGTCCCTCCCCCAACAGGAAGAACGCCAAAACCCTGCCTTTCTTCTCCTTCCTGTCCGTTGCTCTCTGAGCTTCTCTAGTCTCCTCATATGGAGACTGAACGGCTAGCCTGTCTCCTCCCCACTCCCAGAAGACACAGTCGCAGACTCTGGCTAATCAGCTGGTTGCCTGGCAACACTTTGGCCGACTTCCAACTCTTCCTCTCCTTGGGAGCTAACAACTTCTTCCCTGGGAAGGAGAGAGCCTGGGCTGTCCTCTCTAAACTCAGACAGCTCTCATCTGCAGTTGGCCCTTTGCTCGCTCAGCTCAATTTCTGAGGCTGATTCTTCCACTGCACTGGGGGGGGGGGGGGAGTTCCTGACAGCATCCATCATACTGCACAACTGACCCTTTTAAAGCAGGATATCCGGGATTTACAGAAGCTACTCCTGTTTCTGATTGCACTCCCAGATGTCTCGTTTTGGCTCCTGTGCTCTGGCCTTGCCAAAAGAAACACGTTTTTGGTTCCACATTTTGGCACGAGTCGGTTGGCTCCCACCAGAGCGCAAGACCAAAAGATGGGACCAGAAAATGCATTCTCTCACTCCTCTTCCTCCTTCCAGAAGTGTGGTGCTGGTTTCCGGAAGTATATCGGTTGGAGAGCAGAGTCACTGTGGTCCTTGAAGTGGTGGCAGCAGTGGGCAAAGGTGCGTAAGGGCCCATCAGACCCGAGGGAGGGAGGGAGCCAAGAACTGAGAGAGAGGGAGGGTGTGGAGCCTGAGTGAGAAGGGATGGGGCCTCCACTGAGGTCATGTTCTGATTTGCCTCACTAGGATGTTGGAGGGTATGATGCATTCACTATGGTCTGTGTTAAGGACTGTGTTGTGTGATCGCTGCATTTTCACGGGCGAGTGAAAAGCAAGCACAGAATATGATCAGAATTCGGCTTCTGGAGGATTTCAGACTTCATTGTTTTAAAAGTGTGGGAGCCAAAGTTCTTCATGGCACATACATAGGGCTAAAGAGGATCCTTCATCCCTCCCGTGCCTTGGCATGCATCTGCTGCAACATGCTGAGGCATAAACATGCTTCTTCTTTGTCCTCTATCCCTCCTTGTCAAACTCCAGCTGGGATCACTTGCTCAATCACAAAGCAAATTCTTGCTGAAGGCCTGCGTTGGAAAGTGAATGCTGTCTGAGGAAACAGAAAACCTGCTGCCCTCCGTTTTCGGGAATAGCTCAATTGAGGTGGGAATTGAGGCGACCTACAGTTAAAAGCAAGAATCACTAGAAAATATATAGAAAAAAGACAATCATTAAACAGATTAGATACGATATTGAAATGTAACAACAACAACAACAACAATAATAATTTATTATTTATACCCCACCCATCTGGCTGCCTTCAGATGTCTTCTAAAAATCTGATAGTTGTTTATTTCTTTGACATCTGATGGGAGGGCATTCCATAGGGTGGGTGCCACTACCGAGAAGGCCCTCTGCCTGGTTCCCTGTAACTTCGCTTCTCGCAGGGAGGGAACCGCCAGAAGGCTCTTGGAGCTGGACCTCAGTGTCTGGGCTGAATGATGGGGGTGGAGACGCTCCTTTACGTATACTGGGCCAAGGCCATTTAGGGCTTTAGAGGTCAGCACCAACACTTTGAATTGTGCCCGGAAATGTATTGGGAGGCAATGTAGGTGTTTCAGGACAGGTGTTATATGGTCTCAGTGGCCACTCCCAGTCACCAGTCTGGCTGCCACATTCTGGATTAGTTTCCGGGTCACCTTCAAAGGTAGCCCCATGTAGAGCGCATTGCACACTATGGGGAGAGCAACATGGGGATTCCACGGTTGGGGTGCTCCGGCCCTCATCCAATTTATTGTTAAGAGTAAGGGACACGGGTGGTGCTGTGGGTTAAACCACAGAGCCTAGGGCTTGCCGATCAGAAGGTCGGCGGTTCGAATCCCAGTGACGGGGTGAGTTCCCGTTGCTCGGTCCCTGCTCCTGCCCACCTAGCAGGTCAAAAGCACGTCAAAGTGCAAGTAGATAAATAGGTACCGCTGTGACGGGAAGGTAAACAGCGTTTCTATGCGCTGCTCTGGTTCACCAGAAGCAGCTTAGTCATGCTGGCCACATGACCCGGAAGCTGTACATTATACATGCTGGCCACATGACCCGGAAGCTCCCTCAGCCAGTAAAGCGAGATGAGTGCTGCAACCCCAGAGTTGGCCACGACTGGACCTAATGGTCAGGGGTCCCTTTACCTTTACCTAAGGCAATGGGAGAAGTTAGTCATGGCTCGATTAAATCCCATTGCTTTCATTTTGGAGGTAATTAGTCACAGCTAACATTAGATGAATTGGGGCTTGCCGTAGCTATGCATCTGTCCCTGTTCAAAAGTGCCGCTTGGATGCGCCAGTGATTCCTGCCCTCGCTGCTTGGGTGCCCCTCCATCGAAAACGACTGGGTTGAAGCGAAGTGCCGAGGCATATTGGCAATGTCAGTTTCAAGCTGATGCTCCTCCCAAACAAACAAGAACACTGATAAAATATGTGTTTGGAATAACTTCAAATAACCGCTAAACTCAGCATGTACACAATTTCCATTTCCTCTGAGTAAACCAGAAAAGTTCCAGAGGAGGTTAAAAAATAGCAAGCACATGTGGTAGATTGAGGCTACACATGCCCAGGCTTCCAATTTCCCTGCAGCAATTTATCAGTGATTATATTTTAATTGATCCCCAAAGTATAAGCCAATTTAGGATGATATCAGCTTGCTAGATCATTTGAAAATCCTTTGAAGTGAAGAGAACTTGTTTTTGCATCTTCTCCTTCTCTGTGCATTAGTTAATAAATGAAAACAGATAACCAGCTCTCCGCCTGCTTCCCTAAATGGCAATGAATTCTCCATATTTCTTGTAATAGTTTCTAAATATAAGATATACTCAATAATGGTATCCAGTCGTAAATTCTTCTTAGAACAAACATTGCTGCCCATTTCTCACAGACTAGATTCAACCCATTCCCTAACATGTATGAGCTGGGAGAAGAAAAGGATACAGCTTGTATTAAACTTGGATATGATATATTCTATTTTTCTTTAAGGAGGTGTTTGAACTCTTTGCAACAGGTTCAAGTACAAGTGATAATCGATAAAAGGAAAGTGGATTTTTAGGGTGCCTCAGTGTAAGTGTTTATATTTTTGAAGAAAAAACAAAACAAAGGAATTATACAGACTGCGACTTAAAGAGATGGAGAACTTCAGTGTATAAATAGGGATGGTGAAATCTGTCGACTCCAGTTTCTCCCCAATTCTAGTTTATCCAGTTCAGTTCTGCACATTTTCACATCAGTTTGTTGTTGTTTAAAAAAGTCCCAAGTCCTTCACAAGAGGTAAGTGGTTCTTATTAGGAACAGATGTCTCCACAGAACAGCAGAATGTATTTCTCTTCGCAACTATGGCAGCCTGAATCATTTATGCTCAGAAATGGGGAGAGAGATTCATACCAACAAAGGAAGAGTGGCAGATGAAATGGATGGAATATATGGAACTAGCAAATTTAACTAACAGAAGAAGAGATCAGGAAGATATTCAGGGAAGAGTGGGAAATATTTGAAGAATATCTAAAGAATCATTTTAAACAGGTTAAAATGTTGGCAGGGGTTGGAGTGAATTCAGCAGTGTTAAGTATTGAAGATTTAGAAAGGAAGGAGAAAAATAAAACATGTGGAATAATTAGAAAACAGTGGTACCTCAGGTTAAAAACTTAATTCGTTCTGGAGGTCTGTTCTTAACCTGAAACTGTTCTTAACCTGAGGTACCATTTTAGCTAATGGGGCCTCCTGCTGCCGCCGCACTGCCGCCACACAATTTCTGTTCTCATCCTGAAGCAAAGTTCTTGACCTGAGGTACTATTTCTGGGTTAGTGGAGTCTGTAACCTGAAGCGTCTGTAACCCAAAGTACCACTGTACTGCCCATCAATGAGGCCAAACTTAGATTCACAAAATGTTTAGGGTTATGCGTACCCCCAGAAAAAAAGCACTGGATATACCTCAACTTTCCTGTGGCTCCTTCTCTCACTCCAAGGTGTACAGCCATGAGCTGGGTTTCTGCAAGGTATTTTAAACTCTGTTTTTGCTGCCACCACAGATGCAAAGTACCTGAATGGTTCCTACCTCTGGGGTTACCAGTGAAGAGCATTTGTGCATGTTGCAATAATTTTATTGGTAACAGAACTTAAGCAGCTTTTCAGTACACAGAAGAATACGTTTTCTTTCAGTTACGTACTTTCTTAGACATAACTTTGGTTCATAAGCAGTGCCAGATTTACGTATAAGCTAAACAAGCTATAGCTCAGGGCCCCACTCTCTTGGGGACCCCCCCAAAAAATTAAAGAGGAAAAAACCTGAATGTACATTTCCAAAATATAAGATAAAAAACAAATAAAATAAAACCTCCATACAGCAACAGTGTTTTGTGTTGTGTAGGCTCCTATGATGTACGTCATGGGCCCCATCTGCTAGCCCGCTCCCTAAAATATCACTGGTTTGCTCATTTCTATATATAGGGTGCCTACATTCTGCATGGACTGGTTGCATGGCAACATGGGCATATGGCTTTAGATACCTATTAGGTCCATAAATTACCATATAGCATATATTCAACACAAAAAACAGCGGCAATTTGTTGTTGACAAAGGACAGCTGGACATATAAAGGGCCCCATTACCTTCAGTAGCTTAGGGCCTCATCAAACCTAAATCTGGCCCTGGCCATACCATTTCCCAAAATGCTGGTTGTCGCCCCCCCACCCTTTGCAGTTGGTTGCTGGCTGCTCTGCTCTGCCCTCTGGTGTCACATTTTAATTCTTCCTCTGTTATCTGCAAATGTCAGCCTTGCAAATTTAAATGAAGCTGTACACCCACCCTTGAATACCATTGGAGGGGGGTCAGACTTTGAATGCAGTAAAATAAAGGTAACATGCTACATAGGGACATATGAGCAGTGTTTTACTGATATAGCAACATAAAACGATTAAAAATTAAGCAATAAAAAGGGCAAGGTAATACAGTGGTACCTCAGGTTAAGTGCTTAATTCGTTCCGGAGGTCTGTACTTAACCTGAAACTGTTCTTAACCTGAAGCACCACTTTAGCTAATGGGGCCTCCTGCTGCTGCCACACCGCCGGAGCACAATTTCTGTTCTGATCCTGAAGCAAGGTTCTTAACCTGAAGCACTATTTCTGGGTTAGCGGAGTCTGTAACCTGAAGTGTATGTAACCTGAAACGTATGTAACCCGAGTGTCAGGGAACTGACATCGGAGCTAGAGGCGGAGGGAAGGCTCTCAAATGATGCTGGAGAAGGGCCCAGCAGGGAGAGAGGCAGCTCAGCAGATGGGGAAGCAAATCAGCGCAACACCAGGGATAAAGGGGGGCAGATGGGGGAATCGGCGAGAGGGCTCCAGGACTCTTCACCGGACACCAGCGGGGAGAGCACGGGTCCTCCGCTACCCACGCCCTCCCTGCGCAGAAGACTTCCGCGCAGGGAGAGTAGGAGGAGACTTGGCGTCAAACAACTTTTATGTTGGAAAAGGTTTAAGAAACGCCCACTGATGGATTCTGCTAGTGACTGAGGCAGCCATGAAGTGAAGGGCTGTCCAGACAGAAAGGTTTAACCAGGCAACATAGCCAGGAGAGGCGGCAACTTACACACGAGCAACCCATACTCATTACACCGAGGTACCACTGTAATGCATTATGGATATAAAAAGAAGGGCCTCATGCGTCCATCTAGGTTGGGGTCAGCAACCTAAGGTCCATGGCCCACAAGCGGCCCACGGGGGCTGCTTAACCCCTGAACCGAGCAGCCCCTGAACCGAGCCGCCTGCTCAGCAAGTCCCCGCGTGCTGCACTAAACTGGCACAGCATGGCACGGGGACTTGCTTCTTCAGCACTGGAAATCACAGGCATGCACGATCCAGCCCACGGAGGGATCTCCACTGGAGTGAACCGGCTCAGGCGAGGTAAACCTTGCCGACCCCTGATCTAGGTTATCAAAACCATTCCTTAATACTTCATTAACTTTAAAAACCATGAGTGTAGATCCATCCCTTGAAAAAAAGTAAGTGCTGCAGGGTTCTGTCCTGGGTCCTTTGTTGTTGAATGACTTGGATGAAGAAATTGAGGGGTAGCTAATGCCACAGAAGACAGATTGCAGCCGAAATAACCTGTTTCAGTATGTGACAAGGAATGGTCCCTGCTAGCTTTCTTTGTAATAACACTGGGTATAGAAATCATCGCTACCCTTTGGCTAAGAGAGAGATCCCCAAATTAATATATATAAAATTGGAACAGCACGTATCAAATCTCTGCCATGGTTGTCACCATTATTTTCTTAAGTTCATTATCTGTCAATGGATTCCAGGCAAGCTGGACTTTCTCCTCTTAACTTATGAAGAGTAATGTTTGTAAGTGCTGAAAGGTGCATCAGGGAAAATACAGAGGGGGGGGGGGATTTCAATCAGCAAAGAATGGAGAAGTAGTAATTGCATATTCATAGTTAGACAATGTTATTACAAATTCTGGCTGTTGTAAATCATGGTAACAGAAGAGAAAATGTGATGCTTCTACTTGAGACGCAGTAATGCATTTTAATGATTGGAAAGAATCTACTGTGAATTACTGAGTTTTTACCAATTAGCTGACAATAAAACAAAGACAATAAAGAGTATCAAGGGTAATCTATCACTACATGAATTTTGTTCATTCAGTTGACAAATGTAATTTGGTTTACCTTATTTATGATAACACAAGATATCATAATGCGGTGGCGAAATGTTCCGAAACACAGTTTGTAAAAGGAGTTGGGGCAATATTTGGCATCCCATTCTGGGGGAAAAAAGTAGATGGGACAAGAAGATTGTGGCTGGGGAGGCTAACAGTTATGAGGTGTCAATTAATTAAGTCATATGTCCTATGTATGTAGTCAGTGGATGACATGAGGCCTTTAATGTGTGCTAGGGAACTTTGTACTCTGAAGTGCTGAAATAGGAAGCATGAGTGAGCCACATGCACTCTTGGTCTTTGCAGTGTAAAGTTTGCATCTGGGGAAATGTATAAGCAGGAAAATGTGTGGCCAGAGCATCATGTGTGTTACTCAAATGGCCAATAAGGAACTCTGCTATTTCTTCATTACTTGGGGGTGGGGGGGCAGCTATGGCGAGAGAAAGCATAATTCACTCACACTTTCTGTTCTGGTTTTTCCACATCAGCTGAAATTGGTCTCCTTGAGATCTTCAGTTAATAAATCAGAACCTGGTGAGATCCAGAATCCTTTGGCTGTCCTTAGGGCCAAATGAAACATCACTGTAAGTAGATAGGGCTACCCCTGAGTGTATAGCTGCACATCCCTATACACACATATCAGGGATGTCCAACAGGTCGATCAACACCTTTGGCACTTCCTTCCTCCCAAAAAGCTCAACAACTTTGGGTCCTCCATCCCAAAAAAAGCTCAACAACTTTTTTCTCAATACAATGGGTAGATCACGGCTAAGTATTTTTTTTTGGTTGGAGTAGATCGCAGTCTCTTGGAAGTTGGACATCCCCGACATATATGGATCAGAACCCTAGCATATGGGATCAGGGGCCTTGCCCAATCTGGATCAGGCCCCCATGGCTGCAATTTACATTGCAAAAGAAAGGCCCCTAGTCTTCTCTGTTGACCTTCTTGATTTTCCACCCACATTCCTGCCTGATCCATGAGTTCCTTCTTGTCTCCCGATGTGCCAGAGAAAGTACCTTGTCTGTCATGTGAATCAGGAGTCTAAAGGACACGTCTTGGCTGTTCTGAACTTCATCCCGCCATCAGTCCTGGTTCCTGGATCTCTCAAAGAAACAGATGACACTCAGCACAGCAGCGGAAGCTAGCGTGGAGCCAAGGTAGAAAGGGATTAAGAGGCTTGTGCAACATGAAAGTGTTATGCTAAAAGGGATCAGAGAAACCCCACTGACTAATTTGGGCCCTTGATCATTTTTCAAAATCAAATTCTGCCAGAGTCACCCTACGAGGCATGAAGCCTTCATTTGCGCTGAAGCAACTGACAATTTGCTTTTGGGGGGAGCTGGAGAGGAAAAGGAAACATCTCACAACTGCCTCTATTACTCAGCACATACAGAACTTTGAGAGAGCAAAGCAAGAGACTAAATCAAACACTTAGCTGGAGAGGAGGCGCGGAAAGCAAACAACAAAGAAAGGAATCCAATTACTTTATGTTTGTTTTGTTAAATGGTTTTTTCCCCCCCTGCAAAAGAGAGATGGGGGGGGGGAACCTATTTTTAACTTGTTTTCTTCTTTGCTACACTGCTGGGAGCAGGCACTACCATATGACTAACTGTACAATGCGGCTGATCCTTCTGCTAATGCTAATTAACCTCCTGGTACAAATATCAACAATGCACAGCCTGGGTTTTGACTGCATATGATTTTTCTCCCCTCCCAGGGGCAAAAAGAGAGAGACCCTTTTAATCAGCCATCGTTACTCTTCTTTCTGCTCCTTCTGAAAAACAGGCTATCACTTCCGCAGATGATGAAGCGGAGCATTTGCGCTCACGCTGCGTTCCGAGGGGATTCCCCCCGAGGCTTATCATGGCTTTCAGCGAGAAGATCTGTAATGGCAGACAACATTCCTGAAAAGGAAAGCTGGTCTCTGCTATTGATGTTCTTCTGCAGTGCACAGTGAATCACAGCAAAGTGTTGGGTTATGTCCTCGGCCAGCGTTTCCCAAGCTTGGGTCTCCAGCAGTTTTTGGACTACAACTCCCATCATCCCTAGCTAGCTGGACCAGTGGTCAGGGATGATGGAAATTGTAGTCCAAAAGCTGCTGGAGAACCCAGAGCAGGGGTCAGCAATTTTTTTCAGCAGGGGGCCGGTCCACTGTCCCTCAGACCTTGTGGGGGGCTGGACTATATTTTGAAGGAAAAGAATGAATTCCTATGCCCCACAAATAACCCAGAGATGCATTTTAAATAAAAGCACACATTCTACTCGTGTGAAAAAAACCAGGCAGGCCCCACAAACCCAGAGATGCATTTTAAATAAAAGGACACATTCTATTCATGTAAAAACTCGTGCCCATAGTTGTTGAGCTGCCGCTCGCACATTTCGCAAAATCCACCTATAGTCTGTCCCAAGCTCAGCTTATACACAGAAAAGTACAGTGGGGGAGCTGGAAAGGGGAATTTTGACTTAGGAGAGTCCCAAGGGCAGCTTTAAAGGCCACATTTGGCCTCTAAGGTAAAGGTAAAGGGACCTCTGACCATTAGGTCCAGTCGTGACCGACTCTGGGGTTGTGGTGCTCATCTCACTTTATTGGCCAAGGGAGCCGGCGTACAGCTTCCAGGTCATGTGGCCAGCATGACTAAGCCACTTCTGGCGAACCAGAGCAGCGCACAGAAACGCCTTTTACCTTCCCGCAGGAGCGGTACCTATTTATCTACTTGCACTTTGACGTGCTTTCGAACTGCTAGGTTGGCAGGAGCAGGGACTGAGCAACGGGAGCTCACCCCATCGCGGGGATTCGAACCGCCGACCTTCTGATCGGCAAGTCCTAGGCTCTGTGGTTTAACCCACAGCACCACCCACGTCCCAATTTGGCCTCTAGGCCACCTATATTTTAAAGAAAACTAGAGTGAGGAAACAGTTCATTTCTTCAACACTAAGGCTGCAATCCTAACTCCACTTACATGGGATGAAGCCCCAGTGAAGTCAGAGGAACTTAACTTCTGAGTAGTTAACGGTTACTGTAAATGAGCAAAGATTTCACATTCAAGAATATGGATGCATGAACCATTCCTTAGCTGTAAGAGGAGTTGTGAAAGGATCATAGATTTCGGGTTACTCCACTCGCTTTCTGATGTGTAAGGCTTTCAGGCTTTTCACGAAGGCTTGAAAAGCTCCTGTAGAACAGAAATGGGCCAGGAATAATGAAACTTTGCCAACAGAACACAGGTTAGAAGGCATATTTGCCTTCAAAAAATTTGTGGTGGAGTTCACAAGCAAGAAAGGAAAAAAGAGATCCCTACTTTTGTAATGCAACACTCCACAAATTCTAGTTAATTACCCCATACACCAGTTCTCTGAACAAAACCTAATTACTTAGCTTGGGGAGGGAGAGAGATGAATTTAACCCCAATGGATCAAATGGCTAATTAAACTGTTTAAGTTTTATTAATGTTTCTAATTCATTCAATTCTTCGAGTGAAGATGAGGGGGAGAAACTACCTGTGAAAAGCTTGCCCACTACTAAATTTTCAGATAGTAGGATAGCAGGAGAATACAAGTGGGGCCCAGCCACAAACTACTGCAGGCCGAAGTGCTCCTGAATGAAAAATAAAAAAAATGTCCAGTAGCACCTTATAGACCAAGACATCACTTTGCCAACAAAGGTCCATATAGTTAAAGCTATGGTTTCCCCAGTAGTGATGTATGGAAGTGAGAGCTAGACCATAAAAAAGGCTGATCGCCAAAGAATTGATGCTTTTGAATTATGGTGCTGGAGGAGACTCTTGAAAGTCCCATAGACTGCAAGAAGATCAAACCTATCCATTCTGAAGGAAATCAGCCCTGAGTGCTCACTGGAAGGACAGATCCTGAAGCTGAGACTCCAGTACTTTAGCCACCTCATGAGAAGAGAAGACTCCCTGGAAAAGACCCTGATGTTGGGAAAGATGGAGGGCACAAGGAGAAGGGGACGACAGAGGACGAGATGGTTGGACAGTGTTCTTGAAGCTACCAGCATGAGTTTGACTAAACTGCGGGAGGCAGAAGTGCCTGGCTTCTCTGGTCCATGGGGTCACGAAGAGGTGGACATGACTAAACGACTAAACAACAAGTTTGTTCTGGTATAAGCTTTCGTGTGCATGCACACTTCTTCAGATACACGGTGCTACTGGACATTTTTTTTTTTTTTTATTGCGACTGTGTCAGACCAACACGGCTACCTACCTGGATCTGAAGTGCTTCTGTTCAAGGTTCCAGCCACTCTGCTCCTTTCTCCTTCCCACCAGTTTTCAGCCTTCCTTCCTGCCAACACTTTGCCAGTATTTCAAGGGCGCTAAGCAGGCAAAGTCCTCATGAGGGTGTTTTACGAATTCCATGCATATGCTTCCCAAGCATGGGTGCACCAATACTTTACCCAATGGGTGCTTCCAGGTGGAGCACTGGTGGGGGTGCCACCCACTGGGTGCTGACAGGGCTTTTTCGATAGCATTCCCTCCACCATTTGCGGAGTGCCTTCCATGGTGAGCTACTTGTCTTCCTCTTTTGATCATTCTGGAGGACCTGAAAAACATTCCTCTTCACTCAGGTTTTTGATGGCTGAAAGAGACTGTGCTGGCAACCTTGAAATCATTACCTGTGAGAATATGTGACTGTTCTTAAATATTTTGTTGGCTGTTCTTATTGTTTTGATTGTCTTGGGTTTTTGATCTTTGTTACTTTGGGCAGCTTTGGGAAGAAGGATTAGATAGAGCATTTAACAACCACAACAGCAGCAGCAACAAGAAATGTTATCCAACTGACTTGTTCTGTCCATGGAAGGTTTTGTTTATTTAGTCGCTATTTCATAAAATTTATATGCTGCTTGACTGTAGAAAGCCTACGTGTTAAAGATTTTCAACTGCCACCCTAACGGGTGTGTGGGTGTGTGCTTCCAGACAGGTGTTTATTGCAGGATCAATGCTTCTCATGCATGCAAGTTTTTGTGGTTTTTATTTTTTGAGGTGTCCACACAACATCATTGGCATCAACATCAGCTTCCAATCAGTATTTGTCCTCCATTTAATTTGAATTTACCTGTATGCAAACAATCTAATAAGTATTTTCTAAAAGATCTTTGAACAACCTGTTTGCCATTTGTTATTTAGTCGTTTAGTCGTGTCCGACTCTTCGTGACCCCATGGACCAGAGCACGCCAGGCACTCCTGTCTTCCACTGCCTCCCGCAGTTTAGTCAAATTCATGCTGGTAGCTTCGAGAACACTGTCCAACCAACTCGCCATCTGTTGTCCCCTTCTCCTTGTGCCCTCCATCTTTCCCAACATCGGGGTATTTTCCAGGGAGTCTTCTCTTCTCATGAGGTGGCCAAAGTATTGGAGCCTCAGCTTCACGATCTGTCCTTCCAGTGAGCACTCAGGGCTGATTTCCTTCAGAATAGAGAGGTTTGATCTTCTTGCAGTCCATGGGACTCTCAAGAGTCTCCTCCAGCACCATAATTCAAAAGCATCTATTCTTCGGTGATCAGCCTTCTTTATGGTCCAGCTCTCACTTCCATACATCACTACTGGCTGTTTGCTATATTAAGCCCCTATTTTGAAGCACTCTCATGGAATAGAAATGATGTCCAGCATCTGAGGTGCTGAAAATTATTCTGATCTTCCCACAGTTGTCTAGGGCAATGATCTGCTTTGCCACTCAACCCACCCTCTCGCAGTTGCAAAATAGATAGGGAAATACCTTATTTTGGAACAAGTAATGTTTAAAATGCAGGATGTGAAGTATTTGTGTTGTATAGAAATGGGGAGTGTGAGAAAGCAGGGAAAATGTGCTTGTGTGCCAAGCCACCATCCTATTTATATGTGGGGCATTTTCCCCTACGCACAGAGAACGGCTCCATTATCTTCATGCAATACAGCAGCAATGTATGAATTAATGATGGATACACTTTCAGCTGGAAATTTCAAACCCACTTTAAGCAATTTGCTGGGGATTATTTCAAATACAATAACTAAGTGGGATGGAAACAGCTGTTGCCACCATTTACCAAAATAGTACGGTCTGTGTTTAACGAAAACAACAGAGATAATTCCAATGAAATGTTTAGTATCTCTATATGGAAATGACATTTTCAGTGTTTATGTTCTCCTCCTAAGTAGAGAGTTATTCGTAGACTGCCTTCCTGCCTTAAATCAGAATGGAATCTTTCCCATTATTGAAGCTAACATTTTACAAGGGGCTGGAGTTTCTTTTTGGGGTTTATTTGTTTGCTTCCCGGGGGTTTCACCTATTTCTAGAAATTTCAATCAAATGCATTTCAAACACCCCAGACACCCATGCATCTTCCTAACGTATTGGATTGAAAAGAAAGAAAGAAAGATCAAAACCCCGGAGTCAAAAGAGAAAATCCCACTTAGTAACACTTGTAGAAATTCTTCCATCCATATGTGCAATTATTGTCATTGGTTTTAAGGGAATCTTCAGAGTAACGCTAGAGATAGGTTTTATAATGACAAGAGGAGAAAGCCCCTTCTTCACTCCTGCTCCAAACACACAAACCTCATCTCCAGGTATGCTCAGTTCTGGAAAAGCCACTTCCGAGCTGGGGAGGAGGTGGGGTTGGGGGCTTCACGCTCACCCACATGTGCACGGGGGCTGAGCACAGCCCCCATGAGATCTAGGGAATCCCCAGCTGTGTCATCCCCCCAGGCAGCCAATCAGCTGTCTGGGGAGGTGTGGCACAACCTATTTAGGGCTGGCGCAGCCGGGGCTCGTTCTCTTTCACTGCTTCAGCTACTCGGTTCCCCATCCCTCCCTCCCTTTAGTCAAGCTCCTTTGACATTGCTATGGACTTCGGTTGGTTACCGTCAAGGGGCCTGGTGGGAATTTTTTCCAATTGGCATATTGGCTCCAGCCATTTGGTTTTTCGCCTACCTCGTAGCAACTCGTTACAACTTCTCGGTACCGGCGGTTAGGCATTGGTAAGGGTAGGGTTAAATAGATGGGGGGGAGGGAGCGCCATCGCCTCCCCCCACAGTCCAGGGTAGTCCGCTAAAGGACTCCGGGGGGCGTTGCCCTGTCCGAAGCCTATGGAGGTGTGGGCCTAAGGCACGCCCCCAAGCGGTGACCGTGGGGAATCTCCTAGTTGACATGCCTCAGCAGGACTCCCCCTTCTGGTGGTTAACCCTTTCTGGTCTTCATGCAATCAGGCTGAAGCCGGATAGTCGATAGGACCAATGCCTAAGCCAATACCGCTCATTCCTGTAATCAACAAAGTTGTGGCCTATTTCGCCCATTAACCTTAATCACGGTGTCCTGTGTCTTTATTTCTACTGGGGGGGGGGGGAACTCGCCACACAAATGCTGAGGCCAAATCTGGACTCAGTCATGCAGTTTCCCAAACCAATTTCCTGTCCATCTCTCCCTTACTTAGTAAACTGCCCCTCAAGGCTATAAGTGGGCTATGTAGAGATGACTGAATCTATCCATTTCCTATCTTTTTTGTTTTTGTTTCTTCAGTCTTCAGTTTGCTACGTTTCTGAACCAGTTCACATTTTTTTAATATAAAAAAATAAATCCGTTTGACTTCTGAAACATTTGAGTTTGAAGGCGCAGCTTCCGACTGGCTGACATTCGCGTTCCGAGGAATGTTCAAAAACTGGAATGCTTACCTCCGGGTTTTCAGTGTTCGGGGATGGAGCCGTTCGAGTTCCGAGGTTTGACTGTACAGAGTTATTCCTCCTAATAGGCACATTGTGACTAAGAAACGAACTCTACAAGCAATTCACCACCAGATTTTAATGTTATTTTAAATTTTAGATACATTTCTGTGCACATTTCTGGGCTACACTCCCTCTTTGGTATGCATTCTTGGTTGGAGGATTGCATCGCAAAATTCGGAGCAGACATCTGAATTTTAAAGAATAGATGTGTTTTGATTTGCATATGGTTTCCAGAAGCACAGATTGGGTAGGTTCACATTAAAATGTGAACTGAATCAAATTTCTCCCCAATCCTTAGGACTATGCCATCTTGGATAATGCTGGGAATTCTACCAACAGTCTTATGAACATGGTGTTAGTTGGTGATTACTGACTGCCAATTTTCTGTGATCTCTCATTCCCCTCCCCTCATCTTAAATTCTCCACATTTCTGCATCAGTTTGTGATTTCTTTTTTTTTTTTTAAAAAAAGGCCCAATAAAATTTGAATTTATCCTAAAATAAATTTCTCCTAAAATGAACATTTGTAGGTCACTTTATCCAATATACACATTTCTGCAAAGCAATTCCCCTACATATAATCCACTGTTGTGTGTTAATTTCATTAATATATGTAATCTTAATGCACATTATACCCTAGTATATGCATTACTTGGCTGGGAAACAGCACCGCAAAATTCAGAAGGATGTCTGTGTTTCGGTTCATGTATTGTTTCAGGAAGAGTGAATTGGGCAGGCTTGCCGATAAATGCCAACTGAACCAAACTTTCCCCTATCCCTAGTGGTATAAACCGTATTATCATGTATACACTGAAATCAGAGGTTGCTATTACAGTCTATCCCTTTTTAAAGAAAATGAAATGTTGGGATGCTAAAATGAAGCTGACTTTCCTGGTACAAGGCACTAATCTGTGTGTTGTATGGAGGGTTGTATGGAGGGTGCACCCCCAGAATAATGAAAACACACAGACACAGAATTTTAGTTTAAAGGTTAATGGGCAAAATTTAGGCCGCATCTTTATTGATTACAGAAATGTAAGTGGTATTGGCTTAGGCATTCACAATAACTATATCTTACTCCTGCCCACCTTGCTGGAAGTCTAGAAGGGTAAACCACCAAAAGAGAGAGCTCTGTCAATGGTGACCAACTGAAGCTCACCCCGGGGTTCCCGCTGGGTCCTGGCATGGCCCTAGCCTCCCAAGCAGACTTCGGACGAAATCCAGACCCGCAGATTCCTTTAACGGAATACCCTTGTTTCCGCTGGGTCCTGGCATGGCCCTAGCCTCCCAAGCAGACTTCAGATGAAATCCAGACCTGCAAATTCCTTTAACGGAATACCCTTGTACCTGGAGGGGCAGGTGATGGCCACACCTCCCCTCCCCCACACATCACAAAGCCAATGCCTAACTGCCAAACCTTACAGAGTTGTGACAATTGCTAAGAGGTAGGCGAAAACCAAATGGCCTGAGCCAATCTGCCAAATGGAAAAAAATCCTACCTGGCCCCTGTTCCAAAACAGGCGACCAACCAAAGTCCAGAGCAAGGCCAAAGCAAAACCAAAACACTAGGGCGGGTGTTCGGGGGGCACGAAGCCAGGAAAACCTCGCAGCGCCGCACCACCTCTTTTTAAAAGCCCCCCTCGATCATGCCACCACTCACAATTGGCCAACAGGCTGTGGCGCGATCATGGGGGCCAACGCATAGCTTGGGATCAAGCCCCACCCCTCCATGGATGAGTGGGGGGGCGCCTATAGCCCGTGTGCAATGCAGACCCTCAATTAAGAGGATCTGATTTGTAGTAAAGGCTGCTTTATGTAGGGAAAAGTGCATAGATTGTATTGTTGTAAACTGCCCTGGAGATTTGAAAACCTGAGACGCACACCTTGATATAAGTTTACAATGTTTTCTATGAAATAAGTGTTGTGTATTGTTTTATGAATGTGTTACATTTTAGTACATGTCTTACATTTATTAATACTAATTATTAATTATATCTATTTCTAAATAATGAGTAGTGGTTTTTTATGGAAGTTCATGTAAATGCTGTTACGTATCTGGTTTAACTTTTGTTGTTCTGTTATGCTGCTATGGTCTAAGGACTAATGCAATAAAAGTTATTCATAGCGGTAGCACTGCTGTGATGTAATGTCTTGACTGAGCAAGAGATTTGCTGTGCAAAGTTGAGAGAAATAATTTTAAAAGTTGGGAATAGTAGTTGGAAATTTAACAGATTTGAACCAGAATTCAAGTTGAGCTTCCTCCTTTACTCATAAACCTTCGTCCAAGGAGCAATATATTCTCTAGCAAATAGTTTAATTCATTCCTTTGCGATGCACATCCTCCATCTCTTATATACAATACTAGTTGCTTGTTGCTAGGCAATTAGGAAAGTTGTGCTGTATGTGGCCATTGGGTGTTCATTGTCTGTGTGTTTTGTTGAGAGACCCTTTGTTTAGAAAAAGCAAGGATAATTCAACAGGCTACCTCATAAGGAGCTTTAGACTAATATGTCCGCCAGACAGCCAGTAATTTAAGAAAACAATTTTTGGGAGCAAATAAGAGGAGATTTGCCCACAGTTCTTACAGAAGCCATCACACTCTCTTGGAAAAGGAATACCAGGCAGTAATGAGTATATACAATTCTGTGAGGCACTTGGCAGCCCATAATAACAATGCTAAGCTACCAGCGCATGCTGAGAAATTAATGCTTTCCAAGTTGCAGTGAAATGTGCATTAGAAAAAGATCCAATTCCTCACTCAGGGAAAAGTACTAGGACACTGGGCTATTTGATTTGCTAAAATCTGTGTCTTCCCACCAAAGGGCATCAGAGCTGGTAATGGGTGAACTCCCCTCAGCTCAATTTGGAATTTAGTCAGAAATCTTTGGAGAACACTCCAGAAAGCCATTTCACACCCACATGAATTGCACTGCCCGCTGTACTGTGTCATATTGTCTCCAACTTTCAGCTGCCTTAAGTCCGACTGCTAGACAGTGTTTGTTGCTCAGATATCAAGAGGCCTGAAGAACAGGAATTCAGGAAGCTGGCTTTTACTGAGTCAGTAATTTCCATGCGGTAGGAGATGGTGTAGAGACATCATCTTGCCAACATAGGTCCGTATAGTTAAAGCTATAGTTTTCCCAGTAGTGATGTACAGAAGTGAGAGCTGGCTGATCGCCAAAGAATTGATGCTTTTGAATTATGGTGCTGGAGGAGACTCTTGAGAGTCCCATGGACTGCAAGAAGATCAAACCTATCCATTCTGAAGGAAATCAGCCCTGAGTGCTCACTGGAAGGGCAGATCGTGAAGCTGAGGCTCCAATACTTTGGCCACTTCATGAGAAGAGAAGACTCCTTGGAAAAGACCCTGATGTTGGGAAAGATGGCGGGCACAAGGAGAAGAGGACAACAGAGGACGAGATGGTTTGACAGTGTTCTCGAAGCTACCAGCATGAGTTTGACCAAACTGCGGGAGGCAGTGGAAGACAGGAGTGCCTGGCGTGCTCTGGTCCATGGGGTCACGAAGAGTCGGACATGACTAAACGACTAAACAACAACAACAAGGAGATGGTGTGGTGAGGGCATCAGTGCTCACCTGACCTCCAGTCATGTCACTTACCATGAGGTAGATGGGAAGACCAAGGAGGTAGGGAGGGTGGCTTGGTGCAAATTCACTGGCTGGAGCTCTATATTGCCTCTGCTACTGTGTTTACACAACACTGACCTCATTTCACCGCTCTCTCTCCAATATCCAGTAGTGACACCACCAACTGGAGGTGAGGTGGATTGTGCTGTCTGCTACTGGCAGACTGTCAGTGGATCTTTATCTGGGAACTCGAGGTTCATCCAACCTCCTACAATGCAGGAATCTCAGCTAAAGCATCCATGACAGATGGCCATCGAACCTCTGCTTATAAACCTCCAAGGAAGGAGAGCCCACAACCTCCCAAGGGAGACCGTCCCACTGTGGAATGGATGTTTTGATAGGAGAGGCACTCAAAATGGTTCTATAATAGCTCAGTATCCATTTGCTACAGGAAAGGGTAGGAAACAGCTTTATTATCACTCTTGATAATAAAGAGCCAGTGTAGTGTAGTGGTTAAGAGCGGTAGACTCGTAATCTGGTGAACCGGGTTCGATTCCCTGCTCCTCCACATGCAGCTGCTGGGTGACCTTGGGCTAGTCACACTTCTCTGAAGTCTCAGCTTCACTCACCTCACAGAGTGTTTGTTGTGGGGGAGGAAGGGAAAGGAGAATGTTAGCCCCTTTGAGACTCCTTAGGGTAGTGATAAAGCGAGATATCAAATACAAACTCTTCTTATTCTCTTCTTCTTGAGATCCCTTTGTTTGCAGTCACTGCACCTTTGGTGGGACTGGGTCAAGTTCTGAGAACTTTAAATGGGTTAAGCACCACAGCCCTCTTCCACTTTTCTGTTCTTAACTGGCCATCCCAACGCAGCTTTTCAAACAAAACGATGCCTTCAGATGGCTATGCAACTGCATGTGACGTGTACTTTGGCCCTTATTCCAGCACCTGTTTGAATGCTCAACAACCAAAGCTATCCCCCTGCCCAATTCTTATTTCAAAGCTATTTTTGTCATTGTATCAGAAAGGCACCCAGACAATTTGGTTGCCAATAAATATTGCTGCAGACATTTCTGAGATCATGGTCTTTCCAACGAGTGGCTCCTGTCCAGGTTTATTAATTGTCTTACTCTAAATGTTGTGAGGATCCTATGCCCTTTTAAAATGTGGTTTTTTAGGGGGGGTTATTGGGTTGTTGTTTTTATTTTGATTATGTATTTTGTATAAATGCAACCAACCAACCCATCCAACCATCCATCCATCCATCCATCCATCCATCTATAAAAATAATACTGAAGGGCATTCCTATGTACAAATGCTGTTCAATTTCAGTTCTTATGACTATGTACTATTAAGCTCCTGGTAGCCAGAGATATCGATTCACTGAAGTACAGAAACGCAACCAAGATTATTGTCAAAACTGTAATTTTCCCCTTAAATAGTTTTAATGCAGCTGAAACAAAGCTGTATTTAAGGAGGTAGTTTAGAAAAGAAGAGATTTCTGATTGTGTGTCCTCAAGTTGTTAAGCTTTCCCCCTTTTGGAAAATATTTACTGCACTATATTACAGCTACATTAATATGATGAATGGATCTTTCCTAAGGGGATAAACGAAATTAAACCAGAAAGAAACCAAATCTAATTCTATTGCATTTTGCATAATCTACCAGCAGGATTCTTCTGCTTCGATTCTCTTGCTCTGGTAGTGCTTACATTTTATCCAATAAGATTTTTGTTTTGCTTTCTATTGGGGGGGGAAATTGAAACAAAGACTCAAGAAGAGAGAGGAAAATGCACATCCATTCATTGAGCAAATGAGTCTTTGGCTCTACTTTTCAATAGGTGTAATGGATGCTGACACCGGTATTCAGTGCTATCCGAGTCCTGTTGTCCAATTGATTATGTCCAACTGTTAGCTGTATATGAGATATAATAATAATAATTTATTATTTATACCTCACCCATCTGGCTGGGTTTCCCCAGCCACTCTGGGCAGCTTTCAACAGAACATTAAAAACAGCATAAAACTTCAAACATTAAAAACTTCCCTAAACGTGGCTGCCTTCAGATGTCTTCTAAAAGTCAGATAGTTGTTTATTTCCTTGACATCTCAGGGAGGGAACTGCCAGAAGGCCCTCGGAACTGGACCTCTGTGTCCAGGCTGAGCGATGGGGGTGGAGATGCTCCTTCAGGTATACTGGGCCGAGGCTGTTCATTCCATTCAGCATGCATTTAAAGGAAAACTGACCTAATTTAATACACAAACGGAATCACAACAACCCTTCAAAATCCACACGTCTCTGAATTCTGCAGTGCGCGTCTTCAGCTGAGAAAGGTGTACAAAATCACACATGCAAGGGTACATTGTGCAAATATTGCATATTTTAGTGAAAACAGTGTACAAAAATGAATTGCACTGCATGGAACTGCTTTGGAAAATATGTATTTTTGGAGAAATTCACACTAAAATGCTGAGGAATTTTAATGAGCGCTTAAAAAAAAAATCCAAGCTGATGTGGAAGACTGAACTTAAGAGTGCAAAAATGAGAAACTGGGAGAAAACAAAATGGAGAGATTGACTCATGAATGGGTATAGTGTGGTGGGAAGGATGTGAAGAAGGGCATTTTCTCTTTCCCTAGGCCACAAAAATTGGAATGTGGAAGAGAGCAAAGCAGCAGCTTTTATAGGTGATGGAGGCTCCACCATCACCTGGCTCTCAGCCAGAATCTGATCTGCACAGGTACTTCCACATCCTTCTTACTTCTCTAATTTGCCTCATACACAGCTAATGAGGCCATTCGGTCGAAACAAAATAAAAAAATTCCTTCCAGTAGCACCTTAGAGACAAACTAAGTTTGTTATTGGTATGAGCTTTTGTGTGCATGCACACTTCTTCAGATACACTTCTTCAGAGGCCATTGGGTGGCAGATGTTGACCTTCTTGCCTGAAATTTTTTCTCGTCTGCTCTTGTGGCCTTGGGGAAAATTGAGGGTGGGTGGGTGTCTGAGGGTCGGCCAAGAAATCCAGGCAGACCTCCAGTCCTAGGGGGAGGGATATCAAGATTCCCAGGTTCTTCAGGGACAGTCACATTGCATATTTTAAAATACAGTTTTGGGTGGTTTTTTTTAAGAATCCTCAAAAGAATCCACAAAGGGGGAAAAGACAGACAAGGAGGTAGGGAAGCAATATTTAAAACCAATTCCTTTTTTTCTTTTCTATTTTTAAAGAAAACAAACAGATTCTAAATAAAATCGGCCAACCTTCCTCATGTAGTTATTGTGACAACCAGACAGAGAAAAGCCAGCCCTGAATAGTATTTTAAGTGAACCCAAGGGATTTGAACCATAGATTGCTATGCTGCCTTACAAAATGGTTTTAAAAATCTCCTCAGTTTCAGGAGCAATTTGTCCTATGGCATTGGAGGCTATCGTTTGAGAACCGTGCACCGTAAAAAGGCACTTAGGGTTTGTGGAGGTAATTTTGATTCTGAGATGTGTTGCTATCTTGGGGGTATACACAAAAGCTCATTCTATGCGTTTGGCCAACGTCTAATGGGTGCATAAGAGCACATCTCCTTGCATTGAGTGGAACTTCAGCAAGGAAGTGGGTATCTATTTGTGCATGCAGATGTTCCAGTCAACATGGAGCAGAACTGGCTGCCATGGTACACTGTTTTCTTGAGCTGTTGCGTAAACATGTTGAAGAGGTTCTTGTGCAGGTAAAGGTAAAAAGGTAAAGGACCCCTGGACGGTTAAGTCCAGTCAAAGGTGACTATGGAGTTGCGGTGCTCATCTCGCTTTGAGGCCAAGGGAACCGGCGTTTGTCCACAGACAGTGGGGTCATGTGGCCAGCAGGACTAAACCGCTGCTGGCACATGGAGGACCGTGACGAGTACCGGAGCACACAGAAACATTGTTTACCTTCCTGCAGCAGTGGTACCTATTCATGTACTTGCACTGGTGTGCTTTCGAACTCCTAGGTTGGCAGGAGCTGGGACAGAGCAACAGGAGCTCACTCCATTGCGGGGATTCGAACCGCCGACCTTCCGATCAGCAAGCCCAAGAGGCTCAGTGGTTTAGACCACAGCACCACCAGCCACCTGATATATATATAGAGAGAGAGAGAGGGAGAGAGAGAGAGAGAGAGAAGGCTATTTATCTGCATGCAAGCTGTATGTGTATCAGCAAAACAACAACAAACCTGTGGTTACGTGAAGCATACTCAATAAACACTGCAACCACTACTATGCTGTAAGATCCACTATCCTGTAATATTACATATGAGCCCGTACTACTGATGAAGCCTAGGATGGTGAAACAAGGCTAATATTCTAGAAATCATTGTCTTAGACTCTGTGAAAGGATTCTGTGGAACTGTAACAACCCTTCATGTGGATTATTGGACTCTATGAACAGACAGGTGGAATAGACACTTATACATGTATGGACCTTATGTATGAACTGACCAGAGAATGAACTGATCCACTGGGTCTTCTGCTTTTTTGGTTGAACTTTACGAGACTTCCGTTGGAATCTAAAGTTTGATACAATGAATAGTATACCTTATTTATTCAAAAGTACAGCCGGTTACGTCTTGTGTGTTTTTTGAGCTATATTTGTATCTGCATGCAGAAATTTGTCACTTGCGTACTGGCCATTCCTGCCTCCCTAATGCATACATATCTGATGAAATTATTATTTTTATGATCTTCAAGAGAGGTTGGGCACATAAAGGGGGTGTCAAAGCCCGTTGTACCCACATAGAGATTTTTTTATTTTAAAAAATCACTGAAATTCTGGGGGAGGAAATAGGCAAGGCAAATTGATATCTATTATTTTAAGAATCTAATCAAGATGTCAACAACTGAGATGTCATCATAAATTTGTGTGTGTTTATTAGGTGCTGCACAACCCATGGAACTTTTGATTGCTTGATGAAGTCTAACGTGCCGCAGGGCATGTTACTTGATTGGATCACTGGTGCATTTAAAAGTCCTGAGAGCTGCCAATTCGGTTTGTTTCCGTTTTCCTTTCATCTTCAGGAGGAGGAATTAAATGAACTAGATGCATTAAGCACATTCCATAAATTAATTAAGATGGTTTACAAATACTCAGGCTAAACAGAAGCAAATCGAATTAAAGCTCGTTAAACAGTTATGAATACGAAAATAAATTCACTAAGATAACAAATCCTATTCCCTAATCCCTAGGCCATCATTCACCATCTTGGAGCCTTCCAGGTAATTTGGACCAGAACTCCTATCAGCGCAAAAGTTTTTATTATTATTAAGAGAAATACAAAGATTATTGTCAAATATCTTCTTTTTTTGGTTGAAACTATAACAGTAATCTAACAGCAAAAGAGAGAGAGAGGAGAGGAGAAAGGAAAAGAGAGAGAGATAAAGAAAAAGAAATAAAGAAAGATTTAAAAGAGAGAGAGGAAGAAAGAGAAGTTAAGAAGCTAAAGAACTTCCGATTCTTCATCAGAGGTACATATTATTAATACCTAACCAGATTGGCCTACTGTTCCAGCTAGACACAACTTTCTACGAATATCTGCACGTGAGAATGTTGGGAAATCATTTTCTGCAAACTCCCCATGAGGACAACTCAAGATTCAATCCTTTCCCAATTGCCAATAGAGTCCCCTTAGTTAGCGCTTTAGAATAAGTAGGCCTTAATTCATAAATTAGCATGGTTTACAAGGCTGTACGCAGAAAAGTGCAAAGTACAGCAAAGACCTTTTAAAATTCCCCTGTTACAGTGCCTGCGTTTGCAGATACTGCAGGAAGAGGATATATGGCGAAATTCATTGCAGAAGAGGCCCGAATACATCACCAACAAAGTCATTTGTGGGGGGATGCAAAACACACAGACTCACAAATGCATCCTAATTAATTTGCTGCGAGTAATCCTAGGTGGTCCGTTATAGCAGGAAAAAAAAAATAGAACAGATAAAAAAAATGCGATTGAATTTTTATGTAAAAAGAAGACGAAACTATCCAGATGCAAAGGCTCGTAAACAATATTAAAAAGGTGCAAGAAAAGAACCTGCGGTTTTCTATTTTAAAAAGGACTTTTTGCCGTTTGTGCTTTCTGAGATTAATTGCTGCCTTCCAACCCAATCCTTTTAGCTGCAAAGGAGAAATCCCCTGTCCTCACTACTTTAAGGGATTGATGGGGTTTGTGGAGAAACTGTGCTCAGAGTAGGCACCCCCCTCTCCATCACAGCAGCAAAGCTCCACCCCCTGACCTGGGGGTAGAGCTGCCACGGCCAGCTTGCCACAGGTGAGGATAGTGGGCAGCAACATTGCCATGACTCTCCTCTCTCCGCCCCCAGGTCAGGCGTGACCAGGGAGTGGAGCTGCTACTGGCAGTGTTGGGCTGATTCGAGCTACAATGAGTGGGGCTGCCTAGCCGTGTCCCTTCGATAAAATGTGCCTGGGGTCACGCACACCCCAGCACCCATGCTATGCCACCGCTCCATCATTTACAGTACAATCCTATGCATGTTCACTCCAAAGTCAGTCCCATTGTGTTCCATGGAGCTTACTCCCAAGTAACTGTGCATGGAATAATAACCTAAACGTAGCAAGGCGAGATTTCTCCCCCAAAAGGGTAGAACCACATATCCCACAATTCCTTGAATCCAGCATATTGTTAGCCTATGTGACAGAGCAAAAACCACCATCCACTTTCTTCTCTTTGTTGCTATGTTGCTCCTTCTAGTGGAGGGGATGCGGGTGGCACTGTGGTCTAAACCACTGAGCCTAGGGCTTGCCGATTGGAAGGTTGGTGGTTCAAATCCCCACGACGGAGTGAGCTCCCCTTGCTCAGTCCCAGCTCCTGCCAACCAAGCAGTTCAAAAGCACACCAGTGCAAGTAGATAAATAGGTACCGCTGTAGCGGGAAGGTAACGTTTCCTTGCGCTCTGGTTTCCTTTGCAGTGTCCTGTTGTGCCAGAAGCGGTTTAGTCATGCTGGTCACATGACCCAGAAAGCTGTCTGCGGACAATCGCCGGCTCCCTCAGCCTGAAAGTGAGATGAGTGCCACAACCCCATAGTTGCCTTTGACTGGACTTAACCGTCCAGGGGTCCTTTACCTTTTTACCTTTACCCTTGTAAAGGTAGCAAGCAAAGGACAGTGAAAGTGTGTTTAGGAAGGGGATGAATAATGATAGCTTTGAGGAATGGTTGGGTGTTGCCTAAGGGGGGAATCAGGAATTATTTGGTATACCTTTCCTCTCTAGTGGTGAAAAAAAATTTTTTGGGGGGTTGTAGAGCTCCTCTCTTAATAAAACTATCTAGGGAGAATCACCCCTGCATCCCTAAAGGTAAAGGTAAAGAACCCCTGACAGTTAAGTCAAGCCACGAGAGACTCTGGGGTTGCGACACTCATCTTGCTTTACTGGCTGAGGGAGCTGACATATGTCCGCTTCTGCAGACAGTGTTTCCGGGTCATGTGGCCAGCATGACTAAGCCACTTCTGGCGAAACCAGAGCAGCACATGGAAACGCCGTTTACCTTCCAGCCGGAGTGGTACCTATTTATCTACTTGCACTTTGCCGTGTTTTTGAACTGCTATGTTGGCAGGAGCAGGGACCGAGCAACATGAGCTCACCCCTTCACGGGGATTCGAACTGCCAACCTTCCGATCAGCAAGCCCTAGGCTCAGTGGTTTAGACCACAGCGCCACCCGCAATTTGCAATTATCGGCGTGTTATTTGCATTGTGCCTCGTTTGCTTCTGGATTATGACTATTTGCACGAGAGCTATTTAAGGGAAACATGAACAAAATCTTTGCCATCCTGCTGACCTACATCTCCTCTGGAATGCTTTAAATGAGAAATTGCACAAAGGAAAATGTCCCATCTGATTTCATTGGGGGGGGGGATAATAACATCCAAACAGCCGCTAGTCTTCCCGTAGAACTTTGTACTGGTTCCTGTTTACATGGACAGATTCACTGATATTTTGTTTCAAACAAAAATTTAGGCCACCATTATCCACCCTGAATGACTTTTATGTCCCGTTTCTTTCAAAAGAAGAGTGAAGATTGTATCAAAATTCAATGTTAGTTAAAAGTGTTTAATCAGTAACTGTTCCTGTATTTTAAACTGGGGCTGTGCACAACCCCCAGATCCAATCTGGGGCCCAAACTAATACTTTGGAGCAGCCCTGATCCACCCAGGTCCAAAATCAAATCAAATCAGGAGCCTCGTATAGTGTTTAATTACAGTTTGAAACCCAAATTAAACATGGGGGGGGGGGAGGCTGTTTGCATGAGTTTCCTTCAGACCAACCCTCTTTAACAGTTCCAGAATGTGAACCAGAGTGAGCAGGGTCTGCCTCAACTTGCTCAAATTCTATATCAACCTGAATTGGTTTGGTATTCAGGCTTTGCCCATAGTCAGTGCCCCTTTTAATAACAAAGTAGAAAACAGAACTTGTAAGCCCTCCTTTCCATGCCCCATTGACATATTTGGGATCCTTTGCAACTGCCTTTATTTGGGCTTGTGAAAAACACATCTTCAGTGAAGCTTTCTTTAGAACAACTCTGCTAAAAAAACCCACACACACCTTCAGTTAATGTAGCTAGAATGCATCCAGATTGTAATGTGTCTTTGAATGCCTTGTGAGAAAGAGAGGGAGAGAAAAGAGAGTTCCCCGTGAGGGGGAAATCTCTTGCATTATCGGTGAAATGTTGAATGAAATGAAAACGTTTTGTAAGTCTGTTCTTGAAGCACTTGTAAATCGTGTGTCCACAGAGAGACTTTTATTAATGATCTGTGTTACCCAGGCAGTTTGAAAAATGACTAACATGCTTTCATTATTTTTTAGCTTGCTTTATAGCCAGGGGAAGTTACCAGTGAGAAACGCGTGAGCAAAAGTAGTGGGAAATGGCTATGAAGAACAAAGGTTAGGCTGATCCTGCAGCCTGAGGCAACCGTCCTCACCTTCCAGAGCAAGATGGTTCTCTCCCCCTGCCCCTAAATTCAGGGCATAGAAGTTGACCAGACTGGCAGATAAATCTTATTTCAGTGCTAGTGAAGGGGACCATTTCTTCTGATGCACCTGAGGGTAACTCACCACGCGGTGTACACAGCTTTGTTCTCCAGTACCTGCTATTTTATTTTATTAGGGGAAAAGAGGTGCTGGAGCTCACCATCTACTTGCTCTCTTGGAATAGCAATAGCACCCACCTGAGAGGTGTCAGAGCTGAGCTCCAGGGAGCTCCTGTTGAAAAAGAAAAAGCCCTGGCTAGAAGCCACACTAGGTTAGATTGACAGAAGGTATCTACTGCTCACCTGCCTAGGTCTGCAGGTGGGAGATCGCAAGCAAACACTGGAATGGACAAGATAAATGTGCTGGGATAGATATAGATCTAGATTATAAATATTTTATTTATTTTCATAAATAAAAATATTTGAGCTGCAATGGAATGGCTACATGCTTTATCTGTATCTACTTCCAATCTTCTTGGTGCCAGTAATGATCCTCTTGGACCAATTAGTGTGTCCCTATCTTATCCCAGTGTCTGAGTGACCACACTTTGGTTCTGATGTCAGAAGCAATTCCAGCTAAGCTCCTGGTTCTTCACAGCCCACCTAATCCCAAACGTACTAGTGAAGGCCTTGTGAAGCAAATAAACCCTGGGCACAGAAGGCAGGCAGAAGCTAAGGTTGGGGATAGGGAACCTGTGTTGGATTCCAGCCACCAGCATGGCCGATTTTCAGTGGTGATGAGAGTTAAGTCCAACATCTGGAGAGCAACAGGTTCTCCATCCCTGAAATTGTTTGGTGTGAGCTTGTTGGCAGGGAAGAGAACAGTGAGAAGCAGCTTGCTAGGTGGAACAACAGCAGTGCTATCCTTCTGGCTGGTGACTCACTGTTGCTTAACCAGGAAGGCTGAGGCAGCATGGTGCGAAAGCACTGGCAGGAGTGATGGATTGGCTCCAGTGGTACATTTCTCCATGCCAATAGGACACTTAACTATTGGCTTTGCCTAAACTCAAATGCCCCCGGTCTAATATCCCTAGTGCTGCAAGATTGTCACAAGAGCACCTGGACTAAAATTGTCTATCAAAAACTTCACCCTTGTGGTTTATCACCACAACAGCTACTCACTTTGGGTTTTAGTAAAGCAAACAGTCTAATTTGTCAGTGCCTAAATGATATCGAGCATCAGAACAACTTGGCCACAATAAGGAAATTTTGCGCATGGTATAACAATTTTGCACCTACCCGTTTCGACTCTCTGGCACCCTATCTGCATAACCTAGCAAGTCTAAAATATAGATGCGCATTTACTCTCACAAGATTGAATGTCTTGCCCTCAGCTGTACTTGAGGGACGATTCCAACAGATTCCACACCAAAAACGCTTATGTCCCTGCAGTACTGAATTGGTGGTGCCTGCCCTTCTTGCTTGTACTCTTTATAAAGATTTGAGGAATGAGATTATTACTCCTCATTTATTGTCCATTCCGGGTCACCCAACCACTGCCACAGTGTCCTTTCTCTTGGCAGATCAAGATGAGCAGGTGACAGCAAAGGTTGCAAGGTTTTTAGCTGGGGCAATCGGAATAAGATCCACTATTTGACTATTGATTCAAAACCCTAAAATGTATTTTATATAGTTGACTTTTTATTTTTATTCTTTGTATATCGTATTGTTGTTTTATTGCTATGGCTGATGGCTGATGCAAATAAAGATTCATTCATGCCAATTTCTCTGATTGGCATCTCCATCTCACCTGGCAACCACTTCTGCTAACAGCACAATGCTATAACATGTCTCCTCAGAAATTCCGTTAGTCTTCCTCTCAGGTAGGTAGGTATAGGATTGCATCCTTGACGAATCCCATTGGAAGGCTCCCCATCCTCACTGACTCATTTAGGTCACATTCACGCCATATGCTTAAAGCACTGTGATACCACTTTAAACTGTCATGGCGTCCCTTAAAGAATTATGGGAGGTGTAGTTTGTTAAGGGTGGAGGGAGATGTTGGGAGGCCCCTATTCTTCTCCTCACAGAGCAACATTTCCCAGAATTCTCTGGGAAGAGGCTTTGGTTGTTAAACCACTCAGAAGTGTAGCTCTTAACAAACCACAGCTCCCAGAATTCTTTGAGACAAGCCATGACTGTTTAAAGTGGTCTAACAGTGTTTTAAAAGTATGGTGTGGAAATGTGGCCTTTCTCTCTTGTCTATATTTTGGATTCTGGCTGCTCTTCCTAGCAGAGCCTTGCATTTCTGAGGCACAATTTTAAGACCATCTCTAGGACTGACTCCCCCTCCCTCTCTTTTTCCTGTTGCAAAGGTTTTGTGTGGGTTGCAATCCTATTCATTTTTATTTTAAATGCGTTGTGCTTACCATTACGCTTGTCTGGCTGTTGAGACCGATGGGTAATGCTCTACATTTGTCAACAGGGGTTCTCATTTGCTAACTGTCAGCCTCATCCCCCAAAGAGAACCATTTCGAATCTGCTGGCTGCTCGTTGTGTGTTTCCTTATTGCGTTGAGGGTTCTACCTCTCCCCCTCTCTTTCTCCCCCTCTCATTTTCAGGTCATCAGTAACTTTTAATTAATTTACTGTCACACCATTATTTGCCATTATTTTATAACTGTGAGTCTGATGACCAGATCCCCGTAGGAAAAGAGAGAGTTTAAAATAGTTGTTCTTAATGCGTGGGTGGCTGATGCCCAACAACATACTCTTAAAAAGAAAAACAACAACAGTCAAATGCTGATTTAATTTCATCATTGCTCTGTCACTGCTAATGACCTCTTAGCCCAATATATAGGAGGAATGTTTGCTAAAATGTGCTGTCTTGATACTCCCAACTCACCCCTTACCTCTTTTGTGCTAATTTAAGGCACAAGAAGTAATGTATACAGTGTTGTTGCTTAGATTGATGACAGTCGCAAGGAAGAATCTTTTGAGCTTTATGCATTCCATCTCTGAAATAAGGTGTTCCTCGAGGGAGGGTTTTGGTACTTGACTACTCCACCAATCACTCAATTCTGAAAGAAGATCACAGGAAGCAAATTCAAACGTACATGTAAGACGGACTAAGATGCATTTTTGTAAGTTTGGAGTTTCAATCTGCATGTTTAGCACGGAGGTCTTTTATGTTTTGATTTGTTTTCTTGGCAAAACAGACATGCATGTTATGCAAACATTACACCTGCCAAATAATTCTCACTCTACATTTGTAGGAAATCGATATTTTAGTGTGACAGCACCTAAACGTTGGAACTCCCTGCCTGTTGATCCCAGGAAGGCACCTTCATTGTATTTTTTTCAGTGCCTGCTAAAAACGTTTATGTTTAGGCAGGCCTAGCTAGATATGTTGGATGTTTCCATCTGTTTCTATCTTATCACTGATATTAATTATTATTATTTGTCTATAGTAAATAGCTGCTATTTTTACGCATAATTTTGTAAACAAATGTGATTTTTTTTTTAACAATCAAGTGGTAAATATTTTTTGAATGAAATAAACAGATAAATAAATCACAATTCTGCACTCATTTTGTCAAAGTCCTGAGCTATGTAGAAATTACAATAAAACAAAATAAAATGTTTTTAAGGATCCACAAAGCACATGTTTGAGATTTGCATTTAAAGCCCTAAACAACTTGGGATCAGGGCATCTAGAAGACTGCTTTTCCCACTACATCCCTGCACAGCAACTGTGCTCCTCGGATGGGGCGTTGCTGAGAGTATCTGATGTTTCAAAGGGGCAGTTATGTACAGGTACTAGAAACCAGGATTTTAGCGTTGCTGCTCCAGCTCTCTGAATTATATTACCATCTGAAATCAGATGGGTGCCTAGCATGAGGATGTTTAGACACCTGCTGAATACATACTCACTGGCAGAGGAAGAGGGTGGCGGGGGAGTGCACTGCCTTGTGCACCACAATCCCGGTGACATCATGACTGCCCCCCCCCACGCTGGGCACCATGCCCCCGCAGGCTGTGCACCACGCCCCCAGGATGCGTGCCAGCCATGCCCACGCCTGCTCTCCGCTCCTGGAGCATGAAGTTCCACCACTGTACATGCTCTGTTTGTCTCCCGCTTGGACTACTGCAATGCGCTCTACATGGAGCTGCCTTTGAAGGTGAACTGGAAACTACAACTAATCCAGAATGTGGCAGCCAGACCGGTGACTGTGAGTGGCTTCCGAGACCATATAACACTGTTCCCGAAAGAACTACATTGGCTCCCAGTACGTTTCCAAGCACTGTTCAAAGTGTTGGTACTGACCTTTAAAGCCTTAAACGGCATTGGCCCAGTAGACCTGAAGGAGCATCTCCACTCCCATTGCTCAGCGCCGACACTGAGGTCCTCCTCCGAGGTCCTTCTGGCAGTTCCCTCACTGCGAGAAGTGAAGCTACAGGGAACCAGACAGAGGGCCTTTTCAGTAGTGGCGCCCACCCTGTGGAACGTCCTCCCATCAGATGTCAAGGAAATAAACAACTATCTGACTTTTAGAAGACATTTGAAGGCAGCCCTGTTTAGGGAAGTTTTTAATGTTTGGTGTTTTATCGCTTTATTATTAATAATATTCTGTTGGGAGCCACCCAGAGTGGCTGGGGAAACCCTGTCAGATGGGCGGGGTATAAATAAAAAAAATTATTTCTTATTATTGTTATATTTTTGTTTAAGAAGGCTTTCCCTGAGGTGTAGCATGATCATTTAAGGAATGCCAGTTATATATCTGATGAGATGGTTTTGCTGGAGTTTGGGGGGGTAGTTTTGTTTTCAAAGTTTGCTGGAATTGTTTTTATTATTTTTAGAGCTAGGGTTTCTGTCTTTTATTCTGCTTTTATCTTGTATACCATTTCAGTGGCTTTATCCCGTAATGCAACAAAAGCAGCAAGTGGACTGTGGAGAGCCAAGAGCTTACCTGGAACTGCTTCAGAGATCAGAACCAAAGTGCAGTCACTCAGTCACTGTGGGAAGGTAGAACGACAATTATTGTTTAAAGAGAATCAGTACCAGCACGAAGGAGGGTGGAATTAGAAAGAGTCAGCCTTCTTGGGCAACAGCAGAGGCTCACACCCCCATCAACTAACTGTTTCTGCCTGTTCTAGGGCTGGGGGTTGGTTGGAAATTATTGCAAACTTACCTAGTGCTCATTGGTGTAAGCCTACATTAAGTTTTGCCCTGTTGCTTCTAAGCTGGTTTAGCATGTTGTTCATTGTACTTTTCCTTAATACAAGAAGCTTCCATTTCTAAGCATGCAAATAGGTCTGGGATGAGTGTGGGAATTGGAGCGCTGGCTGATGATGTCACACCTTTCTTTAATATGATGCATGTTAAATGTCAGGGACTGGGCAGAGGAGGAATGGTGGAGACCACCTCCCCATCCTGAGGAGGAAGAGGAAGACAGTATAGACTTACAACAGGAGTTTGAGGGAGGTCACAGCTCAGAGGCAGATGGGGGGATAGTTGGGAAATCATGGGAGAGGAGGCAGAACTGGAGCGGCAACTGGCTGACATGGTGTCATTAGATAACATTCCAGACCCTCCATCTCCCAGAACCTGGCGAGCCTTGAAAGTAGGAGAGCAAAGAGCTCAAAGACAGAGGGAATGTAGCAGCACCCATAGAAGTGACGAATGAGAAAGTGGGAGAGACGGGGTGGTGGTGGAGATTCACTTGGGACAATGCCATTATCCAATAGGCTGGGTTCTATAGCCCCTCTCTGTAAATATTGAAATAAAAAAGGACAGTAAGAAACTTTCCCTTGTCTTTATACTTTCCTGGACAACCAGCCAGGAGCCACTGACAGCATCCTGACATTTATTGGCATGCATGCAGACAAGTTGGGATGAGTGTGGGAACTGGAGCACTGGCTGCTTGGAGACACTTGGGAAAAAAGCGGGATGTTTTTAAGCTACATAAATAAATGAAGAAGTCACACCTGAGGTGCCTTGACTGCTAGGACTGGGATGAGTGTTGGGACTGGAGCGTTGGCTGATGGTGTCACTGACACACTGATAATTCCTTAATGAAAGGGAGAACGGTGTTACTCCCCTTTGAAATTGCTCCATCTCAGGGGCATTTTGAGAGTGCTTGGGTGAACGCAGTGTCTTCTGTCATCTGAAAGATCACAGGTTTCCCAGCCCCCTTCCTCTCAGCTGTAATGTGGCACTTCTCCTGTCCATTCTGGAAAGGTGATGGTAGAAGTGGATAGATAGACTAGCAAAATATATTCTTAGAAGAGCTTGCATCTTGCATTGCGAATATTGTACTGCCTTTAAAAAAAAAAAGCTATTATTTTACTGATACAATAACTTTTTATATTTGAGCTTTGAGACATAAAAGAAATTAAGAAACAGAGAAGAAGTATAAAATAATAAGGTGCTCTCGTTCGCTCTGAAGTCCTTAGCAGAATGCAGGAGGGACAAGATGAGGTTAGAATCAATTTTCTTTTAAAGCAGAAGAGAGCGAGGGCTCGTTTTTAGTGTTCTAATTTATGCACACAACTTTATTACCTAAGCAGGCCACCCAGTGCACAGACGAAATTGAGCACAGGTCTTCATTAAAAGGGTGATGACCACAGCAGGGGGAATGTTTTAGAAGCTCATTGTGGGGAGAAGAAAAAGACAGAGAGGGAAAAGCGGGGTTCTAATCCGCAGCCGTTCTAAATTCCAACAGCATTGCTCAAACATTTTAGTGCCTTATTAATCTGCTGGCTTTATGCTGTCTTTAAATGCACACAGGGGAAAGGAGATGTGTGATAGATTTGCTGAAGAATCTGTTCCCCCTCCCTCTTCCTTTTGCATTTCTGTTAACTATAAAACATGCACTGTTTTAATTAAGTTGCTTCCAACTAATTCAGGTGCTCTATAAAAATATAATGAAGCAATTAAGATGTGTTCCATGTGACTGAGGCACCTCTTTCCCCCTGCAAAATGCAAAAGGGGAGAAGAAAGATGCTCCTTCTTATCCGCCTGCTTTTAAGAGAGCTGTCGTACAGAGCAAGTCCAGTGAAGAATGGGAGAGGCGTCCATGGGAGGTAAATGACATCTGATTATACGAGTTTCTAATTCCTTTAGTAAAAGGCAACAACAAGTGAGTCATTTGGGGTTTTGCTGTACAAAGAAATTCAGGCAGTGACCTGAAGAGGAGGTAGAATATTCCCTGTATCCATCACAATTGGACCCATCCTTAAGGGTTGAGGTAGCAGCCCTGAGTCACTACACTCCCAAGCTAGCACAGGTTCAGGTGTGTGATCCAGGAAGACTCAAATGGGGCCTCCTACCTACATGAGGAGGGGAGATGGGGAACAATTCAATTCAGTTCACACCCAAATTTTCACTTTCCGAAGCAGTATGCGAACCAAAGCACAGTCAACCTTTCCAATTCACACTCCTCCTAATGCAGTTCTCCAGATGAGCAATTATGTATGAAAACACATAAATTAAGGTAAATGTGCACAGAAATGCATATATCAGTGAACATGACATACGAATAGCATTGTACGAGGGAATATATATGTATTACGGAAAATATGCTTAGCAAAAATGCATTACACAGGGGAAAATTGCTTTGGGAAAATGTAGGTTAGGAGAAATTCTCACTAAGGTACTGGAATATTCTTTTTTGTTAGGGCTTTTAAAAGAATACGTAAATAAATAATGAAACTGTGTGGAAATGTGCAGAACTGGAGAGCAGAAAAATCAGAAACCAAAATCGACAGATTCACTCATCCCTACCCAATCACCATGAAGGACCCTCAGGGATCTACACAACAACAACAACAACAAATTTATACCCCACTGATCTGGCTGGCTTTCCCCAGCCATTCTGGGTGGCTTCCAGCAAAATATAAAAACATAATAAAATGTCAAACATTAAAAATTTCCGATACAGAGCTAGCTCCCTTCACATGTCTTCTAAAAGTTGTGTAGTTCTCCTTGACATCTGATGAGAGGGTGTTCCATAGGGGTGCCACTGCTGAGACGGCCCTCTGCCTGGTGATTCTTGCTGTTTTTCCTTTCCCCACACTGCCTTGTCAATTGTGACCAACCTATGTAAACTGATTCCATCGTAGCTGACATCCCGTTTTCCAGTCAGGTCCCCAGAAAAAGGGGGGGGGGGAGAGAAGGAGAATGACAGGGCAGAAAATAGGTGGTGCTGGGGAATTAGATAGTCCTTTTTTGCCCACACCTGATGGCCAGTTTGCAGATGTGCATCTTTCTTCTGGGGTGTACACCATGACATATCCCCACCTCACAAGTCCCTTCAGGCTGCTGGTGAAATGAAGCATGCTTTCTGCATCTTATTGCCCACTCAGATTTAATATTTGCCTGCAAACCAATTTAGACATTATCAGTTGGAAAGGCAGAATAGAAATCTTCTATGTAGCAGCACACACACACACACACACACACACACACAATTCTATTTTAAAAATCTAATAATATTAAACTTCTAAAAGTTGTCCTCTTTTTTAAAAAAAATGCACATACTCTGCAACATGTAAATAAGAGAAAGAGTTTCTAAAATGCAGCATATGTGATTCTCCTCAGTGCCCACAGAAGGTCTGAAATGCTCACTACAGCTGCTCATAAGGTTGGCTTCATCCACAACGTCAAACTACATGTTACACAACAATCCATATGTTAAAAAAAAACATGGAGAAGCAGGTAGAGGGGTAATTTTCAGTAGTAGAATGGTGCATAACACTTCCCCATTCAATTTTTCCTGGCACCCCAACAGATGCACAAGCACAACATGAAAACTTCTCTGGATCTCTACATAGGGAAAGAAGCTCAGAAGAGGAAAGCCATAAGAAAAATGTGATCAGGGCCATCTTTACCTGGGGGTGCAAGGGGTGCAGGGCACCCAGGTGCCGAATTCGGGGGGGGGGGTTGCGCCAGGCGCCCACCGCTGAAGCTGCCTAAGCTCTTAACTACCTACCTGTTATGAAATAATAAATAATTTTCATCAAGCTAGAAAAACAAAATACATACCTACCTAGGTATTACCGAAATGTATCAGTATTTTGATCACTGCAGACGGTGACAGCAGTCACGAAATTAAAAGACGCCTGCTTCTTGGGAGAAAAGCAATGACAAACTTAGACAGCATCTTAAAAAGCAGAGACATCACCTTGTCAACAAAGGTCCGTATGGTTAAAGCTATGGTTTTCCCAGTAGTGATGTATGGAAGTGAGAGCTGGACCATAAAGAAGGCTGATTGCCAAAGAATTGATGCTTTTGAATTATGGTCTTGGAGGAGACTCTTGAGAGTCCCATGGACTGCAAGAAGATCAAACCTATCCATTCTGAAGGAAATCAGCCCTGAGTGCTCACTGGAAGGACAGATCCTGAAGCTGAGGCTCCAATACTTTGGCCACCTCATGAGAAGAGAAGACTCCCTGGAAAAGACCCTGATGTTGGGAAAGATGGAGGGCACAAGGAGAAGGGGATGACACAGGACGAGATGGTTGGACAGTGTCATAGAAGCTACCAACATGAGTTTGACTAAACTGCCGGAGGCAGTGGAAGACAGGAGAGCCTGGCGTGCTCTGGTCCATGGGCTCACGAAGAGTCAGACACGACTAAACGACTAATCAACAACAACATACCTACTGTTTCACTAAAGGACTTTTGACTTTGTGTGCTCATTTACCAAAGGTGTGCCGCACTAGTGGCAGCACTTGTCATTCACAAGAGATAAGGCGTAAGCGTGGTGTCTGACATAAGCATAACAAAAAGCATAACTAAATTTGGGGGCGCTGGGTGAATATTTGCACCCTGGTGGCGTATATGCTAAAGTCAGGGCTGAATGTGACATGCAGTGGAACGCTAAGCGCTGTTGCAGCTACAAATCGGATCTCCCTTGAAGCTGCCTTTCTCTAGAAACAGCACCAGCCGCATTTAGATGCACACGATTAAATGATCTGTAGATACAGCCCTGAGATGCAGCTATAAAAAAATATGATCTTTTGCACGATTTATCTAGCACCTTGTGGGATTGTAGTGCCCCATTCTGTTTTGCAAACATTCACGCAAGTGGAAAGTAATACAGATTTAAAGGAGTGTGCAAACATCTTTCGCAGCTGCTTGCAAAATAAGGAATGTATTTACCAGAAAGTGTCTGGCTGCATTAATCTTTGCAGTAACTTTTGAATTCCATCTATTGTGAAATATATCTAATTTGTTTAACATATTGTTAGTTGGTTAGGGATGCTAATTGCAGGTGGAAACCCTGCTGCTGCGCCCCCCCCCCCACCGCTGCCACATTTTTATCAGCCAGAAGAAATATAAATTGTAGGATTGTTCTTCCCCCACTGCTTTGGAACTGCAACTTTAGAAGTCGTGCCAACTGCCCTCTGAAGTTCTTGACTCCCTGACAATGCTTCTGTCGTGTCAGCATCCTCAGTGAACACAGCTACTGTACCGTACAAAATAATTGTATTATATGGCAGATAGAACTAGGATATATGCATCAGATTATAAATAACTTAATTTTCCAAAGGAATTTTACATCTTAATCTGCTGGACTATCACTTTCACTTAAGCTCTGAAACGAAATTATGTTACTGTATTCCTGGGTATAATTCAATAACTCACCCATAAGGAAATGTCAGGTCATATTTACCACAATTCAGGGGCCATTAAGCGAGATCGGAAGGTCATTCTGTTTGAGCATTGTAAATGAACCTGTCCAAGAAAGTTTTGGTTAGGGACAACCAAGGACTCATTAAATAATCAGTTTGCCCAACCATCCACAACAGCAACATGAGGGCTGTTGCCAGGAGTCCTTTGAAGTTTGAATTGGAATTGAGCATGCAAGCAAGAACTTACTTCCTTTGATCACATCTGAGAAGAAATAGCATTTTAAAACATCCTCTCTTTCCATCAGCCTAAGTGTGTCACACAACTTTATGGAAAATCGATGCTAGAATGGGAAGGGACTATGACAACTGCACATAGTGATAATTTGCACACGCCAGTTATGTGTACAGTGGTAGCTCGGGTTACATACGCTTCAGGTTACATGCGCTTCAGGTTGCAGACTCCACTAACCCAGAAATATTACCTCAGGTTAAGAACTTTGCTTCAGGATGAGAACAGAAATCATGCTCCAGCGGCACGGCGGCAGCGGGAAGCCCCATTAGCTAAAGTGGTGCTTCAGGTTAAGAAAAGTTTCAGGTTAAGAACGGACCTCTAGAACAAATTAAGTACTTAACCCGAGGTACCACTGTACTATAGTGTACTCTAATTACAACATGGTACAGTTGTATCTTGGAAGTTGAACGCAATCTGTCCCGGACGTCCTTTCGACTTACAAAATGTTTGGAACCCAAAGCACGGTTTCTGATTGGCTGCAGAAAGCTCCTGCAGCCAATCGGAAGCTGCAGAAGCACTGTTGGATGTTCAGGATCCAAAGTACGTTCGCAAACCGGAATACTCAGTTTGGGTTTGGGGCGTTCGGGAGCCAAAACGTCCGAGTACCAAGGCGTTCGGGATCCAAGATACGACTGTATATATGTGCAGAGTGCTGGCCTTGCTCCAAAGGAAAGGTGGCTTGTTATTCATAGATACTGAAAGCCAAATCATGAACACTCACAAGAGGCATTCTTTTACACTTTAATTTCCTGAGGCCAAAGCTTGGATTTTTAATGTATTAATGGATTGTTAATCTTGTGTTGGAAGCTGCCCAGAGTGGCTGGGGAAACCCAGCCAGATGGGTGGGGTAGAAATAATAAATTGTTGTTTTTGTTTTCGTTGTTGTTGTTGGAAATGTGTCTGTCTGCTGCCATTTCTTCCACAGTCATGAAAAACCATGCTTTTACTGCATATGTAGTGACTGCTGTGTGTTTTGTTTTGTTTTGTTTTGTTTTTCCTTAACTTTCCTTTTCCCCCCTCTCCTCTCCACTCCTCTCCTCTCCTCTCCTTCTCCTCCTTCTCCTCCTCCGCATACTGCCATGGCCTTTGGCTAGCGCACCACAATGCATGCGTTTTCTACCCACGGGTACAATGTAAGATGTGCGGTCTCATGGCTACATAAACATTTAGTCTCTGTTTTGGCTCTAGGCTACACTCTTTCATGGGTCCTGTACTCTTAAATGTTAAATGCTTCGGGGATCAACTATTTCTACTGCAGGTGCTGCTCCCATGAGTGGAAGATTGGCACAGAGCTCTTTGCTTCCGCCCTTTACTTCCATAATGACAGCCTTTGCTACAATGACAGCCATTATGGAGAATTAGTGATCTAGTGTATGTGTACCTACTTCATCTGCACCCATCTCTCTTGTACTTCCTGTGTGCATAACTGTGGGGAAATCGGGAAGCTATGTGCAAAAGCTGCACTCAGAGATAGAATGGGACCAGGGCCAGATTTAGGTTTGATGAGCCCCAAGCTACTGAAGGTAATGGGACCCTTTATATGTCCAGCTGTCCTTTGTCAACAACAAATTGCCGCTGTTTTTTCTGTTGAATATATGCTATATGGTGATTTATGAACCTAATAGGTATCTAAAGCCATTTGCGCATGCAGAATGTAGGCATCCTATATATAGAAATGAGAAAACCAGTGATATTTCAGAGAGCAGGCTAGCAGGCGGGGCCCATGACTTACATCATAGGAGCCTACACAACACAATAATAATAATAATAATAATAATAATAATAATAATAATAATAATAAATTATCAACTGTTGCTGTGTGAAGGTTTTATTTTATTTGTTTTTTTATCTTATATTTTGGAAATGTACATCCAGTTTTGTTTTCCTTTAAATTTTTTTGGGGCCCCCAAGAGAGTAGAGCCCTAAGCTATAGTTTATTTAGCTTATACGTAAATCTGGCACTACAGCTGAGGGGGAGGTGGCGGGCAGACCGTTTGGGGCAGTGTGGAGCCTACGGGTGCCCAAGCCAGCGCGTCACTCCCAGGAGAGACACGTGGCTCAGGCACACTGCAGGCCCCACGATGAGTGCCGGCATTTTGTCACCCCCCTCAGTGGTGACACCCAGGGCAGCCTGCCCCCACCACACACCCCTTCCTCTGCCCCTGAGGACAGGAGAGGGGGGAGATACCCCCATACCTCTACCTCTTGATTCCGGTCCCTGACAATCCAGGACGCAGCTTGGACCATGATTAATTGAAAAATTGGGAGGGGACCAAAATTATAAGCTGGTTGGTTAGATGGAAAACCCAAGAATGAAGGGATAGGATTGCCTCCTCCCATACCAGCCTATCCAGTTCCCAATGAGAGGCACAACTAATGGCAATGAAAGATAAGACCCCAGTGGCTGGATCAAGATTGTGGAATACCTCCTTTGAAGGTATTTGCCAGTTAATAAGAGAATAACCCCCTCACACTTAGTAGTGAAAATGGTGACAGGCTAATCCTACACTGTCAATTAAAACAATGGCGGTGGGGTTGCCACTCTGGAAAAGCAGTGTGAGGACTGACAACAGCAACAGCAAGCTAGTCGTTTAAGGCTAACAGCATCCTTCTTCCAGCTGGCTGGTGTCTCTCGCTGATTTCTCCCACTCATAGCATCTTGGTCTTCATCCCAAGAAGGGGTGCAGGCAAATTCCTCCTTCACATCTGACACACAGTGGGGAGGGGCACCAATCTTGTCTTCAGACCTGAGATCAATATGCTATAATGAACTTTCAGTGTGCTGGAGCAATAACTAGGTCCCATAGACAAAGTGCTGTCCCACATCAACTTGAGACCACATTTCAGAATGCATCCCAGAATGCCGTTCTCTTCTGGACCCACATGGGCTCCTCAGCAGACCAATCAAGCTGTAAAAGGTTCCCTGAACACAGAAAACCATTAGGCTATGAGCTCTATACCATCCTACTGATTTGAAAAAGATAATGTAAAATCCAGATGGTGCACTGTTGCTTTAAAAAAAGAGCCCCGCCTTGAATCTTCTTGTCCATCCCTTGGCAAGTCCAATTGTTCTTCAAACGTTCTATCCTTTTTCTAAAAATGCTGTGATGAAATTCTTCACTCCATTTTATTACATTGTAGGGTTTTTTATTTTTGGTAAATCAATCTTTTCCTTTGACATTTATAAATGAAAACATAAAGCAGGCTGAATCCCTGGTTAGTACCCGTGTATTAAGGATGATCTTTCATGTATAGCAGTATTTGGTCTGATTTAATGCACTAACATTTCCAACTGGGCCCCAGTTTGGAAGCTGTGTTGGTAGCATTGCACCCTGTGGTTAAATAGTGGCTAATCAGTATTTATGAATAGGGTTTTGGAAGTCCCTAAAGAGAAGCACTTTTACAATGAAGTTAGAGAAGTGTTCCCTACCTTTATGAAACAGCACAAATGCTAAGCATCAAGATTCTGTGTTAGGGTGGAATGTTACTATTTCTTCTCTACTACCACCCCCCAGCTGCATTTCGAAAAATGTGTAATAAAAATGCTGACAGTAATTTAAATGGAATATACATTGCTTATAGACATTAAAGCTATTTGTTAAGCTTTGTAATTACTATGCAAATCAAGTGTCATAGCTAAAAAATGGCAGCGAAGTGAGCAAATTGGTGTGTGTGTGTGTGTGTGTGTGTGTGTGTGTGTGTCGCTCAGCTTAAAATACAACCAACGAGAAGAATGAGGGATGCTTTTTAACTTGCAAGTTCCTCGCTCCCCCGCTATAGTTCAGCAAACACTTGCTTGGGACTTTTCTGAAATAGGATTGCACCTTAAGAAGTCCAAAATAAGGAAAACCTGGGAAGAATGTAACAAAACAATGTGTTTACATGTTTCAGAATACTAGCAGTACTTTATTAGAATATGCTCTCCTTACAATGTGTGAAAATTAAGTTGCATTTTGCAGTTACAGTGCATCTCAGGATTCATGGGGGGGGGGGGAAGAGTGGTCCCTTGAAAAGGGTGTAAACTGGATCTGCACCAAAATAATTAGTAAGGTTTATTTCAAGTTATGTCTGATAATAGTAAAAAGGATACAAAGGCAGCACTAATGAGCCAGGGCTCATTAGTGGCACCGTGTTTGCACTCTGTGTTGTTTTTAAATTAAACTTTTGTGCCAAGGTAACTCAAATTATATGACCCCCTAATTTGGTATTTGTGTTTTTTTTTCTTTTTTCTTGCTGTATCAATAAAAATCTTTTTAAAATCTTTTTTAAAAAAGAAAAAATTATATGACCCCCCAAAAAACAAAATTCTGAAACCAAACTTTTATTTTATATATATAATATAGTTTGTTTTGCATCTGCTGGGCATGGTGAGGAGTAAAGAGCTATAGGCATCATTGAAATCTCACGCCCTTCCCATTATAAACCTCATTCACCAATTACTTCTAGCCAATTATATTTACCAGGCATCACCAAAGCGCTTCCTAGTATTGCTTCCCAAGCATAGGGCCTAGAAATGTGCTTGCTTGTTTAAATTATTAGAGCACTAAATTTTATATTCCAGGCCTTTTCCACATTTTCACCCAGTTGGTGCTTACGCACAATCTTACCAGAGATTTATGTAGCCTAATGTTGTGTCTACCATAGCTACCATCATGGTAGTAGGTATATATTAACACTCAAAAGATCTATGTCACCACCCAACACCCAAGTCAACACCCAAGTTCTAATTACCCACAGCAAGCTTCTTGGAAAAAAAGGGAGGATATTGCTACCATAGAAAAACATCACACACACACACACACACACACACACACACACACACTCTTAAGAAGACCACACATTTTCAATACAACCTTTACCAGTAAGACGCTGAAATGGCTTTCTCATGCTGTGGGTTCCCTATGTCAGCCTTAATGTTTGCAAGTACTCAACGTGCGAATCATTCTCATTGTGCCATGCAGAAGAGCCATCGGTTAGTAGTAGTGATGTGCTGGCTTGCTGAAGGTCTCAGGCCAAAGCCCCAATACCTGAGTCCAGGTAGGGCTAAGAAAAACTCTTCGCTGAAACCTTGGAGGGTGGTTCCTAGTCAGCATAGATAATACAGAGTTAATGGGACAACAGTCTGACTTTGGCCACCAAAAAGTGGAAGCTTCCATTGTGATATGTACTGGGGTGAGTGCTTGGAAATCTTTCTTCCAGGATGGCGGTCATCTGAGCCGAAGAATAGTGGTCTTCTGCTGCATTGTGTTATGGAAAGATTGCAGGGTGCAGGCGTGTTCCAGGCTGCAGGCTAGCAGAAAACAGAGCAAGAGCTGTTGGTAGATAGCCTGATGATTTGCAGTAGAGCAATAAAGATTCCTGACACCAAACTGTTTATAGCAACAGAAACAACTAAAAGGCTTGGCTTATTCTTTTCATTTAAAATTAAGCCCTTAGAAAATCATGCTTTGTAGTCATTCAGATGGTGATTTAGATTTAGATTGATAGGTAATCCTAGTGTATGGATCATCTATCTACCGTAGAGTCTGGAATTATTACCAAATCTCTTGGGTAAGTACAATGGATACTTCACCATCTAGGATACCTATTCTGTATCCACCTCCAACTCTCATGATCTGCCAATTTGTACCTAACTGATTGGTGGGACTTAAACTGTTGTTGTTTTAGTAAGATCTCCATGTCTCTTTCAGGTCACACTCTCAGTTGATTGGAGGAAACCATAAGGCTAAACAATCCTGACTAATGCCTCATTGTGAATGGAGAACATGGCCTAGAACATGCTCCAGAACCCTCTGAGATTAGGGATCCATCAAGAAGGGCATAAAAAAACCAGTCCTCTAAGACCAAAGATTGATGTTGTCCAACATCCTGTTCCCCACCAGGGCCAACCAGATGCCTTTAGGCGGTGCTCCTAAGCAGGACACGAACACAGTCATGCTCTCTTGCTATTATTCACCAGAGAGTGGTATTCAGAGGTGCCTTTGATCCTGAAGGTCTTCTTCCAGTTGCAAAAAGCAATCAAATAGAAGAAGAAGAGTTTGGACTTGATATCCCACCTTTCACTCCCCTTAAGGAGTCTCAAAGAGGCTAACAATCTCCTTTCCTTTCCTCTCCCACCATAAACACCCTGTGAGGTGAGTGAGGCTGAGAGACTTCAGAGAAGTATGACTAGCCCAAGGTCACCCAGCAGCTGCATGTGGAGGAGTGGGGAAGCAAACCCGGTTCACCAGATTACGAGTCCACCGCTCTTAACCACTACACCACGCTGGCTCTCAGCAGCTTTCTCCTTTGTCAGGCACCTGGCTGTTGGGCACCTTCTCCAGATGAAGGAGGAGGAGGTCCACAGTAGTGGTGGAGGAAGAGGACACACAAACAGAGTGATGCCTGAACCAGTATTGTATCTGTTGGCCTACTCAGCCTGTCACTCTCATTGCAAAGTCAGAAGAACCTGCTGTGACTCTTCTTTAATTTTCAGTCTGTCCTCATCCTATATTCTTCTGAGATATGACAGTTCTATTCATAGAATACCCAGGACAATGCTTTTGTCATTTATAATTGTTTCTAGAGCAGCTTAACAACAGCTATAAAAAGCCTGCAACAGTGTCATTTATTACACTCCACGAGCACGCTGTTTAGCAAACAAGGGTGGACCAATGTGGTCATAAGAAGCTCACATGGTCTCATTTCTTTACACAGCTTTGTTCTTTTGCAGAGTTAGAACTCCACCATATGCCTAATGGAAACTGAGATGAGCGTCACAGAGCTCTTACATACTTTTTTTTTTAAAAAAAAATTAGTCAAGTATTTTCGTCACTGTATCTTGAAAAATCGCAAGGCTGAGGTAGAGGCCCAACAATGTACAGTAGCAGGACTTCCGGGTTAGCGCCATCGGCGAATGGCGGAGTTCCTCCGACCAGAGGAACTGGCTCCGTGGAAACTGGGTTTTCCCGCCGTGGCGAAGGTGGGGACCCGCTAGAAATCCCAGGCGGAGGAAGCCTGGGAACGTGGGGTTCGGCAGGGCACCAGGAGCGCCCCCCTACTCACGGGGAACCCCTTTCTGGGATTCCGGAGTGAAGTGGGGTGAGCGGTGCGGTGCTGCGAACTGACTGCTGCTTTCATGGAGTGAAGCCGCACAGCCATCGCCGGAGAGCGCTGACTTTTTCCTGTGGACAATTGGATTTAAAACAAGTACCCGTGAGTAGAAACGGAAAATTGGATCAAGAAATATCTTAATTTGACATCGAAGCGGGAAGGTTCAAAACAGGAAGACCGCCTTCCGCTTTTTGTATATAGACTGAAGCAAAAACTTTGTAAGCTAAAGCCTGGAAAGTTGTTAAAAAAGCCTAAATTTCCTTCATTTATAACTTCTGAAACCCCCTTGGAAGCGGGGGAAAAAGGGGGGGAACTTTGTGTAACGCCTGCAGGAGAGGGAGTGAAGAAAGATAAGTTTCCACCGTCTCTAACCTGGGAACAGGGTGTCAGAGACAGAAATTGTTGGAGAGGTTCCTTGACTGTGAATGGAATACTTTGACAGATAGCTAAAGAAGAGAGATAAACTGATTCCAATGTTGCCTTTCGCATTCTAAAGAAACAAAATATCTGAAAAATGAAAGTAATTTTCCTTTGTTGGACTTGCCTTAAAAAGATGGATACAAATAGAAATTGTCTCCTCTAGAGGGAGCTTGCTAAATTGTTGCTGCAGTCTACTTGAGGAATCCACAGCTGTGAGATTAAGATCGTGGGATTAGTCCTTTTGACCTTGACTAAATATGAGTTTGAAGGAAGTCTTGGTGCTTGCTTTATGCAACACAAATGCTTTGTTGGAACAGATGCACGAGAAGATGAATGAGAAAATGGATTTGATGACTGTTGTGGCCAATAACTGTGGGCAAATAGTGAATAGTGATATAGAAACCATCCAGGGTCCAACTCAGGAACCTGTATTGATTGGGCAAGTGCAGAAGATAATGGAGGAGGCTGCGGTTGCACCTCAAATAATACAAATGGAGAGGCCCAAGGCCCTACAGAAGCATAAGCCGCTGTTTTTGAAGATTGAAGTTGGAGTGGGCCAGGGAGAGTCTGGAGCTGAGGAGGCTCTTAACTTTGGAGAGACTTCGAAATATGCTTGTAAACATTTTTTGGATTATATTGATGACTGTGGGGAGTGGGAATGTGGGGAATGGGCTGGTTTGATGAAGGAAGACGGAGATAATTTTGGGTTGGAACCCCCCAGAGACCTACTCCTCAATGAGAAAGGAAAGAAATTAAGAAAGAGACCAACAAAAGACAAGGAAAAGTGCAAGTATAAACAACAAGAAGAAGATCTGCAGAAGGGACATGGAAGAGACTTAAGGGCCTCGGACATAAGACTTCCAGGTTGATGGACTAGATGGAATGGACAGTAAGAACTGACATGACCCGAGACCAGGAAGAAGAGACGTTGGATGAAGATTGGAAGAAAATTTATAAAGAAAAATTTTTTATTTAGGGAATTAGCTTAAAATTAATGAATATTAGGGAAAATGTTAGAATGAAATTATATGATTCTAGTAGAAATGATATCAGGAGTTACGTATAACTGAGTATTAAGTTTCAAGTTTTAAGGTATTTTATGGTAAGATAAGGTTAAATAAATTAAGGTAATTTGAATAACAGAATATGGGGAAAGATGGAAAGGATCTGTCGAGTTAATTAATAGGTTAAATTGTTAAGATAAATTATTTAATAATAATTGAGAAAGATGGAAAGAATTTGCTGAAATAACTAACTAAACTAGAATACAAAAAGGGAGGTGTGAGGAGGTCAACGAAACAAGCAAATGGAAGTTAAAGATATGTAATGTGGGATTTGTGTTTTTTCCCCCCTTTTTTATTTTTTTTATTTTTTGCTGTATTGTTGTATTGGTTTTTTATGTTTTGTGTTTTTTCTTCTTTTTATGCATTGTAGTGTTGTTTTTTTATTTTTTCTTTCTTTTCTGTAACTCTGAAATTATTAATAAATATTATATATTAAAAAAAATGTACAGTAGCACCTAGGCTTACCTTACTCTTGGGTAAAGTAAACTTTGGGTTGCGAAAATGGTAAACCCAGAAGTGTTTTGCCCCACGTGCATGCGTAGAAGCACTCTACTGCGCCGCACCCATGCACAGAAGTGGTCCCTCGAATTGTGGAAACCCCAGACGGATCCCGTCTTCAACTGAAGGTACCACTGTATTCCTTTCCAAAATAAATCAGAATGAGATTTACTCACAGTCAAGTGAATTTAAGGACTGCAACCTCACAGTGTACCTGTCTACTCAGAAGTAAGCCCAATTGTGCTGAGTGGGATTTACTGCAAGTTAGGAATGGGGAAGAACTTCAATTCAGAAGACACTCATTTAAAGGCAAACCTATCAGCTACCTTTGGTCAAATAAATAAAATATGTGCTTGAAGCTTGCCAAGAATGGAATAATGTCTCTGGGTTGAAAATAAGGCAGCCAACCTTGGCTTAAGTATTGACTTTGATTTTGTTTTTAATGCACCTATGTTACTTTCATCAGTTCTCAGTCAAATTGTTTTAAAATTACTGTTTTCTCCCCAGAGTCCCAGAATCCTAGACCCCTCAGGGCTTAGAAAGCTTTCCTTAAACAGTTGCTCTGCCCACCAAAGTCCAGTGTCAAGTATCTGCTTTGCATGAAGAAGATCACAGGTAGCGTTGGGCTTGAACACCTCATTTTCCTTACATGACTACTTAAAACCCACATGAATTTCTGTAGTCTACCTCTGCAGCCCGACTAATAGTGGTCCCAAGGAACATGGCTAGCCTATGGTATAGCTGGCTAGCAAGCATCACAAATATATTTCATGATGGAAATATAGCAATCGAGATTCACAAATATGTCACAAATGATAGAAAACCCATGACAATCTTCTTATTCCCTTTGTTGGAGCAATTCATTAATTCAATATGAAATTCTGCAGGAGAAAATAGAGTCATTCTAACCTTTATATTACTTTTTCTGTTTTGTGTTAATTTTCTTTCATGAACAAGAAGGCAAGGGGGATGAGAAATGTTATTATTTTAATTATCATCACAGAGGCTCTTCACCACAGAGTTCAACAATAATTTTATTCCCTGCCGAGTTCATTGCTTAAATACGTGGAAAGGAATTCCAGAGGAGAAAAATGTCATTAAAATATGCTTTGCGGTTTATTACTGGGGAAGGATTCAACCAACCCCTGAAAACAAACAAACCAAATATTATATTAGAAAGTATGCCTTGCTATCTCACCTATGCCTTTATATTATTATTATGAAATTAACTGTATGCATGAATAAAGCACCCCGGTCCCCTTGCAGACATTCAGGGTGTACACACATTGACACTGTGTGGTTAAGAAGATGCCAAAGGAGGGGTCACTAGTAACATCCACACACTAATTCAGCAAGCAAATTAGGTTGCCTAAATAGGATTATTTCATCCTCATAGCAATCCTGTGAGGTAGGCTAGGTTGAGAGATTGCGACCCACCCAGGGCAAAGCTTGTCAGTCTATACCACAGTTAATCTGGGCAGGAACAAATATCTAACAAATAAAGCTAGAATTCATAAGCAGTTACAGTAGTACCTCGGGTTAAGTACTTAATTCATTCCGGAGGTCTGTTCTTAACCTGAAACTGTTCTTAACCTGAAGCACCACTTTAGCTAATGGGGCCTCCTGCTGCTGCCAGAGCACAATTTCTGTTCTCATCCTGAAGCAAAGTTCTTAACCTGAAGCACTATTTCTGGGTTAGCGGAGTCTGTAACCTGAAGCATATGTAACCTGAAGCATATGTAACCCGAGGTACCGCTGTATACTTGAGTGAGTAACATTGCACCAAAACTGTTTGAAATATACTGTTATTCGCTCAGTTTGTAGATCCGTCAGGCACACAAAAATTCTAGTCATTATATGCCCATCCTGTACCCATTTACTTAGAGGTTTTGATGATTAAGCGGTATGTTAATCCTGTCAAAATAAATTTATTTTGCATTTGGCCCCATTGGTGCTAGTGCAACGTCCAGTTTTCAGAAAGAACAATGCAAATTTAAAAAGTTTCTAAATAATAATAGAAAGGATAATATTATTGCTATATGGGCAGACATGGGGCCTTTTTGAAATATTGCCAGTTCCGTACCCGAATGGAAGCTACTCTTCTGTACACATTTTGGTGGCCATCAAGCTATTGAGGTCTAAGTTCCACAGTCTAATTCTTTAAGTCAAATCTGTGGGAGTACAAACACTGGGGAAGGGCCATAGCCCAGCGTTCGAGCATCTGCTTTGTATCCAGAATGTTCCAGGTCCAATTCCCAACATCTTTAGGTAGGGCTAGTCACAGATTCCTGTCTAAAATCTGGGAGAGCCAGTAGTGGAGAGCATGGTGGCATGGAAATAATTGCCTGACCTCTGAGCAAGAGAATCATGGCTGCTTACTGAGTGGATCAATGTTGCCATGAGGTCAGGGCAGGGCAAACACACCGGCTTGGTGTTCCTACTGGTGTGTTTGCACCATGCCACCTTCCCCACTGCCTTCTCCCATTCTCCCTCCTGGTAAGTGGCAGTGACTCACCTGTTGGGAGGTCAGGTAAGTATGATCAGGACAGCTCCAGGTTTACTTCCTGTGCTTAGTAAGAGCTTAGCTGACTTTCAGAAGTTATGTACTGCCAATCCACCCAGACAGCCCCTTGACTGATCTGGTAACTTCCATAGCTGTCAACGTTTCCCTTTTTTAAAGGGAAATTCCCTTATTCCGAATAGGATTCCTTGCAAGAAAAGGGAAAAGTTGACAGCTATGGTAACTTCTCCAAGCACAAATTTTGCCATCTCTGGTTGCAGACAGTTCCCAAGACCTCCAAGTGAGGAGTATAACAAACTGTGGCACTCATGGAACCCCACAATGCAATTTCTTCTGAGCCACCTTGTGGTGGAAAGTTTTCACAAGATGGAAGCTTTCAGGAAGACTGATGCAAGACCGAAATTGTAGCTAGAAATTTCTCATAGCTATGCCAAACTCACAAAATTGAAAAACAAGTATTGGTGGAGGCGTACATAAGATATCCTCATGCATGTCTTACACTGGTCTTGGCAATAGGAAGTGGAATCCTATTTCATTAATAAAACACACGGCAAGAAGAAGCCCTCCTCAGTAGTAAACCTGAGAGGTTTACAAGAGGTATGATTCATCTGCTTAATTTCAGCATTCTTGGTTGCTGAAAGACACAGGAGCCCAGCCAATTAACAAGGTGCCAGGCCCGTTTCCTAGCTTTGTGCAAAGTGGTAGGAAAATGCAGGCATTCTGGAGAACTAGTCAAAACTAATATACAGTCTTCTGCAAATCTCTCTAGTCCAGAGGATTCTGGACTTGCATTATTAGATTCTCCTATCCTGCCATATTGCAGAAAATCACCCGCTCACTGCTGGAAGAGTTATACTTGCAACAATTATAAATGTAAGAAATTCCCGAAAAGATGGCCAGTGAAGGATGGGACGTTTTCCTTTTTTTAATGAAGTTAACACAACCAAAGAGAAATAACCTTGGATAAAGGCAAATGGACAATGTCATGCCAGTCTGGGTTCCGTTTTATCACTCACATCAAAGATAAGAGATTTGTACTGCTAAACTGATAAGATTAAATTCATTTTGCTTGTCTTAAGAAAAAAGGGACGGTCCATTCCTACTTTGTAAAATAAGAGAGAGAGAGAGAGAGAGAGAGAGAGAGAGAGAGAGAGAGAGGCTTAAAAATCTTAGAATAAGGCTTCAACAATAGTGCTTTAATGATAGCTAACTGAGAATATGTTTTCAAATTGCTCGTTTCCCCCTTTACCCTTTCCTCTCTTTCTGTTTCTCTTTACAACAGATGGTCTCCTTTGAATGTTTTTTTACGATCCGTCTCCAAACTTGTAAAGCATATATAAACACACACACCACCAAGAAAAGCTGAATCTTGACATATGTATAATTTATGCAAATGAAGCTTTTTTAATTTTAATTTTTGCATTTTTAGCATAACTTATTCTGCTGGTGTTGGGGAGGTATGCCATGCAGGGCACGCAAAACGAGTCCCACCTCCAGTGGCTATTAATCATATGCAGTTATCCTGCTGGCCTTGTGTTTACCTTTTGCCAGAATCCTGCACAGGACCTAGTGGTCAGGGAGAGTATGGCAGGGCGATGTGGCAATAAGAGCCCACTGCTTTTCAAAATAACTTTTATTTGGTTTTGCAAATTTAAAATTATAGTCATACCACAACAGATCCACAGTTAAAAGATTCCTCCCAATCTCTGGACTTCCCGCCTTCTCCTCCATGGGTTCTGTTGTTAACCCTTTTCTACTGCATCTTTTTTCAATAATCCAAGTTTTATTAATTTATAACTCCATTATATCCCTAGTTCTTGTTACATTTCAAGTGTTATTGTAGTCCTGCTAGTGTTTTCAACTGCTTACAGTGGTCTTCTAGGTAAATTGTAATTTTTCCCTGTTCCTCATTGAAGTTTTGGTCTTCCAGGTTTCTGAACTTTCCGGTCAGCTTTGCCATTTCGGCATAGTCCAACAACTTAATTTGCCATTCTTCTCTGGTAGGGACTTTATCTTCTTTCCATCTCTGGGCTACCAACATCCGTGCAGCTTTCGTCACATACATAAAAAGTATTTTCTGCTCCTTGGGAATTTCAGCATGTACCATTCCTACCAAAAGAAGTCTCTGTTTTTGTTTTTAAACAAAAGTTATTTCAAACATTTCTTTTCAAGTCATTGTACCGTATATCATTTCCCAGAATGCTTTTATTACCTCACATTTCCACCACATATGATAAAAGGTGCCTTCTTTTTCTTTACACTAAGAGCCCACTGCATTCTCCTGGCGCTGTTGCTGCTTTCTCCTCGCTATTGACTGAGCAAGGGGAATAACAAGGAGTAGGTGCAGCAATTCTTGCACCCTTTCAATTTTTGTGGATTGGGTCCAGGGAGCAGGCAAGGGAATGGGCAGTGATAAGAGTGGCAATACAAAGAGGTGGGTGGACTCAGGCAAACTGAGGCAAACTGAGATATCTTGCCCGTTGGCACCCTAAAACTAAGTTTGTCTATTAATTATATTTTCTCCTAAGCTAAGGAGCTAAGAGCAGGGATATAATTGCTCTCCTGCTAACTCTGAAAGTCTTTGGGGCTTCACAAGTGCTCAACTCAATGACTCGGAAAGCCTCAAACATCACCTGCTACTGCCTCGACCTTATACTGTCCCTTCCCCAAGCCAAAACATAGACCCTGAAGAAAATGGAAAGGGGTCCTCCCTTAGTTTGTGTGAAGGGTGGTCGAAAGAAGCTGTGTGGGTGGGAGAAAGGCACTCCTCCATGGAGGACCTCTGAAAGTGTGGCATTTCTATGGAAACCTTGGGTTTTCCCTCCCCCCCCACAGTGCCATAATAATAATAATAATAATAATAATAATAATAGTAGTAGTAGTAGTAGTAGTAGTAGTAGTTTATTTCTACCTCACCCATCTGGCTGGGTTTCCCCAGCCACTCTGGGCAGCTTCCAACAGAAGGACAAAGATACATTAAGACATCAGTCATTAAAATTTTCCCTAAACAGGGCTGCCTTCAGATGTCTTCTAAATGTCAGGTAGTTGTTTATTTCCTTGACATCTGAAGGGAGGGTGTTCCACAGGGTGGGCGCCGCTACTGAGAAGGCCCTCTGCCTGGTTCCCTGTAGCCTTACTTCTTGCAGGGAGGGAACCACCAGAAGACCCTTGGAGCTGGACCTCAGTGTCTGGGCAGAACGATGAGAGTGGAGACGCTCCTTCAGGTATACAGGACTGAGACCAATTAAGGCTTTAAAGGTCAGCACCAACACTTTGAATTGAACCTTTCCATCTGCACCCATAGAAATCAACAGAGGAAGCCCCACCCTGCCTTGAGTCTTCATTATATTAGACCCTCCAAGTGTCCCTATTTTTCAAGGACGTCCTTGATTTAGAGAAACCATGCCAGTTTCCGATTTGATCCCTGACTGCCCCACTTTTCCTTAGGACGTCTTTATTTTCATCGGAGAAATGTTGGAGGGTATGTTATATTCAATAAGGGGAAGCCAAGGAGGTGAGGAGGCGGACAATTCTTCCACTCGGAATTTAATCCGAGGGGAAGAAGGACATTCTCCCTCAAGGATGTTTTAATGAGCTTTCAAATTCTTTTCCAAGCCCAGTGTGGGGAAAATGCACCAATATATCTAGATCTGCATGTTTTTTCAGAAGACATGGTCCCAGGTCGAATAGAAAAGGGATATCTATCTATCTATCTATCTATCTATCTATCTATCTATCTATCTATCATCTATCTATCTATATATATACCAGTTCCACAAACATTCCCATTCCCTGGAGTGTCATTTTGAGATGTACGCATCTAAATTACTACCCCCCCCTTCTCCTCCTTTGCTTGCTTTTCACCTGCACAAACAGCTAACTGTTAGTTCAACTGTGGAATGTTTCTTTTGCCTAGCATTTAATTAACATTCCCCTTAGGTTTGTTAATTGGTTGGGTCACACCATTGTTGAAACAAGTCTCTTTAACATACTAATCATAAAGGTCACTGAGGGGGGGGGAGCCCAATATTCTGCCAGCAGATGCAGCGGAAAGCAAACAGTATGGTTCACAGTTATAGGAGAATGTGGGGTTTCAATGTTTGTGGGCTAAAATCAGCTCAAAGATTTATATGACCTGAAGAGAAACCAGAGTATATTATGGCTAAAATCAGCTTATACATCCTCTTATGTCAGTGGCACTGATCTAGCTGTAGTTGTGGGTATGTATTGTGTGAAGAAATGCTTTCCTTCGTGTACCTGAATCTACTGTCTTTTTTGGGTGATCCTCTCCACCAAGATTTAGCTTACAAGGGAGGGAGAAAATATTGATCTGTATCTACATATAATTCACAATGCCTTACAAGTTTCTGTCATAGTCTTTACCCTCCGCCCGCACTTTTTTTTTTTTAACCAAAAAAGTCTCAAGCAATTTATTGGTGGTTTTTGTTCTCTGTCTAGCTCTACAACATGCTTTGAAAATTATATATAAATCGTGTCCTCCCTAAAAAAGGGCACGTGTTGCGGTGAGATCTGGAGACTGACCCCCTGTGTTGTGGGTGGGTTTGATTGGCTAGCCACAACACCCGGTTGGTGGGTCCCTCGATGCTGGGTTCAATCTGACCAATGGGGCACAGTCCAAACAGATTGAGGGACCTATATGTACCCATGCACGTGACCCAGAGCTTCCTCTTTCAGCTCGTGCATTTGGAACAAGCTAACAGCATGTCCTCTGTGCAGCCGAGAGACTTACCTTTGACAGATCATCTGGGTGATTTCTTTCTGTTTTTTTTATTCCCCCCTTTTTGTTATTGCTTTTATTTTTCCATTTGAGTTGTCCTCTCCCCCTTCCCTTCCCTTCCCCTTCCTCTTAATGGGGCTTTGCCCCTCTGGGGCTCCAGCCCCTGGGCGCTCCCCTTGCGGAGCTTCCTGCTGCTCTCCCCTTTCATTTTGGCGGATGGTTTTTTCCGGCTGCGGCAGCAGCCTTGTGCTTAATACGTAACTTTGGGCAAGTGCGTTTGTCACTCCTGTAGCCCTGTCGTGAAGTCCTTTGATTGGTTTCATAGCAGCAAGAGTTCCCTCTCCCTGCCTTTATTGTGCTCCCTTCATTTTAACCAGGTCGTGTATTTGTTAAGGGCAGGAAAAACCCCTGTCTCATTACAACCGCCATTTTAGGTCGCAGAGTCTGGTTCTTCCTGATTAGTTTTGGCGGGAGCACCATTTTGCAGTGGCGGGAGCGCCATCTTTTTGAGGCGGGACCACCATTTTAAAGGCCTGTGTCTTTTGTGTACTTGTAAAGCCACTTCCGACCTCGGGAGGAGGTGGTGTTGCAGGATTCACACCCCAAACACGCATGTGGGGGCTGGCTCCCAGCCCCTGCAAGATCTGGGGAATCCTCAGCCGTGTCATCCCCTGGCCAGCCAATCGGCTGGCCCAGGGGGTGTGGCCTGCCTCATTTAAGGCAGGCGCGGCCGGTATGGGTAGATAGATGGGGGAGGAGCGGTATGGGTAGATGGATGGATAGATGGATGGGGGTTATGTAGATGGATGGGGGGAGGAGCGCCATCCCCTCCCCCTGATATTGAAGGGTAGTCCGGTAAAGGATTCCGGGGGCGTGGCCCCGTCTGAAGCCTATGGAGGTCAGGGCCTAAGGCACGCCCCCGAGCGGTGACCCCAGGGGAGTTCCTAGTTGATGTGCATCCCCCTGCTGGTGTTAACCCTCCCCGGTCTTCAAGCAAGCAGGCTGAAGCCGGATAGTCGGATAGGACCAATGTCTAAGCCAATACCGCTCATCACCTGTAACCAATAAAAGTTGTGGCCAATTTTAGCCCATTAACCTAAATAACGGTGTCATGTGTCTTTATTCCTACTGGTGGGAGGTGGGAACTCACCGTGTAATTACTATTCCCTACACAAGACAAAAGGATCACAATGCCTATTAAAAGGAATCCCAGTCCTGCTCTCCCTTCTAAGAGGGTCATTAGGGATCCCTCTCAGTCACTGTGTTCTGTGCCAGCCCCCTGTGGTTCATCAGCCTGGATCATCTGGATTGCTTGAGTGCAATTATGGCCAATACTGGCTCAGACCCTGCTGCCATGACTCGCTTTAATACAGAACTTGAGTCACTGGCCCAGCAGTTTGGGAGGCAGCCCGATGCTCAGGCTGGCCCTTCCATGTCCTCTACTGTTTTTGAGGCTCATGGTCCTTCGGATGTGAGCGAAGGGAGGGAGGTTTATGATCCTGGGGCTTTGCTTCAGCCTTCCAGAATACCAGTCCCAGTTAGTCCTAGGGGTCATCCTAGGAGCATGGGTACTATGGTGCAGCGGGCCTTTCGGTCAGGGCTGCCTTGTTTGCAGTCCACACAGCATGTGGGAAGGGGAATTTTCTCCCAACCAAGCTCCTCACATGTTTTTAGTTCTGCGCAGGATCGGTCTGTTCCTTTGAGGGAGGCGCTCAGTGACCAGTCTTCAGAAGAGGATCTCCCGGTGCCTAGAGTCCCTTCAACTGGTGGCAAGTGGCAGAGGAGTCGTCACTCCAAACGCAGGGCCAAGAGGTGCAGAGATGGCAATTCCTCCTCATCTACTGGTACATCTTCTCAGACTTCTGATGATGATTCAGACACAGTTCTGGGTCTGTATTGGGGTCACGGTGAAGGGGCCTGCTGAAAATTGGCAGCATTTAAGGACACGTTTCTGCAAATAATTTTCCCCAATATAATGCATTTTTTTTGGGGGGGTCCACCAATAAATGCATTTTATGCACACTTCATGCTGATTTATGCATTTTTGTGTACATTACTTTAGTTGAAGAATTGCATTGCAAAATTCAGCAAAAGTGGATTTTGAAGGACAGCTGCATTGTAGTTCACAAGTTATTTTGGACATGCATATTCACACCAACATTTTATGAACCGACATTCAGTCTCTCATTTCATTCTGTCACAAGAGTGCTTATTTTTTACTTTGTGTGGGGTACTTAGAATCTCGATCTCAGAAGCCTCAGATGTTACCAAATAAAAATGGATGTGTGCTTTGCTACAGATGAGTAATATGTAGTTCTTATTTCGGTATTAATGATTACCATGCAAATTTTGAAATTTCACTTCAACCCAATGCAGTCTATGAAAGGACATGGGAGAGTGTGGGAACAATTCTTACTAAATGCAGTAGCCCACAATATGACTGGTCTAATGGTTAAAGGATGCTGGCTGCTAATTCCTGTTCAATGATCTGCATATGCAATGTATGACAAAATCTAAGGACTCCTATGCTCTGTTCTAGAGAGCTAGTGTGGTGGAGTGGATAGAATGCTATTTAAGCATTTGGTAAGGAAGAGTAGACAGTAGGTGTTTGATTTTTAAGAGAGATTAATGAAGACTGCAGCTGGCATGGATCATCTTAGGCACTGCCTATGCTTTATACATGGCAGAGCGTCCCTTCTAAGATGATGGCTGCCATGGCAAACAAAAACAAATAAACTATTCTTCTTGATTTGGATATACTGGTTATATACTGGTTATACCACATCTAAACCTATGCACATTTCATTAGTAGATTAATCAACTAAAACAAATAGATTAATCAACTAAAACGAATAGATTAATCAACTAAAACGAATAGATTAATCAACTAAAACTCATTAAGCATTTGGATAAAATAAATTCATGCAAGTTAGGCTTAATACATACAATGTGCTCAGACAAGTGAACGCACGCACACACTCCCTTGGTTTGAAGGTTGTTAAATGCCCTTGTCGTTGATTCTTCTTAAATTTGGAAAGAAGAACAGCACAGAAGTGGCAGTGAAGCAATATTAGGAGTACTAATTATATTGTCAATCAAGCGTGTTGAGAGGTGACGCTGTCCTTTTATCCTCAGCTGACCCACTTCTGCTTGAATATTCTAACGCATTAAATACCAGCAATATGAAACATTGCAGAGTATGTTGGAATCCTTACAAGACCGGAAGCCGGACATGGTAAGATTGAGAAGGGATTTTCATAGGTAGGTTTTGCATAGGCAGCTTCCATCAAGTTTTCCTTTCTCTGACGTGTTTAGAAAGAGTGTCAAGCGATTCATTAAAAAATCATGGCCCTGGTATATTTTATGTCAGTGGTGTTGCCCCAGAAGTAATCCATGTCCCATTTCTCTTAAAATAGATTGCATTTTATGTGTAAAAATAAAAATAAAGCAGATGTAAATATTTAATATACACATCCTGAGCCAATAGTATATCAAGGTGTAATTTGTTGTAGTTCATGTACATAATAAAACATTAAGCAGATCCTGCTGAGATGTACATACAGGACACTCTCAGAAGGGAATGAAATATAGCAAATCAAAGTTCACAAATGAAAGATGGAATGTAGTGGGGTCCCCCTCCTCACTCTAATAAATTCTAATAACTGAAGTCAGCATTTCTGGAAACGGGCCACCTTCCTACCTGACACATTGGTATTGATTATCTCTGCATCATCTGTTTGTACTTAAGGATATAGGACTTTTCCTAAAAGGCTTCGTCCAAGGAGTCTCAGGCTATTGTGGATTGACAACAGCAACGTTATTACAGCACCATCAACATGCTTTCTACAATTTCCTATATGGAAAAAGAATAGATCTCATCCACCTGCCCCTTTCTGCCAGCTCATGCAAAGGTGGCAAAATAGAAAAGAAAAGAGGAACAGCTGCTTCTGCATCCGGGAAGGCAGAATTGAGGGAGAATTTTTGCCACCTACCAAAAAGCAGCCAAAATCATCAGGGATTAAAGGAAACAGCAAGATAATCTTGCACAGCACATTGGCAGTGGCAGCTTTTAATGGGAGTCACTTTTGAGAATCATTTTTGGCCCAATCACTTTCTCAATTCGGCCCATGGGTATCAGTGTGTTTTTACATAAGTAGAATGTGTCATTTTATTTAAAATGCATATCTGGGTTATTTGTGAGGCATACGAATTTTTTTAGTCCCCCCACCCCCCAAAAAATATAGTTCGGCCCCCCACAAGTTCTGAGGGACAGTGGACTGGCCCCCTGCTGAAAAAGTTTGCTGACCCCTGGTCTAGCAGATCGAAAGCATGCCAGTGCAAGTAGATAAATAGGTACCATTGTGGTGGGAAGATAAACGGCATTTCTGTGTGCTCTGATTTCCGTCACGGTGTTTCGTTGTGCCAGAAGCGATTTAGTCCTGCTGGCCACATGACAAGGAAAGCTGCCTGTGGACAAACGCCGGCTCCCTCGGCCTGAAAGCGAGATGAGCGCCGCAACCCCATAATCGGCTTTGACTGGACTTAACCATCCAGGGGCAATAGGCAACATTCAAGAGTGACTAATGATTTCCCCCAAATAACAAGAGAGAGGTGTCTACTCTGAATCATTATCTTGAACTAAATCAGCCAGGAGAGAAATATGTTCAATAATTTGTCTTCCCATGATGGTAGGCAGCCAGAGGAGGAAGGCATTAATGAATAATAATAATAATAATAATAATAATAATTTTTTATTTATACCCCGCCCTCCCCAGCCAAGGCCAGATTCAGAGCGGCTTACAAGCAATAATAAAAACAAGTTGAATGATTACAACTTAAAAACAAAATTAAAATACAACTTTAAAATATTGAAACATTAAAATATTAAAATGTAGCCTCATCGCAGGAGGAGAAGGAAAAGAAAAAAGAAAGAGAGCGAGGGAATCAAATTGGCTCCAAGTCAAAGGCCAGGCGGAACAACTCTGTCTTACAGGCCCTGCGGAAAGAAATCAGAGCCCGCAGGGCCCTGGTCTCATGAGGCAGAGCGTTCCACCAGGCCGGAGCCAGTGCTGAAAAGGCCCTGGCTCTGGTTGAAGCCAATCTAACTTCCTTAGGGCCCGGGACCACAAGGGTGTTGCTATTTATGGACCTTGAGGCTCTCCGTGGGGCATACCGGGAGAGGCGGTCCCGTAGGTACGAGGGTCCTAGGCCGTGAAGGGCTTTAAAGGTCAAAAGCAGCACCTTAAATCTGACCCTGTACTCCACCGGGAGCCAGTGCAGCTGGAAAAGCACTGGGTGAATATGCTCCCATGGCAGAGACCCCGTGAGGAGCCTCGCTGCAGCATTCTGCACCCGCTGGAGTTTCTGGGACAGCTTCAAGGGCAGCCCCGCATAGAGCGAATTACAGTAGTCAAGCCTGGAGATGACCGTTGCATGGATCACTGTGGCCAGGTCGGGGCAGGAAAGGTAAGGGACCAACTGCTTGATGAGGTGAAGGTGGAAAAATGTCGCCTTGGCTGTTGCTGTAACTTGCGCCTGCCACTCAAAGAAGTGGAACTCCCGAAAACTCATTTTTTAAACAAAACAAAACAAAAGAAGTAATAGTCAAACTAGACATGATACAAAAAATTCAGCTTCAAGACTGCGGGGTGTGTTCCAAACTTCATCAAGGGGTACAGGTTTGCCTTCTGTGTTTGTGCTCCCTGCCTGAAGAGGGCTAAGATCAATAGTGGTAACCAGTTTTCCTGAACAGTCAGCCTAATGACTCTTAATTCCTGCATGAAGATCGTCTTGCCCAGCTGGCATGTATAACGTTAACTGAGAGTCTGCGAAGCAACTTGCTAAAAAGCGGTGGATTCATAAAATGATTTTCCACAGGCTTACTCAGTAAGTGAAAAATTGCATTTTTGAAAAGTTGTTATGTTGCCATTTACCTCCTATGTGGAAGCCCTACCAGCTTCTGACTTCATTGCAATAAAATACGTGTGTGTGTGTGTGTGTGAATATATATTCGGAAATTTGAAAAAATGCAGGTTTCTTCCCCCTGACTGTGGTGGAAGGAATGCTGACTGTGGTGGAAGGAATATTTTGTTTTGGGACAGCTAGCTTTTAATTGCAGTAATTTGGTGGACAGATTAAAAATTGTGTTTGTTTTTCACATGCATCTATGCTTTCCTCTATGCAGGTCAATGGAGAGATCCCTAATATATTTTAAAAAAAACTATGGGGAGAAGAAGCCCCTTCGCACCAGAAAGCATTGCAGTAACAGGGTCTTTGTGTGTGTGTGTGTGTGTGTGTGTGTGTGTGAATATATATTTGGAAATTTGAAAAAATGCAGTTTTCTTCCCCCTGAGAAATGAAGCCATGCTGACTGTGGTGGAGGGAATATTTTGTTTTGGGACAGCTAGCATTTAATCGCAGTAATTTGGTGGTCGGATTAAAAATTGTGCTTGTTTTTCACATGAATCTATGCTTTCCTCTATGCAGGTCACTGGAGAGATCCCTAATATATATATAAAAAAACTATGGGGAGAAGAAGCCCCTTCGCACCAGAAAGCATTGCAGTAACAGGGTCTTTTCTGGGTACATGTGGTATTTTCCTTGTCCCCCCCCCCATCCTTCCCCCATGCAACTCTCTTTTTCATTGAGAAGAAACTATATTCCTCAAAAGCGAGTGACCTACCACCCACCAACAAACCTTTGTTTAGCAGGGTTGTTGTTGCTTTTTAGATTTCTTTCCCACCTTCCATTCATGCTCCTTGTTCTGCATTTTCCCCACCCCGGGCTTTCCTAGCGATCCATGCTCCTTTCCCCATTTGCCTTCCCCTCTGTATGGTTTCCTATTGTATTCATTCCAAAACGGTAAACTCTTCACTTTTGTCAGAACCACAGCAGCTGTCAGATGAAATTTGGGAAGACTTCATTTTCTCAGAAGGGATGCACCCGCAAATTGCATCCAATTCTGAAAGAAAATGGAAAAAAAGTTATAGACTTTTCCTTTGTTTATCTTTAAATAAAAATGTTAAGGTGCTCTGCACAGAAATCCCAGAAAGTATCTACCTATAGTTTGGGAGGTTTTGTCTACTCTAGATGGGCTTATATGCCTGCAAAACGGGAGGTTATAGCCATTGTTTATTTACTTCATTTTTTTTAAAAAAAATCTCATTATAATAATGAAGGGCGGGAGGGAAGTAACACTGCTTCATTTTTAATAGATGTAATTCGGTTCCGAATAACAAGAGAAAGCGACTCTGCTTCCCCACGCTACAGACACAAATATTGTGGCTGGTGCCCACCTCCAGTAAATGTATTTCTGACTATGCTTGCATAAGTTAGACATTCATACTCTCTCAAAAGTTAGTGGGCTTCTACTTAGTTTCCTTTTCTTCTTAATTAGTGATCGTGTTGCATTGGTATAAGATGTTCTCTCTGTCTTTATTGCCTGTATTTTTAACTTTACTTGAAAATCAAATTCCGGTTTTTAAAAATAAAAAAGACAACTTCTTCTACTTATATTCCCTTGTGCGCGCAGCTGCAGAGTAGTGTGGGCTGGGTTCAGCAGCAGCAGCACAGATTGCAATAGCTTAGGTCAGATCCTGTCAGGGACTGGACTGACAAGGAATGGTGGGAACTGCCTCTCCTCTCTCCACACCTTCACAAGAAGAGGAGGACAGTATAGATTTAGAACAGTGGTTTGCAGAAGGGCATAGTTCAGAGGCTGCAGAGGGGAGAAGCTGGGGGAAATTGGGAGAGGAACAGTAGGAAGAAGAAGCAACAGGGGAGAGGCAGCTGACAGACTCAGTATCTCTGGAAAACTTTCCTGACCCCCCCCTCCCACCCACCCAGGACAAAGGCAGGCATTGAGAGTAGTAGAACAGAAAGCTCAGAGGCAGAAAGCACAGATCAGCTGGCACAGAATAGGAGGAATGGAGAGGGTGGGACTTGACTTGGAGCAACGCCATTATTCTAAGAGAGACCGCATTCCTTCATTTTTCTCTGTGAATATTGAATAAACTACTTGCTAAGAATATTGGATGGGACGCAGGTGGTGCTGTGGGTTAAACCACAGAGCCTAGGACTTGCTGATCAGAAGGTCGACGGTTCGAATCCCCACGATGGGGTGAGCTCCCGTTGCTCGGTCCCTGCTCCCTGCCAACCTAGCAGTTCGAAAGCACGTCAAAGTGCAAATAGATAAATAGGTACTGCTCCAGCGGGAAGGTAAATGGCATTTCCGTGCGCTGCTCTGGTTCGCCAGAAGCGGCTTAGTTATGCTGGCCACATGACCCAGAAGCTGTACACCGGCTCCCTCGGCCAATAAAGCGAGATTAGCGCCGCAACCCCAGAGTCGGCCACGACTGGACCTAATAGTCAGGGGTCCCTTTGCCTTTACTAAGAATATTGAATAAATTACTTGCTAAGAACTCTTCTTCTTTTTCTGCTTCTTGGCATCCCACCATTGGGAGGGATAGGATTCCCTGAAGTTTGACAGATCCACACCTTGGGAGGTCTTCAACTACAGTAAGTTTTAGTCCTATTGGAATTAACAAGCATGACTCAGTCAGGGCCATGAATTTCAATAGGCCTAGTCTAAGTAAAACTTAGTTGAATAGCACCCCATGCATTTAAAGCATAAAGACTCCGGGGAATAGTAGTTTGCTAACGTTGCTGAGAATTGCAGCTCTGTGAGAGGAAAACTACAATTCCCAGGATTCTTGGCGGCGCAGGGCAGATGTGCTTTAAATGTGTGTTGAATGTGCTTTGAATGTGTGGATCTGCCCTGAGTATGTGCCATCGAATATCCTCCAGAACAAAGGATGTTGATTTCTGGTAACTATTTGTCTACTTGTGAATTCAGAGTGGTTTGGGACTCTAGAATATGGAAGGGAAAAGGAAACAGGTACATCAAATGGCCCGAAAGCATTAGAGAGAAAGGGAACATATTTTTATCAGTTGCAAGCACAGTTTTCAAAAATTAGCATTTTGCTTTAGCGTTTTCACCAAGGCTGCCTCATGTCGTACTGCAGACAGGGCTCACAAGATTGCAAACAAAATAAAACCATTTCCTGCAAAGAGAAATGTAGCATGCCAAGGAGGTATTTCAGCCATAACTTTCCCCCAACACGTACTTTTGTTTTATCTATAGAATTAAAAATAAAAATAAAAAGTGACCCCTCACAAGGGATTGAAATGCAACAAAGCATGCATTTTGTCACCAAAGTATAATTTCCTTCATTCATTTGGTAAAGCAGAAGCTTATGCCATAATACAACGGTTAGTCCTTAACTAGCTGCAAAACTTTGCTGATGTTGTCTTCATTGGAGGAGCAATCTGTTACCTGGGATCTGAAGTGGTGCAGCCGGGATAAAGTTGGCCACCCCTGTGAGAACCAGGCCTTTGGACTTTCCCATGCAGTACAGCACAGCTGGTTTCCCAGATGTGTAACTGTCACTGAGAACCTACAGTAGATGCCATTGGCTGTATTCGATCTGAAACAGCTAGATTTCTAGAAAAGTAATTTCAGACCCAGCAGGTGTGCTGGCTCAACTTCTCGTCCCATCAGTTTTAAATTAGTAAAACTTTATAAGCAGGAAAGGTTTGTAATGGGTAACATGAAGAATTATATCCCCCTCCGGTGCTTGCCAGAGGTGGATACGGTTCATCCTGTCCACTCGGTTTCCTTGCCGTTCGGCAAGAATGATTGGCGCAGATTATTTTCTCAGGGGCATCTCATAACTACTTCACAGCATAGATGTTGAGGTGCATCTGTGAAACATCTTCTGTGCAGGCATCATCGACCTGTAAATGTGATACTTGCAAGCACACAGAGCGCATCACCAGGGAAGGAGGAATGGTTGCAGATTCAACTTGAGGGTAAATTTTCTTAAATGCGCACACATCCAAATATGAATGTGCACATACATATCTATATGTGCATTTTTTCTCTCAAAATGCATATTTAAACCTGCATTTCCGCAGATAGACATTGCCAAGAGCTAACATGACTTTGATAGAGGTGAGCCATTGACAGCTAAGGTTCAGTATGCATGTTGACCTGACAGATGTGGATCTGGTCATTTCATACATACCCAGTGGCTTTTTTTTCTAAAAAAAAATTTTTTAGGGGTACTGTCGTTTTGACTCAAGAAAATCACCATTTTGTAGTTCAAATCAGGAAAAATAAATACAGTAAATGGACAAAAGTACTAAGTTTCACAAAACTTTTAGGAGTATGCGTACCCCTGCATCCCCCCAGAAAAAAGCACTGTATGTATCTATATGAATGTATGTATTTCATATGGGAATTTGCAATGAGTAAATATGGCAAGCAACCCTTCCCCCCCCCCCCCGGAGTTACTAATATTTCCAAGGGATGCGGGTGGCGCTGTAGTCTAAACCACTGAGCCTCTTGGGCTTGCCAATCAGATTGGTTGGCGGTTCGAATGCCCGGGGCAGAGTGAGCTCCCCTTGCTCTGTCCCAGCTCCTGCCAACCTAGCAGTTTGAAAGCATGCCAGTGTGAGTAGATAAATAGGTACCACTGTGGCAGGAAGGAAAATTGCATTTCCGTGCGCTCTGGTTTCCATCCCCGTGTTCTGTTGCACCAGAAGCGGTTTAGTCCTGCTAGCCACATGACCCGGAAAGCTGTCTGTGGACAAATGCTGGCTCCCTTGGCCTGAAAGCGAGATAAGCACCACATCGGATATTATTATTATTATTATTATTATCATCATCATCATCATCATTATTATTATTATTATTATTATTAATTTATTTATACCCTGCTCATCTGGCTGGGCTTCCCCAGCCACTCTGGGCATCTTACAACAAAATATTAAAATACAGTAATATACAGTAAAGGATAGTCACCTTTGACTGGACTTAACCATCCAGGGGTCCTTTTACCTTTTTACCTTACTAATATTTCCACCCTGGTGAGAGTATAAAAGGGAGTAACTTTTGCAGGGAGGGTGATAGGAGGGGAAAGGGTCACAAAGCACCTTTCCCAGGCGCCATTTTTTCATTTCAATCTGCAGCCCCAGTGGCTGCATCGTGGAACAATCCTACCCTACTCCTTTAAAGCAATCGTCCCCCAAAGAATCCTGGTAACAGTTGTTTGCTAAGGGTGCTGGGAACAATCTCTCTTTAGAGAGATGGATGGTTAGGGTCTGGGATATGGCCCTATCTGAAAAGTTAACGTAACACAGTAGAGTAACACAAGGTCTCTCTCGCCATGACAAGTCTGGCATTATGTGGTACCCTCTATCACAATGCATCAGTAAATCTATTGCTTTCTTTCCCTTTTCCCCAAGTATCTTACTGACACAGCTCAATAAGACCCAGGAACATAAGAGGATTGGGGTCTAATATTATTATTATTATTATTATTATTAAAAATTAAGCAATAATCAAGTCATTACTACAATTCCAGTGGTACCTTGGTTCTCAGACTGAATCCGTTCCGGAAGTCCATTCCAAAACCAAAGCGTTCCAAAACCAAGGCACGCTTTCCCATAGAAAGTAATGCAAAATGGATTAATCCACTCCAGACTTTTAAAAACAACCCCTAAAACAGCAATTTAACATGTATTTTTCTATCTAATGAGACCATTGATCCATAAAATGAAAGCAATAAACAATGGACTGCAGTCACACACACAATCAATCAATCAATCAATCAGTAGCTGAACTGGGTTCCACACAGTCGCAAAAACAAAACAAAAAAGCCGCAAAAACAAAAACGAAAAATAAATAGCAAAAACAGACAGACCTCTGCATAATACTCAAAACAGAAGTGTGGCACTCAAAACGGAGCACGTTCAGCTTCCAAAAAAAGTTTGCAAACCAGAACATTTACTTCCAGGTTTGCAGTGTTTGGGTTCCAAGTTGTTTGAGTACCAAGGTATTTGAGAACCAAAGGACCACTGTATTGTGTTTACATATGCTACTTACTGTGCTCTGTTTTTGTTGAATTCTGTTATATCATTTGTTACTTTTAATGGAAAATCAATTAAAATATTTACCAAAAAGATGCTTGGAGTTGTAGTTTCAAGTGGGGGGGGGGAGGCAAATTACAGTTCCCACACTTATTGTGCTGGTGGGTGGGAGAGAGGTGTTTTAAATGTGCCTTAAATGAATGGTGTATGCTCAGCCATAGTTTTCCCTTCAGAAAACTAGTTCAGCAATGTAAAATAAAACACAGCATCCACACTTGCAGTGGCTGCCCTAATGCATGCTGGTCATGCTGCGGCCAAAGGGATCCTTTTCTTTCTCTGGGTTAAACCCTAAACCTCATCTTTGCATTTTCCTGAATTGGTTCCCCCGCCCCCCCGTCGTTTGCCGGAGTTTCCCTCTCCCGTCCCAGCGCAGTTCCTTCTTCCCGACTTGCAAACCGTAATGGATCTCTATATCATACCGAGTTTGGAGGACTTATTCATTTTTTCTTGCAAAAGTTAAATAAAGTGCAAAACTTTCAGCCCATCAATCCTTTAGCAAGCTGTCCAAGGTGACATTTCATTAGCACATTTTGTCAGTGGATAAATTGTACAGCATGCTCGGAAGGGAAGGTGGAAAACATCCAGTCCTTTTTCATTAGATCCATCTGAAGCTGAACCACTGGAGATTACATACAAAAAGCACACAAGACAGAGGAAGCGCTACCCTGTCTATAAAGTGCATTAATCATTCATTCCTTTCCGAGTGCCTTAAGTCAGTGCCATGTCTCTGCTTAGGCCCAAAACCGGCTATTCAATTTTGAGCTGGGTGACAGATGCATTTCAAGGAAAATCACAGACATAACGACTCCTGCCAGGCTTGATAAAGTCCTCATTCATCAATTAAGAAGTTTCCAATAAAGCAAGAAGGATGTAGCAAAATGAGCCCATGCACACAATAATATGTTCTGCTTTCCCCACTCTTTCTCCCCTTTTTTGCTGATCTCGGTGGTTATCCTTCTTATTCATTTTTCACCCCCCTCTTTCTCCATGAAGCTCAGGGTGGAAGAGTGGAGGGTCTTCCACTAGGGCTTGTGGGCCACAGCACTCCTAAGGAGAATGTCAAGTATTTTCTTTTTAGCCCCAACTCCCAAATCTCAAAGTCATGCACCCCCCTTCCCACCTCACACACTTTTTATGCTTCCATTCAAACTCCGAGAAGCTCTGCAGGCAATTCTGTCATTCTGCTCTTCTCTGGTTTAGCAGCTCTCTACACCACTCAGCTAATCCTAATCCAAAAGTTAAAGGTATAGAAGAAGGTATAGACCCTTCTGGTGTGTCTCTAAGCAGGGTGTTATATACTAAGCTTGGATCCTAGAACAATAGGCAAGTAGGATCCTAGAATGCAACAACTGATTGGCTTGCAGGAGAAGACCAATCAGTCTCCAGGAGGAAGTTAATCAGCCTGTTAGGCTGGTAGGATCCTAGAATGCAACAACTGATTGGCCTGCAGGAAAAGACCAATCAGGCTCCAGGAGGGAAGCAGAATCAGCCAATCAGCTGGGACTCCTTGTGTAAATAATGTATATAAAAGCCTGAGGTTTGGGGGGGGGGGAGCAATTCAATCACTGTTTTACAAGCTGCAATAAAGAGCATGAAATCACTACAGGACTCAGAGTATATTTCACAGGAAAAAATATCTTGCAAAATTTTAATATTAAGATATTCAGGTTTCCAGTCCCTGTTGTTAAGGCTCCATCTCCCTCTGGTTGTTCTGAGGGCAATTTCACCCTCTGTGCAGGGTGAGGTAGGTGTTAGGTGTAATAGTTTAATTGACACAGAAATGAAAAATGTACGTGTATTCATGAAGTCTTATGAGGAACAGTTGAGGGAACTGGGTTTCCTTAGCCTGGAAAACAAGAGACTGGGAGAAGATATGCATGTCATTTCCAAATCTCCAAAGGGCTGCCACATGGAGAATGGAGCAAGCTTGTTGGAGGGCAGGACCCAAACCAATGGATTCAAGTTACAAGAAAGGTGATTCCAACTAAATATCAGGAAGAACTTTCTGACAAGGAACAGACTTCCTCAGAAGGTGGTGGACTCTCCTTCCTAGGAGGTTTTTAAACAGAGGTTGGATGGCCATCTGCCATGGATGCTTTAGCTGAGATCAGCTGCACTATAGAGGGTTGGACAGAATGACCCTAAGAGTCCATTCCAACTCCACAATTCAATTATTCTTTTTCTCTTCACCTGAAATCACCCTTCTCATCCTTGTTACCTAGGGCTAAAGTTAAAGGTAAAGGGAACCCTGACTGTTACATCCAGTTGCGGACGACTCTGGGGTTGCAGCGCTCATCTCACTTTTTTGGCCGAGGGAGCCAGCGTACAGCTTCCGGGTTATGTGGCCAGTATTACTAAGCCACTTCTGGCAAACCAGAGCAGCGCACGGAAACGCCGTTTACCGTCCCGCTGGAGCGGTACCTATTTATCTACTTGCACTTTGTGCTTTCGAACTGCTAGGTGGGCAGGAGCAGGGACCGAGCAATGGGAGCTCACCCCATTGCGGGGATTCAAACCACCATACCTGTGTCCCTATTTAGGGCTATCATAGTCTTAAAAACCTGAAATGCTATGAAAATTTCCAGGAGATGTCTTGCTGGGATAAACTCAACCTGACTGATTCTGGAGCTCCCAGCTTTGAGCATCCTTCTTTGCAGCCCCTCATCACGTGATCCCTGTCCAGTAACACATTGCCAAAGCTGAGAAAAGCCTTCTTCACCATAACACTTTTCGCTGTGTTTCAGAACATAAGGGGGAAAGAAGCCGCTCTCTTTCTCTTGCCAGCTTTCCACCCAGCAGAAGATGAATGGCCATCTGTCATGGATGCTTTAGTTGGGATTCCTGCCTTGCAGGGGGTTGGACTAGATGACACTCGGAGTTCCCTCCCCACTCTACCATTCTATGATTCTAGGAAACCCTGCAAAGCTTCTGCTGGTCAACGTAGACAATACTGAGCTTGCTGGTCTAAAGCGGCTTCATACAATTTTTTTGTAGCCTTCTGCCTAGGAGACCAAGGTGTGCAAGGAGCTAGTGCGTTAACCAGCCGAGGTATTTAGATGAATGAAGATGTCTCTCAATAATAAAACTGCCTTGCATAAAATTGAATTTTACTGAAGGATTAGCTGGACCGGCAGGAGGGGTGAAAAAAATGCTCCAATTACTATAAAGTCATTGAAGTGACAATTTCAGGACCAAGCATTTTCGGTTTTGCAAAAGAAGTGGCCTTAAAGGTAATGGCTGCGCAACCCCGGTGCCTTTCATCAATAAGCATTTGAGGAGCAGTCCTTGGCAGATTGCTTGAGCTGCTAACTGGGCTTCATCCATCATGGGAAGTGTTGCATTTTTCAGCACGGCTCACTCTGCTCCAACCTCTCCCTCCCGCCCTTTCCAAACAGTAAAATTATATTTGGATTATGCATGCTGTTGTAAAACTGTGGTAACTATACAAGTGATAATATAAAATTATTATCCAGCATGTTTTACTTCAATGGGATCTTTGTTTCAGTGGTTACCAACACCGCTTTATTATGGTTATAAATATAAATAAAATATACTGTCGGTTGTTTTATAGTAGCATCTCTATTATTTCTCTAATTTGCTTGGGAAAGCTGTTGCTCTTGTCTTTGCGGCTTTTATTTATTTATTCAGATGCTGAAAGGTGTTTTTGAGGGGGGCAATTTTTTTCTTTTTAAAAAACAACACCTGGTTGGCCGGTTTTGGTTAAATTTGATGTTTTTGTTAATTCTGCGTCCAGTTTACGCCAGATGAAACCCCACCTGCCTGCGCCCTGTCTCAGCAGAGCGGTCCATGCTCTGGTTATCTCCCGCTTGAACTACTGCAATGTGCTCTATGTGGGGCTACCTTTGAAGATGACTCGGAAACTACAACTAATCCAGAATGTGGCAGCTAGACTGGTGACTGGGAGTGGCCGCCAAGACCATATAACACCAGTCCTGAAAGACCTACACTGGCTGAGCACAATTCAATGTGTTGGTGCTGACCTTTAAACAACCTCAGACCTGTATACCTGAAGGAGCATCTCCACCTCCATTGTACAGCCCAGACACTGAGGTCTAGCTCCAAGGGCCTTCTGGCTGTTCCCTCACTATGAGACCTGAAGCTACTGGGAACCAGGTAGAGAGCCTTCTCGGCAGTGGTGCCTGCCCTGTGGAATGGCCTTCCATCAGAGGTCAGACAGATAAACAACTTTAAGAAGACATCAGAAGGCAACCGTGTTCAGGGAAGTTTTTAATGGTTGATGTTTTATTGTGTTTTTAATATTTTGTTGGGAGCTGCCCAGAATGGGTGGCATATAAATAATGAAATAATGAAGTCATCATCATCATCATCATCATCCTTATATCTGCAATGGAAGCAGTTGAATGATTGAAACAGGACCAAGCATTTTCGTTTTTGCAAAAGAAGTGGCCTTAAAGGTAATGGCTGCGCAACCCCCGGTGCCTTTCATCAATAAGCATTTGAGGAGTAGATTATGTTTTCTGCTAATAATTTCCTTCCTTCCTTCTTCTTTTCCAGTGTTCACTTCAGACAATTCTGTTAACCTTTTACCCCACTATGGCCCTTGTAGCTGGTACTCAGAATAGCTTTGTCTGCAAGGAGTGAGAAATCTTAAATTCCTTTGTTCTTTCAACCAGCATTTATACCAAATTATTTATTTCTGTATTCCACTGCTACATATACACCAAACTCCAATAGACTCAATTGTTGGCAATTCCTACTGCTTCCACTTTTGGGCTAAAAGAATCCTTGCTGCCATTGTTGCATACATAAACAATTTCTGATCCTTTCTCAGAATTTCTTCACCTACTATGCCCAATAAAAATGCTTCCGGTTTTTTAACAAATGTACTTTTGTACGTTTTCTTTAACTCATTATATATCATTTCCCAGTAAGCTTTTAATTTACTGCATGTCCACCACATGTGCTAGAAATTTCCCTTCTTTTCTTTACATTTCCTGCATTCCTTATTTCTCATCCTTTACATTTTAGCAAGTTTAGTTGGTGTTATACGCGGGTGGCATAGGCATGTTATACGCAGGTGGGGCTGTGGTCTAAACCACTGAGCTTCTTGGCTTTCTGATCAGAAGGTCGGCGGTTCGAATCCCCACGACGGGGTGAGCTCCCGTTGCTTGGTCCCTGCTCCTGCCAACCTAGCAGTTCAAAAGCACACAGTGCAAGTAGATAAATAGGTACCGCTCTGGCAAGAAGGTAAACGGTGTTTCCATGTGCTGCTCTGGTTTTGGTGTTCCGTTGTGCCAGAAGCGGCTCAGTCCTGCTGGCCACATGACCCGGAAAAACTGTCTGCGGACAAACGCCGGCTCCCTCGGCCTATAAAGCAAGATGAGCACTGCAACCCCAGAGTCATCTGTGACTAGACGTAACTGTCAGGGGTACTTTACTTTTACCTTTTACCATCTGTACAGTCATACCTCGGGTTACAGACGCTTCGGGTTGCACGATTTCGGGTTGCGCACCACGCCAAACCCGGAAGTACTGGAACAGGTTACTTCTGGGTTTTGGCACTTGCCCATGCGCAGAAGCACTAAATCACGCTTTGCGCATGCACAGAAGTGCCGAATTGCGACCCGCGCATGTGCAGATGTGTGGGTCACAGGTTGGGAACGCTGCGGGCTGCGAACATGCCTCCTGCACGGATCACGTTTGCAACCCGATCGTCCACTGTACATCATTTTCATAACATTTTTTTTGGAGCACTGCAGGCAGTAAATTTAATTCCTTCATTCCATAACTTTCCTCATGATTCTAACTGAATATTATAACCAAAACTCTTAGTCCATTCTATCATAACCACTTTGACCTTTTCATCCTTTGTATGCCATGTGTTTCCCTGCCTTATCTCTGCTCCCAGGTCGGGGCTAGTTTGCAAAGAGAGGGTCCATTGATCAGGTGCCGGTTGGCGAAGGGATGGACGGCTGCCCAGTCCACCTACATTATGCCCCTACACAAGAGGACCCTTTATTTATTTATTTGGCCAATTTACTTCCCACGGTACATGAAGAGCTCACTGTTACAGCAGGCAGTTTGGGCATCATTGACACCCAGCCCAATCCGTTGCAACTAGGTGCCAATGTGTTCAGTGAGACGTATTCCATAGCAAACGTTCATAGGATTTCATCCTTAGCTTATCTGTTTCGGGGTCATCAGCATGCTCACATCCCCATGGATTATCTCAGAGGTTGCATGCAGATTGAGAACAGGCACATTACCTTAATATATCTTAGCAGAGAATCACAGGGACTAGTCCCATCTTCAAATTTGAAACCAAATTTATGAGAACTTTGCTGGGTAGCATTTAAATGTTTTAAAGCCCCCTTCATCCCCTCCTACATCTGGGAGAGCCTTTTTATTTTTTGGCTTATGAATATATTACTAGTTCCCCCTATGGCACCATCGCTTTGTTTTTACAATATTTTATATTACCATCCAATTAGTTCCACTGCACACAGCACCATTTGGTAAGTGAGAATTTTGCCTTCATTACATTTTCATTACATTTCCAATAGTCTCTTATGCAATGGAGAGGTGGTTTATAGTATGATCAAAAGCCTTAATGTACCACCTGTTCCGGGCTGTAATACTTGCCCTCTTCAATGGAATAAAGGTCACAGAGGGAATTCCTTTAAGCATCCAAGGGACAGAATTCATAAAGAAAGTACCAGGTACTGTAGATGATGTGAGGCACCCCTCCCACCAAATATCTCCTTTTCTCCTTTCCCATTTTTTCTTTTCTTTTTTTTTAGCCTCTATTTAGATCTCCGCAAGGTAGCAGTAATGACGTATTTAAACATGGGATTGTAGGAAAAGAAGCTGCTGTCTTGAAAGGTTCTCCCCTTCTCCCCCAACAAGGCTGTTACAAAACACTCCCCTAGCAGAGGATCGACCTTGGAAATTTTTGTACGATGGGGACTACTTTAAAACGTTTCTCTTTCTTGGAACATTGAAGCATACCAGCTACATTTTTTATTCTGTGATTGTCTCATCTCCTTACATTTCTGCTGTGGAAAACAAATTCAGAAATAATAATAATAATAATAATAATAATAATAATAATAATAATAATTTATACCCCGCCCATCTGGCTGAGGAACTCTGGGGGACTCCCAACAGAATATGAATAATAAAGAAGCAACAACATTGAAAATAAAAAACTTCCCTAAAATGGAAAAGCGTTTTTCTTTTAATAAAAAATAAAACTTGTGACTCAACAGTTCCCATACTTTGTGTTGGGGTTAGGCTGAGACACTGTACAAGTGAAATGTAATCCAATGGCTATGAGAAGTTTGTGAAACACTACCTTAACCTCACCATCAGACCTTGAGTTTTCAGTCAATGGTCACAGAAATGCAAACAGAGGCATTATTTAAAATTAAGCTGTGATTAAAAGCCTCTTTGGCTAGTGGTAAGTTCACACACACACACACACACACGCAGAGTGAGAATGTCTCCGTTGACAAATATTTTGGTTTTCAAACGCCGTAAACCCACAAGTAAGTGCTTTGGTTTTTGAATGCACCTCGGAAGTCGAACCAGAAACGCAGCTTCCATATTGAGTTTTCCGTGTTGACTTTTCCATTTTGAGGCTTCCATACTGAGTTTTAAGTTTTTGAATGTTTCGGAACTCAAACGGTCTTCCGGAACCACACACACACACGTGTGTGTGTGTGTGTGTGTGTGTGTGTGTGTATAATCTTAAATTTCAGCTACTAAATATACTCAACCTCTCCACTCATAAAAATGCACTCATTTGCCCGCACCAGTTCAGATTCAGAATTTAAATAACAGAGTAATGCAATTTTTATTATTCTTTTTAGTTGTGTTGTATAAATAAATAGCTCATTTAGGCAGCAATCCTACATACATTTAATTGAAATTAAGTCCCCCTGAACTGAATGGGACCTACTTCAGACTAGACATGTATAGACTTCAAACATTACAGAAGCAGAACTTGGTCACGTCCACACTGCTAGATCACTTTGTTCTTTGGGAACAGCAAGGTAGGTGCGTAGATCACAAAGGATGTTAACTGTGCCAGAAGCGATATCTGGTGGATGTAATCCCCAGGGATGATAGCAAGGAAATCCTTCATTCTCACTTAGCGACCTCGCCCTCACTCAGAAAAGCCAACCCACACAAAAGCAGTTTCTACACATGGGTCAGTCTCACTACCAGCACAGATTGCTGGCATGTAGATTCATGAAAATAGGGTGTGAACAAATTATTATTATTTGCATCTTTTGTGGTGGGAAGAAGAAGAAGAAGAAGAAGAAGAAGAAGAAGAAGAAGAAGAAGAAGAGGAGGAGGAGGAGGAGGAGGAGGAGGAGGAGGAGGAGGAGGAGTTTGAATTTGATATCCCGCTTTATCACTACCCTAAGGAGTCTCAAAGCGGCTAACATTTTCTTTTCCCTTCCTCCCTCGCAACAAACACTCTGTGAGGTGAGTGAGGCTGAGAGACTTCAGAGAAGTGTGACTAGCCCAAGGTCACCCAGCAGCTGCATGTGGAGGAGCGGAGATGTAAACCCAGTTCACCAGATTACAAGTCACCAGATTACGAAGAGAAAGCTGGAAGAAGGCTGATCACCGAAGAATTGATGCTTTTGAATTATGGTGCTGGAGGAGAGTCTTGAGAGTCCCATGGACTGCAAGAAGATCAAACCTATCCATTCTGAAGGAAATCAGCCCTGGGTGCTCACTGGAAGGACAGATCCTGAAGCTGAGGCTCCAATACTTTGGCCACTCATGAGAAGAGAAGACTCCCTGGAAAAGACCCTGATGTTGGGAAAGATGGAGGGCACAAGGAGAAGGGGACGACAGAGGACGAGATGGTTGGACAGTGTTCTCGAAGCTACTAACATGAGTTTGACCAAGCTGTGGGAGGCAGTGAAAGACAGGAGTGCCTGGCTTGCTCTGGTCCATGGAGTCACGAAGAGTCGGACATGACTAAATGACTAAACAACAACAAAATGTGGCAGATACAGTCTGGATGCCCCCTTTGTCTATCTACATATTTATTGAGCTTGGGGAGAAAATAACAGTCTTCTGATGTGTCTATTTGCCTTAGGAAGAATGAAATCCCCCCTGCACGCTCCCCCCCCCAAAGAAAGACTGATGGGAGTTATATTACTAGTGTATCTAATTCTAGGTAAATCACTATATACAAAGTACAATATGAAGACAGGGACTTACACTATATTGTGGCACTTCAGAAAATAAGTGGCACTTAAGTACCTGAAAATTTATTTGGCTTAGACAAGGTATCTGAAACCTGCTATGATGTTTTCAGTTACTATTAAGAATTTATGGCAGGTTTGCAAACAGCAATAGACTCTTGGGTGAACTGCTGTTGTTGATTTAAAGCTCTAAGGGACCTTTCTGCATTATGACTGTCTTTTCCACTGACACATTTTAACCTCAAAGCATCAGCGCACTCAATGTTTCATTCATCTTTTGGGGATTAATATTGGAGATTACCTATCTCAAGTGGTTCAGCTCACCGCACTGTAAAGTTCTCCCAACTCACCCAAAACTCTTCAGATCAAAAGTTTGTGGCTAAAAAAATAAATAAACCAACCATCCCACACCCTCCTCAAAGCAGTACAGTGGTACCTCGGTTTAAGAACAGCCCGGTTTACGAAATATTCGGTTTACGAACTCCGCAAAACCAGAAGTAGTGTTCCGGTTAGCAAACTTTACCTCAGTCTAAGAACGGAAGCAGAATGGTGGAAGGGCACTGGCGGCAGGAGGCCTCATTAGGGAAAGCACACCTCGGTTTAAGAACAGTTTCGGTTTAAGAACAGACTTCCATAATGGATTAAGTCCTTAAACAGATCTACCACTGTACTAAAGGTAGGTAAATGTAAGGTAAAGTCGAGTTGAATTTGACTATGGGGTGTGGTGCTCATTTCGCTTCAGGCCGAGAGCACCTGTATTTGTCCACAGAAAGCGTTTCTGGGTCATGTGGCCAGCATGACTAAACCACTTCTGGTGCAACGGAACACCGTGGTCTCTAAAATGTGTAGTTTCATCTACACAGTGGCAGAGCTTCATTCTCTGGCACCAGGGGCGGAGAGCAGGCGGGGGCATGGCTGGCGTGTGTCCCGGGGGCATGGTATGCCACCCACAGGGGCGTGGCATGCGTCCCAGGGTGTGGCGCCTCGCCCACAGGGGTGTGGTGCGCGTCCTGGGGGCATGGTACCCAGCGCGGGCGGGGGGCAGCCGCAATGGCACCACACTGGGATCACGCTGCTGGGGGCGGTGCGCTCCCCCCGCCCTCCTCTTCCTCCACCAGTACATCTGCATACTAGATATGACATCTTGGTGTGTTCATTTTGTCTTGTTTTGCTTTTTGGCATCAGACGTCAAGGAGATAAAGATTGACACAATTTTTAGAAGATATCTGAAGGCAGCCCTGCATCAGGAAGTTTTTGATTTTTGATATTTTATTTTGTTTTATTTTGTTAGAAACTGCACAGAGTGGCTAGGACAACCCAGCCAGATGGGTGGGGTATAATTATTATTATTATTATTATTATTATTATTATTACTACTACTACTACAAGTGGTATTGCAGTACCTGCTGGTGATATGTTCTTCCCATCTGGTCCTTTTAATGCAAGAAGTTAATTCTTTATTGCATCACATCTGCCTTTATAATTAGATACTCATAGCTTTGTTATTTAAAGCTGGGCATTTCCTACAAGTTTATAAGGAAACTGAGCTAATATCCAAAAAGAAAGCAAGTAATGCAATGGTAATAGTCTTACTACCTTACTCTTTCTTTTTTTCCTTCCCAAAAGCTGAAAACCTAAACTGAACAATTGTAAAAGCTTTCAAGCTAATCTGGTTACTTGCCTTGATGTGCTAAAGAATTTGTGTTAATCTGTCTATATTTAGGACAATTTAGCGGTCTTTGATCCTTTACTTAATGAGGGAACATTTCAGAGTCTGAGTGCTCTGCTGCTTGTGCCACTTGATGTCAATGAGGCAGAGCTGAGAGGCATTTGGGGGATGTATTGTCAGTCAAATCTTTCCAGCCACTGATCATCCATCAATGAAGACACTGAGATTGTTCAAAGATCCACATTTGCTGCATTGGGAAAGTGAAACGGGTGCCTGCAATTGAATTTCTTGCTTACTTAGGTGTTTGAGCACGAAAAGGGCTATGGATTTTGTAGGCTGTGTCCTCTCTTTTAAACGAGAGGTGCTCAACATTTGCCTGAAAGTACCGTGCTAAAGAAACTGCACCAAGTCAATGTGAGTTTCATGTCCCACTGCCAGGACCTGCCAATTCCCAACACAGTCATACCTCGGGTTGCAGACGCTTCAGGTTGCATGTTTTCAGGTTGCGCACTGCGCCAAACCCGGAAGTACTGGAATGGGTTACTTCTGGGTACCAAATCATGACCTGTGCGTGCACAGACCCGGTGCTGCAGGTTGCGAACACTGGGGGTTGCAAACGTGCCATTCTCAACCTGATCGTCCACTGTATTAGAATAGGAGGATCCTTCTTGAATCATCATTCTGCCATGGTTCTCAGCATGGATCAAAATCAGCAAGAGACAATCCGAAGTCACAGCCAACTCTGAGAGAAATTAAACTTTATCAAACACAATATTCTAAGCTGATAAATCAGGAAATTGAATGGAAGGTTAAATTAATGAAACAAAAAACGTTTGAGTCGGCGAATAAATGTGGAAAACTGCTAGCTTGGCAGTTGAAGAGAAGACAAAGATTAAACACTGTTACAAACTTAGAGGTTGATGGAAAAAACATCCAGAATCCGGTGGACATTAGAAAGTGTTTCCAGAGATACTTCAAAAAATTATACACCCAAGGGCCGCAAGATGATGGTGAGATTAAACAATTTTTGGCAAAAAACGGATTATCTAAATTGTCACAAGAAAATAGGACAATCCTGAATTCTAAAATAACACGACAGGAGATCGAACAAGCTATCCAGAACATGCAACTTGGCAAATCTCCAGGACCAGATGGGCTGACCTCCAAGTACTATAAGACATTGAAAGACTATTTGATACAACCTTTGATGGAGGTCAGCAATGAAATTATGGAGGGGAGGAGGGCACCGGAGTCGTGGAAGGAAGCATTTATCACATTAATACCAAAGTCGGAAGCAGAAAAGACACAACTTAAGAACTACCGTCCCATCTCTCTCTTAAATGTGGATTACAAAATATTTGCAGACATTTTGGCAAATAGATTTAAAAAAGTTTTAAATGAAGTAATTCATAAGGACCAGGCTGGCTTTCTCCCAGGAAGACATCTGTTTGCTAATACAAGGAACATTATTGACATTTTGGAACTTCTGCAAACAGATATAAATACAAAAGCAGTTCTAATTTTTATAGATGCGGAGAAGGCCTTTGACAATATCTCCTGGAAATTTATGATGGGAAATTTAAAAGAGATGGGAGTGGGACGGGGTTTTGAAAATGGGATTGAGGCGATATATTCAGAACAGAAAGCTAAACTGATAGTTAATAATGTGGTTACGGAAGAGTTTAAAATTGAAAAAGGGACACGACAAGGTTGCCCTATTTCCCCTTTGTTATTTATTTCGGTTCTGGAAGTGCTATTGAACATGATTAGAAGGGATCAGTTGGTGGAAGGAATTCAGGTCGGTCAGAAACAATATAAATTAAAAGCTTTTGCAGATGACCTGGTTTTGACCTTGCAGAAGCCAGAGCCCAGTACGAAAAGAGTATTACAACTGATTAATGACTTTGGTCGGGTGGCTGGATTTAAATTAAATAAACAGAAAACTAAGGTTTTGGGGAAAAACTTGACTAATACAGAGTCAGAACGGTTTCAGAATGAGATGGAACTCAATGTGGTGAAAAAAGTGAAATACCTAGGGGTAAACATAACAGCAAAAAATCTAGGTCTATTTAAGGACAATTATGAAAAATGTTGGACAGAAATTAAGAGAGACCTAGATAGTTGGACAAAATTGAAACTTTCTTTGTTAGGCCGAATTGCTGCTATTAAGATGAATGTATTGCCAAGGATGTTGTTCTTATTTCAAACACTTCAGGTTTTGGACAAAACGGAGTGCTTTCAGAAGTGGCAGAGAGACATTTCCAAGTTTGTCTGGCAGGGCAAAAAGCCCAGAATTAAGTTTAAGATATTAACCGATGCAAAACAAAGAGGGGGCTTTGCCCTGCCAGACTTAAAGTTGTATTACGAAGCCGCAGCGTTCTGCTGGCTAAAAGACTGGCTACTTCTTGAAGACACTGATGTGCTGGATTTGGAGGGGTTTAACAATACCTTTGGATGGCATGCATATTTATGGTATGACAAGGTTAAAGCAAATAAGGCCTTTAAGAACCATATTGTCAGAAAATCATTGTTTAATGTCTGGTCAAAATATAAAGACTTGCTGGAAAATAAAACACCAAGGTGGCTTTCACCTTTGGAAGCCAAGGCCCGAAAAAGACCCAATATGGAGGCTAAATGGCCAAAATATTGGGAAATACTAGAAAAGGATGGAGACAAATGGAAATTGCAGAGTCTAGAGAAAATGAAAGACAAAGTGCGAGACTGGTTACATTACGCTCAGATCAAAGAAGTTTTTAAAAATGATAAGAAATTAGGGTTCCAGGTGGAGAAATCGAAACTAGAAACAGAATTGTTAGAACCAAAAATTAAGGTACTTTCAAGGATGTATAACTTGCTGTTGAAATGGAATACACAAGACGAAACGGTTAAATCGGCTATGATAAGGTGGGCACAGGACATTGGGCATAATATCATGTTTGAGGACTGGGAGAGGTTGTGGAATAATGGACTGAAATTTACTGCATGTAACGCCCTGAAAGAAAATGTAATGAAAATGATTTATAGATGGTACATGACCCCAGTCAAACTCGCTAAAATTTACCACCTGTCTGATAATAAGTGTTGGAAATGCAAAGAATGCGAGGGAACGTTCTTCCACCTCTGGTGGACTTGCCCTAAAGTGAAGGCGTTCTGGGAAATGATCTATAATGAACTGAAAAAGGTATTTAAATATACCTTCACTAAGAAACCAGAGGCTTTCCTTTTGGGTATTGTCGGCCAAGGGGTGGTAAAGAAGGACCAGACATTCTTTATGTATGCAACAACAGCAGCAAGGATACTTCTCGCAAAACATTGGAAAACCCAAGATCTACCCACACTGGAAGAATGGCAGATACAACTGATAGACTACATGGAACTGGCTGAAATGACCGGCAGAATCCGTGACCTGGGAGAAGAGAGGATTGAGGAGGACTGGAAGAAATTTAAGAACTATTTACAAAAGTATTGTAATTTGAGTGAATGCTAAATAAGATGCTAGACTAAAACAACTGAGCACCACTAAATTTAGAAGCTTTTTTAAGAAAAAAAGTAAGACTGTGAAAAATTAGCTCCTTTTGAGAATTATATGATTATGAAATATAGAAGGGATATAAGAATTTAAACAAGATGATAAATTGCTGACAAAATGTTTTAACGATGAAAATGGGAGCGGGAGGTGTGAGGAAGTCCAAAGAAAATGTGAAAATATGTTAAGATCGATGTTACATTGTTTATTATGTTTATTTTTATTGTAAAACTTAATAAATTGCTTTAAAAAAAAAAAAAAAAATCAGCAAGAGACATGGCACTTGGGCAGAATCCTGATACCATATCCCAGGAGCCTGCCCAGTCAGGAGTGGCTGGATTCCCTCCTCCTGCTGGACCCCTCAATTACCACCATTGGTTATTACAATGATGCAAATTATTTTGGATTCGGTTTACAAGTCCGGCTTACAAGAAAAAAAAATGTGTCAAGATCAGGCCCCCAATACTATACCATGAAGGATGAGCAAACCCTAAACCTGGCCTGGTAGCATGTTGACAGCTAGTGCAGCTCTTTTAAAAGTGGCATTAGGAGATCAAAGTAAGCTGCCACAGTCAGCCAGTGAACCACTGTGTTGTGTGCTGGCTGCAGCTTCTTAACGGCAACCAGGGAAGCTGGTAAAAGGCACTCCTAGGCACTGTGGTCACCTGGGCCTCCGGCAACAATAATGTACTACCAAACTTACTGTACGCTTGTCAGACATGGATCACTTATAAATGCCATCTCCAACTCCTCGAAAGATTCCATCAACGGTGTCTCTGAAAATTTTTACACATCACTTGGGAAGACAGGCGAAGTAATATCAGTGTACTGGAAGAAGCAAAGATCACCAGTGTCAAAGCAATGATTCTTCAACATCAACTTCGTTGGACTGGTCATGTTGTGCGGATGCCTGATTATCATCTTCCAAAGCAACTACTCTATTTCCAAACTTAAAAATGGAAAGTGCCATGCTGGTGGTCAACAAAAGAGGTTTAAAGACTGTCTCAAGGCAAATTTTTAAAATGTAGCGTAAACACGGACAACTGGGAAACACTGGCCTGAGAGCACTCCAGTTGCAGAACAGCCTTCACCAAAGGTGTCATGGGCTTTGAAGACACTAAAACTCAGGATGCAAGGGTGAAACATGCTAAGAGGAAGGAACGCTTGGCAAATCCACATGGGATCAACTCCTGCCCAGAAACCATGCCCTCACTGTGGAAGGACTTGTAGATCCAGAATTGGCCTCCATAGTCACTTACGGACTCATTGTTAAAACCGTGTTTATGGAAGACAATCTTACTCGGCTACGAGTGATCGCCACAGAAGAAGAAGAAGTGCTACCTGCAGCTTCTTAAGGGCAGCCAGGGACGGTCATGGCAGCTGCACCAACTGAAGATGGTAAAAGGCACTCTTAGGAACTGTGGTCACCTGGACCTCCAGCAACAATGATGGATCAAGGAGCACCCCCCCCCCCCACACACACACAGATTATGCACCTGCTCCTTCAGGGAAAATATTAACTCATTGTGTAACTAGGTGGTCTTTTCCTTCAATATCAGGGTGGTCCTTTTCAGGAGCAGCTGTATTCTTTGAGAGCTGCTGGCACTACCCACACGTGCAGCAACACATATAACACACCCTGGATCTCCCTGTTGGTCAGCTCAAATCATCCATGATTGGCAAGGGTCAAGAGGGTATTTGCAAAGATCTGCAAATATCTTGTCCCCAGCCTCAAACTGGGGAACTGTGGGAAACTGGTCCCACAAATCTGCACCAGACAGTGCGTTGGGGATCTTCTTTGGACCTTGGGCGAGTCACACTTCTCTGAAGTCTCTCAGCCCCACTCACCTCACAGAGTGTTTGTTGTTGGGGAGGAAGGGAAAGGAGAATGTTAGCTGCTTTGAGACTCCTTCGGGTAGTGATAAAGTGGAATATCAAATCCAAACTCTTCTTCTTCTTTGGACCTGAGTCACTGAGTCACTTTCCCCCAAGGTGGCTGAGGCACTTCCTTTTTCCTTTCCCTTTCAGTTGAGGGTGTCACTGAGAACTGCAAAGGCATTCTGTCCTAGACTTTGGCAGCTATCCCTTCAAGACAAAACGGTGACCTTGAGGCCAAGGGCATCCTGTATGGACTCAAAATTGAGGAGTTCTGCTATCTGGCAACAAGGCTGAGTACATAAACCCTGTTACTGCTGGAAGTCACTTATTTAACATCCTCTAGGAACCTGCTGCTATCTTCTGGACAGCTCCTCTGCTGCCCAGCAAGCTACCTTCTGACGGCTGACACTGCTGGACAGCTTGCTTTCATTTCCTGGAAGGTTGAATTGAGACACCCCTTGAGCACCTGATTAACACATCGATCCAGCTCCCTGTTCAGCCATGGAGTTTATTGGATACCCTCAGGCAAATCACTGTCTCTCAGCCAAACGTATCTCATAGGAATATTGAGATGAGAAAATTGGCTATCCAGAATATGTTGCCTTGATCTCCTTGCGAGAAGAGAGGGCTGCAGTGATGGCCAGGCACTCCTTCCTGTCTCCACAGTCCGATCTGCCGAATGTCTGATAAATAATCCATTTCTCTCCAGATTAATTACAAATGGGTCTGGCTTCTTGGCCGTTTTGCATGTCCAGTGACTGTAGGAGACAAAAGAGTTGGCCTGGATTGAGCTTTGCATGTGTTCCATCAAGGCAGTTGTTATCACAGAATTGTTGAATTGTAGAATTGGAAGAGGCCACGAGGGTCATCAAGTCCAACAGGCTGCAATGCAGGAATCTTTTGCCCACCGTGAGTCTTGAACTCATGACACTGAGATTAAGAGTCTCATGCTCTACCGAGTGAGCTATCTCAGACATCATTGATAAAAACCACAGCCAATGGGATTAAGCCACAGCATGAGCAAAATGAGTCACTGTGAGGACAGGGAGGGCAAAGAAAAAGGGAATCAGTGCTGGGGAAAATAGCATTGAGACAACACAAACATTGTTTTGACACAGACAAAGATGAGCACAAAACGAGGTAAGTAGTTTTGACTCATCCCTTCTTTAGCACACAAAGGCACTGTTGGAAGAAGAAGAAAAAGCACCAGATGCTAAATTACTGGAATTATGGCTGCTGTCTTTCTAAATCTGCCTTTTTAATGGGAAAAAGCAGCCTCGATTTGCATTTTGCGCAGATTTCTGATATTCACTCCCTCTCTCACACAAACTCCTTTGCTCCCGCTTAAGATGCATGCTGGAAAAAGGTAATCAGAGGAGCAACCAAGCATCGTTTTTCAAATGCTGAGGCAGTGAGGCGGGCAACACCTCCTGCACTGAAGTGGAGCCAGGATCAGGGAAATTAACAGTGCCATCTCACAGCCCTGAATGCACATGTAAAAACCCTCTGTGTGCTTTATGGCAGATGCAGCATTATCCAGCAGAACAATAATAACAATAATAATCACTATTAAGCTAGCCGTAGCGAAGTGCATAATCTAGAAAATTAGAACGTCAAGAGAAGGTAAAGCATACTTGAAGGTGCATGGAGGGTTGACCAGCTCTGATTTGTTATTGAAGATCATTACAGATTCCCCAGTTTACCTCCTTGCTTTTTCGCTGTGCCGTGTGATCTTTTGTCTCCTGTCCAAAACAGCTTCAGCAGTAATAATAATAATAATAATAATAATAATAATAATAATAATAATTTAAAAGCATTGGTTTAGCTGCTTCCATGGAATGTCCAGTTGGCCCTAAGCAAACCACTATGTCAGGCTTCACAGAATCAGATCCTTCCCACAGTGGCAGTAATTAAGCAGATCAAACGAAAGGAGTGTCCTTACCAGATAAGTTCTTTAATAATCACAGTGAGAGACAAAGGAAGGCATAGCATGCAAAAAATGGTGTTGCTCCCAGTAGATGTTTACCCCTCTCCGTCCCCATTAATCTACATCACTCCTGTCAGTATTTCGTTCTCCATTGTTGGATCATATGATCCTGTGTTTACTTTTCTGTACTGTTGTGAGTATGGGAACGGAAGTAAGTCTGTGAGAACTTCCGCTCTTTGTTCTCTCACTCTCTTCTGAGAGACTGTCTGTGTGAGAAGACGCAGCTTCCAGCTTGTCGTGATGCTTTTGTTTTATTTTGCTGTAAGACTCCAATGCTTCATTTCCGACACAACCACATGTTTCGCTGAACTCTGTTATGCATGCTCTCCTCTCAGGATGTGGGCCGCAGTGATTTACAGGACTATGGCTGAAGAATGTCCTGTGATCGACTATGGAGCCCAGATTGTGCTCTCAACTCCTGCGTCGGGTAATCTGAGCTTGTTGCCATTGCGCTTTCTACGCCAATGTGGTGTAGTGGTTAAGAGCAGTGGACTCGTAATCTGGTGAACCGGGTTTGATTCCCCGCTCCTCCACATGCAACTGCTGGGTGACCTTGGCTTAGTCACACTTCTCTTAGCCTCACTCACCTCACAGAGTGTTTGTTGTGGGGGAGGAAGGGAAAAGGAGATTGTTAGCCGCTTTGAGACTCCTTAGGGTAGTGATAAAGCAGGATATCAAATCCAAACTCCTCTTCTTCTTCTTCCATCTCTTTCCAAGCCCACCTCGTCTTGGGGGGGGGGGGGGCTTCAGGAATGATGTCCAAGGACACTGAATCAGCCAGCTGTCTCTCTCCTAGTGTATGCTTTTCTAGTTGCTCCTCACCCAGTATTTCCCGGCTTTCCCCCTCTGGACTATGCCCTTCTGCAATCCACTGTTCTAAATCAATACTGTCCTCCTGTCCTTGGGAAGGTTCAAGGGAAAAAGGGGGAGAGGGCTCCCACCATTTCTCCTCAGTCCAGCACCTGAAACACCATCTCTTTGGCTCAGTCCCACATCATTGCCCTCCTGTCTACAATGAGGCCGCCGATGCACCACACAAGCTTGTTGCAAGACTTTCTGAGCCAAACCCTCCTCCCCCCAACATTTGGGAACTGCAAATGGTTCAAAATGCTGCAGCCGGACTGCTGATGGGTGTGTGTTACAGTGGACATGGGACTCCCTTGTAGGAACAATGGTTTATGAGCGCAATTCAAAATTCCTGGTCTGATCTTAAAATAGTATTAGCCTAATAATAATAATAATTTTATTTGTGCCTCGCCCATCTGACTGGGTTGCCCCAGCCACTCTGGGCAGCTCCCAACAAATAGAAAAGCATAATAAAACATCAAACATTAAATTCTCCCCTATGCAGGGCTGCCTTCAGATATCTTCTAAAAGTCTTGTAGTTCTTTATCTCCCTGGCATCTGATGGGAGGGCGTTCCACAGGGCAGGCGCCACCACTGAGAAGGCCCTCTGCCTGATTCCCTGTAACCTCACTTCTTGTAGGGAGGGAACCACCAGAAGGCCCTCGGAAGAGGACCTCAGTGTCCAGGCTGAATGATGGTGGTGGAGACGCTCCTTCTGGTATACAGGGCTGAGGCCATTTAGGGCTTCATTTAGGGCATTAAAATCTGAAAATGGACCATCCTGTTAATGTACTTATTCATTTATATTTACATTTATATCCCTATAAAGAGCCCAAGGTAGGATACATGGTTCTTCTCCTCTCCACTTTATCTTCACAACCACCCTGCAAAGTAGGTTAGGCTGAGAGAATGGAAACGGCCCTAGTTCACCCAAAAAGCTTCATGGCTGAGTGGAAATTTGAACCCTGGTTTCTCAGGTCACAGTCTGGCACTCAAACCACTACGCTATACTGGCCTCTCTATGGCACTACCTTTTCAGTGCCTGCAGAAAGACATTTGGAATTCCCTTCTCAGGAGGTTCACCTTGTCCCCCCTGTGTTGACTTTTCTTTAGGTTGGCTGATTTTAAAGGCATACATTATGCTTCTGGTAGATGTGATTATCTCTAGTTTTTGTGTGTGCTGTTTACTTTTTGTGTGTGCTGTTTACTTTGGTGTGTGTGTGTGTGTTTATGGTGCATCTCTAGTTTGATCCGTTTTCCTTTTATTTCCAGACAACTGAGAAACGCTTTGTTGGAAAGGCAGGATCTAAATATTCTTAATAGCTAACTAATTAGATAGCTAAATAACTCATTGGAGTGCTCTGAACATTCATGGAAAGTGCACTATAAATAGTGGGCATTGTTGCCATTATTTCTTCCTTAGGACAATCTTGGTTGGGTGTTCTTTCTCCTAACATGTTGGGGAAAGTCGCTACAAAGCACTAAAACATAGTTTCTCAGATTTTGTGAATATAACAGCCAAGCTTGATGACAGGCCGACAGGTTTAAATAGAAATAGTCTTCAGTCCTGACAAACTGGCACATGGCAGGTTAATTTTGGACCGATTCAGGAAGGGATTTCCACGTAACTCCATACAAGGTGCTTCCCCATCCCGACTTTGGGCTTTTGAAGCACCTTGCACCTGGTGTTATTGTGATGACCGTTGATTGACAGGTGGGCGGTTCCAACCATCTTCCAAATTGTGCTCACAGGAAAAATCATGGTAAGGATCTGGCCCATGGAGCCAATCCTGGTCTATGGTGTGCAAGGAGATTATCATTCTTTAAAGCTGTAGATAGTCGTGCATAAAAATCTTTATACTGCATATTTTGGGTAAGTAAAACTCCGCATTAAGAAGCATTTCATTTGTTCCAAATGTTCACCATTTCTCTTGGGGGTGGGAGTTATTAGAGAAATAAACAGAAAAAGTGATCTTCCTTCCTTCCTTCCTTCCTTCCTCCCTCTCTCTCTCTGTGGTCTTTCATGCAAGGTCTTCATATCTCCAGTTGCAACAAATTTAGCACAAGGTCATCAAAATCATGGAAACTTTCCTCATTTACATTGGTTCCTTTTGCACACTCTTTATTTAGTACTCCTATCAAGTCACTGCAAAAAAAAATCTGCTGCTGGTTAATGAAAATAACCAGCTCCTCCTTTCCTATTACTTATTTTTACAGTGCTTTCCATTTTTCTCCTTACCAGATTGCTTACGCTGTTAAAAGCTTTCTACTTATCACCGACACAGTTATTTATGTTGCCACTTAGCCATGGTGGCCTCTGATGCCTTTTTTGTTTTTGTTTTTACATGGCTGAACTTTCCTAAGATCTATTTGAATACGTACTCTTCTTTTTCTTTCACTTCCTCGACTGCCAGCGCAGTAGGCAACTTCGAAGTTGCCTCGTACCTGTTCAAGAATAAACAATCTACTATAACGTAAACCCAAATGGACTCTGAAGAGCAAGTTGCCAAGGAGATTATCTCTCCTCAACCATAGTTCAGTAACAGGGCACAGACCCCCAAATATCTGAAAGGTGGCACATACAGACCTTCCCTTCCTGTAGAACGTCTTGGCAGGATTGGATGGTCAGGTCAGTTGCACTGGTGCTATTTATCAAATCCAGATGAGGAAGGAGTGAGGAGATAAGAAGCTTTCAAGAGCACCAGATTGAGTCTGCCACTGCGCTTGCACTGCCTTTCTTGGGTGATTCCTCATAGCCGAGTAAGATTGTCTTCCATAAACACGGTTTTAACAGTGAATCTGTAAGTGACTATGGAGGCCAATTCTGGATCCACACGTCCTTCCACAGTAGGGACATCGGTTTCTGGGTGGGAGTTGATCATGGTGAGGGTTTGCCAAGCGTTCCTTCCTCTTAGCATGTTTCACCCTTGCGTCCTGAGTTTTAGTGTCTTCATAGCCCATTACACCTTTGGTAAAGGCTGCTCTCCAATGGGAGTGCTTGCAGGCCAGTGTTTCCCAGTTGTCAGTTGTTTATACTACATTTTATTAGATTTCCCTTGAGAAAGTCTTTAAACCTCTTTTGTTGACCACCAACATGGTGCTTTCCATTTTTAAGTTTGGAATAGAGTAGTTGCTTTGGAAGACAATGATCAGGCATCCGCACAACATGATGTTGAATAATCCTTGCTTCGACACTGGTTATCTTTGCTTCTTCCAGTACACTGATATTAGTTTGCCTGTCTTCCCAAATGATGTGTAAAACTTTTTGGAGACACCGTTGATGGAATCTTTCGAGGAATTGGAGATGGCGTTTATAAGTGGTCCACGTTTCACAAGCATACAGTAAGGTTGGTAGTACAATAGCTTTCTAAATAAGCATTTTGGTTTCCCTGTGAATGGCTGCCTCACTCCTCTCCTTCTGTCTCCTGCCAAGCAGCAGCACCACACCAAACTTCTGAGGAGATGGAACTACCAAGAGGGTCCTCTCTACTGATATTAACGCCTGGGAGGGCATGTAGGGAAGAAGGCAGTCTTTCAGATATCTGTGGCCTAAGTCATCTAGGGCTTTAGACACTATTAATTTTCACTTATTGTAAGCTGCCTGGTTATCCACCAGGAAGGCATTTAAATAAGCAAATGGATAAATAAATGTTATCACGGGACATTTTTCAAGGTTTGGAATGGACTACTCATGTATATAGAGCCACTGTCTTTTTGAGAACTGCCCACCAACATTTCTTGCCTCGTTCAAAGTGTTATTCTGCAATGGTTGGGAATCTGAGGTGAGATACCCATGCAGTGGAAGCTGTCCCCAGTTCCAGTCACCATACAAAAGCTTTGCAGTTACAAATATAGATATATATACAAATAGAAAGCATTTCTAACCCACCAATAGCATATGAATCAATCTGGCTAACCTGATCCAAACACACACACACACCCCACTCACACACAAAACCCAAATTTCAAAGACAACCAACCACACCCTAGGCCACTCCCAACCTTTCTCACCACCAAAGGAATACAAGCGAAGAGTAAAGAGAACCCACACATGATGCTGACACAAAACCCCACGCATACACTAGGTAGAATTAAAGCATTGCCACCCTATCCCACCCCACTCACCATTCCCCCCCACACCTCTTCCTCCTTTCCTTCCTAATGTAACACTAATGTCTCACAACGAATGAAACTGATCTGTAGAAAACACAACTGGGGGGGGGGAGAGACATTGCACATACTTTTGTAAACAAAGAAATCTTTAATAAAAAATTAAAAAATAAATAAATTAGAAAGCATTTCTGTTGCTCCAGCAATTCAAGGTGTAACACAGACACTGGTGCAGTGGCGTAGCGTGGGGGGTGCAGGGGGGGCCGGCCGCACCGGGCGCAACATCTGGGGGGGCGCGCGCTCGCACTCGCAGCTCTCTGCCCCTACCTGGCTCACTCACACTCTCTCACTGCAGTGCTGGCTGTGCGAATCCGATCCGAGCCGCTGGGTTGCCGCCCACTGTGGAGGGGGTGGGTGCCAGGCGTGCGGTGCGGAGAGAGAGCGAGGGACTATCTGGGGGAGGGACAGTGCAGCGGCCGCCCAGCGCAGCGCTGAGCGCGGGAGAGAACCACACCAGACCAGACCAGGCAGCAGCAAGAAGAAGCTGGCAGCGGCGGCAGGTTAGGGGTTAGGGGGCGCAAATTACTTGCCTTGCCCCGGGTTAGGGGGCGCAAATTACTTGCCTTGCCCCGGGTTAGGGGGCGCAAATTACTTGCCTTGCCCCGGGTGCTGACAACCCACGCTACGCCGCTGCACTGGTGTGCAAAATATGGGTGGAGAGTGGTTGTTTCTCCCTGCTTTATAATCCTAGCACCTGGGTTATCCAAATGTGTTGAATAGTGGAAGCTTCGGAACATGGAAACATTTCCTTGCACAGTCTGTCATTAAAAGGCCATGGAATTTTCTTCCACAAGATGAGGAGACGGCCACCAATTTAGATGGCTTCAAAGGGGGATTCGATAAATTCATGGGCGATAAGGTTCCTAATGGCTGCTCTCATGATGCCTCTATGCTACTGCCAGAGACAGAGGCAAGTCAACTCTGATTAACAGTTGCTGAGGAACAACAGCTGGAGAGAGCTACTGTCCTCATGTCCTCTTTGTGGGCTTCCCAGAAGGCCACTGAGGAAAATGGGCTGCTGAACACAACAGGCCTTTGCTCTGATTCTTCAGGGCTCTCCTTAGTCCTATTAATGAAATAAATTAAGTCTGGACCCACCTCAAAGTGTTTCGATCTGATCCCGGAACATTCTTTGACTCACCCCTTTGTTGTTCTTCGTTTAAAAACAAAAGAAAACCTTAGTTTGAGTTTAGCTGCTTCATCAGTGGCAAATCTTTTTAACCTCTCCAAGAGGGGGGGGGGGCACTATTAAAACAAAGTGGGGGAAATGAAACAACAGGTTCCATAGTACTTACCGCTCCATTAACTTGCTCAAAACACTGTAGGAAACCACCAAATCCTATCAAGGGGTGGATTGCATATTTTGTGCTGGGGGCAGGGAAGCAGAGGGGTGATTCAAAGAATCTGGGGGAGATTGTTTTAAGGGAAAAAACCCATAGGGGTTGTGAATCTACACAGTGTTCCCTGAGTTCCTGATACATTCTTTAAAAAGTATTTGATCAAATGCTAGAATTCCGTAATCTGTCTCCTAATGCTCATAAGCTTTGCAGCAATAAACTTTCCTAAATGCTAAGTTTCAGAAAATGCTGTGCAGGCAGATGGCAAATATGTGCCTAAAGTCTATCCCAAAGCTGCAAACATTGCCATCTGCTCCGGCACTGATCTCCCCGTTGCTAGTCCATTGACAATGTTTAGACTGCTTTGGAAATTTGATCCCATGTTATAGTTTCATGCCCATGCCTCCGATTGTGCACAAAAACAGCAGCAGACTGAAGCTTTCTCTACCCCTTTCTCGAGGCATCGATGGCTAGATTGGCTGTTTTGTAATACAGGGGATTGGCTTCAGCTCCAGATGGAGCAAATGTGCTGCAGCGAAAGGAGCTTCATCGCTGTTCTCCAGGGAAAACCACCGAAATAACTCCATTGATGTTGATACCCATTCTGCAGACAGCCGGACTGAGGCTGGAACTAGACATTATGCCTTCCAGTACCAAAATCTGGTGGTGAGTGCTAGCAGAAATGGAGTCACAGTAGGTTGCACTGAGAAACAATAAATCAAGCAGACATGGGGATTTTCAAGGTTAGCAGAAATAATAATAATATATTGTTGTTGCTGTTGTTGTTTTTGGGCTGGAGTATTGTTTACGGGGGTTGAGAGATCTGTTGCTGCTATTGATATTATTGTTATATCTTTATTATTAGATCTTGTGATTTACAGTGGTACCTCGGGTTACAGACGGTTCAGGTTACAGACTCTGCTAACCCAGAAATAGTACCTCGGGTTAAGAACTTTGCTTCAGGATGAGAACAGAAATCGTGCTGCGGCAGCGCGGCAGCAGCAGGAGGCCCCATTAGCTAAAGTGGTGCTTCAGGTTAAGAACAGTTTTAGGTTAAGAACGGACCTCCGGAACGAATTAAGTACGTAACTAGAGGTAGCACTGTATGTGGAAATTGTTTCCATTAGGTTGTGTACTTTTTGATGTGTTTTATTTATTGTTTATGACTTTTGGTATGTTTTATGTAAATCTTGTCATGTTGTAAGCCGCCTTGAGCATAGTTTCAACTATGGAAAGGTGGCATACAAATAAAATGATGATGGTGATGATGATGATGATAAGGGCCACTTCCATATATATATCAAGTGAGGACTGAGCATATTCAGTAGACAAAGACTTGAGTGTCAGCTTGGAAAAGGGGGTAATGGAATGGAGTATCATAGAGGACATTGTTTCGATTTCCACTTCAGCACCCTCTGTGACATTGTAAGATGTTATGATGAAGAAGAGTAGAAGAAGAAGAGTTTGGATTTGATATCCTGCTTTAATACTACCTGAAGAAGTCTCAAAGCAGCTAACATTCTCCTTTCCCTTCCTCCCCCACAACAAACATTCTGTGAGGTGAGTGGGGCTGAGAGACTTCAAAGAAGTGTGACTAGTCCAAGGTCACCCAGCAGCTGCATGTGGAGGAGCGGAGACGCGAACCCGGTTCCCCAGATTACGAGTCTACCGCTCTTAACCACTACACCACACTGGTGTGCAACACACCCTCTTGGACTATTAAAATTTCTTGGGCAGGCCCTGACTATTGATCAACAGAACCTTGTCTTTCAAGTAATACCAGGAGTATTGTCCCACCCCACGCCACCTTGGATAGCCAACCCAGATGGTGAAATATTAGAATGGTCCCACCAGGAGCTAATTAACTTTTACTTGTTGTGTGAAAAGGTGAGATCACACACAGACGTAAAGGTGGAAGCCATTAGAGCTCTCTTCATTGTTTTGGACTCCTATTCCTGAACAACTGCATGGTGTAGTGTGTCTGTGTGTCCCTGTGTGTGTCTCTGTGTGTCTCCCTTCTCCCCTGCTGTATATCGTTTCACTTGGTACATAGGCTCCTCTCTCCACATGGGAGTATTTCTGCATAGGTATATTGCAGACATACTATGGGCTGGAGGCAGAGTTTGGTGATACAGTACTATATTATTAGGTCAGTATGCTTTTTATTTTTTATCTTTTTTATAATTGATGTTCTGTAATGTGTTTTTAATGTTATACACTGCCCTGGCGGTATATAAATTGAATTACCGTACTTTTCTGCCTATAAGACACCCCCATGTATAAGACGCCCCCTATTTTGGGGGACTCAAACTTAAGAAAATGGGGGGAGATGGCACAGAGTTGTTGAGCTTTTTTGTGGTGGGATTACCCGAGGTTGTCGAGCTTTTTGGGGGGAGTTGCCTAACAACGCTCACATGCACGCATCGCAAAATCCACCTCCCGTCTGCCCCATCGCCGGAACATCAGCCAATCAACAACACCCATTGACGCAGCAATCAATAACATGCACAATAGCTGCTGACAACTGTTGCAGGAACCAATCAAAACGTCCCCCCCAGTCACTATCCACGTATAAGATGACCCCCACTTTTTAGCATTATTTTTAAAGAGGAAAACATAATCTTATACACGGAAAAGTACGGTATTATTATTATTATTATTATTATTATTATTATTTCCCCCACAGATTATGTACATCCATTCTTACATCTGCATCCATGGGTATTAAGAAAGTGTTTAACTCAATGGACCTACGGTATCAAAAATTGGCTTTGTATTTCCATGATTCAGGCTAGAACCATGGCTCCAGCGGTTGACCCAAATGTATTTAGTGCCCATTTTGAAATCCGTGCCTTGGCAACCACATGCAAATCAGCAATGAAGGACAACTTGTTCTAATTATGGGCTGAAATGTTTATCTTTTTGTCCAAGGAAAATCAACACGCTGCATAAGAAACTCTATTTTTAAGTGCTTTGTAAACCAAGAGGGGTTTTTTTTTTTTTTTGTTAACAACTGTTTGGGGGGAACCTATTGGGTGCAAGTAAAAGTCAATCCCGTGAACGTCTTATTCTTAAACCCTCAAGTTGGTTGTTTTTCTTGGTAGAACCCATTTTATCACAACAAAAGGTAAGAAGGAGGAAGAGACCTTCTGTTCGGGAGAATCTGTTCAATGAAGGATTGGTCCTCTGTGTCTTAACAGACTTGAACTGAAGTCAGTTAGCAGATGGTGGGTTGGAGGGGGAGCACAGGCACAACTCAATAAAAGTTTGTGTCTTTGTCCTTATTTCTAAATCAGGGTATGAGATGGGAGGAGCAGATATGGAAAGAGTTGAACTGTGCAAATAGAATAAAGTTTTGCATATTTCATCGCTATTGGAAGTTACTATTTTCAGAGTCCGCCATATAACTTATTTTCTTTACTTAGATTTATTTCCCACCAGTCATCCAGGCGCATCGTTCAGATCCTAGTGGCTGGGGAGACAAGATCGCCATACTTGTGTGATGATATTTCAAGAAGAGAATATAGAAATCTGTATATTCTTGTATGTATGCAAACCACACACACATACAATTCAGAGTTTTATTGAAATCAAGTGGTGTATACATTTTTGTTAAACACAAACAAACAAACAAACAAACAGTACTGTCCACCATAACATATTGGTAAGGACCCCTGACCATTAGGTCCAGTTGTGACCGACTCTGGGGTTGTGGCGCTCATCTCGCTTTATTGGCCGAGGGAGCCGGCGTACAGCTTCCAGGTCATGTGGCCAGCATGACTAAGCCACTTCTGGCGAACCAGAGCAGCACACGGAAACGCCGTTTATCTTCCCGCTTGAGCGGTACCTATTTATCTACTTGCACTTTGACGTGCTTTCAAACTGCTAGGTTGGCAGGAGCTGGGACCGAGGAACGGGAGCTCACCCCGTCGCAGGGATTCGAACCGCCGATCTTCTGATCGGCAAGTCCTAGGCTCTGTGGTTTAACCCACAGCGCCACCTGCGTCCGAACATATTGGTAGTGATACCAAGAAACAATGTGGCATGGAAGTTACAATGTATAACTAGGATGTGGCAGTCAAAACCATTGACATAGAGGGAACCTCAAGAATCACAGTGAATGCCTTGATCCATGATATCACTTTTTTGACACACGGATGGACGAATGAATTAAAAGTTCATTCCAGGGAGCAGGGGAATCGCCTTTGAGTTCTCCAAGCATAATGCAACTTTTGTGTAGATGAGTTTTCTCATACGCCTATTATTTCTGCAGAATGCTACTTACAACTGTCCTGGGCCTATTCAAGCCAATGAACTAGAATTAAAAGGTTCATTATCTGTTTGCTTAATCCCCAGTTCCAGCCATTTCCCTCAAATTAAGTCCTGCTTCATACATGATTTGCTTTTACAGATATACGACAACAGGAAGACATCTAGATCTTCTTTGGAATAGGACTGATACTAGGAGGACAGGCTGTTTTATTACAGCTGATTAGCTGTGAGGTATGGCAAAAATCATGGTGCAAAAAATGTAGATTTATATTTTAAATATTTTTATGAATGGTGAATATATTTTAATATAGATGTTTACCCACTAGGCACTGTGTGGATTAACCAGAAAAGGGGAGGAAGAGTTAGCACAAACACAAACTTCCAAGCAAAAAAAATACAAATAATATTAATTATTACAGCAGGCAATGCCATTTTATGCAAAATATGTGGCAATGTAACATGTTATGTGCTTTTAGTTAATAGTAGTGTTTTATATTTATGATGTTTTGAATTTTGCGTTCTCTCAGTTTTTGCAAATGCAAGTTGCTCTGAGACATTTTATGCAGTAAGAGAAGACTAAATGCAATAAATAATGATAAAGAAATAAATGTAGAACACTATAAATATGAGGGGTGAGGAATTCCAACCCGTTTGAGAACTGCCTCTACTTTTTTTGTTTTCAGGAAGGCCATGTCATGACACGATCCAAAGAAAAGCCATTTTGACACTATTTGGTTCCCTCCAACTCCATTTTTCTTCCAGTAATTAAGTAAGCATTAGCAAAATTGCATTTGCATTTCATTTAGGGACCCTCTTTTTCCACAAAGGAAATTGCATGCAAGGCAGCTCACAGTATACAAGGTAAGCAGCTAAAGGAAATAAATCAATGGCTTTTCGATAGCAATGTCTGTGCAAGCGGAAGGCAGATCGCACAGCTAGTTTCCCCCCTTCCCCTCCTCTCTCCTACACAACCTCCTGTAGCTTGTCACTCAAAACCTGCTCCAGATGGTCAGTCAGTAAGACGGTGGAAAGTTCAGCCTTTGAAACTGGGCAAAGGGATCTTCTCCCTCTATAGCTGGCTTCCACACACGCTTGTGATCCAGTATGAAAAACAATAGAAGGGAGAACTGAGGGGAGAGAAACTTTCTGCAGGCAATGGCTTTTCCACCTGCCTTTCTGCCTGCCCTCCATCCAGCCTTTCCCAGACCATGACTTTGAGAAGAAGCTGAGAAGAGAGGAGTTCAGGGATATTTTTTAAAAAACAATTTTATAAGCTGTTTGGCCTTGTTTCTCAATTTTTACATGGTTTTGTATGCTTTGTGGTATTTAATAATAATAATAATAATAATAATAGTAATAATAATAATAATTTATTTATACCCCGCCCATCTGGCTGTCAGCATCGCCCTTGAGCCAGTGCCACCAATGGACTCATCCACTTCAGCCCCGACTGGGCTAGGCGAGCTGGGTAGCACTTCCAGAGACCACCACCTACCTGCACAGGAACAGGTCAAAGTGCTGTGGACTCACAGCTTAGAGTTGTGAGCACCGGATTCACTCCAACAAGAAGACAGTCGTCGCACAGCAGAGTACAGCAGACTCTAGCAGAGTATATAAACGACTCGGAGAGCAGCTCTGTAGAATATCTTCTTTATTCTATCTACAACTATTATACAACTATATACAGAGCTTAATAGGTCTAAGCATAAATGAATGCTGCACTGCACTGAGTGTCTGCAGCTGCTCTTAGCAGCAACCTTATCTCTACACACGATCTCTAACACTCAGTCTCTCTCTCTCTCTCCGACACTGACTGACTGACTTGGTGCTGGAGCAGAATAAGTAGAGAGCAGAACACGCCTCCTCCTCTCTGGAGAATCAGCAGACTCCTCAGGAGATTCTTGGATATGGGAGGGGTGAAATCTCCTCACTGGCTGGGTTTCCCCAGCCACTCTGAGCGGCTTCCTACTGCATACAGTGGTACCTCGGGTTAAGTACTTAATTCGTTCCGGAGGTCTGTTCTTAACCTGAAACTGTTCTTAACCTGAAGCACCACTTTAGCTAATGGGGCCTACCGCTGCTGCCACGCCTCCGGAGCACGATTTCTGTTCTTATCCTGAAGCAAAGTTCTTAACCCAAGGTACTATTTTTGGTTTAGCGGAGTCTGTAACCTGAAGCATATGTAACCCGAGGTACCACTGTATTAAAAACAATACAGCATCAAACATTAAAAACTTCCCTAAACAGGGCCGCCTTCAGTTGTCTTTTAAAAGTAAATAGTTGCTTATTGCCTTGACATCTGATGGGAGGGCGTTCCACAGGGTGGGTGCCACTACCAAGAAGGCCCTCTGCCTGGTTCCCTGTAACCTCACTTCTCGCAGCAAGGGAACCACCAGAAGGCCCTCGGAACTGGACCTCAGTGTCTGGGTGGAACAATGGGGGTGGAGATGCTCCTTCAGGTATCCTGGATCAAGGCCGTTTAGGGCTTTAAAGGTCAGCACCAACACTTTGAATTGTGCTTGGAAACGTACTGGGACCCAATGAAGATCTTTCAGGACCAGTGTTATATGGTCTCGGTTGCCACCCCCATTCACCAGTCTAGCTGCTGCATTCTGGATTAATTGCAGTTTCCGAGTCACCTTCAAAGGTAGCATTGTGATTTGCTGTTATTTTATTGATTATAATTCTTCCTTGTGTTCTGCCAAGGGCAGGGTTCTTTCTGGATCTGGCGCCAATAAGCACACCAGTGGATGAAGAATGTAAACTGCTTAATTATTATTTGCTGATATTTAATTTTATTGTTTACTATTGGATTATTGACTATTCTTTATTTGATATAAGTTGTTTATTTTTTAAGTTATTGTGACTTTTTGTATAGGATCTGTTTGCTACTATTAATGTTCAATTTATTATTATTATTGTGTGTTGGAAGCTGCCCAGAGTGGCTGGGGCAACCCAGCCAGATGGGCGGGTTATTAGTAACATTATTATTATTATTATTATTATTATTATTATTATGATTGATTGATTTATGAACATATAACCTATTTGGCCCTTCTGGCAAGAAGCTTGGTCCTGAACTGTCTAGATTTGGTTGGGTGCATCTGAACCATGACTGGAAACTGTTGATAAGGTTGGTTGGTTGACTGACTGATTGATTTCTAAACCATTTAATGTATTGACAACATCTATAAGCAGTGTACAAAAATAAGCAATGACAGACAACTTAAATATTCAGAAGCACACAATTACATATAAAAATGTTACATTAATACAAAGCTACTTATATATAAGGGACGCGGGTGGTGCTGTGGGTTAAACCACAGAGCCTAGGACTTGCCAATCAGAAGGTCGGAGGTTTGAATCCCTGCGATGGGGTGAGCTTCCGTTGCTCGGTCCCAGCTCCTGCCAACCTAGCAGTTCAAAAGCATGTCAAAGTGATGTAGATAACTAGGTACCGCTCCAGTGGGAAGGTAAACGGCGTTTCCATGCGCTGCTCTGGTTTGCCAGAAGCAGCTTAGTCATGCTGGCCACATGACCCGGAAGCTGTACCCCAGCTTCCTCGGCCAATAAAGCGAGATGAGAGCCGCAACCCCAGAGTCGGTCACGACTGGACCTAATGGTCAGGGGTCCCTTTACCTTTACCTTTACTTATATATAAGTCATTATCAACCCTTTTTTCTTCCTCTCAGCCTCTGAGTTCTCACCCAGGGTCTAAACAAATTCTCAGCTCTCCCACAAAAGTATCACAACTAGAAGAGTTAATGAAAACAGTGGACATCACTTTAGTCTCTTACTCTAGGTCCAGCTACAGTAGGTTTGTTCAGTTTCCCAGGAGGTCCAAAGGATGGGGAAAGTCCACTCCCAGCTCTTTCTTCACCCTCTGTCCTTTCCACCTCCTCTTCCAGCTGCTTAAGGTAAGACATAGCCCTCCTTACGCAAATTAATCCATTGTTTCTCAAGCTTGGGTCTCCAGCTGTTTTGGAACTACAATTCCCATCATCTCTGACCACTGGTCTTGCTAGCTATGGATGATGGGAGTTGTAGTCCCAAAACAGCTGGACACTCGAGTTTGGGAAAATCTGGATTAATCCATGCTCATCAGTTGGCTGAAGCAAGACACAGCAGCAAGTTCAAATGTGAGAAACCTGTGACTCTCTAGATGTTGCTGGACTTCAAATCGCACAGCTGGCATGGCTAATGCGCCCATATGGAAAATCAAAAAAAGTTAGGGTTGTTTTTGTTTCCCATGCTAATCTTCTCTGAATCGTTCCAGTTTTAGTATATTTGCTGCCAAAGCGAGCATGGTTGTTTTTGTTTCCCAATGGCAGTCAGTGGGAGGAGTCAAGATCCAGATTTCTAAATTTTGATTTGGAGTCCAATTCACATTCGATGAGGTCCATACTGATTCAAGGCAAACTGGGGCCCACTCCAAATTGCTGAATTGAGCCACAAACCAAATTTGGGGTGGGGTTGCATAGCACCCCCCCTTCCCATCCACTGCATATGTGGAGAACGATTCAGCACATAGGTGACTCCTACCATATTTGTACGTCCCCTAATTGAATCTGGGCAATTTGTGTTTCATAATATATATATTTATTGGGCAGTTTAATCTATTTAGGATATGGAAAGGTTGGTAATTTTTTTAAAAGCCCCTGTATACTTCTCTCAATGCTTGTTTTGTGAGCAACTTTGAAAGGTTCACCCAGAAAACAAATAAGTTACACTGATTTTGAATAATTGCCTCTTTTGAACAATAGGCAATTTTACTACCTCATTTGCAGAATAGTGAGCAGCTTCTGTCCACTATGGGAAAACAATCAGAAACTTGGCTGCTGTATCAAATAGGCAATAAAATAGCGTATTTAGCAAATGAAATTAGAAAATTTCATTTACTTGCTTTGCAGAGTCAGCAGCAGTGGGCTTGCTTAAAGATGTGCTTAAAATATTTTGATGGAGATGTTATAAATCTCTAGGAAAATATCCTAAAGGAAACATAGGGCCATTCCTGTTAAATTGTCTTCAAAATATTCATCCCTCTTAAAGTAATATGCATGATTTATTTCACTCTCCTCTTCCATATAATGACCTTTAAGGAAATGTTGGCAATCCATTTTTTATTTTTTTTAGTGATTTTAATTTCAATGGTCTATCTGTTCACATTATTTCAGACATAATACAGGTATTTGCATAGTGATATTACCACTCTTGTTGTACAGAACACAGAGATGTAAGGGAAATAGCAGGGATTACCAAGATTTCATCAATATATGTTGAATGTAGCTCTTCTTGTCCTTCACTGTACAGGGCCTGGAGTCATAGTAAAGCTGTATCTTTACTAAAAAAAGTCAAATGCACTATTGTAGTCTGTTTCTGGGCATATTAATAGTGGGTATTAACCTTTAAAGTTCTAAATGGCTTAGAGCCAAGTTACCTGAAGAATCATTTCCTCCCACACATACCTACCTATGTCTTAAGATCATCTGAAATCTTTCTCTGGATTCGCCCTTCAAATGAGGGGAGGTGGGTGACCACTAGGGAGGGTCATTGATCCATCTAAGGGACGCAGGTGGTGCTGTGGTCTAAACCACTGAGCCTCTTGGGCTTGCCGATTGGAAGGTCAGCGGTTTGAATCCCCACGACGGATTGAACTCCCATTGCTCTGTCTCCCAGCTCTTGCCTACCTAGCAGTTTGAAAGCACGCCAGTGCAAGTAGATAAATTGGTACCACTGTAGTGGGAAGGTAAACCGGCGTTTCCGTGCACTCTGGCTTTTATCATGGTGTTCAGTTGCACCAGAAGTGGTTTAGTCATGCTGGCCACATGAGGCGGAAAGCTGTCTGTGGACAAACACCGGCTCCCTTGACCTGAAAGCAAGATGAGCGCCACAACCCCATAGTCGCCTTTGACTGGACTTAACCGTCCAGGGGTCCTTTACTTTTACCTTGATCCATCTAGCTCAATATTGTCCACACCGATGTGCAATGTTTCAGATAAGGGTTTCTCCTAAACCTACCTAGAGTTGCTGGGGAATCGAACCTGGTCTTTTCTGCATGCCCCGCAGATGATCTGCTACTGAGTTATGGCTCTTCCTTCTGAAGATGTGGGGACTGAAACTTCCCTATGTGCTTGATAGCTTCAGCATGCAAATGTTTTGCTACTGAGTTACTTCCCCTAAGAGAAATCCCTTGTAGTGCTGGTCCTGAAAAATGGATTCTGACTAGTTGCTTCCAATGATATCACCAGCAGCAAAGCAAAAGCAATTACAAACCTGAGGTCACGGAGAATGTTTTTCCCCCTGTGGACGTGAAGGCATCACACCAATGGCCCTTGCCAGATGGTATCCCATTTAAGCACGGACCAGACCTAGGCCTGCTTAGCTTCAAAAACACTGTTGTGTCATGTGTTTTGGAATAGCATTATGCTTATGCCATTATTTTGACATAGAGCGAATTATATTTCTTATGCTGGGATGAAAAGCAGAACAAGTTATGTAAGTCAAGGAGGAGTTTTAAAAAAGCATCTGGGTAGATAGTTCATAGACGTCAGGATTCATCTCTATCTTATTTCATATGCTGGTGGCTTTCAAAATAGCCTTAAAAATAGAATGGGATTGCTCTGAGGTGGCAGAGTTCTCAAGGGAATAGGAAGAGCTGCAAAATTATGGCTTCTCTTTCTGACTACCACAAAGCCTATACATTCCTCTTTGTGATCTCTCAGCCCCTGATTTAAATATGCCATGTTTCCTATCTTAAATATTATGGTTAATCATAGATATAACATTTGCTTTCCTGGTATGGGGCAGTGAAATAATTTGCTTCCCTTCATTACTCAAAATTTCTGCTACCTCCCCCACAAACGTGATTTCACCATTTCAGATGTGGGAAGCTGCTAATGAAGGCCAAATTTAAATGTTAGTCCTCATCTGGAGGTCAACAAAAGAACTTCATGCTGACTGGTAATGACATGGATTTTCTGTGCATTACTGAGCTGATACATATATCAAGGTGCTTTCAAATGTTAGGCAGGCATGTAGGAGCTGTAATATTCATTGACTATGACTTACCTCTAAGTCCACAAAATTGTCTTCTCTTCCTCAAGTTGAAATGCATTTAGGTTTTCTTTCCTTGCAATAAAAGAGGAGGGAGGGGAGCTGGCAAAAGTGAAATTTAATGTGAGAAGAGTGCAACTACTTGTACATGAGTGCAGAACTTCTGGAGTTTATGAGGGTGGGGGACAGAACTCTGAAGAATGACAACTCTAACAACTCACTTTTTTGTTTGTTAAAGGCACCCTCAAAAACAAAAAAACCCCCAAAAACATGAGTACAAAAATTGTGATTTACTAAGAATGGAGGCCAAGCAACGAATAATTCCCCTGATGCCTTCCAGCTGTTTTGGACGACAACTCCCATCAGCTCCAGTCAGCATGGCCGAAACATCTGGAGAGCAGAAGGCTCAGTGAAGGCCACCTTATGCTCTGTCGCTCTGCAATTACTTCATCAGTGTTGATCTGAGTGGAGAGCTTGAGGTTTTATTGAGGAGAGTGCGGGGAAGAAGCCCGAGCTGGTGATTTAAATATAAGTAGATAGCAAACGAGGGTGACAAAGCAAAGTGACTGACTGTGCCCTACCTTTGGTGCAGTCACTTCAAATCTACATGATGGAGATCCACGGTCTGCTTGAACAGTGCTTGCGACATGACAGGTAGACAGTGAGGGAAGGAGGGCTGGCGCCATCAGGAACACTTAAAGAGCGCAAACTGCCAATGCACTGTCAACCACTGGAAGCAATTACAGTCTAGTACTAAGTAGATCTCAGATTGTGAGTGATTAAACATTCAAGCATTCATAGAATCATAGAATCATTCCTTGGCCCAAACAGCCCTGCAGGGACTGTTTCGGCTCATGCCAAAATGTTGGTGTCTTAGAGGACCCAGGTCACATATTTTAACCTCAACACACTAGAACCTCTAGCTGCAGCACGGTAGTGTATCAAGTTGTTCTTGGTAAATGGCAGCTCTCATTTCAAACAGCTGAAAAGTTACTAGTCAGATAGGACTGCCATATGTCTGGATTTTCCCAGACATGACTGGGATTTCAAATGTGGAATTGACATCTGGGGGGAGTTTCCAAAAGGCAGTGCTTTGTCTTGGATCTTAGACAAGTCAATCGAAAAATTGCATTTTTGTAGAAACAAGCTCCACAACTTGGGGGGGGGGGGCTGGTTTCTGCTTTTTTAAATATGGCAATGCTAGGGATTGTGGTGCTCATCTCGCTTTAGTGACCAAGGGAGCTGGCGTTTGTCCACAGACAGTTTTTCTGTGTTGTGTGGCCAGTAGGACTAAGCCGCTTCTGGCACAATGGAACACCGAAACCAGAGCAGTGCACGGAAACGCCGTTTACCTTCCTGACAGAGTGGTACCTATTTATCTACTTGCACTTTTGGTGTGCTTTCGAATTGCTAGGTTGGCAGGAGCTGGGACTGAGCAACGGGAACTCACCCCATAGCAGGGATTCAAACCGCTGACCTTCCGATCGGCAAGAAGAAGAAGAAGAAGAAGAAGAAGAAGAAGAAGAAGAAGAAGAGTTTGGATTTGATATCCCACCTTTCACTCCCCTTCAGGAGTCTCAAAGCGGCTAACATTCTCCTTTCCCTTCCCCCCCCACAACAAACACTCTGTGAGGTGAGTGGGGCTGAGAGACTTCAAAGAATTGTGACTGGCCCAAGGTCACCCAGCAGCTGCATGTGGAGGAGCGGAGACGCGAACCCGGTTCACCAGATTACGAGACTACCGCTCTTAACCACTACACCACACTGGCTCTAGGTTGGCAGGTTGGCTCTAGGTTGGCAGGAGCTGGGACTGAGCAACGGGAACTCACCCCGTAGCAGGGATTCAAACCGCTGACCTTCTGATCGGCAAGCCCAAGAGGCTCAGTGGTTTAGACCACAGCACCACCCATGTCCCTTACACAAGCTTATAGCTAGCTTAAATATTGTCGGTAGTTAAGCACAGCGTGAGACGTAGGAAAGAATTTTGATTTGCGTGCTGTCACTTTCACTTGATTACCCTTAGCTCCTGCCCCATGTTTAGGCCTTTCAGAATTAGCATGAAACTATTGTTGAATAAGGCAATTCACCTTTCTCAGGGATGTGTGATTACCAGTTGCTTTTCTATTAAAAGCTTCCCTTTTGACGTGGGGCTGACGGTTCCCTATTCTTGCCTCAGTACTTCTTCTGTTGTGCTGGTAATGTTTTCCGACATGCCACCTCTCTTCTAAACAATCAGGCTCCTTCCCCCCACCCCTCCTTCAATCCATCTGTTTTGACTCTTGACAAAGGCAAATATTCCTTGGAGGAGGTGGGTGGCGCTGGTGGAAGAGAGCGAGCCACTTAGAACCGGCAAAAACTTTGTTTAAATCGCATGAATTAATCCCAGAGCGAACCCAGTAAGTGACACAAAATTACTTGTTGTTATCGTCAGCCATTAAACCTTGAAAGCAATTGCATAAGAGAGAGAAGAGAGAGAGAGAGGAGGAAAGCACATTAAGGAACAGAAGGAGGCTCCAAAATGCTGTGTGTATGTTTGCAAACCTATTCCGAGTCCTCCCCTGGTGAATCTAGAGAGCTATCTTGCCCCATCCATTATTTTTCTGTACAGCTGGTACTAGAGCTTGTGTTCTGCATGCATACAGGAATTCATTTCCTACCATCAGCATTGGGCTGAATGTCCACCTCCTACATTCATGGGGCTGTTTGTGCCTTGTGAGAGCGGCAGGGGTGGAGCCCTTGGTGACTTTGGGGAATTAGGCAGAATCTTCTGTCTCTTCTTCTTTCTTTGGTGATCACTCATAGCCGAGTAAGATTGTCTTCCATGAATATGGGCCTAATGGTTTGTCCGTAAGTGACTGTGGAGGCCAATTCTGGATCTGCACATCCTTCCACAGTGTGGACATGGGTTTCAGGGAGTTGATCATGTCAGCATCGCCCTAGAGCCAGTGCACCAACTGGACTCTTGCACCTCAACCCCGACTGGGCTAGGCGAGCTGGGTAGCACCGCCAGAGACCTCCTTCTCACAGGAAACGGTCACAGTGCTGTGGACTCACAGCTCAGAGCTGAGAGCACCGGATTCACTGTCTCAATAATACAGTCGTTGCGCAGCAGAGTTTTGCAGAGTCTTGCAGAGTATAAACCACTCGGAGAGCAGCTCTGTAGAATGTCTTCCTTTTATTCTGTAACTACAACTATGATACAAAACTATATACAGAGCTGAATATTCTAAGCATAAATCAATGCTACACTGAGAGTCTGCAGCTGCTCTTAGCAGCAATCTTATCTCTAGGATCTCCAACACTCTCACTCTCTCCGATACACTGACTGACTGACTCTCTCTCTCACACACACTGATATGTTGCTGGGCAGAATAAGTAGATAGGCAGGACACGCCTCCTGCTCTCTGGAGAGTCAGCAGAGACCATCAGGAGATGATCAGGAGATTCTTGGGTATGGGAGGGGTGAAATCTCCTCATCCTCCCCCATTTCATCCGACCATTTCAAGAATCTTTAACATAACTGCAATTTGCACATACACTCCAAAAGTTGTTCTCTGCTTACAACCTTGGTTAACATATCTGCAGGTATCTCTTTTCCCGGCATATAAAACACTTTTACAATACCATTGAATAAGCAGCTTCTGGAAAAATCTTCACACACATTTCTTCCTTTCAAATACAAATTGACATTTCTAATTAGGCAGATTTGAACAAACCACTTTTCAGAACTCAAATACACGCTTTCCTTCAAATATCAGGTAAGGAAATAAATAAAGCGTTTTGTGCTACTACTCTCAGCACACTTCATGCTAGGTTTGAAAACCCCACCAGAGTTGCTCGTGACCGCAGTCTTTGCAAACTCTTCAGAAAACCTTTTCGGTGGTACACCCTTGGTTGTTCTCTCGGACCTGCGCAGAACTCTTTGATCCTCTTGTTCTGGTGCTTCCTCCTCTTTGGGAGAATGGGGAGCTAAAGTATATGAAGCTGCTAAGTCTGAGTCAGCGTCAGACTCACCTGAGGCTTTTGGGCTCTGATAATCTGTGCCATCATCTGGAACTACATTGGCATCAGGATTATCACCACCAACAACACTTGCCTTCCTCTTAACTTTCTTTGCCCCTTTTGCACCATCATCACAAATGGGATGGCACTGAAAAACGCCAACTCTGTCCCATTGTGGATTGTCATCAATACTCCTGGTGAGCCTTATGGTTTTCGTGTCTGTGATCAGAACACGATAAGACCCTTTCTCATATCCTAGGAAAACACCATGTTCTCCACGCTTGCTCAGTTTGTCACCCTGCGAGGTGTGCACCCAAACCTCCGAACCAAAAATTTTAAAATGCTTTACACATGGCTTTCTTCCGTGAAGCATCTCATATGGGGTGCAATTTACACTAGACTGGTATCTCCTGTTATACACATGACAGAAAAACGAAAGAGCTTCAGCCCAAAAAGGATTGGGCAGCCCTGAATCATGTAACAGCGTTCTGATTCCTTGCTGCAGAGTCTGGTTTACTCTCTCACATAAACCATTCTGCCAGGGTGATCTGGGCGTGGCTGTCCTATGCTCAATGCCCTGTTCAGAAAGAAAACTCTCAAACTCTTCTGAACAAAACTCTCCACCCTTGTCTGTGAAAAGAAAACGTACATTCTCATTATGTACATTTCTGAGCCATTTACAAAACTGGCGAAACTTGGTAAAGGCTTCAACCTTTTTCTGCAGCATATAGACCCAAACATATTTCGAATAGGAGTCTATCAGAACCATGAAAAACCTTGAATTGCCTCTAGAGAGCGCTAGAGGCCCCACTAAGTCTGCATGAATGACTTCATATGGTTTCTTGGCCTCTCTCCCAGACTCTGTACCTTTGGGAGCTTGCCTTGCCTTACTCTCTGCACAAGAAACACATTTCATGTGGTAGGGACATTCTTTCAACTTCATACCCTGAACCATATCAGGCATTTTTGCCACAGCCTGGAAATTCAAATGACCATAAACGCGATGGTAATAATGAATACATTGGTCATGCAACTTCTCATTCTTATCTACAGTTAAATTGCAACACTTTTTCTCAGTAGCTTCTGCAGTGCCTGTACCTGAAACAAAAGGCAATTGGTACAATCCATTTACACATTTTGCATACAGAATGAGCTTGCCATCTCTAAGAATTTCACAGCGAGATTTAGCAAACACCACCTTAAACCCTTGACGATCAAGCTGGGAAACACTCAACAAATTGTCCTGAATATCAGGCGCATACAGGACATTCTTAATAGTTGCATTCAGGCTCTTTAAGAACACAGTTCCCTGAGCCATACTCGTGAGAACTGTCCCATCTGCTTGATGAATTTCTTTCTCTTGCTTCTCAAGCTGAACAAAGAGATTCTTATCTTTGGCCACGTGGTTTGAACAGCCAGAGTCGACCACGAAGAAACTCCGCCCACGTTGACTGGAACAGCGAGAGATCAAGGCCTTTGAAGTAGCAGGTGCTTGGGGATTTCTTCCTCCTCCCCCTCTGCCTCTGAAGTTTCCCTTCTTCTTTGAAGATTTCTTGCACTGGAAACTCAAATGGCCTTGTGCTCCACACGAAAAGCACCGCTTCAATTTCAAAGCTTTAACAGCAGCAGTTTCACTTTCACTTTCCCCTGCTGAAGACTCAGGCACATTTTCAAGCATATTTTTAACAGCACAGTCCCGGCTTTCTTTAACAGCCTGTCTGCGATCCCACTCATTCAAGAGCATGCTAGACACATAATCTTCTGTTAGCCGGTCAGAAGGCATTGTGGAAATCTGGGCAGCCACTCCATCATAAGACTCATCTAGGCTATTGATCATCAGCATTGCAAACACAGCCTCTGAAATAGCCATGTCTCGCTGAACAAGGTCCTGTCTGAGACGCTTTAATTGAGACAGATGGCTAGGCAAATCACCACCTTTCTCCAACTGCAGCCTGCACAGCTTCTTAAAGAAAATCACACTGGAACCAGCATTTTGTCTAAGATGCATATCTCTCAACTTATGCCAAACAGCTTGTGCAGTCTCTTGACCCTCTAAGTTCACCAGCAAGTGGTCTGAAACACTCAAAATAATTGTCCCTCGGGCTTTCATATCTGCAGCATGCCACTCAGCCCAATCATCATCATCCTTATCTGGAGGGTCATCTTCTATCGTGTGAAATAGCTTTTCCCTCTGTAAAAGCGCTTTCATCTTTACTTGCCAAACTGCATAGGTTTCAGGCGTGAGGAGAGGAAAGGACAGAGCCATCTGGCCGGAATGTGCACAGGCCATGTCTGCTATTACTTAGAGCAAGACACTTCCCTCGTGCAACACAGATAAAGCCTTGACTCCCTCAGCCACTCTCTCTCCCACTCAGAGCGCAATTAACAGGCAAACAGGGATGCTATCTTCTTCCTTTGGCAGTCAGCAACATACCTCCATAAATCAAGCAGCAGCAAGAGCAACAGCGGCAGCTTGAACACTCTGCTCCAAAACAGCTCTGCTTCTGGGCACTGCAAATCAGTCCAGCATGCAGCGTCCGTTCCACCGTCCGGCAATCAGCAACAGAAACCTCTGGCGACTGGGACGCCTGGGACGCCTGGGATGACTGGAACAACGCCAGGTCAGACGACTGGAACAACGACTGGGCCCATAACCGATGTCAGCATCGCCCTAGAGCCAGTGCACCAACTGGACTCTTGCACCTCAACCCCGACTGGGCTAGGCGAGCTGGGTAGCACCGCCAGAGACCTCCTTCTCACAGGAAACGGTCACAGTGCTGTGGACTCACAGCTCAGAGCTGAGAGCACCGGATTCACTGTCTCAATAATACAGTCGTTGCGCAGCAGAGTTTTGCAGAGTCTTGCAGAGTATAAACCACTCGGAGAGCAGCTCTGTAGAATGTCTTCCTTTTATTCTGTAACTACAACTATGATACAAAACTATATACAGAGCTGAATATTCTAAGCATAAATCAATGCTACACTGAGAGTCTGCAGCTGCTCTTAGCAGCAATCTTATCTCTAGGATCTCCAACACTCTCACTCTCTCCGATACACTGACTGACTGACTCTCTCTCTCACACACACTGATATGTTGCTGGGCAGAATAAGTAGATAGGCAGGACACGCCTCCTGCTCTCTGGAGAGTCAGCAGAGACCATCAGGAGATGATCAGGAGATTCTTGGGTATGGGAGGGGTGAAATCTCCTCAGATCACGGTGAGGCTTTGCCAAATGTGCCTTCCTTTTAGTTCATTTTCCCCTTTTGTTTTGAGTTTGTGTTTCTTGAAAGTCCATGGCACCTTTGGTAGAGAATTGATGCTTTTGAATTATGGTGCTGGAGGAGACTCTTGAGAGTCCCATGGACTGCAAGAAGATCAAACCTATCCATTCTAAGGAAATCAGCCCTGAGTGCTCACTGGAAGGACAGATCTTGAAGCTGAGGCTCCAATACTTTGGCCACCTCATGAGAAGAGCAGACTCCCTGGAAAAGTCCCTGATGTTGGGAAAGATTTTTTTTTTTAAATATTTTTTATTAAGGCCAATCAAATCACATTAATTCCAAATCACAGTAGTTCCAAATTATACAGCCAAATTTTTAAAATTTTATTGGGGGTACCCATACTTTGAGCTCCGAAAGGGATCCAAACATCACTCTTGTTGCTGCTTTAATTACACAGTTCTGTCCAATTCTGTCCAGATAGTCTCTTTGTTATTTTCCTCATCTTCTTGTTGTTATCATATATTCCTTTCTTTGTGATTTCTGATAATCTTCACAAGCGGGTTGAAAACAAACATATCCTGTGTGGGTTTTACACTCTCCAAGAGCCATATCACATAAAGGACAGACGCCATTTCCACACCTCCGCAAAGAACGTTCCCACAGTCGGTCCGTTGATTTCCACAGGCCTGCGAATCTATATCTCAGGGGGCCCTGCCAGGTCAAATCCACATTCCGATAACCATACATTCACATTCCAATGACCATGGTTCTCCTCCCCCTCATCCTCCTGTGGGCAGGCCTGTCTTAACGAATCTCCATTTGAAACTGCGTCACAAAGCTTTCTTTCCATCCGACGTTCCCACCAGTCCTCTCTTTGATCAGTAATTCATCTCCACACAGTTCTTAATCTCCTGCTTGTGATTAGTAATTTGCAACGATTCTTTATCTCTGGGAGGGAGGATTATTGGGTACTCACATAAGACAAAAAAAGAAAAGTTTTTCCTCCGCCCTTTTCTGTTTTGCTCCAACATACCAATCTTTTAATGATGAGTCTTCACTTGATTTATTGTCCAACCCTTCGCTCCGCTCACAGAGATCCCATTAATCAGCAGTCTTTACTCCCGATCTCCACTTGAAGTATGTGCATTTGCTTCTATTTCCAATTATATATTTTGAGCTGATGCAAACCAGTGCGCGATTCGGAGACAGCGTCCGCAAGAGCCGACTCCACCCGAGGGCTCCGTGCCTAGTGTCCTCACCCCGTTCTTTCGAATCTGGGGGTGAATTATGGACACAGCAGGCAAGGCAGTACCCCCCATTCCCTTGGGGGGCAAGGGAGGCTGCATACTCCCATATCAGCCTCTTAATTACTTCGTGTGGGTCGGAGAGATGTTATTGTCAGCCATCTTCCAATGCGCCCCCTGGTGGCCCCCCGATGTTGGGAAAGATTGAGGGCACAAGGAGAAGGGGACAACAGAGGATGAGATGGTTGGACAGTGTTCTTGAAGCTACCAGCATGAGTTTGACCAAACTGTGGGAGGCAGTGGAAGACAGGAGTGCCTGGCGTGCTCTGGTCCATGGGGTCATGAAGAGGCGGACATGACTAAACGACTAAACAACAACAACAAAATTCTCTAACTGGAGTGCTTGCAGGCCAGTCTTTCCCAATTATCTGTACTTATGCTGCATTTTTAAAGATTTGCCTTGACAGCAACTTTAAACCTCTTTTGTTGACCACCTGCATTCTGCTTTCCATTTTTAAGTTCAGAACATAGTTCTTGTTTTGGAAGACGATAATCAGGCATCTGCACAACATGACCAGTTCAACAAAGTTGAGTTTGAAGAATCATTGCTTCGACACTGGTGATCTTTGCTTCTTTCAACACACTGGCATTAGTTTGCCTGTCTTCCCAAGTGACATGTAAATTTTTTTGGAAATGCCATCGATGGAAACTTTCAAGGAGTTGGAGATGGCGTTTATGAGTGGTCCACGTTTTACAAGCATACAGTAAAGTTGGTAGAATATAAGATATTTAGGTGAGAGGAGATTTACCACTGAAGATGATACAGCTGACAATTCCCTCAATCCTTGGACATCCTTGGAGAGGGAAAAGATGGCTGTCTTCATCTGGTCAACATTAGTCCTCCTTTTCCCCATGAGAAAGAAGAGCCACTAGGATGCTTAGGGCAACTCTGCTAGCACTTGAAAATGGTGCCAACAAAAACCATGTACTGAAAATAATGATAAGCTCCCTCCTACCAAGAAATTTTAGAATTCTCAACTTAGTTCAGTATTGATCATAGCTGTCAACGTTTCTCTTTTTTTAAGGGAAATTCCCTTATTCTGAATAGGATTCCTCGCAAGAAAAGGGAAAAGTTGACAGCTATGGTATTGATGTCAGGGACTGGCTGGATGAGGAAGAGAGGTTGGAGCTGCCTGCCCAAAGGCCCCCCAGGGAGGACAAAAAAGATGACAACTTAAACCCTGGATTGTGGTGGTGGGACACTGAAGAGCAGTCTGCAGAAGAAATGGGCTGGGAGGTGCTAGAAGCAGAGGGTTTGAGTGATCAAGGTGGGTCAGGAGAAGAAGGGCCTTCCAGGACAGGGTTAGAGGCTGAGAGTCACAGTGTGAGCGCAGACTCAGAGAGGAGTCAGAAGTTGCCCTTGTTACCCATCAGCAGGACAGTCCCAGTCCTGCTGGCTCTCCTCCCCCTCTGATGTCCTGCTTGTGGAAAGTCCTGCATGTTGCTGAGCAATGGGCCAGAGAGGCCCAGAGGAGGAACCCACCCACATGATGCAGCCAGTGTGATGTAGTGGTTAAGAGCAGTAGTCTCGTAATCTGGTGAACCAGGTTCGATTCCCCGCTCCTCCACATGCAGCTGCTGGATGACCTTGGGCTGTCACACTTCTCTGAAGTCTCTCAGCCCCACTCACCTCACAGAGTGTTTGTTGTGGGGGAGGAAGGGAAAAGAAAATGTTAGCAACTTTGAGACTCCTTAGGGTAGTGATAAAGCAGGATATCAAATCCAAACTCCTCCTCCTCCTCTTCTTCTTCTTCTTCTTCTTCTTCTTTGTCTGCTTGGGAGGGATCCAGAGTGAAAGGCTAGAGAGGAGGGTGGAGCTAGTGGTCAGTTTCAGCAATGTGTCAGAGGACTCTGCTGTGTTGCTATTTTCTGTTAATAAACTAATTGCATTCTGTGCCTCCCATGCTTTCCTGCCCTGTGGATGACCTGGACTCACTTGACAGCTCCTTGACAATTGTCCACAGCGACTATCAGCAGGTCTCCAGGGTTTCAGACCAGGAATCTTTCTCAGACCTACCTGGAAAACCCAGATTGAACCTGGGACCTTCTGCATGTCACTAAACCACTAAACCACACAAGGGTAGTGAGGAGGTGTGGCATGGAAGGGGAAGAGAGTGTGGCTTGGGAAGAATCTCCAAGGGCCAGATAAAGAAGTCTGGAGGGCCTGAAGTTTTCCCCCATTGTGATACTGCGACAGTGGCTTCCACTCCCAATAATATTCAAACGAAGCCCTGCATTTTATTTTGCTGTAAAACAAATAGATTCTGGTGTTCTTTAAAACCAAAAAGTAATAATGCTGTAGTTTAAAATGAGAGGAAAAAACCTGACCTTTAATCTTTTAAAAAGTATAATTGATCCAACTTACATTTTTAGCAGCCAGTGGGCATTTTCAGTGTCATTTGTAGCTTTTCCTTTAGAAAAAAAAGAACAAAACAACAACAAACTGTGTGCCTTGATTTTTTTTTAAGATGGTAATATTCCTGCTATGGGATTTGAAGGCAGAGAAGACAAACTTGTGGACCGATGGTTATTTGTTCCTCTGTTCCTGCCTGCAAGCCATACATCCTCTACATACAAACTCTATAATGCATCTGAAAGATTATTAGCGCAACATTTAAGTGGAGTCTTTTCTCTGCTGAATTATGCCCTGAGATATACGAGTACAACTTTCTATCAAAGTCAGTGAGCTGTTGCTCATCCATATCCAAAGGCAGAGCTGAATCCTCCAATTTTAATTCATGCATTCCTCATATAAAGGTCGTTAATGCTTAAGTATTCATTTTTTGAAGGGAAAAAAATTGCAGTGATCAGGGTTGTACAGTGACCAGAGTGGTTTGATCTGCAAACAAACCCTATTGCAAATATTTGCTAAGATTCAGCGAAACGCATATTGATGACAATGACACACTTTGGTTCCTAGAATCTCTTTAGAAAATTCCTTCACAGAAGCTCTTTTCACATGGAATGGTTCTTGCTCACCACCACCACCAAAGCTGCAGCACTACAGAAGTTCCACCTTCTGAGAAAGTTGAATTGAGAGTCATTGTCTGCAAAAGGAACCCCTCCCTGCAAATAGTTGCCCATGCAGAACAGCTCCTTTGGAGACATTAGTTCTTGTGTGTCGCCCTCAAAATGAACATGTTGCCCAAGCAGGTGGAACCTCTAAAATTTGCTTATTTATTTATTTATTTACTTACTTATTTACTTACCGTATTTTTCGCTCTATTGGACGCACCGGACCATAGGAGGGGGAGAACAGGGGAAATTTTTTTTTTCTTGTTCTCCCCCTCTAAGTCAAGGTGCGTTCTGTGCGTTCAGGGTGCGTTCACCCAAAGCCTTCGGAACCCAGTGGGAGTTTCCGCTGGGCTCTGGAGGCTTTGGGTTCCTTTTGACCTGCTCTTTGGCGCTGGTGGGGAGGGAGCGCTGCTTTCCCCACCGCCAGCCTGCAAACCAGGTCGGGTTTGGAGGCTGCTATCCGCAAGTCTTGGGAGCCCAGCGGGAACTCTCGCCGGGCTCCCAGGGCTTGCAGATATCTGCCTGAAGCCCAGGGCACCCCAGACTTCGGGATGCAGGCTGCTATCCGCAAGCCTTGGGAGCCCGGCGGGCACTCCCGCCGAGCTCCCAAGGCTTGTGGATAGCTTCTTGAAGCCTGGAGAGCAAGAGGGGTCGGTGCGCACCGACCCCTCTCGCTCTCCAGTCTTCAGCGAAAGCCTGCATTCGCTCCATAGGATGCACACACATTTCCTCTTCATTTTTGGAGGTGAAAAAGTGTGAGGAGAATCAGAACTTACAGGGTTAAACAGTTCTGTGTGACGTCTCACATTCTGAGTCGTGGTTTGGTTCACATACGGGAATCCTTCTTTGTGTGTGAACTTCCTTTCGTTTTCGGCTGAGAGACGAAAGAATGTCCGCTCTCTCACCGGGACTGATTTATGATGTTTTTCTTCTCATTAAAGGCTGTTAGAGATTAGCAAGAAGCCTGCGTTCAGTCTGATTTATTATCCACACACAAGGCAACACTTTCTACCGCTGCTAAGAACTCTGCTAAGAGCTTCAAAGAGCTCAAGTTTTCTATAGGCACAAGCGTCCAAAGGCACAGGGGAAGTGTGCCCGGCGCCATCTTATCTCACAAAAAATGCGTCCTATAGAGCGAAAAATACGGTACTTACTTACTGTATTCCCATGATAATAAAGGGATGTCCTTTGATGCTCAAGTGGTGGCCTACAAATTCACCTCCGTCAAATCATCCGTCTTCTTTTTGTCTTGCTTTGGAAGTTCACAAATTATGCTCTAGGTCAGGGCCAAGTTGGATCCTCCTAACAGAGGCTCCATGTTGTGCTCGGCACTGAAACTCTTCCCTAACTGGCTTGTAGGCGGGGCTTGCCCCGCTCCAAGCTGGTGGTGCCACAGTTATGCCAATGGCCTTTAGCCAAGCAGCAGCGTGGCAAGGTTGGGGGTATTTATTTGGCAATGCGACGTAGGGACCTCCTTTTGCTTCGTGTTGCCGAACACCCGCCCACCCACCCATTAATTAGGTCGTGTTTGGCCTTGCTTTGGACTTCGGTTGGTCACCTGTTTTGGAATGGGTGCCGGGTAGGAATATTTTCCAGTGTGGCAGATTGGCTGTGGCCACTTGGTTTTTGCCTACCTCTTAGCAATCGTCACAACTTTGTAAGGTTAGGCGGTTAGGCATTGGTTTGGGGGGAATGTGGGGAGGGGAGGTGCGGCCATCACCTGCCCCTCCAATGAATAGGGTATTCCGTTAAAGGAAGCCAGGGGTCTGGATCTTGTCTGAAGCCCGGAGAGGGGCTAGGGCCATGCCAGGACCCCCGGGAACACCAGGAGTGAGCACCAGTCTATATACATTGATGGAGCTCCCCCTGCTGGTTGTTTACCCTTCCAGGCTTCCTGCAGGGTGGGGCAGGAGCCAAATACAGTGGTGCCCTGCAAGACGAATGCCTTGCAAGATGAAAAACTCACTAGACGAAAGGGTTTTGCGTTTTTTGAGTCGTTCCGCAAGACGAATTTCCCTATGGGCTTGCTTCGCAAGACGAAACGTCTTGCGAGTTCTTGCGAGTTTGTTTCCTTTTTCTTAAAGCCGCTAAGCCGTTAATAGCCGTTAATAGCCGCTAAGCCGCTAAGCCGCTAATAGCCGTGCTTCGCAAGACGAAAAAATCGCAAGGCGAAGAGACTCGCTGAACGGATTAATTTCGTCTTGCGAGGCACCACTGTATAGTTTGATACCAATGCCTACATCAATACCAGTCACATTTGTGTATTTTAATAAAGTTGTGGCCAAAATTTGCCCATTAACATTTAAACTAAATTCTGTCTCCACTGTTTCTCTATTTCCATGGGGGGTGGGTTTGGGGGCTCGAAACAAACTCCCAAGAGGGAATTTCTCTCCGGGGGGGGGGGGGACTGGCAGGTATTGAGTTCAGAGTAGTTAAGCTTTTTTTAGGGGGGCAGGTCGAAGTGGTTGAGCTTTTTTAGGGCAGCTTCCCGAAACTTTTGACCTTTTTTTTAAACAGTAACTGTGCAGAATTAAAATAAATTGCTCACCAACAGCACAGCCACTAACAGATGGACACAGTGCTACAGTAGACAACAAAGGAACGCTCACTAAACGCGATGCAGGGAAAGACCGAGGGGGGAGGGGGCAGAGACATGATTCTAAACAACACGAGCGAGAAGGATTTCACGATCCACCACGCTCATCCGGGGATCGACCTGTTGATCGGGGTCAACCACTTGGACACCCCTGCTCTAGGTGAAGTGTTTGGTCAGATCATGACCTGATAATGGTGTTTGAAAGCCAAAAGAAACCATAATTTTGCATCAGGCACCATTAGTAAGCTAATCATCTATGTACTATGCACCAGAAACGGACATCCCATGAACTGATTGCTTTTCATTCTTTTATATGGTGCTGTACATCAGTTCTAGCTTTAAATATCAACATCAAAACTGCACCATTAACCTGACTGTAGGTGAGTGCTAGACACACCCATTAAAAAACTGACTGGACAATCACGAAATAAAATTTTCTGTGAATGCAGGATCCGTTGGCAACATTTCACACTGCCACGGGGAATTTGCCTCTTTCTGCATAATTCGTCTATAAAACTTCCTAACCTTTTAATCAATGCCATTTCCATCAACATAACCCTAATTTTACATTAATCATTTTGGGTAATTTGTCCGTTTCATCCTCGGATGACATTTTAAATGGCACATTTTTCGAGTCTGCAAAAGATTAGATTGTGTAAAATGTTGTCTTAATTCTCCAAGTACTTTTTACCTGTAGGTGAGGTCAGGTCACAATGTGGTTTTTAAGCACCCAGAGTCGGTGGTTAATTACAAACGAAACAAAAACAGCTTTTGATAAGCACATGTTTTGTGTCAATACAAGGTGCTTTTCCATTCTCTCAAACAGAGCGTGTGGGACCAAGTTCTCCTCAGGATTCCCATCAAACTGCTGCAGTTGTTTGAAATGTAAACTCTTTGCCAAAGCATCATAGGAAATTTGCAACATCTGAGCTATTGCAAGATTTGACGATGTTGGACTTTTAAAGAAAAAATGTAAGGATTGCAAAGTGGCATGTCTGTCAGAATTCTTTCTGAACTCTGGGTATCTGTAAAACACAAAAGGCACAGTAACTCTGTGTCTTGCTATCAGCTTCCCCCCCTGAGAGATATTAAGATCCTTTTAAGGGTTCTCCTTCATCTAATATATAACACCCTTGAGGCATTTTAGCAATTAAAATGAGGAAGTAGATGCTTTCATGCTTTAATTTATACACTATTCAAACATTGCTTCGGCAATGCTTTCATTTGGCTAAATTTGCTTGAACATAATGAAAACTTCCAAGTTTTCCAGTTCAAAATTGCAAATGGCTTTTGACAGCCATGTTTTCCTTCCCTCTGATTCCCCCGCTCTTCCCAACTTGAGCGAGCTGGGGAGTTGCAATATGCAGAAAAACTCATGTCCAAATGCAGAAAGATAACAGAACCAGAGTTGGGGGCATCTCTCATTTCTTTGGTCTCACCCTTTGGGCTCCCTTCATCATCTCGTCCTCATTCTCTGTCCCGTTGCTTTGGAATGCCTTGCAACAGACACACATTTTCATCTGACCCCGTTCCAGTGGCTGGCACCCAGCTCTTTCCTCTGAGTGCCATTCCTTAATCACTTCTTACACCACCTCCCTTCTGTTGTGCATGACAGCTTCCTCTTCTCCAATTTCTATTTAGATTATGTTGATCAGGCGTGGGTAGCACCTGACTTTCCTATACAAAGCACTTGTCACGTTCCTCATTAGAGCATCTACGTGAAGCAAAAAGGGGTGCAAAAGATTTCTATGACTCAGTGGTGTTGCACCAGCTCAGTCCTCAATGCTGATGCCACCAGGTGGGCAAGGGGCACAGAGGGTTCACGGGACCACACTGCACTGCCGGTTGGTGCAGGGGGGAGTCCGCACGGCTGACACGGCCCTTGGTGGGTGCATCCCCCCAACACTGGCTTGGCAGCTATTCAGCGAGGGAATTGGGGGCACGGCAGCAAGGCCAGGCTGGGCTCTGGGACCCAGAGACCCCCAGCGGCAGGCAGGGCAGTACGGGGATCCTTGCACGGGGGCACCTGGTTCACACCCCCTCAAAATCATGCACTGGGGCTCCTCCTGGCCCACCCCATACTATGCCCCTTGTAAGTATTGAAAGCCAAAGTGGGGTTCCAGGGGGAAGGAAAGTAAATTTAAAAAACAACAACAACCCAGTTGTGGATAGCGGGAATGAAAACCAGGTGGACTCAGATGGGTGAATCAAATCATGCAACCTACAAAACACCTCAGAGGAAGGCAAATTGTTTTAAGAAGTGCTGAATCCAGATCAAATCTGAATCTTGTGATCAGTGCACACCACTACGGACAGTGTTCTACTCAATAGGTGTGCTGGTGCAAAAATTGTGGGAATGTTCCGGGAGGCAGGAGAGGATATATTGTTTATTAATCTCCTTCCTAACTTGTTCTAGCAAGTTCTATAATGTAGCAGTCTTAATTTCCCTTTTTAATGCACAGCAGATAGCTGGTTGCAGGCTTGTTTAAGCTTCTCAGTACTAGATTCTTGGTAAGTCTCCTTATATCCTTCCTAAAAGAATAAGCACGCCACAATCTTTTGTAAAGTCAATAAAAGAAGTTTACCCACATCATCATCAGTTCACAGTTGGATCCCTGAAGGCAGACTTAGTTACAAAGTATATACATGTAGAACTATCCCATATGGGGATAATCCCAGTGTCCTCTGTTGGCTGGAAGCCAACAGAGCATCTCTAGCTAAAAAGCTGCTCCAATGATGGAGGAAGTCAAAGAGAGAGAGAGTGCTGTGTGCCTTGTGCTTTTGTTACCTGGACAGGTAAGGTCACGCCCACCTCTAGTCACATGCAAAGGAAGTATGTCCCAGCCAGGAGGGAAAAAGGAAGTTTTTGACTGGCTGGACCAAACATCCCCTTGCACGTCCACTCTAGGAAAACAAGGAATGTTGTACTTGACTGCTACTTATGTATCGCATCCCACAAAAATCAAGCGTAATGGAATCTCACCCCATTTCCTCCTGCACACATCGTGCACCATCCCAAAATATGCTGTGAAAGGTTGGGGGAACCCCCAAAACAGATTTAGCAGGTATGGTGGGGAAAGAGAGGAGAAGTTCGTTCCATCGTGCTAGGAGAAATCATCATGCTGGTAGAATGTTCTGCTTCACACTGCATGGATACAACCCTAAATATGGAAGACCAACAGCATCAATAGAGGAAACGTATTTTGCTAAAGGAGGGTATTTGTTAGATATAGAAGACCAACAGCAACCACAGGCAGATTATACCGTGCATGTTTCTTTTTTCTCCACACCTGACCACACTTTTAATAGATCCTCATTACTGTTTGACCTTAATGTTTGCAAACCTGCTGAGTGCAGCTGCTCTATTGCTAGCCAGAGGCTGGCGGTGATCTAATGGCAGCTGCATCCAGTTGCTCTGATGTGGTTCCTCCTTAAGTGCTGACACCTCAGTAAACAGGTACCCCATTCCAGCAAGGAGTACAGGGGTAGGAAGCATGCACACATGCTCATGCCAAGAGAGAAAGAGAAGAAAAGGCAACAGCAAAACCAGAACCAGAACCTGTTAGTGATTGTGTTAGGAGGGTGACAAAAACAAATTGAGAATTGCTTCTCGAGTGTGATAAACGAAGAACTTCCCAAGCACGGCAAACATACATGGGTACATCAAAGGCAAGGCTGAAGTTTAGGCATTAGATACACACCCAACCAAAATCACATCCAAATAGGATTTCATTCAGAGAAGACATTTCTTTCTTGCTTTCTATCCTCATCTACGGCTGCTGGTTTAGATATCATGTGAACAATGTCTTCCTGCTATGTGAGAAAGACAGGCACATGTGCTCAGCCCTTCCCTCTTGTCTTTTGTGTGCACAAGAAGATAAGAAACCATTTTAACTGGGAGCTTTTTGGTTCAGAGCTGAGTAAACCTAACCATGTTTACTCAGACGTGAATTCAACAGGGCTTACCCTCAGGTAAGAGGGGTAAGGATTGCAGCCTCTTTGCCACTAGGCTACGCTACCTCCCTTCACAGATTGTATAATTGTATAATTCTTAAAGGAGGCCAATGTTGACCAACAAAACAATAGTCAACGCCATTCACCAACCATCACGATCCATCTGTGAAATAATATTTTGTAATTGTGAAACACATGGCAATAGCCAATCCCCAGGATAGCTTCCTCACCTCTTTGCACTGTGTTTGATTAGCTTGTCCCACAGCACTAGTACAAGGGAGCTAAAAGGATTATGGTGCATGCATTTTATTTTTGAAGTGCATTGTGACCTTTTCCTGAAACACCCTTCCTAAGTGGAAGGGCAAGTGGCTACGTTTCACCTTGGAATGTTTCGGGGATGTGTGTAGAAAGTTGTGTGTGGCGTGAGAGAAAGAGAGCTATAGAGAGCCATTTACCTGGTACTACAGAGGTTTTCCTTGGGCTAAAACCATATTTTACCATGTCAGCAAACTAACCCTTAGTCGTTCCAAAGTGGGGAAAGATTTCATGATGAACATTTTACTGGAGGATGGATTTGCTTGTGTTACAGGGAATGGGACAATCATTTGCAGATGGTCAGAAGGCAATGTTGCCTTGCCCAGTACCATCCTGCCAAATGGTAGGGTAGTTCAAATTTGATTTGCCTATTGTTTTTGGCCATAACTGGGGGAAAGTATGGGCAGTCAGAGTCTTTATCCTCCAATACCTTCTGCTCTGAATCTGAAGGCTCAGGGGGAACCATAACACCAAACAATATCCTGAGGCACAGAAAGAGAAGGGTGGCTCCAGACCTGTCTGTTACTGCCAGTAAGCCTAAAATAAAGTTGTATGGGAGCTTCCCATAGCTCTAAAGGATATAGCCTAGTGGTGAGGAACCTGTGGCCCTTCAGACATTGCTGGACATCAACTCTCATCAGACCCAACCAGCATGACCAACGGTGATGGAGGGTGGCAGCTGGAGTCCAGTAACATTTCCCACCCCCTATCTAGCGCAGTGAAGCATTGTCCAGACCTATTGGATATTATTCAAAAGCCTTACTTGCAGAACTTCAAAACAGAGCAAAAACATCAAAGATACATCCAAATAATTCCGTACAATATCTTGTGCAAGTCCAGCACAGGTTCGTCTTCTTAGAAATAAAAGAACTTACAATCAGAGCTGACAAACTTAGCTCTCTCTCACACAGGCTCCATTAGCCTTCCTTCCAGCCTCACAGAGCCTGGGGACAAAGACTCAAGGCAACTCCCTTTCAAAATGGAGATTTGCAACCAAATACCTTTGTCACCTGATCTAAGGTTAAACACTCACGTGCTGGCTAGCAGAAAACAACAATAGTTAATTATCAGCCCACCAAGGAGTTCAGAGACCACTTAATGGAATTTCCCCACATTTAAGTGTACAGGAATACACATTCCTCATTTCAGTGTCAATTAAACGATTATACTCATACTTATCTCCTGCCAACCTAGCAGTTCGAAAGCACGTCAAAGTGCAAGTAGATAAATAGGTACCGCTCCAGCGGGAAGGTAAACGGCGTTTCCGTGTGCTGCTCTGGTTCGCCAGAAGTGGCTTACTCATGCTGGCCACATGACCCGGAAGCTGTACACCGGCTCCCTTGGCCAATAAAGCGAGATGAGCGCCACAACCCCAGAGTCGGTCACGACTGGACCTAATGGTGAGGGGTCCCTTTACCTTTACCTTATTCATACTTATAGGTGCCTGCACTGAAATATCTATGCTGCCTTTTTGTTCACAGTGGAGTTGGAAGCAATGGCATTTAATCCAATATGCTGACTATCCTCTTCATTCCAGTGGCAGTGGGGCTAGTTTTGCATTCATAATGAAATTCTGCCATGGTTTCATATTTTCTCCGTCCATTTTTCATCTTCTTCTAGCTCCTGGAAAATGCCACAGGTCCCCTTCACATGCCCCTCCAGTGGCGTGGATAGTTGTCCGCCATACTGGCAGGGATGTGTATTGCATGAAACTACCATATGTTTAGAGCAAATTGAACAATTTTTCCTGCCCAGATATCAGCCAGCCAGAAGGAAAAGCAGTGACTGGCGGGAAATGTTTCACTTGATGGAGCCATTTTCACAAATGGTAGCTGTATTCATCCATGCTTCCAGGGTTGGGGTTAAACCATACAGTCGCAGCTGCGTTGCCTGTGAGTGTGTGTTTAGTGAGAGGTCGCAGAAAGAACAGGGTACTTTTGATGACCTTCAATCATTCCCTTGAAAGCCCATAGAACATTTCTCTGATTCGAACTGAAATGCCAACCGTGTCATAATTTTTCTGCCAAGATAATGATGCCATTTCAGGTATCTTCAGTTAATCTTGGAGAAAATTATTCATTACCAAGTCACTATTAGTTATCTTTCTCCCCCTACATGAGTGCAATCATTAAAAAGAGGAGGAAAATCTAATGAGCTGATTTTTTTTTCATCAACAATAAATAACTTGAACTAATTACCTTTTAATTTAATTTTCCCTGCTCATGCACATTAAGGAGCAGAGAGGTGGACATTTTCTTTGCTTCGTGAAATTAAGAACTCCCTTGTGCAAGCATGTTCCTTCCTGCTTTGTTTTTGTTTTTTAAAAAAGCCAAACATTGCAGGTTGCTTTCCCCCCGATTAATAGTGGTAAAACTTTCATTTAAATGAGGTTCAAGTGGCAAGGGGGATACTTCAGAGAAATGACGCTCTTCTTCGTAACTGCTGTGCATCAAAGAAAACACAATCTATTGCTAATTTAAGCCCTTTCTATTTATTTCATAAAATTTATACACCACTTAATTTGTGCAAAAAGATAAAATGTGGGGCTGCCTAAAAGTTCAGAACCCCATGGTTGCTGGCATACAAAATAAGGAACACGTGATGCCTGCAATTATTAAAATATCGTATGCCAGTTTATGTATTTAAACGGTTTATATACCACTCAACTGCAGTAATTGCTAAGCAGGTGCAATACAAAAAAATTAAAAATCAGTTAAAACTATAACATCGCAATGTTTGCACACTGTGCCTTTTCATTTTTACATACTAGACCTTCTGCTTCTCTGTTTACATATCCATGAGTAGTGTGGTGCAGTTTTGAAGTTCCTTTGAAGTCAGCTGAAAAAATTAGCATTTTTAAAGGTTATTTTTCAAGCAGCCATGAAAAGCCAAAAAAAAATGGGGGGGGGTGAGGGGGAAAGGAACGATTAGCACCAGACCTGGCTGGAAAGGAAATGACATCTGTCTTATTCAGCACAGCATTTGGAAAGGTAACATAGGGAGGGAGAGAAAACTTTCCACCACGTATATGGCTTCCTTATTATGACTGAACATATGGTATGGAAGATCACATACTGCTCTATGACTCCTGAAGCGTCTGGGAACAGCAGGGTGAACTGTGGAGCGGGGGAAAGTATTACTTCCAAAGTTAAAATCAAACCCTAAGGATATTGGCACACAGTACTCAACATATTTACTTGGAAGTAAGTCCCATTGATTTTAGCAGAACTTGCATCTAAGGAAGTGTTTTTAAGATTGGGGTGTATTCACACGCTCCTTGCATTCTTCTATTCTTTCACGTTGTAAAATTATACAGTACACACTTTTGGCATGAAGGCAAACCACCTGAGGAGGAATTAAGAACAGGAAAGCAATACTTGTCATGGAAATTTGCACAGCTTGTGTCGGTGAAAGTGAGAGGCCATGCGCTTCTCACTTCTATGAACTCTGTGCTCCGATTGTCCAGTCAGCTATCCCATGATGCCCCACAAGACAACAACCCACTGATGGCAGTTTCCTCCTTCATTCCTTCAGCTTGTCTTCTGCTTTTTTCTATATGACTTTGAAGTCACTTAGATCCAGGTCGCACTGACTTCCAGTACATTTCCGAGTACAATTCAAAGTGTTGGTGCTGACCTTGAAAGCCCTAAATGGCCTTGGCCCAGTATACCTGAAGGAGCATCTCCACCCCCATTGCTCAGCCCAGACACTGAGGTCCAGCACCAAGGGCCTTCTACTGGTTCCCTCACTGCGAGATGTGAGGTTACAGAGAATCAGGCAGAGGGCCTTCTCAGTGGAACGCCCTCCCACCAGATGTCAAGGAAATAAACAATTATCTGACTTTTAGAAGATATCTGAAGCTTCTTGGTGACTCGGGCGATGGAGGACTTCATCACCTGGACCGACTCCTCTCGCATCCGCCAGCATGTGCTCAAATACAATCAGGAACGGGATGATTTTGATTTGGCTTGCTAATTATAATTTTTGAAAGTGGGGGCACCTTTTCCCAATTTGTTAACCTGACTTATTTATTAAATTTGTACGTTGCCCTTCATCCGAAGATCACAGGGTGGTTCATAACATAATAATGCCAAATTTATACAGAATAAAACAAAAACATCTATTTAAAAAAAGATATCTGAAGGCAGCCCTGTTTAGGGAAGTTTTTAATGTTTGATCTTTTATTGCTTTTATTATTATTATTATTATTATTATTATTATTATTATTATTTTAATATTCTGTTGGGAGCCACCCAGAGTGACTGGGGAAACCCAGCCAGTTGTCTGGGATATATATAATAAATATATTATTATTATTATTATTATTAGTTACCTCGCCTACAGGTGAGAGGCTTAGGACCCCCCGCACTGAGTCTTTTGAGGCTGTATTCGGCAACATGCCATTGATGCAATCATAGTGCATTAGTGGTGGTTTATACTGGATTGTTCACACATCATGGAATCATAGAACCTTAAGAGTTGTAAGGAACCCAAAGGTCATCTAGTCCAACCCCCTGCAATACTGGAATCTCAGCTAAAGCAGCCCTAACAGATGGCCATCCAACCTCTGCTTAAAAACCTCCAAGGAAGGAGAATCCACCACCTCTTGTAGGAGTCTGTTCCACTGTTGAACAGCTCCTACTGTCAGAAAGTTTTTCCTAATGTTGAGTTGGAATCTTCTTTCTTGTAACTCAAAGCTATTGGTTCGAGTCCTACCCTCCAGAGCAGGAGAAAACAAGCATGCTCCCTACTCCATGTGACAGCCCTTGAGATATTTGAAGATGGCTGTCAAATCTCCTCTCAGTCTCCTCTTTTCCAGGCTAAACATACCCAACTCCTTCAAGTGCTCCTCGTAAGGCTTTGTTTCCTGCGTTATTCTGCCCCATTGGAGAGCTGTTTGGATGGCCAAAGTCATTTGCTGGGGGGTGGCCACTGTCAAATGCTGACAGCTTGTAGGAGCCACAGGTGAGAGCTGACTGCAGCAGTTTACAACAATGTAAAAACATAAAACAAAACAATAAAACCCTAAAAGGTTAAAAAAAGCCAGTTAAGAACAAAAAAAGATTAAAAATAAACATCAATATATAGAAAATATTACATACATGGTTATAGCCAAGGGGGCGGGGACACAGCTGTTTCCCCTAACTCAAGTATATAAATAAAAATACTTAACTAAACGTAGAAATAATCAGAACATTTGAAATGGAAATGCTTGCTGAGGTCACTTGGATGAAGTTGTGGCGCATTCTAGCGACACAACTGGCAACCCGACTGAGCAATAGGCATGGCTTCCAGGAACTGACCCATCCAATCACAGGTAGCTCAGTTGTGGGAAAGGATGGGTGTCCCTGCCCCCCGACATAAATCCTTGCTATGCTCATAATCACATTTTGATATGGAAATGTAGAAAACTGAACTTAAGACCCATCCCTGAGGCTCAAATAAGTGTTAGACATGTAAAGAGAAAGAAGGTACATTTAACCATATGTGGCGGAACTGTAAAGTTATAAAAAAATTATTGGGAAATGATTTATAATGAAATGAAAAAAGTTTAAAATAATGTTTGTTAGTAAACCAAAAGGTATTACAGGACAAGAATTGCCAAAAGAGCTGAAGAACTTATTTATGTATGTCACAACAGCCACCAGGATTCTACTAGCTCAAAAGCGGAAAGTCAGCAAGACACCAGCGAAAGAAGACTGGCAAGCTAAAATTACGGAATATGCTGAAATGACTAAATTAACAGGGAAACTAAGAGACAAAGACAATGGAGACTTCAAAAAAGCCTGGGAACCGTTTAATAATAATAATAATAATTTTTTATTTATACCCCGCCCTCCCCAGCCAAGGCCGGGCTCAGAGCGGCTTACAAGCAATAATAAAAACAAGATGAATGATTACAACTTAAAAACAAAAATAAAATACAACATTAAAATAATGGAACATTAAAATATTAAAATGTAGCCTCATCGCAGGAGGAGAAGGAAAAGAAAAAAGAAAGAGAGGGAGGGAGGGAATCAAATTGGCTCCAAGCCAAAGGCCAGGCGGAACAACTCTGTCTTACAGGCCCTGCGGAAAGAAATCAGAGCCCGCAGGGCCCTGGTCTCATGAGGCAGAGCGTTCCACCAGGCCAGAGCCAGAGTCGAAAAGGCCCTGGCTCTGGTTGAAGCCAATCTAACTTCCTTAGGGCCCGGGACCACTAGGGTGTTGTTATTTATGGACCTTGAGGCTTTCCGTGGGGCATACCGGGAGAGGCGGTCCCGTAGGTACGAGGCTTCTAGGCCGTGAAGGGCTTTAAAGGTCAAAAGCAGCACCTTAAATCTGACCCTGTACTCCACCGGGAGCCAGTGCAGCTTGAAAAGCACTGGGTGAATATGCTCCCATGGCAGAGACCCCGTGAGGAGCCTCGCTGCAGCATTCTGCACCCGCTGGAGTTTCTGGGACAGCTTCAAGGGCAGCCCCGCGTAGAGCAAGTTACAGTAGTCAAGCCTGGAGATGACCGTCACATGGATCACTGTGGCCAGGTCGGGGCGGGAAAGGTAAGGGACCAACTGTTTATGTTGTATTTGCAGAAATAGACTCACTAGCAGGGTTTGAGTAAACCTAGAAAATGAGTGCAAAAGATAAAAAACAATAATGAGGGGATTAATTAAGCGTAAGAAATAGAATGAATGATATGGAGAAGTGCATTTAGAGAAAGTATTTTGAAATTAAGGTAAAACAATAGAAGCAGAAATAGTGAATATTTAAAGAACCAGAAAGGGGAAGTTGAGGGAAGTCACTGGGTGGGGGGAGAAAGGGATTCATTTATTTTTATGTTGTATGTTTATGATGAATATGTTGATTATAAAACTGTGAAACCCAATAAAATTCTTATTTAAAAAAAGAGCCATCCCTGATCCCAGCCTAATTGCCTGACTTGGTACAGTGGGTGCTCGGGTTGTGAACGTGATCCGTGTGGGATGCACGTTCTCAGCCCACAGCGTTCGCAACCCGTGTCTGCGTGTCTGAGCACACGCGGGTTGCGATTCGGCGTTTCTGCCCATGCGCAAAGTGTGATTTAGCGCTTCTGTGCATGCGCGACCACCAAAGCCCGGAAGTAACCCGTTCTGGTAATTCTGGGTTTTGGCGGTCCGCAACCCAAAAAAATGAACTCTGTAGCCCGAGGTATGACTGTATAAGAAAGGTATACACAGCGTTTTTGTTTGGGTTGATATTTGGGACACACGGATGCCTTGATTTTTTTATTTCCTTTGTTTCTGGCCATGTGCCATTCCTGGGAACGACTGCTAGCATGCCTTGTGTTTACCCACCCTGAAACGTGACTTCGCACCAACTCCGGGTTCTTGTGCAATGGGGCAGAGGTGGGCATTACTTGAGATATCAAAGTATTAGCTCCCTTTCTGTAAAGTGATAAATGACGCCATATCATTTGTATTCACCGAGGGCAGACACTGAGCCTCTGCTCATTTCATCAAAGAACTATTTATGAGGCTGTAAAAAAGATGAGTTTCTCCGAATAGTCTCCAAATTAAACTTTTTAAAGTTTAATGTTGGCACACAAGAATAATTACAGTTATAAACCATTAAACATTTAGAGGAAATTTATAGGATTGGAGGGAGAAAATTTACAGCTGTGGCCTAATACAATAAATTTCTTCTGCAAAAGCAGCTCCACATAACATTTCTACCCGGGATTCCACAGTTTTATTTTTATTTCATTTTTGGTGGGATTATCAACAAAATGTTTGGAAATTATTTATTCACAAAGATAAATACTTTTCTTAAGATGCTGGTGGAAATAGTCAATACAGGGTTTTTTAAAAAAAAAATAAAAATAAAATAACAATGTTGTTCTTTGAGCTCATTTTGTGAGATCCAGCTATATATCCTGTAAAATCCTAGAAAGCATTGCAGTAGCTGCTTATTCCCTCCAGAGTTATAAGCTAACAATCACCATATGTTCTGCAGATGCATGAACCTGAGTCAGGGATTTATGTCTCTATAGCAGAGGTGGACCAACTTCAGTCTTGCATGATGTGTTTGTGTATGTATCCCCTTGGTTTAACCACTTAAAATGAAGGGAAAATGCATACTTTGATCTTTCTTATAGCTGTTAAGCAAACTGTTAACCAAAGCAACTTCAGTAACAATGAGCAGGCTTGCATACTCAGGATTTATGACCGCAAGAAAAATCGTTGGATTACACCAAAGGCTCATCTAGTCTAGCAACCAGTTTCATACCCTCCAACATTTCTCCAATGAAAATTGTTGTTGTTGTTTAGTCGTTTAGTCGTGTCCGACTCTTCGTGACCCCATGGACCAGAGCACGCCAGGCACTCCTGTCTTCCACTGCCTCCTGCAGTTTGGTCAAACTCATGTTCGTAGCTTCGAGAACACTATCCAACCATCTCGTCCTCTGTTGTCCCCTTCTCCTTGTGCCCTCAATCTTTCCCAACATCAGGGTCTTTTCCAGGGAGTCTTCTCTTCTCATGAGGTGGCCAAAGTATTGGAGCCTCAGCTTCAGGATCTGTCCTTCCAGTGAGAACTCAGGGTTGATTTCCTTAAGAATGGATAGGTTTAATCTTCTTGCAGTCCTCCAGCACCATAATTCAAAAGCATCAATTCTTTGGCAATCGGCCTTCTTTATGGTCCAGCTCTCACTTCCATACATCACTACTGGGAAAACCATAGCTTTAACTATACAGACCTCTATACAGACCTTTGTTGGCAAGGTGATGTCTCTGCTTTTTAAGACGCTGTCTAGGTTTGTCATAATTCCATACCCTCCAACATTTTTCTGATGAAAATAGGGTCGTCCTAAGGAAAAGTGGAACATTCTAGGAACATATCAGAAACTGGGATGGCTTCTGTAAATCTGGGACTGCCCCTGGAAAATAGGGAAATGTTGGAGGGTATGCTTTTATTTTAAAAAAATTCAGCAAAGTAATACACACCCTGCAAAATTACAGTATGAGCAATAAACACATCAATGACGACATCAGTAAAAAAAGACCCCAGCAAACCTAGGGCAGCTCACAACAACTTAAAATTAAAAATAGCTAAGACAAATAGAGTCACAGGAATAGGAAGGGCCTTGAAAACACATATCTCAGTTGTCGAAGTCCTATGTACAAATGTCTATGTTCAGCATTCACCAAAAGTTGTATAATAAAGGTGCCAAATGCACTTCTGTGAGAAAGGAATTGCACTCCTTAGTGGCTGCCACAGAGAATAATTTCTTTTAGGCCATCGCCACCCCAAACCTCTGAGGAAGGTGGAATTGCCAAGAGGGTAGTTGCTAGAAAGAATTTCATACTGCAAAGGCTGTCTAAATCACAATATTTGGGGGAGACATCTAAAAACAGGCAGGAACAAAGCCTGGTACTAGAGTTGTTCCTGAACTTTGCCTAAAGGGAAATTTCAAGATGATAGTTGGAAGTTCTTGTTAGGTGGGAGCAATAAAAATAAATCCAGGAAGCAAAATGAGAAGACTAGCAGAATTTATCAATGAGATTCTGCACATCCTAGAAAATATGGAGAGAGCGAGAGCACATGTGTTTTGCTGTAGTATACAGCAAGGAAGCAGAAGAACAAAATGTGGGTTTCTCTTTCTCTTTCTGGACTTGCTGACTGGTAGATTGGGCTGAGTTAATAATGATAATTACAGCTTTTGTCTCCAGGCAGCTAAAAAGCTTCCGCAGAAATCCATGTTCAGGAAAAGTAAGTCTTGACTTTCATGAGCTTGATACATAGTAGTCAGCATCAGAGTCTAATAACCCTAATTTCTTTCTCTTTGCTTATTTATTCCAGATACCCTTTGTGTAGTAGATGATTATAATCTTTAACATACCGGGGGGTGGGGTGGAAATAATGCTTTGTTTCCTCATTTATACATTACATTAGTGCATGCCTCTCTTAAATAATCATTCATGTAGTAGGAAAGCAGCCTATATATTGTGGCCTTTGCATAGCAATCTTTTTTTAATGCATAATTTAAGTCCTTTCTTTATTGGGTTTTGTTTTGAACTGCTAATTTTCTCCCTCTAATTAAACAAGTTTAGAGTATATTATAGTAGGAGTTATCAGAAGGGTCTGAAGATGAAGTCAGGCAACCAGTATTTTGAGGCATCTGTTGCCCTGTCCCAGTGGGGCACACAGGAGCAGATGCCTTACTTGGGTCGCTGAAGATGCAACCTGGGTGAGGACATCCTATTTTGGGGCACTGCGGCTTTGCATGGGTCACATGACTTGTGCAGGGCGTGTCCTGGTTTTGCAGGGTGACATGTTGAAAGGTATAGAGATGGTTCTGCAGCAGCCCATAGTCTCCCTCTGCTCGACTCCTGCCCCGTAACAGTGTCAACCAACCATCCTCGTGGCTCTCCAACCTCTCACACCACCAACGAAAGCAAACAAACGTCTTCACCATCATGAAGATGATGGAATACTTGGAACCTGCAAAAATGACTGGGAGAATAAGAGGAAACTCAAACCAGAAAGTGTGTAAAGAATGGATAACATTTAAAGCCTATCTAAAATAATATTGTGGGAATGCCAATCTCCTGACAGGTTTAGATTGAATCTTGAATATTAAGGAAAACTGTAAATGTAGAATAATTTCTGGATATGTAACAGACGTAACAGGAAATGCATAACAGTTAAGAATATGTGGAAAGCACAATGAGGTGAATCGGAAGTCAAAAGTGTGTGTGATGTTAGACAATGTGCTGTTAGTTAATGTTTAGTTGTCATTGAGGTATTGTCTTTGTAAAAAACAAACAAATAACAAAAAAGCAAACAAGCAAACAAAAGCAAACTATCCTCGCAATGCTGACACAAAAACTCTGCACATACACTAAGCAACAATGAAAGATCACTACCTCCTTTTTTTCTCTCCCCCACTCTCCAATTCTTTATCCCCACCAACCTCGCAATGTCTATGACAGCAGCGTCTCACAATGAATGTAACGGATCTGTAGAAAGGACTCTATGAATTGAAAACAGAGACGTTGTATGTACCCTTGTTGACTATGACAATCCTTTAATAAAGATAACTTTTAAAAAACATGGAAGCGGAGATGAGCTAAAGAATCACCCAATGCCGAGAATCAGTGCTTTTTTTCTGAGGGGATGTAAGGGGACGCATATCCCTAAACATTTTGTGAATCTTTGTCCTTTTGTCTATTTACTGTATTTCTTTTTCCCAGTTTGAACTATAAAGTGATGCTTTCTTGAGTCAAAATGAGAGTACCCCTAAACATTTTTCTAGAAAAGAAGCACTGCCGAGGACTAAGAAGTCCAAACATGAGCAAAACCCTTCCATTTCTATTTTTAAAACATATTATTCACATTCTCCGATGTCCTAGAGTTGAAGCAACGTGCAACTCAAAAAATTAAAATAAAAAAATCAGACCATGGCAACAGAATATACTAATCAGGAATCATATTATAATAAGAGAAGCCAAGGTCAACAACAAAATGTAGATGTTAATTTTTGAAACGGAACTTGCTTCACAACGCAGAAATATTGTGGATTGGGCCCATTGCGTGCTTTCAGTATCCATGGGCACCAAAATCTCAAAAGGGCTAAAGTTGCCGCTTGGTTCTGTGTACATGTACTCAAAAGTACATTTACTTCAAAGTGCTCTTTAAAGTGCAGTTCTCCACAATTGTGCATCAGTTTGTGTTTTTTTTTTTAAAGTTCTCATGAAAATTCATCAGTGTTTTAATGTGAATTTCTCCAGATAATACACATGCTGCCAATCAATCTGCAATACAATTCATTTCTGTATGTATTTTTTTCCTAATACAGTGGTACCTCGGGTTAAGTACTTAATTTGTTCCGGAGGTCCGTTCTTAACCTGAAACTGTTCTTAACCTGAAGCACCACTTTAGCTAATGGGGCCTCCTGCTGCCGCCGCGCCGCCAGAGCCCGATTTCTGTTCTTATCCTGAAGCAAAGTTCTTAACCTGAAGCACTATTTCTGGGTTAGCGGAGTGTGTAACCTGAAGCATATGTAACCTGAAGCGTATGTAACCCGAGGTACCACTATATGTGCATTTCTTTGCACATTTCCCATTAATATACATATTTTGTATCCGTTATTTGGTTATCACATTGAATCACAAAAAACCAGAATAGTTACAATTTCAAAGGTTTGTTTCAGTCTGCAGGAAGTGCCATTTGAAGACCTTTGCATTTAAAAACCAAACCAAATTTCTGCACCCTCACCGACCTCGTCAAAATGAAGTCCAAATTCTCACCTTCGTTGAGAACTGAAAGATGTCAGACTATACTGCAGAGTTTATATATTAGATATGAGACTTGGAACTTACCACCTGCAGAATATTGTAACAAACCATTCTGACAACAGTGGTGATGTGTTCATAGCAGAAGGGAAGAATTAGCAGCAGAAGTTCTTTATAGGTACTATTGGGGAGGGAAAGATGGGGTCATCTCTGCGTCAACTGCAGAGATATTTGCAGCAAAGAGGTGATAAGGAAAAGTACAAGGTGTTCAAAAAGAAAAAAAAGTCAGCAGGAAAGTGGGATAAATCACTAATCTGATTAAAATGCCTTTGTACAAGTGACTTCCCATCTTGCCTTGCAATAAATGCATCTCGTCCATTGCTGACCTAATAGAAACAGTCCTCTTTCGAAGCATGTTTGCTCCAGACCAACAAACTTTCTCAAATTAGTTGAGGAATTTAAATCTAATGTTCTAAAAGTACAGGGAGGAGCTGGTCTATTGAGATCACTCGGACTATGCCAGATCTTATCCTATTCAAAGAACACAGGCTCAGCTCACCATGCTTGTAGATTGGAATACCCTTGTACCTTGGTTGCCAAACGCCTTGGAACTTGTACATTTTAGCTCCCGAACAATCGAAAACCGGAAGTGAGTTTTCTGGTTTTCGAACAATTTTCAGAGGCCGAACATCCGGCACGACTTCCACGGCTTCGGATTGGCTGCAGGAGCTTCCTGCAGCCAATCAGAAGCTGCGCTTTGGTTTCTGAACGTTTTGGAAGTCGAAAGAACTTCTGGAACAGATTCCATTCGACTTCCAAGCTACGACTGTATTAACTTCTCCAGTTTAGAAACAGCCACCACCATGATGAGCTGGGCCAAAATCCCTGTTGACATTCGAGGAAAGTATTTTTAGGATGCACCTTATTTTTATGATTGAAAGTTGTTTTCAGCTGTTTTCAATGTTGTTTTTTAATGTTGTAAGCCTCCCTGGGACCATAGGGTGAAGAGTAGGTGATATTTTATTATTACTACTATTGCTATTACCACCTGTGATCCTTCAGTTGTCCATCTAGTTGGGAATTCCCAGCTTTGCCTATGTTTTCTGATTAATGCATGAAACTACATTCTAACACGACGAAAAAGGGCCTGGTTCAAATCTCATTGTATCAAATGAGGAACTGTTTTGTGAATGATGGTTTCGGTACTGCTCAAGCAGCGCATGTCTTGCTTACACTCTGCTTTTGTAGCAAATAAGCTAGTGAGCTTAAAAAAAAGAAAGTTAGCTTATTGACCTGTAAAAAAAAGGGGGGGGAGCATCTCCTATTGAGCATTTAGTAAAAGGGAGAGTGAATCTGGTTGCTGCGTAATTAACTCACAATTATGTGGGCAATAAAGACATAATTTAGGATTATTAATATGTTAAAATTGTAAGGAATTTTCTGGCATTTAATTAACATTTGCCAAGGCAGTCTATGGCAAATTAAATATCAATTAATAAAATAACTGACATTTAGATAGATACTCTATTAGTTGTCACAATTATTAACTTGATATTGCTGGCTTTTTAAATTCTAATTAAGTGTCTAAATATTCCTTACAATTTTTATGTGTTGAAAATCTAATTATATTTGTGTCTTATAAATTTAAACTTGATTACACATCATCTTTCCTATTAAATTTCAATAAATGCACTTTTAACTGTCAATTGATGCTTAATTGACATAACCGTCTTATATAATGGTAGGCATTTCTCTTCTCAAGCACAGAGAAGGGAGAGATAGAGTTTAGTATATTTCTGGGTTGTGGGGTTTTTTCCTCCTTAATAAATAAAAACACCTATTTGTTATATGTGAGTCCCACAACTTGCAAGAATCATGAAGCCTCATACACACTGGAAGCTCTTTGTAAACCTAAATTCATACACAAAATAGCTTCTCATGTTCCTCACTACTGAATTACAATGCATACAGTGGAAGTTTTCCTGGAGAGTGCTGTATCGGACATAATTTGCTTTCAGTTCCACATCTACATAGGAAACTGCCTTATGCAATACAGTGGTACCTTGGTTCTCAAACGTAATCTGTTCCGGAAGTCCGTTCCAAAACCAAAGCATTCCAAAACCAAGGCGTGCTTTCCCATAGAAAGTAATGCAAAACGGTTTAATCTGTTCCAGACTTTTAAAAACAACCCCTCAAACAGCAATTTAACATGAATTTTACTATCTAACGAGACCATTGATCCATAAAATGAAAGCAATAAGCAATGGACTGTACTATAAAATAGTATTGTAAATGATAAATGATAATGATAAAAATTGAAATGATAAATGAAATGAAAATGATAAAAATTAAAATTACTTTTTTTTCTTACCTGCACTGATGATAGTCAGTCAGTCAAGTTTATGACTTATAGCCAAAGGCTGCTACAATGTATACAATGTCATTCAATAAAATAGATACTAGTTTGATACAAAAACTTAAAACATTTACATTGCACTGATGATAGTCATTGTTTGGATGGGGGGGCTTTTATCCATTTCCTCAGTCTCACAATCCATCAATCAGTAGCTGAACTGGGTTCCACACAGTCACAAAAACAAATTATCCGAAAAAGCCTCAAAAACAAAAACACAAAATAAATAGCAAAAGCATAAGCGCCAAACTTAATCTGTTCCAGAAGTTTGTTTGACTTCTAAAATGTTCGAAAACCAAGGCGCAGCTTCTGATTGGCGCAAGTGCCCCAGAAACAACAGCCAACAGCTGCGTCAGACGTTCAGCTTCCAGAAAATGTTTGAAAACTAGAACACTTACTTCCAGGTTTTCAGCATTTAAGAACCAAGGTGTTTGAGAACCGAGCTACCACTGTAGACTCTTCTTCCATCCAGCTCAGTATTCTTAAACCTAGCATAGCTGTCAAAAATGTTCTCTTTCCCCAATACATTGTTACAGATAAACCCTAGAAATTAATAAAAGGTAGGATTTTGATGAATTGGGATATGGATGGAGGTACAAGCTGCAGAGCTGTGCCAGACAAGGAATCCCTAGGCTGGCTTATGTAAACCAGCCTGGTTGGCCTAGCAAAGAGCAAATCTGTTAACATGACAAAAGGGGTCGATGGACCACCTGAGAGGAATCCTTTGGCCTGGGGAGACAGATGTTGCCAAAGTGTTGGGGTGTGTGTTTGAAGTGACAGAAAAAAGAGAGCTTTTGAGCAAGATGTTCTGGGGAGAAAAAAGGAAGGAAGGAAGACTGGTCTCCATCTTGGGCAGGCTGGCTGAAGGCTGGTTGAGAGAGATGCCTTGGACTCCAGGGCTGCACTGCTGTGAGGGACAAGCCCCTCTTGAAATGACCATGCTGTAAGGTCCGGACTCCCTCAGTGCTGACTGAAGGTGTAAATAGGTGAATAAACCACATTTCTTAAAGCTAAGACTCTGCCGTGTCTCAATTCTCCAAAGGAACACAGACCCTGGGCTCTTGTCACCGCTCAGCAGAGAGAGGGGGAGGCATCTAACTTTTCCAACAATATAGAAAATAAGTCCTCGCTTCATAACAAGCATTCTAATACTCAAGCTCATATTTGAACGCAGGAGTTTCAGGTAGCAGAATATTCACCTAGCACTTCTTTTCTGTGGAGAGATATTTACTTGAATGTGTTCACATGTCAAAATTACATCCTTTTAAAAAGCAAAACAAAAACAGAACTCCCCAAAGACAAAGAAACTCGCTGAGGAGACAGGGAGTCACTGTTTGTTTGTTTGTTTGTTTGTTTGTTTGTTTGTTTGATATTCCACCCAAAGGAACCTGGGGTGGCATTATAATCAGCTATGATAAAGGGTTGTTATGCTTGAAATGTGTTAGGCACAACAGAAAATTGGACTGCTTTTATTCCTTTATACAATTCCTTTCAATACTTTGTGAGGTTTGTCTCTTTTCATTTCCCTCCACTAGAAATTCAGTATTGCCACAATAGATCCACAGTTCCAAGGAAATATATGTGCAATGAATTTAGTAATAAATGTACATTTGGGACACGTTGGGAGGCATTTTTGAGTGGGAAAGCACAGGATACCAATTTCAAAAATGACCTTTTCCTTTGGTGATCCCTCGTATCCAAGTAAGACTGTTTTCCTTGAACATGCTTTTAACAGTGACCGTGGAGGCCAATTCTGGATCCACACATCCTTCCACAGTGAGGACATAGGTTTCCAGACGGGAGGTGATCTCAGTGAGGGTTTGCCAAGTGTGCCTTCCTCTTAGCACATTTCTCCCTTTTGTCCTGAGTTTCAGTTTCTCCAAAGTTCATGACACCTTTGGTAAAGGCTGCTCACCAATTGGAGTACTCACAGGCCAGCATTTCCCAGTTGTTGGTGTATATACTACGTTTTTTAAAAAAATTGCCTTGAGAGAGTCAGGGGTCAGCAACCTTTTTCAGCAGGGGGCCGGTCCACCATCCCTCAGACCATGCGGTGGGCCAGACTATATTTTGGAAAAAAATAATGAACGAATTCATATGCCCCACAAATAACCCAGAGATGCATTTTAACTAAAAGGACACATTCTACTCATGTAAAAACGCGCTGATTTCCGGACCGTCCATAGGCTGGATTGAGAAGGCGATTAGGCTGCATCCGGCCCATGGGCCTTAGGTTGCCTACCTCTGGAGAGAGTCTTTAAATCTCTTTTGTTGACCACCAGCATTACGCTTTCTATTTTTAAGTTTGGAATAGAGTAGTTGCTTTGGAAGACGACAATCAAGCATTCACACATGACCGATCCAACAAAGCTGATGTTGAAGAAATGTTGCTTTGACACTGGTGATCTTTGCTTCTTCCAGTACACTGACATTAGTTTGCCTGTCTTCTCAAGTGATGTGTAAAATTCTTTGGAGACACCATTGATGGAATCTTTCAAGGAGTTGGAGATGGCGTTTATAAGTGGTCCATGTTTCAAAAGCATACACTAAGGTTGGTAGTACAATAGCTTTGTAAACAAGCATTTTGGTTTCCCTGCAAATGTCCCAGTCCTCAAACACTCTGCACTTCAATTGGGAGAAAGCTGCATTTGCAGAGCTCAGGCAATGCTGGATTTTGGCATCAATGTCAGCCCTTGTGGAAAGGTAACTGCCCAGCTAGGCGAAGTGATCAACATTTCCCAACATTTCACCATTCAATTGGATTTATGGTGCTGCAGAGGGGTTGCTTTGTGCTTGTTGGTGCAGCACTTTGGTTTTTTGGATTTTGAGCGACAGGCCAAGCTTTACGTAAGCTTATGCGAAGATATTTAGGATGGTTTGGAGGTCATCCTCCGAGTGCACACACTACATTGTCATCAGCATATCAATACCAATTTCCAAAATGATCCAGTGGTTTTAGGCTCCAGAGGGCACTCCTGTGCCAAATTCAGCCCTCTTAACTACATAAGTTCTAGCCTAACTGTTTCTTTGTCTGTATAGGATTTGGCTCAGTGGTAGATCCTTTGTTTTTTGAGTAGAAAGTCCCAAATTCAATCCCTGGAAGTTAGCTTAAAAAATAATATTTTTAGTGGTTCTAAATGTTTTAGATGGTTTGTAACAGTTTTTAAAGTGTTTTGGTTTTATTTAAAGTCATGCTGTTTTGACGCACTGACATTGCTGCCCTGGACTCGTTTGGGATAAAGGACAGGAAACAAATTTGATCAATAAATAAGCAGGGCTGGGAAAGTCCAATGTCAAATTCCAGAGAGACTTTGCCAATCACTGTATACAATACTGAGCAAGTTGGGCCAATAGTCTGAAAAGGACGGCAGAGGTTTCCTGTGGACCCGATGAAGAAGATGTAAGGGTTGGAGTCCTACCTGAGCAAATGGAGGGGGCGTAATGCCCCTTCCACCTATCAGGCTCTGGATCCAAGCCTGGCTGCCTGATTGGCCAACGGCAGGCAGGCTTGGACACAGGACTGACCTTGGGGCGGGACTGACAGAGCAGGTAGGCTTCCTTCAGGTGTGCTCCTGTTGCATTTAAGCATCCTGCACCTGGACCCTTCACTTGTTTTTCCCTCTTTTTAAAATGTGCAGTAAGCAGGGTATAGCATTTGGACTCGACATACTGACTTTCTGCCAGGTAGGCCAGGAGTTCAGGACACTCAGGAGGGTTATAAAGAAGATAAAAAGTGGAGAAGGACTGTATGTACTCTGCCATGAACTTCTTGGAGGTAGCCTTGCATATGTATTCTAATATAACCTGCCTCTAGCTCTGAAAAACACTAGGCATTTGGAAGTGATTGCACACAACAGAGAGGTGAGTGGCACTGTGGTCTAAACCACTGACTCTTTTTTTTTTGCTTGCTGATCAGAAGGTGGGCGGTTTGAATCCCCAGGACAGGGTGAGTTCCCGTTGCTCTGTCCCAACTCCTGCCAACCTAGCAGGTCGAAAGCACACCAGTGCAAGTAGATAAATAGGTACTGCTGTGACAGGAAGGTAAACGGTGTTTCCATGCACTCTGGTTTCCATCATGGTGTTCCATTGCACCAGAAGCAGTTTAGTCCTGCTGGCCACATGACCTGGAAAGCTGTCTGTGGACAAACGCCGGCTCCCTCAGCCTGAAAATGAGATGAGCGCTGCAACCCCATAGTCGCCTTTGACTGGACTTAACCGTCCTTTACCTTCACCTTTACACAACAGCTCTATAAATGAAACAACATCCCTGTAAGGAAGTTCAGTACTATTATTCCAAATGAGCTGAGGCTCAGACATGGTGGCTTGCCTAAGACCACCTTGTGACTGTGCAGCTGAGGGGATGATGCAGGGACTTCTTGGCTCATAATTCACATTCTTAGCTACTGCACAGCCCATCTTCCCAGGAGCTATGAGTCATCCCCAGCATCTGTTAGTCAGAGGTGTGTGTGTGTGTATACTGAAACCTGCCTACTGCTGATCTATTTCTAATGTGCTGAAAAAAGGCACCCACCCCTGATTTAGTAAGAGCCAGATTGATTTAGCTTCCGACACTCTCAGCTCACAGCTGGATATGTAAGTGATCCCAATGACTTTAGCATGAATAAGATGTCAAAAAAATCAAGCCATGTGTATGAGGCAGACGATCATATTTCTAAAATTCTGAGGGCGATGTTATGCAGTCCAAGCAAAGGAGACATATCTGCAATAGCTTCCATTGCAGTAAACACACACACACACACACACCTAAATTTGTCCTGACTCAACCAGTTTGAGCTAATATCTGCCAGAGGAAAGCAAGTTGCCAACGAATAGGGCATCAGAAATTGCTCAGATAACAAACCCACATGTGTTTTGAATGCTTATCAGAGCTACTGGAACTCTGAAAAATATAGGAGGCCTTTTGATTTCTTTTCTTTTTTTTAAATGCATTTTAGTATTTAGTTGCTTTTAATCTCTGCTTATCTCTACCATGCAACTCAACAGGAAATGAAAGTTTGGCCAACAGTTTTAAAAATATGGTCAAGGGAAAGGATAGTTTTAAGGGATGATAGAGAAGGTTGGGGTAAGTAAAAAAGAGTGTTAAAATACTTTATGTCAGGGACTGGGCAGAGAATGGTGGAGACCGCCTCCCCATCTTGACCCTTCCAGAGGAGGAGGAGGAGGAGGAGGAGGAGAAGAAGAAGAAGAAGAAGAAGAAGACAGTTCAGAATTACAACAGGGGTTTGAGGGAGGTCACAGTTCAGAAGAGGATGAGGGGGAAAGTTGGGAAATAATGGGAGAGGAGGAGGAGGCAGAGGTGGAGCAGCTGGCTGACACGTTATCACTAGAAAGAATTCCAGACACAAAATCTCCCAGAATCCGGTGAGCCTTAAAAGTAGGAGAGCAAAGGACTCAGAAGCAAAGGGCCCTCAGCGCCACCCATAGAAGGGACAACGAATGAGGAAGTGGGAGAAAAGGGGAGGGGAGATTTACTCAGGACAATGCCATTATTCCAAGAGGATGCATTTCCAAGCCTCTCTCTGTAAATATTGAATAAAAGCAGATGGTAAGGACTTTCCCTTGTCTTATCGATTCCTGCCATGGGGTTTGGTCCCTCTGCCTCCTGACACTTTAAGTCAACCCACACTATCCCAAAGGTTCAGGGTACAATGAACAAATATGGATAAACTCAGCTTGTTTGGCCAAAATATTTCTTAAGACTTTCTTTGGGCAGGGCATGGGTGTGATTTTAGTCTGAGAGCTGCACCCTCTCAGAGTCAACCTTCCAAGGCCTGCATGTCAGTGGTGGTGGGTGGGGCCAGACAGAAATGTGGGTGGAGCAACAGATGTGACTCCAGCTTTTGTAGTCTACATTCCACCTCTGCAAAAGTCTGAGGTTTCTACACTCCCACCCACCCCATTCCTCCTTGCAGGCAAGCAAGAGGCACTGTCACCTTCAAGGACACGATCCAGCTTGGCACAGAGCAGGGCTGGTGATGGATGTGGTCTGTGGTGGAGGAGGAATCAGGATAGAATCCCAAGGGCTGCATAGAGAGGCTTGGAAAGTCACTTTCAATCCACAGGCCTGAGGGTTGCCCACAATGACAGAGGGCATTAATTTAAGCTCCTTGACCTTAATTATTCCATTTCTTTAGCTTTCTTTTCTGTTCAAATGAAAGCCATTGGCTATGGCTTTTTGCTTTTTTTTTATTTCTACGGCATCTTGTGGTGGCATCCAGGACTTGTGACTCACTGAGCTACACACAGCCCACCAACCACACATTGTGACCAGTCCGAAATAAGCAGCAAAAATGGAAGGCTTATTGAGCTGCTCATCGTCTACTGTTCATGATTCAAGGGTATAAGATCTCATTTTGTGCAATATTCAGTACAATGATTATATCATCATTATTAGTAGTAGTATTCCTAATATTGCACTAGGCCAGGACTGCAGAACTTGTGGCCTTGAACCATGTCTCATTACTGTTTAAGAATAATTATGTCCAATAATCAGATTAGATTTCCATTTTTATTTTTATTTTTGTTGTTGCCAATAGTATGTTAGCAGCCATCGTCTTTGTGTGTATATTTCAGATGAGAGTGGAGACATTTCAGATGAGAGTGGAGACATTTTGAGCAAAACCTTAAGGACTAAGGGCTCAATCCTTACACAACCTATGTTGGCCTGAGCAGTCTAAAATGGGGAAATGGAAAAGCATATTTATCTCTTCTTATATACAGTATAACTGATTAGGCACAATCAAGTGAGAAAGAGTTAGACTTCGGTGAGGGATGCAAGACAGACCAAAGATGAGAAGTGGATGTAAGGACGTCTTAAACAGCATTATTATTATCATTCTAATTTTTGATTATTATTTTTTTATGACTACTATAGCTCAGCAACATCAATAAAGAAAGCCCTCCCTTTTGCTTCTATGCTGCACAGATATCAGATTTCTAGAAAGTTTTCCTTTATTGGCTCCATTACACAAAGGGATAGTGCACAAACAGCAGGGCTCAAAAATAAAACACTTTATTGAATAATAGAAGAAGGATGGTATCAATATGTTTTTATCTGGTCAAGAAATTTCTCCATAACAGCCTTTTGGTGCTTAGTGCTCCAATACTCATAGAGCTACTAATGGCTTTCTAATCTCATTGACTGTAATACTAGCGTTTTAAATCTATTTAGCTCAATTTTCTGACATGCATTGGAGACGAAAGGGCATATTTACTGGCTTTGTGTTATTTTTTTATTAGATTAAAAAATGACCAGGCTTTTGCATCAGGAACTTAACTTGGGTTTCTTTTTTTCTTTTTAATTTTAGGCTATGAAGGTGGGATAATGAAAGGTCACTATGCCAATTAAGATTAGAGATGGAGTTCACAATCCATTTGTAAGATTTGGGGTGCAATCCCTATTGCTGTGTTGCATTTCCATACATAGAGAGTGTGGTGTAGTGGTTAAGAGCGGTGGACTCGTAATCTGGTGAACCAGGTTCGCGTGTCCGCTCCTCCACATGCAGCTGCTGGGTGACCTTGGGTTAGTCACACTTCTTTGAAGTCTCTCAGCCCCACTCACCTCACAGAGTGTTTGTTGTGGGGGAGGAAGGGAAAGGAGAATGTTAGCCGCTTTGAGTCTCCTTCGGGTAGTGATAAAGCGGGATATCAAATCCGAACTCTTCTTCTTCTTCTTATAAATACAAACATGAGTATTGCGTAAAATGGTCATGGCTACGCCAGCATTGCTGGTAGCTTTGATCAAGTCGATGTTTCTCAGTTTAGCTCACTTCAACTTTATTCAAATGTCCAGAACAATCACATTTTTTTTAAAAAGGTTCCATGCAACAGGAAGCAAAGAAATTCAGAAACACAGTGGTACCTCGGTTTTCTAACGCAATCTGTTCCGGAAGACCGTTCGAGTTCTGAAACGTTCAAAAACTGAAAACTGAAACGTTCAAAAACCCGGAATCATCAAAATGGAAAACTTCATTTCATGTTCGACTTCCGAGGTGCGTTCGAAAACTGAAGCATTTACTTCGGGGTTTATGGCGTTCGAAAACTGAAATGTTCATCAATGTAGGTGTTCAAAAACTGAGGTACCACTTTAGATAGAAAGGCCCACTAGAAGTAGGTTTTTCATTATTAAACAAGAATAATACAACCAGCACCCATCACAACATTGCAAGTGCTGCTAACAAAACCTAAGAGCTTGGAATACAAATTTAGCAATGAAAACAGTTATTAAAAAATTCATATGCATGACCAGGAAGGCTGTATCCCAGCCTTTTCTGAGAAGAGATAAAGGACAAATCAGTCTGGTCTCTCTCTCTATATATATAACATGGAATAGTATCATATGGAGTCCAGCTTGTAACTCTTCACCACACGGATTCCCACGTAAAACGCTTTTAAATCTTCCTTCCAATAGCAGAGGGTCGATTCATTTACATTAGCTGGAGTTAACTAATGTATGTCTTCCTATATTTTGGGACAAACAACAACCTTAAATAATTAGTGCAGCCTCCTTGTGGGACCACAGCAACCTCCAAAATATAGTGGAGAACAAATATTTGTCTCAAAGCTCCCATAATCAGCATGAGTAGACCCTCCAGGTGTCCCTATTTTCAAGGGACAGTCCCAGATTTACAGAAGCCATCCCCTTTTCTGATTTGATCCCAGAATATCCTGGTTTTCCTAAGGGTGTCCCTCTTTTCATCAGAGAAATGTTGGAGGCTATAGAGCGATGCGAAGCCCGAGCCAAGGAGATATATACAACCTTTAGAAGGCATTTGAAGGCAGCCCTGTATAGGGAAGTTTTTTTAATAAAAACGTTTAATGCTTTTTATGGGTGGAAGCCAGTCAGGTGGGCGGGGTATATTATAATAATAATAATAATAATAATAATAATAATAATAATAATGGAATAAAACATCCTTATTTTCATCGGAGAAATGTTGGAGGTTTGCAAGAGTCATTTTAACATGCCTTTGTGATATAAAATGGCTGTAGAAATCCCCCCTGCTTTATGGTTTGACCATGCTGTGATGTTTCATTTTTAGCTTTGTCTTTGGTTTTTATTGTTTTCCTTCCGTTTTATGTAAGCTACATTGTGACCCCATTATCAGGCGATAAATATGAGCTACACGTTTCCAGCTAATAGCATGTCTTTCCCCGACAGCAACTTCCTGAGACAGAGGGAACAATGGGACTTTGGTTCAAACTGCAATAGGGTAGGGACGGGTGATAATAATGCCAGGGCACCAAAACACTGTGCCAGGCATGCCTCCAGCCCACAAGCCATCATGTTTCCTAAAAAGGGGAGAGAGGAGAATCAGTGGGCAACTAAATAGGGCAGAACAATCAGAAACTCACATTTATTTAACAGGAAGGGGGAAAGAACAGAGGAAGATGGTATGCAATGTAAAGTCTCTCTCTTTCTCTGTCTCTCTCATTAATAACAAATCCAATAAAAATTAACATGCATATCTCTTGGAGCATATAAAAGCCTTAAATACAGCTGAAATGTAATATAAATACAAATATACCCAACATGTTCTGTCTCCAACTGCATACTTTCCCCATGCCTTCCAAGCTGTTTGGTGCCACTGTGTACTCATTTTTGAAGTGAAGTTCTTTACATCAAGCTGCCGACTGTATAGAAATCTCCGTCCCTTCTCTGGGATTTCTACTTAAAAGAACAGGGGGGCAAAAGGAAGGAAGGAAGGAAGGAAGGAAGGAAGGAAGGAAGGAAGGAAGAGAGAGGGAGGGAGGGAGGGACAGAGGGAGGGAGGGAGGGAGGAAGAGAGAGAGAGGAAGGAAGGAAGGAAGGAAGGAAGGAAGGAAGGAAGGAAGGAGCTTCCAAGTTTTATTTAACAGGGAAATGAGGGAAGGAATAAAGAGGAACAATTCAGATAGGTAGACATTGTTTAAGGTAATCTAGTTATCCACAGGTGAGTGATTAGATTCTCTCAATGCAACAGCAATTCCCCCTCTGCCTTAGGTGACCCTAAGGGTGGAGGGAGATTTCATTTTGTTTGTATTTTAATGAGAAACTACTAATTTGAGCTTCTCAAACCAATAAGTGAACCAAAACACAGAGTAGAATTCAATGTAGCGCTAAGGAGATTGTTCCATTAACACAAGCATTTCTGCCTGCCCAACAGAACAATTTCCTCTCTCCTCCTCCCACAAGCTGTTGTGTGTGTGTGTGGGGGGGGTTTCTCCCAACCCCTGACTGCCCAGAGTGAATTGGGGGAGGAGAGGAGGGGAAGCCCTGTTGTGATAGAGGGAATCCTTGCACTGGCTTCTGCTAACCAAGATGGGTCGGTTTAACCTTGTCCACTGTTATCCTTCGGAATTCACGCTTCCCTGAATTTTGCAATGCAGTTCTCCAACCAAAAATTGTGCACAATTTTTAGCGGAAAGTGTGCATTGAAATACATTTACGTGCATTGCATTGGAGGAAAGGGCTTGCAAAAATAAAAAAGTGATCATTAGTCAAAACTGCATATAAAATATTTTTGCTAGGAAGAATTCACACAAAAACACTGACAGTTGCACAATGTTGTTGTTGTTTGTAACACAGATTGTCATGGAAAATTGGAGTACTGCTTTTAAGATTGGAAACAGAGAGAAACTGAAATGGACAGATTCATCAGTCTCTATGTGACACAGCCCTTGGCTGGAAAAGCAAAGTAGGCCTTGGTCTTTGTTGCTCCCTGGCTGTGGAGCTACTCTGTGTGAAGGCAAATGGCTGTCTCCAGTCTTCTCACGCCATCCCTCTGTGTGGTCTTTCCTATTTCTTTCACACAACCTTAAAATATCAGTGACTTCCCTTCTTCTCTTTCCATGATTCATTTTGCATAACCTAAATCCCTGCATATTTTACATAAACTAAACCATTCACTGTTTCATGATTACTTCCATCAAAATTTATTTGCACTGTTGAATTTATCTGAATGCTGCCAATGTTTTCAAGTGTACACAATTTCCCCCCATAACATTTTCCAATCTTCTTTAAACGAATGTTCTTCTTGTTCTCTTATTCTGTAAGTTAGATCTGCAACCTCACTCGTTTTCTATTTTTGGGCTAACAAAACCTGGGCCACCGTAGTAGCATACAAAAATAACCTTTTTTGACGCCTGCGAATTTCCATCTGAATTATTCCCAATTATTATTGGGGGGTGGGTGGGTGTGCTTTTAAATGTTTTTTTCAATTTGTTATAAATTATTTCCCAATACACTTTTACCCTTTAAGAGGTCCACCACATATGAAAGAACATACCCTCGACCTCATTGCATTGGAGAAGCTTTTTCTAAACTTTCCCACCAACTCTCCTCTGACTCTCTTCAGAACACTCCTACTATGCCCTTAGACAGATCCCTCAGTTCCATATGATGGCTTCCCAGATTCCAAAAAGGGCTTTGCTCCAAGCATTTTGCTGCAGGGGACTACAGCTCACATAACTAATTAAACCAGGGATTGGAAAGCTTTTTTAAAAAAAATATTAACAATTTCAACAAAACAAAATATCAAAACATATCATAATCATTATTTTCCCCCCTTTCCCCCCTACCTCCCCAACGAACCCTCCCTCCCCCCCCAGACTTCCCTCAGCTTCTCTCTCTGATTTTTCAACACATATTGTTCTCTACATACTGTAAAATTGTACAAATCCTTACATTATCTACTGTTTCTACTATATTAACCATCAATAAATTTGTGTATGTTTATTCAAAACCTGCCAAGGAGTCCAGTTCATTTTGCTGTCTTTTTAAGTAGTTCCCATTCTTCTTTAAAGTCACAGTTGTCCTTATCTCACAATTTGTATGTCAGTTTAGCCAGTTCTGCATAGTTCATCAATTTCTCTTGCCACTGTTCTTTTGTCGGGGTTTCCTCATTCTTCCATCCTTGTGCTATCTAGACTCTTGCCGCTGTTGTAGCATACGTAAATAAATTCTTTATTTTCCTTGGCAGGTCTTGTCCTACAAAGAGACTGGAATCCTCTGATTGTTGTCCCACCATTCCAAGCCAGGGAGACAAGGAGTCATAGTTTGACGATATCCCAATAGTAATAGCCTCCTCGGGGCTTTTTTCCCCAGCTGGAACTCACCAGAACTCAGTTCCGGCGCCTCTCAAGTGGACACCATTGCCATTCTAAGAGAACAAGGGAGGTGTTTGTGGTGAGTTCCAACACCTCTTTTTCTAGAAAAATAGCACTGAGCCTCCCTATCCCTGAACTCCCTAACTAAATAATTGCATCAACACAACAGTTTCAGACCTTTATCTGTGGGTACTCTGTGGACTCCTTTTTTCAGTAGGATGAGAAGTACAGAGGGACTCTGAAAAGGCAGCATTTACGGCAGCATCCTTACCTATTAAAAGCCAGGTATCCATTTGGTTTATGGTGCCAAGCTGACACTGAGTGGGTAGATAGCGCCAAAAGAGAAGTGAGCTAGTGACTTTATAATTAGGCAAGAGTACCCGAGGAACTGGTTTACAGTTCCCTGGTGCCAGGCTTTGACATGACATTCCAGTTATTTCCCCTTTTCCTATCAGGTTAAGTAGCATTTTGTGCTCCCCTCCTTCATTCATCCTGCTAGAGGCACCTGCCACCTATTAGTGTAGGAGACTCTCATGAAAGCTTCAGCATTTTAACCTCTGGCCAAAACAGGAACTGCAGAGGTATCAGGGGAAGAAATATAAGCAACCCTTTTCTAACCTCATAAAAAGTTTAGTTATAGAGATTTACTTCAAGGTGAAAAACTGAAGGGTTATTATTGTATCCCTGTTGAAGAACACAGAGAGGAAATGCGTAATAAAATGAGAAGGGAGGTTTCTTTCTTCTGTTTCTGCCTTTCCTTTTCGAATGCTTTAAGTCAGGCATAGTCAAACTTGGTCCTCCAGATGTTTTGGGACTACAACTCCCACGATCCCTAGCTAACAGGACCAGTGGTCAGGGATGATGGGAATTGTAGCCTCAAAACATCTGGAGGGCCGAGTTTGCCTATGCCTGCTAAGTCCAGCAGTTCTTACATCTTCTGAACTCCACAATGGCTGTGAAGCTGCCTTGGATAGCGGAAGGGCTGGACAAACCAGAGTGGACATGCAATGTAAAATTAAGCTGATTTCAGGGCAACCTTTTCCATGCTAGAAGATCATTGTTGCATTCTGGTAACTATATGTTTAAGAAGCTTGATGCTGGAGAAGAAGGTGGGAGGAGCACAGCAAAAAAAGAGAGATGGAAAATTAGGTTGAGAATAATGACTGGATGCATTAACAAAGATCTCCTTAAGAATCACTGAAATCTATTTCTCATAGCCTTGCCCCTTTGGAAATCTTTTCCATTTCGTCTCAGACAGGCTCTATTGTCTTTTGGCTCCTAGTCAAGACCTTCATTTTTCAACACAACCTTTTAAGTAGATACTTTTTCTTCTTATCCCAGCATGTTATCTGCATTGGATTTGAAATTGTTTTAATCATTTACATATATATATATCTTCCGTTGATGATGTTTTCATTGTAAAATCTCTCTGAGACGTTTTATGGGAAGCAACTCTGAAATGGAATTAAAAAGTTTGCCAAGAAGAAGAAGAAGAGTTGGGATTTGATATCCCGCTTTATCACTACCCGAAGGAGTCTCAAAGCGGCTAACATTCTCCTTTCCCTTCCTCCCCCACAACAAACACTCTGTGAGGTGAGTGGGGCTGAGAGACTTCAAAGAAGTGTGACTAGCCCAAAGTCACCCAGCAGCTCCATGTGGAGGAGCGGGGAAGCGAACCCAGTTCACCAGATTACGAGTCTACCACTCTTAACCACCACACCACACCGGCTCTGCCTGTGCTTCTAAATAAGTGAGCATATTCACACTGCTGTGTCCTTTTGCCATTGTCGGGAGGGGGGGGAGGGCACACGAATATTGCAGAGCAGAACACACACTTAATAATCCACAAATGAACCCTTTACAAGGTCCACACTTGAGTTTGCTGGTTTCTATTTAAAAAGCCGAGTTTTGAGCTGCCCTGTACGATGGTTAGTTTTTGTGCATTGCAGCGCTCTTCTTTTCATTTGCTTTTTACGTTTCCACCCTTGCATCAAGCATTTTGTTTCATAGGAGGCTGACTGTACATTTAATCTCCTGTCGTTCAGATTGCCTACTGAACGGGATACCTTCGGGGAAACATTGGGGATGGCTAGTCGATACGAGGCCCATTTTATAGCATCCTTAGGAAAACAATAGGATGGAAATTTGGGATGATTTAGCTTTAATTAGGCTAAGTATAAATTGCTGAGAAGTTTAGAGGTGATGTATCCCTACATATAACTCAATCCTCTTCTATCAGGATCAGTTTTCCAGCTCATTAACTTTATTTAGCCACAGGGGCTCGAGGAAGCCGTTTCATGCACTTATGCACCCAGAATTCATTCATGTCAAGCAGTGTGGAAAATGGCAGGGAAGTGTCACCAATTTGGAGCAGGGGCCTTCAGGCAGAGCAGGCACTCTGCTTGTCCTTCAGCCACACAAACCTCTTGCTGACTTTGGCACCAGTGCAGCAAGAACGAATCATTCAAAAATGGGGTTGGGGGCAGGGTGGCAGCGTTAGTTTCTCCACTCCCTGCTGTACAGCAAGGAGCTGGCCAGGTTCTCATTTATAACTACAATGCAAGTCATACTGGGGCATCATTCAGGGCAGTGATGGGGACTTTTGGCTCTCCATATGTGGCTGGCCATATGCCCATCAGGCCTTATCATTGGCCATTTATAACCACTATCTCCAACTCCTCGAAAGATTCCATCAACGGTGTCTCTGAAAATTTTTACACATCACTTGGGAAGACAGGTGAACTAATGCCAGTGTACTGGAAGAAACAAAGATCACCCGTGTTGAAGCAATGATTCTTCAACATCAACTTCGTTGGACTGGTCATGTTGTGCGGATGCCTGATTATCATCTTCCAAAGCAACTACTCTATTCCAAACTTAAAAATGGAAAGTGTCATGCTGGTGGTCAACAAAGAGGTTTAAAGACTCTCTGAAGGCAAATCTTAAAAAATGTAGTATAAACGCAGACAACTGGGAAACACTGGCCTGCAAGCACTCCCATTGGAGAGCAGCCTTTACCAAAGGTGTCATGGGCTTTGAAGACACTCGAACTCAGGACGAAAGAGAGAAATGTGCTAAGAGGAAGGCATGCTTGGCAAACCCTCACCATGATCAACTCCCAGCCGGAAACCTATGTCCCCACTGTGGAAGGACATGTGGATCCAGAATTGGCTTCCACAGTAACTTACGGACTCACTGTTAAGACCGTGTTCATGGAAGACAATCTTACTCGGCTACGAGTGATTGCCAAAGAAGAATATTGACCTTGCTGTCTGGAGCTGATGGAAGTTGGAGTCCAAACATGCCAGCGATATAAAATCCAGAGGTTTCTATGCAGCCGCCTTTTGAACACACACACACACACACACCCTCCGGCATTTCTCTGATGACAATAGGGATGTCCTGTTCCATGATTTTATTCTTTATAACCTCCCCACCTGATTTGGTTGCCCCAGCCACCCTGGGTGACTTCCAACACGTATAAAAACATAACAAAACATTAAACATTTAAAAAACAAAACAAAACCTTCCCTATACAGGGCTGCCTGCAGGAGTCTTCTAAAGGTTGCAATACTACTTATCTCCTTGGCTCATGTGTCAAATAACTCCATACCTTACAACATTTATCCGATGCACAGAGTGACGTCCTAAGGAAAACCAGGACATTCTGGGATCAAATCAGAAACTGGGGTGGCTTCTGTAAATCCAGGACTGTTCCTGGAAAATAGGGGCACATGGAGGGTCTGTGATGGGAGCTGGAGTCTAAACACACCAGCAATGCAAAACCCAGAGGTTTCTATGCAGACATCTTTTGAATGTATTTAAGATATTGGGGATCACTGCAGATGGTGACAGCAGCCACGAAATTAAAAGACGCCTGCTTCTTGGGAGAAAAGCAATGACAAACCTAGACAGCATCTTAAAAAGTAGAGACATCACCTTGCCAACCAAGGTCCGTATAGTAAAAGCTATGGTTTTCCCAGTAGTGATGTATGGAAGTGAAAGCTGGACCATAAAGAAGGCTGATCGCCGAAGAATTGATGCTTTTGAATTATGGTGCTGGAGGAGACTCTTGAGAGTCCCATGGACTGCAAGAAGATCAAACCTCTCCATTCTTAAGGAAATCAGCCCTGAGTGCTCACTGGAAGGACAGATCGTGAAGCTGAGGCTCCAATACTTTGGCCACCTCATGAGAAGAGAAGACTCCCTGGAAAAGACCCTGATGTTGGGAAAGATGGAGGGCACAAGGAGAAGGGGACGACAGAGGACGAGATGGTTGGATAGTGTTCACGAAGCTACCAGCATGAGTTTGACCAAACTGTGGGAGGCAGTGGAAGACAGAAGTGTCTGGCGTGCTCTGGTCCATGGGGTGACGAAGAGTCGGATATGACTTAACAACTAAAAAACAACAAGATACTGGGGCAGTCATTCTTTGCCCTGGCACAATCCTTCTGCTTCAGCATTGCTCTAAGACTGCCCGCTCATATTTAAATCCAGAAAGGTGTTAAATCCCACTGGTAGACATACACATTGTACTTAAAATATAATGCATGCAGTACAAAACCAGCTTAATCATGAGCAGGCTTTTAATTAAGCTTGCCCTTCAGTCTCAACCGTAATCACCTTCCTGGTGGACACAGACCAGAGGCAGGGGGGTAGCAGATGGTGGTGATTTCTCAGGTCAGGTTTATCAGGAAATGGTTCAAACATTTCCTGAGGGTTTAGGTAACACCACAATATGCACACCCACATCTGCCTGCCTACCCAGAAACCAAAATTTGAGATCGAAGGTGATCTCCTATTCTTGCAGAATATATTTAATGGAAAACGATGGGAAAGGAACCACCTTTTCCTGTCTGCGGTTTTCATAACTGGAATACTGCTTTAGAGAGCAAAAGGGGATTTTTCTCTCCCAAGCAATGCTCATCCAAATTTCACACTGTATTGATACGTGCATGGAAAGAACATAAGTAGAGGTTAGCCGTGGGGAACGAGATTTACACATGGTTGCTGAGCAAATACAATATCTTCAGAATGGTGCATTTCATAAACCAGCCTTTATTTTTTGCAAAGGAGCAAGTGTGAAGCTTGAATAAAACAAATGTCTGCATTAGTGCTGTCAAATTTTCACTTTTGAGGAGTCTCTCCCACCTACTCCGTGAGCTGGGAGAGTTGGGTGCTGAGAGTTGCTAGGAGGCCTCTATTCCCTTCAGAGAGAAACAATTCTCAGAGCATTTTAATGATCAATCCTTCTTTGCAGGGAACTCTGGAATTATAGATCTGAGAAGGGAATACACGTCTCCTAACAACTCTCAGCATCTTTAACAAACTATAGTTCCCAGGATAGTGCTTTAAATGTATGGTGCAGATGTGCTCTGAGTAGGTAATTTTAAGCAGTAAAGAATATGAAAGACCGCTTCCTTCCCTTCAGACTCTCTCTGCTGTAAAGATCAGCAGAACAGTGTTTCCGGATAACAACTACTGTATCTTGGCTGTTACTTTGTACAGTGGTACCTTGGGTTAAGTACTTAATTCGTTCCGGAGGTCCGTTCTTAACCTGAAACTGTTCTTAACCTGAAGCACCACTTTAGCTAATGGGGCCTCCTGCTGCCACTGCGCCGCCGGAGCACGATTTCTGTTCTCATCCTGAAGCAAAATTCTTAACCTGAAGCACTATTTCTGGGTTAATGGAGTCTGTAACCTGAAACATATGTAACCTGAAGCGTATGTGTCAGGGGTTCAGGAGCAGAGGCAAGGGCAAGGGAGGAAACAGAGAGCGAGGGGGAGGAGGCAGAAGAAAAGATGAGTGATGACGACGACCCGAGATCTCCGAGTCTTTCCAGTGAATCAGAAGATTCACAGAAAGGAGCACCAGTGGCCAGGGCAAGGGGGGAGCCTAGGGGGACACCCCAGGAAGATAGAGCCAGTGGGGACTCAGAGGGGAGCAGTTGGAAATCGGGACCAGCGTCACCGCCAGAGAGCAGGGAAGAAGAAGGGCGCCAGGGATCAAGCGCTGGCAGCTCACAACAGGGGGGAGGGCACGAGTCAGGAGTGGCCACACCTCCATCGGGGAGCGAAGAAACGGTCAGACGGAAGGTGGAAGGTTTGGCGCGCGCGCCAAGTTCAAATGCACAGGAAGGTGGCGCAGTAGGCAGCCCGGAAAGGGAGCCAGGTCCTAAAGCCCGGCGCAAGGAGACAGGAGGGTCCGGGGGGTCGGCGTCAGAAGAATCCCGGAAGGAAGAGACCCCGGGGGGCAGAGGGACCCAGAGAAGAACAGTCAGGCGGAAAAGGTGGAGCAGGGCTAGGATATTAAGTTGGTGTACAAGGGGCGGAGACTCAGACGGAGCTTCGCCGATCTAACCATGAGACGTAGAGTTGCACGCAGCAGATTGAGAATGGAAACTGTAACTCAATAAAGACTTTTATTTAATGATCGCTGGCTAGCGTGATCCTCTGTGAGCTAGGATCTGGAAGCAGCTCTGACAGTAAGCTCCGTCCCCAAATTGTGGGCATCTACAGCCTCGCGGAGAGGAGAGAAAGCGGGTGCCTACTAGCGAGCTCACGAACGGCAGACAACATGACGGCCGAACAGCAGATAGCGGAACTCAGAGAAGCAGTGACACGACTGAATGCCGAGGCTCTTGCATCCAGGAAGAGAGAGGAGGACGCAGCTGCCGCCTACAGGGATCTCCAGGTCAGGTTGGAAGTGCTTACGAAGCAAGGGCAACTGACACCCAAACCGGAGGGGATTGGGTTGGGGAGACGAACAGGCGGTCTGGTCTCTCACTTCGATGGGAATTTGCAACAGTACCCCAACTTTAGAGCAGATGTAATGTGTGCACTGCAACTGCTGAACAACGACTTTAGAGATGAGCAAGAGAAGGTGGGATTCATCATGTCCCATTTGCATGGAGATGCTAAAGCATGGCTGCGCAATTTGTGGAGAGATAAGGATCCGGCGCTCCAAAATGCGGATGCCTTTATTAAAGCGATGGATGGGTGCTTTTTATCAAGCATAGACGTGGATCTTGCTCGGAAGCAGATACATGGACTGAAGCAAGGGAGGGCCAGCGTAAGGCAGTACCATGCCCGCTTTTTCGCTTTGGTCAGTGCCCTGGAATGGGACAGAGATTCGGCTCCAGTAAGAGACCTGTTTTGGGAGGGATTGCACAGCTCGGTTAAAGATGAAATTGCGAGGGGGGAGAGACCCCGGACCACGCAGGAGATCGTTCAGAGGGCGCTGGCGGTGGGGGTGCGGCTGGAAGAACGTCCGTGGAGCAGGGACGAAGGGCGTGGGGGGCGCGAACCAGCCAGGGGCTCCTCCTTCCTTCCCAGAGAAGCAGCACGTGCGCAATTCACGCCTCCGCCAGGAGGAGGAGCGGGACCTATGGAGGTTGGAGGTGCAAGGGCTCAGTCAGCAGCCAGAGCCCTAGCACCGGCACCAGTGAAAGCGAAGCCTCCTAGAGGGAACAGGAAGTGTTACATCTGCGATGATCCACAGCATATGGCAAAAGAGTGTCCCCAGAGGCTCCACAAGCACACTGCAGCCTCAGCAATGGTAACTGCAGCAACGCAGCAAGGAGAACCACAGCAGGGAAACGACGGAGTCTGGCTGGAGAAAGAGGCACTGGGGCCCAGCCAGACATGTCTGTGAAGCAGTCCCCAGAGATTTTACAACCCATGGACCCCCTCCCGCCCAAACCAGTAGTGAAGCTCACCGCATCTCTCCAGCTGCCCAATGGAATCACCATGGACGTGCCAATCACCATTGACTCAGGAAGCAATGCGGACTTTATAGGGCAGGACTTTGTTGACCGGCACGCCATACAGTTGCTGCCTGCCACGCTGCCCCTGCAGGTTGTCACGGTGGATGGCAGGGAGCTGCTAGGGGGGCAAGTGGTGAAGCAGACGCCACCAATGGTGATGCGACTTGGGAATCACAGGGAAATCATCAGCTTCAACGTCACTCAACTATCGGACACGCCCATTGTATTGGGCATGAGTTGGCTGGACAAGCACAGCCCGACGCTGGCTTGGTACCAGAGGCAGCTGACCTTCGGCTCTTCCTTTTGCGCTGAACACTGCATCGTGCCCCGGCAGGAAGGAGAGGAAGAGGAGTCACAGCTGCAGCTAGGCACGCTGCAAGCGGTCCCCCACAAGTACGCAGAATTTTTGGAGGTTTTCTGCGAGAAGGAGGCGGACAGGCTACCCCCCCACAGACCATATGACTGCAAAATTGACCTGCTGCCGGGGGCGGCGCTGCCCAAAGGGAAGCTGTATTCCATGTCTGAGGACGAACTGCAGGAACTCAAAGAGTTCATAGATCATAATTTGGAGCGCGGTTTCATCCGGGAGTCCAAGGCAGCGGGGGGCAGTCCTGTATTCTTTGTTAAGAAGCGGGACACGCCCCAAAAAAGACTTGTAGTGGACTATCGCACCTTGAACAGTGTGACCAAGCCATCGGACTTCCCCATGCCCCGAATCGACGACCTCCTCGCAAAGGTACGCAAGGGCAGCGTGTTCACCAAGTTGGACCTGCGAGGGGCGTACAACCTCATTCGCATGCGGGAAGGAGATGAGTGGAAGACAGCCATGTTCACGCCCCTGGGCACCTACGAATATAGAGTTATGCCGTTTGGATTGCAAAATGGCTCCCACGTTTTTCAAGCTTTCATGCATCACGTGTTGGCGGGGCTCCTCTACAAGACGTGCGTCTGTTTCTTGGATGACATCCTGATCTTTTCGGAATCGCAGCAGGAGCATGACAGGCACGTCAAGGAAGTGCTGAGCAGGCTACAGCAGCATAGGCTTTACGCCAAGCTGGAGAAGTGCCAATTCGACGTGACGGAGGTGGATTTCCTGGGCTACAAGTTGTCTGACAAGGGGCTCGCCATGGACAGCGCCAAGGTTCGAGCAGTGTTGGATTGGAAAAGCCCACGCAACCGGAAGGAGGTCCAACGGTTTGTCGGCTTCGCGAACTTCTATCGCAAGTTTATCAAAGGCTTTGCCATGCAGACAGCGGCCATCACGGACACGCTCAGCTCCAAGAAGAAGAAGTTCATCTGGACAGAGCAGGCGGAGCAGTCCTTTCAGGCACTCAAGCGTCTCTTCGCGTCGGAAGAGCAGCTGCTTCATGTCAACCCCAGCAGGCCGATGAGGGTGGAGACAGACGCTTCGGACAGAGCCGTGGGAGCAGTCCTGCTGCAGAAAGACCCGCAGGGGGCTTGGAGGCCGGGAGCGTTTTACTCCAGGAAGCTCAGCAAGTCTGAACGGAACTACACCATCTGGGACAGGGAGTTGCTGGCCATTCATGCAGCATTCAAAGCGTGGAGGCACTTCCTGATCGGCGCCAAGCACACGGTGCAGGTCTGCACGGACCACAAGAATCTGGAGCACTGGCGCACGGCACAGTTCCTGAACCAGAGGCAGATACGTTGGGCTGAGTTCTTTGCGAACTTCGACTTCCGAATAGAGTATGTCCCGGGGGACACCAACATCATGGCGGATGCTCTCTCCCGTAAGCCACAGTATCTGGAGGAGGCAACGCCAGCGGCCGCCATGCACATCTTCGCACCGACAGTGTGGGCGTGCGCTGCGGCAACAGTTGACCTGGAGGCGGTGCGATGAGCGTTGCAGGATGACTCCTTCGCGCAAGCAAAGATGGCAGAGGTGCACAGGGGCACGGCAGCGACCGACGAGTTCCAGCTGCGAGATGGATTGCTCATCCGTAAAGGGGCCATCTACGTGCCGGGAGACGAACTTCGCGCCAAGGTACTGCAGCAGCTGCACGACGTGCCCACTGCCGGGCACTTTGGCAAGGAGAAGACGGTGGAATTAGTCGCCAGAGACTTCTGGTGGCCCGGAATGAGAGGGGAAGTCGCGGACTACGTGGCGAGGTGTGACACCTGCCAGAGGGCCAAACCAGTGCACAGACCGCCGGCCGGACTGCTGGAACCGCTGCAAACTCCGTTCGAACCATGGGAGAGAGTGGCCCTGGACTTTGTCACGGATCTGCCCAGCTCGAGGGGCAAGACGGCTGTGCTGGTGGTGGTGGACTTGTTCTCCAAGATGGCACATTTCATTCCGTGTGCGAAGGTGGCCACGGCGGAACAAACCGCCAAACTGTTCATAGACCACGTGTTCAAGGTTCACGGTCTGCCGCGGTCTATTCTGTCCGACCGAGGGCGACAGTTCATCTCGAACTTCTGGCAGAAGCTGATGGGCTTCCTGAACGTCAAGATCAACCTGGCGTCGGCTAGACACCCGCAGACCAACGGGCAAGCGGAGCGAGTCAATGCCATCATGCAGCAGTACCTGAGATGTTATGCGAATCAACAGCCTGCGACGTGGGTGGATTACCTGCCTCTCGCCGAGTTCGCCTACAACAACACGAAGCACGTGTCCACGGGGGTCACGCCGTTCTTCGCCAACAACGGGAGGCACCCCAGAACCTTCCCAGGACTGGAAAGAATGGGGGAGGGGGAGCCGCAGACAGCAGATGCGTTCGCGTCGGAGTTGCAGGAGGTCCACGATCAGCTGCGGCGGCACCTGGAGCTGGCTAAACACGCATACAAGGTACAAGCGGACAAACACAGAAGGGTTGGCGAAGAGATCCATGTGGGAGACTGGGTCTGGTTAGCAGCCCACGCAGTGCCGGCCAGGTCGTTGGCGAAGAAGAAACTAGGGCATAAACAACTGGGGCCCTACCAAGTCGAAGAGCAGGTCAACACGGTGGCTTTCAGGCTGGCGCTTCCGGAGGGTTCCAGGATGCATCCGGTGTTCCACAGATCGGTGCTCACTCCCTACAAGGCACCTCACAGGTTTCAGGAACCAGGAACGGCACCGAGTCCACTCCGAGAGAGAACCGGGCAAGGGGGAGTGGCACAGGAGGAACGCATCAACGAAGTCACGGAGATTTTGGACTCCAGATGGGGGGAAGAGGGGGTAGAATACTTTCTCGCCAAGGAGGGCACCCCGGCCAGTGCCAACAGCTGGGTGCCGGGCTACGCTTTAGACGAACCTCTGCTCAAAGAAGAGTTTCATGCCCTCTTCCCACATAGGCCCATGCCAGCAGACTTTTTCGACGACTGGCTTTTCACGCCCATGCTTTCAGCCAGCACGTTCCGGGGGTTCGACTCGGACGAGGAACCGACACGAGACGCCCGTTCCCCGGAGGGGTCACCCTCGGGATCTGCTTCAGAACCCTCGTATTGGTGGGATGATCGACCAGAGGAGCAGTTCCGCAGAAAGTGGCTGGAGGGTCCAGGACGAGCAACGTCTCCAGAAGGAAGCGAGGGAGAGACGGACATGGACGTTTTCGGGGACGACCCGGGTTTCGAGCACGGCGGCACAGAGATGGAAGCGGAGGTGACCGTCGTCGACGAGAGCAGGGAGGAAGAACCGGAAGACTTCAGATGGAGGCCCACCACGGGGAGCGAACTGTATCCGACATTCGTCCCCCGGCCACGGCAGCACCCAGCTCCCGCACCGGAAGGAGGGGAGGGGGGAAGAGGGGGCTTCGAGGGGGGGATGGATGTCAGGGGTTCAGGAGCAGAGGCAAGGGCAAGGGAGGAAACAGAGAGCGAGGGGGAGGAGGCAGAAGAAAAGATGAGTGATGACGACGACCCGAGATCTCCGAGTCTTTCCAGTGAATCAGAAGATTCACAGAAAGGAGCACCAGTGGCCAGGGCAAGGGGGGAGCCTAGGGGGACACCCCAGGAAGATAGAGCCAGAGGGGACTCAGAGGGGAGCAGTTGGAAATCGGGACCAGCGTCACCGCCAGAGAGCAGGGAAGAAGAAGGGCGCCAGGGATCAAGCGCTGGCAGCTCACAACAGGGGGGAGGGCACGAGTCAGGAGTGGCCACACCTCCATCGGGGAGCGAAGAAACGGTCAGACGGAAGGTGGAAGGTTTGGCGCGCGCGCCAAGTTCAAATGCACAGGAAGGTGGCGCAGTAGGCAGCCCGGAAAGGGAGCCAGGTCCTAAAGCCCGGCGCAAGGAGACAGGAGGGTCCGGGGGGTCGGCGTCAGAAGAATCCCGGAAGGAAGAGACCCCGGGGGGCAGAGGGACCCAGAGAAGAACAGTCAGGCGGAAAAGGTGGAGCAGGGCTAGGATATTAAGTTGGTGTACAAGGGGCGGAGACTCAGACGGAGCTTCGCCGATCTAACCATGAGACGTAGAGTTGCACGCAGCAGATTGAGAATGGAAACTGTAACTCAATAAAGACTTTTATTTAATGATCGCTGGCTAGCGTGATCCTCTGTGAGCTAGGATCTGGAAGCAGCTCTGACAGTATGTAATCTGAAGTACCACTGTATTGTGTCTTTAAACTCGGTCTCCTTGTTATTAGTATCACCTGGGGTTGGCTATATATATTTTTCAAATAATGTCGTTAGTAACAGTGACTACATAATCACATGAGCACTGTTCCAGAGTATTTTTCATTCTCATGTATATTATATCTATTCAAGAAAAGATTGGGTATGTAACTTTTTTATGTTACAGTTTATAATTTCTACGCTATTTGAAGTTGTTATGTATGTGCAGGTCATTGTCTGAATATTGCATTTCCAGTTAATGAAGAAATTACATATCTTTCTACTTACGAGTGTTGAACTAATTGGCTGATGAAGAATTAACGAAACAGTAGTTGTTATCCAGAAACAGTGTTCAGCAGAGTTCAGAGTTGGACATCAGAATTGAACATTTGCTGATTATACAAAGCGTCACAGCTTGCTCTCCGCCGGGTAAAGATCAGCAGAGCAAACCATCTCACACAAAAGTCCTGGGAGAGTGCGTTCTCTGGGGCCATACCTAAGTTGTTGAATTCTCTCCCCATAGAAGCATCTGGTTTCTTCACTCTACAGCTTTTGGCAAATGCTGATTGCTGAAGTAAGAATAGCAAAATCAGAGCCAAGAAGCTCAAATCATATCTATGACTGACATCTTTCTTTGGAAATTATACCGATGTGTAAACTTTGCCTGCAGAAATTTATAGATGAATTAAAACGTGATATTTTCAAATGCAGGTAGAAATATTGTTAAAAAATAAGGGATAAATAAGATATTAAGGTAGTGCAATATTAAGTAAGAAATGTGGAAGAAGTAAACAGAACGGAGAATCATCAGAAAGGCTGAGGGAAGTAAAAAAAGAGGATGTTGGTGATAAATAAGATGTTTGTTTTGTACGTTGTTTTTTATATTGGAAAATTAATAAAAATATTTATTAAAAAAATAAAACGTGATATTTTCAGTCACGTGCTTATGCAAGCATGAGCACACAGTCTCTTCTTCTAACTTCCAAACAGCTGTGTTTTCCTCCCTTTCCAGAGGTCAGCACATTCTGCATCTCAGTTAGGCCATGCCTTGCAGCTCCTAGGAGAGATATTCACTTTTACCTTCTCCTGCAGCTTTGCTTTCTTTCTTTCAAGCAGAGAAGAAGCACTCCAACACTCTATTCAACTTAGCAGTGTTCACAGTGGATTCTAAAACACAGTCATCTTGCTTCACATAAGATGGGGACGAATCAAATTTAAATACACAGTAATCCATATAAGCATTTACATTTTCAGTGAGTTAGATTACTATAACTTAACACTGATGGGGCACCTATTTACCCTGGTGCTTGACACTTGGGGGGGTGTTTTTAGGGCCCATTTCTATAATCTAGTTTTGAATTCTGATTTTTAAATTGTTGTAACATGCCCTCAGACCTGCTAGTGAAGGGAGGGGGGATAATAACAATATGCACAAAAACCCCAATAGGAAAATACAGAGCACCCTTAAAAAGGTGAGGTAGACTTCCGGTTGGTCGCCCAGTTAATGGCGGACGGGAGCTCTTTCGGCTGAAAGAGCCCCGGCGCTTTGAAGATTGGGGTGACCGCGAGAGCATCACGGCACCCCCCCCAAAACCTCAGATTGAGCATACTGAGGACCTGGTATTCTGGCGGGTACCCTGAGCAGCTCCCCTGCTCCCCGGTAAGCTCTAATAAGAGCCCCAAGAGCGAGTGGGGTTGGAGACGTGGGTACTGTGGGTATTACTTCATTGCACGAAGCTCCAAGCTCCAAGTCAGCGATCATGAGCGACCAATTTCTCTGAAAAATTAAGATTGGGAATGAAAGTTAAACGGGGTTTTAGAAGTAATGTGTTTATATTTTTGTTTCTCTCCCCCCACTATTGTAATGTGTTTTCTTTTGTGTGTTTTATATGTTATGTCTGTTATAAATGTGGAAAATTAATTGAAAAAAATTGAAAAAATAAAAATAAAAAGGTGAAGTAAAGGTAAAGGAGCCCTGGATCATCAAGTCCAGTTGAATTTGACTATGGGGTGTGGCCCTCATCTCCACTTTCAGGCTGAGGGAGCTGGCATTTGTCTACAGTCACCTTTCCTGGGTCATGTGGCCGGCATGACTAAACCGCTTCTGGCACAATGGAACACCGTGACAGAAACCAAAGCACATGGAAACGCCATTTACCTTCCTGCTGCAACGGCACCTATTCATCTACTTGCACTGATGTGCTTTTGAACTGCTAGGTTGGCAGGAGCTGGGACAGAGCAACAGGAGCTTACCCCTTCACTGGGATTCGAACCACCGACCTTCCAATTGGCAAGCCCAAGAGGCTCAGTGGTTTCGACAACAGCACCACCCGTGTCCCCAGGGCACTCTTAATGCATGAATTGCAACATGTTTCCTAGCTGTGTGCTGCTTACATGAGAATTACAATGCGCTGCAGCAGAATTTCTGGTGCCCCATAAATACTTTCCCCTGCTCAGGATAAATCCCTGCTGGATAGGTTTCTGTTTTTGATTTCTGAAGATCTACAACAAATAATATTTTTTGCATGCTTAAAACCATTGAAGCATTTGCCCCAAGCACAAGCTGTGACTGAGGGGAATCTTTTTCATTTTTCAGATAAACTAAGCCACAAATAAACAGACCACACGGTGCGTTTAGTTTTCAGTCTGCCTCTTCTCTTCATAGATACTTAATAGCTCATGGTATTTCCCACCCTATCTTTAATTCAAGCTTACCCATAACATTAAGTTGCCATGCAACAATAACAGCATAAATAGAATTAAACAAGCTCACTTTAGTCACATAGCCCCAAGTTTCGGAGAAATACCACAAACTGGAAAGGAAAGGAAATTCTACAGCTGCCAGGCAAGATACAGGACTGAAAGAAGCCGCTTTTGATATGGAACCTACAAACAATATCAACTTAGGAATGATTCCTTGTGTGGAAGAAGACAATTGTTGAAGGTTTGAGAAAATTAAAGCTCCAGATTCTAAAAGAATATACAGTGGTAATTCTATTTTCCAGTCAGATCAGTTATATTCCAGTCTGAAATATTCCAGTCATATCAGCCATGAACTGTAGTAACTCTTTGGTCCACTGTTTATCACCAATATTATAATTAAAATCCAAACAAATATTACTACAACTGCTATCATCACTGTTGCAATTTATTTCCTGCACTTTGCCATAAGGCCCCAAGGGTGGGTTACAACAATTAAATGGCAACATCAATATATATCAATACAATATTGCACCGTATTAAAAGCAGTCTAAAACAACTTAAGCATGCAAAAATGAGGCGGGTCTTTAAAAAATATACATCTCTAGTGTCAAAAGCATCCAAAGGAAGACCGTCAACAAAATGTTGCACTCTGTCCTAACCATCTAACAGGAAAGACCCTGTTCAGCCAGTTGTAACCTCCTCCCAGATACTATAATAGGTAAAGGTAAAGGACCCCTGGATAGTTAAGTCCAGTCAAAGGCAACTATGGGGTTGCGGCGCTCATCTTGCTTTCAGGCTGAGGGAACCAGCTTTCCAGGTCATGTGGCCAGCATGACAAAACTGCTTCTGGCACAACGGGACACTGTGACGGAAACCAGAGTGCACGGAAATGCCGTTTACCTTCCCGCTACACTGGTACCTATTTATCTACTTGCACTGACGTGCTTTCGAACTACTAGGTTGGCAGGAGCTGGGACAGAGTAACAGGAGCTCACCCCATCACAGGGATTCGAACCGCCAACCTTCTGATCGGCAAGCCCAAGAGGCTCAGTGGTTTAGTCAACAGCGCCACCCGTTCCTATACTATAATAGGTAAAGGTAAAGGACCCCTGGACAGTTAAGTCCACTCATAGGCAACTATGGGGTTGCAGTGCTCGATTCAGATGACGTTTGTCCACAGACAGCTTTCCAGGTCATGTGGCCAGCAGAACTAAACCGCTTCTGGTGCAATGGAACACCATGGCGGAAACCAGAGTAGCGCACAGAAACACCATTTTCCTTCCTGCCACAGCAGTACCTATTTATCTACTTGCACTGGCGTGCTTTCGAACTCCTAGGTTGGTAGGAGGATATATAATATGGCACCAGCAGTACACATATGCTCACCAAGGCCTTTCCTGAGGCCCACAAGGACCTATTCCCACCACTGAAATAGGCATTCAATTATAGCTAATAAATAGCTTGTGGTATACTCTGAAGTGGTAAAAGCCAATAACCAATTTACCACCTCTTGAGATGTCGTGGGCTCAAGGCTCCAGCTTCTCTCATGTAATGGCAGTTTTGCAGAAGAAGAATGAGGAGCGACTGCAGTAAGTCTTATAAAGACTTAGAATTTCAGGAACTAATTGGAGGAAGGTTGAATAACTGATCACAGTTTTGTGCAAGTTGAGGGAGGAGGAGAGACGCTCCTCTGGGAACAGTTTCAATTCTGCCCTGAAATTAACATACATCAACATTTTTTATTACTATTATTTTTCTAAAGGAAGGTTTCAGCCAGTGGAGAGGAACAGAAAAAGGAAAGCACATTAGGCTATTTTTATGTGCTATTAAAATTCAGAACCATGTAACGCTTTGATGCAGCCATGTCAGATACAGAGCAAGTGCTGTCAGGATTCTGTTCAGTTTTCAAAAGGTTTCAAATTGAATTTCCGGCTGGGTCGGAAAACCTTTAATCATGTGTATGTTTAATCTGCAATGGATTTGTAGCCGAGCAAATATTATGGAACAGTTGTGCAAAAGAAGTAAGGTGCCTTATTCTAAGGAAGAAGGGACTCAGGAAATATCCGCACATCTTTGAAATCTTGCTCTGCTGGTTGTGAAAAGAGAAATCCGCCCCCCTCCACTTTGTTTTTAAATGGAGGAGAAAAGCAGACTGGAGATCAAACTTCTTTTTTTGCAAACGTATCACAACAGCTTATGGAATGTATCTGTTAGTATGTTGGGATTTGTGGGATGAGGAAAACCAGGTCCACATCTATGGCAATCACACAGGATCCCCGGACGTTTAACGGTCTATTGATCCCGGTCCACCACTGTGCTCGCTTCCCCGCTGCCACCAACCCGTTACTCTCAGGTAAAACACTGAGTCCAGACAGTTGTTAAAATTGAACCAAATAAACAAGTTTATTTTATAAGCATTAACAAGTTTATCGTTTATCAGATAATATTCCTGTCAGTATCTTAACTTTAGTTTCTTTACCGGCCTATACCTTCCTAATACTTTCTGACTGATTATCTCAACTGCTTGACTCTTAACAAAATGTCTCACTCTCTCACATCAGACTAGCCCAACCCACAGACTTATCTCCTCTGTCTCTTCTCTAACTCCAGACTGACTCCTCAGCCACCCTAACTCTAACTCCTCCCATTGGGTTCCCATTGGTGATGTCATTTTACAGTTAGTTAACCCTTTGTTTGTGAACCCAGTATGATGTCACAAACCTAGGAGGGCAAACACCACATAATCACACCTCAGTTATGAAGGCCAATAATGAAGACTCAGGATTTCACATTACCTTGAGTGGTCTGGCTGCTCCTACCTCCATGGTTAGCTCCACATGGTTCTGAGTAACGGGTCTTCCTTTTGCCCTTTTGACTGGGAGTGGCCACCGAGACCATATAACGCCGGTCCTGAAAGACCTACATTGGCTCCCAGTACATTTCTGAGCACAATTCAAAGTATTGGTGCTGACCTTTAAAGCTCCAAATGGCCTCTGCCCAGTAGACCTAAAGGAGCGTCTCCACCCCCATTGTTCAGCCCGGACACTGAGATCCAGCGCCAAGGGCCTTCTGGTGGTTCCCTCACTGCAAGAAGTGAAGCTACAGGGAATCAGGCAGAGGGCCTTCTTAGTGGTGGCACCTGCCCTGTAGAATGCCCTCCCATCAGATGTGAAGGAAATAAACAACTATCTGACTTTTAGAAGACATTTGATGTCAGCCCTGTTTAGGGAAGTTTTTAATGTTTGATGTTTTATCTCTTTAATCATCATCATCATCATCATCATAATACAGTCATACCTCATGTTACATCCACTTCATGTTACATTCTTTCAGGTTACGTCTCGCGGTGACCCGAGAGCACCGGAAAGGGTTACTTCTGGGTTTCACCACTCACGCATGTGCAGAAGCGCAAAATGACATCACGCACATGTGCAGAAGTGGCAAATCGCAACCGGCATGTGCACAGACATGCCGCTGTGGGTTGTGCTCTTTTCATGTTGTGAACAGGCCTCAGGTATGGATCCCGTTTGCAACCAGAGGTACCACTGTAATAATATTGATACTATTCTGTTGGGAGCCGCCCAGAGTGGCTGGGGAAACCCAGCCAGATGGGTGGGGTATAAATAAATTATTATTACAGTGGACCCTCCAGATGCGAATTTAATTAGTTCCAGGGGTCCATGCGCACCCCAAAAATTACGTAAGTAGAAAGTGCTTCTACACATGCACACGCAGCGAAACCCGGAAGAATACACTTCCAGGTTTGCCGTGTTCACAACCCAAAAGTTACGTTACCCAAAGGTAACGTAACCCGAGGGTCCACTGTATTATTGTTGTTGTTGTTGTTGTTGTTAGATAAAGATGAGCAAACAGACTCTACATCAGCTCTTCCACCTGGGCCTAACTTAGCCTTCTGGTAGCATGAAACAAGGGTTGTGCATTGGATTTCACAGTGTTCTCAGCCATATCAGCCCTACTCTGTGAGATTCAGGTGTTGGTTGAGTCAGACTGAGACAACGCTGGACTGCCACAGGTTGGGTCGGGCAGCCTGGAGCAACCTGGGACTGTCAGGGGACAGGAAATGGAGGCAGGGAAGAAGAAACTGTGATATAAATAACTGTATGGACTCGGCTACATTGGCAAAGGAAAAGCGCTTTATATGTGTTGTTTATGCATTCTAACACTATGACACCAGGTGGCGCTGTGGAGTTCCGTTTTTTGTCAACCCGATTTCTCACACAAAGTTTGCAATGCGTTTAACTGAAACACTTCCTTGATGTGTCTAGATCCAGCCTATATTTATATTTTTAAAACTTTGTACACTGGGAAGTGCCCCAGTTTGAGTGCCTGAAGTATTCTAAAGGGTAAAGGGACCCCTGACCATTAGGTCCAGTCGTGACCGACTCTGGGGTTGCGGTGCTCATCTCACTTTATTGGCCAAGGGAGCCAGTGTACAGCTTCCGGGTCATGTGGCCAGCATGACCAAGCCGCTTCTGGCAAACCAGAACAGCGCACAGAAACACCGTTTACCTTCCCTCCGGAGTGGTACCTATTTATCTACTTGCACTTGGACGTGCTTTCAAACTGTTGGGTTGGCAGGAGCTGGGACCGAGAAACAGGAGCTCACCCAGTTGCGGGGACTCGAACCACCGACCTTCTGATCGGCAAATCCTAGGCTCTGTGGTTTAACCCACAGTGCCGCACCTCAAATTTTGACTTCCTAATTTGCTTCCCCAGTATTCGGTGGCTGCCTAAGAAGAAAATCAGTGGACCTAGGTTGCTTGAAGACATTTCACACCACACAGACTTGCCACCACAATTTCAGCATCTTTCATTTTATTTTGCAGCTTGCTCAAAGTATAAGGCCCTGGAAACTAGGGCACATTGGACCCGTTCAGACAATGCACTCACATTTCCTTTCACCTGTCGAAATCACTGCTCATTGGAGGAAAATAAATATGAGTTGTTTGAATACACTCACTCCAATCTTCTTCCACAGTATCTGGAGTTTCTTCCAGTTCTGCTGAAAGCAATGCCAGCTTGCTATCGCTGAGAAAAAAGCCACCGTATTAATATTTTTTTTTTTAAAAAAAGGCTTCTTTTAGTTTTTACAGTAGGCTCTGTTTATGTGCAAGCCAGCGACCCATTCAAACCTTAAAAATTCTACATTGGCCATAAATATGGTAATTTTAACATTTGCCACCTCTTTCTTTCCCAGAAGTGATGCTCTCAGCAGGCCTACCATTTTGACATTTTCTTTCGTTTTACAGAGATAAGCTTCTTCCCATAGGCCCCAAGCTATTAGCATTCATAATATTAATTGCCAAAAATTACCAGCTTCAAGAAGTTTTTATCTAACAAAACTGCTCTGTGGCTACCTCAAGACAATTTAGTGCCATTTATGTCTCAAGCAAACACTTAAGAATGTAAATAGGAAGAAGCCCACAGGATAATTAATATTTAAAAAGCAAAATGTCATGCTCAGCTAAGCAGTCCCCCCCCTCTCCGCCCCCAACATCCGTCTTTTTCTTCCCTGGTCTCTTCCTACCCTAAGTAATGTGTTCTTCTCAGAAATCTGTTTGGAGACTTAACAGAGTACATTACAATTGATTGGGGCAAGGTGGTTTTACTATAAAATACTAACAGCTATCCAACTGTGTAGGATTTGCCTATAGGGACGAACAACGCAGAACTCTGACGCTGCAATCCTATATGTAACACAGTGCAGTGGGTTAAAATAAGGGAAAACTACGATCATACCCTCCAACGTTTCTCCAATGAAAATAGGGATGTCCATCATATTCATCATTTTATTCTTTATACTATGGGTAGGCAAACTAAGGCCCGGGGGGGCGGATCTGGCCCGCGGACGGTCTGGGAATCAGTGTGGTTTTTACATGAGTAGAATGTGTCCTTTTATTTAAAATGCATCTCTGGGTTATTTGTGGGGCCTAGGAATTCGTTCATTTCCCCCCCAAAAAATATAGTCCGGCCCCCCACAAGGTCTGAGGGACAGTAGACCACCCCCCTGCTGAAAAAGTTTGCTGACCCCTGCTTTATACTCCACCCATCTGAATGGGAAGCCCCAACTGCTCTAGGCAGCTTCCAACATGTATAAAAACATAATAAAACGTTAAACATTTTTTTAAAAAAACAACTTCCCTATATAGGGCTGCCTTCAGATGTCTTCTAAAAGTTGCATAGTTACTTATCTCCTTGGCTCAGAGGTAACGCAATTCCATACCCTCCAACATTTCTCTGATGAAAATAGGAGCGTCCTAAGGAAAAGTGGGACATTCTGGGATCAAATCAGAAACTGGGATGGCTTCTCTAAATCTCTAAATCAGGGACGTCCCTGGAAAACAGGGGCACTTGGAGTTTTTTTTAACTTAAACTGGGAAGTAGCAAGGTGTGTTTTTTAATGTAACCAAGTAAACAACACGTGTAACTGGCTCCCAAAGTGTGGCCCTTTGACAGCCAGTGGTCCGCAGTGACGACTCTGCAGAGCTACATGCGTGTGAAGAAATTGTGTCCATGTGAGAGACATCTGGAAATAACAGCTGTGTGTCTGATGAATGCAGACTTTCCAAGTGTCCCTATTTTACAAGGACAGTCCCATATTTATAGAAGCCATCCGGGTTTCTGATCTGACCCTGGAATGTCTCTTACTCTCAGAAACTTCTTCCTGATGTTTGGTCAGAATCTTCTTTCTTGTAACTTGAAGCCATTGAACCAATGGTTAAATTCCTACGCTCCAGAGCAGGAGAAAACAAACTTGCTGCACCTTCCATGTGACAGCCCTTTAGATATTTGAAGATGGCTATAATAACGGTTTTATTATTTTTATGCTGCCCATCTCGCAACACAACTTTCTGGGCATGGTCCAGGATGAAGGAGTGGAACCACTGCATAACAATGCCCCCCCCAAGCCCAACTCCTCTAGACAGTCCTGAAGGGTACCATGGTATATGGAAACATGGACCACTTATAAATGCCATCTCCTTTACCAAAGGTGTCATGGGCTTTGAAGACACTTGAACTTAGGACAAAAGAGAGAAATGTGCTAAGATGTAGGCACGCTTGGCAAATCCACACCGTGATCAACTCCCGCCCGGAAACCTATGTCCCCACTATGGAAGGATGTGTGGATCCAGAATTGGCCTCCACAGTCACTTACGGATTCATTGTTAAAACCGTGTTTATGGAAGACAATCTTACTCGGCTATGAGGGATCGCCAAAGAAGAGAAGGAGAATCAAAAGCTGATGATGATCCACCACAACCAGGAAACAGCTTTCACCTCTGTCCCTAGCCCAACCAGTGCAACCAGGGCAGTTTCAGTCCAAAGATGGGGCCTGAAACCCGACTGGAAGGGATCCAAATGGCCTACACCCTCCAGACATGCTTGGAGTTCTTCCGCAACCACCACAAAGCCCCTGTAAGGTTTCCCACAAGGAATGTAGCTCTCAAACGATAAAGCTTCGCCACTGCTGCTTTATAATGTACTCTCCTTAGGCCCAGATCTTTTCCCACTTGCGTTTTATGCAGCGAATGTATATTGGTGGTGTTTGATAAATAAATTAAAGCTAGGAGCAATAATATCTACAGAAAAACAGCTTAATGGGGGCAGAGAAGAGTGAAACAGCTGAAAAAGCAGAAACAGAATCAAAGTTTTCTATCTATATGGATAGAGAATGAGAAAAAAAGGGGTGAGCAGCATGTCATTGCAAAGACATAATACTCTTTTTGCAAAGTGTGTGAAATACTAAACTAACCATCAGCGGTAATTTGAGAGGGGCCCAAGAGTTTCCGTTCAGTTTATGCCTCTGCTAAGACGTATCCCCTTCACAGTTTCAATCTTTTGCCCTTTGACATTATAAAGAAAGAAGTCTGTGTCATTTACCTGCCTTAATTGTTTTTGAAATGTGCACATGCATTAAGGATGTGTTTTAAGGCTCAAGGACCTTCGTGCCATCAAGAATATTAATCACAATGCACTAGAGGATAGTAACCAAGGCGGGGGGGAGAGAGAAAGAAAACGGCTGCTCTATAATACTGAATACAGCCACTCGTGTTTAAATTACAACACTACAAGGTAAGGTACTAAAATGTGTGCTGGGATGCAGCACAGGTCTGGCTGAGGGGAGCTAGCTTACTTTTAAAATGTGTAGGTTTGCCCCACAAGCTCTTTTTACTTAGGTTATAAAGATTAGGGTGTTGTAGGTGAAAAAGAATCAGTAGAATGTTTCAGCTGTCCATGCAGATGAACACCAACTAAAATCTACTCTAGCCTATCAAAGCCAGAACACAATGTACCAGTTAGGGCTGGGCAATGTCTGGTTTTCAACCTCATGATCTATCACCAGCTAAATATTGTGAAATACCGATATATCACGATGTCTGAAATAAGGATAAGGCAGAGGGGCTTTGTGGCAGTGGTGCCCACCCTGTGGAAGGCCCTTCCACACCAGATGTGAAGGAAATAAACAACTATCTGACTTTTAGAAGACATCTGAAGGCAGCCCTGTTTAGGGATTTTTTTTTTAATGTTTGATCTTTTATTGTGGTTTTAATATCCTGTTGGAATCCACCCAGAGTGGCTGGGGAGGCCCAGTCAGATGTGCAGGGTAGAAATAATGAAGTATTCTTATCATTCTTATTCTATACAGAGGCATTGGCTGTTTACATGGTTTCCCCCACATTGTGATTTTTGCTGGCGCCTGCTCTTGTGATTCGCTGCCCTGTATGAGGCAGGGGAGAACTGAGCTGGTAGAATTAATAGGGGCTGCAGGAATTGAGAGAAGCATTGGCAGATTTCACAGTCGTCGTCCCCCACACACACTGTGAGTTTTGCATAGCACACACACACACACACACACACACACACACACACACAGGCTGGGTAATGTATTGATAAACCATCCAACACTGGTGTTAGGGTACCAAGGGGTTGCTCGAGAGCAAGTAGGCAAATGCCTTGCTGCTCGGCTGTGAAGCCTTGCTTTTGATGCCAAAATAAACTTTCTCTGTGCAGAGTGCCACTCTCCCGTGGCTGGCTCATTCACTGGCAGAATCTGTGAGTCGGCGGTCCTTAAACCTTCCCCAGCAGAGTAGTTTCTTTACGCTCAATCTGCGCCTCCCCTCTCAGCGCGGAAGCCTACTGCGCAGGGAGGGCGTGGGTAATGGAGGACCTCTCTCCTCCCCGCTTTGCCCAGGCAAGGTGTCCTGGCCTCACCTCCTCCAAACCCTGAAGCTCCTCTCCACTGGAGGTGTGGTTACTCTCCTCCGCTGAGGAGGTGCTGCTTCCCACGATCTTTGGGGGCTCTCTGTAATCCATCCGGCTTTTCCCCCTCTCGCCCCTGAGCCGATGGCAGTTCCCTGACAATTGGTTTTAAGTCCACATCATGGTAACAGTTTCATAATATTCAACATGGCGATATATCGCAAATCATGTTGCGTGTGTTTGTGGTTTGTAAAAAATTGTGATGTGGGGAAAACTGTGAAGTCGGTCGTCGCTTCTCCCATGATTCCTACTGACCCTGTTGCTCTGTACTATAAAATACCACTTGTAACAATATGTTAAAGGTAAGTAAACATTTATCTGTTTTAGAACCCTAAGTAGTATCAGTTTCTAGGACATTACTCTACGTAGTTACATCCTTGTTTCAGACATTGTGATATATTGGTATATTATATTGTGATGTTAGGCTGGTAATATACCATGATGTTGAAAGCCAGACATCACTCAGCCCTAACACTCATCATGATTCACGATATATTGCCAGGTCAAAAATTATGAAACTGGTATCACGATAGGGACTTCATATTAGTTTGGGGTGATATATCAATAGATCACCCAGCCCTAGTTCCAATTAAACTACAGAGTAGCTGGCACCCCTCCCATTAAACTGCTCACCTGAGCCCCCTGCCAACTTGTTGGAGGTGGCCGTGTGAGCTGCATTGTGACAATAACCTTACATTTTTATCTACGTACAGTGGTACCTCGGGTTACATACACTTCAGGTTACATATGCTTCAGGTTACAGACTCCGCTAACCCAGAAATAGTGCTTCAGGTTAAGAACTTTGCTTCAGGATGAGAACAGAAATCGTGCTCCGGCGGCGCAGCGGCAGCAGGAGGCCCCATTAGCTAAACTGGTGCTTCAGGTTAAGAACAGTTTCAGGTTAAGAACGGACCTCCAGAACGAATTAAGTACTTAACTCAAGGTACCACTGTATATAGAAATATAGTTTCCTTTGAAGAGAAAAAGAATGGCTCTGTTGAAAGTTGCAGGAATGCAAAGATGTCATGATCTAAGAGCTACACCTCCTATGATCAGGGGATGGTTCTGAGAATGATGGCTGGGTGTGAAAATTGCTCCCCCCCCCCCAGGAACTCCAGAAGACACTGCTCTGTCAGGACCCTCCATGCAAATGAAATCCACAGAACCTACAAAGTTCACTCTAGGCATATCTGCAAATACTCTTCTCCCAAATCCTTAGCAGAACCACAGGCCTACCTGTTTTGCCAGAGCAAGTGTGAGGAACTTTTGGCCGTCCAGAGGTTGTTGGACCACAACTCCCATCATCCCCTGGCCATTGGCCATGCTTCATAGGGTTGATGGAAGTTGTAGTTCAGCAATAGCTGGAGAGCCAAGGATCCCAGTACCTGTGCTAGAACCAGCACCTGCAGAACTGAAAGGAACCTCTTTAAGAACTGGTATCTTCCTCACTGCAGGTGGAGCTAGAAATCATGACCTGACTTTAGCCTATTTAAACCTGCAGTTGGCTCCAGGCTTTTACTAGAGTGATGTCTTGAGTCTGGTGTTATCCAGACCGATTCTTGCTTAGCTTCACTTGGTTCTCCCTGTGGTTCTGTTTGCTTGCTTGAATGTTGGGTTTTCCTTCCCATTTTTCTCTGTAGCCTCTGCCTCTTACAGACCAAAAGTCTAATGATTTTTCTTTTTCACCTTTTCCCTCTACATTCTTAAGAAATTCACAGACAGCCCCCACTGCCCAATCCATCCCCCCCCCCCGTTTGAATTATACAGTAATGCTATATACACATACGAGTAAGTCTTTAATACAGTATACCGAAACTTCCTTCGGTATTTGTTGGCATTAAATACTACACATGCAGGAACACCAGGAGAGGAAACAAGTTAATTTGCGGCTGAGGCTATCAAAATGGCTGCTCACCAGGGATATCTGAGACAAATGCTAGAGGCACTGCTCCCAGCTAAATACCTCTGACAGAAGGACTCTGTGACCGTAGAGCCTGAACGAACACCTTGAAGAATGTCTGGGAACAGTGAATGCTATTTTTGTTCCTATTCCAGGAGCTATGAAATATTGGGACTGTTTTGGACAGAGCTGCTATCCATTTTTTGGATTGAGCTGCAGTAAGACATCTATGGGAGCCTCTATCTGTAATATTCTACATTGTGTAGTAAGGCAGTAGATTGGGTTAAAATAATAAGCAAGCTAAGGCTGGAAATTTCAAAGCAATGAAGAAATTTCTCAGGACTGTGGCGGAGCATCTCCACCCCCATCCTTCAGCCTGGACACTGAGGTCTAGCACCAAGGGCCTTCTGGCGGTTCCCTCACTGTGAGAAGCGAAGTTACAGGGAACCAGGCAGAGGGCCTTCTCGGTGGTGGCACCCGCCCTGTGGAACGCCCTCCCATCAGATGTCAAAGAGATAAACAACTATCTGACTTTTAGAAGACATCTGAAGGCAGCCCTGTTTAGGGAAGTTTTTAATGACTGATGTTTTAATGTATTTTTAATCTTTTGTTGGAAGCCTCCTAGAGTGGCTGGGGAAACCCAGCCAGATGGGCAGAGTATAAATTATTATTATTATTATTAAAGTCTGTTACCTTTCATTGGACCTCCCCCAACAACCAACAACTAGAGGGAGGGATTTCAGTGACACACAGGGGTGGTGGGGATGATGATGATGATGATGATAATAATAATAATAATAATAATAATAATAATAATAATTCTACCCTGCCCATCTAGCTGGATTTCCCCAGCCGCCCTGGGCGGCTCCCTACAGAAAATTAAAAACATGATAAAACATCAAACATTAAAAACTTCCCTAAACAGGGATGGAGTGGGGAAGAAAGTCATTTGACATTTGCAGTAGCAAGAAATTACTGCACAAAAAATTAAGAGGGCTTCTTTCCTTTAATTTTATTTCCATCTTTTAAAAAGGCGAAGCCTGGTCCAAAGTGTGTGCTTTTAAAATGGAGGCACATTCATAGGAATTATGCCACATGATTATGTGCCATCGTTTCTAGCAGCACTGATCAAGTGGGATAAAACACTCTCCTTTATCTTCACAGCAACCCTGTGAGGTTGGTTAGTGCAATTGCACCCATTCCAAGGTCACCCAATGAGCTTTCCGACTAAGGGATTCTATTGACCTAAATAAGCACACCCTCTAAGCATCCTACTGGTTCTCAAAAGACTAATGCTGAATGAAAGGATAAGAGGAGCAATTGTGACATTTCCAGGCAGTCCTTTCACATACATGTAACCACTGATTTGAGCTGAACTAAAATGGAAAGGAAACTTCAAAGGTGATATATGTGCACAAACTTTGTGGGAAGTTAAAGGCATTTCAATAAGAATTGTGGAAACAGTTTCATATTGTGGTTTGATTATACCTAGCTGCACATCCCTATCTATGGAGGGGAAACTTCCGGCTGCATAAAACTTGTGTATTCAGGCACCACAATCTTTCTATCTAAGTCCTGAGCTTTAAATTCTTTGTGGGGCTAAACTGAGGCTGCTTTGCAGAATCTTGATCAATGCATGTCCTACATATTTCCCCTCCCCTTTAACTCTATTGGAACTCGCCTCCTGTCCTGATTTAGACATTTTGACACAATCTGGAGGCATTTTTATACTTTGAAAACGAAAGGTCAACTGACTGTGTTCACACTGTCACTGATCTAATAAAATGCCTATCAATATGAGGAAATTGTGTTTGATTTACAACCATAATGATGTTATCACATTGCAGTTAATTATGCTTTGGCATTCTGTATGCAATAGTGGATTACTGAATCGTGAATGTCTACCAGAGAGGAACCAGCCAGAAACTGGCAACCACTTAGCTATGATTTGAAGCAAAACTGATGATTCACTAGCTTGGCCAGAGTCCATAAGAATGTGTCCCTGCAGCCTCACTGCTATCTACTGCATGGGGAAATGGCAGAATGGGAAAATATGCACGCAAAGCAAAAATAAGTTGATATACTTGAGAACAGAGTGGTGCAGGATTCATTAGCAAAGTTTTGTGGCTGTACCACAAAGTGAGAGGAAGCTATCTGGGACAGGAGTAGTTAGCCTGTGGCCCTCTTGATATTACTGGGTTATTATTACTACCATAATCCCTAAAGGTAAAGGTAAAGGGACCCCTGACCATTAGGTCCAGTCGTGACCGACTCTGGGGTTGCGCGCTCATTTCGCTCTATAGGCCAAGGGAGCCCGCGTTTGTCCGCAGACAGCTTCTGGGTCATGTGGCCAGCATGACTAAGCCGCTTCTGGCAAACCAGAGCAGCGCACGGAAACGCCGTTTACCTTCCCGCCGGAGCTGTACTTGTCTACTTGCACTTTGATGTGCTTTTGAACTGCTAGGTTGGTAGGAGCTGGGACCAAGCAACGGGAGCTCATCCCGTCGTGGGGATTCGAACCGCTGACCTTCTGATCGGCAAGTCCTAGACTCTGTGGTTTAACCCACAGCGCCACCCGCGTCCCTACCATAATCCCTAACATAGGGTTATTTGAAGTGCAAAAAAGAGGACACATTTGCCAACTTCTAACTACGGATTGCTATGACGACTCTCGTTTTAAACACCCGTACTATATGTAGGCTACAGTAGCTGTGATATATTGCTAGTAGCAATGTTCTCAACAACAAAATAATAATAATACATTTTGCTCCTTCACTTGCCACATGAAAGTATTTGGGCGCATGTTCAAATCTTTGTGAACATAAGTGTGCACAGAACAATTTATCAAACTTTAACATGTACAGATGGACTCTCCTTAAGGGGGGGAGTGAGATGTTAACTCGTGCCCTCCCAGACTCTTTCTCCAAGATCTTGTAGCTGAGGCAACATCCTTTTAGTTCAGCCACAAGAAAAGGGATTTATACCACATGTAGCTAGTTTAAGATATTTCTCTGTTTTGATTCTCTGCTGCAGACTAGCTTAGCTGAGTGCCTTAGATCTGAGACTAATGCACCAGAAAAAAATGTATTGGGTTACTGTCAACAAAAATGAACGAAGGAACAAAAAACCCTGGACAATTTGCCAATTTTTTAAAATCCACCCGTATGGAAATTTATTAAATAATAATAAAAACCATTGACTGGGGCTGATGGAAGCTGGCTTCGCTTCCAACAGCACCCAGAGAACTACAAGTTTTCCACATCTAATCTAGAACATGGGGTTGGTTCATTCATGGTGTGCAACATCAAGTGGAAATGAGCTTTGCATGTGAAAATGAGCCATCATATCATATATCCCACTGCTGTCTTGACTGTGAGCTGCAGTTTGTCTTGTGGTGACAATTTCTGTACAGCAAATGCAACAGTGTGGGCAGGTAGGGAGATATTCTTTTTTGACTGTCCCCAGTTGTTAATATTCTGGCATCACCACTGAAATTAAAGTTCAATACAGTGGTACCTCAGGTTAAGTACTTAATTCGTTCCGGAGGTCCGTTCTTAACCTGAAACTGTTCTTAACCTGAAGCACCACTTTAGCTAATGGGGCCTCCTGCTGCTGCCGCGCCGCTGGAGCATGATTTCTGTTCTTATCCTGAAGCAAAGTTCTTAACCTGAAGCACTATTTCTGGGTTAGTGGAGTGTGTAACTTGAAGCATATGTAACCTGAAGCATATGTAACCCGAGGTACCACTGTATTGCTTTTCTTTTACTTTCAAATTCTGCTGCATAAATTCTGGCATCCGAACGATCCTTCAGACTTCAAATTCCTGGATGCAGCACAGATTCATTTCCCAGAATAGTCAGGCAATGTAATAGAATAAAATAGTCCTGGTCATGTAATAGCCCTCTAAATATGGGCCATTAAGGCAGGCATAGGCAAACTTGGCCCTCCAGATGTTTTGAGACTTCAATTCCCATCATCCCTGACCACTGGTCCTGTTAGCTAGGGATGATGGGAGATGTAGTCCCAAAACATCTGGAGGGCCAAGTTTGCCTATGCCTGCATTAAGGTAACAAAGGAAGTGGTTCTGTGCCAGACAAAAAATAGATGGGCCATCCTCACTCAACTTGATGGTAGTTAGAAAGACAAAGGCCAGAGTTGAGAGCGGAGTTAATGTGAGCTAGAAAGTAGAAGCTCGCAGGCTCCAGGCTAGGCAGCTGGGAGACAGAGCCATGCCTGATTTCTGTTGCAATTCAAAACCTTCTTGAGGTGTTGATGCTGCGAATCCTTCCATCATAGGCTTGGGTTGTATGTATGTGTAAATAAACCATGTATCCTAAACCATGTATTCCCTCATTCCAAGGAAACACAAATTCCTGGGCAAGCATTTGGAACTTCTGGAATCTTGCACTGTTGAAAAATTCCGGTGAGTGCAACAATATGTTCTTAGGGTACCTGCATATTTGCAATATGGCATTCCTTCCATGCAAAGCAGTCTGATGCTTGCTCCATTTCAACTCTTACCTTTTCTTTTCTTTTTAGGCCAGCTATCTACTTTTTCACAATAACTTTAATTTTAGAAATATTTCCAATCTTACGTGCGATATAAAGTATGACTGGAACAGAATGTGTGTCATACATGAGGATGAACTCAGGCCACCAAAACTCATGATGCAGTGCAACTGCGTATAAAACACCAATGTGCAAAAACATCTGAGGGTTGAATGAACTGATATGCAACTGGGGTCCTACAAAATTCTTACTGGAAGATGGATTTTCTATGGTAGTGCAGTGTTCCTGATAAGGAAATGGAACAGAAATCTGGAATTATGTCAGCAAGCTTTGCATATATCTAGAAAATACCTTGCTTCAGAGAGATATCAAAGTCCAGATCTAGAAATGCAAGAACCTTTTGGGACAATTATCCAGTGGCTATGAAAAAGCTGGGGAGATTTTTAGTTGTACACTGTGACTTTAATTTTTATACTTATACACTGGTTTAAACCTATATTACTTCATTGTAAATATTGACCGTCAGTATATTTTCCTGGCAAAATTGTATTTTGTATTTTTTTTCCTGTTGTGAACTGGCCTGGGATCTTTGGATGAAGGGTAACACACAATTTTAAATAATAAGCATAAGAATTAATCCTGCTAGGTTCCTGAAAAGCTAAGGTTAATGAGGACTTATGGAGCAATCCTGCCTTCTTTTCGGACCTGGCAGAGCCACACAACAGCACCCAAATACTAGAACTTCTACCACCTGACTCTCATGTATACAACAGCTCCTACAACTTGGAAGGAATTGGAAAATGTAAGGTAAAGTAAGCTATCTTAACATGGTGGTTCGCCATTGGAAATGATCGCTTTGTGGAGTCTGAATTCCACTTAGAGCCCCGGAAAGCACAGCAAGCAAGGACAATGCCCAGAGAGAAATGCCTTTCTTTGAAAGATCCCAGCCCTATTGAGAGAGAAACAATTTGACTTGAGCATTGTCATTAACATCAGACACAGCCTTTGATGATATCTGAGCAACTGCTAGAGCTTTGAAGTTGAATGGTAGGATAGATGTATATGAATTGATCTCAGAGTGTGCTGTGACTGCACCATTATTGCCAGCAATTATTTAAAGAACTGACCTTCAGGGCGGGTGGGGGGGAGGGTGAAGAGGTCCCCCCCCCGCCTTGTTTCAGGAAGCATTCTCAGCAGCAACACATGGCAAGCCAATGAATTTGGCAGGCCCATGAGAAGCTCATTATCCATGTCCTTATTTATCCTCTTTTTAAAAAGTCTACGCTGGTCTGAAGTTTAATGAGTTTAATGCATCAAGTCTGGACATTTGCAATAGATGGGTGCACAGGTGCATTTATGAAAAACAGCATTCTGCAGAAAAAGGTCAGCACAGCCAATGGCTTATTAATTATGCCCTGTGCTTTGAGAGAGCATGAGAAATTAAATAGCTCCTATGACACTTACAGTGATCACCTTAATGAGTGCCGATACTCTAAGCAGCAAATAATCAATGATAGGAGGTGTTGTTGTTTTTTTAAAGTGGGGTACCGGCTAGTTTCTGAGCCCAATTCAAAATGCTACCAATGATTGTCAAAGCCAGGGGTCTGCAACCTGCGGCCCATGGGCCACAAGTGGCCCACGGGGGTCATTTAAATGGCCCCCGAACCGAGCCATCCGCTAGGCGAGTCCCTGTGCGCTGCATTGAACCGGCACAGTGTGGAGCGGGGACTCGCTTCCGCAGCGCCAGAAATTGTGTCTGCGCAGATGTAGACACCAGAAATCGCATCTGTGCATGTGCAGACATGATCTGGCCCACAGAGCGATCTCTGTGGGAGTGAACCGACCCAGGCAAGGTAAACCTTGCCGACCCCTGGTCAAAGCCATGAATGGCCTGGGTCTCCGGTCTTTGAAGCAATACCTTCTCCTATGTGCCTTAAGATGAAACAGATGAAGCTCTGCTTTGTGGTCTCTTATGAGTTCAGCAATGGCTCTTAGGTCTGGGACCTATCCCAGAGCTCTCTGTGTAGAAGAGCAGGCCCTCCTGGTGTCCCTATTTTCCAGGGATCGTCCTGGATTTACAGAAGCCGTCCCAGTTTATTATTTGATCCCAGAATGTCCCAATTTTCCTTAGAATGTCTCTATATTCATTGGAGAAATATTGGAGGGTATGGAGCTATGCAACCCTGGAGCCAACTACGCACCTTTAGAAGACATCGGAAGGCAGGCCTGTACAAGGAAGTTTTTCTAATGTTTTCTAATGTTTTTTATATGTTGGAAGCTGCCCAGAGTGACTTGGGCAGGGGTCGGCAACCCGCGGCTCCGGAGCCGCATGCGGCTCTTTTACACCTTTGCCGCGGCTCCGCAGATCCTCGGGGACCCTGAGCAGAAAAGCAGAAGCAGCAGAAAGAGGAGGGGGATGGAGCTGGGCAGCCGAGCCGGGCAAAGCAAGGCGGTGGCAGCAGCGGAGCTCGAGAGGTGGCGGCTGCTGGGATGGAGGAGGAGGCAGCCGGCGGCCGGAGAAGGGCTGCTGCTGCTGCTGCTTCTGCCGCCGGAGGGAAGTTCTTCCAGGCGGCTTCATGGCTCATAGCTTCCCCCGGGGTAGGACGGGCGGTGGCGGCGAGGGGAAATGCTCTCCCAGGCCACGCTCTCCTCAGCCCTGCGCGCGAGGCACCTGGGGTGAAGGAGAGAGAGAGCGCGCGCTCGAGGGAAATAGCGGGGCGGGGTGTGTGTGTGGGGGGGGTGGCGGTGGTGCTTCGGGATCCTTTTCCATGCCTTGCTTCTGAGTGGCCGCCGAGTTGAGGGAGAGCACCTGAGGTGAACCACAAATGGGCCCGCCCTCCCTGTCAGGGAGGAAGGGGTGAATAATGTCGGTGACGAGGAGGGGGTCCAGAGGTAGCCAGCAGTTGCCGTGACGCAGCATCTCGGCCTCAGAGAGAGGCGGGGGAGCATGAGAGCAATTGCAGAGGGAGGGGGGCTGTTAGGCACCAAAATCCTGCATGCGGGATTTCCCCCGTTCTCTCGTGCCTATGCAATTCCTGCCCTTCTCCCTTCCCCCTCGAGATTTGCTGCAGTGACAAGCAAATGAAGAAGAAAGGGAAGAGTATTAGCTGACATGTCCCCGGATCCCATGGAAAGCACCACAGATTCCTTTGCTTACCAGCTCTTTTTATTTTAAGTTGGCTTCAAACCTATAATTGTGTAGGTGTATGTATGTATACATATACACACATAAATATTCATATCTCTTCCCTCTCACCTTCCTTTCACCCAGTTTCTCTGGCACTGGTTTATAAATGCTGCTATGTAGAAATGATGAGAAAGTTGCACCAGCAGAAGGAATGGATATGTTCTGTTAGTAAAAAAGAGTTGAACTGCAAGGAGGGACAGACACTTTTCTATGTATTAATTTGTATACTGCCCTCTATGCACATGGTGCTTTGCAAAAAATGGATATGAGAGGTACCATACCCCTCTTTGCTATCTGAAATAGACTCAGGGAAAAGAGAGAGAATGGGGGAAGGGGAAGAATGTGTGGTTATTTACATTTGGCTTGTTTTGCAGCTCCCAGTTTTTTTCCCCTTCAGAAACGGGTCCAAGTGGCTCTTTTTGTCTTAAAGGTTGCAGACCCCTGGACTAGGGCAACCCAGTTAGACAGCTGGAGTATAAATAATAAAATTATTATTGTTGTTGTAGTTGTTGAATCGGACACCCGTCTTTTCATCAGAGAAATGTTGTAGGGATGGATGGGGAAGACTGAGCATCTCCAAGTAAGACTGGGAAAGACTCCTGTCTGAAACCCTGGAGAACAGCTACCAGCCAGTGGAGACAGCAGTGAGCAAGATGAACCGTTTAGAAAAGGTACTTTTCTAAATTCCTGCTTGCCAGCACAAATTGCGTGGCCAGGCAGAGACCCCGCCCAACCCCCAGGTGACCCCCAGGAGGAATAATGACTCATGACAACATGTTATGGGATTAAAATTGGCCACAGCGTTATTAAAAGCAAGTGTGGTGTAGTGGTTAAGAGCAGTAGTCTTGTAATCTGGTGAACTGGGTTCGTGTCTCTGCAACTGCTGGGTGACCTTGGGCCAGTCACACTTCTTTGAAGTCTCTCAGCCCCACTCACCTCACAGAGTGTTTGTTGTGGGGGAGGAAGGGAAAGGAGAATGTTAGCCGCTTTGAGACTCCTTCGGGTAGTGATAAAGCAGGATATCAAATCCAAACTCCTCCTCCTCCTCCTCCTCCTCCTCCTCCTCCTCTTCTTCTTCTTCTTCTTCTTCTTCTTCTTCTTCTTCTTCTTAACTTTCAGATGTAGGGAAACCTTGGCTTAGGCATTGGGCGTTTATCCATCCCAGACCCCGGCCAGGGATCTGGGGAACATCAGGGTTATCCAAACTGTCTGGGGATTGGGCTGGCTCTGGAAAACGTATGTTTAAGCAGAGATCCTGCCCCCCATTTTGCCACAGTGCAGGGGAGAGTACTGACAACCTAATGGCCTATGGCCAGTGACTCCCCGCAACACAACCCCTTTAATGGGGAACCCTGGGATCACCAACCTGGGGGGGGCATGGGTCACCGCTTCATGCCCCCCCCCCCATTTAGGGAAGATAAAGGATTCCTCCCAAGGCCTGAAACTGCCAAAGTTGTGACATTTTGCTATGGGGAAGGCAAAACCTGCCAATGCAGGGAAATTCCTTCCCAGTCCTTCAACAGCAACCATCAATGACCGTAGCAGCACCCGCATACCTGTAAAGAAAGAGGTTAACCTGCAAAAGGAAGGCATAAACTGAGGGAGGGCAGGGTGGGAGAAGCTCTGGAGCCGACTGAGGAATCCCAGGTAAGTTCTGCCCTCTATTGTGTGTGCAGGGTGGTCCTAACCCTACCTGGTCAACTCCCCTGGCAACACCTCCCCAGCTGAGATTGGTTAACTGTCTGAGGTTAGGTGGGAACCTCCAGGTATCCAGCTTGGGGAGGTGAAGCCAGTCTGACTTGCCGGGGATCACGTAGGGTAAGGGGGCTGCGCGCGACCACGAACAAACCGCCCCCCATTTGAAGTGGGGAGCGGTCATTTCTTGTCACGCTTTCAAAAACAACAGATTGTTGAAGTTGCCTAGATCATCTTTGCTCGTAGCTCTGGAAGGCTTTTTGCCTCCTCTTGGATTATGCTTGCTTCAGCTGTATGATGGCATTTGTTGTTCATGTACCTTCTGCAGGGTATTTCTGCTGCCCTGTGTACACAGGTTAATTGAATGGGAAGTCTAGTGAGTAAATGGTATGAAGGGAGAAGTTTGGGTTGAGTAGCTTTCTTGTTTCATTCCAGCTCTTATCAGCTTAACACCTAAGGCTAATGAGCTTTACACCTAAGGAACTACACATGCGGTAATACCTGGTGGATCTACAGTACATTTACAAGCAACAAACCTTTAACATTTAGATCAAATAAGCAAATGCACTCACAAGCTCCTTTAAACTAGTCCCAGTCAACAAGCCGAAGCTCCACAAATCTGCTGCAGACCAACAAAGCCGCTTGAAATTATTTCAGATCATAATGAGCTATGATCAATTACAATTATTCATCGCTGGACATCTTGGTCTATTATTCAGTCCGGTGTAAGTGTAATTGTCTTATTATAATGATATGAGTCGAGAGAGGTTCATAGAGATAAGAAGCCTAATGTATCTCTCTGAGACAATTATGCCCTATTGTCCATTAGCCCAAATGAAGTCAGCTCAGTTTTCATTAGTCACAACCTCAGACTTAAGCTTGAGAGGGGAAGTGGAAGATGGCTCGATGCTGGATTCATTGTATTTGCCCCTCGCTTTTGGCTGAGCTCCAACCCTTAACAGCCATGAAACCTTATCGCTTCAGAAGGCCCGCTTGCCTCTTCCCATCCAAAAAATCAATTACATGCAACCAATAATAACTATGTTGCCTTGCCTTTCCCTGACTTGAGCACTGTCTGGTTGCTATCTAGATACATTTTCTTCTTCGACTACAGTCGTCTGTATTGGGAATCTAATTTGCTTTGTGCAACGCACAAAAAGAGTAACCTAATAGGGTTCGTGCTTTGTTCTTCGTTTAAAAACACACACATGCATACTTCTATGTCTTTGAAATCTGCAGTTGCGTGCTGAGGTCCCCCAAATCATCCCTACCCCAATAACTCACACATCACACATAATTTTTGTTAAGGTTTTTGGCATAATTTTGGCCACAACTTTTATTATCATACAAAATTGTGAGTGGTTGCGTAGGCATTGGTTATGACTAGCTATCCCCCCCGCCTTGGGGGATAGCACTGACTCCCGGATTCCAGCGTAAGTCAGTGTGGAGGAACAAGCAGGGCAACTGGGGCTGCGTTACAGACCCTTCAGTTCCTCCCTGCCTGCGCCTTGGGGTCTTACACGGCCCGCACCCGATTCCAGGGGTTTGGACAAGGGGATGGTAAGCCCCAGAATTCCTTTAACGGAATTCCCATTCCGCAGCAGCATTGGAGGGGTAGGCACAGCCAATCCATACCCCTCCACCAACCAATTTAACCAATGCCTAACCGCCAACCTTACAAGTTGTGACGATTTGCTACGTAGTAGGCAAAACCCAATTGGCACACACTAATCAGCCAAAAGGAAAAATTCCTACTAGGCCCCCGCACCAAGGCGGACGACCCCATGACAGGCAATAGCAAGGTCAGAGCGAAGCCCAAATAAGGGAGGGCGGGCGGGTGATCCGGTGTCCACAGCGAAAGAGAAAGGAACAAGCTGTGGACCCAGTATAAATAACCTCTGACTCCACCCCTTACTTGGCAACATCAAATTTACCCCAGTAACAACAGTCACCAATCAATTCAATTCCCTTGCAACAGCCTGGCTGGCAACTGAGGATGTTTTGTCTGGCCCCATCCGCAACACGTGCTCTCTCTTTAATGAGAACACGCTTTGCGTGCTGAGGTCCCCCAAATCATCCCTACCCCAATAACTCACACATCACACATAATTTTTGTTAAGGTTTTTGGCATAATTTTGGCCACAACTTTTATTATCATACAAAATTGTGAGTGGTTGCGTAGGCATTGGTTATGACTAGCTATCCCCCCCGCCTTGGGGGATAGCACTGACTCCCGGATTCCAGCGTAAGTCAGTGTGGAGGAACAAGCAGGGCAACTGGGGCTGCGTTACAGACCCTTCAGTTCCTCCCTGCCTGCGCCTTGGGGTCTTACACGGCCCGCACCCGATTCCAGGGGTTTGGACAAGGGGATGGTAAGCCCCAGAATTCCTTTAACGGAATTCCCATTCCGCAGCAGCATTGGAGGGGTAGGCACAGCCAATCCATACCCCTCCACCAACCAATTTAACCAATGCCTAACCGCCACCCGAGCCCTTATGCTCGCCGCCAACCACTCACAAAGCAAACCACACCCTCAACTTGGACACCACTGCATCCAACCATACATCATTCCCAGACGTGGAAAGATGAACACCATCAGCCCTGTATAAGACTTCCTCCTTAAATGAAATACGAGGGTGAGGAATCACGCATCCGCCCAAGCTCACCACCAACTTGCCCACCGCGGAATTAATCCGCTTCCTAACTTTCTCAGTGGATGCTGGGCAAGAACTGCCCCACCAAATGCGGCGCTGAAGCAACTGTGACCAAATCAATTTCGTATTAGGCACCATAGCCGCCAACTCCCTTAGGTCCTGTAAAATAACAGTACGCAGCGTATAGCAAGGAAAAGAAACCATATCATTCTCCCCAAGCTGCACCACAATCGCTGAAGGTGGGCCAAGCAGGAGGACACGCCTTTTTATGAGTGGCAAGAATTCCCTCCAACGCATCCCCCTTCTGGAGATCCAGGACACCTGCACATGCTGCGGAAGGCCCAGGCCATCTCCCAATCCAGACTGACGAGCTCTGTCAGCGGCCCAATGCACAATACTGTGGCCCACTATCCAGATACGGATAGTGCCCGGACCTAGGGTTAAAACAGAAATGTAAGTACACAGCCACATTATTTCCTCACATACGTTTTGAAAGCATCCGATCTCCATCGACCCAAGTCCTTTATCCTCTTCACGGATAAACCCCAATGGGCGGCTGTAGTTGCAGCACCAATCCGGAAGGAGTGAGGAGCGAACTCCGAAGCCTCAAGCCCACACGCTACAATGGCTTTACGCATCACCTTAGTGAATTGATGCCGTACTAGTGGGTGCCCATCTTCGTGAATAAACAGGGGCCCTTCACCCACTGGTCGCAAGGCCAGGTACCGCTTAAGGTCCTTTACCGGACAAGGGCCACCTTCCCCAGACGCCGGGAGCCTGATAACGGCTCCCCTACCCAGCTGATCCGTCTTTGAGTTTCTGATATTAATTTGCAAGTCAGACGGAGACATACTCACGTCCTGCAACAACAAGCCCCTGGAACCTCCATCCCGCTTTGGCTCAAGGACCACCTCTCCTACTCTCAGGGCCCCAAAGAAAGCCAATGAGAAAGCTGCAGAAAACAAACGGGCCTCGAATTTAGACCAACAGATGCTACGCAATTTAGTATGCATCTGCGCCAGCAACTCTAATGTAATAGGCCGTCTAGGAATAGGCTTAGAGGGAGTGAGACGCCCCCAACCTTCCACAGCTCTGCGCACCACAAACTTCCCACACGGATCCTTGTTAAAAAATGCCCTGCTAAAAAAGGAAATCGCTGCCGAATGAAGTCGCAGCGTCCTGGCCGCCCGGCGCATCTGGAATAGATGTGCCAAATACTTGAGCACCTGAGAGGAAGAATGGGGGGCAGTAACCTCCTCAACCGTCTGTCCATTAAATAATAAAAATCTGCCCAGGCCTTTTTATAAGACCTCAAAGTAGAGGGGGCAACAGTGGAGAGGGCAAGAAATGCAGCTACTCCCTGTAAAACTAAGGGAAGACAGCAAATCATTCTCGCCCAGCTGTACCACCAGCACTGCGGGAGGATCTGCACAGGTCACACTCGACCGCACCAAAGGAAGGATCTCTTCCCAAAGCATTCCCCATCTGGACAGCCAGTATATGTTCACATGGGCAGGAAGACTGAGATGGCGCCCCAGTCCAGACTCGTCAGCGCGCTTGCCAGCCCAGTGTACAATGCTGTGGCCCAAATGTGCACAGCTGCTCCTATGAAAAAAGGAAATAACAGACAAGCATCAGCACAGACATCATTGTGACACTTCCTGATATAACCCTTGTCAGCGTCAGACTTCCAATGACCCGTATTCAAAATCCTGTCTACTGACAGGCCCCCAGTGTGCAGCCTTTGCAGCAGCACCTAATCGGAAGGAATGAGGCGTGTTCAGCGGTAAGCAAGCCGCAGGCCGTAATAACTGGTGCACGAGGTAAGCACATTGATGCTTGGCTAACGGGAACCCATTTTCATGCACTAGGAGCGGGCCAGCCCCCAGGGGAATGAAAAGCCAAATATTCTGTTATCCATAACTGGGCAAGGGCCCTCCTCACCTGTGTCGGGAAGCCAGATTGTGGCACTCCTGCCCACTAAGTCTGTTTTAGAGTTCCCAACTCTAATGACCAGCTCCAAAGCGGATAAGGAAAAGTCCTGAAGCAATAAGCCTCCAGACTCTCAGCCCCGTGCTGGCACCAACAACCATTTTCCCAACCCTCAGTGCACCAAAAGGCAATGGAATGCTGAAAGGAGTCTCGCCTTGATCTTTAACCAGCAGACAAGTTTTAACTTGTTGCAGCTACTGCATAGGTAAAAATTGACAGACTTCCTGCCCACTGTCCTATGAGGTTGGAGCCTATTCCAACCTTCCAAGGCCCTGCGCACTAAAAACTTTATACAAGGGTCTCTGAAAAATAAAGCTTCAGTATAACAGACATTGCAGCGGACTGAATTCTAATAGTTATAACCGCATGCCCAATCTGCAGCAGGTGGACCAAATACTGCAGGATCTGCTCAGAGGATGGGGGCCAGTTCATCTGAATAGCCGAGGACTGCCAGCTTAAGTCTAAGAAATCCATCCAGGCCTTCCCATAAGAGCTAAAAGCAGCAGGGGAAATGGAAGCTGCTGCTCTCTGTAATTACTAATTGTTGTCAAAATGCCACAGGTGGTCTGGAAAATTCTGGCAGTAGCTGAGCGTCTGGAGCCCAGGATCTGAAGCGCTCCATCTGAAAATGGGATAGAGTGTCAGCGACATCATTAGAGGATCCCGTAATCAGGAGCAGAAAGCACAATATTAAACCTTAAAAGGCGCAGCTCGAAAACGTGAGCGGAGGGGCGGAGACTCTGCTGGAGCGTGAGGACTGTTTTGCCAAGACGCTCACCACTACCTGGTTATCAGGCCAAAAGCAGATCCGATGGTCACTGGACTCCTCGGGCCACATGTGAACTGCTACTACAATGGGGAAAACTCAAGAAAGTTAGGTCACATGATTGCCTCACCACACTGGGCTTGAGGCCATGGCTTTGCACACCAGCAGCCCTTGAAATAACAACCAAAGGGCAAAGATCCAGCAGCAGCAGCCTGAACCTGAAAATCCCTGTGCGGGTTCAAGGTATCCTGCCATGGCGAACGACTATTGCATTCATTTCGGAATTGCAACCATTGCATGATTAATTAAGTGACCCAGCAAGATCGGATCTGATGAAGCATCACTTGCTACAGAGGAAGTATTACAAAATAACTTCCTTCAAGGCAGACAGCTTCTCCATAGGCAAGAGGTATGTTTTAGCAATGATATCCAACTGGATCCCTAAATAAAATGGGAATATGGGCAAAAGGTATTGAGCTATTGCTTGCCAGCTTCCAGCCCCCCGCTTGGGCAGGGGGCATCTTGTGCTGCCATCATGATATGTAAATTTACAGGGCCGACGCTGGCCAGAACCCCTAAAGAAGTCCCGACAAAGCTGCCGCCGAGCCAGCTTCCTTTTCAGACACACACTCTGTGTAATGCAAAAACACACTGCATGCAATGCAACTACACACTCCATGCAATGCAACTACACACTCCGTTCAATGCAACTAGACACTCCGTGCAATGCACACACACTCCATGCAATGCAACTACACTCCATGCAATGCAACTACACTCCATGCAATGCAACTACACACTCCGTTCAATGCAACTAGACACTCTGTGCAATGCACACACACTCCATGCAATGCAACTACACTCCATGCAATGCAACTACACTCCATGCAATGCAACTACACTCCATGCAATGCAACTACACACTCTGTGCAATGCAACTACACACTCCGTGCACTGCACACACCCTCCGTTCAATGCAACTACACACTCCGTGTAATGCACACACACTCCGTGCAATGCAAAAAACACACTCTGTGCAATGCAACTACACCCTCCATGCAATGCACACACACTCCGTGCAATGCAACAACACACTTCGTACAATGCAACTACACACTCCGTGCAATGCACACACACTCCGTGCAATGCAAAAAACACACTCTGTGCAATGCAACTACACCCTCTATGCAATGCACACACCCTCCATGCAATGCAACTGCAAATCTCTCACGCAATGCAATGCAATTGCAGCCCGTGCAGCACCGTGCCCTGCAATGCACAGAGCATACTGCAATGCGGGCACGCAAAGGTGCTTTCTCCCGCTTGCATATTGCAAACGTGGCGCCCGTTACATCCCTCGCAGTGAGGTAACCACCAAAAGGACCTAAGTGTCCAGGTAGAGGAATGGGGGAGCATGCAGCTGTCCCATACAGGGACCAATCCTGCAACCTAGGCATTACCGGCACTATGCGCTGACCCAGTGAAACCAATGCTTCATGGACCACATGGGGACACTATTCAGGCCGGAAACACTTCCAGGCCATCGAATACTAGGGCAAAGCCCTAGGATCACCTGCTAGGCCAGGCATAAATATTTCCAGTGAAATAGCAGAGTTGAGGTAGCCCACAGCTTGTCCAGGTACCCCTGCTTGCCCTTTTAGAGGGAAGCACCCCTTCAAGAAACCCAAAATTCTTTTATCACAAATGGGCCGAACTACCCAGCAACAGAATAGCCCAAAAGGAGCAGTTTGTTTTGGTTTTTTACAACAATGACTAAGAGGGGGATATGAACCCTGTCTCCCAGGTCCTAGTCCTACACTTTAGCCACTAAGCCACAATGGCTCGTCTCTAAAATGGCAGTCACCACTATCAGGGCAAAACAAACTTGGAGAAAATAAACTTGTTCAGAAACAGTATAGTTCAAGAGCATATACAGCGGGCTCATAGTCACTGGAGGCACAGAGAGCCTCTGGCACCCTCTGTCTGCCTCAGATATACCTTAGCAGCAACTGGGCCTGCAAGCAGATACATAGAGAGAATGAATCACGTGTCAGAGACTTAACAATTAACTGGTACCTGTAGCAGACTTAGGCTTGGAAGTTGTGTGCAGGCCGACTAGGCCTCCCTGCTTCTGCTCTTGAGAATCTGAGTCTCATAGCAATATTAAAGGAACTCAAAATAGTGCTCCTGTCCAAGGCTAGATTAAAATTTGGCCAACAGCACTGCACACACTCAAAATAAAGCCAACCTTCGGGGATACTATAAACAAAAGTGATTCCAGCTAAGCTGGGAACAGCCCTGACTAGCCCCACAATTTACAACAGGAGAAATGGGGGAAACCTTTTTGCGAAAGAAAGCCCCTAATGGGGCTCTCTCCCTATTGGAAAGGCAAGCCACAGATACAGGGAGAATCTTCTCACAGGACAGGGTAAGGGGTGGGGTGGGAAATCAAACAGGAAAAAGAGGGAATTAAATTATTTAAGGGACTAGAGAGGATTAAAAGAAGGGGGAAATAAAGAAATGTAACCAGACAATGAGAAGATTGCATCACTGTCCTCCAGACAGTCCAAGTGCTCCATGTGATCCGGTGTCCACAGCGAAAGAGAAAGGAACAAGCTGTGGACCCAGTATAAATAACCTCTGACTCCACCCCTTACTTGGCAACATCAAATTTACCCCAGTAACAACAGTCACCAATCAATTCAATTCCCTTGCAACAGCCTGGCTGGCAACTGAGGATGTTTTGTCTGGCCCCATCCGCAACACGTGCTCTCTCTTTAATGAGAACACGCTTTACAGTGCGGGTCCTTTCCTATTATTGAAAAGAGTCATTACATATCTGGAATATTTAGATAGGGATACAATTCACCTTCATTAAAAAGAAGAAGAGGACTTTAGTCTATGACTTCTCTTTTCATTCCACTTCTTGTTTCTGGGACAGAAGTGCCTATAGACCCAAGCAACATGGGAAAATCCATAAACACTGGTGATAACAAGATAGCCCAACCCTTTTAAAGTATCAGTACACAGGTTGTAAAACTGAAAGCCAGATTTACTGATGGGAAACTGGCTTATGGCTAAGGCAACCACAATGTGAGGACAGTTCACCCTTTTTTCGTTTTTCTGCCCATGAAAACTACAGCAGGAGCTTAGTGCAACGGAAGTCTTAGTGATCATAGCCACACACACACACATCCTGGTTCTTAGAATAATTGTTCATTCCTTTAAAAAGAATGAGCTTTTACATTTTACTAGCATGCATTTCAAGGTAACAGTTCGATATGGTGAAAACTATTTTATCCCATCTTTGAAGCAAACATAATGAAATTAACTAACACTGTTAACACTGACAGCAAGAACTATGGATTCCTGCCCAACTGCAGTTGTTAACAGTGTTATGTTGTTTTGGGGCATTTCATTACTTGAATTTTAGTTTACCTTAGCATAAGGTGGGTGGGAATGTATATGAAAAAAGATGTTATACTTGATGGCAGAGAAAGGCATACCAACCACTAGGGAATATTATCACCAGAGTCCTCTATTTGGGGAATGGAACTAATATTTGTTTGTTTTGCTCAACAGTTAAAATGATGATTCAATCATAGCTCAACATTTACAAATTTATTCAGATTAAGAATTTCTGCTTGCCAGATGGAGTGATCTGCCTTCTCCCCTCCACCCCAAATGCTATTCTGGGGTTCTATTGCTACCCCAAGCCAATATTCTTTTGCAGGCTCATATAGGGAGCAAGGTGGGAACAAGAACTGACATCTTTCATAATATGGTGCCCTGTGTGAGGTCAATTGTAATTTCTCAATTCTGGATCATCTCAATTTTGTGCTCCCTCAGCTTGTTGCCCTGTGTGGGGGAACTACCTGCACCGTGCCCAATTTCCAGTGCTGGCAGGAAGCCCCATTTTGCTAGTGGAAGTTTTTGTGCCAGCTTCCATTGACGGGTCTCATTAGTTGAACCCCACCCAACGTTTACATTTGTCAACCCTCTGATACCTATTTGGCTTTTGAACTTTTACCTGCATCCCTAAATGTGGAGGTTATACAGTGGTACCTCAGGTTACATACGCTTCAGGTTACATATGCTTCAGGTTACAGACTCCACTAACCCAGAAATAGTGCTTCAGGTTAAGAACTTTGCTTCAGGATGAGAACAGAAATCGTGCTCCGGTGGCGCAGTGGCAGCAGGAGGCCCCTTAGTTAAAGTGGTGCTTCAGGTTAAGAACAGTTTCAGGTTAAGTACAGACCTCTGGAACGAATTAAGTACTTTACCCGAGGTTCCACTGTATACCATATTTTTTGCTCTATAAGACAGACTTTTTTCCTTCTGTCCCCTTCCTGCCTTGCTGTAAAGCAAGCAAAGCACCTGTCCCGGTGTCTCTTCCTCCTCTTCTTGCTCCGGCGTTGTCTCACTTTACAGCGAGGCGGGAGGAAGGATGGGCAAGCAAAGTGAGAGCTGCGCAAATCGGGACAGAAGCTGTGCTTGCTTTAAAGCATGAAAAGCGAGAGCTGCTTACACGCTCTGTGTAGAATATTATTTTTCTTGTTTTCCTCCTCTAAAAACTAGGTGCGTCTTATGGTCAGGTGTGTCTTGGGGGGGGGAATACGGCAATTTACTTCTGGCTAAAAATATATATAAATAAATCCTCCATCAATTTATGGAAAAAAGAAATCGCATTTGAACATTATTGCCAAATTGCAGTTTGGTGAAATTCTCACGAGTGGTCTGCAAAGCCTGCTTGCCCTACTTAGTGCTAAGGGACGTTTGTGAGTTCTCCATATCATTTTGCAAATCACCTCCCCGACTTATTTACAAACCATCTCACCAGTGGTCTCACCCTTCTCCAGTGTCCGTACTTCAATTAAAGTCCAGGGAGAAGACATTCAAGGGGTCATTTTCCCCATGGTTCCCCCACTCCTTCTAAATTAGGAAGCATAGACAACCAGAGAGGCTACTGAGTGCTGGAAAGACATTTACTGGCAAGAAAAATGGACAAAGCACCCTCTTCCACTTTGCAACAGTAAGAGAAGACCAAAACCCCATAGGCACTGGAATAAAGAAATACTAAAGTGCCTTGAGAAAGAAACAGAGAAATGGAAGCTAATACAGAAGGGACCTCTTATATATAAAAAGGGAGCACATTCTACAGCAGAGCCATGCTACCTGCCTCCATCATCAAGTCGTCTGAAGACTAACCTATCTGAGTTTACATGCAAATGATTCAGCTGTAGCATTTATCTGACAATATCTTGCTTTCCCTCCCCCGCAAAAAGCAGCTTAGACTGTGAGCATGGCCCAGAGATATCAGTCTGACTGCTTGTATGTAATGGGAATAGCATGTGCTTTTTGGTCCCTAGTTAGTGAAATGCTCTAGTTTGCATGGAGCAAATCACACACACACACACACCCCCGAACTACTGGAGTTTCTGCCAGCCCAGAAAGGCACAAAAATTTTGATCTATTACTTGCTCACGGCCCTTTTTATTGTGTGAACTGGCTTCTCATCTCAGGTTTACACGGAAAAGCTGCGCTTTGAGAGATGGGAGGAGCACACTGTAAATACTGAACAGTATTCACAATCAACATGCATCTAAGGCAAACCGTGAAAGGAGAAGGCCAGGAATAAGGAGGATGAATAGTGGAGTGTGAACAATTCTGCATACTACAAGAAACTGGGGGAGGGGGGCTTTGATCTGAAATCATGCTTGTAAGTCACCACTAGGGAGAAATAAAACATCCACTGCAGGAAGCAGATGATAACTGGTGGGATGTGTGGATTTACTGTTTGCTTGGCAAGGAATAACAAATAAACAGCAAATTATGCCAGCTGGACGTGGTGCTTTTGGTGGCTGAAGTGCAATAGAATTTAGAACCTGGTTGCTGTACCAGTTGCAAATTATTAGGTTTTATGGATACCCAAAGAACTTGGTTACAATCTCAGCAGGATGAATTCCCCAATGATACCACCTTGGAATCCTCTCAATGAAGGGCATTGTAGAAATGAATAAAATAAATGACATGGCCGTTGAGTTCAAGCCCAAAACTTCGGACATTTTCTCCAGCTAATTTGTCAAAGGCATCAGTGGGAACTTTACTGTTTCCTGCAGTAAACTTCTTTCCACACTGATGTCACCACAGAACACATAAAAAGCCATCCTCAGACACTTCTCTGAGACCCCTTTGCCTGTCTCTCCCTCCTAGGGGCCAACTCCTAGCGGCCGAGGGGGATTCAGCTTTGACAATAAAATATTTGAGGTGGCCAGGGCCCCCCAAAGTTGATAGGCATTACTATTCAAATGATGTGTGTGCACCACATCATGTGATCGTTCATGCGATGTGGGGCTTACCTGCCCCCTCTCAACATTTTATTCAAGTTGGCACTCCTGCTCTCCCTACTCCTATAGGTATCAAGACCAGTTACAGCAGTGGTGAAGTGTGCTAGCTATTGCCTCCCGTTTGTATCTTGATTCTGCCAAGAAGAAGAAGAGTTTGGATTTGATATCCCGCTTTATCACTACATGAAGGAGTCCCAAAGCAGCTAACATTCTCCTTTCCCTTCCTCCCCCACAACAAACACTCTGTGAGGTGAGTAGGGCTGAGAGACTTCAGAGAAGTGTGACAAGCCCAAGGTCACCCAGCAGCTGCATGTGGAGGAGCGGAGGCGTGAACCCGGTTCCCCAGATTACGAATCTACCGCTCTTAACCACTACACCACACTGGCCAAGAACTCACTAGGTATGCATGTCATTCTCAGTCTCTCTCCCCGCAATCCCGGACACCCACACCCACTCTCAAGATGGATGTAATAACACTTTCCTGCCTGTAGGCTTGTTGTGCAGACATTAAAAAGGTAAAGGACCCCTGACAGTTCAGTCCAGTTGTGAATGACTCTGGGGTTGCGGCGCTCATCTCCCTTTACTGGCCGAGGGAACAGACGTTTGTTCGTAGACAGTTTTTACGGGTCATGTGGCCAGCATGACTAAGCCGCTTCTGGTGAAACCAGAGCAGCCCACAGAAACGCCGTTTACCTTCCCTCCGGAGTGGTACCTATTTATCTACTTGCACTTTGACGTGCTTTCGAACTGCTAGGTTGGCAGGAGCAGGGACCGAACAACGGGAGCTCACCCCCTCGCAGGGATTCAAACCGCCGATGATTCGTACCTTCCAATCGGCAAGCCCAAGGCTCAGTGGTTTACACCACAGCGTCACCTGCGTCCCTTTGTGCAGACTTTAAGGAAGGGCAAATCTCTCCATTTTTGGCTTCTCTCAGTTCTGCATTTTTGCAGTCTTCAGTTCTGCTTGCCACATTTCCTATCTATCTATCCATCCATCTATTTATTTATCTATCTATCTATTTTGGCAATTTATTTAATTAAGAGGTCCCTGTGGAAAATCAATCCATATTTTAGTGCGGATTTCTCCTAATTTATTTTAAGCATAGTTTCCCTTGATATGCACATTTCCCCCCAAAGCAAATTCCCCATACTTAATACATTTTAATACTAATACTAATACTACAGTGGTACCTTGGTTGAAGAACAGCCCTGTTTACAAATGATTCGGTATACGAACTCCGCAAAACTGGAAGTAGTGTCCCGGTTTGTGAACTTTACCTCGGTCTACGAATGGAAGCCAAACGGTGGAAGGGCACCAGCAGTGGGAGGCCTCATTAGGGAAAACCACTGAGCCTAGGACTTGCCGATCAGAAGGTCGGCGGTTCGAATCCCCATGATGGGGTGAGCTCCCGTTGCTCAGTCCCTGCTCCTGCCAACCTAGCAGTTCGAAAGCATGTCAAGTGCAAGTAGATAAATAGGTACCACTCCAGCGGGAAAGTAAACAGTGTTTCCGTGCGCTGCTCTGGTTCACCAGAAGCGGCTTAGTCATGCTGGCCACATGACCCGGAAGCTGTACACCGGCTCCCTCGGCCAATAAAGCGAGATGAGCGTCGCAACCCCAGAGTTGGTCCCGAATGGACCTAATGGTCAGTGGTCCCTTTACTTTTACCTTTTATTTTCACCAGAGAAATATTGGAGGTTATGTGCTATGAACACACTGGACTGGGTGGAGTTGGGGATTGGTACAACGACCAACCATCATACCCATAAGGAAGGAAGTAGATACCTTTTCCTACATCCCACCCACTGATGTAGCTGTAAGCCATTTCAGAAGCAGCCATGAGAAAGCCATCATAGGAATCTTTTGTTAACAAAATGCTATGCTGTTAAGGATAATTGTATATTGTATTCTCAGAATATATCCAACCCATTGCCCCTTCTCTTGCTTTATGACAGGTTAAAGGTCATTAAGGGACGTGGGTGGTGCTGTGATCTAAACCACTGAGCCTCTTGGGCTTGCTGATCAGAAGGTTGGCAGTTCAAATCCCCGCTACGGGGTAGGCTCCCGTTGCTCAGTCCCAGCTCCTGCCAACCTAGTAGTTCGAAAGCACGCCAAAAAGTGCAAGTAGATAAATAGGTCCTGCTCCGGTGGGAAGGTAAATGGCGTTTTCATGCGCTGCTCTCGTTTCAGTGTTCCATTGCACCAGAAGCAGCTTAGTCATGCTGGCCACATGACCTGGAAAAACTGTCTGCGGACCTGTAAAGCGAGATGAGTCCCACAATCCCAGAGTCATCTGCAACTGGACTTAACTCTCAGGGGTCCTTTACCTTTTAAAGGTCATTAAAACACACACACACACACACACACACACACACACACACACACACCAGGTCATTAAAAAATCTTAATCTAATGTTGCTGCTAAATCTAATATGAGATTTTCTTTTTCCTACAGAGCATCTTTCCCTTTATGCGTAAAAACTGATATTCGGGCTCCAGATATTTGGAATAATGTAATCAGGGGAAGGCCTGCTTTACGGACTCATTGGTATAATGGTAGCGTTTCTTGAATCGTTCAGGGCCTTCTTCTGCCCTCAGAGTGGTCAAGGTACTCCTGTCAATATTTAATTTGTATTGACCCAAGGCTTGATTACAATGCATAATGCTGATTACTCCCATCTTCCAATAAAGCTTGCATGCCGGTTGCAAAAAAAACTCTATTGATACATTTGATTTGCCCTGACAGGGAGAAACAAGGAAAATGCTGACTTCCTAGCTTCCTGCTGCGTACCTTGTATATTATTACCCAGAAAGGGAACATGGCAACATCCCTAAAAGTTAACCACTTCCTCTGTGGTTATGCTCCGTGTAGGCTGAAAGTAAAAAAACAACCCACATTTACTAAAGAGGAGCTGGAGTAAAATCTGGACTTAGAAAAGTTATACAGTCTGAAATACACTCAGAGAGAAGCCATCAGTTTCATCCAGTTTATTTCAGATTAGTCAGATAAAAACAGTCAGTCATCGGGTGTGTCCTGGCCTGCTGGTCCCTCCCAGACCCAGGCTATATATCCTGTAACCACACCCTAGGTCACACCTGATAGGCTAGTTCAAACTTCCCTTCTGGAGCTGGATTGGATGGTTCCACTGTCAATCAGATGCTACCTTCTATAATCCTCCTTGCCTATTATTTTAGGATCCCAACTCCAGACACAACATAGTCGTACCTTGGTTCTCGAACAGAATGCATTCTGGGAGTCCATTCAACTCCCAGAACCTTTCGAAAACCAAGGCACGGCTTCCGATTGGCTGCAGGAGGCTCATGCAGCCAATCGGAAGCTGCGGAAATCACGCCAGATGTTCAGCTTCCAAAAATCATTTGAAAACCGGAACACTCACTTCCGGGTTTCGATTGTTCGGGGTCCGATTTGTTCGGGAGCCAAGGCATTTGAGATCCAAGGTATGGCTGTAATTGTATACCTATTGTGGTACAGGAAGACGGCAAGCTGCCTTACACTGAATCAGACCATTGCATACCCAGCAAGTGTCCCTATTTTCCAGGGATAGTCCCAGAATTACAATTACCCTTGACCACTGGTCTTTACCACTATACTCTGTGCTTTTATAACCCCCAGATGGGGTCTTTTTTCATGTACTATGTTATAGGCCTTCCCTTAAATATGGCAGGAGCCATAGAAGTATACCTTCCTTTGAATAATCATTAGAAACAGTTCTTGAAATTAACTTCTAGGAAAGGGAGTATTTTTCAATTGTTTTGCTATTCAGGGTTTGGGAGCTGGGGAAGCAAATCACCTTTCCCTTTTCTCTCAAAATGCTGCAGTGAATTTGATACTCGTGAAAATTGAAGGACTAAAACACTTGCTTCAGGGTGACCTGGAGCTATGCAACCTTTCGGTAACAGCAGACTGACATTGACTTATCATTTCTGAACTGCAAAACTCCTTTGTCTCAAAGTTTGAGCAGTCTCTAAGCATCTTGTGTCAATTACACATCAAAACCAGGGGACCTTTCTTGTGATACAGGCAAGAAAGCTTGACGAAAGGCATCTTTTGGCTAGACTCGGGGCAAACTGGTCCAAGGATTGTATAGAGGTGATGTTCTGTGGGGAATCTGGCAAATAAAAATGTGTACGAGAGTGATCACAGATTTGATAGATCATATCCCTTGAAGGATGTCTTAAGCACCAAGGGAAATGGTACAGTGGTAGCTGCATCAATCATAAATGCACTAACAAGACTGCCTTGACTACTTTTTCCAGAATGGTTGGATTGGGAAAGGTTTGTTGGCACTGTATTTAAATCTTAGGATGGAAAGTGAGAATTCTAATGCCTGATCAATTGCTGGAACTGAAGTTAGGTAGAATGAATTATAGCATTCAGAAAGTAGTCCTCTGTTGAGGGTTATCAGGTCTTGAGCTAAGACATGGAACCTGCAAAGTATATTACTACCTCTCTGAAGCTCAGCACTGGCACCCCACAGGGATGTGTGCTGAGTCCCTACCTGTACTCGTTGTAAACATATGACTGTATTTCATCTGATCCATCCACTGCAATTATTAAGTTTGCGGATGATACCACCATAATGTGTCTAATTACAGGTGGAGATGAATCAGCGTATAGGGAGGAAGTTCAAAAAGTTTCTACATGGTGCCTAGAGAACAACTTGCACCTAAATATCAGTAAGACAAAGGAGATGGTGTTGGACTTTAGGAGGAAGAGAGGGGAACTAGCCCCATTGTATATTGGGGGGCTGTGTGGAGAGAGTCTCTTCCTTTACATTTCTGGGAGTTTACCTTAGTGAAGACCTCACTTGGAAAATCAATACAACCCAGGTCGTTAGGAAGGCCCAACAGAGACTCCATTTCCTCAGGGTCTTGTGAAAGAACAATGTCAAACAAAAAATGGTGATCTCCTTCTACTGGTCCACAACAGAAAGTGTTCTTTCATATTGCATTGTCTTCCATGAACACACTTTTAACAGTGAGTCCGTAAGTGACTGCGGAGGCCAATTCTGGATCCACAGGTTCTTCCACAGTGGGGACATAGGTTTCTGGGCAGGAGTTGATCATGGTGAGGGTTTGCCAAACGTGCCTTCTCCTTAGCTCATTTCTCCCTTTTGTCCTGAGTTTGAGAGTCTTCAGAGTCCATGACATGGCATAGTAACAAACCAAAACAATACTCCCCTCACACAGTTTAAAAGGCTATTTGTTGTTGTTGTTTAGTTATTTAGTCGTGTCCAACTCTTCGTGACCCCATGGACCAGAGTACGCCAGGCACTCCTGTCTTCCACTGCCTCCCACAGTTTGGTCAAACTCATGTTAGTAGCTTTGAGAACACTGTCCAACCATCTCGCCCTCTGTCATCCCCTTCTCCTTGTGCCCTCCAGCTTTCCCAACATCAGGGTCTTTTCCAGGGAGTCTTCTCTTCTCATGAGGTGGCCAAAGTATTGGAGCCTCAGCTTCACGATCTGTCCTTCCAGTGAGCACTCAGGGCTGATTTCCTTCAGAATGGATAGGTTTGATCTTCTTGCAGTCCATGGGACTCTCAAGAGTCTCCTCCAGTACTATAATTCAAAAGCATCAATTCTTCGGTGATCAGCCTTCTTTATGGTCTAGCTCTCATTTCCATACAAAAAAGGCCATAGATTGTTTAATTAGCCAGGAGAGGAAGAATGTTTCTGTCTGGTGCCTATAGATATGTAACGAAGGCGTGAGATGAGCCTCGCTGGTGGGGGGGGGGGAGAGCATTCTACAAGCGTGGAGCCATCACAGAAAAGGCCTGCTCTCATGTTCCCACCTTCATGCAGGAGGTACACAAAGAAGGTATTCAGATGACGATTGCAGGATCCAGGTCAATTCATATGGGGAGAGGCGGTCCTTGATGACAAGGAAAAATTATGCTTGAACCAGCATGGGTGGTGATGAGGGGCCATTACACTGGGCACAGTTTTCTTTGGGGGGGGTGCATTTCTCATTATGCCCTTTGCAAGTCTTGCAAAGTGGCTCGGGGCTTGCAGTGCGCCATGAGTGGGCTCCTCACTGGGCAGATGGGTAGGCGGTGCAGCAAGGCCCTCTTGGCTCCAGTGGTCGGGGGTCGCTCCGGCAGCATACCCCACTCCCACAGGTCACCCAGTGTGCTGGTCCCATGGGTTAACCATGAGGCGAGGTCCAGTCCGAGGTCGAGGGTGCAGTATGGAGGCAGTCCGTCAAAGCTGAAGCTGGGTCCAAGGCAGGGAGTCGGGTGAGGTCAGGAGCTCCGGCAGAAAAGCAGGACACGGTGCAGGCAGGAACTGGCTACCAACAATGTTGCTCCCGCAACCTGGGACTGGGGCTGGCTGGCTTTTATCTGACCCGAAGCATAGGGCGGCCCCGGTCCACAGGTGACTCGCCTCTCTTGGCCTGGAGGCAAGCACTCCTCCTGCAGGAACTTAGTTCCCTTCGCCTCTCTGCCCTGAGCCTCTGCAGCTCAGGAGAGGCTGGAGGGTTACCGGACCCAGAGGCAACCTCAGCTTCCCCTGACGGGGCTGCGAGTGGAGCACCTGCAGGCAATGGGTCCTCCATCACCTCAGGAGCCAGAGCAGGCTCAGCTGGTGCCTGCACCTGAGAATCCAGAACAGGTGAGGACCCTTCAGGCTCATGCCCCAGCCCTGGCTCAGCTGGTTCTGGAGCCAGGGAATCCTGTGCAGGCTGGGATTCCTCAGGTTCAGCCTCCGAGTCCGAATCCCAGGCCATCACACCCAGCCCCCAAAGCTCACCATGCGTAGGCCTTGTCCTGGGCACCAGCAAGAAATGTTTTGCCACTGGCTTGAACATTTCAAAGCCCTTGTTGCACATTACATGTGTATGTGTGTGGGGGACTTGCACAAGTTGTGGGGGGATGCATGGCCTTAGCTCCTCAAGATTTACCTGTTTAGTGTGGACACTTGCTAGGGGCTTCTATATATCCGTAGCTACTCATGCATAGGCAATCCATGAGTTTAATCCCCCCCCCCAACACCCCACAGGGATCTTGATAATGAGGATAAGCCTACATGTGGCTTTGGGCACCTGAGCGTTCCAGACAAAGAGGGAAGATCGCTTCACTTCTACTTTGATTAAATTTTTAAAGACTGGTGTGATACGGAAAAGCTCAAAATTGCCTTAAAAATAACTCAGCGACTTAACATTAAACCAACAGAAGACAAGCAAAAGTAATCAAAATGACACATTCCATACTTACCAGTGGGAAGCTATTTATCTCCAGAATGACTTTAAGCAAGCGGAAGGATATAAGTTGTACTACTTCTGGTAATCTATTACAGTGCTAACTAGCTTTGTATACAAATAATTCATGGAATAAGGAACCATAGAGGATACCCTAACTTGTTTTATAGTGTTTGGGGTTTGCTGCTGTAGAAGATGTATTGCAATAGCTGCTCACAATGGGACTCGGTTATCTCCAGAACAGAATTGTGCAAGTGTCATAGTTTCCTCTGTGTTCTTTAGCTGACCCAAATATTGATATTCTCAACCCTTTGAGCTTCTCCTCATTTAGTTTTATCAACTTCCTAGCAAATCACAAGAAGTGGCCACATGGTGTGGTAACCAATTAATAAAGGCATCAGTCCTGTGAATGCTTTAGTCTTGTTTAGGTAGCAAAACTAAGCACAATTATTTGTGAGCAAATTCCATTGAAGAACCAATGACATTTGCTTTCAAATAATGTGCTTAAAGCCAGCACTGGCATTCAACTTTTTTATTTTTATTTTTAAAAATTCTATAGATAAAGCTTCGGCAATAACAGGGGATATTGGGGCTAAATTCAAGTTTTATTTGCTCAGTTATGTAATATTTTAGATTCTCTCTCCATAATATGGGGATATCGTATGCATAAAAACTAGAATTCTGAACTGTTTGTCTATATTTTCTCGTAGCAAATGAAATCCCAGCATAGCCAACTTTTCACATGTCCCATAGGACAATATAATGGATCAGTTCCAGCTCAAGCTGTCAAACTAGTCAGAAGAACTAGTGTCCCCATATGTGGATGGCATCCTTCATCTGTATCAAAAGACACCTCTGGCTGGGTCAGCGGAGTTCAGACAGGCCTTGTGAAGCCAATGCACACAGACAATTTGCAATGGTTAATCTGCACAGTTAATTGCATTAACAATGTGCAGGGAAGTTTGCCTCCACACTTAGCTCCCTCCTGCTGGATCAAGGTAATGAAGTGAAATGATCTACATCACCATCTCCAGATCTTTGTGGGTGGATGGAGAAATATCCCTTAATGCAGAGGAATCTGAAGGTGAGTTTTACAAAGGAAAATGTGGGTTGGTGATCCAGGCAATAATCACAAAAGCAACAACTGGGGGAAATCAGGGGAAATAATTTTTTTATCCCATTCTTCAGCTAAGGGGGTGGGGGGGGGGAGAAGGTGGCTCCCAGAGCAGCTTACAAGCGTCACTGACTGTTGCAGATATTAATATTGAGTAGTTTAAAGTGACCGGGTACATGAAAACTGACTACTTTTGGAAATGAAGCATTATCCAAACCCATAAAAATATTATTCAGATTTTACTAGCAGTACTCTTCCTAAACAAAACAGAATACAGTAAATTATACATCTAAAATATCCATACAATGTGCTGTTCAGCACAGGCTCAGCATGTTACAAAAAATGAAATGATTGCAACAGACCTAGAAGCAGAAGTCTGTCTCTTCCCACATCATCCATTTTTAGCCTGGAGCTGTTTTCTCTCTCTCAGTCCTTACTTCACAGAGCCTTGGGACAAAAGACACAAAGGCAACTCCTTTCAACGTGGAGATTTGTACCCTAATACCTCTCACATGATCTAAAGTTACAATAGTCTCATGTTAACTACCAGAGAACAACAGCCAGTTAATTATCAACTCAGCAAGGGCTCAGAGTGCTCTCCTTGGCTTTAAATATAGCCCAAAGGAAAATCCCCATGTTAAACCTTTTCACCAATATACATTTGGGGCATTGTCATTTCATTAAACCATTATACTTAACAGTGATGTCAGCCCCTTTCCTCAAGCTTGCAAGCTAAAATAAACTACACAAAAGAAAAATGAACTTGTAGGGAAAAGAAAAGAAAACCTCAGGCACTGTTCCTTAGCTCCCAATTTATTATAATGACCAGCTAAAATGTGAACTGCCCTGAGACCTCCAGGTATAGGGCGGTATATAAATTCAATAAAGAAGAAGAAGAAGAAGAAGAAGAAGAAGAAGAAGAAGAAGAAGAAGAAGAAGAAGTGGTGTGTGGAGTATAACAAGTGGCTATTTTTCCAAGTGAACATCATTTGGAGTGGGGCAATTCATTTTTGAAACTGCATGTTTGCAGTATTGTGCCTGTTGCATAGTTATCCATGGTGTGGCATTTGAACCTAGCCTAATAAGTGCCAGTGCAGTTTATTGGAACTGGCTCTTCAAGGCTGCCTTCTGGAGCCCAGCCTGCTATCACCCTATGTTGCTTCACCTCCCCAAAGAAAGAGAAATGGAGCTGTGAGTTAATGAAACGTCCATAGAGAATAATGTAAATCTGAATTTTTGTCGCTTGGAAGTGTCAAGTAAAGTCATCATGCAGGGGAATGCATGCAATTTGGGTTAATTCTCTTCTTTAGCTTAATTCAGTTCTTTACTTAAATGAATGCAGCACAAATGTATTATTTGTCAATATAATTGTGCAATTTATATAATTAACCTAGTCATTGTGAAATCCTTGCTAGTGCTTTTGTTTAAGTAAACAGCCCCAATCAAACTGTTTCTACTTATCAATATGCTGCAGTATACAATTTACATTTAAGAAGCTATTATGCCTGGGCCATTTGGATTGTTAGTCATATACTATTTTCCTGTGAAATATCAATTTGAGCGCTCATCACTTTGGTCTTATGTGCTTATTCATTCCACGCCTCCATCAGCCTGTTGTAAAAAAAAAACTTTCTCACTGCAAAGGGCTTGTTTACTTTTCCACACTGCTCTCCCCAGTTGCCACCCCACCTAATGTCTGATGGCTGTGGCAGAACATCAGAGGCAAACCTCAACATGCAGTTAGGATAGATTCGATTTTGTTTGCATTTTAAGGAGAAATCACCTAATTCCCTGTTCTCCAACGAATACCCAATAGAGGGGCAAAACCTACACGAGAGTTAAAGGGGGGCAGCAGTGTCTGTTGAAGTAAGGGTAGCAAAATCTCAGTGAAGAAGCTCAAATCATATATATGACTGACACCCTTCTTTGGAAATTAAGCCAATGTCCAGACTTCAACATTCAAAAACTTGACTTGCAGAAACTTAAGAGTTATAAATCACAAACTTTTTCCAAGCATGGGCTTGCAGTCTCTTCTTCCAACTTCCAGACAACTGTATTTTCCTCCCTTTCCAGAGCTCAGCACTCAGCCTTCTGTATCTCAGTTAGGCCATGCCTTGTAGCTCCTAGGAGAGATATCCACTTTTACCTTCTCCTGCAGCTTTGCTCCCTTTCTTTACATCAGAGAAGAAGCACTCCAACACTCTATCCAACTTACCAGTGTTCACAGTGGATTCTAAAACACAGTCATCTTGCTTCACATATGATAGTCTCTCCTTCACTAGATACCTCCCATGCGACCAACATTAGCCAATCATGCGAGAACTCTCTAGAATTCAGTTACCAACCAATCAAATTTAAACACATAGCAATGCATACAAGCATTTACAATTTCATTGAATAAAATTACTATACTTAACAGTGACTCCTTCGAAAGTAGGAGAGGCTCAGTGGACCTGCCTGCCTCCCCCATGATACCTGGTGGGAAAAGATGCTATCAGCATAGTTATGCTAGTAGGATCTTCTTCAGCTCAGAAAGAGGCATGGGGGAACTGCATTCATTTTTGAAGATGATACAGCGGGAGATGAAGTGGTCCTAAAAGGTAAAGGGTAAAGGGACCCCTGACCATTAGGTCCAGTCGTGGCCAACTCTGGGGTTGCAGCGCTCATCTCGCTTTATTGGCTGAGGAAGCCGGCATACAGCTTCCGGGTCATGTGGCCAGCATGACTAAGCCGCTTTTGGCGAACCATAGCAGCACACAGAAACAACGTTTACCTTCCCGCCGGAGCGGTACCTATTTATCTACTTGCACTTTGACGTGCTTTCGAACTGCTAGGTTGGCAGGAGCTGGGACCGAGCAACGGGAGCTCACCCCATCGCAGGGATTCAAACCGCCGACCTTCTAATCAGTAAGTCCTAGGTTCTGTGGTTTAGCCCACAGCGCCACCCGCATCCCTTAAAGTGGTCCTAGAGGTAAGTAATAGATTAATCATCACCAAAACTACATTTTCCCGCGTGCCATTTTCCTGTTTCTATGCCAAAAACAGACTTGTAACCCAATGCCTTAGATAAGGTAGTCATAAGGTAGAGGTTTTGGGATATGCATGCATCAGCCATTGAGGCATTTGAGACGGGCACTCCACGAATTAGACAGGCGAGAGTTGGCAATCGTGATCCCACATTGCAGCAGTATTTTTTAAGTTCCTTGTCCTACATAGAAGAAAACAATGAAGAGAAGAAAAGGGTTTCTTTGGATTTCTTCATTGCAATTACTCACACAAATTCATCTCAAAGAGGCAATGCTCTGATAAGTGGAAATTTACCCCCAGGCAAAATATCAGAGGCTGTTGTAATAAAGAGCCCCCTTGGGAAGGCATGGCTGAAGTTCTTGGGTAGATTGCGTGAGAATGTGATGCCAAATGAATTATTTAAAGGTGTGTGTGGGGGGGGGAGTTTAGATTCAGTCACCCATCACAACCGTCTCCTCTCAGTATGTTAGTGACATAACATTCTCATGTGGCTAAGACAGAACAAGGAAATTAACTCTTGTCATTTGGTATCCTGGATTTACCTTGGCTGAACCATGAGAACTACAGGAGATGCGGCGATGAAGATCACTCTGTTGGAAGTGGAAACAAAGGAATAGTAAACAGTAACTGATTTATGCTTTCAGCTTGTTTACCAGGTTTTTTTTTACCAGGTTTTTAAAATATATATATATAAATAGTCTGGTTTGGAATATTGAAGAGGGAAGGCATCAGCTGAGGCTTTGTTCAGGTCCAAAATGATTTGCAGGAAGTAAAAACATTTGTTCCTGATGTTTCACAGATATAATAGTATCCTATTACTTTTAGGTTTGACATGGCATGCTCAGAATTGCATCTCCCTGTGGATTCTGGTCAGGGGTTCTGGGGCATGTGCAGAGTGAGTCTAGACAGCATAATCATGACCCCGCCTTCATTATACACATCATATCATCTACACAGCATTTTTGTAAAAAAAATAATAACAATTGGAAATTCATCTATAGTTAGTTCACCATAACCTTTCTCTACATCAGGGGTCAGCAAACTTTTTCAGCAGGGGGCTGGTCCACTGTCCCTCAGACCTTGTGGGGGGCCCGACTATATTTTGAAGAAAAAAATGAACGAATTCCTATGCCCCACAAATAACCCAGAGATACATTTTAAATAAAAGGACACATTCTACTCATGTAAAAACATGCTGATTCCCAGACCATCTGCGGGCCGGACTGAGAAGGCGATTGGGTCGGATCTGGGCCCTGGGCCTTAGTTTGCCTACCCATGACTTAATAGTTACTTCGGGTTACCCAAGACTTCACTGAAGTGTTTTAGCAAACTATATTCACAACCAGTACAAAAGCACGGCAAGGAAAATAACCTGGTTAACAGAGACCTACATCCTGATTTGATCCCCCATTGTAAGGCTGACGTAAAGAAGACACATTGCCAAAGAGATCACAGTAATTCTCAACTGTATGCTGACACCAAGCTATTTAGCCCAGGTGTTCTCGTAAGTATGATGCATGGAGACATTTCAGAGTTCATCAGCCTCTTTCAACCAGAGTAGGCAGGTGGTCAAATGTTAAAGCTCAACTGCCAACTGTTAGAAACTTTGTGTTGGTACAGGGAGCAGAATCTGAAATATTCCTTGTTAGTAGCGCTTCCCCCTCCCAGGGGGTACTCAAGGGCACACAGTACCGGCACCTCTTTTTGCTGTTGTTAAGAAGTGTGGGGCTCACGGTAACAACTTCATGGTGAAGCACCTGTTTTTCTAGGTGCCAGTGAGGTGTAGTGGTTAATAGCGGTAGACTTGTAATCTGGGGAACCGGGTTCGAGTCTCCGCTCCTCCACATGCAGCTGCTGGGTGACCTTGGGCCAGTCACACTTCTTTGAAGTCTCTCAGCCCCACTCACCTCCCAGAGTGTTTGTTGTGGGGGAGGAAGGGAAAGGAGAATGTTAGCCACTTTGAGACTCCTTCGGGTAGTGATAAAGCGGGATATCAAATCCAAACTCTTCTTCGTCTTCTAGAAAAAAATAAAGGTTGTCACCCATTGTCACCCAAAGCCAAACTAGATGGAAGGCAGCTTAAGACAGTTGCCATACTTTTGGCAATATAATTGTGGCCTCTTTAAAGGAGAGTGGTGAATTACTTTATTTATTTACTGTGCAATTAAATGCTAAGACTGATCATGCGTACCCTTAGATTCACATAACATTCTAAGCAACACCACTCCTATAAATCAGTGGTATTTTTCTAGAAAAAGGAGTGCCAGAACTCACCATGAACACCTCCCTTGTTCTCTTATAATAGCAATGGAGCCCGCCTGAGATGTGCCGGAACTGAGTTCCGGTGAGCTCCGGCTGAAAAAAAAGCCCTTCTGATATATATGTAGAGCCAATATTGTAAGGCATGTAGAGGTCACAGTAGTGGACAGTAAACCTTTTGGACAGGTCAGTTCTACACAATTCATACAGCACTAGGTCTAAATATATATTCAGCAGTAATAGTAGCTGCAACAGTGATCACAGTCAGGTCATGATCCAAAGTTAAGCACTATTAGATCCCATTGATTTCCAGTGGGGAAAATTTAAGTACATACAGTATATACTGTATAATATATTAATGCCATAGGTTTATGTGTTTTTACCTAGGAGTAAGCCCTGTTGAAGTTATGCTGTTAAAATGCTTAGAATTGGGTGGATTCTGCCCATCAAGTTTTGTTGTTGTTGTTGTTGTTGTTGATGATGATGATGATGAAAGTACATGGTACTTTACAGGAAAAGGTAGGAAAAACCAGCCACTTTCTAAAGAGCTTGCAATCCAAATTTGGGCTGTAGGCGATATCCAGAAGTGGTATGAAATGAAAAAGCTCTTGGAGTGAATATGTACAAATGCTATTCATTGTTACATTCAATGAATGTACAGTCTGTGAACACAATATTTGAGCTGTGCAAATCAACAAGTGTACACCCATTCACACTTGCACTTGTGCAGAGACATCTTGCACCTGTGTTTTATGTAACATGGGAACAAGCCTAGACCATGAGGACCAAAAAGACTTCAAAGGTTACAGAGGTAGGACTCTGTAGATGTTATTTTGGGAAGTTTAGGGCATCAGGGATTATAGGAGATAACAGATGAGGTGTTTATGGTAGTAGGATTATGGCGGGGAGTGGGAACTGGATAAGAATCAGAATATTTCTAACCAGGGCCATGGTTCCAAATCCATTTCATGCAGGCTTTGCAAATGTGCCAAAGCCCTGACAAATACTTCAGTTAAGCAGCTAAACTAGCTCCTCCCCACCCTGGGCTGATAGGAATAAAATGTGATTATTATGCATCCTGAAGCTATTATTAAAGCAATGTTGAAAACACAGGAAGTATGAAAGATGTTTAATAGTCTTCTAAACAGGCCTTGATTAACCTCCATGCGAGCGATGTTTGGTCAATGAATCAAAAAGAACCGTAGCCTCAAATTACCTGCCAGGATTTCTATAACGCTGTAACAGCTCTCTAACAATGCTCATTTCCTGTTATCTGAGAATGGGTTTTATAAGTCTTTAATTGACATATTTATTGGAGGGGGTCAAGTAAATAACAGCACCGCCTGATAACTATATTTAGCAGCAAATTACCACATAAGCTAAAATGACCAAAATATCTCATTCCTGCAAAGTCCCATTTCTATCTATTTCCTGAACTGCGTAATGGCTCGCTGACTCACATCATTTAGTTATCATTATGAGAGGGAATTTGCAGTGGCAGATATCTCAAATACCTCCCAGCTGACAAGGCTTTTTAAAAGCCATGCTTTTCTTTCCTCTCTTCCACTGCCGCTGCCACCCCCAACCCCCGCCATCCTCTGGAGAAATTCAGTGAGTCGTCACAATATGACAAGTATGTGATTTCTTCACCGCCACCGCCTCCTCCTTAAAAACAGCAGATATTGTAAAACACCAAAAATTATAGACTTCGTTTCCTCGAGATTGAGGTCTCCAGAAACATACATACATATTTCATTTGCAGAGAGTTGGGATGGTGAAAATGGAACTGAGTCGGGAAGGGAGTAACAAAGCCACTGGAAGCAGCATGCAGAAGACTAGTTAGGATAAAAGGAACATCTGCAATTGAGGCAGCAAGAGCTCACAGGTAGGGGTGGAGAACCTGAGGCCTGGGGGCCAAACGCAACCCACTAAGCAGCTCTGTCTGGCCCTCAGAACAATTTCTGGTTCATCTTCAGGTTCATAAAATAATAGAATTGTAGAGTTGGAAGGGGACGCAGGTGGAGCTGTGGGTTAAACCACAGAGCCTAGGACTTGCTGATCAGAAGGTCGGCGGTTCGAATCCCCGTGATGGCGTGAGCTCCCGTTGCTCGGTCCCTGCTCCTGCCAACCTAGCAGTTTGAAAGCACGTCAAAGTGCAAGTAGATAAATAGGTACCGCTCCGGCGGGAAGGTAAATGGCATTTCCGTGCACTGCTCTGGTTCACAAGAAGCGGCTTAGTCATGCTGGCCACATGACCTGGAAGCTGTACGCCGGCTCCCTCAGCCAATAAAGCGAGATGAGCGCCGCAACCCCAGAGTCAGCCACGACTGGACCTAATGGTCAGGGGTCCCTTTACCTTTACCTTTAGAGTTGGAAGGGGCCCAAAGAGTAGTTCAACCCCCTGCAATGTAGCAAGAGTCCTAGCTTTCTCTTATATTTTTTGGAGAGGGTGCACCTCCACAGGCACATACTTCTACATGTGGTGGGAATGCCCCCAAACCCAACTATTCTGGACAACAGCCATAAAAGAAATATGCAAAATAACTAAGCAAGTCTTAGAAATCACCCCAGAACTGGCCCTACTAAATATCTTCCAAGACAATAATGCCCACTCACATCACAAAGAACTCATAACCCACCTACTCTCAGCAACCAGAAACATAACCAGACACTGGAGAGACCTGTCAGGAGTAAGCATGTACCAATGGTACCAGATAGTATGGGAAACAGCCTTACTAGAAAAAATAACCAATAAACTGAAACTGATACAGGGACAAATAGAAGAAGACGCCTTCATCCCGGTAGCCCAGCAAGACAACAACAAGAACCCACCAACAACATACAAATCAATATGGCTAACCTGATCCAAAACATCCACCCACCCCACTCACGCATGAAAACAAAGCTCACCACAGCCAATCTCAAACAAGCAACCACACCCTAGGCCAACCCCAACTTCTCTCATCACCAAAGGAACACAAGCAAATAGGAAAGAGAACTCGCACAAGCGACGCTGTCACAAAACTCCACACATACATTAAGTAAGATAGGAATAGGAATGGCACTGGTGTGGAAAGGAGCCATCTTGTGTGCCAGAGCCATATGGTCCTGTCTTACAGATGCCACCTTCTTGGAATGCATCATTGCCCTCTAGCTAACAATACATACCCTCCAACATTTCTCCAATCAAAATAGGGATGTCTCATTCCATAATGATAATTTTACTATTTATACCCCACACATCTTACTGGGTTGCCCCAGCCAGTCTGGGGCAGCTTCCAACATATATAAAAAATAACAAAACATTAAACATTGGGGGGGGGGGGGCTTCCCTATACAGGATTGCCTTCAGATGGCTTGGGGGATGGATAACTCCATACCCTCCAACATTTCTCCAGTGAAAATAGGGACGTCCTAAGGAATAGTGGGACATTCCAGGATCAAATCAGAAACCGGGACTGCTTCTCTAAATCAGTCGGGACGCCCCTGGAAAATAGGGATGCTTAGAGGGTCCGACAATAACATAACCTAATGGGTAGGAAAGGGAAGAGCTGTTTGATGAAGTGATATCTGGTCGATGTTTTGGTCAAACAAAGGCTGACCCGTGTGATGTCAATAGTGCAACTGTTCCTTGATAATGCCTATCAGCTGTGAACATTAACAAGACTTTGTGCTGTTCCAGCCTTGTGCAGATGGAATTAATTTCCTTTCATTGCTGACTACTTGCTATAAGGAAATCTTCTGCAGGGCACCATGGAATATTTAAAACTATTTGCTTTTGCAATCTTGCCTTGCATTTGGAATTTTGTCTGGTGGGGGGGGGGAATTGTTCTCCCTTGTAAGTCTCACACCTGCCAGATGCTGAAACTGTCCCTATTTTCTTTACGATTCCAATGACTCAGTGAGGAAAGTTCCTTTCCTGAGAAGGTCACCTAAAACTTTATTCAAGGACTGGAGCTTTTCCTTGTGAATATGGAACAAGAATTACCTTTCCTTTATTTAGCTATGCAAAGGCTATCTCTCCCCAATGACCTGACACAGACCCAGCCAACACCATCCATAATGAAAATCAATGGCACCAAGTCACTAAACAATTACTCCATCTTCTTTAAAAATGCACAAGTCTTCAAAAAAAGGAAAGGGGGAAAAAAGATCCAGTGACTGATTAATTTGCCACTTGTCTGGGAGATTGCACAAATTGCATATTTTAAGGTGCTGCCCCTTCTTCATGCCCTCGGAAAATGGGCCAAGATCAAAACTGCAATGGTCACCTGGATTTTGGGGAACGGCAAAGCGAGCTACACGCAGTTGCACCTTATATCCGCAATAAGTGCAATAAGGTCTATTTTTAGACTTAATTTATTTTGGTTTCAAAAGGAGAAAACAATTGCAAAGATGTAGCCTCTCCTTTAAGGGACGCGGGTGGCGCTGTGGGTAAATCCTCAGCGCCTAGGGCTTGCCGATCGTATGGTTGGCAGTTTGAATCCCCGCGGCGGGGTGAGCTCCCGTCTGCGGTCCCAGCTCCTGCCCACCTAGCAGTTCGAAAGCACCCCTAAAGTGCAAGTAGATAAATAGGTACCGCTTTCTAGCAGGAAGGTAAACGGCGTTTCCGTGTGCTGCGCTGGTGCTGGCTCGCCAAAGCAGCTTCATCACGCTGGCCACGTGACCCAGAAGTGTCTCCGGACAGCGCTGGCCCCCGGCCTCTTAAATGAGATGGGCGCACAACCCTAGAGTCGGACACGACTGGCCCATACGGGCAGGGGTACCTTTACCTTTACCTAGCCTCTCCTTTTGATGGTGATGGTGAGCACACCTACATTTTTGTGGTGGGTGTCATGCCACTGTAGTGCTTTACGCAACCAGGGAAATGCCCACTGCTGGGAGGGGAATGGTTGAAATGGGAACAATGCTGGAATGGGCAGATTTTGCACAGCTACTAAGCACAGCTTAGGGAGTCAGCTGAATAGATATGCTTAGATTATTATGTGCCAGGGAACACTGGTGCACTGTAATTGCTGCTAATGAATGAGCTATGTGTGCACTCAGTGTTTTCTGACCTCCGAGGCATGGTGATGCTCAGAGTCACCGCATGGAGAAGAATCTGTGGCTGAACAAGCAGGGAAACACATTAGATACAATGCCAGTAAGTGTGGATAGTAGCAAAGGAAATGGCTGCCAGGACATTTCCAAGCACAATTCAAAGTGTTGGTGTTGACCTTGAAAGCCCTAAACGGCCTTGGCCCAGTATACCTGAAGGAGCGTCTCCACCCCCATCATTCTGCCCAGACTCCAAGGTCCAGCGCTGAGGGCCTTCTGGTGGTTCCCTCGCTGTGAGAAGAAAAGCTACAGGGAACCGGGCAGAGGGTCTTCTCAGTAGTGGTGCCGGTCCTGTGGAATGCCCTCCCATCAAATGTCAAAGAGATAAACAACTGCCTGACATTTAGAAGATATCTGAAGGCAGCCCTGTTCAGGGAAGTTTTTAATATGTGACATTTTAATGTATTTTTAATCTTTGTTGGAAGCCGCCCAGAGTGGCTGGGGAAACCCAGCCAGATGGGCGGGGTACAAATAATAAATTATTATTATTATTATTATTATTATTATTATTATTATTATTATTATCTTTGGCATGGAAAACCTCCCAAATGGCAACATGTATGGAATGTAAGAGCAATGGGTTTTACACGGACATTATGGAAAGCATGTTTCCATGTTAGGATGAGAAGCTGCCCCCAAATCACATTCCTTTTACCCCCCCCCCCTTCTGCTTCTTCTGCTTACATATATCTGACACAGAGGGACACAGCCTTTCAGCATCATGAGCTCATTAATGACAGTCCTTCTGAACTGAGAAGTATGCCCCCAAAGTGATCACGTGGAAAAGGCAAAAAAAAGAGACATTGTCCAGCTGCCTGCCAGCAATTAGTAGCCCCCTAAAATGCTGTACAGTGGTACCTCTGGTTAAGTACTTAATTCGTTCCGGAGGTCCGTTCTTAACCTGAAACTGTTCTTAACCTGAAGCACCACTTTAGCTAATGGAGCCTCCTGCTGCTGCTGCGTCACTGGAGCACGATTTCTGTTCTCATCCTGAAGGAAAGTTCTTAACCTGAGGTAATATTTCTGGGTTAGCAGAGTCTGTATCCTGAAGCGTATGTAACCCGAGGTACCACTGTATCAAGTTTTGACTCCAAAATCTCTCCCTCCCTCTCTCAGCCCCTTTGGCATTTTCCCAAAAACGTTGAGCTGGAAATTCAACACCTCACATTCCCTGACACACTTGGACAGGCAACATCACAGAACTTGAGCATCTACGACAGTCCTTCACCAACCTGGTTGCCCCCAGATGTTGTTGGTCTACAACAGCTGTACTTTCTGGGGCCGACAGGAGCTGTAGTCACACAACATCTAGAGGATACCAGGCTAGCAAAGGCTGATTCCCTAAGATGGCTAATTGCGAGTTCTCTGTAGACTGTGATGGTGATATTGTTGACAATTTTGATGACTTGAGTTTGGTCTAAAGTTAGTAAATTCATGCAAATGCATTCCTTGCTGTTAAGATAATCAGCGTCAGGTGAGGCAATGTAAGCAATGATTCAGTGTCTGCCAGCGGTTAACAGGCAGAAGGAGAACCAACAAGCTAAATCCCGACAAGGTGGAAGTTTTGTTGGCAGGTGATGTTCAGACTGGAAATGATCGAGTTCACAGTTTGGAGGTAATGATAGATTTAGCAACTGTGCATCTATCAGCCTGCCCATTTGGTTCATGGTGCAATGCCTATTGAGCTCCATCCATGGGGAAGAAGTTCATCTGGTACCAATCCTGTTGTCCTTTCAATGCCAAGTAGAGGCATTTTTATTTGCCAAGACATTTCAGCATTTCCTATCACTGATTTTGGTTATAACCTGATCGTGCTGGTTTTCTGGCTGCTGCTTCTGTGCTGTTACCTTTCTTAAAACACATGGATTTTATTTATTTATTTTTTTAAATGAAAAAGGAATGTAACGTTCTGTGTCATGTATGCCACCCTGGGGGTCTTATAATATATGTACCAAGCATTTGTGAAGGGACACAGGTGGCACTGTGGGTTAAACCACAGAGCCGAGGACTTGCCGATCAGAAGGTTGGCAGTTCGAATCCCCACGACGGGGTGAGCTCCTGTTGATCGGTCCCTGCTCCTGCCAACCTAGCAGTTCGAAAGCACATCAAAGTGCAAGTATATAAATAGGTACCGCTCTGGTGGGAAGGTAAATGGCGTTTCCGTGCGCTGGTCTGGTTCGCCAGAAGTGGCTTAGTCATGCTGGCCACATGACCCGGAAGCTGTACGCTGGCTCCCTCGGCCAGTAAAGCAAGATGAGCACCGCAACCCCAGAGTCGGCCACAACTGGACCTAATGGTCAGGGGTCCCTTTACCTTTACCTTTACCAAGCATTTGTACCCTGTTGGAAAGACTCCCAGAGTGGCTTACATCTCAATACACAATCCTTGCCCTCAGGATTATAATCTAAAAAAGACATGTCACAAAAAGGAGAAGAGGGATGGAGAAGGAAGATGTACTTTGCTTCATAAAATATGGGGCATTCCCAAGGATGTTGTGATATCTGGTTCTCAAAGGTTATGTGGAACAAATTCAATGACATTCAAGCTTTCCATGCATGCAGGAACCCTAGACCAGTGGGGGCCAGACTCGGCCCTCCAGATGTTTTGGGACTACAACTTTTGCCCAACGTGGGGCTTGAGCCCACAACCCAGAAATTGTCACCTGCTCTATCGACTGAGCTATCCCATCCATCCCCCCTCCCCACTACCAAACAATGCATTTTGAGATGAGCTGGGCTGGGCTCTGCTGAATCATGAGCTGGTCTTTCTGCTGTCAGGTAACAGCATTTGGCCTGATCCAGACATGATCATAGTGATGTATGGAAGTGAGAGCTGGACCATAAAGAAGGCTGATCGCCGAAGAATTGATGCTTTTGAATTATGGTGCTGGAGGAGACTCTTGGGAGTCCCATGGACTGCAAGAAGAACAAACCTATCCATTCTTAAGGAAATCAGCCCTGAGCGCTCACTGGAAGGACAGATCCTGAAGCTGAGGCTCCAATACTTTGGCCACCGAATGAGAAGAGAAGACTCCCTGGAAAAGACCCTGATGTTGGGAAAGATGGAGGGCACAAGGAGAAGGGGACGACAGAGGACGAGATGGTTGGACAGTGTTCTCGAAGCTACCAGCATGGGTTTGACCAAACTGCGGGAGACGGTGGAGGACAGGGGTGCCTGGCGTGCTCTGGTCCATGGGGTCACGAAGAGTCAGACACGACTAAACGACTAAACAACAACAACAGACATGATCAATGTGCCAATGTGGAGCCGGTGTGGGGATCAGACCCAATCTTCCTCTCTCCCTGCCTACCATTGTGAGCAACAGAGACTCCATCGCAAAACACTGCCACGCAGGGGCCATGGGTTCAGATTGCTCCCTAAGTCACAATGCACAGGGGATAGGGAAACCATCTGTAACATGCATGTAGGCCAAAAACAGCAAGAAATCACCAGAAGTTATATTTTGAAAATGTTAGACAAGAGGAGAAAATGTTCCGTGTTCTTTTTTCTTTAAATGACCACAAATTATGCACCGTATTTTCAACATGGAACTCTTGGGTCACATAGTCATTGTTGTACCAAGACAGAATCCAAAGCAAAATGTTTAAATTCTTTGTTTGCATGACCTGCTGCAGTGTCAAGTTTTTTCCTAGTGGCAAAACATCAATACGGGATTATAGGCATTATCTCAGAAGCCAAAGATCATAATCAATACAACTGGGCAGACAGAGGCAGAGAAATTAAATGAGACAGAGGTGTAAAAAAACAAGTTTTTAGATGCAAAAATGGGGAGTTGTTTGGGCACAGGCAGTCTAGAAGAATGGTTGCACAGGCAGTCTAGAAGAATGGTTGCAAAGCCATTCCATTTAGCTACAAATAATATGGGTAGGGTGGTTAGGATTGCTTTAGGATACAGCACCCTAATCACCAGTTGTGGATAAGACTTTTTCAGGGCAAAAGCTGCCAGAAACCAGATGTGTACCTCCTTCGTAACTTATAGGCAACACATATGCGTTGTACCTAGGCATATGTACCTCAATATTTAATAATCTTTGTACAAGATGTGCCTCATTATGTATTGTTTGTTAGTCATCAAAGATGTAAAGGAGTGTTGTGTTATTATTATTATTGTTGTTGTTGTTGTTGTTGTTGTTGTTATTATTATTATTATTATTATTAACAGGATGTCATATTTTTTTAAACCAAAGGAGCTCTTGGTGTGAGCACAACCATAGTGTGAACTGATCTGTGCATGGGATTCTTATCTGCTACTGAGGACATCTTGTCTTGCATTTATCGTGATAAACCACAGCAGCCGTGGAACAGGGAGTGCATCCATGCAGAAGAGAAGCAGAGATGGGCAGAGATAGGTGAAGGGAAATAAAGAAGAGAGAAAGGGCAGTGCAGATCTGCAAGGCAGTGACAGTGGCTGGCTTGTGCTTGTATGCTATATACTGGAAAACCTCCTGTTCTATGTTTCCCATCTCCTGTTTTCCAGGTGCAAGCATTTCCTTTTACAACACCGGACAAACAAAGAGTAGAGTTAAGCATATTGAAGAAGAAGAAGAAGAAGAAGAAGAAGAAGAAGAAGAAGAAGAAGAAGAAGAAGAAGAAGTTATTTATACCCCGCCCATCCCGTTGGGTTTCCCCAGCCACTCTGGGCGGCTTCCAACAAAAGATTAAAAATACATTAAAACATCAGTCATTAAAAATTTCCCTAAACAGGGCTGCCTTCAGATGTCTTCTAAATGGCAGATAATTGTTGATTTCCTTGACATCTGATGGGAGGGGGTTCCACAGGGCAGGCGCCACCACTGAGAAGGCCCTCTTCCTGGTTCCCTGTAACCTCACTTCTCACAGTGAGGGAACCACCAGAAGGCCCTCGGAGCTGGACCTCAGTGTCCAGGCTGAACGATGGGGGTGGAGACGTTCCTTCAGGTATACTGGGCAGAGGCCATTTATAGCTTTCAAGGTCAGCACCAACACTTTGAATGGTGCTCCGAAATGTACTGGGAGCCAATGTAGGTCTTTCAAGACCAGTGTTATGAGGTATGAAAACCACATGGATTATTTTTTTTCTGATTTCCCCCTTCTGCCCCCCAGCCATGATAAGCCATGATACCTCTCAACCTGTTCTCGAAGCCCCCCAATGCCTTCGAAGCTGATTGTTTTGGGGCACAGGTGACCTCTCCTTTTCTTCTGTTAGTGGAGATTTATGTCAAATCCAATACCCTTAGATAGCACAAGGGCACCAAGGGTTGGAGTGTTGCACAATATTACAGTCTTGCTAGGTTTTCAGCTTGTTTGGTTTTTTTAACAGACATGCATAGAAAGGCTGGGGTTTATGCCACCCAGAGAGGGCAGAAGCAGCTAAATTTTCAAGCTTGTACAGTGGTACCTCAGGTTACATATGCTTCAGGTTACAGACTCCGCTAACCCAGAAATAGTACCTCGGGTTAAGAACTTTGCTTCAGGATGAGAACAGAAATCGTGCTGCGGCGGCACAGCAGCAGCAGGAGGCCCCATTAGCTAAAGTGGTGCTTCAGGTTAAGAACAGTTTCAGGTTAAGAACAGACCTCCGGAACGAATTAAGTACTTAACCCGAGGTACCACTGTATCGCCTAGTCTGGACCTTCTCAACCTGGTACCCACCATCTGTTTTTGGGCTACAATTCCCACCTGCCACTGCAGACCAAGAACAACTGCATGGCCAATGAATTTCCTTCATGATGTCTACACATCTCTGGCTAACAAACTTAATGCCTGGAGTGACAAACTATCACTCGACGGCCTCTGCCTTCTATAAATTGCTTATTATGCTTGCTTTATTCTAGACAGCCACTCTTCATTTTATAACAGAGTAACAGGTGAAATTAGTTAAAACCAACAGCTCCATACACAAGATAAGGGGGTTGCCTGGCAAATATATATATATTGAATAATTTATATGCCTCAAAGAGCCTTTATTTCCCTTGCTTGGAATTATATTTTCGTACCCAGGGAGATTACAGCCATATTGTATCTATGCAACGCTTTGGGATTACAGTCTAAATCATACAGGGGTAACTGTGTTCAAATTGTCACGATCCATCATACTAATGTACAGGCCTACTGTGTAATGGCATTGTCGGAGTAATCCAATAAAATAAGTAGGTTCTAGAACTGAAACCAGGGTATGGCAGCTTTTGAATCAGTTTAGGAATATTTATTGTGTACATGCTGTGGTGCTTTGTGAATTTGCCACCATTCAAAGGCTACGCACGGCTATTCCAGAGGGAGGTATAGGGCCTGTAAAGAACTTATAAAGGGAATAAGAACTGGTTATGTAGAGAGAGAAAGGGAGGTGAAATTTGCAAGAGGGAATAGAGAACATACAAGAGACACATGCAGCCAATACTTTGGGTAGTAAACTCCAGTTTGCACGAATGTTCCCCCAACCCCGGCCTCCTGGATCAGCAGGCTAAGTGGGAGCATCTCTCTTTCTTCCCCTCCACCTGTTGTCCTCATTGAAGGGAAGGGCAGAATAATTCAGTTAAGTTTGCATTTAAAGGTGACCTTACCTAATTCACTTCTCCAAAATAGCACCTGAAGCAAAACACAGCCACCCATTGAAATTCGCACTTGCCTGAATTTTGCAATGTAGTTTTTCAGCGAATAATGTGAGCATAAAAATGCATGCAAATAATGTAAAAAAACATTTTTTTTACGTTATCTATTATTAGCACCCAATTCATCATAGTATTTAAGTATGTGTGTTTGTTTCAATAGGGCTTAGGAAACACGTTTTTATCACCTATTCTCGCAGAAGGTATTGTGTTTATCGATCTGGCTGATTGACTAGTGATTATATTTTGACCACAACTGGCAGGTAGCAGAGGCATATGTGTAAATGTTATAGGCTACTTTGGTAAGCACCCTGAGGTACACTGGAGTGTGAAAGGTTTTTGTCCCTAAATACACTAACCATCGCACACACTGATTTTCCTAAGTTGTTCTCTGTATCCATTCACATCTAATAATATAACATTTTCAAATACAAGAAGAGCCTTACTGGGCAATGGCACCACCAGAGCAAGGTTTGTGGGGGCAGAAGTCCAGGGCTCTCACTCACAAAGTGAGCAGGAGGTCGCCTAAACAACGGGCTAAATTGCCACATTTCCCCCCATACAAGTAAACTAATACTCTTATCCAAGGGGCTCCCCCACCATTAGGCCATTAAAGTCCAGTGCCTACAATCATCTAACTCAGTGTTTCTCAAACTTGGGTCTCCAGCTGTTTTCGGACTACAATCCCTGACCACTACTCTTGCTAGCTAGGGATGATGGGAGTTGTAATCCGAAAACAGCTTGGAGACCCTAATTTGGGAAACACTGATCTAACGGCACCACTGCTGCTGCATCAAAGCAAGGGTCCATTTACTCCAATGTACTGTTACCCATAAGAAACCTGAGTCCTGCTGGATGAGACCAAAGGCCCATCGAATCTAGCTGTCAGGATGCTGTCAGCGGCTCCCAGTTGGTTGCCAAGGAAAGTATAAAGACAAGGAAAAGTTTCTTACCATCCTTTTTTATTTCAGTCCTTAATGGTGTTGTCCTAAGTGAATCTCCACCCCCCCCCCATCTCTCCCACTTCCTCATTTGTCACTTCTACGGGTGCTGCTACATGCCCTCTGTCTTTGAGCTCTTTGCTGTCCTACTTTTAAGGCGCGCTGGTTTCTGGGAGAGTCTGGGATGCTTTCTAATGACAACGTGCTAGCTGGGTGTTGTTCTAGCTCTCCCATTATTTCCCAACTTTCCCCCTCATCTGCCTCTGAGCTGCTACCAGGCAGAGGGCCTTCTCGGTAGTGGCGCCTGCCCTGTGGAACGCCCTCCCATCAGATGTCAAGGCAATAAGCAACTATCTTACTTTTAAAAGACATCTGAAGGCAGCCCTGTTTAGGGAAGTTTTTAATGTTTAATGCTGTATTGTGTTTTAATATTCAGTTGGGAGCCGTCCAGAGTGGCCACCCTGGAAGGGACAGGATGGGGAGGCGGTCTCCATCATTCCTCCTCTGCCCAGTCCCTGAGACTCCCATCCTGTTTTCACAGTGGTCAATCCGATGCCTACGGGATACTTGTGAGCAGGACCTGAGTGCAAGAGCCCTCTCCCCACTTGACATTCCCTGCAACTAGCATTCAGAGGCATACTGCCTCCCACAGTGGAAGCCGAACATAGCCATTGCAGTTAATATCCTCCATAAAACTGCATAAATAAATAGCAACACCCTAGAGGTCCCAGGCCGTAAGGAAGTCAGATTAGTCTCAACCAGAGTCAGGGCCTTTTCAACACTGGCTCCGGCCTGGTGGAACGCTCTGTCTCATGAGACCAGGGCACTGCAGGATCTGATTTTTTTCCTCAGGGCCTGTAAGACAGAGTTGTTCCGCCTAGCCTTTGGCTTGGAATCAACTGGATCCCCTTCCCCTCTTTCCTTTTTCCTTTCTCCTTCTGTGATGGAACTCCTATTTGGGGACTTTCTTGGCTTTTTTTCTGGCCCACGTAGGACCAGTCTGGATAGTTGGCCTTGGTGAAGATATGACATTTTCATCCCCAAAAAGTTTTTGATTTGAGTTTCTACTGAAATGAGACTGCATTTTAATGTTGTATTTTAATCTTGTTTTTAAGTTGTATTTTAATCAATTGTTTTATACCTGGTGTTAGCCACCCTGAGCCCCGTCTTGGCTGTGGAGGATGGGGTATAAATAAATTATTATTATTATTATTATTATTATTATTATTATTATTCATCCTACACTATGTTGCATGGGGGCAAATAACGGCGGCCAGCAAGGGGCAGAGAGAAACCTCCGGAGAAATTCCAGGCAGGGAGCGAAGGCCATTGTCCTGCCCAGTGTTTGTTCCCTGCCATTTAGTATTCAGCTGTCTATTGCCTGCACCAGAATCCACAACTTCCAGTCCAAGATTGATGACTGATACCATTTTTAAATGTTCCAGATAGTCTTCAAGGAATCTCATTTTCTTTTAGAAAAGTAGATGCATTGCATTCCTCTCTTTCTTTTGAATTTTGAATCAATCACAAAAGCATTTCTTTTCTCTTCTCCCCCGCCCTCACATTGCCATCCTTTCTCCCTACTTCCTGCTTGGCCAGAATAGATTGATCTGTCACCTGCCAATTTGTCACACTTGTGCAGCCTGCTTGTGTCAGTCAGTGCCAGAGGACGGCCACTTCATCACTGCCAATGGCATGTTGTCATTAAGACCAGGCGATCACACGTTCGGAGGAGCCTCGCTGCTCCAAAACTTTGGATCAATTCGACCGGCAATACCGAACATAGATGGAGACAAAATGGGAACCACCCTGTCTACCTAGAAAAGTTATTTCTTGCTGCAATATTCTGTGCATATGCTTTTTGTCATTAGGTGGCTGGCTTCCAAGTGAGATGTTTTCTTAAAATTTAATGCGTTCCTGAAATAACAAAGTGAGGGGGCAGAGGCGACGGCACCAGCTGTTTCCCAAGAAATCAGTCATTTTCCTATTTTGTTCTGGGAAATTCTGGTATACCTTAGAAATGTATTGGCAGCGGCGGCGGAGGAAGCTGCTTGGGCACCTGGGTCGGCGCACCCAGGGGTGGGGCGAGCCGCCCATAGGGGCGGGGTGCACCGTGGGGCCTCCGAAGTCTGCCTGCCTTCTCCCACTCAGCTGCCCTACAGCTGGGGGGGGGAAAGCCGGGGCGGACTGTTTGGCCAGCGCGGAGTCTGTGTACGCCCAAGCCACCATGTCACTCCCAGGAGAGATGCGTGGCTTGGGCGCGCGACAGGCTGCGCGGTGAGTGCTGCCCAGCATTTTGTCACCCCCCTCAGTGGTGACACCCGGGGTGACCCACCCCCACTGCACCCACCTTCCTCCACCCCTGGGTCTGCATAACCCACCCAGGGGGTATGTGGCGCCATCACATAAAATCAACATTTCAAAAGTAGGGGGTCCATGGCTTGGTTTTTGAAAAACAGGGGGGACTGTAGTACTTGGCAAATTGAGGCCCATGCATAGTAACTAAGAAAGCAGGTGTGACTACCACCAACCTGGTTCCCTGTAACCTCACCTCTCGCAATGAGGAAACCACCAGAAGGCCCTCAGAGCTGAACCACAGTGTCTGGGCTGAACGATGGGGGTGGAGATGCTCCTTCAGGTATACTGGGTCAAGGCCATTTAGGGCTTTAAAGGTCAGCACCAACACTTTGAATTGTGCTCAGAAACGTACTGGTAGCCAATGAAGATCTTTCAGGACTGGTGTTGTATGGTCTCACCTTGCCTATGGAATCTCTCACCCCACAAAAGAGGTTAATCTGGCATCAATATATTCCAGGTGAATACCTTTTTATTTTCCCAGACATTTTAAAAAGCAAATATTTTTGTTGTTGTTAAAGCAAGGTGGTTTTGATCTTCAATGGAGAAGGCAGCTCTTTGAACACAACCCTTGGAATACACACAATTGTCACTTCCATTTGAATCAACTGGCAAGATTTTGTATCTGGCTGAGCTTTGATGCAGTGATTACTTACTGTAGGTCCCACTACTTTAAGCAAGGGGACATAACTCTTCACCTCTCTTATTCTACGGCAGGTCCAGATGTCACTGGACTACAATGTCCATCATCCCTGATTATTGGCCAAGCTGGCTAGGGCTGATGAGAATTTGGAATCCAACAATATCTGCTCGGCCATAATTTCTCTGCTGCTTTCCTGATGGTAAGTATTTTTTGAGAATTTAGCTAACTTTAGAATGGTCATCAAGGATGGTTCGGTGGCATATGAACACATCTGAGGATACAGGGATGGAATTTCTCAAGCCAACAACATTTTGTAAGCTTCTCATAGGCTTCTGGTTGGCCACTGTGAGAACACGATGCTGAGCTAGATGGATCTTTGGTCTGATCCAGGAGGGTCTTATTATGTTCTTATGACTCTGAGGAAAGCATTAAATGATGACCCACCTTCTCATTTTATTCCAAGGTCCATTTCCCAAGCTCTTGCATGTGCGTTCTTTTGATGTTGGAAAAAAACATAACCAATCTGTATGTTCAAAAATGACAATCCGTTATGCCACTAACTGCAGAGCCCTGAAACCCTGCTGAGTATCTCATTAAAGCCCTCTAAATCAAAGCTGGCTCTGTGCCTGAAATTTGAGCAGGAGGTAAGAAGCAAGCATTGCGGAACTCTCTTTGCCTGCGGAAAGATGACATTTCTTCTGTGTGTGGCACAACTTGCACACAGTTATAGCAAGCTAAACTCATCTCCCTAAGGTAATCAAAGGCCATGAGGAATACTGAAGGTTTTGGGATCCTTTCCAAAGTAGCATCCTTGTGATAGGATGCTGATCAATAACTAGTTTTACGTGAGGACGCAACTTTGAGAAGGGAATGGAAGGTGGTTGTTCAAGTCCCTGCCCATTTCCCCAACTGGACTTCCAACAAGTTCTATTGCCACATCTATCATCTATCTATCTATCTATCTATCTATCTATCTATCTATCTATCATCTATCTATCTGTCTGTCTATATCTATCTATCTATCTGTCTGTCTGTCTGTCTATCATCTATCTATCATCTATCTATCTATCTATCTATCTATCTATCTATCTATCATTTATCTATCTATCTATCATCTATCTATCTATCATCATCTGTCTCTCTCTCTGTTTATCTATCTATGATCGGCATTTACAGGAAGCCTCAAAGCAGGGCTTGCAGAAAGCTCAAACATTCCTTTGCATTGCTTACTTGAAATGAAACTGGGCAATGTGAAGGATCCTGCATTGGGGGGCCTGAGACAGATTTTATTTTTATTTAGTTGCTTGCATTGTCTGGTGTCATTGTGACATCAGGTGAAAGACAGGTGAGAGGCCCAGCTCACATCTCAAAATACTCCCTGAGGGTGGGGGAGGTTCCCCACCTCTACTCTCCTATCTTTTGAATGGGTACCTGGGTTTGTGGTCCTTCTCAGTTGCAGGTACCTTTCAAAAGACATACCCTCCAACATTTATTTGATGAAAATAGGGGTGTCTTATTCAATCATCACCATTATACCCCGCCCACCTTTCTGGGTTGCCCCAGCCACTCTGGGCAGCTTCCAACATATATATATATAATGAAACATTAAACACCAAAAAATTCCCTATGTAGGGCTGCCTTCAAATGTCTTCTAAAAGTTGTTTAGCTACTTATCGCCTTGGCTCGGGGGTTGCATAACTCCATTTGTTGTTGTTGTTTAGTCTTTAGTAGTGTCCAACTCTTCGTGACCCCATGGACCAGAGCACGCCAGGCACTCCTGTCTTCCACTGCCTCCCGCAGTTTGGTCAAACTCATGCTGGTAGCTTCGAGAACACTATCCAACCATCTTGTCCTCTGTCGTCCCCTTCTCCTTGTGCCCTCCATCTTTCCCAACATCAGGGTCTTTTCCAGGGAGTCTTCTCTTCTCATGAGGTGGCCAAAGTATTGGAGCCTCAGCTTCACGATCTGTCCTTCCAGTGAGCACTCAGGGCTGATTTCCTTCAGAATGGATAGGTTTGATCTTCTTGCAGTCCATGGGACTCTCAAGAGTCTCCTCCAGCACCATAATTCAAAAGCATCAATTCTTCGGCGAATACCCTCCAACAATTCTCTGATGAAAATAGGGACACCCTAAGGAAAAGCGAGACATTCCGGGATAAAATCAGAAACTGGGACATCTTCTGTAAATGCAGGACTGGCCCTGCAAAACAGGGACACTTGCAAGGTCTGAAAATATTGTTTTGTAGTTATCGTCTTAATAAAACTGTTCCCCCAGATGCAATTTCCGAGGGCCGAATCCCGGATAGATCTGGGGAAAACCTGGATGTTTGGCAGCCCTAGGATAAGCTTTCTGTGGCATTTGCCCTCCTAGGTGTGTGACATCATACCGGGTTCATAAGGAAAGGGTTAACTAATTGTAAAATGACTAACCAATGGGAATCCAAGGGGCAAAGTTAACTGTGTATAAGGTTTAAGCACAGAGGTTTTTGGGGGGGAGTTAGAGTTAGGGTGGTTGAGAAGACAGTCTGGAGTTAGAAGAGACAGATAAGATAAGTCTGTGGGTTGGGCTAGTCTGGTGTGAGAGAGTGAGAGAATGTGTTGAGAGGAGTTAGTCAAACAGTTGAGATAATCAGTCAGAACGTATTAGGAAGGTATAGGCCAGTAAAGAAACTAAAGTAAGATACTGACAGGAATATTATCTGAGAAACCATAAACTTGTTAATGTTTGTAAAATAAACTTGTTTTTTTGGTTCACTTTTAACAACTGTCTGGACTCAGTGTTTTACCAGAGAGTAACGGGTTGGTGGCAGCGGGGAAAGCGAGCACAGTGGTGGCACAGGGATCAATAGACCGTTAAACGTCCGGGAACCCTATGTGAGTGCCACACTTTCCTTATCAAGACACAGACAGTTTCCTGGGGAGGGACAGATTTGTCCCCAAGCCCCTGAAAGTGCATTGGGCCAGTGCATGGAATGCCAGCAGATCACAGCCTGAGTGTAAGCAAGACGTTTTATGTGCTTGTGGTTAGAGCTGAGAAGAAACATCGTGACTTAATTTTTCCTGTGATTTCCCTAAATCCAGCATAGGGTTATACATGCCAAACCCCATTGAAATCATAGCTGGAAGAATCTTGTAGGACAACTAATCCAACTCTCTACATGGTGCCAGAAAATCAATGGCCTTAAGTGCAGTCAATGGGTGTGGTGCCACGGAATTGCTTTGCATATGTATCGATTTGCGCCGAGTCCCGCTCACGGTACCAAACAGGGTGCTCTTCGTGGGAACAAAGTTATTAAGAATCAGGTTCATGCTGCATTTTGTAAAGGGCACTGCTTCAGTTTTCCTGACACCGTAAGACCGTTCCTTGCATAATTCCGCTCATTTCATTCGGCGCTGCAGCAATACATTTTAGTCTGAGCATGACTGTGTAATAATGTGCAAATCACAACGGACTACAGTGCCTATTTCTCTTTTATTAAAAAGGAACTGTCACCATATCAGGGAGCTTGCTGACAAAATAGTTGCAGTAACGCATCTGGCAGAATAGTCGAGAGAGGAGGTTTGCAAGGCCCGCTGCCTTAACCATTGCTCATAAACAGGGATGGCTTTAATTCACTGTGTGAATAGTGATTTCATGGTCAAGGAAATGCAGCCAGCATTATTTTATATTAGTGCCAAATTAATGTTGCATCAGCACTAAGCAGCACCCTCCCTCCTTAATGTGTGTGTGTGTGTGATGTGAATGTGGCAATGAAAAATTGTTTTATTTTTATTGGCTTCCACCAGCATATTTAAGCATTTTAAATAGCAACCACTGAAGAAGAGCTATTATTTCCAATGAGAGTGCAGATTTGCAGATTTCAACTAAGCCTTAAAAATAAACCCATTTTAGTATCACTGTGAGATTGGTTCTTTTTCAAGATCTGTCTCTCTCTCTCTGTCCTTCCCCCACCCCCCACCCCCGGCCACTAGAAACATGCAGTTTCAAGTTCCATCAGCCAAGGTTCAGATTTTTAGGGTGTGTTTTTTTAAAAAAAGAACCTGTTCCACACCATTTCAAAAATACCCTTACCACTCATGCGCCTTTATGCATAACAACTGTAATTAAGGAAGTGCTAAATATTTATTACCAAGCCTCTAGCACTATTTACTTTTCAAAAAGCTTGCCTGCTTCCCCCTTCTCTTTTTTAATTATCCAAGTAATTTTTCTCCCCAAATAAACTTCTCAGAGGAGAAGATGGTGAAATGCAAACAGGGGAGACAGAAAGGGCTGAACTCCTCAATGCCTTCTTTGCCTCAGTCTTCTCCGATAAAGAAAACAATGCCCGACCTGAAGAATTTGGAGCAAATGATTCAGCAGAGGAAACACAGCCCAGAATAACTAAGGAGATAGTACAAGAATACTTGGCTAGTTTAGATGTATTCAAGTCTCCAGGGCCAGATGAACTGCATCCAAGAGTATTAAAAGAACTGGCAGATGTGATCTCAGAACCACTGGCAGTCATCTTTGAGAATTCCTGGAGAACAGGCGAAGTCCCGGCAGACTGGAGGAGGGCAAATGTTGTCCCTATTTTCAAAAAGGGGAAAAGAGAGGACCCAAATAATTACCGCCCAGTCAGTCTGACATCAATACCAGGGAAGATTCTGGAGCAGATCATTAAGCAAACAGTCTGTGAGCACCTAGAAAGGAATGCTGTGATCACCAATAGTCAGCATGGATTTCTGAAAAATAAGTCATGTCAGACTAACCTGATCTCGTTTTTTGACAGAATTACAAGCCTGGTAGATGAAGGGAATGCAGTGGATGTAGCCTACCTTGATTTCAGCAAGGCATTTGACAAGGTGCCCCATGATATTCTTGTAAAGAAGCTGGTAAAATGTGGTCTTGACTATGCTACCACTCAGTGGATTTGTAACTGGCTGACTGACCGAACCCAAAGGGTGCTCATCAATGGTTCCTCTTCATCCTGGAGAAGAGTGACTAGAGGGGTGCCACAGGGTTCTGTCTTGGGCCCGGTCTTATTCAACATCTTTATCAACGACTTGGATGATGGATTCAAGGGCATCCTGATCAAATTTGCAGATGACACCAAACTGGGAGGGGTGGCTAACACCCCAGAGGACAGGATCACACTTCAAAACGACCTTGACAGATTAGAGAACTGGGCAAAAACAAACAAGATGAATTTTAACAGGGAGAAATGTAAAGTATTGCACTTGGGCAAAAAAAATGAGAGGCACAAATACAAGATGGGTGACACCTGGCTTGAGAGCAGTACATGTGAAAAGGATCTAGGAGTCTTGGTTGACCACAAACTTGACATGAGGCAACAGTGTGACGCGGCAGCTAAAAAAGCCAATGCAATTCTGGGCTGCATCAATAGGAGTATAGCATCTAGATCAAGGGAAGTAATAGTGCCACTGTATTCTGCTCTGGTCAGACCTCACCTGGAGTACTGTGTCCAGTTCTGGGCACCACAGTTCAAGAAGGACACTGACAAACTGGAACGTGTCCAGAGGAGGGCAACCAAAATGGTCAAAGGCCTGGAAACGATGCCTTATGAGGAACGGCTAAGGGAGCTGAGCATGTTTAGCCTGGAGAAGAGGAGGTTAAGGGGTGATATGATAGCCATGTTCAAATATATAAAAGGATGTCACATAGAGGAGGGAGAAAGGTTGTTTTCTGCTGCTCCAGAGAAGCGGACACGGAGCAATGGATCCAAACTACAAGAAAGAAGATTCCACCTAAACATTAGGAAGAACTTCCTGACAGAAAGAGCTGTTCGACAGTGGAATTTGCTGCCAAGTAGTGTGGTGGAGTCTCCTTCTTTGGAGGTCTTTAAGCAGAGGCCTGACAACCATATGTCAGGAGTGCTCTGATGGTGTTTCCTGCTTGGCAGGGGGTTGGACTCGATGGCCCTTGTGGTCTCTTCCAACTCTATGATTCTATGATTCTATGATTCTATAAACTCCCTTGAAAAGATATTTAACGAGCTAAACCTAGTTGCTCTGGGAGCTGGTAAACCATTACAAAAGGGCAAGCCCAGTGATCATATTTATTCTGCTACTGAAATCTATTTACTTGAATTAGAGGAATGAGAGCAGTGAAGTGCTTTTCTCTCTATTACCAGTAAATCCCCCTCCCCCTTTGTATGAGAGTTGTATGAAACCCTGTAGTATGCTAAAACATTTTCAGGAAAGATTAATATTAGCCTTAGAAATTCATCATTCTGAAGTAAACACATTATTTATTCTCTGACTTTTATTTAATGTCGTTGATTTTGGGTTACTCAACTGGCTTCTGATCATCACCATCCCTATCACTATCTATAAAATGTTGTTAAGAGGGTCCAAACAGAGTGCATTCATCAAACATTCTGCATAAAATCCACAAAGTTCTGTCTGATAAATCAACCCTTTTCGAAAAATGATAAATCTTGCCTCGGGAACAAGGTATTACAGCAGCTTCATACACTTTGGGAACTAAAGAGAGCTCTGCTGAATATTCTCCAGTTTTGATTTTCATGCAATTTCTTTAGATTATGCAAATGCCCAACTGCTTCAACAATCCCATCCAGCGCCAACGTTTCTCATGATTGCTATAAAAGCTTTCTAGGCATTTTTCTTGGAGCAGCTCCTCTTCCCGGATTCGTCACATGGATGACCCCACCCACATGTGGATCATGCAGTGAACCAAAGGATGCCACAATTTGGGGGATTTTATTTGTTCTGTGTTTTGATGCAGAAGTTATTTCATGGGGCTTCCACTGACATATCTGCTTACGTGAATCCTGCTCACTGATTCCTACATCCCTCCTAAGCATTATAATCAGATTTAGCTCTATGACAAAATAATTTAACATAACTCAGAATCATGGCAAGTGATAGCAATGCAAAACAAACAAGTGGATTTTTTGATGAAAACTTCTGAAAAATCAGTGGCCCGTCAAAAAAAGTTTTCTCAACTTTTTGTCTTCTACCTTTGGTATGGCATAGGAACACAGGAAACTGATTTGCACATAATCAGACCAGCAGTTCAGTGCTATCTGCACTAGGGTTAAACAACATTGTATCCCTAGGTGTGCATACAGTCCCAGAGGCCTTTCCCATTTCCCACAAGGCCCCTGACATTTGAATGCTTAAAAAAAGCACTATTTCGCGGTGCCCAAAGCAGGTTTGCAAATGGGCTCCAATGGGATTAGCAACCCCTGATCTACACTAACTGGCAGTGGTTTTAGGCAGAGGTCTCTTCCTCTTTCTTTTTTTTAATCTTTATTGATTTTATGATTACATACTATACATATACACATTACTTTACATTTACATTTACTCCTAAGAGTTGACTTCCCTCCTTCCTTCTTCTGGCTTTTTTATGTCATCTCTAAGTTTTTCGCTTGTCTTTATTGATTTTGTATATTGTTGTTCTTCTTTCAACTTTATCCGTACAGTGTCAATATACAAATAAATCTCTCTGTATATACATGTCTTGTTGTTTCTCTATATTCATTTACAGATACAGTTAGTTACCTTGACTGTATTTTACATTTTAATTCATATTGTCATTAACATCCAATAAAGTTTCTTTTAATTTCCCATTATGAGGTTTATTTCCATTCTACTGATTTCACTATTTCACCTTATCCTATGTATAACATAAATTTTTCCCATTCTTTTTGAAATCTTTCATCACCCTGTTGTCGAATTTCCCCCGTTAATTTGGCTATTTCCACATATTCCATGACCTTGCACTGCCACTCTTCTACTGTTGGCAATTGTTGTTCCACACCTGAGCCAGCAGTAACCTCGCCGCTGTTGTTGTGTATAGGAACAATTTCTGATCCTTCTTATCAATATCCTCTCCCACCATTCCCAACAAGAATGCCGACAGAGGTCTCTTCCTCTCTTCCTTATCCAGGGATTGAACCTGATATTCGCTACATGCAAAGCAGATGCACTAAGCTACAGCCCTTCCCCACGTGAACTAGTTTCATTCTAACCAGGGGAAAAGTAATATAGCTGTCTGCTCAGGTTTTCTTTACTTTTCATTACGATGACATTACAGGAGAGAGTGATATGTATGAGGTGATGTGACAGCTACAGGCTGTGTGTCTAAATGAGTGACGGGATTATAATGTCTGTTTATGAAGTTGGCAAGTGGTACAGAGCGCAGACATGAAAGCAAAGGCAAACTCTATGAGCCGCATACGTCTGTACCTAGACTGCGCTATCAGAAGTAATAAAAATAATAAGGCATCTCCTTCATATAGTTACTCCTTTATTTTTAGTCACAGAGCAGGAGACATATTTTTATCCTGCTGCTTACCTTTTTTTTACTGTCCTGATTTAGTTAATGCCTGGATACATTTTAAAAAATCTTTTTATAGGTGTATTTATTTACAAGTGCTTAGGGTGGAAAAATAAACCTTCTTTCAAGGGACATTGATTTCCTTCATTTCTGCTAACGTACTTGATACTTTCATCATATTATATACCCACTCCCCCCCTTGCATAATTAGAAATATTTGTTTAATTGCATTTTTGAATCCAACCAACATGGGGTTTAGTAGTCTCTTGGGTCCACTGGCTCCATTTGCAAACTTGAAACACTGTCAGGGACACCACACCAGACTGCAGACTGCAGTCAAGCACACACTGCAACCTATTATATTGGCAAAAGTAGACTTATTTTAGCAGGGGTGGCAGGAAGGGGACCTGGTGGGCACCAGGGAAGGGCTATGTGACCTCGTGTGCATTGATTCTCAACCTGTGGGTCCCCAGATGTTGTTGGACTACAACTCCCATCATCCCTGAGCTCTGGCCTTGCTAGCTAGGGGTGATGGGAGTTGTAGTCCAACAACATCTGGGGACCCACAGGTTGATCTATAGCCTGCATGCATGGGCACCTGCCAAGATTCACAACCCAACAGGGGCCTCACCATTCAGATTCTCCTGAACCTCTTCCTCCTCCAAACCACTTCCACCTGCTTGCTCAGATGATCTCTCCCTTTGGCTCAGATGACCTGAGCATGTGAACAATTGTGGTGGCAAGAAAGGGCAGCAGCAGCTGTTGCGGCTGCTTCCTTCTCACCACCACCAATGCTCACAGCAGAATCCCAACAGTGTACCAAGAGGAGTCCCACGGAACCCAGAGCTCTTTCAACACCTTGGAGAGCTACCAGGCTCTTGCTGAGTTGGCTCCACAAGCAGTTGTCTCTGAGGCCACCTAGTTCAGGCATAGCCAAACTTGGCCCTCCAGCTGTTTGGGGACTACAGCTCCCATCATCCCTAGCTAACAGGACCAGTGGTCAGGGATGGTGGGAATTGTAGTCCCCAAACAGCTGGAGGGCCAAGTTTTGCCAGGCCTGATCTAGCTGCAAATGAAGCAAAGAGAAAACTGCAATTCTTAGTGGGTGGAGCAAGTTTTAGCGGATGGAGCAGCAGAAGCCATCCGATGAAGAAGCCACCACCTCTTGGGAGAACTTGGATGTGAGAAATTCACTCACAAACTAATTGGGTGAGAATGGCATTCTTTTAAAATCCATGGTAGTGGTTGGTCAGCTTTAGGTAGTGAATCCCATAAGCTGCTAATGTGGAGTGGTGGAAGTGTTGCCCTCCTGGACTTTATAAGTCTGTGAATGGCTACTAATCACAATGGCCATATGCTACCTTTAGGGTCAGAGACAGTATGCGGAAAAATACCACCTGCCCAGGAGCAAGCAATGAGTGTACTGTCACCCTCATTTCCTGCATGTGGGCTTCCTGGGAGCAGCTCATTTGCCACTGTAAGAAACAGAATGGTCAGGTGGCTGATCTGATCCAGTGGGACTCTTCTGACGTTCTTAACTCATTTGACAGATATTCATAGAATCGTTCAGATGGAAGGAACAACGAGAGTCATCTGGTCCAACCCACGATGCAGGAATCTTTTATCCAACGTGGGGCTCAAACCCACAACCCTGAGATTAAGACATCTGAAGGCAGCCCGGTTTAGGGAAGCTTTTTATATTTGATGAATCATTGTATTTTAATATTCTGCTGGAAGCCGCCCAGAGTGGCTGGGGAAACCAGAATGGCTGGGGAAACCAGACAGATGGGCGGGGTATAAATAAACAACAACAACAACAAAACAACAACAATTATCTCTTGCTCTACCGACTGATCCCAGCTGATTCTGAATTTTTTTATCATATTATACAAGCAAGGAAAACATTTCTCTCTCCTTTGTTGTTGACTTTGATGAAACGCTCTTATATCAGCTTCCCCCCTCCCCAAGCCTCAACCTCTTTTGCTTTAGTTCTTCTCTAGCCCCAACCAGACATTTCCTGCATGCCTATACTAAACAAGGGGTGGGGGACAGAGGGGCAGTGCCCAACTGCCCTGCTCACCACCATCTGAGCTATCTGAAAGTATCTGAAAACCGAAGGGCCTCAGCTATGAATGCAGAATTTGCACATCAATACCCTTTTACAGATGTCCTACTGAAAATATGGATATCGAGTGGGCATAGTGCCTTCAGGATGTAGGAATGGTCTCATTTTACCCTCCATGTATTTAGATTATGCATAGAGAGAACAAGTCCCTGGCACCTCTAAGATCCTGCATCTGAGCAGTTTCTCATTATACATAGCTATCATCATCTTCAATTGTAGGACTTTATCCTCAGCAGCAGGTCTGAGAATTGCTGCAATACTTCCTCCCTCTTCTACTGATTCTGCCTTTGTCATTATTTATTGGCTTTGTGTGAGCACACCAGCAATATGAAGTCATTATATAAAGCATACAATGGTTTTATAGTACAATAAGATGGCCTGTAAAAGTGATATCATGTGCCGTCTGTTTATATTAAATGCTCTGAAGGCACAGTCTTAGTAAAACTGCAGTGCAGTACATTGCTTCAAATTACTAAAGAGGTTTTGTTGATGAAGAAGGACGGCAAGCTTGAGGATGTGATGGGCTTGGCTTTCTGACAAGCAAAAGGCACATTTCATACTATAATGCAGGCACAGGCAAACTTGGCCCTCCATATGTTTTGGGACTACAACTCCCATCATCCCTGACCACTGGTCCTGTTAGCTAGGGATGATGGGAGTTGTAGTCCCAGAACATATGGAGGGCCGAGTTTGCCTATGCCTGCTGTAATAGCTGAAGCATAAGGGGGCAATAGCACTACAGGGATGGAGAATTTAGGCTTAGTTCCGACATTTCACCGTCCAGGCAAATCAGCCATTGTTACCTACCCTCAAATATTTCTCTAATGAAAACAGGGACATCCTAGGAAATGTGGAACATTCTGGGATCAAATCAGACACCACAACAGCTTCTGTAAATCCAGGACTGTCCCTAGAAAATAGGGACAGTTGGAGGGTCTTCAATGAGACTCTGGCCAGGCTATACCCCTCCCCCAGCCACACACCACACCCCTTCAGGGGAACATGCACCTTTTTGCCCATGCTCTGCACTATTCTTGAGTATTTCCCTGGCTGAAAGGTACACTTGAACTCTTATAATCCTTCTTGCTTTCCTGGATAGATGGTAGAGGGTTTGTGTGCAGAAACTCGCCTGATGTACAAAGCAAAAAATTTGCATTTGTTCCTCTGCCCATCTTTGCCTTTGACTCCTCCTGCCACTGGTCATGTGGCCCCTGGAAGATTATGTGGGCTGAAAAATGTTCCCCACCCCATCTTACCCAATGGTAAGTGAACCCAATGGTAAGCGAACATGGTTAATGATTCGCATTGGGGCTTCTTGGCTGCAAGAGAGCAATAAGGTTACCCATGACATAACTGTAGTTCATTGGTAGAACTACTTGCAACTTTAGCAAATGGGGGAAAGAAGAAGTGAGCAGTATTCTGGTTACACTATGACAAGATAGAAGAGTGGCTTGGATATGAGAGAAGCCATAAGGCTGGCATGAGAAAACAGGAAAATTATAATAATAAAATAATAATATATTATTCTGGGCAGCTCCCCAAAAATATGAAAAATACGATAAAACACCAGACATTAAAAACTTCCCTAAATAGGGCTGACTTCTGATGTTTTCTAAAAGTCAGGTAGTTGTTTATTTCCTTGACATCTGATGGGAGGACGTTCCACAGGGCGGGCCCCACTACTGAGAAGGCCCTCTGCCTGGTTCCCTGTAACCTCACTTCTCGCACGGAGGAAACCACCAGAAGGCCCTCGGAGCTGGACCTCAGTGTCCAGGCTGAACGATGGGAGTGGAGACACTCCTTCAGGTATACTGGGCCGAGGCTGTTTGAGCTACCGGTAGTTAATTTGGCGTACTGGTACTCAAGAGTCTAGTAAATAGCCTTGCTAGAAAAGTTTCCATAAACTGAAAATCTCTAGAAATTTTCTCTAGTAAAAAAGTTAGGGGGTTTTGCTGCATGGTCTGATCTCACATTGTTTACAAATAAGGAGGTATGTGGACAGATGGTTTCTCCTGCCAATGCTGAAGTATGGGTTATGAAAATACAATCAACAAGATACAACTCATCCATGCCTTTTATTTTTTTCATAGTTTACTCTGGTTATATTTCTATTCATATGATGTGCACATGATTAAAGAATGAAAGGGAATTAAGATTAATACTTTTGTTTGAGTTGCCTCGTATTCAACATATTGGTAATTGCTGTGGTATTTTATTTTTCAAATACGGTACACAGAATTATTTGTTAAAACTCAACAATATTCTGCTGTACTCGTGTTCCATGTCTGCATTTATGTTGCATAATGCTATTTTTGTTTTATTTTCTGGTATCTTCTCTCTTTTCTTTCTTATTTTGTCTTCTGTAATTTTTTCCTTTTCTTATAATTTTAAAACTTCTTCAGTAAAAATTATATGGGAAAAGAAAACATGCTAATTCCTCAGCAATGGGGCTCCATGCGGAAGTTTCGGATAACCATTCAACTACACACACACACACACACACACACACACACACATTCTACACTCAAAGAACATCACTTCCTTCAAATAGAAGATGAATGTTGCAACATTTTCAGACAAAGAACTAGTGCAGTTCTCTTGTGCTGTATCAGAGGGATCTTGAAAAGACTTAACAAGTCAATTAAATCACCAAGGGCCAAATTATGCAGAAAGAATAAATGGAGTGAAACTTCTCTTTATGTCAGCAAGAGTTTTGCTTGAACAAGAACTGCATACATTGCCTCATGCTCAGCCCATGAGGTATGCAGCACCCAAACATTATTGTGGTTTTATGGATTTGGTACATTGACAACGCAAGAGAGGAAAAGAACCCAGCCCGTAAAATTTAGTGAATTTGAATGTGACTGCCTGGCTACATCTGATACACTTGATAAGATTCTTCATAGAAATATAGCCTTCTAGGCTTCTGGGCCTTCAGAGGCCTCACTGAAGATTAGTGCTTGAGATATGATTGACTTCTGTTTATGTAGTGGACACTGTTCTGAGCTTATCTTGCTCCAGGTTCAGAAGCTTAACTAAAGTAGATGTCCCCACAAAAGGTGGTACCATATTACCTAAGAAATCATATATCTACTCAAAAATAAGTCCCACTGAGTCCTATAGTGGCCATTCCCAGTCAAGTGAGTATATGATTAGACCCTTTTAGTGCAATCCACTTAATTCAATGGGACTTGCTTCCAGGTAAATGTGTATGGGAATGCAGCCTTAGTCATATCTACCTTTGGCTATGATGGAATGTTTATTTAGTTACACACACACACACACACTAGTACACACTAGTAAACACTCCTGTAGCACCTATTTACCAGGGTATGCCCCCATTTTATGATACCAGTCCCATGAAAACCATGGTTTCTATTTTGTTGCAATTATGCCCTTTGTTTGACATTTGAGGATGCATTAAACAAAACAAATTAAAACAATTGTTTAAAAAGATAGTTAAAGAGACTCTTCTGAAAAACCTAAAAGTCCTTTAAAAGAATCAAGTCTTCAGAAAAAGTTATATGATCTAAGAAAGTATTTAAAAGAATCCTTCCGAAAGGATATATACCTGATATCTGAAGAAGTGCGCATGCACACGAAAGCTTATACTTAAAACTACTCAGTTGGTCTCTAAGGTGCTACATTATAATTTTAAAATTCTTTTGGAAGGATTCTTATTCTTAATGAACCCTCATGGTTTTCCATTTCTTCTCTGACTACATCCCATGTCCTTTGATTGCCTCCAAAAATCAGTTGCGGTTTTTAAATGACTCACTGACACGTCCTCTTCTTTCTAAAAAAAACACCACCCCAATAAAGCTGTGTTCTAGTCAACTAAAATATTGCATTGGGCTGAAAGAGTCCATAAAAGCATTGAAGAGATTACACTCTACTGCACTTTGAACTACCTGCAGGCCATTCCTTCCCCAAAAAAACAACAGAGTGCCAGATTTTGACATCAATATTTCCTTGAACTATGGTGAAATCTCTACTGACAAAGAATCTCAATGGGTGAATGGAAGTAGAAGACTTTATTCTGGATGCATGCGTTTGTTGTGATTCGAGGGGGATATTCATATGTCAAGATGTCAGCATTGCCAGATGAATGTTAGAATAGAAGCAGATGTGTCTTCCAGACTGGATTTTGCACCTTTCTAGAAATTTGGGTTCTCTCTGTCTCTGTCATTTGTACCAATGCTTGCATACATCGCAGAACAAGTATATTACTAACAGCTTGAGTCGCAGGAGGAAGAGGAACAGGGGAAACCTTGTGTTTTCTTATGGTGTAGACCATCTTTTTCAACCCAAGGACCACATTCACATGCCAGTGGTGGATGGGGAAAACACATTAAAATGTGAACTAAATCAATTTGTTTACCCTCCCTATGCCATCCCCCATACTGCCGAGAGTCATAAACCTCCCATTTTAACACACACCCTCCAACATTCATTTGATGAAAATAGGGACATCCTATTCCATTATTATTATTATTATTATTATTACCCCGTCCATCAGACTGGGTTGGCCCAACCATTCTGGGCAGCTTCCAACATATATAAAAACGTAATAAAACATTCAACGTTAAAAAAACCTTCCCTACACAGGGGATGCCTTCAGATGTCTTCTAAAGGTTGTATGGCTACTTATCTCCTTGGCTCAGAGGTTGCATAACTCCATACCCTCCAACCAGTGGCGTAGCGTGGGGGGTGCCAGGGGGGCCGGCCGCACCGGGCGCAACATCTGGGGGGGCGCGCTCGCTGCCTCCGGAGTCGCCGAAGAGCCTCGGGCGCAGGCTGTAGCAGAGCCCCATGTCTCGTGGAACCGACGAGCTGTGCGCGCGCCCGGGCTGAAGGCGTCCGGCAGGCAGCGGCTCTCAGCCCCGCGCGTCAGGGCCGCGGAGGACGTGCCAGGCAGCCCCTCCTCACAGCCCCTCCTCCGCTGCTGCTGCTGCAGCTGCTGGGCCATGTTGCATTTTCCTCGCCTCTCTGCCCCCCTCCTCCTCCGGGCAAGCGGCGTGGTTTGGGCGGCAGCGCCAGCAGCAACTCGACTCAGATCGGCAGGTTAGGGGTTGGGGGGGCGCAAATTACTTGCCTTGCCCCGGGTTAGGGGGCGCAAATTACTTGCCTTGCCCCGGGTGCTGACAACTCACGCTACGCCGCTGCCTCCAACATTTCTCCAATGAAAATAGGGACATCCTAAGGAAAAGCAGGACATTCCAGGATCAGATCAGAAACCTGGATGGATTCTGTAAATCCAGGACTGTCCCTGGAAAATAGGGACACTTGGAGAGTCTGTTTACATTCCTGCAATGCTACTGATACAGCATCACTCAGATGATTTGCAGTGGTGGTGGTGGTAGTGAATTAAATGGTGGCTTGTAGTCTGCAGCCAGCATTGGAGGGCACCTATCCAAGGACACTTTGCTTTGCCAAATCTGGAGGTAGTTATTAGTCCCACTGTGTTCAATGGGCCTTACTCCTAAATAAATGTGTGTAGGATTACAGCCTTATTTATGACTCAGTGTAGCAATGGAGCATCTATGTATCATGATAGCGAAACTACCACAGAAGCCAGATCCCTTTACTTTGCTGGGAGTCAATTGTGCAGTGCTAACAGTGTCAGCTCTTCTGCCTTTGTATCAGTGTCAGGTGATTTCTCACTGATGAGTTGTAGTGATTTTCTGACCTACTAACAGGCTCAAACTGCAGAGCAGCTATCAGTCAATGTGTTTAAGTGCACAGCTACCATTAACTTTAAATGGGATATTACTCTTGGAATTACTTCCACAAATTAAATAACTCAAAGGCTTAGAGGAATAGTCTACACAGATCACTTAGAATCCTTAGAATGGCCATCATAGCTTGGTACCTTTTAATCTCCCTTAAAGTTACACATTTCGAACCTGGCAAGTTCTTCTTAATGGAAATTGGTTCACACACACAAATACACACAAAGAGAATATTAACTTTTGAGTGTTTTAGGCCATAAATCCCTTAACGGATTCCTTGAAGATTTACTAATACTAAGTATTTCTAAAAAGACGGAAAAAAGATTATAAATCCATGTGTTTAATGTCTACCATAATGAAATTACTGAATTCAGTTGTTTTCAGGTGTAACCTAAGGGGTTATTTTTCTTGCTTGCTTGCTTGCTTTCTTGCTTATTTATTTATTTATTTATTTATTTAATATCCCGTGCTTGCTCCCAAAGGAGCCTAGTAATTTGAAAAGAATATAAACACAACAGGTTGCATGCACTCAGAGCAGACACGTTTAAATTAATGGGCATAAGTGAGCCATGTCCATTAATTCCAATAGGTCTACTCTGAATACAAACATTGAACACAAATCAGAAATCTGGTTCAATGTGCATGGGGTATGTTTATTTTGGTTTTTTTTAAAAAAAATTGGAGCAGAATGTCACAACACCTGCCTATGAAGTGGGTGTGGGCAGGGCCGGATTTAGGTTTGATGAGGCCCTAAACTACTGAAGGTAATGGAGCCCTTTATATGTCCAGCTGTCTTTTGTCAACAACAAACTGTTTTTTGTGTTGAATATACGCTATATGGTAATTTATAGATCTAATGGGTATCTAAAGCCATTTGCACATGTTGCCATGCCACCAGTACATGCAGAATGTAGGCACCCTATATATAGAAATGAGCAAACCAGTGATATTTTAGAGAGCAGGCTAGCAGGCGGGGCCCATGACTTACATCATAGGAGCCTACACAACACAAAACACTGTTGCTGTATGTAGGTTTTATTTTATATCTTTTTTTATTTTACATTTTGGAAATGTACATCCAGTTGTTGTTTTTCCTTGAATTTTTTTGGGGGCCCCCAAGAGAGTGGGGCCCTAAGCTATAGCTTGTTTAGCTTATATGTAAATCTGGCACTGGGTGTGGGGACAGCCAACTCCCACTGACTGGCTGCAGTGGTCCATATGATTTCATCTGATGTGATCATGTCACAGTAAAAGGACACTGAGCAAAAGAAGGATGCAGGATGCTGTGGATAAAGAAGAAGAAGGAGGAGGAGGAGGAGGAGGAGGAGGAGGAGGAGGAGGATGCCTAAAAACAGTAGCAACTAGGTGCCAAGGAACATCAAGACAATACAAACATTCAGCCAGGTGAGCATTGCTCGGAGAGCTTTGGTGGCTACGTTGAATACACTAATTATGGAGCAAAATTAAATAATGCTCAACACAGGTCTACCCCCAAACCGGATGCATGTGTGAAAAAGATAATGTCATCCGGAAACAGATAGTGGTAATGACCTGAAATAAATGAGTCATCTACTTACAGTAGCTGCAGTGGTGCAATGAAGGGAACAGAAAGGTGAGATGGCTTTCTTTTGTAATAGTAACATGCTGTTTGCGGCATTAAACAACAATAATGTTTCCCCTTTGAATGTATATTTGAACTGCTGTGTGATTGTGTCTAACAGACTGAGTTACAAATAAGGAAGTCCCAGATTCAAATTGAGCATTTGCCACCAAATAACCTTTGGTCATTTTTCTCTCAGTCTCAGGCCGCCTCTCCCATCTTCAGTATGGGATTACTTTTGCCCTATAGACTTTTTTTGTGTGAGAAACAGGAGGATACCCTTGCATGTGCAGAAGTTTCAACACTCCTAAGTGCTAAATAAATACTAAGTATCATTATTATCAAGAAGACAAAATAGAATGTCTTTTTTAAGAACAGCAGCCCAAATTAATGCCATCTGTAGTTGAAGTGATTATAAAGATAGATTCATTTGTCTATTATTTTTGCTGTTTTTATTATTTAAGAAATCATGATAGATTGATTCAATTGTAGATTAAGCCATTGTTTTATTGGACAGTAAGGAAACTTTTACAGGATTCTTGTCCACAGTAGTAGATATGATGGTAATCTGAACTGAATTTGCCCATCCCCGTCCATTTTAGTTCACTGATGCCCAGGATGTCAATATTTAATCTTGCCATCTCATTTTTGACCACATCCAACTTACCAAGGTTCATGGTTCTTACAATCCAGGTTCCTATGCAATATTTTTCTTTATAGCATTGGACTTTCCTTTCGCTTCCAGGCATATCCGCAACTGAGCGACCTTTTGGCTTTGGCCCAGCCACTTCTTCAGCTCTGAATCTACTTGTACTTGTCCTCTGCTCTTCCTCAACAACAACAACAACAGAAACTTATTTTTCTCTGAAGATTCAGGTATTGGCAGGTGACCAGACTCAATGGGCCAATACTGCTATTTGTTCTTCTGTTTCAATATAGTTTTGTGAAACTCCTTTTTGCTGGATGGGCTTACATTTGGCCCTGAATCATGTTGGAACCTATGCTGTGCCAGACTGCTGGTCAATCAAGTTCACTGTCAGGGGATGGTCTGAATCTGAAGATTGGGGAGTGCAGTCGCAGACAGATCAGCTTCTCTCAGAAGAGGAGGGGGAGTATTTGTCAGGAGATCAGCCTACACTCGAGTAGGACCCTGGCAGAGACAGATGCCTGACTGGCATGTTCCCTCCCTCAGGAGCTTCATAAGCTTTCGTCTGCCTGAACATCACAGCGACCAATGCCAACCGACACCGGCACACTTAGGGATCCACAGAGTTTGCGCATTTCACGTGACAGACCTCAGCAACTCAGCATTTTGGCTAATCTACTTTATTTACATATAAACACACACGGAGCACTGCAACATGGCTCCCTCTCTCTTTAGCATCAGACAGCAAAGGACAATAATCCCACTTCACGGAACACAGTAACACAAACATCCTTTCTTCGTCACTTCTCACTCTGTGGAGTCAAAACACATACTGTCATGTGTAAAAGACAAAAATCCCATGACTGCAATCATAGATCAGAAGAAGAAGAAGAGTTTGGATTTGATATCCCGCTTTATCACTACCTGAAGGAGTCTCAAAGCGGCTAACATTCTCCTTTCCCTTCCTCCCCCACAACAAACACTCTGTGAGGTGAGTGGGGCTGAGAGACTTCAAAGAAGTGTGACTGGCCCAAGGTCACCCAGCAGCTGCATGTGGAGGAGCAGAGACGTGAACCCGGTTCACCAGATTATCAGGAATTCTAACAGTATTCCCTCCCCCCCTCCAGCATTTTCAGAAGCAGAGAGACAGGCAGACACAGACACAGAAGCTGAACAGATTAGGGACGAGCTACCCAGCTATGAGATAATGACAAGAGATCCAGAAGGGAGGGAGCAGTTGGGAGACACATCAATTGAGAATGTGGGAGGAACCCCCTCCCCACGGACTCAGAAGTCCGAATGTATCAGAGAACAAAGGAGACAGAGAGGGGGAGGAACTTCCCATGGGCACACTCCTTGCTGCGGAAATAGGAAGTTGGATTCAGAGTAGACAACTGCCCTCCTTGCAGAGAGCTGTGTATTTTGTGGCCACAACATGAAACTGTATTAAAAGGACTATAAATCTATCAACTGCTCGTTAATTATTATCTGTGAAGTTATCAAAGGGAGGGGAGGACTCTCTGAGCTTGACATACACTGAACAAGTGGAAAACCTGTACCCCCCCCCCCCAGATCATTATCCCATCATCATAAACTCCCATCATTCCTGATCATTGGTGATGCTGTCTGGGTGTCAGGTGTGTGTGCAGGAGCCAGGCCCTGTGACCAATAGGAATTTTTGGGACTAGGGCCTTTCTAAGTTTGTTCTGAAGAGGCAAGGCATGGTCACACAGGTGAGGCCAATTGGTAACTCACAGCACCTGGTGGCAAGAGCTGGGAAGGGTTATAAGGTCAGCATTTTCCTTCGGCTTTTTGCAACAGCAACACGCTTTCTGCCTTGCTGCCCTCGGCTTCTTGCTTCCTGATCCTTGAACCTCAGCTTCTTGACTCCTTGCTTCTTGATCCTCAGACCCCTGACTTCATGACTCCTTGCTTCCTGACCCTCGGACCCTTGGCTTCTTGACTCCTGGCTCTCTGACTCTTGGCTCCTGACTCCTGGCTTCTGGACCCCCAGTCCTGCTCCCACACCACCATCTTGCCCCCGGTCCTGACGTCCCCTGCCGGGACTTCGATCACCCATGAACCGGACCGTGACACTGGGGATGATGGGAGTTAAGTGTCCAACAATACCTGGAGGTCCAAAGGTACCCCACCACTGGACTATTCTGACAGCTAGCTGGGAAGGAGCCTTAGGGAGAAGTAGAGGCTCAAATCCTCAGTCCTGGCAACTGCTTCATCAGGCCAGTCCTGCCCGTGGAGTTCTGTGTTGTGTTTGTCTCTCTGAACAAAGAATCAACCTTACCACTCTTCTCTGAATTTCTGTGCTGAACCAGCCTTGACACTGGGTGATGGTTACTACTACATGGATTTTGCGTTCTACTTGAGCTACAGCCATTGCTGTGTCTGCTAGCAAGGATTTTGTTGGCATAGCAAAACGGCAGTTCTTACAAACAGAAGCCTTGCATCTTTCAACGGTAATCGCAATTGCGATTTCAAATAAGTCTCAGTGTCTCTATCCATGCTCTCCCTTTTGCTGAAAAGGTGACACGTCCTTTTGAAAACCCACTTTCTCTAGTGGGTGTCAAGTAATTGGTTTCTTTTCATGTCAACCTTTTAACCAGAGGCTGCAAAAGGTTTAGGGCACTGTGAAATCATCAAGGCAATTCAACCTGCGTGTTTCACACTGAGAATTAGCATTGTTAGGTGAAGCTATGGCAGATAACATCACCAGCCTTGAGAATTTTTTTTTATTGTGAAATGGTTTCCTTATCAGTGAGGTTAATGAAGATGTCAGCAAGTGGGACAGTTCCCCCACCCCCACCCCAATTGGAATTGCTTTCACCTCCAATCCAACTTGGAAAAGGTGTTAATCAGTACATTAATCTTATCAGCAGCTGAGGAGCTGGCTTACGAAATGTCCGTTTCTGTTTTTCATTAGGGGGGGAAAACCTCCAGAAGATAATTATTCTTCAAATCTATATGACCAATATTACCATGTCTCTTCCCTTTGCTTCTAGTGAAAAATTTTTTGCAAAATGGAGACATGGATAGATGGACTCTGGAGGGCAGATAGAAGACAGTAGCATGAGCAGTACAATCTTCAGCTTACTTTCTTGCACACATCAGCATATGTTGGGTTAGCCACATGTTGACAAGGGATGGCTCTCAGTGTGAACATCAATCCATGCCCAAAGATCCCACTTCTTATTAGGAAGCAATGATGGCCACCAACTTGGAATGCCTTTTAAGGAGGATTCATGGTGGATAAGGCTATCCACGGCTGCGTCTCGAGGCCCCAAGACCCACCCCCGAAAATAAATACACACAGACACTTATATTAGTTTAAGTTTTTGGGCAAATTTTGGCCACAACTTTATTGAAATACAATCACGTGAGCGGGATTGACTTGGGCATTGACTCCCCACTATAGCTGACTCCACCTCTCAGGGTGATTGTCCAATGGGTAAACCAAACAGGGGAACAAGGTCGATGAGGACCAACCTAAGCTCACTCCGGGGTTCCTATGGTCCTGGCATGGCCCTAGCCCCTTAAGCAGGCTTCAGACGAGATCCATGACCCCCAGATTCCTTTAACAGAATACCCAGTTCCTGGAGGGGCAGGTGATGGCCGCACCTCCCCTTCCCATAGTCCAACTGAGCCAGGGCCTGACCTCCACCTTACAAGTTGTGACGATTTGCTAAGGGGTAGGCGAAAACCAAATGGCTAAAGCCAATCTGCCAAATGGGGAAAAAAATCCTACCCAGCCCCTGTTCCAAAACAGGTGACCCAAACCAAAGCAAGGCCAAGCAACTCTACCTAAAACTAGGGAGGGTGGGAGGGTGTTTGGCAGTGCGAAGCAAGTGCCCCTGCTTACGTCATGCTGCTGTTTTTAAAGCCCCTGGGATCATGTCACCTACTGGCTATTGGCTAAAACTGCCTGGCGTGATCCCAGGGGAATGGCCAGGACTTCCTACTCCTTCCCCCCATTTTAACTCTATAGAGTGAGCTCCTGGGTCCAGAGCACAACCAGGACCCTCTGTTATGAGGATCCCATTTACTAGCCACAATGGCTATGTTCTGTTGAAGGCAGTGTGCCTCTTGGTGCTGGTTCCTAGGAATCAAAAGAGGGGAGAAGGCTGTTACACTGACTTCCCATAGGTACAGTATCTGGTTAGCCACTGTGAGAACAGTGGACTAGATAAGCCATTGGCCTAATCCAGCAGGACTCTTCTTGTGGTTTTATTGCTGAAAAGTCTTGTACAGGGAGTGACTTTCCATTTTCCCAGATCAGTACCATCTGTATTGCACAGCCCGTTTCCAAGCACATTCAAAGTGTTTCTGCTGACGTTTAAAGCCATAAACTGCTTTGGCCCTGTATACCTGAAGGAGCATCTCCACCCCTATCGTTCAGCCCGGATACTGAGGTCCAGCACTGAGGGCCTTCTGGTGGTTTCCTCATTGGGAGAGGTGAGGTTACAGGGAACCAGGTGGGTGGTAGTCACACCTGCACTGTGGAAGGCCCTCCCATCTGATGACAAGGTGATAAACAACTACATAACTTTTAGAAGACATCTGAAGGCAGCCCTGTATAGGGAAGTTTTTATTGTTTGACGTTTCACTGTGCTTAATGAGAGCCAGTGTGGTGTAGTGGTTAAGAGCGGTAGACTCTTAATCTGGTGAACTGGGTTCGCTTTCCCGCTCCTTCACATGCAGCTGCTGGGTGACCTTGGGCTAGTCACGCTTCTCTGAAGTCTCTCAGCCCCACTCACCTGAGTGTTTGTTGTGGGGGAGGAAGGGAAAGGAGAATGTTGGCCGCTTTGAGACTCCTTCGGGTTGTGATAAAGTGGGATATCAAATCCAAACTCCTCCTCCTCCTCTTCTTTTAATTTGTTAGAAGTCACCCAGAGTGGCTAGTGCAACCCAGTCAGATGGGTGGCATATTGATTATCACCATCATCATCATCTGGGACTGCAAATAGTGGTGGAGAGAGTGAGAGAGAAGCATGCCTTTCTTCTGGGATGCTTCATTGACCATTAAAGAAAGAAAGCCACATTGATTTAATTGACCACACATGTTGCAGTCAATCCCGGTCAACTATTTTAACCATCCAAGACAAACATGGATTGAATGCTCGATAGAACTGGACCTAAATTTAAAACATGTACCAATATCCCCCCCCCCCCCAAACATGTGATGTATATCTATCCATGATGTTATCCGACCATGATATTATATACATTATATAGGAAATAAGTTTCATTTCAGGCTGTTTCCCACATGCATGGTATACATAAAGGTAAAGGTAAAGGGACCCCTGACCATTAGGTCCAGTCATGACCGACTCTGGGGTTGTGGCACTCATCTCGCTTTATTGGCTGAGGGAGCTGGCGTACAGCTTCTGGGTCATGTGGCCAGCATGACAGCATGACTTCTGGCGAACCAGAGCAGCACACGGAAATGCCTTTTACCTTCCCGCCAGAGCGGTACCTATTTATCTACTTGCACTTTGACATGCTTTCGAACTGCTAGGTTGGCAGGAGCAGGGACCGAGCAACAGGAGCTCACCCGTCACGGGGATTCGAACTGCCAACCTTCTGATCAGCAAGTCTTAGGCTCTGTAGTTTAGCCCACAGCACCACCCACGTCCCTTAAAGTGGTCCTAGAGATATGTAATAACCCACAGTGCCACCTGTGTCCCATGGTATACATAGGATCATGCTTACCAAGCGTTTTGCATTCATTTTGTGATCTTGTTGCACAGTTAATTTCCCATAAAGCACGGAAATAAAAAAAAACAACTAGCACCATAGCTTTACGGTGCAGAAATGAAATGTAAGAGTCATTATTAAAACATACAACCTTTTATATCACATTTTATCTATCCCGGCTGATGATCTGAGTAGAAATGCCCATGCTTGACCTTGATGACTTCATGCTTTAGAAGGTATTGTGAGCCAGGCAGATGGTATTTCAAATGCAGTTTCCCCAAAGGGAAAGGCTCGCCATCTGACATTATATACTTCATAAGTCCGTAAGTTTGTTTGAATAAATGAACTTTTCGATTTCCACCTACAGTTTCAGCCATTCAGCTTCTGGAATTTTATACTTCTCATTTTAGATAGCCCCATCCAATTGATACATGGCTAGGATGGTACTACTGAAGCTATGTTACCTATGTAATCAAAAGCGCATTTCACAGCACTACCATCCAACACTACAGCGCAGTTTCCAGAGCATGGCCCTCGGGTCTTCTAGACAAACTCAGTGGGGCTGCATTTGGTAGGATCGGCATATGTTTCAGATACTGCTGTTTTTTGTAGAGCTTCTAGCATCGTTCTCTTCAGTCAGTAGAAGAACAGAGTAAGGGATTGTATCCAGTGCATTCTGTGCACGCAAAGAACAGGTTACTGATTACACAACAGAACTTCAACTTCTACCCCTTCTTTGAAGCCCTCCGTGCTCCTTCACAGTGTGCACTGCAGGGTTTGAAGACCCTTCAGAGTGGTTTTGGTGGGATTCACAGGTGAAGGAGATGTGAAGAGGACCCCCACTTGCACAACACTTGATTCCACACTATTGCTTTAGTGCAGGCATCCCCAACCTCTGGCCTTTTAGATGTTTTGGGCTACAATTCCCATAATCCCCGACCACTGGCCCTGTTAGCTAGGGATCATGGGAGTTGTAGGCCAAAACATCTGGAGGGCTGCAGGTTGGGGATGCCTGCTTTTGTGTATTGATCAGTAGGGTCTAATTTTCACTGACAGGGCTGCAAATTAAGGACACACTTATTTTGGTGCTTGTTTTGTTTCTGCTTTGTTATTAGAGGTAAGAATGCAAAAGCAAATATTAAAGATGGCCTTTCCTTCTAGCAACAGTAGCTCCTTCAGTATGTTAATATATTGATGTGTCAAAAGCACTGGTATTAACATTTGGGTAACATACAAGTATATTTACGTGTACTCAATTATTTGCAATCAATTCATTGACTATATTGATTCATCAATTGAGTTAGTGTTTTGTTTCTGCCTGCAATAACAATAGCCAGGGATAGATTGAGTCTACTGCTCTGCACATATATACCTGGCAACGTGAAAAAGTGAGGCAAATCTAAGATGATGTTTTAAAAACGAAGAATGGAAGTGAGAAATGCAGGAACTGAGTTAAGTTAAAAACCATCAAGGGGGGCACAAACCAATCAGCTGGACTAGGGCTCTTTTTTCAGCTGGAACTCTCCAGAGCTCAGTTCCAGCACCTCTTAGGTGGGCACCCTTGTCATTTGAAGAGAATGAGGGTGGTGGTCATTGTGAGTTCTGGCACCTCTTTTTCTAGAAAAATAGTGCTGACTGGGACCTATCAAGCCAACACAATTCTTCATTCTTTGTTGTCTTTTTTATTTTCTAGATCACAAATCTAAACCTATATCACATTGAAAGATTAAAGAATGAAAAAGAAAAAAAGAATTAAATTAAGTCCAATATCTTCAACAAGTAAGCTGTAAGAAAGAGAGAAAATAGTATGGAAATAGAAGGAGGCTGGTAATTAAAGGTCCCCCCCCCCAACACCTTCCTGGGGAACAGAAGCCAAATAATTAAGGAGAAATACAACTCAGTACTAATCTCTCACCTGCAATGAACAGGGCACAATATCCTGACATAACCTTCAAGGAAGAAGCTTTTAGGCTGCATTCCTGTGGTCATTTTACTTGGATGTAATCCCCATTTAACACGCTAGGACTCACATGTGAGTAAGCAAGCATTGGGTAGCACTGTTAATTAACATGGTTAGGGATCAAAGCTGAATGGGACTTCCTTGTGAGTTAACAGAAAGATCTCAGCCATAGGGAAGAAGGGCACTGCTGGTTAATATAGTGCTATATTAAATGCTCTGTGAAACCTCCTTTTTAATTCCACTGCCAGCTAATAATGGAAAAGCAATGCCTCAGCAGCACTAAAGGGCAATGCATCCACTGCCAAGAGGGCGTTCAGTCATAGGAGACTGTGATGAACATTACTGAGAGCATCCTATGAAATCCTAGAAATGAAAGTGCATTATAAGATCACATTGACATCTAAATGAACTAAAGGCCATGAAATAGAACTACCAATGCTTTAAAGTTTTGTTTTTTTTCCTGCTAAGTGAGGCACAGCTGAAGACTAAAAATGGAACATGTAGCCAGTAAGATAATGGACTCTCTATGTGAGTTTCATAAGACTAGGGATGTGCTTCAGTCTTGATTCTTCTTTAAGTGGTTTCTAATCAGGTTTCATAAACTCTGGTCCATTTCTTGCTCTCAGCTACATCATGACTGATGACAAAAGGAGTTATTAAGGAGTAATTAAGAGTGTGGTCTGGACCTGCCTTTTTCTGTATGGTTAAGGGTTTTAGGATAGCGTGACCAGTTGGGCTGCACTGGGCACCGATACCACAATGAGTGCAAGAGACAGTGGGGGCACAGAATTTTAGAATCACATAGAGCACTGCTGAAATTTGAGAGCCCCAAGTCCACAACTGAATGAAGTGGTATGTTTGGAGGTTTCCAAGGTAGTTGGCTTGTTTTCCCAGTTTCTGGAACATTTGTAGTCTGGCTTGCCTGCCAAATTTGTATCCTGGTCCTCTTCCAAAGCACTCGGGGTGGCATGCTTTTGGTTATCTTATTCTTTTGGCAATCCTGTTGCTATCCCAGTTTATCCTTACAAGAATCTTGTTTGGCTGAGACATAAGAATGGGGAAACATTGGCAGGCCAAATGGAGAAGGGGGAGTGAATTGTGGGAACCTGGACTCTGATTCTGGCTCCTATGGAAAGGGAAACAGGAACCCTGACTCTGACTTCTGACTCACACCTTCCACCCAGGATACAAATTCTAACATAACCTTTCTGTTACTATTGCTGAGGCTTGCCCAACCCTGGATTAGCCACATGGGTGATCTCACCCAATCAGAGATGGGAGAACAGTATGTAATACCATATAGATGACTTGATTTGGTCTACATTTGATTTGGTCTAGAAATATCACAAAGGGTAATGTAATGAACAGGTAACATATGTGGCGACGTGGAAATAGCTGAAAGTGGGAGGTGTTATTTGCGCTCCTGGAAATATTAATGAAAAACCAAATTCCTGCCAATACAGGCATCACCTCTCTCGTTGCATAGAGGAACAAAAAGGCTGGGCATTTATATACTCTTTACCCATCAATGTCCAACCGGTCAACCGCGATCGGCAGGTAGATCGCCTGTGTGATCCTGGTAGATTGTGCGGGATCATGGTCGATCGCAGGCAAGTAATGTCGCTGCTTCCTGCCCCCGGCAATCAGTCCCTTCATCATCATCAGTGAACGTTTTGGAACGCTTAAAGCAGAACAAATGTTTGCTGTAGCACTGTGTGCAGTTATCTATGAGCATTTTTTGGCATCCCCCCCCCAAAAAAACCCTCTGATCAACCCTCCCCCCCCAAAAAAAAAATGCTCAACAACTCTGGGCAACCCCCCCCCCTAAAAAATGCACACTCCTCTTCCCTTCAATGGCAATGGCTTGATCACTGCCAGTTATTTTATACTGGGAGTAGATCGCAGTCTCTTGGGACTTGGACATGCCTGCTCTTTACCCATCATGAATATCACAGAAATTCTTACAACAATCTGTTGTCATTGTTGATTTGAGAGGGTGGAGAAATGCTCTGACTGGAGAGCGGGGGAATAGCCAGGGTGGAAGTTCCTCGCGAAAAACTTCACAGCTCAGCTTTTGTTCTTTGTGTCTACCACTACATTCCTCTAACAGAAGGAGCAGGCAAGTGCTCTTCCCTTGTGAAATGAACGTGTATGAGTGCCTGATCTTCCCCTATTGCTGCGGCGGATGAGCAGACGTTGGGCAATCTGTTTGAAATGAGCAACTGAGTCTGTTTCCATGGTTGCTCGGCTCTTAATGCAGAACGCTACAAAGCCACAATAAAAAGGGAGAGTTACACTGTTCTGCCCGACGGCCATTTGTTTGTTTTGTATTATTATTTTTTAAAGTGTCTGTTCCAGCTTTGCAATGCCAAGGCGGTTCACAATAATAAGCAATAATAGTAATAATTGGAAATTTGAATATACTGGCGGCATTTAAATAAACAGGGCAACATTTAAAACACCATAGGTGAGATTGACCTAAAGATGCCCTGTATGCTCCTGCCCCATGATATTGGCTTGGGGGGCAGGGGTCGGGAGATCTGGCCTTTAGGAGTTTTACCAAACCACACTCCCTTCCCAGGCCACACTCCTTTTAAGAGGATTTCCCCTTTAAAATCTGCATGGAAATAGGATGGACAGGATTTTAATGGGACCATCTCTGGAGAGTGGGGGAATAGCCAGGGTGACTGGGATTATTGTCTACATTACAGCCACTGTTTTCTTTAGGAATAAGCCAGGAATGCCAGACTTAGTACTTCTCCAGTCTCGGTTTAAGGTAAAGGTAAAGGGACCCCTGACCATTAGGTCCAGTCGTGGCCGACTCTGGGGTTGCGGCGCTCATCTCGCTTTATTGGCCGAGGGAGCCGGCGTAAAGCTTCTGGGTCATGTGGCCAGCATGACTAAGCTGCTTCTGGCGAACCAGAGCAGCGCATGGAAATGCCGTTTACCTACCCGCCGGAGCGGTACCTATTTATCTACTTGGACTTTGACGTGCTTTCAAACTGCTAGGTTGGCAGGAGCAGGGACCGAACAATAGGAGCTCACCCTGTCACGGGGATTCGAACCGCCAACCTTCTGATCGGCAAGCCCTAGGCTCTGTGGTTTAACCTACAGCGCCACCAGTGTCCCAGTCTGGGTTTACTCCACGTTAAAAAGAAGAAGCAGTGTCAGGGTGGGATTGCTTTTATAATCAAGGCTTCAAGGAACCATTCTCTATGAAAAGTACCCTACAGATCATTACATGGGTTTTCCTAGGTTATGCTGTCCCCAGATGAACAGACAGGAGAGTCTGGAGTCAGGCCTGCTGTGACCTGCCACCCACCTCAGATAATTTCATTGACTTCTGCAAGGGTAGAAGTCTGTGTAAAAAAACATTAAACAAAGTCACTCACAGGCTTTGGGGGTTGATTTTTCCCCTCAAAATTAAATGTAGCCTTTAATCTGCTGTTACTGTTTGCAATTCAGTTGCTGTGATTCATGAACCTAAGTTCCTCATCTGTTCAGTTACATGAGTTAGGAAAACCAGAAGTTTTTTTTACTTTTTTGAGGGAAAGTATCCAACACTACCCCTGGATTCATATCTGAATGTACTTTCAGGAACCAGAGGCAAAAAAACCAAACCCTGCTTTTGAGCCACAAACCCTTGTTATAACAAAAGACAGGGAAAAACAAAACCAGGATTGGAAATCCTTGAGGCAGGATAAGAGGCGAATGCAGTTGATGGATACTGTTAAGTTCAGGAAGCCAACTGCTTGCATTTTATTTATTTATTTGACACCTTTATTACTTGCATTATCCTCTGAGATTACCAAAGCCATGGATGCATAAGATATAAAAAGCCCAGATTTTATCTAACACCTGTAAACCTGTTTTGAAAAATCACAAAGAATAAAGTCCACTTTCATTAACGAAGTGGAAATGCATAGCCTTCATCATACAGTCATACAAAACACAGACATGTTTATCACACTGTACAAACAATAACAATGAAGAAAGCAAGGCATCCCTAATCTTTGAGCTGGTGCACAGCACCAAAATATTGTGAGGAGTTTGTGAGGAGTAGACTGTATGCCTGAGACCATTCTAATTCCTGGATCTAAAGGTAAAGGTAAAGGGACCCCTGACCATTAGGTCCAGTCTTGGCCGACTTTGGGGTTGTGGCGCTCATCTCGCTTTACTGGCCGAGGGAGCCGGCGTACAGCTTCTGGGTCATGTGGCCAGCATGACTAAGCCGCTTCTGGCGAACCAGAGCAGCGCATGGAAATGCCATTTACCTTTCCACCAGAGCGGTACCTATTTATCTACTTCCACTTTGATGTGCTTTCGAACTGCTAGGTGGGCAGGAGCTGGGACTGAGCAAGGGGAGCTCACCCAGTCCCGGGGATTCAAACTGCCGACCTGCTGATCAGCAAGCCCAAGAGGCTCTGTGGTTTAACCCACAGCACCACCCGTGTCCCTCCTAATTCCTGGATCTAGCAAGTGCTAAAATCTAGCCATACAAGATTGCTACTAATGGCCTTCTAAGTATGGCGCAGTAAGGTAACAAAGGTCGTGGCTTTGTGCCATATAGCAAATGGGTGGGCTCCCTCTCTCAGTTTGCTGCTAGTTAGAAAGAAAAACTCCATATTTGAGAGTGGAGTTATATGAGCTAGAAGCTAGAAGCTAGAAGCTGGCAGGCAGAAGAAGAAGAAGAAGAAGAAGAAGAAGAAGAAGAAGAAGAAGAAGAAGAGTTTGGATTTGATATCCTGCCTTTCACTCCCCTTCAGGAGTCTCAAAGCGGCTAACATTCTCCTTTCTCTTCCTCCCCCACAACAAACACTCTGTGAGGTGAGTGGGGCTGAGAGACTTCAAAGTGTGACTAGCTCAAGGTCACTCAGCAGCTGCAAGTGGAGGAGCGGAGACGCGAACCCGGTTCCCCAGATTACGAGACTACCGCTCTTAACCACTACACCGCACTGGCTCTCCTGTCTGTTCACTGAAGGCTGAAGGCTGGGAGACAGAGCCATACCTGATTTCTGATTTCTGTTGAAATCCAAGGCTGTGGCTATGGAAGAAGCAGGACCCTTTTGGGGTGTTGAGGCTGTGAACCCCTTCATCATGGGCTCAGGTTGTGTATATATGAGTAAATAAACTGTATCATAAAACACCACAGTCTCTGTTGTCCCTCATTCCAAGGAAACACAAATTCTGGGTAAGTACCCGTAACCCTTGAAATCTCACGCCACTCATAGATTGGGGTGACATACAACAATATATAATGATCTGCATTTTTGTAAACTGTGGAACATATTCAGTTATGGAAGATAATTGTGCAAAAATATTTTTTGTTCTGTCATCCAGCTTACACTCTGTGTGGGAAATTATTTATTTTTTATCTTTCTCTGATTTTAGATTTCATCACCATCTTAAACATCATACAGCTTGAGGTAGACAATTTACCAGGACAGGCTAGAGATGTGTCTGTCCCTTTATGTGCAGAGAATTCCATCTTCCTGCATGCTAGCATCATATGTCTGGAACAGATATCTGCAAGAGTGAATATCTGAAGCGGCAGTGTGAAAACAGCATAATTACTGTACATCACATGTCTTGTTATTATCACTAGGCTAAATTGTGCATCAAATTCCCCATTGAAAAGCAATCATTCTTCTAAGAAATAGCGGCATGTGGCCTGCCTGTGTTTTGCAATCCCACGCAGGCAAGGAAAACATCCCTCCAGGCCACCATACATAGCTGGTAGGTTGGATTCAGCTTATAGTGGGTAACATGTTGTCTTATAGAGTACTGCGGCAGAGATTTTTAGAAGAGGCTTTATGTCTTGGTCAATATCATTAGGAATCAGCCAATTTTTCCCTGATCTATTTTATTATTGCAGAGACATCACCTTGCCGACCAAGGTCTGTATAGTTAAAGCTATGGTTTTCCCAGTAGTGATGTATGAAAGTGAGAGCTGGACCATAAAGAAGGCTGATCGCTGAAGAATTGATGCTTTTGAATTATGGTGCTGGAGGAGACTCTTGAGAGTCCCATGGACTGCAAGAAGATCAAACCTATCCATTCTGAAGGAAATCAGCCCTGAGTGCTCACTGGAAGGACACATCGTGAAGCTGAGGCTCCAGTACTTAGGCCACCTCATGAGAAGAGAAGACGCCCTGGAAAAGACCCTGATGTTGGGAAAGATGGAGGGCACAAGGAGAAAGGGACGACAGAGGACGAGATGGCTGGGCAGTGTTCTCGAAGCTACGAACATGAGTTTGACCAAACTGTGGGAGGCAGTGGAAGACAGGAGTGCTTGGCGTGCTCTGGTCCATGGGGTCACGAAGAGTCGGACACGACTAAACGAATAAACAACAACAACATTTTATTATTGTTCCACACTCTAAAGCAGTGCTGAAGTTCCATTCCCTCCTGCAAATATTCTCCCTCTGACAAAAGAAAAGAGGCTGATTTTCTGCTGCTTTCCTGGGAGTGGCATGATTTCTCTGTTATTTAGAAGAGGGAGTTGGTGCTTGCCTTACTGGGTTTTGCTAGGAAGTCTAGCTGGTTGGAAGCTTCTGGCTGACCAGTAGACCTGTGCATTATCTCTATCTAAATCAGGCCCATTTGGATGGATTTGGCCATTGGTTGAGATGAGTTGAGACAGTCATGGATCACTGGAGTTCAGGTTCAGTGGCCCAGACTGATCAGGAAGGAGAGGCAGGCATCAGAAGGGAAAACCCACACAAACACCCAGAGCTGCCTCTCTGCTGCAACTTCCCAGGCAAGAGCTTCACTCTGCTTCATTCTCCTTCGTGCCCTACCCCACAGGATCAATGCCTTTTCTCAACAGCTGTTGAGCTGAGGCACCTATCCTGCAAGCTGCAGCACCCACCCAGTCATAAGGTTTTATTTTTTTTAAAAAAAACCCTAATTAAAAATTACCCTGCTTCCTAAGCTAATTTGAGACTATATATTGTTATGGCTTGTAGAAGTCAACTGGCCCATAGACTTTTAGAAGTCAACTCGCTCAACCTGTTAGACTTGGGCTCACCATCTGTTGTCAGGAGGCAGGTGACACTGTGGTCTAAACCCCCGAGCCTCTTGGACTTGTTGATCGTAAGGTTGGCGGTTCGAATCCGCATGATGGGGTGACCCAAATGTACATTGGTGTGACCCAAATGGGGGTAAAATTAGTCAATAACTGAGAATGGGGTCAAAATTCTCTGCTTGCACCAAAGCCTGAACAAATTCCAGAGATCCAAAATAGAAAAACAGTGGCTTGTTAATATGCTACTAATAAATACTATTCTGGAAAGAAAACTGGGCAATTTGGAAGCCCCCAAATCGAGATGGGTGAAGATTTTCCTAAATATCTCCAGGGAAGTTCATTTGGGTAACATCCTGCTCATCCCAATTATATGCTCAGTCTAACCTCTACCTAATTTGCATCTCCCACTGGAATATGATTTGCACCCACTGTCTCCTTTTATTGTCCATAGGGCATATTTGGCAATGTGAACTATTTGAACACATGCACAGTCACCTATGAGTCCTACAATAAAAGTTGTACAAGACAAGCAAGTAGAAAGAGCTTGGAACCTAACTTTCAATTGCAAATATTCCCTTTAGGGTTTTTTTTAAATGGTTGATTCTTTGTGAAATGGACCTTAGCCTAGGTAATAAAACAGTTTGTTTTGAATTACTTGGAAAATGTTGGCATATTGCTCTTTCTGCATAGAAGTATATTGCATTCAACAGCAGATTGGAGATCAGAAGCAAAACAATGGCACCCAGTTGCATTTTTGACTGATTGTTTATGACAATTACTTCAAATAAATAGTTGCGTCTCGAAACCTGAGACACAGCTGGAAGCCAAATTAAACTGAAGGACAGCTTGCTGCCATCTCCAGATATATGTTATTCCCCATTTCCTACTGAAACTGCCTTTATCATTTTAATCTATGTAATATTTTCTGCTATTACGAATTTATCAAGCAGATTATTATTATTCATCTGTGTGGCACGCATAATTATAATCAATTTACCGAGGGCTCGTTTTGCTGTTTTCCTTAATGTGGCTCCTGTGGTTTCGAATAAATCTGATGGAAATGAGAGAAGGAAGAGTGAAAAATCCTTAACCCTGCAAGAGCACTGGTCGTCCCAGATGCTGCCTGAACAAAATATTGAAGCCTCCACGTGACATGTAGTCCACACATTCTGTGGAACATGCAGATTTTGCTTTTGTGAATTTAAGTGAAACACAATGTTTTCCACCAAATGAAAGAATTGTGGCTCAGTTCAGATACTCGCTAGACCCTGTTAGCATCTCTGTATGAGGTCTATATGATCCTGGTGGTTCAATAGGGTCAAGTTTTCAAACTGGCTATAGGATCGGCCAGCTTCTACAAGTATACACATACTTGGGTGTGCAGGCAGACCGGATGAAGAACCTAAATCAGTTCTAAAAACCCCAACAAAGTGATTCAGATTGCATTGAATCTTCAATTCTCTCTCTTTTTTAAAAATACTATTTTATTCTTTTTTCCACACAGAAAGTGACATTTGTTACTCAACAATTATACCTGAGTTCAACAAACTAGTGACTTCCCTTTCACCCAACACCAATGTTTATAACCCAGATTGTATATAATTGCATTTTAAGGTTCTATGTTATCTAATTTCATCCTCTCTAATGTGTTTCTTACTATGCTCTGCTATTTTTGTACACTTCAAACCCTGCTGTATGGGAAATAACTTTTTATATAGACTAGAAAAGGTCTCCAGTCTTTTTGAAATGATTCTAAATTTATGACTTTTATCGGTGCCATCAATTTTGCCATCTCTGCACATTCCAAGATTTTCATCGGCCATTCTTTCTTTGAGGGTGGTCTTTACTCTTTCCATTTCTGCGCATAGAGAATCCTTGCCGTTGTAGTCACATACATAAATACCATTGAGGCTTTTGGGGGGGATTTCTCTATCTAGTATCCCCAGCAGGAAGAATTCTGGCCTCTTGGGAAAAGTCACTTTAATTTTTTTCTTAATTTTATTATATGTCATGTCCCAGAAGTTCTTCCTGCAGGCAGTGGTGAAGGAAGGCTCTCCAGCACCCGGTGAAGGTGTTGAGGAGCAGGGCAAAATGCCTGGCGGCATATGCATGGCACTGATACAGACGGCGCTCGAGCGGTGCCCATACCAACGGCACAAGTGCCCATAATGATGGCGCCTGCCCGCCCTTTGCCACCCTACAGTGAGTGTAGCACTCAGCCACCCGCCATTTTGTCACCCCCCCCAGGGGGACACCTGGGGCAGACTTCCCCCGTCCCCTCCCCTTCCTATGCCCCTGCCTGCAGGTCCACCACATATGTTAAAATGACAGCTCACGGTCCCTACATTTCCAACATTTGCTTGATACATTTTGTACATTTGAGCTAGCTTCTTTGGGGTTAAATACCATCTATATGGTATTCCTGCCAACCTAGCAGTTCGAAAGCACGTCAAAGTGCAAGTAGATAAATAGGTACCACTCTGGCAGGAAGGTAAATGGCATTTCCGTGTGCTGCTCTGGTTCGCCAGAAGCGGCTTAGTCATGCTGGCCACATGACCCGGAAGCTGTACACCGGCTCCCTCGGCCAATAAAGCGAGATGAATGTCGCAACCCCAGAGTCGGCCACGACTGGACCTAATGCTCAGGGATCCCTTTACCTTTTTACCATCTATATATCATCTTGATCCCCCCCCCCCGTCCCCCTGAGATTGTCTCTTGAGACAGATGGATGCCAACAGTAACATGATTATTTTGCTATAATGCCCATCATCTTCCTTATCCTTTTGGTTGCCCCTGAGAAGCATCACCAGGTCTTTCAGAACACCAAAGTCCAGAGAGAAATTCAGGTTACGAGAATTTCAGGTGTATATCTCAATAGGTTTACAGTATGCCATGTAACAAGGTTGGAGTGCAACTCTCATCTGCTGCAGCTAGCTTGACCAATGGTCAAAGGTGATGTGAGTCCAACAGATTCTGGAGGGTATCATGTTGGCCAGCCAATAATATGATATTATTAATGCAACAATTTTGATATAGTCAGCACTATAATGTCCCACCTTCATTCAATTTTTTTGCAGTGGCACAACCAGGATGCAATTTATTTCAAACATTCTGTTTCTCTCCTTTTGCCTTAGAAAGGAAAGAACTAGAGGTTCAAAAAAAAATGAAACCAGTAATTATAAAGGGAACACTTTATCCTAAAGAAAACAGCAGGGGAGCCCTTTGATTATTTATTGAAGATACTTTTTAAGTGGGTAGCACTTTGATCATGAATGCCCATTTTCAAAGAATCCCTAACCCTATTCAGGAATGAGGAAGTGTGGGAACTGTGCAGCGACATTAAGCAACTCATGGCTTCCTTTTATATAACAGCAATGAGCTCTTTGGTGCCTGTTCATAAACCAAGAAAAAGATGAGATATCATTGTAGCCTCAAGCAATGCCTAAGAAACATTTTTAATGGCCACATGAATTTAAGTGTGATCTACATTTAAAAAGACAAGGACTTTCTCTATAGGTGATTGAATATGAATGTTACCTTATTAGGGTCTCCCAAGAGGTGTCTGGCAAGCTCTCAGATGTCCACTCACTGTTTGTACAATGTCATCCTAGAAACAACATCTATTTATGTCCCCTTTCTCCTTTCTTTGCCCAAATGAACTGGAGCCCTCCTGAGTCTCCAGAACTGGAGAAAGGCATTCTGCATGAAAACGTATATCCATGCCTGGAAGCTAATCCTTTTAAGATTCTCAGTGCCGTCAATTCTGTCGATGGTGCTCAGTTTTAGATGGAGAGGGGCACAGTTTCCCCCCCATGAAATCCAAAGGACAAAAGACAACTGAAACAGGATTAGAAATCGCACATTGGTCCATAAAGGTTAGCTGTCGTATAGCTTACATCCCATGCCTGACTGATTTATTTATTTTTTTAAAGTCTTGAAGGAAGGCAGGTTTCTTGTCAAAGCTGTTTACCGCAGGGAAGCCAAAACTACTGTGATGTGACCAGAAGCCTTTTTGTTAGGTATAATAGGAGAAGAGATACCAAAAGAAGACAAGAGACTGTTCATGTACACAACGATGGCAGCGAGGATGCTTCTAGCCCAAAGATGGAAGGAGGGAGAAGAATGGCAGAACAAGTTAATGGAATATGCAGAGATGGCGGGACTGAGGGGAAAGATCAGAAACCGGGAAGATCAAGTATTTTTAAAAGACTGGAATAATTTTCTAATATACTTAAAAGACCACTGTAAACAGTTAAAATCATTGGCGGGGATACAATGACACATGATGTGAAAGGAACATTAGAAACTATGAATATGTAACAGACAGATAATGGTAAAAGTGCTGAAAAAGTAAAAAGAATATATTTTCCTTGGAAATGGAATCCATGGAGGGAGGGGAGGAGGTCCGAAGGTTTGAAAGAACCTTTTTATTTTAATGTTTTGAAACAGTTAAAGTTAAAATGTATAAATTGATGTAAAACCAATAAAATATTATTTTTAAAAAATCTGCTGTGATGTGGAGATTATACTTTCTGGCAAGCGGTCAGGTCCCACCCATCCCTAAACCTTCTCTACCACATACTTTGTACTTGCCAGTGTAGCCTCAACCAGCTGAGGGACAGCAAACGGCTAGGTGCCCACAATATGCTCTCCCCGCTCCGTATAATTCATTCATTTATTAACAAGTTACTCAGCAATTGAAAGAGAATGAGCTTTCAGATATATTGCAGGGCTGTGCACAAATGAAGATCCTGACAGTTGTCCATAGTTTTCCTCACTCATATTAGCCTCTGTTAGAAGTCTCATATCCATGAGTCGATCTACAATGAATTAAAGAAAATCTTCAGATATACTTTCCCTAAAAAGCCAGAAGCTTTTTTGCTAGGCTTGATGGGAAATGAGATTATGAAGGTAGCTCAAAGATTATTTCTGTACACCACAGCTGCCGCGAGGACTTTGTTGGCCCAAAAATGGAAATCACAAGAAATACCCACTATTGCGGAGTGGCAGGCGAAGATGATGGATTTTGCTGAGTTGGCCAAACTGACTTGTAGGATCTGAGATCAGGACGATCAGAAATTCCAGAAAAACTGGAGTAAATTTATGGTATACTTAAATGAGAATTGTAAAAACTTAAAGAACTAGTAGGATTGAAGTAATTCTTATAATGTAGATAGGATGTTAAGATGTAAAGAGCTAGAATACGTGACTGGATTCAATAAGGGATATCAGAGGGAGGGAAGTCGGAAGCTCGGGAGAGCAAAAAGGTTTACATGCTTATTAATGTATTGTTTAAAGAAATGTATAAAGAAAATGATAAAAATTTATTGGGGGGGGGGAGAAGTCCCATCTCCATGGGAAGATGGGAAGATTTTGTAATGTCAGGCACTAGTGGAACAAAAGGTTCTGGACCTTGCCATGTAAAGCACTGAGCAAGTATTAGAATTTGCCTCTTACAGATAAGAAGCACACCTTATAAAGTACCTCGGAGAAGGGGAATGCTTCCAATGAAATGTTTCCCCTTCTAGTCTAGCCCAAACTTGAACAACCCCAAGCCTGAACCCACCAAACAGTACACATGCCATCCTTCGTGGCCTACTATTTGTTTGATGGTCTGAAACAAGAATTCACTGGGAAGAGGGACTGGCTGCCAACCCACTCTGAGAACTGTAAATCTGTGGGAGGAATGGGGGTGGGTTTATACATTTGACGGGGGACCATGGCTGTGTTTTAAATGTATAGTGTGAATGTGGCCTGAGAGTCACATTAGCAGATGTGGCCTGAATTCAAACCAACAAAACCCATTCACTTTCTTGAGGTATTTGTTTGTTTATGAAATTTCTACTCTGCCCTTTAACAGAATTCGAAAGGCTCCGTAAGGTTTAATTTCTTACAGTTGAGGGGATGATAAAAGCTTGGTGCAGTCAACTCAAGGAGGATGGGCAATAACTGTACACCTAACCTTATGGATGTGCAAGTCACAAAATATGACCAGAGAACTGGGACCCATGAAGAATATTCTCTAAGGTTACTCCCAAACTTGGGTCTCCTATGGCTTTAGAACTACAGTCCCCATCATCCCTGACCACTGGTCTTGCTAGCTAGGGTTGATGGGAGTTGTAGTTCAACAACAGCTGGAGGCCCCAGTTTGGGAAACACTGCCTCTGAACTATGGCTAACTCTGGTAAACAGCTATTATGAAACCATCAGAGTGTGTGTTTTCCAGAGAAATAGATAAACTGTGCCCTGCTTTGTTTCCTTAGATAGCAAAATGGTTCCACTATGAACTACATCCCAGACTGTGGGTGGCCTACACAGTCACCCAGCCTGTATGAAATGTAATGAAAATGTGTATTTGTAGTGGGAAAACATGGTTGAATAACTTGTTCCCACTGGTGTCAGCTGCCTATTCTTGCCAGTCATTCTTACAGCCTAAGTTACTGTTTACAATTTCCAAGAGCTTCTGTGAGTGGCAGCAAATGGCAAAGCTTGCCAGCAGGGACAGAGCTTGATTTTAAGCAAGGTTTTATTTTATTCTTCAAATAGTTGTATAGATTTTTTAGATTTTTTTTTACTCATCTATAAAATGTCACAAGGCAAAAAAAGGACTTCAGTGCTTAGAAACTGCTTGGGCTTTTCAAAATTTACATTTTGCTCCCTGACCTCTGGTGATGCACATGCCTTTTCAAATACCCAGCCTGCTCAGCTGTAAATGGAGACTCTGACCCATACAGGCAATCAAAGATTCATGGCTTCACTCCCTCCTGCACTGTGGACTGCAGAAACTGGTGCTCTCTTGATGGTCTTGGACTTAGGATGCTCAAAAGCCCACAGTGACTTTCCTCTCCAGTTGTCTTCCTGAAAGCTCATGTGAGTGAAAGGCTACAAAGAGCACAAGCCAAAAAGCTAAAGGTCACTGCTACTAGGGCTAGAATGATATTTTATGAATGACTTGAAGCTGCTACTGAAAACAGCATCCCAACGTCAAGGCTTCCTCCTCCTAAATGGATGCAATCCAGAGCCCAAGGGCAGGACAGATCTGTGCTTTGTTGTATGACCTGCACTCCGAAGAACTACCAGTCTCAAAGTTCCTTGCACGTAAGCAGCACAGATGGACAGCTCTTGGAAGCAGCAAACCCGGACCTTGATCCGGGAGACAGTGGGAGCCAGGCCATATATATATGTAAGCAAAAGTCTAGTTCCCATTCACACACACACACACACACACACACACACACACACCCATACTGACATGTCTACAGATTAGATGGCCAGAAATGTAAGGAGGGTGAAGAGAACAAAAAGAAGCCATTAATTAATCCTCCCATGTTAGTTTTTTTTTCTTCTCAAAACAGACAATGACTTCCTTCAGTCTGATTTAGGCAAAGCTGCTAACGATGGATGCAGACGTAAAGAAGAAGAAGAAGAAGAAGAAGAAGAAGAAGAAGAAGAAGAAGAAGAAGAAGAAGAATTTTATTATTATCTATACCCCACCCATCTGGGCAGCTTACGGTATATAAAAAAATTATAAAACATCAGACATTAAAAATCTCCCACTACAGGACTGTCTTCAGATGTCTTCTAAAAGTCAGATAGTTGTTTATTTCCTTGACATCTGATGGGAGGGCGTTCCACAGGGTGGACACCACAACCAAGAAGGCCCTCTGCCTGGTTCCCTGTAACTTCTCTTCTCGCAGGGAGGGAACCACCAGAAGGCCCTTGGAGCTGGACCTCAGTGCCCGGGCTGCATGATGGGGGTAGAGATGCTCCTTCAGGTATACTGGGCCGAGGCTGTTTAAGGCTTTAAAGGTCAGCACCAGCACTTTGAATTGCACTTTGAAACGTACTGGGAGCCAATGTAAGTCTTTCAGGACTAGTGTTATATGATTTTGGCAGCCACTTCCAGTCACCAGTATAGCTGCCGCATTCTGGATTAGTTGTAGTTTCCAAGTCACCTTCAAAGGTAGCCCCACGTAGAGCATATTGCAGTAGTCAAGCTGGAGATAACTAGAGCATGCACAACTCTGGCGAGACAGTCTGCGAGAAGGTAGAGTCTAAGTCTGCGTACCAGATGGAGCTGGTAGACAGCTGTCCTGGACAAAGAATTGACCTGCACTTCCATGGACAGCTGTGAATCCAAAATGACTCCTAGGCTGTGCACCTGGTACTTCAGGGGCAAAGTTACCCCATTCAGAACCAGAGAGTCCTCCACACCTGTACTTCTGTCTTGTCAGGATTCAACCTCAATCTGTTAGCCGCCATCCAGCCTCCAGATACTCCAGATACATCCTCCAGATACCGCCTCCAGATACTCACACAGGACCTTCACCGCCTTCATTGGTTCTGATTTAAAAGAGAGGTAGATCTGGGTATCATCCACATATTGATGAACACCCAGCCCTAACCCCCTGATTATCTCTCCCAGCAACTTCATGTAGATGTCAAAAAGCATGGGGAAGAGGACGGAACCCTGAGGCACCCCACAAGTGAGAGCCCAGGGGTCTGAACACTCATCCCCCAACACCACTTTCTGAACATGGCCCAGGAGGAAAAAGCAGAACCACTTTATCACAGTGTCCCCAGCTCCTCTAGATGGTTCAGAAGGATGTCATGGTCGATGGTATCAAAGGCCGCTGGGAGATTCTGCAGAACTAGGAAAAAGCTTTCACCTTTGTCCATAGCCTGCCGGAGATCATTGACCCGTGCGACCCAGGCAGTTTCAGTCCCATGAAGAGGCCTGAATCCCGATTGGAAGGGATCCAAATGGCCCTCATCCTCCAGGAGTGCCTGGAGTTGTTCAGCTACCACCCGCTCAATCCTCTTAGAGAATATGGCTGTAGTGTGAATGTCTCCTAATATTTTGCCTAATATACACCATTTTCGCCAATACACTGTAAATGTGTATATTATTTTCATTAGTATATGCATTTATATGTACACTTTACTCTTGTGCATAAATTTTCAGACACATTACTCTGCTAGAAAACTGCACTGAAAAATTCAGAGAAGTGTGTGTGTTTGTTTTTTAAGGATGGCTGCATTTCAGTTCATGCATTATTTTGGAAGGCACATGAAAATGAGTTGAGTTCACCTTTAAAAGCCAACTGAACAGATTTTCTTCCCCACTCCTAAGTACACGTGATATTGCTGTCAGAACCAAAGCATGTTTGCTAGGAAATTCTCAAAATGCTGACATTTTGTGTGTGTGTGTAAGTGTTTGGTACTTTCTAGAGTTTTAAAGATAATTGTAGATGTTTAGGCATGTTACGGGAATAGCAGCATAAACCTCCAGTAAGTTTAGATGGGACTTTTCTGCACAATAAAGTTAACAACAGGAACCAGTAACTAATACAGTCACTGCAGGACACCTGCCATAAGGGTCATATGTATGTAAATGATAGAATCAGAGCTTCTAACTCAGTGCCATAAGTGTTTGAAGAAACTTGGTTGCACTGCAACTCAAACAGAAAATTAATATCAGCTGGAAATGCAAAATAAAAATTGAAATTATACCTTCCAACCTCCAATTATGGCTGAATGGATGAAACAAATTAATCCCATTATAGTGCTTAGCATTTTTGAAATGCAACACACTGTAATTTATTTACCCTAATTTTAATCAATGATAGAGCAGCTGTTAAGTTCAGTGCAGTACAAACTATTTTCAACAGCAAGAAAGAAACACGTGCGACTGTAGGCTGCATTGTTGAAATACGCTTATTTCTTCTGTCCAGAGGAATAGGCACATGGAGAAATCTGTGTGGAAAATGTGTCAAGATAAATGTAGTGTCCTGTAGTCATGGTGCATTAATGAGTTGGTTGATGGTTGATGATGTCCACAGTTGGAAAACAAAGGGTTATTGTTAAGTTGTGGGTGAACATATCAGACGACACAGCGATTCTCCAAACAGCTCTTGTTTATTCACAGGTCAGAACAGAACTGAACTGAAGGGTTCAGCCAGCCTGCTTATATAGAGCTCCAGTACAACGTAACTGTAACAACTTTCTGTAACTATCCAATCACTGAACGTCACTTTCGATCCCGTATTTGCATATGTGGACCTGAACTATCTACAGTATCCCCCTGCTGGCCCAGGGTGAGAACTCAGTACATAACAGTTATCTCCAGAGTAACAAGGAAGAACAAAAACGGGGGGATAACCTGAAGGAACTCTCCAAGTGTTTATTCAAACAATAAGCACATTGTGTGTTTTATGTGCAGCTCTTTAAGTGGGAGAAAACCAATATAATCCTGCCATTTTCTCACTTGAGAAGTTTCCTCTACCATGCTGGTTTTCAACTCTATCTAATCCACACTTCCCAAACAAAACCAAGCTATCCATCAAACTTCACATTTCTCTGAATTTTGTGATACAGCTCTCCCAGCAAAAAACCCCATAAAAGACTGTACAGTAATGAGTTGATAATGGAAAAGTGTGTTCAAAAAATGCATATTAAATTAGACCTATAGAAATCAATTGAATTAACTTAATCATATTCAATGATTGGCCCATTCTGAGTAAAAGTTTGTTGCATACTACTCAGCGAAAGTATGGAGGCAACCCCCCCACCCAAATTTCACCTATACATTCATGTGATCTGAATTAGCAATAACTGACTGAGAAAAAGCACTTAGAGTCATAGTAGAGAGCTCAAATGAAAATGCTGACCCAAGGTTCAAAGTTATTTAAAAATTTAAATTCATTGTTAGGAATCATTAGGAAAGGAGTTGAAAATAGAACTGCCAATAACATCATGCACTTGGAATTCTGTGTTTATTTATTTCTTTATTACAGCAAGCACTTGGGGATACTTGTTGCACTCTCTTTTATTGTTCACATGTGTCTGAATACAGTAAAACTACCTGGAGGGCTGCCCATGGCTGATTTAGTCAGTAAACACATAACAAAATAAAATGAACATATGATCCCATTATCAAACCCAGGTCATATAGCTCCCTCAAATCAGGGTTAGTGGAGAGAAGCTGATTTACATAAATAGTCCCAAAAGCATGAAGAACCTTCTGTGAATGGGTGGTGGGGTGGAATTCCTGTGTCCCTGACTCCAGAAATATCATGCATTCCTATGTTGTTATAAGCACGAGCGTTATTGGCCTTTGGTGAAAAGAAAGCTGTGCGTCTCCAGGTCTTTCATGTAAAGTGGCACAGTCAGTTGCTAATTACTCTGTCACTAGCTGTAACTAATGCCCATCATGCTTGTTAGTTGCTGATTGCTTTTTTGAGACTCAATTCAGTGTCCTGTCAGGCAAAATTATTGTGGCAATGTAGCAAAACTAATTAGGCGATGATGACCTCCGTGCTGGGCAGCTATCTCTGGTGTCAGCTTGAGTTTTGCTTGGACTTCTTTTTCTTTCCCTGAAAGCAACGGCATGCAAATTTATTTACACTTGTGCGAGCCTCGGCGTGGTTACATTTTATCGAGGAGGACAGGAGTATAATGATGATGTCATAAAAGCCACTCCAATAAGGTTGTCATTGTCATTAGTAACAAATATGAAATATGCTTTTGACACACCCAAGTCATTCCGAAGCACTATATAATTTCATCTCACTGATTCTCACAGCAACTCTGTGAGGTCAGCTACTGAAGTTTAATGGATGAAAAACTAAGAGAGAGAGAGAGAGAGCGAGAGAGAGAGAGAGAGAGTGTTAATGGGTCCAAGGCCATCCATTGAGGACACAGGTAAGGGCTTTGAACTCAAGACTAAGTCCAAACCTCTATGCACTTAACCTATTGATTACCGGTATTCTGATATTTAAATGGAAGTACTATATATGAATTCACCAGACTTCATTTTCCCAACAACTGGGAAATAGCCACCGTGAATATATACTAAAGGCCTCTTGCTGTTAGGACTTGCTATATCAATGATATAATTGGGAGATCAGTCTAGTTGATTGATCTAGTTTTTCTTAATGTCACAGGAAAACAGAGGAGAATATGTGGTTCATCTGTTAGATAAGTAGGACCAGAAACTTTGGGACCTTTATAGGACAAAGCTTAAAATTGTGTCCAAAAGACAGTAAGTGAGTGATGTGGGTGTTCTCTGGTTCACTCTTTCATTCGGAGAAGACTTACCATGCTTCAAAACATGAGATATCTCCAAATAATCTTCCATTGCAAATGCTACCTCACAAGTTGTCTAAGCATGTCAGAGTCAACGGTCTAGTAACATGGTAACTACCACAGTCTCCTTATTTCTGAAGTTTCTCGCAAGATAATCATGAAGGTTATTCTCACCCCTACTTCCTGTGTTTCTGCCTATCTCTTCAATTACTGTGGTTAGCCACTAAGACTAGGTTAAAAAACCCTCTCTCTCGCCTTATATAATTAGTTCAGCATCCCATGTGGGATAAGACTGAACGGTAGCCAAGTTTCATCCATGAGCGATTCTGCAAATAGACAGGACCTTTTTTTTGGCAGAAATGGAATAACTGGAATAAAAATGTTAAGAATCATGATTGATTATTCTGTCAGATGTATGCCCAGAGGAATCCTAAAATAAAGGCTTTAGTCAGCAAGAGTGATCTTTGGCCTGCTAAGACATGTAAGGGCAAAGCAGCTGCAGAAGGCTATGGATCTGAATGCTCAACAATTCATCATAAGCTTGGACATGCTGAGGGGCACAACCTTTTCCTTTAATTCCAAGGCTATAAATTCTTCTAGCAGGAAACCCAAAGGGAACCTACCACATTACAGGCCCTTCAACCTGAAGACCATAATTACCTCCATTTTACAGAACAGAACAGAAGCTAGGGCAGAACCCCTTGCCAACATCAGTTTGAAAGAGGGGTGTGGCACCCTGAGCCTTTATTCAGAGAATGTATATCTGAACAGCATATCCCCCCCCCCCCTTCCTGGCTTGCACTCATTTCCTAAACTGCAGGTTACAGAAGACATCGTTACAAAATGAGGCAGAATATCGTGAGGTGTAGCCTGGTCTCCAAATGGTGAGGTCAAGTGTTCCAGCACATACATTGGGCTTGGTTTCCTTGAGATGGCCACCAGAGACAGACTTTTCTTTGCGATGCATAGTTTTATTTACACAGATATGCATGCTGAAAATAAGATAGAAGGGCTTACAGCATGGGTAGGCTAACTAAGGCCTGGGGGCCGGATCCGGCCCAATTGCCTTCTAAATCCAGCCCATGGACGGTCTGGGAATCAGCGTGTTTTTACATGAGTAGAATGTGCCCTTTTATTTAAAATGTATCTCTGGTTATTTGTGGGGCATAGGAATTCATTCATTATTATTTTTTCAAAAAATAGTCCGCCACCCCCCACAAGGTTTGAGGGACAGTGGACCGGCCCCCTGCTGAAAAAGTTTGCTGACCCCTGGTTTACAGCTTTATCACTCCATCAGATACTGCTCTCCCATTAGTTTTCCAACTGCCACCAGCCCCCACCATCATGGGCAATGGTCAGGGATGTTGAGAGTTGTAGTCCCCAACCCTGAGCTGGATATTTCTATGACAACATGCTTGTAGTAGGCCAAGCCTTTAGAGATGTAAAAAGGATGCATAAGCAGAGTTGGTTACAGGCTTACAGGTTCCTTATCTCAGAGCAAGGTGTTAATCATTGTAGCTCCAAGACCAGGGGTCAGCAACCTTTTTTAGCCGTGGGCCAGTCCACCATCCCTCAGACCATGTGGTGGGCCGGACTATATTTTGAAGGGGGAAAAAATGAACGAATTTCTATGCCCCACAAATAACCCAGAGATGCATTTTAAATAAAAGGACACATTCTACTCATGTAAAAACACATTGATGCCTGGACCATCCATGGGCCGGATTCATTCATGGGCCATCTAATCTGTTGCCTAACCCTGCCCAAGACTGTTGCATTTATTAGATATTAGATGAATATTTTCATCTAAGTTTTAGATTCTAAGACATCTGTCCCACCCGATCTGCAGCTCTTAGGAATTGGCTAGTACATCCTTGGATTTATTTGATGATTTGTGGGTTATGGATCCACCTGATGCTGCTGGCTTTTTGCTGCTTTCTTTTAGCCGAATTGTATAGCACTTAATCATAAAAACCTCTAGGTGATATGCATGCAGTATAAAATGGGCATTAAAATTATGAATAAGCTAAAAACAGTTTGGCCTAAAAATGTCAATAAAAATGGAATCAACATTAAAAAATATAGGATTGTATTTAACTAAGTAATACTGAGAATAGACCCATTGGAATTAATGAACCTAATTTAGTCATGCCCATTAACTTTAACAGGTCTGCTCTGCATAGGACCAGCAGTGAATACCACACTTGCATTATAAAAATAAATTACATTGAAATATATGATAACTTGACATATCTGGGTAGGCTTACCTAAACAAAAAAGTTTTTAGCAAGCTGCAGTGAAAGTGCCTACCTATTGTTAATGACAGGTCGTTCCACACTAAAAGATTGAGTCCATACAAGTGCAGAGGGAACTAGTAAAAATGCTAGTTCCACAGATTGAAGTGTTTGAGTGGTACTTCGGGTTACATACACTTCAGGTTACAGACTCCGCTAACCCAGAAATATTACCTCAGGTTAAGAACTTTGCTTCAGGATGAGAACAGAAATCGTGCTCCGGTGGTGCAGCGATGGCAGCAGGAGACCCCATTAGCTAAAGTGGTGCTTCAGGTTAAGAACAGTTTCAGGTTAAGAACGGACCTCCGGAATGAATTAAGTACTTAACCTGAGGTACCACTGTATGGAGTAAGCAATCCTTTTTTATTTTCCTTTTCATACTTAAAGGTAAAGGGACCCCTGACCATTAGGTCCAGTCGCAGACGACTCTGGGGTTGCAGCACTCATCTTGCTTATTGGCCGAGGAAGCTGGCATACAGCTTCCAGGTCATGTGGCCAGCATGACTAAGCCACTTCTGGCAAACCAGAGCAGTGCACAGAAACACCGTTTACTTAAAGGTAAAGGGACCCCTGGATGGTTAAGTCCAGTCAAAGGTGACTATGGGGTTGTGGCGCTCATCTCGCTTTCAGGCTGAAGAAGCCAGCGTTTGTCCACAGACAGCTTTCCGGGTCATGTGACCAGCAGGATTAAACTGCTTCTGGCACAATGGGAGACCGTGATGGAAACCAGAGTGCATGGAAACACCATTTACCTTCCCGCCACAGCGGTACCTATTCATCTACTTGCACTGGCGTGCTTTCAAACTGCCAGGTTTACAGAAGCTGGGACAAAGCAACGGAAGCTCACCCCATTGTGGGGATTCGAACTGCCAATCTTCTGATCGGCAAGCCCAAGAAGCTCATTGGTTTAGACCCAAGTGCCACCCATGTCCCTTTACCTTTATTTTCATATTTAGGACTTGGTATGACTCCTACTCATTGAAAATAATAATAATAATAATAATAATAATAATAATAATAATAATAATAATAATAATTTGTTATTTATACCCCACCCATCTGGCTGGGTTTCCCCAGCCACTCTGGGCGGCTTCCAACCCAATATTCAAAACACAATACAGCATTAAACATTAAAAGTTCCCTAAAGAGAGCTTCCTTCAGATATCTTCTAAAAGTCAGATATTTGTTGATTTCCTTGACATCTGATGGGAGGGGGTTCCACAGGTGGGTACCACTACCGAGAAGGCCCTCTGCCTGGTTCCCTGTAAGCTCACTTCCCACAGTGAGGGAACCACCAGAAGGCCCTCAGAGCTGGACCTCAGTGTCCGGGCTGGACGATGGGGGTGGAGACGCTCCCCTAAATGTGACTAACTGAGGATCATTTGTTTCAATACACCTGCCCTGACTAAAACTTGAATACAGCCCTGTGTTTTTTAATAAATGCTGTTTCTAGACTTTCAACGTGAGCCGTTTCAAAATATCAGATTCCTCCATTGCTCTAAGCTCAATGGTTGTATGAAGGTGGCGATCAAGTTTGCAGGAAGTCAACTCCATACAGCCACATCTATTCAATCCAGCTCCTGCCTGTTAATCTGGAGCCGATCACACTCCTTGTCTCCCAACATCCTTTTATCTGGTCACTGTGATAATAAGGCTGCTCGGAAACCAGAGATATTGACTCTTCGCCAGGGCATGCTGTTCACATGAATTGGCTCTAGGAGGAAGGGAGGACAACTTCGCGGCTGGTGAGTTGGACAAAACAGAGACTGGAGAGGTGGGTCATTAATTGTTGAGAGAGATTAATAGCTTCATTGATTTTTAAGGCCAGGAGGGACCATGATCATTCTGCAGTCTTCTCTCCCAGAACTTCCAGAAAAAAATTGCTCTTCTCTGCCTTCCTGGCCAGGATCAGAAACTAGCATGTTGAAAGGAAGAACAAAACGGAGGGAAGGTAACCTTCACATGAAGCCAGGCAAATTGCCTGGTTTTTACATTCTTTATTCTCCTTGCATTACATTCTTCGTTTTGGGCAATCATCCTACATTTTATAGGGTCAACGTTCCACACTTGGTCTTCAGTTGCATGAAAAGTGTGGTAGGTGAAGAGATCAAATTAAAATGAAAGTTATCGTAGGGACCTGTAATCATGTTAATAAAAGTTTTTTACGATAAAAGCCTATAATTATCACTCTTTAGTTTCCCCCCGCATAAGTTATAAAGTTCTAATTTACAAGAACTGCTGTTCCACATAGCAGGTCAAAAGCAGTGCTCTAATGCTAAATGAGATTTCAGCTTCCTGCACATTAGAGCAATTTCCATAACACAAGTTGCTGCTAAAGACCCGGTGGCTTGGTGGGAAAAGATAGCCTAATTCCTTTCATTAGAAGCCTCACTCAGTTCAGGGTAAGAGAGCTTTGATGATCCTCTCAGTGGTGTTGAAGGGTGTTGGACTGGTTGAATTTAATTTACCAGGTGAGTAATCTTCCTAGGAACCAGAGGTTAGATCCAATTAAAGGAAGTTAAATTGTTAAAACTCATAAAAGCCTTTATTACATCCATTTTCTCTCTCTCTTCCCCAGATATTCAAATTGGTCACAGATGCAAAGTTACCATAGAGAGGGGCTAGGGGGGTGGGCCAATTTCTCGATTTAACATTTTCTCAGTTTGTCATGGTTTCGAATCTTAAATTCAGTTTCCTACATTTCTGCGTCAGTTTGTGATTTATTTATTTTCACGAAATATTGCCAGCATTTTCATGTGCATTTTCCCTAACATAAACTTTTTGTATGCAATTTTGCCTGATTTACACATTTTTTTCCAAGCAATCGCCACTAATATAATGTATTTTATATTATTTTAACTAGTATGTGCATTTTTATTATTAGGGATGCTCATCAGAGTTCTGTGTGTGGCCCAGGTAATGAGCCGAATTGGTGTGATTCAGGGGCTCCCTTCAAGTCAAAGCATGATTTCAGTGTCTCCTCCCAAGTCAGTCAGGGCCAAGTCATGGCCAGGGCCAGATTTCAGTTTGATGAGGCCCTAAGCTACTGAAGGTAATGGGGCCCTTTATATGTCCAGCTGTCAGCAACAAATTGTTGCTGTTTTTTGTGTGTATGTTGAATAAAATCTATATGGTAATTTATGAACATAATAGGTATCCAAAGCCATTTGCACATAACAAAATATGTATTTTATCAAAGTAATTGTTGAACTGAAATACAACTAAGAAGTATATTCATAGTGAAATACAATTAAGAAGAAGTACATTAATAATGAAATAATTATTAAGCTCTAACTTGTTTTTTATCTTATAATTTGGAAATGTACATCCAGGGTTTTTTCCTTTAATTTTTTTTGGGTCCCCCAAGAGAGTGGGGCCCTAAGCTATAGCTTGTTTAGCTTATAAGTAAATCCAGCACTGCTCATGTCTCTTTGTTTTTTCCTTATCCCTTTGTTTCTCTAGGTCTGTGATTTCAGAAGAAGCAGAGATGTGCCTCTCTTGGCCACCTATTAATGATCTTGACATAAGAAAGAGCAGTGTGTGCCTTCAGTCCATACTCATGGTCCTTACCACCTCATCTTTGGTTTCCCCTTCTCTTAAACTCGTGACTCAAAATGCGAATCATGGACAATGTTACCAGCACCCAACACTGACTTTTAAAACAATTACAGTAGTATCCAAGGCAGCCATATGAGAGCAACCTCCAATAGGGATATATCAGTCTTGTAAATAAGCTCACTACTCTGCAAACACACACACACACACACACACAGAGAGAGAGAGAGAGAGAGAGACTGCTAAAAGGCTAGTACTCTGCATTTTCATGCTTTGTTGTTGTTTAGTCATTTAGTTGTGTCCGACTCTTGGTGGCCCCATGGACCAGAGCACAGGCACTCCTGTCTTCCACTGCCTCCTGAAGTTTGGTCAAACTCATGTTAGTAGCTTTGAGAACACTGTCCAACCATCTCGTCCTCTGTCGTCCCCTTCTCCCAGTGCCCTCAATCTTTCCCAACATCAGGGTCTTTTCATGCTTATTTCGAAGAAAAGTGGTTTGCACTGAAATTCAGCTGGGTGGTGGAGGAGAGACGGAGCAATACATCCCTTTTCATCAGCCAGCTTATTCACCTGTATGAAATTCCCACCTGTACAAAATTTCCAGTCACCTATGGCTACCAGGCAAGTTGCAAAATCCAAGACTGAGGCATTTGATTGATCTGTGGGGTTCGCAATTTTCTATGTTTCACCCTTTCGGAATTCTGATTTGACTGGGATAAGTTCTAAAATTAATTCTGGAATTGTAGCATGTGTGTTTAAAAATTGCTATGTGTGTCTAAAACCTGAATTTTGGGCCCAGTTTATGGAATAACAACAACAACAACAACAACAACAACAACAACAACAACAACAACAGCAACAATAATAATTTATATTATTTATACCCTGCCCATCTTTCTGGGTTTTCCCAGCCACTGTGGGCAGCTTCCAGCAAAATATAAAAACATAATAAAACATCAAACATTAAGAAAAAAAACAGATTTTCTTGGCTGATAATCTATTTTTATTTGTTTATTGTAAGCTTCAGGTTGGAAAGGCAGTGGGCCTCCACAGCAAATGCAATCTGCACCATATTGGCCCAGGTGATTTCAGAGTCTGCTGAGTATCCTCTAGAGCCAGCTGCAAGATGAATGGGCTGCCAAGATGTAGCTAGTTTCCCCCACCACCCAGGCCTGCACACACAGGCTTTCGGTTAGTAACTCTAGAAACATAAAATCCTATAGACATCTTTGGATGGAAAAGTGAAAAGGTAAAATCAATGGGGCAATAAAAACAGCCATGTCTTTTCGTCACATTTTATGACCTCATCACAAAGGAGATCCTCTGGGTTATCATTCTTTGCATTACACTGATAATGGACTGGGCTTGATAAGCTTACTCTATCGCATTATCTTTTGAACTGGTATATTTTACAGTATAGCTCTGTAACGGTCTTTTGTTGTTGTAATGAAATCTATAAGTTTGATGCCATTAGAAAGCTATATAAAGTCTGCAGCGCCAAGGTCAGTCCAGGGTTTTTTGCCTAGTAATGATCATACTATACAAACAAATAGTTGCACTACCATTTCGATTCGACACCACATTTTGCCTAAACAGAACTTTAGGCAAGAGGGAATGTAGAAGTTCCTTCTTCAGCAGAACATCTGAGAAATACTGGAGAATCAAAAAGATAAGCACTGTTTTTTCAAGGATATGTTGTGCATTTCTTTGAACTATTGGGGGGGGGGACTTTAGACTAAGCTGGGCAGTTGGTTCAGTGCAGATGTCATCTGTCTTTCATCCCCACATAGTTATACTGGTGGGAAATCAAGGCTGTTGACTCTCCTGTCACTGGGTGAAGTTGATAAGGAATGGGACCAGAGTTGCCATTGATGCTTTGCCTAAAGCAACATTTCAAGGTGAGCTTAGAGGTTCCTACCTGGGATGAACATTGAAGGGATTTCAAAGGAAACCCCAAAGTCATAGGATAAGACTTGTGGAATTTCTTGGGTGATTTCTTCTAGGGATGAGCAGATACATCTGCCGCTGGCATGTGTCGTTTGTTTTGTTTATTCTGTTCGGTCCCATTATGGCATGGTTCTGAATTTTTCAACAAGTGCACCTTGAAAAACATTTAAATAAAAGCAGGGCCTAATATTCGCTCCCCTGCCATGGAACCATTCATCCCCCTCGAAAGGTTTGGAGATATCTGGCAACTCTCAAACTCCCTCTCAGTAACCAGCAATGATGCTTAGTGTTGGGAAGCCAGGGAAGCAACACCATTCTGCTAGCGCCACCAGGGACTCAACTACATTAGAAAAAAATAACGTTGTAAATGCGTTGTAACACTGTGATACCAGATGATGCTGTAGAGCTGAAATCGGAACTCTGCGAAATTTTCCATTGTGAGCTTTAAAACATTTTTTCCCCAGAGAATTTCCAGAGCAATAATTATAACAATTTTCCAGAGCATTTCCAGAGCACTTATTAGGGTCTTAAAACCCGAATTAAAAATGAAACTGGCAGGGCAAAAGTGGCACACAGCAGCACCTTTCCCTGTTCTAAGTAAACATTAGGGCTGGACTCCAAATTGATTCGGGACGCGGGTGGCGCTGTGGGTTAAACCACAGAGCCTAGGACTTGCCGATCAGAAGGTTGGCAGTTCGAATCCCCACGACGGGGTGAGCTCCCACTGTTCGGTCCCTGTTCCTGCCAACCTAGCAGTTCGAAAGCACGTCAAAGTGCAAGTAGATAAATAGGTACCACTCTGGCGGGAAGCTAAACAGTGTTTCCGTGCGCTGCTCTGGTTCGCCAGAAACGGCTTAGTCATGCTGGCCACATGACCTGGAAGCTGTACGTCGCCTCCCTCGGCCAATAAAGCGAGATGAGCGCCGCAACCCCAGAGTCAGTCACAACTAGACCTAATGGTCAGGGGTCCCTCTACCAAATTGATTCAGGAGCTCGATCCAGATTGGACTGGCCTCCACTGGGGCCCACCCGAAGTGCTATACTGAGTCTGCAATAGGATTGGAACAAGGGGAGGGGGGCACGCATTGCAAGGCAGTTGAAGATTTTTCTTTGAAAGGGAAAAAATGTTCTGAACTTTCTTACATGCTGTATACTTTGTATCGGCAATAGTTGATGGTCCCCATTCAAAAGCACAGACAATTGTGTAAATTAATGCAGATATTCTTCTGAAGCTGCTTTATTGGTGATGCTCCATTGCACATCACAGAATCATAGATTCATAGAATCATAGTTGGATGGGACCCTGAGGAACATCTAGTCAAACCCTCTGCAATGCGTCTAAAGCATTGTTTCACTTTGCATACCCAATTGCTCAATATAATGCACAATTAAACTGCTGCTTTTGTGTGTGTGCATTCAGTAGATCGAGTAGTTCACAAGCCTGCTGCATGCCCAGGGCACTTAACTGCAATGTTGAACATGCAATTTTCACTTTAGGAAAAGAAGTCGGTGGGTACTTGCTACATCTTTCGTTCTGCCCAACTTCACCCTGCCTCTCCTGTACTCCTTCAGTGTCTCATTGGGCAACTCCAGATATATATTTCACAGCAGTACATTTCAGAGTGTGAAGTGACAAATAATTTGATCTTTAATTAAGTGGAGAAATTAAATTGCTTCTCAGATTCTGTGAGTGAAGACCTTGGTAATCAGTGGACAGAAGTGTGAAAAAACATATAAAGTTGTTTGATTCCATATAGATTTGTCATAGCCATTCAAGGAAGGTTATTGACATTTCTGTGTGGCTCTTGAGATGAACTCTGGTTTTTAAAGAAATTGGAGCAATCTATTAAGCATGACCTTTAGCTATTGTTACCAGGATAATCTGTAGTAGATTCGCCTCGCCCATGACTCCTTGAATCTGAGGGGAATGAGACTTTGTGCTGGCCATCAGGCAATGGCTTTTTCCACCTGCCATGCCTCACCCCCCAGCCCTAGGACCCTTCAGAACAGAGCTGCTTGTTAAGTATGATTGTTTAATTGCACATTGAAATGGAAAATGACTCTGTATACCTCTGTATGTATACTGCTAAATGCCTAGCATGGAAACTTCCACTGTAGCCAAACAAATGAGTTGCAGAGAGCTTAGCAGGTTGGTAATTAACTTAGAAGGTATCTCTGCTACTCTGTCATGAGGTGTTTAACATTAGATCACATGGAGTGTGTTCCATTGCAAATCTCCATTTTCTGTGATTTGGTCTTTGTTCTCTCTCTGAAGCACTTGAAGAGAAAGGATGCTGTTAATGCCTCTCTTCAGGAGAACACAGGCTCAAGCTGAAATACCGGGTGTGTATGGGCAGAGTTTTGTATTCACTTCTGGCTGAAGCTATGCTTAGACAAGCATATGATGTTCTGCAACTATCTGGATGTAACTTTATTGTTTTAAGTGCCTATTTTGGAACAAGTTCTGTTAGTAAAGCTTTTGAACCATATTTTTGGACTAGACAATTTTTATTCCAGAAAGAGTCATTTTTTATTCACCCTATTGCTTTCAAATGTGCAATATTAATCACCACAATATTATTTTCATGGGCATTTATAAGTGTCTTTTTTTGCTCTTTTTGTGGAAGATTATGAGTCCTGGAGTTGGGGAAAATATATAGGTGAATTCAACAGTGCTTAGTTTGTTTTTGGCCATTAGCTTATTAATGTTGTTAATTTGTTTTGTGGGTTATCAGTGCTGTATTGCTTTGTGAATCTTAGAATATGACTTTGGTTGTGGTTATGCTGTTTAGCTTCTCTTTGTTGTTTTATTAATAGTGTTTTATAGAAGGTGATTGTTTTACTGATGAGCTCTAATTGTCACTGATGATTTGTTAATTGTTTTATGTTGTATTTAGGTTGCAATTGTATTTATGTTGCAATTGTGATGTTCTATTGTGTTATTGTTATTTATTGTTGTTGAGCTGCTTTGTGACTCCTGTGAGTGAAAAGTGGAATAGAAATGGAATGCAATGGAATGAATGAATGATACTTTCACTCAGGATGGAAATAGTTTCAGGACTAAAATCTTTCAAGAACAGAAATGCTACAAAGGCACAGTACTTTATTTGAGGATGGTCTCATCACTTTAATTTCTTCTTCTAAGGGGGAAAAATAACACACACACACACACACACACACATTACATGTTGTGTGGTGCTCATGCATTTATTATTCCTTGGAATATGCTGAATTATATTAGGGAAATGGTTTAAGTAGAGCTGCAGACCCTGGGAACAGTTTATTTATCTTAAAATGAATATCAGAATAAAACATATCAGCTCTCTTGAGACATTCTGGAAAAATTCATCTGAACAAAGGATGATGGTGAGGAAATTGTGAAATTAAGTAATCCAATAAGAAAATTAAAAGATTCTGTTGGCATCATGGACAAAGTAGTCCCTTATCAATAATCCTCCCCACAGGTAACCAATCAGCTATTAACCTGCAAAATATTTCTCCAGAAGGGAATTCTGCAGTAAACAATCCTGATATAACATTTGCCTTTAAAAAAAGAACCCACACACCATCTTGTTTACAAAAAGGAAATGGAAAACAGGTTCACAGCATGATATTTACTCTGAATCACAAGGGCCAAATGGAACATTATTCTGATAAATTAATTTCCTGGGTAGTGCTATAAAAAAAAAATCCAGCAGCCAAACAAAACTTATTTGAAGACTTAACAACTTTCATCTTGCAGTTCTAGGCCCAATGCAAACTTTTCAGAGTTATTTCACATATACTACACATCCATTTCATACAAAATATACAAAACATACCTACCCATTTTTTACAAATGCGCACATTGTCCACATGCTTTGGAATGACAAGAGCAGTTTGTTTATAGAGCGAAAAATATTGTGTGATCCAGCTTTCTGTCTGGTGCATATACCACCTATCTCGGGTTTTGCATTTAAGTTGCTGAAACAACAACAACAACAATTTATTATTTATACCCTGCCCATCTGGCTGGGTTTCCCCAGCCACTCTGGGCGACCCCCAACAGAATAATAAAAGCATGATAAAGCCGCTCTTTCAGGTATACTGGGCTGAGGCAGTTTAGGACTTTAAAGGTCAACACCAACACTTTGAATTGTGCTTGGAAACGTACTGGGAGCCAATACAGGTCTTTCAAGGTATAAATTCAGACCCCAAACTTCTCATCTCCCATCCATCTGGCTATGTCCAAATCCAAACTCTTCTATGTCATGGTATTACAGGGCTCAGCTGTTGATCCCTTATGATAAAAATGATATTGCAGAAGTCAAGTCAAGGCATTTAACTCCTATCTTTTAAGGGCCAATACATAAGGCAAGGAAGGTGGTACTTTGCTGGGGTGTGGATTCCGAGAGAACTGGACCAGTATCTCCAAATATAAAGAGAAGGTACTTCTAGGACCATAGAAAAGCAGGGACAGGGACAGGGAGGCCAGCCTTCCTGCCTGCAGCAATAAATGGCTCGATCCTGAGCCAAGTGTTGGATAGGTTTGAAGGGAAATAATATTTACATGTATGTCGCTCTGAGCCCGGCTTCGGCTGGGGAGGGCAGGATATACATAAAATTTATTATTATTATTATTATTATTATTATTATTATTATTATTATTTCCATAAATGAGCAGTAATGGTCAATATGTATGACTGTGTGTCCTCTTAAAAGGCCCAGCTACTGGACAATTTATAATCTGAAACCCAGCTATAGTAGAATGGTATTTGTATAGAACTTCAGAGTATTGACAACACTTTTACTTTCAACACATTATTTTATTGCAATCCTTACATTTCAAGAACCCTGTAAGGCAAGTCAATTTATGTCATCATCACCCTAGATTGTCGCTAAAGGGACTGAAAGCAAGAGGAATGGCTTGCCTAAAGTCACAGGTATTTTTTGTACTGAGCATTTCTTGGTTCCTGTCTATCAGTTTGCTTTTTGGAAGGAGAATCTGCCCCCCCATGGGAGTTTTCCCATTTTTGGCACGTGTCCTTGGGCCCCAAATGGTTGATGACTCCTATGATACACACTGGGCACTTCCTGATTCCAACTATAATGGACACCTGGGAGTAAGTCTCATTGAACTTACTTCTGAGTAAACATGACTAGAGATGCACTGTCTCTTAGACACCACACTATATCAGCTCTACCTCAGAAATAGGTCGTTGTTTTTGCATTCCATTCTTCAATCAAGCAAACGATTATTTGTGTTCAGTTTTGGTCACATGGAAACCACTTCCCCTTTCAGATGGACTATCATCCAAACTTGAAGAGGCAATATGTCCAAAGATGGACATGAGACCCTGAGGAAGAAAAAGGCCATCTTAAACTCAATTCCATAAAAACCTATAAACACAAGACATGAGGTAGCACTAAACAAGAACAAAGAAAGAAGTGGTCTTCATGGCTTAGATCCACACACAGCATTTCTGTAATTTGAGTCTTAAAGATCTGATCAGTTCCTATGAATTTAATATCAGAATTTCCTGCTCCCAAGTTACAGAAATGAGTGCTATCCTCTCCAATGTAATTTAATGTAAAGCAGCTTTTATGTTCTCGTGACCACTGTTTCCCTCCCACATTAGAGCAATCCCAGAATACAATTAAATATTGGGAGGAAACTTTATAATAAAAATGCTTTTCCTCAAAGGGGAGGAGGGGAACAGAAAAAAAAAAACACTAGAAAACACACTGGGGAAATTAACATAAGCTTCAATGCACAAAACTTGAGATAATTAAAACAGCATTTGAAGTCCACTGATTCTACTATCACAAAAGGAAAATTCTGGTCAAATAGCAGGGCTGCGCATTGGATTTATACAAATCCCAAATCTCAAGGTGAAGTGGGATGCCTCAGAGTAATTTTTGGGCTTGACAGAGGCGAAGCTGGGTCTCTGTGATGCAACATGAGTCAAAGCAGGGATCCCTGAAGCAATATATGACACCTCAGTGATCAATACATGAAAAAAGGTTGCAAACAATAATCTCCTGTCAGTGAAAGAAATGAGTGGTATCCAACTAATGTGTTCCATCAGCACAAAGACTGACGCTTATGCAATGGAACTCATCCTCCTCTCCCGTTGCACAAACAGAAATCCTGGGCCCTGATGAAACATGCTAGCTGGCCACTGACCAATGTCTCTAAATTCACCATAATCCCACAAAGGTTAAAAAGGTAAAGGACCCCTGGACTGTTAAGTCCAAACAAAGGCAACTATGGGGTTGTGGCGCTCATCTCGCTTTCAGGCTGAGGGAACCAGCGTTTGTCCACACACAGCTTTCTGGGTCATATGGCCAGCATGACTAAACCTCTTCTGGCACAACAGAACACCATGATGGAAACCAAGTACATGGAAATGCCATTTACAGTCCCGCCAGAGTGGTACCTATTTATCTACTTGCACTGGTGTGCTTTCGAACTGTGAGGTTGGCAGGAGCTGGGACAGAGCAAAGGGAGCTCACCCCGTCGCAGGGATTCGAACTGCCAACCTTCCGATCAGCAAGCCCAAGAGGCCCAGTGGTTTAGACCATAGCACCATCTGTGTCCCCAATAATCCCCCAACACCAGCATGGAATAAGATGGGAGAAGGAAGATCAACAGAGTGAGGAGAGGGTGCAAAGAGAGAAATCTGTAGTGATTGACACGTCTAGCTTATAATCAGAGGGAACACTTTAGCCAGCTGCAATTCCAGTGCTTTGGGAGAGGGAGCAGCTGTGGAAGAACAAAATATATGTCTCTAAACTTAAGGAGGATGCTGGGGGGCGGGGGCACTGAGGCAATGCTAAAGCCTTAGTGACTAACAGGTGAGGCATGTAAGAGGCAATGGTTTTACCTAGAAACTGAATTCCTTAGTTGATCCCACCACAAACTCAACTTTAAAGGTGTCTAGGAGGAAAGACGCTGGACCTATTTGGCAGATTGCTTATCCTGGAGCACCTCTCCAATGTCTGCAATTTTCATACAAAACGCTATAGGCGAATAAGTAATTCCTACACTTATACTGTAATGGCGCTGATTGTAGGAAATCCACTGCTTTCTGAAATTGGGCAGGATTCTTCACTTCACAAAGGGAGATCTTGGTTACAGTTCCACCCCAAAGTTTATATATTTTATTTTTTAAATAAAAATCAAAATGTAAAGGTGTCTAATACAGTAGCCTCTGAACCTGCCAAGTAGCCTTTGGCAGACTTTATTCACCCTGGCAGGGCTGGAATGCCTGAAAATTTCAACTACTTCTGTCAAAAGGGGAAAGAAATATTAAGAGTCTTTTAAAAAGTTTCCCAATATTCAATTGCGGGAGGGATGGTATGAAGCAGACTTAGACCCTGAGCCTAACAGGGCAGTCTTTGAATTTGTCCAAGCTAAATCAGGCTGTTTTTACAAAGAACCCAGTTAGAGTCTGAACCTAATCTTGTGGCCAGTACACAGCCCTGTCACACAGAAGTGGCCTTTACAATAATGCCTGACAGAATCTTGCTGTACATGACATTTAAGGAGACATTCATAGTTCAAGGAAGGTTCTGGTTGTATTCTTAGGAGTTTATAATGTGTAATAGCTGCAATTTGGTTCTGTGTGGTTAGATACTAGCAGTGCCATCCCGTAATGTAAAACTGATGTTTTGCATATATAAAGCTCAGGAATCAAACCACAGTATTTTTAGATTAGAAAGAAATCGCAGATAGCAGGAGATGGAGACAGTAGATAAAAGCACCCTTGAAACTTGATAACCACATATTGGGGATAAGAAAGGATGTTCTAGAACTACAGCTGAGAAACAACGAGGTCCTTTTTATGTCATGCTTCTTCTGAAGCCTGTGCAAAGATGGAACTCAGTTCTGGCACCTCTCAGGTGGGCGCCATTGCCATTGTAAGAGAACAAGAGAGGCATTCATGGTGAGTTCTGGCACCTCCTTTTCTAGGAAAATAGCACTGACAAGGGTTGCCACCTTTGGTCAGACAAAATAAAGGGCAGGTCAGGAAAAATATGGGACAGGTCAGGGAGTGGGGAATTGGGGGCCTAAAAATTACTTTACCTGGTCTGTGCTTCTGCAAATCCCCCCCACTCTATTTTTTATTAAATTTTCTGTTTTACAATTTAAAATTCCATATTTTACATCCTTAAGGTATCAGTGACTTCCCTTCTTCTCTTTCCTTGCTTCATTTTACACAAATCTCTGCAAATTTTACGAAAACTATACCATTCAGTATTCCTTTACTGCATCCATCAAAACTTTGTTTACACTGTTGAATTGATCTTAATGCTGCTGGCATTTTCAGGTGTACACAGTTATTTCCCATTTATTCAATAATTGTTTTCCAATCTTCTTTAAACGTATGCTCTTCTTGTTCTCTTATTCTATATGTTAAGTCTGCAAGTTGTGCATATTCCGTCAGTTTAAGTTGCCTTTCTTCTTTAGTTGGGACCTCGCTCGTTTTCCATTTTGGGGCCAATAAAACATGGGCGGTGTTATGTACTGAAGTTCTCACCCTGGGCCAGCAGGGGGATACTGTAGATAGTTTTCACTCAGGTCCACCTATGCAAATAATGGGTTGAAAGTGACATTCAGTGATTGGATAGTTACAGAAAGTGGTTACTGTTGCGTTCTAGTGGAGCTCTATATAAGCAGGCTGGCTGAACCCTTCAGTTCAGTTCTGTTCTGGCCTGTGAATAAACAAGAGCTATTTGAAGAATCGCTGTGTCGTCTGATATGTTCACCCACAACTTAACAGGCGTCAGTAGTGGCATACATAAATAACCCTCTCGCACTCTCCATCCCTCTCCCGCCTCTGCAAAACCACTCCAGTTTTGCAGTGTGGTGTAGTGATTAAGAGCGGTGGACTCGTAATCTGGGGAACTGGGTTCGCGTCTCCGCTCCTCCACATGCAGCTGCTGAGTGACCTTGGGCTAGTCATGCTTCTCTCTGAAGTCTCTCAGCCTCACTCACCTCACAGAGTGTTTGTTGTGGGGGAGGAAGGGAAAGGCGATTGTTAGCCGCTTTAAGACTCCTTCGGGTAGTGATAAAGTGGGAAATCAAATCCAAAACCAAACACTTCTTCTTCTTCTTCTTCATCCTCATTGGGCCGAATCGCCCTCAGGCCATAACATTCTCCCCTAGGGAGATACAGCATCTTCTCTTCTTTCAGGAGTGGAGGGGTGTGGCCAATTTGGCCCCCTCCCATACATGGGGGAATGGCATCATTCACGTAGATGATAAATTTAAAAGGAAAAGCATGACAGTTCCCAGTCTGTAAGATGCCAATGCCCTTACAGAATTTCATGTCTTTAAAAAGAATTTTGTCCCTTTTATTCCCCATAAATCAATGTCAGCGACAATAAAGCAAAAGGCACAAAAGGAAAGTAACACTGACGAAAGTAATAACTAAGGTCTGATCAGCCAGTGTTATTAATCCAATCCCAGTTTTTATCACTCAGCAGGAATTTTCTGAAGACTTAATATTCTCTTATATAAAAGAAATGGGAGAGATTGAAAATGATTAAAAAATATAATTGGAGGAAAATATTCATTTCAGCCATAAATGAAAATTGGCAATGAATGAACAATGAATTTCACCATGTGCTCAGTAATGCTATTTAAGGGGAAACTATAACATAGATTAAAATATGCTGAAATAGATTTGGGGTGGGGAGGCAAGACATGCAGGTATCTTAATTTCTAATTAGGTACTTTGAAACAGTGAGCAATTTCATTATGACTAAATTGTCCTTACATCTTAAAGCTGTTTAAACAGTTGAACAATTCTAATCACTTCACCAATGGAATCCAAAGTTTGAAACAGATTTTTTTTTTTCAAGAAGAAGAAGAAGAAGAAGAAGAAGAAGAAGAAGAAGAAGAAGAAGAAGAAGAAGAAGAAGATTGCGGACAACATACACACTGTATTTAAGGAGATATCTGTACCCTTGGAAAAACACAAAACAGGAAAACACTGACAGTGCAATCTTGTGCCTATCTCCTCAGAAGTAAATCCCACTATAATCAATGGGGATTACTCCAATGTAAGTGAATAATGGACTGCAGTCTTATTTGATTGCTTGTCTTAAATCACATACTTATTTTCCACAAAACCTCATAAAACATGGTTGTATGCTAAATACTTTCTTGTATTAAAATGGATTTAAGTCTGTGGGTCCTTGCCAATTCCTGGGTTCATTCATTCTAAAATAGAGTCAAAACTCAACATCATCATGAAGTTTAATCTAAATGACTAAATTCTTATTATACTCAGGGCTTTCTTTCAGCCAGAACTTGCCAGAACTCAGTTCCAGCACCTCTCAGTTGAGCGCCATTGCCATTATAGGAGAACAAGGGAGGCGTTCATGGTGAGTTCCAGCACCTCTTTTTCTAGAAAAAGTAGCACCGATTATACTTTATTGCATTTCCTTTGGCCCAAAGGTTTCATTAATACAACTATATATAGAAAAGTAGGGTAACCTGTACCACTTTTTTCTCATGCAAAGGTTCAAAGAGGACCAGATTTGATGAAGTGAACATGCATGAGGGCTGACCAAAGTTGTTGAGCTTTTTTTCTACAATTTTACCTCGAAGTTGTTAAGATTGAAGTTGTCGACCTTTTGGGGGGGTTTTACCCCAGGAAATAAACAGCCACAGGGGCCAGATTAAAGAGGCCAGCTGGCAGAATTAAGCCCCCCAAACAGACTTTGGACATGCGTGTCCTAGCATCTCTGCTGTGGGGAGGAAGAAATTTCACCTAAATTCCTGGAGACCTCCTGCCAGTCATTGCTGACAGTACTAAGCTAGATGCAATGGTGTTTTGACTTGTTATAATTATCAGGAGTTCAGCCTACACTTGAGTAGGACCCTGGCAGAGACACATGCCTGACTGGCATGTTCCCTCCTTCCTGGTCGATCATTCAGGAGCTTCAAAAGCTTTCTTCTGCCCGAACATCACAGCGACCGATGCCAACCAACACCGGCATACTTAGGGATCCGCAGAGTTTGTGCACCTTGCATGACAGACCTCAGCAACTCAGCATTTTGGCTAATCTACTTTATTTACATATAAACACACACGGAGCACTGCAACATGGCTCCCTCTCTCTCTCTAGCATCAGAGAGCAAAGAGAAAAAGAACAAAGGACAATAGTCCCACTTCACGGAACACAGTAACACAAACATCCTGTCTCCATCACTTCCCACTCTGTGGAGTCAAAACATATACCGTCATGTGACAGACAACAATCCCATGACTGCAATCATGATCAGGAATTCCAACAATCATACAGGTTCATGTGCTTCTGATGAGAGGAGAGCTTTCTGCTGCTGCTGCACCAAGGAGGCTTCTGGTAACAACAGATCCCAACATGCTCTGCTAGAGAGCTTAGGATTCCTCTCTCAATGGGTATAGGATTGCAGCCTTTAATGGGGAAAAACAGACAAACCAATACTTCCCCCCTCTGAAACTACAAATGCCTAGAAACGAAATTATTATTTGCTATTAAAATAGCAAAACTGAACTGCCGGTAGCTTGCTTTCATTTCAACATAAATAGATCGTTATAGGCATGCAGATTCTTACCCTGCCAAGCCAAATAATCCATTTGAGTAATTTCATCATACGCAACTTAACCTCTGTTCACAATAAGGAAAAGAAGACTATAAGTAACTAATAATTTTAAGCATTATAGCTATTTAATGAAAACAATAGAATGGGGAAAACCAGAGATCTGTTCAAGGAAACTGGAGATATGAAAGGAACATTTCATGCAACGATTACAAGGCTGTATATTGTCTCCTTGCTTGTTTAACTTATATGCAGAATTCATCATGTGAAAGGCTGGACTGGATGAATCCCAAACCAGAATTAAGATTGCCGGAAGAAATATCAACAACCTCAGATATGCAGATGACAAAACTTTGATAGCAGAAAGTGAGGAGGAATTAAAGAACCTCTTAATGAGGGTGAAAGAGGAGAGTGCAAAATATGGTCTGAAACTCAACATAAAAAAACCCTAAGATCATGGTCCCATCACCTCCTGGCAAATAGAAGGGCTCCATGATCACTGCAGATGGTGACAGCAGTCACAAAATTAAAAGACGCCTGCTTCTTGGGAGAAAAGTGATGACAAATCTAGACAGCATCTTAAAAACGTAGACACATCACCTTGCCAACAAAGGTCCGTATAGTAAAAGCTATGGTTTTCCCAGTAGTGATGTATGGAAGTGAAAGCTGGACCATAAAGAAGGTTGATTGCCGAAGAATTGATGCTTTTGAATTATGATGCTGGAGGAGACTCTTGAGAGTCCCATAGACTGCAAGAAGATCAAGCCTATCCATTCTGAAGGAAATCAGCCCTGAGTGCTCACTGGAAGGACAGATCCTGAAGCTGAGGCTCTAATACTTTGGCCACCTCATGAGAAGAGAAGACTCCCTGGAAAAGACCCTGATGTTGGGAAAGATGGAGGGCCCAAGGAGAAGGGGACGACAGAGGACGAGATGGCCGGACAGTGTTCTCGAAGCTACTAACATGAGTTTGGCAAACTGTGGGAGGCAGTGGAAGACAGGAGTGCCTGGCGTGCTCTGGTCCATGGGGTCAGGAAGAGTCGGACACAACTAAACAACAACAAAGCTATTTAATATATCCCTATTGTTTTATATTGCTGCGTACATTCCTGTGCAGGTTTGTTTAAGAAATAGCTGAAAATGGGAATCCAAAATGTAAAAGTTGGAATATGTATAACCCATCCATCTCTTGCTTTCATAACATGTTTGATAACTTGATAACTTGATAACACAAAATCCTATATATCCTTAGCTAGGTGTAAGTGCCACTAGTATTTTTAAAGAAATAAAATAAAATAAACGTATTTCCTTATATTTTTACATTTTGTGTGTGGGTTTATTTTTCAATGTTGCTGACCTCTAGTGTAGGATTTTGTTCCAGCACTGAACAACAGCTTCCCACTTTCTTCCGTGCTCTTACGTTGCCTATTCCACCCAGCAGTGCCATTAACATTTGCCTTCCAAAAGATACAGGCAATTTGGTCCAAGTCTTTAAAATGAAGCTTAAAATAGTTTTGGCTGATCAATCACAACAGGGCACAAATAATTCCACTCCCCCGCCCCGGCTTAAAGTAGTTTTCCAGAAAATGACAGAACTGTTGGAAATAATGGAATTAAATCTTAAGAGACAATGTGGAATGAAAATTAAAATCCAGTCTTCTTAACACTTTTTAGAAGTACAAATCTAGCTGTCAAAATATAGGACAGGAATGCAGCCTGATCAGATGCACAGGCAAGGACTGTTACTGCAATATTTTGATCAACGCACACGCACCACTGGCAAGATTTAAGCAAAGGAAATCAATTGCAGAATATGAATAATGTGCCTATAATACTCTAGCTAAAGGAAAGAACCTCTCTGCGTATTGATATAGTGTGTAAACTCCAAATTGGCCAATTGATTATTAATTACCCCTGGGCAGATTGAAAGTCAAAGGGAGCTCTGCTGATATATCTAAATGAGAACAAGGAATGCAACCATAATGCTTTTGGGGGGGATTCAAGCATCAGTAGTTTGAGAACAGCAAATGATATTATGGTAATGAAGACTCACTCTCCAAATGTCACCCATGGAGAAGCATACAGGGCCACACTTGCCTGGGTTTCAGTAAACACTTCGATTTGGGGTGGATTCCAATGAACCGCTGAGAAAGAGACTAATATGCAGAACCACCAGCAGCGATTTTCCTAGGGGCTGAAATTAGGGATGCTCGAGGAATCTGGTTTCTATGCAGTCTGATGCGAACTGACCTGATCTGCTCCTCCTAGACCAATGTGCAGAATGTGCTTATCCTTCAGAATTTGCACGTCTCTGAATTTTAAGATACTGCTTCAAGCCGAAAACTGTAACAATATATATAAAGATGCTGACCTTTAAAGCCCTAAATGGCCTCGGTCCAGTATATCTAAAGGAGCATCTCCAACCCCATCGTTCTACCCAGACACTGAGGTCCAGCTCCAAGGGTGGTTCCCTCGCTGCGAGAAGCCAAGTTACAGGGAACCAGGGCCTTCTCGGTAGTGGCACGCGCCCTGTGGAACACCCTCCCACCAGATGTCAAAGAGAACAACAACTACCAGACTTTTAGAAGACATCTGAAGGCAGCCCTGTTTAGGGAAGCTTTTAATGTTTGATGTATTAACTTATTTTAATATTTTGTTGGAAGGCACTCAGAGTGGCTGGGGAAGCCCAGCCAGACGGGCGGGGTATAAATAATAAATTATTGTGTGTGTGTGTGTTTTATTTTAGGCTATAAGATACATTGTATACATTGCGATAATACATGTATTCAACAGAACACATGCAAAATTGACAAGAACCAGAGGAAGAATGACCCAACCACTCCTAGTTAAAATGTTCTAATGTAGGAACCCCCAGCATCTGGTGCTCATCAAATGCTTTGGATTACAGCTACATTCATTCTGGACCATATGCTATGCTATCTGGAAGTGACAGGAGTTGTGGTCTAGAACATCTGGCTGCACCAGGTTGGGTAAGTCTGCTCTAATACATCATAAGTGTGGCAGATCTACAGTGATGGATGTTCTGATTTTGCAAAAACCCTCCAAGATGCAGATTCGGACATACAACATGATGCTAAAATGTGACTTAAACCCCCTTTGTTTAATTTGAGTTACTACTCTCATGATCCCTAGTACAGAGAGGGCATTTTCTTATTTGAATAAACCCCCTCGGATACTGAATGGTGGCTTACTGTAATCCTGTTTGGAGCAGAACACTTCATTCATCCCAGGCTGTCATGTATTGTGCCCACTCCCCTGGAGGGAAATCTCAGCGCCGCCACACAATTTCACTCTCTGGGGCTCTGGAGGAATATTTTACTCTAAACTTACAGAAAGTGAAGCAGACAGATTGAGAAGGGCGAAGGGACAGAACAACATGAAGGGAAGAATAGAACCACTTGGAACTATTGTCATGGTATTCTAGAATAAACTGTGTATGACACCAGGATTTCCATATGGGAGGGGGCACACAAATTTGATCCAAATAGCAGTTATGGAGGAGGAGTGGGTGCTTGATCCTGTGGGCTGTTGTTGTAGTCAAAATGCCTCCCCCAGCTGCATTCCCGTTGTTGCTGGCATCCATCCATCTCGAGAGACACCCAAGTGCACCTGTGGAGATGAAGTCAAACCACTGGATAATCACAGCGCGTGCTGTGGTTGCAGAGATCGGTTACTCGCAACTGCTGCCTCCTGCATTGTTTCTGCTGCATTAGCAGCAACAAAGTGACCTATCTGGAGCACAAGCCTGGGAAGTAGGTACGGAGGTCCCAGACGGCAAGACCCCCCTCTCAGCCTTGCTGATGTGGGCCAAAGAAAGGAGAGCAATACATATTTGGCACCAGGTGGCTGCAGGAGTTTCCAGAAGGTGTCATACAAGGCACCATCTTAGGAACTCTACTCTGGATTTGTGTAGCCTTTTCATCTCCTGAAGATGAGGTTGAGGATCAGAGTTTTCCTTCTCATAGATGGGTTACCTTCCTAGTTTGACGAGCCCCATCTGCCCCTCATTTCTCTCTACAGCACATCCTGAACCTGCTTTCTTCACTGTTGGACCCACTATAGGTATTGTCCACTCAATCCGCCAGAGCTTTCCTTCACAAGCAAGGGAAGTCCCTAACTCGCCAAGGGTTTGAGCTACCCTCACCTGGTTTAGTCAGCCAGTCAAAACCATTTCCTGGAGTATGGCTGCTGTCACATGCTTCTAGAGAGCCAGTGTGGTATAATGGGTAAGAGCGGTAGACTCATAATCTGGTGAACCGGGTTCGTGTCTCTGCTCCTCCACGTGCAGCTGCTGGGTGACCTTGGGCTAGTCACACTTCTTTGAAGTCTCTCAGCCTCACTCACCTCACAGAGTGTTTGTTGTGGGGGAGGAAGGGAAAGGAGATTGTTAGCCGCTTTGAGATTCTTTCGGGTAATGATAAATCAGGATATCAAATCCAAACTCCTCCTCCTCCTCCTCCTCCTCCTCCTCCTCCTCCTCTTCTTCTTCTTCTTCTTCAAGCCTCAGGTAAGAACTGAATGCTGGTTGGGGATCAAAGTTGGACAAACCACCCCAGAAGGAGCACGACGCATCCCCTCCCAGATGTACTACCTCTCCCCAAACACCCCATGCACCACAGCTGCATTACAATCCACAAAGTAAAGGCTATGATCACCTATTTATAATGTGTACATGAAAGTTGCATAAAAACAGCAAAGCCTCTTTCTTGCGTTTCTTTCCCCCTTCTCTATCATTAATAGTTACAGATAAATAGTCCAAGATATTAATGTAAGTAGCTCTGAAAACTAGTGCATCTACCACCCTCCCAGTGGAAGAAAAAGTCCAATATGAAGTGATGGGACCAAACAGCCCAATAATAATGGGGCATTGTCAGTGGACATGGAACGCTGGCTGCCGTAAGGTCGGCAGTTTGAATCTGAACGACAGGGTGAGCTTCCATTGCTTTCTCCCAGGTCCTGGCAAATTAGCATCTCGAAAGCATAGCAGCACAAGTAGATAAATAGGTACTGCTGTGGTGGGAAGGTAAACGGTGTTTCTGTGTGCTCTGGCTTCCACCACGCTGTCCCATTGTGCCAGAAGAGGTTTAGTCATGCTGGCCACATGACCTGGAAAGCTGTCTGTAGGCAAACATCGGCTCCCTTGGCCTGAAAGCAGAGATGAGCCCCGCAACCCATAGTCAAATTCGACTGGACTTAACCGTCCAGGGGTCCTTTACCTTTACCTTAATTAAAAGGGGAAACAAGTTGAAAGGGGAATGGCATTCTTTGGGTGGAAACCTAAACAGAACCACTCCACTCTGCAACATTGTGTTGTGGGATCCCATTTGTATAACATACAGTGGTACCTCAGTTTAAGAACAGCCCTGTTTACGAACTATTTGGTTTGCGAACTCTGCAAAACCAGAAGTAGTGTCCCGGTCTGTGAACTTTACCTCGATCTAGGAATGGAGGACGAATGGTGGAAGGGCACTGGCAGTGGGAGGCCTCATTAGGGAAAGTGTGCCTCGGTTTAAGAAGGGTTTCGGTTTAAGAATGGACTTCCATAATGGATTAAGTTCGTAAAGCGAGGTACCACTATATTATGTTTTATCTTATACTTTTTATTTTGCTGTCTGCCCCTCATTCATATAGGATTCACCAAATGGGCCACATCAGCATAAGCCCTGTGTAAAGATTTCTGTTTGCATAATGGGGCTTTCCCCCTCTTTCCCCACCTCCCATAATTCACAGGAGAACCCCCAGAAGCAGCACATGGGGGGCAGGGGAAATCGTTCTGCCTGGCAAGCTGAAATACTTGAGCAGATTGGACTTTCATCTTAGTGTGACACTGAATTCCATCTTGACTCTAATAACCCAACCACCCCTTGTTTCAGAAAACAAGATAAGGGATCTTTCTTTTTCAGAAATGTTCCACTCCGGCAGATAAGCCTTTTTCTTTTGCAAAAGCAGTGGGAGTGAAGATTGGGTATAAGCAAATGTGTTGCTTAACTAAATCATAAGCTTCTGGTGAGCATTTACAAAAATAACTCTGTAGTTTACTGTGTTCAGTAATATGATTATGGGTATAAACAGTAAAACTTACAACCAAGGAAATTCAGGCAGATACATCTATTATCCTTTTCCAAAATGGAACTACATCTGTCATCTTTTGAAGACCATGCATATTGCCTAGGGCACGTGTGGGGAAACTGTAACCTCCCAGATGTTGTTGAACTACAGCTGGATGGGACTGATGGGAGTTGGAGTCCAACAACATTTGTAGGTTCCACAGGCTTCCTACTCCAGCTTAGGAAATATGCACCTTTTCTTTTCCAGGCTATCAGTATCTGCATGTTCTTTGATGTGTCTTGAACACTAAGCACAGTCATCCTGCAAATGAGAACACAGAGCACGCTTAATACAAAACTTTCATGTGTACATATTTTCTGACATCTCATTTGGTCTATGCACCAGGAAATCTACAAACATCTATGAATGTATGTATGTTCTCTTGGAGACTTTGCATATTGACCAGAAAATGTGTATGTGTCTCCATGTTGCTATTGTTTTCCGTGATGTCAGATAAATATATACCGTGACTGGCATTTGTGCAGTCACTGTATATATTTATAATGTGATTCAACTCACATTAACCGCATCATGTATGCATTTTGAAAATTGAGTCAAAAAACGTAGTACTAAACCTTGTAAGCAATCTGCATATATGAAATAAAGGTGTTTTATAAGCAACAGTGGGGATAACAAAATGAACATTTGATTGCAGCGGCTAAAATATGAAGAATCTAAAGGACTGCCAAGAGCCTTCCTGAATAGTTCAGAAACAAAATGAATAGGTTTGGAAAAATATTATGAATTGTTGATAGTCAGAAAGGAAAAAGTAAGAACTCTGCTGAATCCATTATTTTCTGACTTTCATTATTCATAAAACTCAATTATGTTTGCTACAAGATAAGTGATTAATGCAGATAAGTTATAGTGATATCCATGACAAGAAGACAATCAAGTGAAAAATGTTTCTGTGCATGGAAAATTGTGTCTGTGCATAGAATGTGTTCCTTCTTATTCACATACAAAATATTCCGTTCTATGTTCTTGTAGAATAAATGTTCCAGAGGTCTAAGAAGCAGGAACAACAACAGCCACTGTGATCTAACGACAGAGACAAGGAAATCAGAACTTGAGTAGATCCCTGCTGGAACAGACCAAGGCTCCATCGAGCCAAGCGACCAACCAGATATCTAAACTAGAACACAAGAGTACTATCCCACTCACTATTCCAGCAACTGGTATTGAGACTCATACTGCTTCTGATACTGGAAGTAATAAGTAGCCAACATGGCTAGTGCAGTGGACCCTCCGGATATGAACTTAATTCCTTCCAGGGGTCCTTACGTACCTCGAAAAGTCCGCAACATGAGGCGCCACTTCTGAGCACACGCACAGTGCAATAGAGCACTTCTGCACATGTATACACTTCCAGGTTTGCCATGTTCACAACCTGAAAGTTACGTTACCCAAAGGTAACGTAACTCGAGGGTCCACAGTATATCTACATGCTTATTCAGCCTTCTGCATGTTGTCATTGTGGATGCCGGTGGTGCTGTGGTCTAAACCACTGAGCCTCTTGGGCTTGCCGGCCCTGATAACAGATCCACAAAACAGGAACAACAAGAATTCAATCCTTCTCCTGTCAGACAGTTGCACCATTTACCTAGCAACAGATTAAATCAAATACTCCTGATCTTGCCAGGTAGCCAAAACAATTCCCCGGGATGTGATGCAGATGATGAACTTGGAAAGCTATAATCTCTTCAGCCCTCTCTCCACATTTTAATTGTGTTGCATCAGATGTTGGCAAAGTGAGCAAGCAAAAGTCTGGAAGAGATTGGGAAGACTCCAGGAAAGCTGGCACCTTGTCAGCAAGTCTTATTATGTCTAATTAAAACAAAGAATGAACTAGTATCAGAGGGCCAGAAACCATCATTGACTTGAGATGAAAGAGATTTGAATTTAGTAACAAGTGCTAGGCTGAGATTGGCAAACAGCAAGAAGGCAACTGGAACCTGAACGCTTGCGCATGGACACTGGGAGGCGGACCAGGCACTTGAACACCCTAAGGCTTGTTACCAGAAAACAGCACACATTTCATCTTGGCTTCAGAGCAAAGTTCAGGAGCCCTTTCAAAAAAAATAAAACTATGGTCCTTTCCCACACACTTAGAACTAAAAGACTTTTAGAAGACATCTGAAGGCAGCCCTGTTTAGGGAAGCTTTTAATGTTTAATAGACTATTGTGTTTTAATATTTTGTTGGAAGCCGCCCAGAGTGGCTGGGGAAACCCAGCCAGATGGGCAGGGTATAAATAATAAAATTATTATTATTATTATTATTATTATTATTATTATTATTACACACATTTAGTTGGAAGAGTGACCTGGAAAATAGTCTGCCAGTCCACAGGAGATGACAATAACTGTTAGGGGTCTATACCAGCCCTGTGTTATGAGTTAAGTTATGAGTCAAATATATGAGGGTGAGATTTTCACACTCCCAAGTTGGACTGTGACATTAATAAGGTGCCTCAATCAGATCAGAGACTTTCTGAGAGTCCCAATTTGCTCTATGGACTAAGATACTCCTGCATGTTGCATTTTTAAAGCAACCAATGTATTGGTGTCAAGAGGTAGGGGTGTGTGTGTGTTTTAAATGAAACTAAGGAAACAGCCTGAGCCTGAATAAGAAGGGAGTGGGGAGATGAAGGTATATTTAATTTTGACAGACAGATCTAGGTTTTAATCACAGTGAATTATTTCCCCATGGCACTCCAAGAACATTGAAGTAAATATTTATTTATATATATTATTTTCCTATGAATTTAGGCTTCCTCCTTTGCAAGACAATTGAGAGGGCTCTGTCTTCCAGAGTGAAGAAGGTATATCCCTAAAATTCCATTGGGGAATGGTGGTGGAATGGAATGTATTTGGTAGGCTTCACCCCCTCAGAGGATTGCATCCAATTTCTCTGAATATAAAATATATCTTTATCTTTTTTAAAAGAAAAATTAACATCAAGAAACAGAAATATCATCCATCAACCCACCCTGTACACATTCCATTCCCATCTGGGGGGGGGGACAACTACCACTGGTTCAATTCATTTGTAATTCCCATACCAGCAGGACTCTTCTAAGGTTCTTAAACCATCAGTTGAAGATCTGTGACACCAAATGGCTTGTAAATATCACCAGGGAAGAAAGCTGAGTTAAGTATATGAGCCTGAGAAGCAGGAGTATGCGAATGAGAATTTGCTGCTGGGGTTGCTGAGGACAGATCAAGTAGGCCAGGTATAAAGATTCTTCTTTGGTGACCATTTGTAGCGGACCATTTGTCTTCCATAAAAACAATTTTAACAGTGAGTCCGTAAGTGACTATGGAGGCCAGTTCTGGATCCACACGTCCTTTCACAGTGGGAAGATAGGTTTCCGGGCAGGAGTTGATCACGGTGAGGGTTTGCCAAACATGCCTTCCTCTTAGCGCGTTTCTTCATTTTGTCCTGAGTACGAGCGTCTTCAAAGCCCACAACACCTTTGGTAAAGACTGTTCTCCAATTGGATCACTTGCAGGCCAGTGTTTCCCAGTTGTCAGTGATGCTGCTGAAACATGAAAGTGCAGACTAAGGTTCTGAATCTGGAGGGAAGACCGAGTATGGACAATAATTCAAAAGGCTACTCAAGAATTCTGCTGTTGACTCAGTTCTAAACTAGAGTGCAAACCTGCTCAGTGTTTGATCGTGTAAATTGTACATGCACAGAATGTTTCTTGGGGTGTTAGGGTATATGAGTATTTGTTTGTTATAAATATTTTTCAGAAAATGAAAAAATAAAGTTGTTGTTTTTTTAAAAAAAAACAAAGGTTTTTTTTTTGAAAAAAAAGAATGCTGTTGTTGGTGCTCCATGTAATCAAAGTAATTTGTACATTTTGGGACTGTGGCAAAACATCTCAGAAGCAGAAGAAAAGGATGATAATAAATTGTACAATAGCATTAGTAATCTCTTTGGCTAGTGACCAGCTCTTGGGCCATCTTGCTATAACCACAAATGCTTCTGAGCATAAATACTTGACTAAAGGATGCCTAAAGGTAAAGGGACCCCTGACCATTAGGTCCAGTCGTGCCCGGCTCTGGGGTTTATGCATGTGCTTTTTCATAATGTAAGGCTATCTTCACATATTCATGCATCGCTATGCACGCTGTTCCCCAATATTTGTACCTCCCTGCCCTCCCTTACACGGGCTATCTCATCACAAAAGTCAGAGTAGCGCAAATTCCAAAGGTTCGCTGAGCTCCAGTTCACCTGTTGTTTTGGGAGGTGTGAATTATTATTATTTTTTAAATAATATTTATTAATAATTTCAGAGTTACAAAAAAAAGAAAAAATAAACAACAACACTACAATACATAAAAAGAAGAGAAAAACGCAAAACATAAAAACCAATACAACAATACAGCAAAAGAAAATAAAAAAGAGGGGGGAAAAAACACAAATCCCAAATTGCATATTTATAACTTCCATTTGCTTGTTTCATTGACCTCCTCACACCTCCCTTTTTGTATTCTAGTTTAATTAATTGTTTCAGCAAATTCTTTCCATCTTTCTCAATTTTTGTTAAAAAAAATTTATCTTAACAATTTAACCTAATAATTAACTCAACAAATCCTTTCCATCTTTCCCCATATTCTGTTATTCAAATTACCTTAATTTATTTAACCTTATCTTACCTCAAAATACCTTAAAGCTTGAATCTTAGTTTTCAAATATACATAGCTCCTGATGTCATTTCTGCTAGAGTCATATACAGTGGTGCCCCGCAAGACGAATGCCTCGCAAGACGGAAAACCCGCTAGATGAAAGGGTTTTCCGTTTTTGAGTTGCTTCGCAGGACAAATTTCCCTATGGGCTTGCTTCACAAGACGAAAATGTCTTGCGAGTCTTGAGATTTTTTTTCGCTCCCCCCCCTTTTTCTAAGCCGCTAAGCCGCTAATAGCCTTTTAGCAGCTAAGCCGCTAAGCCGCTAAGCCTTTAATAGCCGCTAAACCGCTAATAGCGCTAATCCGCTAAGCCGCTAATAGGGTTGCTTCGCAAGACGAAAAAACCGCTAGACGAAGACACTCGCGGAATGGATTAATTTCGTCTTGCGAGGCACCACTGTAGTTTCATTCCAACATTTTCCCTAATATTCATTAAGCTAATTCTAAATAAAAAATTTCCTTTATAAATTTTCTTCCAATCTTCATCCAGCGTCTCTTCTTCCTGGTCTCGGATCGTGTCAGTCCTTACTGTCCATTCCATCTAGTCCATCAACCTGGAAGCCTTATGTCCGAGGCCCTTAAGTCTCTTCCATGTCCCTTCTGCAGTTCTTCTTCTTCTTGTTTATATTTGCCCTTTTCCTTGTCTTTTGTTGGTCTCTTTCTTAATTTCTTTCCTTTCTCATCGAGGAGTAGGTCTCTGGGGGATTCCAACCCAAAATTGTCTCCATCTCCCTTCATCCAGCCCGCCCATTCCCCACAGTCCCACTCCCCACAGTCCTCAATATAATCCAAAAAGCATTTAAAATCATATTTCAAGATCTCTCCAAGGTTATAAACCTCCTCAGCTCCAAACTCCCCTTGGCCCACTCCAACTTCAATCTTCAATGACAGCGGCTTATGCTCCTGTAGGGCCTCGGGTCTCTCCACTTGTATTATTTGAGGTGCAATTGCATCCTCCTCCATTGTCACCTGCACCTGCCCAGTCAGTACAGATTCATAGGTTGGTCCCTGGATGATTTCTGTATCAATGTTCCCTGATTGTCCACAGTTATTAACCACAACAGTTAAATCCATTTTCTCATTCATCAAGTCCATCTTCTCATGCATCTGTTCCAGCATTTGTCTTGCATAAAGCAAGCACCCAATCTTCCTCCCAACTCATCTTTGGTCAAGGTCAGAAAAGACTGTTCCCACGATCTTAATCTCACAGATGTTGGGTCCTCCAGTATACTGCAGCAACAATTTAACAAGCTCCCTCTAGAGGAGACAATTTCTATTTGTATCCATTTTTTTTTTAAAGGCAAAGGAAAGTTACTTTCATTTTTCAGATATTTCAGATATTTTCCAGATATTTTGTTTCTTTAAAATGCAAAAGGCAACATTGGAATCAACTGGTTTCTCTTCATTAGCTATCTGTCAAAATATTCCATTCACAGCCAATGAACCTCTCCAACAGTTTCTGTCTCTGACACCCCGTTCCCAGGTTGGAGACGGTGGAAACTTATCCTTCTTCACTCCCTCTCCTGCTAGGGTTAAACAGAGTTCCCCCTCTTTTCTCCTGTTTCCCAGGGGGGTTTCAGTAATTCTGAATGAAGGAAATTTAGATTTTTTTTTACAGCTTCCCCGGCTTTAGCTTACGAAGTTTTTGCTTTAGTCTATGTACAAAAAGCGGAAGGCGGACTTCCTGTTTTGCACCTTCCCGCTTCGATACCAAATTAAGAAATTTCTTGATCCAATTTTCTGTTTCTACTCACGGGTACTTGTTTTAAATCCAATTGTCCACAGGAAAAAGTCAGCGCTCTCTGGCAATGGCTGTGCGGCTTCACTCCGTGAAAGTAGCAGTCAGTTCGTAGCACCGCGCTTCTCACCCCACTTCGCTCCGGAGCCCCTAAAAGGGATTCCCCGCGAGTAGGGGCGCTTCTGGTGCCCTGCCAAACCCCACGTTCCCAGGCTTCCTCTGCCTGGAATTTCTAGCGGGTCCCCACCTTCGCCACGGCGGGTAGACCCAGTTTCCACGGAGCCCGTTCCTCCGGTCAGAGGAACTCCGCCATTCACCAATGGCGCTGACCCGGAAGTCTGGGAGGTGTGAATTAGGTTCCACCTTTCTTCCCCATCTTTTCTTGTCTGTATATAGCCTTTTGTTCTGAACTGGGAGATTATCCTGCTATATTTTCCTAGGGAAAGCAAAGCAGGGGGAGGCAGGAGAGAAGCTGTACCATTTTGCACTGGGAATCATACTATCTCCTCTTTGAGTACCTACTTTACAGCTCAGAGTTAACCATTAGAACCTTTCATGCTTTATTTTCACGGTGTAATAGTGGCTTCATAATGGCACATCAATAAAAATTGAGCAAGTTTGGAGTGGGACAATTTTAAGTGCTAGAAATATGCCAGAATGTTTGGAGATTTAAAGTTAAGCAGGATCATTTGTGTCAATCTACTGTCAAGTGGCTGGCAGAAATCTGTAGGGTTTTATCCTCATTTGAAAAGAATGAATAAAAGAAGAATTAAAATAGATTCCTAAAACCGAGCTCTCATGCTAACACTGGGAATTAACATTGCTAGTTGCTTTCTGGGATTGATAAGGGCCTGCAAGAAAATAGGGGAGCTTTCAAGAATTACACTTCCATTCACTCTAAAAATTAAAATGGCTTCTTTTTTTTTCACATCCTGCCCATTTGAACTATAAGTGGATGATCTCCATGTCACACTTGAAGCCGCCTTTTCATTAGTTTATTGACTTCATACAGAACTCTCCTCATGTACATTTGCCAACATAAGTTTCAGCCAATGTGATAAATCCCCATTAAACATTTCAAAAAAATGTCACTTCTCTGAGTGACTTGATGTTATGGCAGGAGCTTAACACCAGTCATGTAGAGCCAAAGTATTTTGTTCCGAGTTATCAGCTTTGCATTTCCTGTTTGCATATATGATCATCCACAAATTGTTTGGTTTGTGAGAATCTGCCATACTCATTAGTCACTTTCTCACAAAAGTAACCCAAAGCTACTAACAAACTTTGTAATAGCATAAAGTAGTGCAAAAACTAAAAGCAAGTATAGAAAGCAAAACAAAATAAAAAGTTAGAAACACACACATTCTAGCAGGTGTGACACATTCTGTTCCATTAAAAGAGGCTACAAATACCTAAACCCCTCCAAGCTAAGGTGCAGAAACCTGGATAAAATGAAACATTTTTGCCTGGCACCTAAAAATGGAAATGGTTCTAGGTGTATCAACTGGGGTAGAACCTTCCACAAACAGGGAACAATGACAGAAAAGGTCTGTTCTAACATTGCTGCCCTCTATACCTCCTGTGGAGAGATTCCACAGAGGAAGCCCTCGGGTTCCAAATGCTATTTCCAAAAGCTTTCCACGCATTGACAGTTGACAAGGCCCCAAAATATATATGATGAGAATTAATACTCAGAAAATGTATACAATAATAATAACTTTTGTACTTTTACTATTGGGTATCTTACATCTTGACCCTAAAGCAGGGTGACAAGAGAGTTGTCTCTTCCACAGGTATAAAAGATAATGTAGAAAAGAAGGGTGATTTACGTAATATTATTAGGAATTAACTAAAAGACAGAAGATGAGAAAGTATTAGCTGCCCGTTACTGGGCCCACAGGAGAACAGTGATGCTTCTGATTCTCTGTATGGGCATGGAGGCAGTGCAGAATCCAGTTAAGAAGGTAGGTGTGCTAATATCATTATCATTGGTGTATGTTCATCCATATTATCACTGTGACAACCTTAAATTCCTGAAAAAATGAACCTCGTGATATTTAACATTTTCTTTTCACTTACATATGACAGCCTTGAATTTTGAATTGAGTGGCTCAGCGGGACCCTCAGAGGGGCAGAAAAATCATGTTCCAATATTAAAAGGGTGGTAGCCAATCAGAGGAGAAGTCTTTCAAGGCACCCAACAGTTAAGCTCAAAATAGGTCCTTTCTCCTAAAACCACTTTGCTTTATTTTCAATCTGGGAATAAAGACTATTTGAAATGCGGTGTGTCATTAGCAACGCTCTTAATGTAGGTCTCTGTTCTTCTCGTTCCAGGTTTTTTGTTGGGGTTTTTTTGGTGCCCCAATTTCTCATCTTTTCTGCCACTTCTGTAGTCATTTGCAGCAGTAATTTTCACAAGTGAAAATGTAATCCCTGCCAGCGCGTCGATCAAATGCCATTTGCATGCTGTGAGGAATGTGGTGAGGAATGATGTGAGCATCATGGACTCTTGGTGGATGGGGCTGAAGGCCTCATTACTGATAGATGACACAGCTCCTCTCTCACCCCTTTCCTGCATCATCTTCCTGCATGTTTAATTATTTGTTGCTCCCATCTCTTTAGAAGCTGAACACTCCCCTGCTGTACCACTGAGGACTTGTATAGTTTGGGATGTGCGACACTTTCTTGAGAAATGTTGCCTGGCTCATCAAAACTATGTTAGCTTCCCTCAGTGGTTCTTAAATGTTTTCTTTTTTTCCTGAAGAGGTTTTATCAGATGCTTGTGCCACTCCTAGAAAAACCAGAAATTGCTTTGAATCAAGATCATGCCTCTCTGGACCAGGCAAACATGTGGGGTGAGGCGGGGCAGGAGCAGGGACGGATTTCGGTTTGATGAGGCCCTAAGCTACTGAAGGTAATGGGGCCCTTTATATGTCCAGCTGTCCTTTGTCAACAACAAATTGTCGCTGTTTTTTGTGTTGAATATATGCTATATGGTAATTTATGGACCTAATAGGTATCTAACCAGCGATATTTTAGGGAGCAGGCTAGCAGGCGGCGCCCATGACTTACATCATAGGAGCCTACACAACACTGTTGCTGTATGTAGGTTTTATTTTATTTGTTTTTTTATCTTGTATTTTGGAAATGTACATCCAGGGGTTTTTTTCCCCTTTAATCTTTTGGGGGGTCTCCAAGAGAGTGGGGCCCTAAGCTATAGCTTGTTTAGCTTATACATAAATCTGGCCCTGGGCAGGAGCTAGCTCTAGATACCTATGTTTCCTCTGCTTATTGCACCTCATTGTACAGTGGTGTATTGTGTACTTGTGACATCTTTAGGCAGTGCTTTTTTCTGGGGGGATGCAGGGGGACGCATACCCCTAAGCATTTTTTGAATCTAAGTTTGGCCTCATTGGGGGGCAGTTTTTCAATATGCGTAGGAAAATAAAAGTACCCCTAAACATTTTTTTTTAGAAAAAAGCACTGTCTTTAGGAGTAATAAGCAGAAACAGTAGCATTATCCTGTTCTCTGGGCCAGGAAACTAGGATCTATTGTAAAGCAATGAATGTATGAAGCAGGGTTGTGGATGGGTTATGGTTGGGGTGGGGACATGGTATGATGAGAGTCTTGAGGGACAGTTGAGAGGCTTGGAAGTCCACATTCTACTCCTAGGCTTGAGGTTCCCCATCCTTGCCTTATACTCTAGGCTCTCCTCACTTTCATTCTTGAGCGTTGGAGAGGGGAGGAACTTCTCCAAGAATTCTTTATAGCTTAATCTAAACTGTTGTGTTTTCTTTCAGCATTTTTTAAAATTTTTGATGCTTTACCAAAAGAGGACTCTTCCATTTCATTCCTGATTTGGTGGCAGTCTTAAATATAGAACCTAAATGCAGACCCCACAAGAGTCCCAGTTTTCCAGGAAAAGTCCTAGATTTACAGAAGCCTTCTCCACTTCTGATTTGATCCCAGAATGTCCAGCCTTTCCTTATTTTCATGGCAGAAATGTTGGTGGGTATTGAGTTAGGTCACCCCCGAAGCCAATGAAGTAAGTAACTATTCAACCTTTAGAAGACACCTGAAAGCAGCCATGTATAGGGAAGTTGTTTAATGCTTAATGTTTTATGTTGTTGTTGTTATGGAATAGGACGTCCCTATTTTCATTGGAGAAAAGTTGGAAGGTATTCTATTTTCCTCAGAGAAAAGTGGGAGGTTGCTTGAAATCACTTTCATAGCTGTGATCTACAGTTGTTTGATATGGCCCTCTTTTGAAAACCCTGATGTGTTGCCCACACATCTGGTTCTGTTCAGAAGAACTGTCACTGTTCAGAAGAACTGGTAGAGCACTCATTCAGAAGTTCCAAGTGTCAATCTCTGGCTTCTCCAGTTAAAAGGATCTGATGGGAAAGTGATGAAAAAGCGTTGGGGGAAACCAACCCAAGACTCTTGAAATCTACTTTTAGTCTCCAAGGAGACCATACTTAACTGGCCAGATAAATAGTCTGTGTCAAGGATGTACGGTAGCTCTTTCCATACGGAAGGCTGGACACTGACAGTTTTATAATCTTCGGTTTTATTGCTATTTACAAAAGAAATTCCACCATCCTCGTAATCAATCTTCCCCAAAGCTGGACATTGGCGCGATTAAGCCTCTGAGCCTAGGGCTTGCTGATCAGAAGGTCAGCAGTTCAAATCCCCACGACGGGGTGAGCTCCCGTTGCTCGGTCCCTGCTCCTGCCAACCTAGCAGTTTGAAAGCACATCAAAGTACAAGTAGATAAATAGGTACCGCTCTGGTGGGACGGTAAATGGCATTTCCGTACGCTGCTCTGGTTTGCCAGAAGCGGCTTAGTCATGCTGGCCACATGACCCAGAAGCTGTACGCCGGCTCCCTCGGCCAATAAAGCGAGATGAGCGTCGCAACCCCAGAGTCGGCCACGACTGGACCTAACGGTCAGGGGTCCCTTTACCTTTACGACTCCAGCACAGAATATGACACCCTTTTCCTGCCTTTTGTCTTGCTTCACATCTGTCCCTTCTTCTTCCTAAATGAAGCACACAGGGAGATTCATAAACAGCCTTATTGCCTGAGTTTGAATTTAACTCCTGCCATTGGTCTGTCTCCCTCTCCTGCTCTCCGCCTGCCTGCATGTTTTCACTGACAGGGCTTCTCTCCCCCTCTTCCTCCTCAGCATCTTCATCTGCTCTCCCTGCATCTTCCTCTCCCTCTTGTTCTGGATTTCCATCTTGGCTCATGTCAGGAAAGGCAGGAGGCTCCCTGACAGTCTGGCCTGATAAAAATCAGCTTCCCATGTGAGGCTGGATGGGAATGACTTCTGTAACTTCCTTGTTACACAGAATGTTGTGTGCCATACGAACATCCTGAGGAACGGCTTTGAAAAACCAATCTTAGCACACAATATACAAGGCTAATAATGGCTACTTGCCATGGCTGCTATGTTCAACCTCCATTGTTGAAGGCAGTGTATACCTCTGAGTACCAGTTGCTGGAAATCACAACTGCAGAGAATCCCATTGGCCACTGTGAGAACAGGATGCTGGACCAGATGGGCCTGTGGCCTGATCCAGTATGGACCATCTCCTGTTCTTATCATTTAAGGTCAAAGAGCCCAATGAAATTATCTCAAAGTCTGGGTAAGGGTTGCTACAACTCTCTTTTGGATTTTGAATATCATGTCCCAGTAAGCGCTGAAAGGTGATTTTTGAAAAACAGAGGGTGATTTTTGAAAAACCCCTCACCACTAGATGCATTCTGACCACTTCTAAGGAAGTAGGCCCCTGGGCTACTGTTCTGAAAAATAGCCTACCTCCCACAGAAAATACACATGTTCTATTTAGTTATTTGGGTTATATGTATAAAATTCAATAGAAATACTTTCATAAAGAAAATAAAAAACTTGACCTGCCCTGTTACCTATAATTCCATCCTCTCATCCACAAAGGTCATAAGACAATGTTCTTAATGATGACACACAGTTTTTAATATGACTTGATGATGTAGTAATTGATTTAAAATACATGCTGTGGTTGTAGGATGAGTCACATCCTATTTCAATTCCAATCTGAAGGACAAAGCAGACCTTTCTTCCTGGCATCTAATCTACCAGTTCAGCACGCATTTCCATCTCATTACTGTATAGGTTAGTTATTAAATAAAGCCTATTTTGCAAACACAAAGGGAAAGAGGCATTTGCAGCTATAGCAGCAATGGGAAGAAGGGAATTTCAAGCTCTTTAGAAATTCATTCATGCCTTTGTATAGCCCCCAACTCCATTCCCCAGGGCAGCAGATGTAACTCCTAAGAGAAGATGATTTAAAATATGTAGAGGAGACAAATCCAAAAATGAACTATGACTAGAGGAGCATAGATTAGTGTACAGCTTATTAGAGCTCAGCCAATAATTCACAGTAAATAACTGACTCAATGAATTTAGTCTCATTTGATGCTTGTGTCTGTGAGGAGAATGAGATTGCCTCACATTCATTTGCTCTCCTAAATAACACAGACACTCTTTTTTTAGGTAAAGCTTTTGCCTCTCTCTCTCTTTCTCTCTTGATTATTTAAATCTTCACAATTCAGACTGTGTTTTTAGTTCACTGTCACACAGCACTATTTATCTTATCATTTGGAGACATCTGCTACCATGCCCCAGGACTCCATAAGAAGAGCCAAACTGGGCCAGACCAAAGCTTTGTCTACCAACCTGTTTCCCACAACTGCCTCTGAGAAGCTCAAGGGCAACATATAAAGGCCACACTCCTCTTCTATTGTTACTCTTCAGCAACTAGTATCGGGGTGAGCTCCCATTGCCCTGCCCCAGCTCCTGCCAATCTAGCAGTTCAAAAGCTTCTTTCTTCTTCTTCTTTGGTGATCACTCGTAGCTGAGTAAGATTGTCTTCCATAAACACTGTTTTAACAATGAGTCTGTAAGTGACCGTGGAGGCCAATTCTGGAACCACACGTCCTTCCACAGTGGGGACACTGGTTTCTGGACAGAAGTTGAACTTGGTGAGGGTTTGCCAAATGTGCCTTCCTCTTAGCACATTTCTCCCTTTTGTTCTGAGTTTGAGCATCTTCAAAGCCCATGGTACCTTTGGTCAAGGCTGTTCTCCAATTGGAGCACTCGCAGGCAAGTGTTTCCCAGTTGTCTGTGTTTATACGACATTTTTAAAGATTTGCCTTGAGACAGTCTTTAAACCTCTTTTGTTGACCACCAGCATTACACTTTCCATTCAGTGCAAGTAGATAAATAGGTACTGCTGTGGTGGGGAGGTAAACAGTGTTTCCAAGAGCTCTGGTTTCTGTCACAGTGTCCCATTGCACCAGAAGTGGTTTAATCATGCTGGCCACATGACTTGGAAAGCTGTGGACAAACAACGGCTCCCTCGACCTGAAGTGAGATGAGCGTGCACCTCATAGTCGCCTTTGACTGGACTTAATGGGGTCATTTCCCTTACCTTTTTTACCTTATCCAAAGGTTTACTGTGCATGACTGCAGATGCATATGCTTAGGTAGTAGTTAGGCATCTTAGAAGCAGAGCTGGCTCTACTATTAGGCAGGGAGAGCCAACTGCCTCAGGCAGCAGAAGTTGAGGGGCTGGGAGCAGTGGAAACTATTTTAACAAGACAGAATGTCCTAAGTTCAAGTGCAGTGAAGGTGCTACCTATTTACAGTGTTGAGGTGTGATTCAACGGCTTTGAGGAGAGGCACCCATCTTACCTTTTACCTATTGGGACAAAATGCCCTGCTTAAATAAGTAGAAAGCCATGGTAAATATTTAAATAAATCATCACTGAAACGAGCAACTACCCTTGTTCTAACTAGCTCTGTCCTTTAATTCACACTCACCAGGTTGCAGCAGCAGCAGCAGCACTCCAGATACTGCAAGTCCAGGATGGGGAACCTGTGCCCACTCCAGATGTTGTGAGCATTTGTTTCCTTTCGGATGTTGTGAGACTCTGTTTCCTGACCATTGGCCATGGTGGCCAAGACTGATTTAAATTGGAGTACTTCCGTCAACATTGGGTGTACCACAGGTTCCTCATCCCTGCAATAATTAAAAAGGGAGGGAGGGTGACCGGGTGTCTCCACCTCTCCTCTCTCTAGTACTGAGTTACTAGCCTTTTGAGGGGTGGGGGAGAACCTGCAGGGTTGCACTTTTAGTGGATGCAGCAAGGGTGTCCGAAGGATGCTAGATTGACATGTGAATGTGGCATGAATGCAGCACCAAGAAGAGCAGGTGAATGTGCAGGAAATGGACCCCGAGAAGATACTGCAAATGATAATGTAAAAATCTGCTAATTTTTTATTTTATTTTTTTGGTTCCCTCAGTATTTAATTTCATAGTGCTGGCACTGAAAAATGAAATTAATACAGTATTATCTTTATTCTATTCAAATGTCTTTTTTATGGGCAAGTAATCTCATTTTAAGGGTGGCCCATAAACATAAATATTGGACAATAGTTTGTGTTTGCATATAAATCCCTTTTAAAATCAGCACCTGCATTTTATTCTTATTTTTTAGGGGCTCCTCCGTGCCCATATCCTCTTTTCTGTGATCCATCTATTGAAGTCTCAATTAAGTACAGGAGGAAAGAACCCTGAGCAGTTAGGCAAACTAATATCCAAGCAGCAGCTGTAGAAGATAATAGATGGACTTACATTTTTCATTTTAATCACATGGACTTGATGAATTATTTAGAATCCTTAAATGTATAATGCATTCAAAGCAGGGAAATGGACCGGGTTCCCAATGATATTGACTTCCAAAGTGCTATATGGAGAGGTAAAGTATTAAATTTTTAAATATTCTGATCTTAATCTTTACATTACAGACTATCAGGGTATTGATTGGAGCGGTATTCTGGCTTTCTTCTGGTGAAAGCCATTTGGAGATATCACTAGCTGTCATTCTGGGAAAATGCATTATTGTATTTTCTTTATCTTTCAGCAAAATCAGAGGCTTACAGAATTTATTTTATCAGAATCTCCCTGCCCCGCCACCCCCGCTCTCTTCCAAGCATGCTGTGTGATTCTAATTTTCAAGAAGAATGGTTTTCTTTGTTCCATCATTACACTGGTATGAAGATGCCTGTTTAACTACTTGTACGAGTTGCATTTGACTTGAAACTCAAACATCTCAACAGGAAGGAAGGAAGGAAGGAAGGAAGGAAGTCGATAAAAATTAAACTGGGTGGTGTTAAGGCAAAAAAAGGAGGACCAGTCTCAAGATGCTGGAAGAGGGGACAGTGGGTGAAGAAAAAGCTGTGAGTGGAGGGGAGGCCCTTTCCCCATCCTTTGGACACACAAGGAAACTGAACAAACCTGCTGTACCTGGAACTAGGTCTGGAGAGTTCAGCTGAATGGGACAAAGCCATGGGCAGTCTGAGGAAGAACCATCCACCTTGGGCCTGCCTAAAAAAGCAGGACTAGAGTGAGCGTTTGGGTGATGCCCGCTGTTTCCAGGAACTCTTCACATTGTGAGACTTCTTCAGGTGAGAGCCCAGAGGCTGAGAGGGAGGGTGTGTCAGAAGGAAAATAAATTGATACTGATTTATATATGCATTGGGATGCGGATGGCGCTGTGTGTAAAACCACAGAGCCTAGGGCTTGCTGATCAGAAGGTTGGCGGTGCGAATCCCCGAGATGGGGTGAGCTCCCGTTGCTCAGTCCCTGCTCCTGCCAACCTAGCAGTTCGAAAGCACGTCAAAGTGCAAGTAGATAAATAGGTACCGCTCTGGCGGGAAGGTAAACGGTGTTTCCATGCGCTGCTCTAGTTTGCCAGAAGCGGCTTAGTCATGCTGGCCACATGACCCAGAAGCTGTACACCGGCTCCCTCGGCCAATAAAGCGAGATGAGCACCGCAACCCCAGAGTCGGTCACGACTGGACCTAATGGTCAGGGTTCCCTTTACCTTTACCTATATATGTATTAGTAACTTTGTATTAATGTAACATATGTGACTGTGTATTATTGGAATACTTTGTTTAAGTTCTCTGCTGTTTCTTCAGTTTTTTTAGAGAGAGAAAGAGTTTTTGAGCTATTTTTAATTCTGGACGTATGGCAACCCTAATATATCTTACATGGAGATCTTAAAGATGTTGGGATTTTGCACTGACTGTATCTATTGATTCCCAGAATAAATGTTAAATTGACGTATGTCTACAGTGTGGTGTAGTGGTTAAGAGCGGTAGACTGGGGAACCGGGTTCGCGTCTCCACTCCTCCACATGCAGCTGCTGGGTGACCTTGGGCTAGTCACACTTCTCTGAAGTCTCTCAGCCTCGCTCATCTCACAGAGTGTTTGTTGTGGGGGAGGAAGGGAATGGAGAATGTTAGCTGCTTTGAGACTCCTTTGGGTAGTGATAAAGCGGGATATCAAATCCAAACTCTTCTTCTTCTTCTCCTTCTCCACATCGCTTAGCAAGACCCTTCAGCAATCCATATCATCAGTCTTGGAAGACATTCCACCTGCAAGTCATTACAAGATGAGACTGCAGCAAAAATTGGGCTTGACCCATAATGGTGCTTGCATTCTCCATCATCTAGAAATGGCTGCAGGAATAGGGAGGCCTCTCTATGAGATCTCCATATCTCCCCAGTATCAGGAGCAGCACTTCCCAGGCACGGATGCCCCCGCCATTAAATGGAGTAAATAATTGCCTCAGGCAGCAAATTCTGCTTGGCAGCAGTGGCAGCCTCACAGCCATTTATTGTGACCCTCCCCCTGCTTCTTGTTAATCCCCTCTGTTGTAGCTCAGAGTTATGTGTTACGCCTCCTATATCTTCTGTAAGCTAGCCTGCTGCTCTCAGGTATACCAGAAGATGCTATCCCATTGTCATTGTAGAAGTAAGATTCCACTTCCAATACCACCAGCTTTTGCTCATGGAATTTTATTGGGGAGGGGGCTTTTCCTTGAGAAGTAAAATCTCCTGGGCCAATCCTAGTCCTGACTGCTACAAACCCTGGGAAATGTAGTAAGTTCACAAAAGTTTCCAAACTTTGGTTTCCAAAGTTTACTGAAAACTTAGCTTTCATCTCAGACATCTGGGAAACTAGAAGACAATGGCAATGTAATGGATGCCATAGACTGCTTAAAAGAATGACTGCTGGACCAAGAATTTAAATATTTAATTTGAAGAAGTTCAGTGTTTTGTTTTAATTAGATGAACTAATTGCATGGCCATTTTTCAACTTAAAGATTAATGGCTTTGCAGATTTGGGAGAATCAATCATTGTGCCAACTTTTCTTTATGGGGTGTGTCTGGTACCTAAAGGAATATTGCGATGGATATTTTAAACTCCCACCTGTGTGTGTGTGTTTTATATAACAAAAATAATGCCTAGCCCCTTGATAAGAGCATCACCTTGGGTGATATGAACATGGAACAAACTACGAGGGTGGGTATTTTTTAATATTCCTAGAGTAACGAAAGAGAACCTGTGGAGATGTTGGCATCTGCATTGTTACAGATACATGCAATGGTGTTTCAGAGCAGGATATTCACAGGGAAACCAAAATGCTTGTTTACAAAGCTCTTGTACTAACAACCTTACTGTATGCTTGTGAAACATGGATCACTTATAAATGCCATCTCCAACTCCTTGAAAGATTCCATCAATGGTGTCTCTGAAAAAATTTACACATCACTTGGGAAGACAGGCGAACTAATACCAGTGTACTAGAAGAAGCAAAGATCACCAGTGTTGAAGCAATGATTCTTCAACATCAACTTCGTTGGGCTGGTCATGTTGTGTGGATGCCTGATGATTGTCTTCCAAAGCAACTACTCTATTCTGAACTTAAAAATGGAAAGCGTAATGCTGGTGGTCAGCAAAAGAGGTTTAAAGACTGTCTCAAGGCAAATCTAAAAAAAATGTAGTATAAACACCAACAATTGGGAAATACTTGCCTGCGAGCGCTCCAATTGGAGAACAGCCTTTACCAAAGGTATCATGGGCTTTGAAGACACTCAAACTCAAGACTCAAGGAAGAAACATGCTAAGAGGAAGGCATGCTTGGCAAATCCACACCGTGATCAACTCCCGCCTGGAAACCAGTGTCCCCACTGTGGAAGGACATGTGGATCCAGAATTGGCCTCCACTGTCACTTACCGACTCACTGTTAAAACCGTGTTTACAGAAGACAATCTTACTCGGCTATGAGTGATCAGAGCCAAAGAAAGAAGAAGCTTTTCCCAATGTAATTCTTATGTCAACTTCAAGGGGCTTAACAGTGGCCTGATTCCATGCAAGATTTTTTATACATAGAAATGTCACCACAAGGTGATGTATTGGCCGGAATCTGCATCTTTTGCTTTCTGCACAGCTGCACAAAATTATAAATGCATGCATATTGAATGGCAAACATTACATTTGTTCAATGTACCTAGCGGAGAAAGAATCAATGTGCCTAATCCATTTCGGAGGAGACAGTGCAAACAGTTAAGGGGAATAGGGTCGGGAGAGAAGAAGAGAGTTACAAATTGCAACTGACTACTGGCAAATCACCGAAAGTTGCCAGTAACAATTGTTTCTAATAGAGGTAAGTGAAATATCAAGGCACCATCTTCAAAGCTGTAGAATTTTATTAGTCAAGAGATCCATTTCCTAATTACTGTCCCCTTAACTTGCTTATCTGACCTTAAAGGTGTTGCTGGGAAGGTCATCAATAAAGACTACCTTTGAAAAGGAGAACAAGCAGTTTAACATAAACAGATGGTTCTGCTGAAGCAGCAAGAGCAGCCCATTGTGATTATAAGCTGGAGCTAGCGCTCTCTTGCATATTCATCATGGAGGCTCAAACCCTTAAATCATGCCGTGTTTATATATTGTAGCATCACCATTGATCACATCATAATAATGCAGGGAATAAAATGACTGGAAACGCAGGACAGAATATTTTATGGTGGCGAGAGGTGCTCATTTGTGCTGAAATGGAAACCTAGAATGGTGGGATCTTGAAACTGCAAGAGATGCACTCCTATCATGCTGCCATTGTTACTATTCTCCCTATTTTCATCCTTATCACCATTTCTCACATCTAATAAAACAAACTGAATATGATTATCCTTGTCGCCATTGTTGTTTTCTATTGAGGTTGAAAGAAATAATTATTTATGACACTAAATTATTTGTCCCGTTTTACGATACTTATCAAATCCTATCAAAAAGAACAGGTGAAATGTTTTAATGTGTGTTGATTTCCATTCTTTGTTAAAGCAAAACATCCAGCATGAAAACACAAATTAATAAATTCAGTACAACTTATTAGAATCAGTCTCTTACAGGTTAAATGAAATGCAAATTAATTTAATCGCGTAACAGGTAAGTCTAGATCCTTGAACTTTATACTTTATCAACCGAATCCAAAATTGCGACACTTTAAAAATTCCGATAATTTGAGATCTGAAGCTTTAAAATGGAAGATTTATTGTTATTTCTCTTCAGCAGAAGCAAGAATCATGAAATGCTTATTGCACCCACACTCAGAATAAAACATCAGGACATGGCTAACTAGTCTTGGGTCCGCTAGGGCCAGCTTTATTAATTGAAGGTGATGTGAAGGAACTCTTTGTGATCTCTTCCCTCTGTTTAAGAAGGTAAATCCTGCCCTTGCCTGGCTCTCTTTGGGCAGAGTTATAACTGCTTTCATGACTAGCCTGCTTGTTAGTTACGCAGAGACATCTTTCTCAGGTGGTGCAGTGGGGAAGGTGATGGATTTGTGCCCCTTACTGCACAACCCAGCCACCTACCATTTAGCAATATCTTTTTTTATTTCTTTTTTTTACCAACAACCAAAACACAAACAGTGAAACCCCCCAGGTGGCTGATACATTGGGTATACATAATCAATAACAACATATTCAAATCAACCATATGTACAATTTTATATACGTTAACACTCCTCCATCCACAAGGTTTATTTAACTTTTATCATTTTAATTGCTCCATATTCTTCAAACCTACCCAAATAATTCAATATCTTCTCAAACCAATCCTCCTCTTTCTCACTGACCTTAAACCCTTTCATTCTGTGTATCTTCACAGTTAGATATTCTAAAATTATAATATTATTCAGTTTTTTCCACCATTGGTTCACCCCTAGCTCTTCTGCATTTTTCCAGTTACTCGCTATAACCTGTCTGGCTGCAGTTACCATCAATTTTACCCATTTACATTCCTCTTTTGTTTTTAACTCGGTGCTACTCAGACTAATAAGAACCATTAATTTAGATATTCCCACCTTCCTCCCCACAATTCCTGATATTTCTATAACATTCTGTTTCCAAAATTCATTAACTAACCATTTAGCAATATGAATGCGGCAACATACATCCGCCAATGTCACCGAGTTTCCATCTTGGAGCTAACACACCCCCAAACCGTGATTACGCTGAGGAAATGCCACATCAACGAGAAGCAACCAAGCAAGGCACAGATGAGGCTTCTGGGAGCAGCTCAGTCTGTATCTGAGTGAAGAGAAGATAGACCAGAATCAGAAACGATAAAAGGGTCACTTTGAAACCTATCAATCACTTTTGTCACCTGGCCACTGCTGAGATGGTAGTTGTCATGGTGTCCTCTGGCTGCCCACTCTTGATGGTCCTGAAGCACAGCAGAGATGAAGGCAGCAACACCCTTGTCAGCCAAGACACTGGGTTGGAGAAGAAAATATAGATTTTAGGCCCTGTAGAGTTTCTGGTGTGAGACCTCCAACATCTTACAACAGGGATAGGCGATCTGGTGTCCTCCAGACTCAATAGTAGTAGTAATAGTAATAGTAGTAGTAAGTTTCTGCAGGGACTCTGCAGAATAAAACATCAAACATTAAAAAAATTCCCTAAACAGAGTTGCCTTCAGATGTCTTCTAAAAGTCAGGTAGTTGTTTATTTCCTTGACATCTGATGGGAGGGCATTCCACAGGGCAGGTGCCACTACCGAGAAGGTCCTCTGCCTGGATCCCTGTAACTTCACTTCTCACAGTGAGGGAACCACCAGAAGGCTCTCGGAGAAGGACCTCAGTGTCCGGGCTGAATGTTGGGGGTGGAGACACTCCTTCAGATACACAGGGCCAAGGCTGTTTAGGGTTTTAAAGATCAGCACCAACACTTTGAATTGTGCTCAGAAATGTACTGGGAGCCAATGTAGGTCTCATCAGCACAACCACCATAGGCAACGGTTAGTGGGGATGATGGTAGTTGTACTCCAGCAAGATCCGGAGGGCACCATGTTAACTACCCTGCCTTACAATATGCCACACACTCTGAATCTTCATGAAGTCCATCAGAACTCTTCACTAATCGATTGCATGTGCAATTTGTGACCTGCTGCCTTTAGAATGGGCTTCTATCAACTCCAGCATACATTGCAGAACATCAGAAGTCATGGGCGTGATCGCTACGCCAACATTTTAACAGTATTTGGCAGAAGGCTGGCATAAGCTGCCTGCCTCTTCAGAGTTTCCTGCAAACAAAGAAATAGCAGAGAATAGCTAGACTTGGAAGGGTTTACAGAAAGAATGGCTCCCCACCTTGCCCCCGTGTATTAGCAACATTAAAAACAAAGGTTCTTCTCGAGAAAATAAAACTCAATAAGTAAAGGACAAGCCCAACAAAATGGTACACATATTTATAACCACACAACTGGGCTTCTGGCATAATGGGTTACAGTTTCACAAACAATCAATACAAATTATTGGATCTAAAATTACTTTTTGATTACCACTGTGAAAATACAAGCTGTTTGAGTCATTCCTCACACTATTGATTTTACTCTGCTCTGTGTGTGTGTGTGTGTGTGTGTGAGAGAGAGAGAGAGAGAGAGAGAGAGAGAGATGTCTTGAGCCTCCACTCTATTGTGAAAAGCTAACAAAATATACAAAGAATCAAACAAGAGACTTTGAGGGCATTGACAGTTTCTCTTTTCTGTTAATTCGTGAGTTTTGTTCAGTGCTTTAATTATTTTTTTTTAAAGGAAAACTTTTCAGAGGCAGGCTATACTTCCCAAGCCACAAGAATTTTATAATAAGCTCTTAACTTGTTCATCCATTTTGTGTATTAACCTTTATCACTCAGCAGCAGCTCCTGTCGTGTGGCACTTTGCTTCCTGCTGGTTCCCATAGCAATGATCAGGTCAGCTGTTGTGGAAGAGACCAATATGCTAGTGCCAGTTGTCAAGGCTAGCAAATGGGCTGCTTAATTTTTCTCCCTTCGCTGTCAAGTTGTCAAACATTAGGCTGTTCCCAAGCCTAATTTCTCAAGAGGAAAAATGTTGTGGCTACAGAAGTGGAGGAAGTGAAAACAGAGGAGAAAGGAGAAGTGTTGCTGCCTCAGAAGCTTAGCCAGCCCCTTGTGGTGGAGGACAATAATAATAATAATAATAATAGGTAATAATAGGCTCCATGTAGAGTGCTGTATGCACTGCAGAGTAGTAGTAGTAGTAGTAGTAGTAGTAGTAGTAGTAATTAATAACAATAATAATTTATTTACACCCCGCCCATCTGGCTGGGTTTCCCCAGCCACTCTGGGCAGCTTCCAACAGAATATTAAAATACAATAATCTATTAAACATTAAAAGCTTCCCTAAACAGGGCTGCCTTCAGATGTCTTCTAAAAGTCAGAGAGTTGTTTTTCTCTTTGCCACCTGGTGGGAGGGCATTCCACAGGGCGGGTGCCACTACCAAGAAGGCCCTCTGCCTGGTTCCCTGTAACTTGGCTTCTCGCAGCGAGGGAACCGCCAGAAGGCCCTCTGTCCAACTCTTAGCATTCCCCCTCAGAAAAATGTGTCTTTGTGGAAGGCAGTGGGGACCTCCATGTGTATGAGACGCCGTGAGGATTAGCTGAGTCACTTCTTGCATTAAGTGAAGGAACGGAAAGCACCTCACCTGCTCCATGGGGGAAAGGTAGCAAGCCAGAGAATTACCATGCTAAAAAGTGAGGGTCATCTTATAAATCAGTAGTGCATAGGGTGGATGTTTGATTGGTTGCTGCCATGGCTGTCAGCGGCTACTGTGCATGTTATTGGTTGCTGCGTCAATGGGTGGTGTTGATTGGCTGAAGCTGCGGCAATTGGGCTGTCGTTTGGCAGCTTCTGCCAGCAAGGAGACAGACGTGATGCAGATTTTGTGACATGTGAGGGTGAGGGATTTTTGGCAACCCCCCCCCCCTTTAAAAAGCTCAACAACCCTGGGTAATCCCCCCCCCCAAAAAAAGCTCAGAAACTCTGTTCCATCTTCCCTCATTTTCTTAAATTTGAGTCCCCCCAAATATTTGGGCGTCTTATACATGGGGGCGACTTCTCAAGAAGCAGGCGTCTTTTAATTTCGTGGCTGCTGTCACCATCTGCAGTGATCATAGAGCCCAAGAAAGTAAAATCTCTCACTGCCTCCATTTCTTCCCCTTCTATTTGCCAGGAGGTGATGGGCCCAGTGGCCATGATCTTCGTTTTTTTGATGTTGAGCTTCAAACCATATTTTGCGCTCTCCTCTTTCACCCTCATTAAAAGGTTCTTTAATTCCTCCTCACTTTCTGCCATCAAGGTTGTGCCATCTGCATATCTGAGGTTGTTGATATTTCTTCCAGCAATCTTAATTCCGGCTAGGGATTCATCCAGCCCAGCCTTTCGCATGATGAATTCTGCATATAAGTTAAATAAGCAGGGAGACAATATGCAGTCTTGTCGTACTCCTTTCCCAATTTTGAACCAATCAGTTGTTCCATATCCAGTTCTAACTGTAGCTTCTTGTCCCACATAGAGATTTCTCAGGAGACAGATGAGGTGATCAGGCACTCCCATTTCTTTAAGAACTTGCCATAGTTTGCTGTGGTCGACTATTCCTGCATATTTTGTCTTGCTTGCATATACAGGGTTCTTTGGGCTTTCAACTGCTTTTGAAGTTTTTATTTTATTATGCTTAGATGCTAGTAATGCCTGAACGGTGGTATATTATAAATCCTTTAAATTAATAAATGCAGTGAATAAAGTGGGTTGTAAAACTATCCCAGTCTGAACAGGGGCCATTAGTTTAGTAATGCCTGGAAATTGGTATATTATTAATCTTCTTTAAAAATAAATACACTAAAAACAGTGGATCATAATCTGAACTGGACTCAGATAATAAGGAGCTGAATCAGGGCTCGGTTTAAGAATAGCCATTCTCCCCTATTAGGCAACGCATGTGTATGTATTTTATTTGGTACCTGTATTTGTCGGACGTGTTGTTTTTCATCCAAGCAAACTTCCCTTCCTTTCCTACAGGCTGGTTAGCTGTTGCATCCCAATTTCACAACCTTGACTGCTCGGGGCAACCATATATTTAATGAAATCTGCTAATAAATCTCAAATTCGCTTTGAGTAAGCAGTCCTGCTGCAGACTCAGCTTTCTGTTCCTTGACTTTACTAGAGTCCAAATAAGATTTGTACTTTGACAGGGTAAGCATTTACTTTATCAGAAAGCATATTAGCGTGGGCATGTCTCAGCATAATGTGTACCAAATCAGAGGGTATGACTAATTTGTTCTGCTATTAAGTGGATGATAAAATGATTTAGACACATATAAATATATATGGGGCACTGGGCACTTTTAGGAATTACATGTTGTGTATCTCATCCTAACTCTGTCAGAGTCTGGGAGCTTTTTATATGCTAAATGACATTTACAGGAAATAAAAGGCTTTTGCCCAGAACTTGGATATGTTTACCTAAGAAAAGAGAAACAGTTGGAAAATAATCATTCCCTAGTGTTTTAAACCTGCAAGCGCCCACCATGAATTCTGTTACATGTGACGGTTTGCTTTCTTGTGTAATACTATGCTGAAAAAAGTGGTGGTGTGGCCGTGTTATTCCATGTTATAAATGTAGTCATTGTCAGGAACAGAGTTACTTCAGAGGCAGATTTAGGGGAACGTGAACCGTTTGTTTTCACTGGGTGCGAAGCCTCGGGGCGCTGGGGTGGTGGTGGTGGGGACGACAAAACTATGCTGTGGAAAGGTTTGCGAGAGATGGGAGTTGATGGATTTGGGCACCACACAGGGCACTGCTGAAATTTGAGACCCCAGTGTCTGACACTGGACACTGGTGTGTGTGTGTGTGTGTGTGTGTGTGTGTGTGTGTAAACTGGAAGGAGGGGCAAAGGGGTCTTTCTCAGGGCCTGAGGCCAAGGAAGTGGGGAACTCCCAGGTGAAAGCTGGGAGAATTCACTTCTCTATATACGTGGACTGAAGATTAGAATATAATGGTTGTGTGTGTGTGTATAGCCATTATATTCTCCTAGCTCTCAGCTGGGAGCTCCTCACTTCCTTGGCCTCACACCCTGAGAAAGACCCCTTTTGCTCCCCCCCCCCCAGTTCCCTTCCTCTTTTTAATGAACTCAGACTCCATGCAAAAGTTCCCATTCATCTCAAGGATGCGTTCAGTTCATATGCTCCCTAGACATGAATGTCGGTCAAGGCATAAGCCTTTTAACAACGCATGTAACTCATGAAGAATACACAAAGCAACAGCCCAACAACAACAGAAAGCCTTGGAAGAACACTAACAGCAAATGAAATCATCACCGCCCATCAAAAGCTGGGGGTGGGGGAGTGGCAAAAAGATGTCAGCAAGGGTGCCAGGTAAACCTACCTGCAACACCTCCTCTCTCTTCCCCACCCCAGTCCAGGCTGTCAGTGACTTTAGTGACTGGTAGTGGTTACTGGGGGAAAGCCCTTCTCAGTGATGAAACTCTGATCATCAGATAGACCTGCTTGGTGCTACTTGTTGGTACCAGGCAAATACCTTAGTGTTTTATCTTGGCCGGGTTTGCTGTTTTTAATCCCGATCTAGTGGTTCCACTTTTGTTTTCGTATAATTTTCTGTGCTTTAAAGTTGTTTTATGCTTGGGAAGTTTTGTTAGCCACCATGTGGATTTTGCTGAAAGGATTATTTAAATCCTTTAAATAAGTAAGTAAGTAAATAATGTAAATTATTTGAATGCATGGAGGGAATTTCTGAAATGGGCTTTAGTTCCGTGGGTATGTGTGTGTTTTTTTTTAAAAATGAAGATTAAGTGGGTTGTTACACTCTTGGATTCTTTTTGACAAGACTAATTTCATCGCTAGTTTTCAGGGGAATTCTGAACTTTTGCAGCATCCTTGGGATTGGTGGTTTGAAACAAATAAGTTACCCATCTTGTCATTTCTAATCATTACCTTTTCATCCTTTTGACCTCAAATTTCTAATTGTAAGCCATCCATCATTTCCTCCCCAAAATAAGGAACTTCCATTCTGTGGAACAATTAACCCTTTGTTTCTAACCTATCATCTCCTACAGATATTGTTTTACTGCAAGAAAAACGACGACATTGTATTTGTTATGCTACGGGCAGTTCAGATTAATGTTCCTGATACTGCCTAAAGAATTAAAAGACACCTCAAGAACAGGAAAATGTGCTCAGATTTTGAAAAGCGGAAAACTGTACATGCATGCACATCTACAGCACATGAGGGCTCCCATTAGTAGAACACAGGTAGCTTCACACTCCTAGTCACTGTCTGCCCGTCTCCCCAGTTGGTACAGCCTGTTTTACTTCTATGCGTTGGTTTTCCATGGAATTGAGACTGATGGGCAATTGGAGGCCCCAACTGTATTGTTCATGTACAAGTAAGCAGGTACATTGCAGACACCCATGCTCAATGCATGAATGTCAACATGGGGGGGGGGGACCACTGAGGTATTGTGGTATTGGTGATGAGGCTAGCAGTGCAGCTGGGCCTGTGCAGGGCGGGGGGGGGGAGGCTCAGAAGGTTAATGTCAGGAGTCCAGGTTTTCAGCTTGATAACACAGTAAGTGTAGTTCTAGTTACAGGTAGGTAGCTGTGTTGGTCTGCCGTTAGGTAAAGGGACCCCTGACCATTAGGTCCAGTCGTGACCGACTCTGGGGTTGCAGCGCTCATCTCGCTTTATTGGCCAAGGGAGCCGGCGTATTGCTTCCGGGTCATGTGGCCAGCATGACCAAGCTACTTCTGGCGAACCAGAGCAGCGCACAGAAACGCCCTTTACCTTCCTGCCGGAGCGGTACCTTTTTATCTACTTGCATTTTGACGTGCTTTCGAACTGCTAGGTTGGCAGGAGCAGGGACTGAGCAATGGGAGAAACAAAATTAAAAAATTCCTTCCAGTAGCACCTTAGAGACCAACTAAGTTTGTTATTGGTATGAGCTTTCGTGTGCATGCACACTGACAAAGATCAAGACTCCTTTCTCTCCATTCCCCTCCCACTTTCTTCCAGCCCAGGGCAGCCCTGCCCTCTGCCTGCCCCCTGCCTGCCCCTCAAAGCACATCACATAGGGCTGGGCCTCAGCAGTGGCAACCTCTTCATCCTCACCCACTCTCCAGCAGCAGCTATGAGCTGCCCAAGGGAGGAGGCCAGCTGCAGCGGCCATGGAGAGGCCATGGGGAGGCCGCAGGTAGTTTCCTTGCTACCACTACCACTGGGAACAGGGGGCAGCTCATCCTCCTCTTTGAGCTTGGTGGTGGGGAGAAATAGGGGCATTCCAGGTTCAAATCAGAAGCTGGGTTGGCTTTCATAATTCCTGGACTGCCCCTGGAAAATCGGGACGCTTGGAGGGTATATGATGGCTGCCTTTCTACTCTACTGAAGATCCCCAATTTAACATTGTCAATATGTGACTACAGTTAGATCATAAGCAACAGGAAGCAGACTTCTCTCTATGCATTGCAGCTTACATCATTTCAAAACAGATGGGGTTCCAGTTCTCGAATTTCCCGACCATTCATGTCATATATCATAATCATCTCCAAACTGTCCTTGAGCTAGAAGGGAAAATGCGCAGAGGCACCTGTATAGTCAATCTACAACCTTCCTTCCCTATTACAGCAGATGGAACATCAATGTGAATGTCCATCTGCCACTGGCTAAGATGTCTGTCTATTGTATAATTAAAATGAAAACTTACCTTATAGAGATCCTCTCTGCCTGTCTCGTTTATACAGACTCTCTCCACGAGGTCAGCTCTTCCTCTGACATTACAAAAACTGCTTTCAGGCCTTCAGCTGCATTTAGTTTCATAAGAGCCACTAGGAACTTGTACACTTGACCTGGCATTCGCTGCGTCGCTGCAGTAGGCAGCACACTGTCATGTGCAACAGAGCCTCAACATCTGCACACCCAGGTGGACAAAGCCATGGAAAGTTTCCAGCTAAGTGAGCTTTGAGTTTTGTCAAACTTCTATGGAACTGATCCAGCCACCCTCCTGTTTGGAGGCACACACACACACACACACACACATATATATATATATATATAAACACACACACACACACACACACACACACACACACACATTTTTATTGATTTTTTTAACATATCCTTTCCAACAGTCATATAACATATCTTCTCATCTTATACAATGTTTTAGACTTCTGTCAACACCTCTGATGATTTTCCGTTCTTTATCACTTATTCTGTATTTCTTTATTTCTATATTGCATTTAATTGTCCTTAACTAATTCGTTTCATAGTCTTTCTTGTAATATTTCAGATAATCCACCTTACAAAACTTCTTGCAGTCCTGCTAGCGTAATCTGTTCATCACAATTACTTTTCAAATAATTCATATATTTAACTCCAGTCCCCTAAGAATCTCTGATCCCGCAGGTTTCGAATCCTTCCTGTTAATTTATCTAGTTCTGCATAGTCCATCAATTTCATCCTCCATTCTTCTTTCGTCAGTAATTCTTCTTGTTTCCGGATTGGAGGCACTATCAATAGAGATCTGAGTCATTATCCATATGTGCAAAGGAAACGTTGAGAAGGGAATGTGGGACCATGGTGCTGACCTCATCCCAACACCATGTACCACCAGCTCTGTCCCCTTGACATTCATGAATTCAGTGTGACATAGCAGACCCTCCAAGTTTCCCTGTTCTCCAGGAACAGTTCCAGATTTACAGAAGCCATCCTAGTTTCTGATTTGATCCCAGAATGTCCCACTTTTCCTTAGGACCTCCCTATTTTCACCCAAGAAATCTTGGAGGGTATGGAGTTATGCAACCCCCAAGCCAAGGAGAGAAGTAACTATATAACCTTCAGAAGATATCTGAAAAAAAGCCCTGTATAGGGAGGTGTTTGTTTTTAATGTTTAATGTATTATTATGTTTTTATATATGTTGGAAGCCACCCAGAGTGGCTGAGGCAGCCCAGTCAGATGGGCAGGGTATTAATAATAATAATAATAATAATAATAATAATAATAATGGACTAGGATATCCCTATTTTCATCAGAGAAATGTTGGAGGGTATGCAATAGGTCACCAACACATGAGCAGGTAAACATATATAAGTTCTCCATATGATTGGGAACTTGCAATGCACATTTATAGCTTGGTTGTGAACTGTTATCTTATAGTGCATAAGGACATTAGCCCAGTTTCAACTACCATAAATGACAATGTTTACCCAGTGACTAAGGCAAAGGCCTTTCTCACTGCCTTGTACTTACATTAGTGGAAATGCCAGGGACTGGACCTGAGATCTCATAAATGCAAGCTCTGTCCCTGAACTATGGCCCTTCCCCACAAATACTAGAGAATCGCCCCATTTATTTCCTAAAATTCAATCACAGCCTTAGAGTAAAAAGACTATAGAGACTGAAGCAGATACATTCAGGTAGAGTTGTCTAAAACCAGCTTGCGTTGTAACTATTTTATATGCCAATTCCAGTAAGTGCTGTAAGCTCTCATGACCAGTAAAACACTCTGCACATTTCTCATTAAAATACATTTTACATGTGAGCATTATTTTTCATTATAATTGTGTTGTAATACCCCAGTCCAAGATTGCATGAGCACTCTTTTTTCCCCTTCTTTTTTTTTTGCAACTGTCAACTGACTCATAAGTTGAAATGTGATATTATGCTCCAGGTCTCTGTGATGGCTTTGGTAATTTAACAAATGTTACAAGCGTGAAAATTAAAGCTAAAAGCAAGCACCATTTCCCCGTGCAACTGGGTTAGTTAGTTTCTTTCTTTCTCTCTTCCAGTGTTAATGTTCAAGAGATGTGGTGTTTCTTGGCAGGAAACACATTATTAACCCAAAGTAGTGTAATTCCTTTGAGACTTTATATCTAAAGAACCTAACAATCACAGCTGGAAGCACATACTGCTGCGGTTAAGGGCTAGAAATAAGTTGTATCCACTACCACTTTGATTCTAGACAAAAATCATTTACTGGAAGAAACAAAGTAAAAACACAAGCATGCACAATTATGTCTCTGTGTTGGTTTGGGGTGTGTGTGTGTGTGTAAGCAAATTATATACTGCTTAATTACATTGGCCCAGATTCAGCATTCTCCAACCACCAGCACAGGCATTGTTGGGCTAGCATAAGGGCAAGAATAATGGTTGCCCAGTATGAAATCCAACTCAACAGTTGCGCTAGCAGAACTTTGTTGTGCAACTGGTTCTGCATCAGGAATCATTGGGGCTGGAGCAATCTGTTTCACAACCAGTCACAAGAACCATGCTGGCTTCCTGCACCTTCTCTTGTGCAAGCCATTCCACTAGTGTAAGGTTACCAGACATCCCCGTTTCCTAGGGACAGTCCCAGGATTTACCAATCAGTCCACATACAAAATCCACTGAAGTTGAAAAGTGTCCCCGGATTCATTGAAAAAAATCTGGTAACCTTACACTAACCCTGTTTAGGGAAGTTTTTAATGTCTGACGCTGTATTGTTTTTAATATTTAGTTGGAAGCTGCCCAACCCAGACAGATGGACGGGGTATAAATTATTATTATTATTATTATTATTATTATTATTATTATTATTACACTAGTGCAACTAGTACACCACTAAGGGACTTTAACTTAGTGCAGCACTCAAGTCCTCCCATTAGCTTTTTTTTAGAAAAAGAAAAAAAGCCTTCAATGCGATGGAAATAAAAATCACTTAAAATTATAAAATCATAATTCAATTACAATGCCTGCTGGAATAATAATAAGTCTTCAGTAGGCTCTGGAAATTCAACAGGAAGTGGATCTGTCTAACCTGAGCTGAACTGCATAAAATTGGACCCACAATTCTGAACACATGGCTCCCGGTAGATATGGGCCATGCCTCTGAGCCATGGGGTGGGGGGCAACCAACAGTAACTAAAGACCTCAGAGACAGTTCTCTTTCTCTTTCTCAAGCTCCGGGAGGAAGACCTGGTGTTATGTACTGAAGTTCTCACCCTGGGCCAGCAGGGGGATACTGTAGATAGTTTTCACTCAGGTCCACGTCAGTTATTTTAGGCGGGAAACCCTGGGTTGTTGTTGCTACAATGTTGACAGCCGGCTGCTTATAAAAGCAGGCCGGCTGAGCTGTTTGCTGTTCAGTTCTGTTCCAGCTTACAAAATAAAGAGCTGCTTTGGAGAAATCGCTGTGTCGTCTGCCATGTCTACCCACTATTCAACACCTTTCATTGCCTACAGACAGCCACCCAATCTTAAACAACTCCTCACCCACAATAATACAGCAACCAGACTTAACATGGACACTGGTACCAGAGCCTGCAGTAAACCCAGATGCCAACTTTGCTGCCACATACACCCGGACAACACCATCACTGGACCCAACAACATCAAACATACCATCTCAGGACTATTTCATTGCTCATCTTCTAACATTGTGTATGCCATCAAATGCCAGCAGTGCCCTTCAGCTCTCTGTATTGGACAAACAGGCCAAACCCTACGCCAAAGGATAAATGGACATAAATCTGACATCAGGAATCACAAGACAGAGAAGCCAGTAGGAGAACACTTCAGTCTCCCAGGACATTCAGTACAGGATCTCAAAGCAGCTGTCTTATTACAAAAGAATTTCAGAAATAGACTTGAAAGAGAAGTTGCTGAATTACAACTTATTACTAAACTGAATACTATGGAGAGACCTGGTCTGAATAGAGATATTGGATTCTTGTCTCATTACATGTGCTAAAGCTATTTTTGGTCATCTGCATACTATCCCTTGCTTTTTCCTGTAGGACTAATTGCAGTCGTTAAAAGTCATCAACAGGTTTACCATACCCATTGAGTCAATCAGCCATCTCCTACTACCCTTCTGAGAAAAACTCCACCCCACCCTCCCACTATATTTAAGGGTCTGGTGACTTCTGTTTCAGTGTATCTGAAGAAGTGTGCATACACACGAAAGCTTATACTGTACCCAGAACAAACTTAGTTGGTCTCTAAGGTGCTACTGGACAATTTTATTATTTTATTTATTTATTTATTTATTTATTTATTTATTTCGATTACATCAGACCAACACGGCTACCTACCTGAATCTAATGACCTCTGCATTTGTGCAGTGATATAAAGAGTCAGTAGGTCCTTAAGGTATCCTGCATCCAATTTATTAAAAGCCATGCAAATTAATATGAAAACTTGGAATCTGGCCCAGTAACCTAAAGCCAGCCAGCACAAGTTTTGGAGCACCAGAATTCTGATAGTCCATACCCTGCAAATGTCCCCAAAGAACTGGGACATCCCTTTTTTTTCCTACGAGAGCATAGCTGCCATTTTGGGCGCCATGGTTCTTGTGCAATTTCATATGAAATCTCCACCCAAGAAAAGCACCTTTTTTGGGGGGGCACAATTTCATGCAGTGCTCTAAACCATGTGTTTTGGGATCCTGCGAGAGCACAGCCCCCCCAAAAGGGCGTTTTTTGTGCTCCGTGATCTTGCGTGGTAGCACAGAGGGAAAGAAGCGTATCCCGGTTTTGGGACTCATCATGTTGGAGGGTAGGATACTCTACTCCCCCTAACAGTCTAGCTGTAGCATTTTGTAGCACCCAGAGTCTCTGTGCCAGGTCCAAGGGCAGCGTCACACAGAGCACATTGCAATAATCAGGTCTTGCCACATTGGCAGATAGCCATGCATGGCTAAGGACAGTTAAAAAGGGGGAATAGAGAAGCTGTCTTGGACCAGGTCAGGCTATATTGTCATTCTATTCCAGCATTGTCTATTCCAGGGATAGCTAATATGGTGCTCTCCAGAAGTTGGCTTGGCCTATAACCAGGGATGATGGGAGCTCCAGTTCAATGAGTCGGAGGGTTCCATGTTGGTTACCCGGATGTAGGTCAATGTGCAGTGGTTCTCTACAGTCTCAGACACATCACGTCATCCCTGGAGAAGCTACCTTCTGCATACAATTCATGTACATTACCACTCATATACAGTATGCATGCAAATCCTTAACTGTGACAGCCGCTATATATAGATCTGAAAGGCTCCTTAGATTTTCTTGCTTGTTTAAAAATAGTTTTCCCCTTCCCATTGCTGCACTGCAGACTGAGTAAGCATTGTGTTTATGTGTATTCTCAGTGGGGGCTCTATTTTGCAGAATGATGCTCAGGGGCTGGAAGTAAAATACTGCTGTTGCGGCAGCTTGGTTATAATAGCAACAAGTGAAACATGCAGTGAAAGGTTGCAATATGGTGTCCTCTTGTTCAGGGCTCCAGATAGGACTTCTTTCGGGATACTCCAATTACATTTTCCCCAAAGCCATTTTCTGTTTCTTTTCTCCCAACAGGCAGCACGCCATGTCCGTTACATATGCTCACTCCTCAGTTCCCATGGGACTTTGAAACCTGAGTCTATACTTCTGCAAACCTTATGATTCCCCCAAGCCTGCATTTTGAATGATAATGTTTTCTTCATCAACTTTTTGACAAAGGACGTGGGGTGATTTATAGAAATCTATTATTCCTGACCCTTGGACCCACTATTGGTTTTGTCCACTCGGTCTGCTGGAGCCTGTCTTTGCAAGAGAAGTCCCTAACTCAATGAAGGTTTGATGCCCATTGGCCAGCATGACTAAGCCGCTTCTGTGGCCAGCATGACTAAGCCATGTGGCCAGCATGACTAAGCCGCTTCTGGCGAACCAGAGCAGTGCATGGAAACACCGTTTACCTTCCCGCCGGAGCGGTACCTATTTATCTACTTGCACTTTGACGTGCTTTCGAACTGCTAGGTTGGCAGGAGCAGGGACCGAGCAGCAGAAGCTCACCCCGTTGCGGGGATTTGAACCGCCAACCTTCTGATCGGCAAGCCCTAGGCTCTGTGGTTTAACCCACAGCACCACCCGCGTCCCTAAGCCAGCATTAATTAGACTTAAATCATGTTATGTTAGAAATATTTGATTTCATGATGACAAAGGGCTGGGGGGGGGGGAGAGAGACTGTTGCTGATGCACAACATTTGATGTGCTTGAGAAGTAGCATATTGGCAAAAGTTTACAGAGTTTGAAGGATAAGCCAAAGCCAGTCTATAAATAATATTAAGCAGGGCCTCATCCCTCCTCCCCTCCCAGTGTACTGTCGCCTGCATTCTACTAATAAATCTGAAAAGGGGATAGCTCAGCTGATATTTCAAAACCTTTTGCAACAATGTACACACCGTATTTTTTCCCTTGCAGTTGACTGCCTGCCTCCCTTTATTACCCCTCACCACCCCCCTCTACCCCATACTGGGAAGCAGAGTTCCAAAAGGGTGTTATATCACTTGTAGGCAACGTCATAAATCTTTTTAGCAGGGAACTTTTTTTGCCGCAGTTTAACAGTGATACATTTCAACCTCTTTCGACATCTAAGGGCTGTGTGTGTGAGTCAGTCAGAGAAGGGGTGGGAAAAGAAACCAACAAACATATCTAAAATAGCAATCCTTGCCCAGGGAACCGGAGAACTTCATGGGGATATGGCAAAGGCTTAAAACAAAAGAGACCCAGGAAATCCAAAGCAACAAGGTTAGGCGCTTCTGCAGTTTATGTTCATCACAGGTAAGTAGTGGATTGAAAGAGGTGTTTGAATCGGCCTCTGCTGTTGAGGCTCGAGGAGCTTCTGAGGATACATCATCATTCTTTGCACCTGTATTTTATTTATCAGGAGATTTTTGCGAGGTGGACTGAGATTTTGACTGCCTAGAGGCCTGCACGGGGTTTAATCCGGTACTGGTTAATATTATGCTTTAGAAGAAGAAGTTGTTCAGTCTAGTTCTGGTACTCAAAACCAATTCCCTGGCTTGGATTTAATTCTGTAGCCCTGTATAATAGGCATTTCTTATCTGGCTTGAATTAATATGCAAAAGGGAAGGAGGAAACAAACTCAACGATAAATGCATAAATAAAACCGCTGCAGCCTAGGAAGCTGAGATTTATTTAAAGAATTCGGTTCTTGTTTTTGGAGCTTTCTATTGACTGTGTTCCTAGGATCTTTCCAGTCCTTCTTTTCTTTTACAGTAATTCTGAACTATTCTCTACAGATTTATTACAGCAATTAGCATTCTCTCCACCCAGTTTTATGGCTTCTCATTCTTTTAACCGATTCAGCTTCCTTAAGCAAATTGGCACTGGCCACTTGGTTTTCACCTACCTGATAGCAATCATCACAACTTTGTAAGGTCTGGCGGTTAGGCACTGGAATAGTGATGTGGGGGGGAGGGGAGGTGCGGCCATCACCTGCCCCTCCATGCTCCAGGGTATTCCATTAAAGGAATCCAGGGGTCTGGATCTTGTCCGAAGCCCGGGGAGGGACTAGGGCCATGCCACAACCCCAGTGGGAACCCAGGGGGACTCGAGTCGATCCGTATCGGCGTGCCCCCCCCACTGGTGGTTTACCCTTCCAGACTTCTTGCAAGGCCACTTCCGCCCTGCAGAGGTGGTGGGGTTGTGGGCTGCACACCCCCACCATGTGCGTGGTGGCTGGAGCCCAGCCGCCCCACATGATTGGGGGAATCCCCGGCCGCGTCCCCCCCTGGCCAGCCATTTGGCTGGCTCTGGGGGCGTGGCCTGCCCTATTTAACACAGGTGCGGCCAGGGTTCTCCCTCTTTTCCCACCTACCAGCTGTTCCTGTTTGTTATCGCCACGTTGCCTGCTCTGGAGCACTTGCGCCTGCTTGTTCTTTTGCTTTAATTTCCCCCTTTGCTTTTAGTTGCTGCGCCTGCTGCTGCCTGTCTTTTCTGGCTGCTGCTTTCCCCCTTAAGCGCCGCCATTTGCCGGCAGGAGCCGTTTCTTTTCCTGTGAGTAGTGCTTTGTCCTGCAGCCCTCTGCCACAAGCCTTTCCCCCGGCTTTGGAGCCTTCCCCTAGTTTCAGGAGCCTTCACCTCGGCCCTGAGTGCTTTGGAGCCACTGCTTCCGTGAGAGTCAAGAGAGTCGTCACTGGGCGAGCGGCAGCAGCCCCCACTACAACGGTTCCAGCTCCCTTCTATGTGCTCAGCAGCCAGCGCCAGGCTCGGCTGATCTCCAGCCCCTATTTGTGGTGGCAGGGAGTGCCGGAGCACCCCCCTATTACAAGGAATCCTGCCCGTACCTGCACGTGCTGACCCTGAAAGATATAGTCTGTTGATGCCAATGCCTAAGCCAATACCTCTCACATTCTGTAACCAATAACGTTGCAGCCTAAAATTTGCCCATTAACATTTAACCTAGAATTCTGTGTACTTGTTTCTTTAGTCTCCTGGGGGTGGCTTGGGGGCCTTGACACACAACTAGCATTCTCTCCACCCAGTTTTATGGCTTCTTGTTCTTTTAACTGATTCAGCTTCCTTTGCCTCGTATCCCCAGCATCCTTGGCATCTGCAACACCTTTGGGTATCATTTGCAAGTTTAATTAAGACTTCAAATCAAAGTTGCTGTAAGACTGAAGTCACCCATACTCTATCTCACGTGATGCATGGCTGCTTTGCTCCAGAGGTATCACCTATTGTCCTTAACCTACCCAAAAGAGTGTGTTTTCCATTAACCTCCTAACCTGAATCCGCCAGAGGTGAAATTCCTGAACATTTATGGCACCTTCCATCCCCACACAAGTACCTCTGTATGTGTGGGGAGATGAAGTGTTAGGCATGGGGTTGAAGGAAGATCTCTTCCTTCTGCCCCCTTCCCTCCTTGCCTGTGTCAGTCATGTGTTCAAAGGTAGACATCCTGTAGCTAAGGGGGACGAAGGTATGAACTGTATCTTCAATCAGGTTTTCACCTTTCTAATATTCGGTTTAGTTTGCCACATTTCCATATCAGTCTGTCACTGCTTTTCAAAAAAAAAAACCACTCACAAAATTTAATCAGTATGCATTTCTCCAAATATATATATTTCTGTATGCGGCTTTTGCAAAACATGCATATTGTTACAAGCAATTTCCCCTTAAAAAATGGATTTGTAATGTTATCTTCACTAATTTATACATTATCACATAATTTCCCCAAATATTGGACACCAGTATTAGATTTATATGCATCAGACTAACTTTTAAGCTCGCTAACTGTCTATAAAGCCTGATGCTGCAGAATAGTGAGCAGATTTCTATTATTATTTTTTTGTTTTATAAAAGTGGAAATGTATATAAAACAGTACCATAAAGTAAAATAGGACAGTAAACAAGAGAGGAAAAAATAGAACCCTATTATGCATGAGGAGAATGTGTCAGAATTCTCAAAATTCGCTTAATGTTAGGCTTTTGGGAAACAGCTTCCTCCCTCCCTTTGGCTGTGGATAAGCAGAACAAAGCAAAAATAGTCTCTTACCATTTAAAGAGATTTTAATGATCACAACAAAGAGTCCATTCTCAGAATAAAGGTGCTACCAATTAAGGTTTCCACCTACTTTCCCCCCCGTGTCACCCTTGTCACTTCCTCGTCTTGCAACCTGATCTCACAACCCCTGTGCCTTCTGTGCAGCTACCTTATCTAATCTCTGCGACCTTGGACTGATCAGCTGGGCACTTTCTAGCAAACCAGAGTCTGTTAACTCTCTCTCTCTCTTCTCCTAGCTTTTCACCACCCAGTTCTTCCCAACTTCTGTCTTCTGAACTATGTCCCTCTGCGAACCACTTTTCCAAATCTATACTGTCCCACTGCTCCTGGGAAGACTCAGGATCCTGATCAGGAGCAGGGAGAGTTTCCCATCATTCCTCATCAGAGCAGCCCTCCTCAGTATGGCCCCTGATATCTAAGAACCTTAAAGCAGATCCTGTAGTTATTCATACCAGGGTCTACAACTTGAAGGGTCTGCAACCGTCAATCGTCTGAAATCACCATGAGGTCAGGTGACTTCCAACCCTACAGTTCTATGATCCTATGACTGGGAGCTTTGAATTCTTGAAGGTGGGATGTGAAAGCACCATGCAGGGCTGACAAAGAACCCTGCGCTGTGCCTTAACGCACCTGAGGCTTCACCTTTAACACCCAGCAAATGAGTGTCTCATGCAGCCAACCCAGCAGGCTTCAGTTGTACCTCCTATCAGCTGATGGGCAGGGGAGCAAAAGCCTGTTTCTTCTTGCCAATGCACAATGGAGGGGGTAAAGTTTCATAGCAAGACGCAAGGGTGCGCTTTAAGAAAGCAGTGTGTGTGTGTGTTAGCATTTGTTGTTGCTAAGCCCCATTTTTCCATGCTGTGTTAACTATGGCAATGCTAACAAGACAAATTAAACAGTAATGAATTGTACTGTAAAGGGATTTGTGCCGTTGGCATGTATACTTACCACATTGACCTCTTTCATTGATTATAAAAACTGTCGGTGGGGAAACCAGTGAGGTCCAATTGAAAAGTGATGCCAGGTTGGCTGAAATTACTTAGATTCATGTTTAAAGGAGGTCCTCACGATACATGCAGCAACGGTAGCATGCCAGGATAGTTAGAGTCCACAGGAGCCACAGATCTTGGGCAAATCAGTGGCTAGGAGCCCAATTTAGGTGGCTTCATGGAACACTACAGAGGTCAGAAGTTTTAGCCCATCTGACAAATCAGGTCTGCTATAGGAACAGATATTCCTGAGGAAGCATTATGGCTGACCTGAAGCACAAAGTGGGGGCAGAGGGAAGCTGCTCCTTGTTCTCCCCTCACCACTCATTAGCATATTGCAATACAGGCTTGATTGCTGCTGATATTTTTGCTGCTAATAGCAGTTCCTTGGACTCATTGACTTCCTTGGATTTCATTGATAATAGGTATTTGGCCTATTGGGAGTGGCCGCCAGAACCACATTGGCTCCCAGTACATTTCCAAGCACAATTCAAAGTGTTGGTGCTGACCTTTAAAGCCCTAAACGGCCTCAGTCCTGTACACCTGAAGGAGCGTCTCGACCCCCACCGTTCTTCCCGGACAATGAGATCCAGCACCGAGGGCCTTCTGGCAGTTCCCTCATTGCGAGACGTGAGGTTACAGGGAACCAGACTGAGGGCCTTCTCGGTAGTGGCGCCCACCCTGTGGAACGCCCTCCCATCAGATGTCAAGGAAATAAGCAGCTATCTTATTTTTAAAAGACATCTGAAGGCAGCCCTGTTTAGGGAAATTTTTAATATTTAATGCTGTATTGTTTTTAACATTCAATTGGGAGCCACCCAGAGTGACTGGGGAAACTCAACCAAGATGGGCAGGGTATAAATAATAAATTATATTATTATTATTAGTTGTGTATAAAATATCAATTTGTGTAAATAAAACCTTCAGACATCGTCTAGCTGAGAGCTCTTTACTTCGGTGTAGTGGTATGCAGAAGGGGGATGAAGTGGAGCCAAGAGAATGATCTATACTTCCTAATATTTGTGGGCATGGTCCATTCAGGAATAATTAATTTTTGCACCTGGTGGAAGTGTGGTTTCAATTATGAATCTGAAGTATGGATCAAGCTGGTCTTCCTCAGTCCCTAGTTCACCGAGAAGGCTTCAGAGAGCTAAATAGCCTTCTTATATGTACTGTCTACTGCGTTTTCAAATTGAATTCGTATTTGTCTTAATAAGACAGCATGGGACTGAGAACCACGTGACGGCACTTGGCTGAGAGATGCATCATTGGTATTGATTTCCCAGATGAACATCTCCGATGGGAAATCCAATGCAGATTCCGGGGAGTTAACAGTCAGGAAACAAATTTTATAATTCTGTAATGCTTGGTTCCCCCCACCCTTGCCAGAGTGTATAACTCTCTCCCTTCCAATTCTGTTTACTGACACACCAGCCAGGTTTCCTAGTGAAATTTGCAAAATCAGATTGTCAATATATAATAGTTTGTATTATAATACTAATTCATAATAATTCATATCATACTAACATGGTCACCCACAAGCTTCTCGTCATAGGAAGCTTAGTTGTTGAGAACCAGGGGGACAGATACAGCAGTGGATTGGTAGGACTTGATGGTGTTTGCAGGGCATCAGACGTGGGGGCATGATCAGATTTATAATGCTGATTTGGTGCTTTGTGAATGTATGGTTTTCCTCTTCCAATGCTGTGCACTCATTGGACATAATGACAACCCTACAGGTGCAGCAACCCCACCTTCACCCCTCCATATAATGTGGGTATTATTGGTGTTTCGCAACTTTGACCTGTTGCAGGACCTTAGCCAGACCTTAGCAGAGCATATGCAGAGTTCCAGAAAGCAATCAGTAGCAGGCAGGATGGACGAAGCAGGAACAAGACACTGCTACTAGTAACTTGGTTACTTAGAGGTGTTTATTGTTTACAGCAGACTCTACAAGTTACTATATACAAGAACAGATACGGATCTTAACTAGCTCTCTCTTAACAAACTCCAAACGACTCTCAGAACACCACACTGACCAACAAACTATCCAGTCAGTAAGGTCATAAGTCATCATGCCTGTGTGAGACCTCAACCAATGGTGGAGCTGTATCCAAAGTCCCATAACTCCAGGCAGTCATCCTTGGCTTTCGCCCAACTCTTAATTGACTTCGTGTGAAGCTGCACGTAGTAGAAAAAATCCAACAGGTATAGGCAGGGCCGGATTTCAGTTTGATGAGGCCCTAAGCTACTGAAGGTAATGGGGCCCTTTATATGCCCAGCTGTCCTTTGCCATCAACAAATTGCCACTGTGTTTTTGTGTTGAATATATGCTACATGGTAATTTATGGACCTAATAGGTATCTAAAGCCATTTGCACATAACAAATAGGAACCTACAAAACACAGTTGCTGTATTTAGGTTTTATTTTATTTGTTTTTTATCTTATATTTCGGAAATGTGCTTCCAAGTTTTTTTCTTTAACTTTTTTTTTGGGGGGGGCAAGAGAGTGGGGCCCCAAGCTATAGCTAGTTTAGCTTATATGTAAATCCAGCACTGGGTATAGGCTTACTCTGTTAGTCAGGCACCCCCAAACTCGGCCCGCAAGCTGTTTTGGGACTACAAAGCCACTTCCGACATCAGGAGGAAGTGGGGTTGCTGGCTCACGCCCCCAACGCACGCGCGGTGGCTGGTTTCCGGCCCCGCGTGAGCAGGGGAATCCTCGGGCTGCGTCATCCCCTGAGCCAGCCGATCGGCTGGCTCAGAGTTTGTGGCCTGCCTCATTGAAGGCGGGCACGGCCCTGGGATCCCCCTATTTGGCCCTTTAAGGTTTCCCTTCTGACATTGCTATGGACTCCGGTTGGTCGCCGTTAAGGGGCCTGGTAGGAATTTTTTCCACTTGGCAAATTGGCACCAGCCATTTGGTTTTTTGCCTACGTCACAACTCTTTGGTTTTTGCGGTTAGGCATTCGTAGGGGTATTGTTATCTAGATGGAAGGGGAGGAGGAGCGCCATCACCTCCCCCAAATATTGAAGGGTAGTCCGGTAAAGGATTCCGGGGGGGCGTTGCCTTGTCCGAAGCCTATGGAGGCCAGGGCCTAAAGCGCCCCCCTGATTGGTGACCCCAGGGGAGTACTTAGTTGATGTGCATCAGCAGGGCTCCCCCTGCTGGTGTTAACCCTTTCCGGTTTTCAAGCATGCAGGCTGAAGCCGGATAGTCTTTTAGGACCAATGCCTAAGCCAATACCGCTCTTAGGGATGATGGGAATTGTAGTTCCAAAACAGCTGGAGGGCTTCATCCTCCTCTGTACTACACAGAGAACTGTGCACAGGAACACAGGGAGATTCCTTACACTGAGTCAGATCACTGGCCCATCTAGTTCAGTAATGCCTACACTGGTTAGCAGTGACTTTCCAGGGTTTCAGACAGGCATCTCTCTCAGCCCTATCTGCAGATGCTGAAGATTAAACCTGGGACCTTTTTATGTCTTTATACAAAGCAGATGCTCTACCACTGAGCCAGTGTGGTGTAGTGGTTAAGAGTGGTAGTCTCGTAATCTGGTGAACCGGGTTTGCGTCCCCGCACCTCCACATGCAGCTGCTGGGTGACCTTGGGCTAGTCAGACTTCTCTGAAGTCTCTTAGCCTCACTCACCTCACAGAGTGTTTGTTGTGGGGGAGGAAGGGAAAGGAGAATGTTAGCTGTTTTGAGACTCCTTTGGATAGTGATAAAGCGGGATATCAAATCCAAACTGTTCTTCTTCTTCTATGTGCCTTCCCCTGAACTATCACCTCGAACATGGCATTTCTTTTCAATATTTGCATAGCCTAGGTGTGCTGGGAACCTCTGGACTCAGTTGAAGGTCTGCTGGATCCTCATCCTGGCAGATCTTGCTATAGGATTGCATACTAAATCATACAGAAATACAGTATATGGGCTCAGCTGAGGAAGATTTGGGTGTTCAGTCATGTATACTCATCCATCCCCAAAAACATGGGCAGGAAACCCGCCGCTACACAGATTTTATTTGACTTCAGATTCATAATAGCTGAACATTAGCAATGATGGCTGGGGTTTAGGTGAGATGGAGTCCAATCTGCAGGGCCACTGGTCCTCAACCCTGATCTAAAAGTAAATCCTTTCAGCAGCAAGAATAATGTTTCCCCTCTAATTTTAATTGATGGGGAAACATCAATTTGGGAACATCAGTTGATGGGGAAAGGAAGGGTTCCACAGACTTGGAGCAGGACAGATGTTGACATGAGGAGAAGGATTTTGGTTTGGGAAACGAAGCTGGTATAGGTGATGTTTTCTTCTAGGAAAACCCAGTCTGTTTTTTCATCAGCGAGAAGGACCATAAAGCCAATATTATTTGCATGTCTAGTACAGGGAGGAAACCTCATCGGCAGATTTCCAATCATCTCCGCCTTACTTCTCAAATAAAGGAAACTGCCCTTTCTAATTGCCAGATGGTGACACGCCAGAAGAGAAAGCAGATATCAGCGATTCCATAACAGTCGTCCGTTACTGATTTGGAGAGAAATGATGCCTTTGGCACAGAGGCTTGTTAGCACACATAGTCTTGGCTGAACTGCCTGAAGCAGCATTTGAAAACAAAGAGGAGGTATCTACAAAGAGAATGCCTGGACCAATGGTTTACCAAATCCAATCAGCAGTTAGTCGTTCTCTCTCTTTCCCTCTTTCCCATAAAGGGCGAGGATGTTTCTTTCTTTATTTCTTTTCTTTTCTTTTTTAAAAAAACTACCAATTTCCCATTGCGGCTGCAAATCAGCTCTTGCTTGACAAAATTCGATAGCCACAAAAACACCTACCACTTCTTGACTTCTTCCAGCAGCAAAACAGGTAGACGAAGAAAGAAGATTTGGTTTGGGAGAGGGGAGGCAGAGGGAGCTAGAGGGAGGCAGAGAGTGAGAGTCAGAGAGGGAAAGGGAAAAAAAGGCAATTAAGCTAATGCAAGTCGGGTGTCACAAGGTTATAGATATTTCAAGAGCTGAGCAATTTACCGTCTGGAAAAGGAGGCGAGCACTTGCATAAAATGTCCCCCAGTTCAGATTTATTATGCTTTTAGTTGTGTTATATGTGATACAATTAGCAGGAGGTGCCAATAAGGCATTCTCTCAAGGACGTGGTCATTCCATACCATCTGTTATTAATTGCATTGTCCTTTCACCAGCCAGCTAGAGGGGAAAAAGTTCTCGAAGAAGCACCTGCAAATTCTCACTGTATGATGACTGGAATTTAAAAATACCTACAGCACAGGGAGGGAGGGAGGAAGGAAGGGAGGAAGAGTGAGAGAAAGGGTAGCTGGGTAGGGAGGGGAGGGGGAAGCACAAAAGTGGATGGAATCCAAGGGAAAAACAAACTATATAAATTAAGGACTCTAGTGAAAGCTACTTGGGGGTTACATTGATTTTCTCCCGCCCTGCTCCCCCCCTTCCCATTATTTTAACTTCTAGCCGCATTGATAGCTGCCCTGTAAAAATCTACTGCAAGAAATGAAAGCAGAACAATTAAAACCTTCCATTGGAAATATAGCTGTCGAGCATATACGGTTTGGTGAAGATATGGATAGTTTAATAGCTTTCTGTTTGCATCTCTCCCCTTTGCTGCTCATAAAACTGAGGACCAAAGACAATAAAGATGGATTTTTTTAAAATAAAAGAAGAAAAAGAAAAAGAAGAGAGGAAAAAAAGAGAGGAGGCGGTGAGTCAGGATTACACCTCACACCTAAAAGCTTCCTTGCAACTAAAGGCAATAAAGTCTATGGTTTTATTCTTGGCACCCTCTGTGTCATTTCAGCTGCTGGCAATAAATAGTACGGGAGCAAAAGCTGTGACTGATTCTAGGAGGAGACAGGCAAGTTAGAATTGATCTAATGTGTTAATGGCGAAAATATCTTTCATCCATGCATCTCTCTCTCTCTCTCTCTCTCTCTCACACACACACACACACAGCGCATTCTCACTGTCCAATTTATATTTCCCATTTTGCCAGAGGCTGCATCTATCTAGAAATCTGAGACCTCCTCAAAGCTGTTTCCAACTAGTTGACTCAATAGTATGCAAATGCACTTGGCAGGGAAGGTGTGTGATTGGCAGGTCTCATTTACAGAATCCTGAAGAACGGTTGAGCAGAGCAGGTTGGGGGGGGGGCAACAGTGTGGGAAAGGAAAAGGACATGTGTGGCCGACAGTGAAAAGATGGTAATGCCACACTTTGGGGGGGGGGGAAGCAACCATAAAATATAATACTGGTAAAGCGGGTGGCGCTGTGGGTTAAACCACAGAGCCTAGGACTTGTCGGTCAGAAGGTCGGCGGTTCGAATCCCCACAACTGGGTGAGCTCCCGTTGCTCGGTCCCTGCTCCCAACCTAGCAGTTCAAAAGCACGTCAAAGTGCAAGTAGATAAATAGGTACCGCTCTGGCGGGAAGGTAAACAGTGTTTCTGTGTGCTGCTCTGGTTCGCCAGAAGCGGCTTAGTCATGCTGGCCACATGACCCGGAAGCTGTATTGGCTCCCTTGGCCAATAAAGCGAGATGAGCGCCGCAACCCCAGAGTCGGTCACGACTGGACCTAATGGTCAGGGGTCCCTTTACCTTAACCTTAAAGCTGCTACAGATGGGGAAGTTTCCTTGGAACAAGTCAGGAAATAATTTGAAACTGCCTGGCTTATTTTCTGAGCCAATCCAGTTTAGCAATTGATGGAATCTAGAGGTTATGTGGTGAAGACCACACACAAAAAAATGTTGTTGGGCAGGAGTGTAGCATTGGTAGAAACTAGTGGATTACAAGTGAGGCCTGAAAATTCCCTGGATTTTCAACAGCCGAAACTATTTTTGGCTTGTTGTCAGATGGAATATGAGACAACTATCAGTGGTGAACAGCATTAGGCTTGGCTGATAGCATTAGGTTTGGAACTCCCACCAGAGGCCACACAACTAAGAACCACTGAGGAAGCAGAAGAAAGCACCCGTGGTATTTTGAATAGAGGGTAGGAAGAAGTATACAGAAATTAGCATTTCCAGAAGTGAGGCATGAATGGGATGCAAGGAGGTTCACAGATCACACGAGGGTGCTTTCTTGTGTCTACATCTAAGTACCTCTGAGTTTGATTGACTTTTCTTATCTCACAATCCTAAGCAACTTTTGAATGCCCTGGATGCAGTTAGAGGTGCCATGGTCAGATAGCTACACCCTATAGAAGCTTTTTTAAAAAAATATTTACTACTTTAATTTTGAAACAATGGAGGCACTGTCGTTGATAAAAATGTTTGAACGGAAATCTCCCCTGGGAAACAAATGGAGTAATATTGTTCTCCTCCTCTTCTCCTTCTCTTCCTCCTTCATCTTCTTCTGGGGCTAATTGCTCCCTGCTCTTTTGGGACCCATGAACCCACTAATTAAAACAACAGGAAAGTTCAATGGAAAGAGGTTTTATTAAGGTATAAATGGTTTGGTCCACATCTAGTAGCTGCTGGCTCATCAAAATCCCACAAAGTAGCCATAATCTTAAACAGTCATCTGGATAGTTGAATATTTGCCACACTCTAAGATAGAAATTGTAGGTTTGTGTGTCTGAGGGGCATCATAGATGGTATGAAATATATGACTTTTAGTTAAATTTATACCTCCAAATGAGGGCAATTTAAGGTTTTGAAAACTTTATTTAGGAAACTACAAACCTTTGCATACTGTGAACTTGTACTAGAAGGGAACCTCAACTCATATCACTGATCCAAATAAAAAAATATTGAGTACTATTGAATTTTGTAAAAGAATCAAGACTAATTCCAACTTGATGATGCTGGCCTTGGATATTCACAAGACATTTGACTGTTTAGAGAGGAAATTTTTAATAAGTAAATCAAGTACTTTTATAACCCAAATATTAAATGAATTTTAAGGGTAATTATGACCCAGTTTGGATGAGCATTTCACAAGATGTTAAGAGGTGGTGTCACAAACTTTTTCTATCATGGATATACTAGGCATAACTAAAATGATTCTACTCCTGAAATTGACATTTTATTTCAGACCCTCCCTGGAGAAAACTGGATTAGCAAAACAACAGCAGCAGCAACAACAACAACAAAAAAACCCACAAACACAAACAAACAAACAACTTCACATCCTAATAAGAAAGGGTGAATGGGGTTGCTGAATCTGGGACTGCACTATGTTATCGAATTAGATCAGACACATGATTCTGTTTATTTTGGAAGACTTGCATTAGCAGTGGGCATAGTTGAAATGAGAGGGGACAGATATCATTACATATCTAACTATTACCTAATACCTATTTTCTGATTTATTCTGAATGTGAAAATAATTTACATTGGTTCCTTATTATTCATTTAGATACAAATACCTTAGTGTGTGATAGTGTACTAAGTATTCTTTTATCAAGTATCTTAGTTCAAAAGTTAATAGTAAGGTAAAGGGACCCCTGACCATTAGGTCTAGTCGTGACCGACTCTGGGGTTGCGGCGCTCATCTCGCTTTATTGGCTGAGGGAGCCGGCGTACAGCTTCCGGGTCGTGTGGCCAGCATGACTAAGTTAATACAGTGGTTAAAAAAGGATAAAATGCAAATACAGAAATGGAATTCAAGCAAAATAAAATTTAGTCCTTGATTTTGACACATTGTGCATGACACTGGTGAAATTTATGACGTGTAAATGCTTCTAAAGCTTTTACATGTACTGCTTAGTCATTTTTGTTTTTACCCCGCCCTTGCAGGGGGGGGGGGTATTACAAGATTATCTCGATACAATAAAGCATGAATAGACAAACAAACAAACAAAATCAAATAGCAGCCAAATTAAATTGGAGCAGCATTAAATCACCCAGTAAGCTAAAGTGATTGGAGGAGGAGTCTTTGCTTATCTCTAAAAGGAGAGTGATGCAGGTGAACATCAGGTCTACCTGGAGAGAGCACAACACACTCAGGACAGATCATCTGCCCTTTCATTGCATCTCAGATGGCAAAAGAACCTGAAGAAGGGACTCTGAAGAGGACCTTAGTACGTTGCTAGACACCTGTTGAGGCAAGCAATCCTTCAGGTAACCAGATATTGTTGTTTAGTCATTTAGTCATGTTGGACTCTTCATAACCCCATGGACCAGAGCATGCCAGGCACTTCTGTCTTCCACTGCCTTCTGCAGTTTGGTCAAACTAATGTTGGTAGCTTCGAGAACACTGTCCAACCATCTTGTCCTCTTTCTTCTCCTTGTGCCCTCCATCTTTCCCAACATCAGGGTATTTTTCAGGGAGTCTTCTCTTCTCATGAGGTGGCCAAAGTATTGGAGCCTCAGCTTTAAGATCTGCCCTTCCAGTGAGCACTCAGGGCTGATTTCCTTAAGAATGGATAGGTTTGATCTTCTTGCAGTCCATGGGACTCTCAAGAGTCTCCTCCAGCACCATAATTCAAAAGCATCAATTCTTCGGTGATCAGTCTTCTTTATGGTCCAGCTCTCACTTCCATACATCACTACTAAGAAAACCATAGCTTTAACTGTACAGACCATGAAACATCATAACACATGGTCCAGAATGTTGCAGGTCTTTTGACATCAACACCACTCTTTTACTGGAGTCTGGAGAAGTCTTCTCCAGCGTGGTACCCTCCAGAGGCTATGGACTGAAGCTCCCATGACCACTGGCCATACTGACTGGGGGTGATGGGGGTTACCACCAAACATCTAGCCTGGGGAAGTTGGTGTAAAAACTTTGGTGCATACACAGTGCTCCTATGTGTGGAGGGGCTCTCTCATAAAGTTCATATTGGGGGCAGTTCCATTGCCCCTTTAGCTCCATCCCAAAGCCTAGCTCGCAAGAAAGAGCATCTGACAAAGCTTTAGCCTGGCTTATTTTTCAAGCATGCCATGTAACATTATTGCCAGTGGAGGTAGATAGAGAACAGGCCAAATTCCACATGCTTGTGAAGAATGAAATTTACCACTACATGCAGAGGAAATATCCTGTGAGGAATATTGTTGCTTCTCCGTTTTGTTCTGACAGGGATAAACTAATACTAAGGATAAGAACAGAAAGGATATTTAATACAGAACCTCCACTGATATAACACCAAGGGGCTCAGAACATTGTAAACCAGAAACAATTGCCTTGAAATAAAATTTGGGTTGAATATCATGCTGGCAAGAGGAAGTGGATTTATAGCCCCAGAGACTGGAGTCTTTTTATTAAGCTATAGGAGGGAGACACCATCTGCCCTTTCACATTTAGATGAATAGGGGAAAGCAGATGAATCTGCTTTATGTCTACAAGCATAGAAACATCACACACAGAGGGAAAAAAGGTCTTTAGGTGCTCAACATCAGGCTAATACAAAAGACAGAAGTATGAGGGAAATGAAGAAGAATTAATATAAAGTGTTTTCTGGCAATAATCATTGTACTTCTCTAGTTATTATCTATATAAACTCTTGTCTGGCCATAAACTGGCTCAACGAAATGGACCTTCCTGGGGTTAATCAGGCCACATGCAATGTGTTGTGGCCTTATATCATGTCTGTTCAAGACACAGAGTGGGAGCAGGGAATTGCAGCCAGTTCTATTACTGAATTCTGTGAATGCATGTGTTTATCTCATTCTCGCTTTACATTTTTAAATCTTGGTTGTGCACCTGAATCGACGGTCATGTGTGAAGTGGTTATAACAAAGTTTATTAGGTGTGGGAATGGAGTGTTTTGATCCAGTGAGAATAATCTTGTTCCATGGATGCAGACAAGTATCCCAATCCTTTCTTGTGCTTGATGTAATCCTGGCTACTTACCATTTGGAAGATACTCAACATGGAGCCAAATAACCTAAGCCAGAGTCTCTCATGTGTTAAGAGATTGGGGTGAAGGGATGGAGGAGATATTTGATCCAGTTTGCATTTAAAGGTGCCTTCACCTAACTCACAGCTCCTGAAGCAATGCTCAAACCATTCTCCAAACTTAACATTTCTCTGAATTTTGCAGTGCAGTCCTACACCCAAGTAATGTGTACAAAATTGCATATTTGGGGAGTAAATTGAGCATGAGCATGCTTTTCTTGTCAACATAACATTGAAATATATTATATTAGGGGGAAATCATTTTGAAAAAATGTGTTTATCAGTTAAAATTGCATAAATGTATGTATATTAGGAGTAAAATTCATTGATGAATTTTCATGATGATTTTTTTTGGGGGGGGGATCACAAATGGAGAACTGAACTTCATGAAGATTGAGGGAAAGGAAGAACTGGACAAAACTGAAATTGACAGTTTTAGTTTCTTCTCCCGTTAGATTCACAAAATGTTTAGGGGTATGCGTACCCCTGCGTCCCCCCAGAAAAAAACTGCTGTGTAGTAGTATAACCTTAATCTGAAAAAAGATTAGGAATGCTGTATTGATCCTTTTATTATTTTCAAAGTTCTGTTTTCACTGCAATCAATTTCTACTTCCTGTTTCTTAGTGGTTAAGGTCAGTTCAGTCATTCACAAATGGACCATTCACCAATTTGGCTGAGCTATCGAATCACAAGCTTTCTGAAAATGGCCACACAGCTAGATAGCTTCAAGCAAACCCAGTGATTTGTGTCCGTCATCTTAGGCGATGTGATTATTACTGCTCTCGCATGATAACAAATGGCACCTGAGTATGTCTCCAATGGGAACTGCAATCACAGAGGAGTGGAGGATGTTCCCGCAGACTCCCAGTTCTTCTCAGTACATTTTCCAGGAGACTGCACATTATGGATGTCCAGGACATAAAGTTCTCCACAGTGAGGAGCTATTTCTCTTGGGCTGTAAAACACCTCTAGAAAATGCGTCTGCTGGAAGTCTCCCAACCAGCTCTAGTAAATGCTCAGTTATACAATAGCTGTTGACATAAAGGAGCCAAAATCTATTTTCCTACGACTTGAAAATGTCTATCGCTTATTGGCAGTAGATTTGTGGATTGGGGTCATATGAGCAAAGGCCGTGATTCTGGAAGCGATGCCGCGTAGACAGGGCTGCCAAGCATAAGTCTGGGGCCTTCAAGATGACTCTACAGACCCTTCAGTGGTTGCCCACCAGAGGGTCTTTACTTTTGTTCTGCTTTTCCCAGCGGGTGCACTACCGCCACAGCACAGCTCCTGGCAGCCACACACAAACATACACTGCCACCATTTTGATTCCCCAGAGTGCATTCCCAACATGGGCCCAGAGGCACATGGGAAGCTGATGAGAAAATAAGCATGGCTATTGCCTGCTGTGAAGACCTTAAAACAGAAGAGGTTGTGAGACTGTTACTGCTGCCAACTGGCTTGGCGGGATGAAGAGGGGGACCAGGCAGGCAGCGAGTATGGTGCTCGTGCCTTTCAGTATGAGTGGATTCGCCACACAGGAGAAAACATGACTGTTTCTTCCATGGAGAGGGAGTCTTGGGCAGGAGTTCCCAAAAGGATGGAAGTAATCAGGCTATTTAAGCCTGCTCTTCCTTTCCACCTCCTCCTTCCGTGGTCTGCTAGCAAAGGTCTCCTTGCATTGTTTCTATCCTTTGTTCAACATGTCTTATGGAGATTGCTGGGCATGCTGGATTTTCCCCAAAATGCATTGGGCTCACAATAAATGACAAATTTAAGCATTTTCCTTCCTTCCTTCCTTCCTTCCTTCCTTCCTTCCTTCCTTCCTTCCTTCTTCACCTGTTAGTGGTACTACCCCATTTTTGTGGCTGGTTTTCTGACAAGCCTCTGGAGCAATAACAGGAGTCATTTCTGTAACTATCATGCAGTTAATTTATATTGAACAGTGTGTTGCAATTCTAACTTTGTTTTTAACTTTTTAGCTGCCCTGGACTTTCACGAGAGGGCAGGATATTAGACATACAACAGCACTTGCACTTAAATGGACATGGATGGACACTTGTACAGACTATAGCCGATCTGCATTTTTTTTGATGTTTTTCTCTATAATTCCATCCTGGTTTGTGCACTGATCTGTATTTTAAAAACAATCCTCTAAAAATGCACATTTAAACCCTATGGGTTGTATTCAAAGCTAGTCCTATTCAGACAAGACCCATTCAAAGTTAACAGACTCAACTAACTCAGCTTCGTAAATTTCAGTGGGCTTGCTATGAATGGGATTTAGCAGCATACAGACATATGCATAGGTATATTTTCTCCCAACGTACATGTTTAAATGTCTGTCTCCATACACTTTAACTGCTAAGAACTGCAAAATCCAGTAGATAACTCTATCAAGATGGGCACATTAGTTTGAGGCATAGATCAGGTCATTTGGTACAGGGATTTGCAAAGACTGAATACCTGAAGCTTTCTCAATATACAATTCTTCAAGCACTCCAACTTGCACTGACTTTATCATGCAGGCATTCCTGTCAAAGCAAAAAGAAGAGTTCAGTGGGTTTGCCATAGCTTTGCAGTGAAATGTTATTACATATCAGAAACCTGTTTCCTGTTGTGTGGATGGTCAGGATGGTACAGATTACCCGTGTCTTGTCCTATGTCTGTTACAGTCCTGTATGTCAGATGTCTTCTTCACTGGAGATCTTGAACGTTGAGATGAAATTCCAGTTTGCTGTGTGATTTTATTTGTGTTCATTTATTGTGGTGAATGATATACTAAATTGTAAAGGTTTTGCTTATGTGCTGAACCTCTGAATATTAAATTAGCAGTTGCAATATATTTATCTCCAAGAAGCTAGCACTGTTCTTGATTAATAGATTAATAGGTTAGGTTAAACTGGCTCTTTTTCATAATTTGTTTTCTCCATATTAATTTTATTAAAAATACCCCTGGCTTTAATTAACATTTAACACATAAAATTGTGTTTGGTAATTGGCTTAATTTTTTTACTAATTGGTTACTAATTAAATCCTCATTTTCTAAGAATGTTACGCATTATAAAGACTAGCAATTTTAGCTGACAAAATATTCATCACCTTGGAGAAGGCATTTACTTTTGAAGGTAATAATGAAAAATACTTTTTGTATAGAATTACCTGTAGGGCTGACCTATTAAATCCACCGACATTCTGTCAGTTTCACTAACTCTGGTTTCTGGTGCGTGAGCATCAGAATGTAATAATTTGCTGAGCCAGTAGCAAAATTCTATTGTTAGACAACTAATTTGTGTTTATTTAAACAAAGATAATTACCAGCCATAACTGCCTGTTGGTTAATTGCTTAATAATTGTATTTACTGGTGCAAGTGAAAATCACTGCTTTCAACTAAACTATGCTGCACAGTCAACACCTATATGTGTGTGTGTATGGGGGGAAAGTATGATTTTTGCTGTTAGTCAACATTTTGAGATATATCTGTAGTTGAATACTATGAAAACCCCTGCCCCCTTTTAATTTACAGATTAATTAATCTAACCATTCATTTACTGTTTATAACACACTGTTCCCAACTGGCTTCATGGTAAGGGAATAGATTTGGGTGAAACTAATATGCCAATTAATGGACTGAAATATCTACCCTCTGAGGATTAATTAACTAATGCTAGTCGAGACCTTTGAAGATGAAAAATATATATAATTACTTAATGTATCATTTTTCATGCTAAATAAGCTAAAACACTTATAGTCCAATCCTTCAAAGCCCTGAATGGAAGAAGCCGCCAAACAGATTCTAGGGAGGTGAGGAATCCATTTGTAGAATATTTGGAGAAATATAATAGTCAGATGGATTTACATGTAGGATTTGAACTGTGACCACCAGCGAAAAATAATGAAGATATTCTGTGTAGTTAAAAGGGTGGTTAGGAATGACATGGGTGGCATTGTGGTCTAAACCACAGAGCCCAAGGGCTTGCCAATCAGAAGGTCAGTAGTTTGAATCCCTGCAACGGGTTGAGCTCCCATTGCTTGGTCCCAGCTCCTGCCAACCTAGCAGTTCAAAAGCATGCCAGTGCAAGTAGATAAATAGGTACCACTCTGGCAGGAAGGTAAACAGCATTTCTGTGCACTCTGGCTTCCATCATGGTGTTCAGTTGGGCCAGAAGCGGTTTAGTCAGGATGGCTACATGACCCGGAAAGCTGTTTGTGGACAAACGCTGGCTCCCTCGGCCTGAAGCAGGATGCATGCCACACCCCATAGTTGCCTTTGACTGGACTTAACCATCCAGGGGTCTTTTACCTTTACCTTTACCTTTACCTTTACCTTTACCTAGGAATGAAATGCAGCAGGACAAGGGGAGATAGGGAAACCATGGAGAGATGAAGGAGAAGTTGTGTTTAGGAGGTGGATTGGCTTGATGTGAGGCAGACACATGGGTGGATGGGGGTCATGACTGCCCATGTATGAGGTGCTGGAGAGATTGGACACAGCTGCACACTCAGAGTGCATTCTGCTGTGGGGGTTATTGTGTTTGTTTTTCTGGTTATAACGCTAGAGCAGGCATAGGCAAACTCGGCCCTCCAGATGTTTTGGGACTACAACTCCCATCATCCCTGACCACTGGTCCTGTTAGCTAGGGATGATGGGAGTTGTAGTCCCAAAACATCTGGAGGGCCAAGTTTGCCTATGCCTGAGCTAGAGCTTCTATCCTAGTTATGAATGGTCATTTTACACTGTTCCAAGATGGAACTGGTTTTTCTTTTCTTTTCAGCAATATACCACTGCGTTGTGCTCAATTTCATTCACACCACCAGGTGTGGTGTGACACAACAGCATATTCCAATGGGCATGCTACCACTCTTTATGTGCATGCACACCTCTCCCCCTGCTCCACCATAACTCATTCATGAAAATGACAGGATACCACCCCACATTTCGTCCCACGATTTTCCAGGTTAACAGGGTTGCAAAGATCGTCTTTTTCTGGGAGCAGTTAGCACACAAATCAGCACCAAACATCCACCAGATTCCACTAGATTTCCAAAAAATGTGAAAGATCACATAAAAGTGAAAATCTCCAGGTAAGGAAACAATGGAATTAAGTGCTGTCTGAATGCAGCCTCGAGGGCAACATTATGGGCACAACAAGGTCAGAGTTAGACTCTGAATTGGATTCAAAAGAACTACCGATTAGCAATTTTCTGAGCTTGACAAATACTGATTTGTTTTTTAGAACCCAGTTTGGAGGTGGACTAGAATGAGTTCACACATCATTCCATTGAGGCCTTTTGTGTCTCTTTTTCTCTCCCCTTATCCTTTGGCATATTGACCAAGATCCAGGTCCCTCATCTTCTCCCATTAAAAATTATTACATTTAAGGAATTCCATGCAAAAGTTGGCTCCTTCTCCAGTTGCAATATGTGAATTGGGGTTTTGATAAATCACCTTTTCTCACAGATGATGACAGTGTGCTGTTATAAAATATTTCATACCTGATGACCTTTGAGTGTTACGTATTCAAAGATTCATGAAAGCTTAGCATGAGGTATGTCTAATGATCCTTGTATAAACACACCGAAGTCTCCCTCCTACAAAGGCTCCGGCAGTCAGAAGACACATTTCCAACCCCCAGTCTTCAATCTAAGGTTCATTGGTAGCACCTGACAGCTCTCATTTGCTAAATAAAGTACAATGTGTCAATCCAGAATAAATGTAAATTATCACCTTTCTTCCTTGTTAATTAAGGTCTGATTAATGCATCTTGGCAGTTGCTCCTCATACAGTATGAGAATGGCTTTTGTTGCAAAAACAAAACTCACATATAAATCATGGCTCTGCCTCACCTATCGAACTTCAGCTTAAAAAGGTAACCTGTAAAGATCTATGCTGCTTGAAAATGTGGAGATCTTGACACCTTGTTGTATGAACAAATGAATGTCTAGAAAGAAGAATTCAAAGTCAAGTGAATCTCCTCTAGCTATTTGGGAATTGGTAAAGATATGAAATGGTGAGCGATTATATGCATATAATAGTGTTCACTTGAATTCAGACACATTTGAGCCCACTGCATGCCTTAAGACATCAGTAGCAATATTGGAAGCTATTTCTAATGTTTAGGTACAGTACTACATAACATATCTCTTCCTCAGATTTTCAACAGAGGCTTTCTTCAGAATGGTATAAGGTACAGTGGTACTTTGGCTCTCAAACTTAATCCGTCCCAAAAGTCCCTTCCAAAACCAAAGTGTTCCAAAACCAAGGTACACTTTCCCATAGAAAGTAATGAAAAATGGATTAACTCGTTCCAGACTTTTAAAAACAACCCCTAAAAAGGCAATTTAACATCAATTTTACTATGTAACAAGACCATTGATCCATAAAATGAAAGCAATAAACAATGTACTGCAGTTGCACAATCAATCAATCAATCAATCAGTAGCTGAACTGGGTTCCACACAGTCACAATAACAAAACAAAAAAGCTGCAAAAAGAAAAAATAAATAGTAAAAACAGACAGACCTCAGCGTAACACTCAAAACGGAAGTGTGGCACTCAAATTGGAAGCATAACACTCCAAACGGAGCATGTTCAGCTTCCGGAAAAAGTTCACAAACCGGAACACTTACTTCCAGGTTTGCAGTGTTTGGGTTCCAAGTTGTTTGAGTACCAAGGTGTTTAAGAACCAAGGTATCTGTGTTAGAGCACCCGATTTTCATTCAAAAGGCCCTATGTGTAAGCTCTGGCATTGACAGATAGAGTCACAGAATCATAGAATTGTTGAACTGGAAGGTGCCTCGAGGGTCATCTAGTCCAATCCCCTGCAATGCAGAAATCCACAACAGGTGGCCATCCAACCTCTGCTTAAAAACCCTCAAGGAAGGACAGCCCACCACCTCCCAAGGAGACCGTTCCACTGTCAAATAGCTCTTACTATCAGAAAGTTCTTCCTGATGTTGAGTCAGAATCTCTATTCTTGTAACTTGAAGCCACTGGTTCGTGTCCTACCCTCCAGAGCAGGAGAAAACAAGCTTGTTCCCTCTTCTATGTAACAGCCCCTGAGATATTTGAAGATGGGTATCATATCCCTTCTCAGACTCCTCTTTTTCCAGGCTAAACATGACCAGCTCCTTCAACCGTTCCTCATAAGGCTTGGTTCCCAGACCCTTGATCATCTTGGTTGCCCACCTCTTCACACATTGCAGGTAGGGCTGGACAATGCTCCTGTTTGACCTTCTGAACAGCTGCTTCCCATCAGTGTAGATGGTCTGAGCTGGTTGGGCCAGTGACCTGACTCAATATAAGGCAGCTCCATATGTAGCCCCAGTCCAAACTATTTGAAGCCACAAAGGGACACAGAGCCAAAAAAAAAAAAAAAGAGGGCTTGAAATGAACTCTGGAGAAATGATGATTGCAAGCAAAACCTCAGGTGCTGCTTTCCTGACCTTGAGCCTCACGGTGAAATGGCTTGGCATTTCCTTAAATCTCCAGTGGGATTGTTAACAATAGATCCTTGTAGAGGTTTTCCTTATAAGCGACATAAAAAGAAAAAGAAAAAAACCATAGAAATTTGCTAGCAATTCACATCAACAAGGCAAAGCTTTATATCACAAAGCTATACCTGCAATCTTTCAGATTCTCCTCCAAATCCATCTTTTTGAAACCCCCTTTCTTCTTTTAAAAAAATGGATTAATTTTATTGATCAATGAACTGATGTTGTGTTCTGAATTAGGACACTGCCATTTTCTGTCTGGGCACAAAGGAAAACACATCAATGGACTACTTGGAGAGGAAAGAAATTAAATAGAAGGCCTTTCCCCATAATGGAAAAACATATTTTTTGTGGTATGCATAAGGAAGGGTTTGAAATATCATTTCAAAAAGGTCTACTTTCAGATCTTGAGCAGCGATAATAAAGGGATTAGAATAACAACAATGGCGTAGTACCAATTTATAGCTTAATACCAACTCAATTTAAAAGATTTCCACCCTTTCGTCTCCTGCTCAAGTCCATGCTATCCACTGAAGGATGAAGGAGAAATCTGCTTCAAATGCATCTGTGCCACACACTCCAACATCCAATAGGGACATTTCTCGCTCCCCCACAACTGACCCTCCTCAATTTTGGCCCCGCGACCCAAAGAGCATTTTCTATCAGAAGAAGGGCAAATGCCACCACAATTACACCAATGGGTCACAACACAGACGCCCTCCATCGTCCCGAGAAACTCTTTAATCCAACTTTTATTTTATTCTTTGGTATATTTACAAAAACACATGCCAATGGATACATTTTAGAAAGAGGTAAGATTAGAAGCAGATGCACAAAGCATTTTTTAAAAAATAAAAATAAATCAAGACTCCTTGGGTTCCACTCCACTCCCCCTTTCTTCCTGCCCTCTGCCTGCCCCTAAGATCCAGTGCATCACGCAGGACTTTGCCTCAGTGGTGACAGCCTCTCCTCTTCCTACTCGCCTGCTCTCAAACAGCCACTACAAGCCGCCCAAGGGAGGAGGCAGGCAGCAACAACCATGGAGAGGCAATAGGATGGTCCCTCATCACTGCCAAAGCTCAGGACAAGCCCCAGCTCATTCTCCTCCCTGAGCTCAGCAGAGGCAGCACTGGCGGGGGGACTTTCCAGGATCAAATCAGAAGCCGGGTTGGCTTTTGTGATTCTGGGTCTGTCCCTGTAAAATCAGGACACTTGGAGGGTATGCTGTACATTATATGTGGTGGTTCCGACTCAATCAACCTTTGCCCGCATTGGACAACCTCTTGTAATGAGCATCCACTTAGGGGAGAGACTGCAGCTCTCTCCTTCACAAGAAGAGGAGGAGGAGGAGGAGGAGGAGGAGGAGGAGGAGGAGGAGTTTGGATTTGATATCCCGCTTTATCACTACCCTAAGGAGTCTCAAAGCGGCTAACAATCTCCTTTCCCTTCCTCCCCCACAACAAACACTCTGTGAGGTGAGTGGGGCTGAGAAACTTCACAGAAGTTTGACTACCCCAAGGTCACCCAGCAGCTGCATGTGGAGGAGCGGGGAGACGAACCCAGTTCACCAGATTACAAGTCCACCACTCTTAACCACTACACCACACTGGCTCTCGGGTCATCTTCTGACATTCCAGGTTCATCTTTTGACATCACCAGGTAGGGCTGGCAGAGAGCCCTGTCTGAAAAACTGGACAGCCACTTCTAGCCAGTGTTAGGATTCTTGCTCTATGTTTGCAGTCATGAGATTGTTGTCTATCACATGACGATGCATGTTTTTATTCCACATAGTGGGAAGTAACGGAGACAGGATGTTTATGTTACTGTGTTCCGTGAAGTGGGACTATTGTCCTTTGTTCTTTCTCTCTTTGCTGTCTGGTGAGAAAAAGGAAGGACCTAAGGCAGAATGCTCTGAGTGTATTATATGTAAATAAACATAGATTAGCCAAGATGCTGCGCTACTGCGTTCTGTTACTCAAACTGCGAATACTCTGCGGATCCCTAAGTGTGCTGATGCTTCTTGGTATCAGTTGCTGTGGTGTTCGGGCTGAAGAAAGCTTTGGAAGCTCCCGAATGACCAACCAGGAGGGAGAGAACATGCCAGTTGGGCATGTGTCTCTGCCAGGGTCCTACATGAGAGTAGGACGATCCTAACACTTCTACTGTGCTAGATGGATTAATGGTCTGACTTGATATAAGGCAGCTTTCTTTGTCCAAGCTGCTCATTCACTGCCGATTATATTTATAAAAGAGTCAATCTTGTTCTTCTGCACGATAAACAAATAACCTAAATCACTAGATAGCCTATGCCTTACCTTCCACAAGCCAAAGGGTTTTCTGTCAACCAAAGCTTCCTTTTCCCATACTGCCTTTTGAAATTTCCCTTGTTTTCAATTGCCACAACATAGCGTATTCTTCTCCACAGACACAACCAATTCTGTTTGGGATTATTAAGTCTTCAGTAAATGTCTGACAGGATTGGGTGATGGGGGAAGGGCGGGGGACATTTGTCATCACATGAATAATGGTGAACTTTCTTCCCAAAGTATCAAGTATTTTTTTTAAAAAAGGAAATATATCAGTATGACCTTTGTCAGTAAAAAATGTACCCCTATTGTTGTGAATTTCCACCACTGCCAGGCTATTGACACAGAGGAATTCTTTTCTAGGGTGGCAGATTTGCCTCAAGGATATCCTGATACCTTATAGCTATATATAACAAAGATGTAGCCACTGACATTTGAGAGGTGATGTACTCCTTTGAAATCTCAAATCTCCATTGAGGAATGCGTGAAGGATTCGATCTTTGTGAATTGCTGTATGAAATGACCTCTCATACGAATGTACAGATCGGAACACAGCTATACACTAGATTTTGCATTCCTGGTGGGGCTGATTTGCCGCATTCCTGTATTTTGTTTTTTTCTTTGCCACATCCGTTTAAAACTGTTGGTGTCCTCCTCTGTATTGAGGAGTTGAATGTTTCCCTGCAAGATCTGCAGCAAGGTTTGTTGGATCTTGTCATCAGGAGATGGCAGAAGGCAACAGAGCTTGGGCTGGCTCTTTCTGATGATACTTCGGATGTGCTGGAAACTATTTTGGACATGGTTCAAGCACCATGAGGAGACACCCCTTTGTGAAGGCCTTTTGACCAATCACCTTGCATTGCCATTCAGCATTGCCATATTTGGTTCATGTGGCCTGAATGAAGGACAGTGAAAGCAGAGTGGAGAAATAGCCACCTCTATTCAGCTCATCTTCATGGAGAGTTGGCCATGAGAACCTCACCTTAGTTAAATTGGGTGATGGAGTTTGATCCAGAGATAGACACCTGCATGCTTTTTCCCATGCCCACTGTTGCTTGCTATGCCTTGCTGCTGTTCTTTAAAGTAAAGGTACCCCCTGACTGTTAGGTCCAGTCGTGGACGACCCTGGGGTTGTGCGCTCATCTTGCTCTATAGGCCAAGGGAGCTGGAGTTTGTCCACAGTTTTTCTGGGTCATGTGGCCAGCATGACTAAGCCGCTTCTGGCGAACCAGAGTAGTGCACGGAAACGCTGTTTAGCTTCCCGCTGGAGTGGTACCTATTTATCTACTTGCACTTTTGACATGCTTTCGAACTGCTAGGTTGACAGGAGCTGGGATGCCTGTAAATAAAGTTGTGGTCTTTGCACCAAATTCACATCCCTTGAGTCCCAACTCTGGCGTTGTGGGGATAATTGTATCCATCAGAACATAGCTGTCCACTGAAAACCACACTCCTCCAGATTTTGTGACCCAACTCTCAGCTAGTTAAATGGTTCAAAGCTCACATTTAGATACGTCTTATGAGAAAGAGAACATGAGGATGTGATTCTGTACACACTTACATGGAAGTTAGTCCCGTTCAGCGTAAGTGGGACTTACTTCTGAGAAAATTTGCATAGGATTGCACTGCCAAATAAGTATTTTGAGAGAAACACATTTAACTATGTATTTTAAGATTTTAAATCAAAGATTAATATGGAAAGAGAATGGAATGGGATGATGGGAAGAAACATGCAAAATGTCACAAACTAGAGAAAATAATATTCACCTGTCTCTGCCTTCCCCCTCTTTTGGCATGTCAATAATCTCCATATTCTTTTCTCTTTCTTCTTTCCCTCCCCACTTTTTTACATGTATAGGGACACCCTCTAAGTGTCCCTATTTTCCAGGGACATCCATGATTTACAGAAACTGTCTCAGTTTCTGATTTGATCCCGGAATGTCTCATTTTTCCTTAGGACCTTCCTATTTTCATTGGAGAAATGTCGTCTGAAGCCAATCCTGTATAGGGAAGGTTTTTTTTAATGTTTAATGCTTTCATGTGTTTTCATATATGTTGAAAGCCGCCCAGAGTGGCTGGGGCAAGCCAGTAAGATGTGTGGGGTATATATGTAGTAAAATTATCATTATGGAATGGGATGTCCTTATTTTCATCAGAGAAATGCATTGGAGGGTATGCATTTTTACCACATTTGGTTTTATAATCGCAAGTCATTTTGAGACATTTTTGTGGTGTGCAATGAATAAATGCAAATAATGATATTTCTTCAATTACATTGCAAGACAATGAGCCAATATTGCCTGTTTTCCTGTTCCGTTACCCACAATTCCATATCTAACGGGGGGGGGGAGAGAAAGTAAAAATGAATCAGTCAGCGACATTTTGTAAACCATTCTGGGAGGTTGTATACCTAAAAAGTGCTGCTTAAATAAATAAATCATTTTCACTGAAGAAAACTGAAGGCAATTTTGGCACATATCTCAGAACATACATAGCAGATCTCTGTCATTTATTTTCCTGTTGGGTACCATGGTAATACATAGTGACAAAATTCTTCTGTCAGGAGTCAATATTTTTCCGCTGCCTCATCTCCCGAAACCCAAGCATTAAAGGAAACTCATATATGTTATACCAGCACAATGATGCATAACTTTTTTTAAAAAAATCTGTATACACGTACACATATGCTCCAACCATTTTATTTTTGCTTACCTTATCAAGCTGATCTTTTATTAATTTATTTCATTTCCTCATTATCGTTTCCCGAAAGGCTGTCATTATATTCACAGGCAAAATTCCAGCCTTTTGGGGAGCACTGTGCCCTCATTCTAAATTGCTTTGTGGACTTTGGCACCAATTAATTAGTAGAATATTTTCCTCTCTGTCTCCTATTGATTTGTAGGACAATTATCCACAGAGAGGGGACAGCTTCTGCAATTCTAACTCAAATAAAATTCCTGTTCGAGTCAGTGTGAATTCCCCTCTGAGGAAGGGGACGAGACCTGCTTACCTTTCCCCAGGTTAGACATTCAACATTGGTGGTGAGTGATTTGTTATTGTGTTATAGATTTTGACCATGGTGGAGTGGCAAGGCAGCATTGTTAGAATTCCTCAAAACAGCCTATCCTCAACCTGTGGCGTACCAAGGGTCCCGATTCTCCAGGGACAGCCCCGGAATCTATCTGATTTGATCCCAGAATTGTCCCAGCTTCCCTTTTAACCCCCCTGCATGTTTTGGAGAGCACTTAAAAGTAGTGTGTGTGTGTGTGTGTGTGTGTGTGTGTAGGTGCAAAAAGGTGTAAGTCCTGTTTATACGGGAAATAAAATCCCTGCACCAAATGAAGGAAATAGTGAAGCTGGCATATGAAATTATTCCTATAATCTTGAAGGAAAAGGTCACCAATCCGCTTTAAATTCTTTATTGCCATGCTTCCGTAGCCAGCCATTTGTTAGGAAACACAAGGAGCATTGATTCCTTTCTTGTAAATGGAGCCTGACACTGTCTACTCAGAAGTAAATCCCACTGGAAGTAAATCCATGAAGTTTCTTCGAAGGTAAATGTGTAAATCTGAAGCATTTTAACTGCAAACTAAGTCCCAATAAGATTTACTGTCTGGTATGTTCCTGATCACTCTCACTGTTTCTATTATTTTATTATTGTGGTTGTGGTTGTTCCGCCTTTTCCCTTGACAGGGACTCAAGGACCTTATTTTCATCAGAGAAATGTTGGAGGGAAAGCTGTGGCCTTCCAGGTGTTTTGGACTACAACTCCCATCATGCCTTACCGTTGACCATTCTGGTCAGGGCTGATGCAAGCTGTGGTCCAATACATCTGGTAGACACTAGGCTTCTTTTTGCGTGTCGAGACCCCGCAGATACCCCCTCGTTGGAAATAACTCACACAAGGACACGGATATTAGGTTTATGTTATTGGGCAAATTTTGGCCACAACCTAATTGAAATTACAGAATGTGAACGGTATTGGCTTAGGCATTGATTGGACCTGACTATATCTGACTCCTGCCCATTGTGCAGGAAGTCCAGTAAGGGTACGCCACCGGTAGGGGGAGCCCTGTCGATGCGATCCAACTCAAGCTCCTCCTGGTGTTCCCGTCAGAGTTGTGTCAAGGCCTTAGCTCCCCAGCCGGGCTTCAGACTAGATCAATGCCTCCGGATTCCTTTAACGGAATACCCTTAAGCATGGAGGGGCAGGTGATGGCCACACCTCCCCTCCCACACACAAGGTCAAACAATGCCTAACCACCACAAGAGCCCCAAAGGCTCGCCGCCAAATACTCTCACATCTGTAACCAAAGCCTCAGGCCCTCTGCAATGTGAGCCAGCCATATATCATTCCCCCAGTCGGAAAGGTGCACGCCATCGTCGCGAAATAAGGCCATTTTACTGCAACATCAAAGCAAAACAGCATATCCTTGGAGTCCACAAGGCTCCATCCCTCACTCAGCTGAAGAGCCAGCTTCTGTCTTCTTTGCTGCTACGCTGCAGTTCCTGACTCAAGCCTGTGGTGTATGTCCCAGCCTAGTTTAAAACCACTAGGCACCTTCGTTAAAGAAATATCTAAGCATCAAGAGCCATCAAAGAAGGATAATCAGCTACGCAGAGAAACATCAGCTGATCATCAGTGCCCATTAGCAAGCAAGCAAGTTCTGCAAAAGATGGCCGTCTCCTCACTGTCGCTTTCCACTTGCCATCTAGAAGTTTCTGTAATGAAAACTAACAAGTCAATTCTCTGATCTGTGCTTCCCTCGATATCTGTAGCACACCTGGAGATTAATAGCACATTGAAATAATCTGCTGTCCTTTGTAGAGAAAACCGTACAGTTGTTCTTGGGAAGAAATAATTGCTACATTGCTTATACAGCCAATGCCTGAACTTAATGGAGCATAAAGAGGGTGGTATGTATCATGAAGGCAGCGTATTATCCGTTTAAACAGCTCTCAGTCTTGCACATAAATTAGATCTTTGACAAGCCTCAGAATACAGAAACCACGCAGTAATGAATTTGCATGCATGCATAATCCTAACAAAGAAATGCATCTAATAATGAACAAGGGGAGAGAAACAAACTAATAAGTAGAGGACAAAACTTGAATCTAATTATCTTCTCCGTATAGCTCTCAATTCTCCGATACTTGTCTCCCCTTTAAATAAAGGGAAAGTATACAGTAATAGTTTTATAGTCCACATCCACTGCATAAAAGTGAATGCCAAAATGCATATTCATATAGAATATAGATTCCCTGCACAGTAAATGCTCACTGGCCTTTTAGTTATAACTGGGTTCCTATAATCTAATAAAAGATTTTCTGGATGAAAGTATATTGGGGAAAATGTCGTAGTTCAGTACATGAGATTCTTCATGTACTGTTTAAGTGGGGGTGCTTGCCCTTATCCATTATTATTATTATTATTATTATTATTATTATTATTCCCAACCCATCTGACTGGGTTGCCCCAGCCACTCTGGCTGGCTTCCAACACATATAAGAACATAATAAAATGTCAAACATTTACAACTTCCTGATACTGTGGAACCTCGAGTTGCAGACGTAATCCGTCCTGGAGGCACGACCACAAATCGAAGCATTCACATACAGAAGCGCCGTGTCTGCACATGCACGGGCTCGATTTAGCGCTTCTGCACATGCGCAAAGCACAATTTAATGTTTCACCACACCGGCGGCTGTTACTGCTTGCAAGTAGGAGAGGGGAAACAAATTTTTCCAATTTCAGTTCTCTGTGTATCTCATTCTTCTTAAATTTAGTTTGCCACATTTCTGCAGGAATTTGCAAATAATCGAATATGAACAACACGCAGACTTAACATATGGAATAAGAGAACAAGAAGAACATGCGTTTAAAGAAGATTGGAAAACGTTTATTGGATGCATGGGAAATAATTGTGTACAGCTGAAAAAGCTGGCAGCATTAAGATGAATTCAGCAGTGAAAACAAGTTTTGATGGATGCAATAATGGAATATTGACTGGCATAGTTTTTGTAAAATATGAGGGATTTATGATACGTAAAATGAACCATGGAAAGAGAAGAAGGAAGTAAAATGAGTATTTTAAATTGTAAAACAGAAAATTTGATAAAAATTTGTGTCTGTGTGTAGAATTTGTAATTAAACCCTCATGAAAAGTCACCAGCATTTTAGTATGAACACTTTTTTGTATGTACTTTTGACTAATATATACATTTTTGGCAAGCACTTCCCTCTAATATAATATGTGCTTCTAAGTTACTTTCTCTAATATACATTTATTTGTTTGTCTATCTAATTAACAATATTTGTATACTGGTTAATTGCAACAAAGCTCTAAGTAGTCAGCATGAAACTTTGTGCATATTTTCCCCCAACATATGCATTTTTTTGTCCATATTGTTTGGTTGGAAAATCTACTAAAGTCAGAGAGGCACAGATTTTGAATGATAGCTGTGTTTCAGTTCACCCATTGGTTGCAGAAGTGCAAATTAGGTATTTTGTCATTAAAATGCAAATAAAAATCCCTCTTCATCCCTAGTCGCACTGGAAAGCAAAGCATAATCCTATGCATGTTTACTCAGAAACAAGCCCTACTGTGATTAATGTAGCTTCTTTATAACCTTAAAGTGATATAGCAGTGTACACGAGAGGCTTAACAGCAGTGAATAACAATTATTCTGTTAGTTAATTTGTGGTTCGGTGTTGTCAGCAACCAAGAAATCCCTTGCCCCTCTGTGTAAAGTATCACGATGAAATTTTAATGGAATTCTGTATCCATAGCTGAATCCTGGATTGCTCTCTCTGTATGTCAGTTTGATTCCAGACTCATCATGGACATACCATGATGCAATATTCAGCTCTTTTCTTGTCTTGCTTAAGAAACCACAGGAGTTCCAATTAAATGGGTATCTAAAGAAGAAAATAAGAACCACACTTTCCAAGCACCCTTAGGAGACACTGGCCCATTGCACTGAAAATTCAGAAACAATAAGCCTGACAAAAGCAAAAGAGAGCAAAGAGTATGTTTTATAGCACATCACATATTTCCCAGTGTCCTTCCAACCAGCATCCTCCAGCACCTACCTAATGAATACAGTGGTACCTTGGTTCTCAAACTTAATCTGTTCTGGAAGTCCGTTCCCAAACCAAAGCGTTCCAAAACCAAGGCGCGCTTTCCCATAGAAAGTAATGCAAAATGGATTAATATGTTCCAGACTTTTAAAAACAACCCCTCAAACAGCATTTTAACATGAATTCTACTATCTAACGAGACCACTGATCCATAAAATGAAAGCAATAAACAATGTACTGCAGTCACACAATCAATCAGTAGCTGAACTGGGTTCCACACAGTCACAAAAACAAAACAAAACAGAGCCGCAAAAACAAAAGCGCAAAATAAATAGCAAAGACCGTCCCCAGCATAACACTCAAAACAGAAGTGTGGCACTCAAAACTGAGCACGTTCAGCTTCCTAAAAAAGTTCGCAAACCGGAACACTTACTTCCAGGTTTGCAATACAGTGGTACCTCGGGTTAAGTACTTAATTCGTTCCGGAGGTCCGTACTTAACCTGATACTGTTCTTAACCTGAAGCACCACTTTAGCTAATGGGGCCTCCTGCTGCTGCCGCACTGCCAAAGCACAATTTTTGATCTCATCCTGAAGCAAAGTGCTTAACCTGAAGCACTATTTCTGGGTTAGTGGAGTCTGTAACCTGAAGCATATGTAACCCGAGGTACCACTGTATTTGGGTCACGTTGTTTGGGTACCAAGGCGTTTGAGAACCAAGGTACCACTGTATTCATGATTTTTCTTCCTCATGTCAACTTTGGGGGGCACTTTTCAGCTGATAGAGACTGAAGCAAAGGGAACTTAGGTGGCTGGGGGGAAACGTTGGTCAGTGTTAGGAATGGTGGATACCAAATAGGCAGGGTAGGCACCAGCGCCATGTCTTTTAGGGCTCCCATGACAAAGGGTCAAAAAAATTTGATCTCAAAGGTAAATTACCAAAAAAAAGTATTAGGAGATAATTTGCAAAGCCCCCACCCCCGAGATTTCGACTGCCATGGGGCCTCTACAAGGGTTTAATCCAACACGGTTGACACCAATGCTACAGTAAGAAGGACCTCAAGGTCCCAGGCCTCAGAGAGGTTAGGCTGGCCTCAACTAGAGCCAGGGCCTTCTCGGCTGCGGCTCCAATCTGGTGGAATGCTCTGTCACAAGAGACTAGGGCCCTGCGGGACTTGACATCTTTCCGCAGGGCCTGCAAGACAGAGTTGTTCCGCCAGGCCTTTGATCAGGGCGCAGCCTGACTCCCTCCTCTGGCAACCTGCACAGAACTTTGCTTAATTGGTTGCCATCAATTTGATTTAATTAATTTTTATAATGAAATATTTTTAGATTGTGTGATTATTTGATTTTTGATTATTTGATTGTTGTTAGCCGCCCTGAGCCCGGCTTCGGCTGGGGAGGGCGGGATATAAATAAAATTTATTATTATTATTATTATTATTATGACTGAAGAAACTTTGTGTGTCCCCCAAGTTTGTGTATCCCCTAGCAGATATTTGCACAATGCTGCCTCCTTTCCATATTCATCTCCCTCCACGCCGGCCCTAGGGCAAGTGACGGTTGCAGACTTTATAAAATGCTACCACAAGAGACCCCAGATGCTATCTGATGGTGCCAATGTGGTGTAGTGGTTAAGAAGTGGTTAAGTGGACTCGTAATCTGGTGAACCGGGTTCGCGTCTCCGCTCCTCTACATGCAGCTGCTGGGTGACCTTGGGCTAGTCACACTTCTTTGAAGTCTCTCAGCCCCACTCACCTCACAGAGTGTTTGTTGTGGGGGAGGAAGGGAAAGGAGAATGTTAGCCGCTTTGAGACTCCTTAGGGGATATCAAATCCAAACTCCCCTCCTCCTCCTCCTTCTTCTTCTCCTTCTTCTTCTTCCAGGTACTGCTGGTGCTGCTATCTGTGCATCCACTCATGTAATTTTTGCTTCATTGATACAAGTTGTGAACCACCACTTCACCCAGCTAAGTGTAACCCACCAGCCATGCGCAGTGGCCCACTGGGGGATAAGCTTCTCATTTATATATATATCAGCCAGGAACTGAAAAAACAGACTACAAAGCATTTTTCAGTAGAACCAACAGGTATCATTAGGTAAAGTGAGGCCACCTTCTCATGTGGCAGATGCTGGTAGGAGACATTATTCTTTATGGGATAATAATATGGGACAACAACAACAACATTTATTATTTATACCCCACCCATCTGACTGGGTTGCCCCCGCCACTCTGGGCAGCTTCCAACATATAAAAAAAACACACATTAAAACATTAAACATTTTTAAAAACTACCCCTCAATATTCAGAGGACATTGTGTGATGTTGCATCGGAGGGCACCGATCCTCTGGAGAAGCTGGCACCTCTGACATACCTACACAGTTTCCAGTCTCTACTTTGGAATCTATAGCTTATTACCATCAGTCTCAATCTGATGCCTATTTGGGCTCCCCATATTAATTTCTGATTATGCCGAGACTGAGGCACAAATACAAGATGGGTGACACCTGGCTTGAGAGCAGTAGATGTGAAAAGCAGTACATGTGAAAAGGACCACAAAGGATCTAGGAGTCTTGGTTGACCACAAACTTGACATGAGCCAACAGTGTGATGCGGCAGCTAAAAAAGCCAATGCAATTCTGGGCTGCATCAATAGGAGTATAGCATCTAGATCAAGGGAAGTAATAGTGCCACTGTATTCGGCTCTGGTCAGACCTCACCTGGAGTACTGTGTCCAGTTCTGGGCACCACAGTTCAAGAAGGACATTGACAAACTGGAACGTGTCCAGAGGAGGGCAACCAAAATGGTCAAAGGCCTGGAAACGATGCCTTATGAGGAACGGCTAAGGGAGCTGGGCATGTTTAGCCTGGAGAAGAGGGGGTTAAGGCGTGATATGATAGCCATGTTCAAATATATAAAAGGATGTCACATAGAGGAGGGAGAAAGGTTGTTTTCTGCTGCTCCAGAGAAGCGGACACGGAGCAATGGATCCAAACTACAAGAAAGAAGATTCCACCTAAACATTAGGAAGAACTTCCTGACAGTAAGAGCTGTTCGACAGTGGAATTTGCTGCCAAGGAGTGTGGTGGAGTCTCCTTCTTTGGAGGTCTTTAAGCAGAGGCTTGACAACCATATGTCAGGAGTGCTCTGATGGTGTTTCCTGCTTGGCAGGGGGTTGGACTCGATGGCCCTTGTGGTCTCTTCCAACTCTATGATTCTATGATTCTATGATTCTATGATGGGATCATTTGTTGTTCATTTCTGTTGATGTCATTTCTTTCTTTTGTTTTCCTCTATTATGCTTGAATTCTTTAAAAATAAAAGAAAATGAAGGATGGGAAGATCCATTTGCAGCTGCCTTAACCTGGAAATTCATGGGCGTAAAGTGACAAAATCTGGGGCAATATGCCGGTGTATTCCCACAGTTTTCATGGCGGAATCAGATCTATGCATGTGCAGGAAGGGCTGGGGAAGTGGTGATGTTGTCCAATAACGTTCACTTTTGTGTCAAACAACGCCTATTGGTGTGAATCAAATTTAGCGGGATACGACAGCAGGTTGATCAAAAAGTCAAAAGTTCCATAACGAAACATATAGTGGAGTCCAAAAGGAATGTTTGGGAACGAACAGGGCTGGATTTAGGTTTGATGAGGCCCTAAGCGACTGAAGGTAATGAGGCCCTTTATATGTCCAGCTGTCCTTTGTCAACAACAAATTGCCGCTGTTTTTTGTGTTGAATGTATATATGATAATTTATGGACCTAATAGTATCTAAAGCCATTTGTACATAACAAAATATGTACATCATAGGAGGTTACACAACACAAAACACTGTTGCTGTATGTAGGTTTTATTTTATTTGGTTTTTTATCTTATATTTTGGAAATGTACATCCAGGTTTTTACCCCAAAAACTAGGAGCTTGTTTAAGGGACGCGGGTGGCGCTGTGGGTTAAACCACAGAGCCTAGGACTTGCTGATCAGAAGGTTGGTGGTTCGAATCCCCGTGATGGGGTGAGCTCCCATTGCTTGGTCCCTGCTCCTGCCAACCTAGCAGTTTGAAAGTGAGTCCAAGTAGAAAAATAGGTACCGCTCTGGCGGGAAGGTAAACGGCGTTTCCGTGTGCTGCTCTGGTTCGCCAGAAGTGGCTTAGTCATGCTGGCCACATGACCCAGAAGCTGTACGCTGACTCCCTCGGCCAGTAAAGCAAGATGAGCGCCGCAACCCCAGAGTCGTTTGAGCTTGGACCTAATGGTCAGTGGTCCCTTTACCTTTACCTTTACAGCTTGTTTAGCTTATACGTAAATCCAGCACTGGGAACGGAACAGAAATACTAGCATTAAAATCTGGAAGACTAATGCAATGTTCTTCATGTCTGAATACACCCTTGAACTTTGTATCCTGCACAGCTTGTTGTTCTGCCCTAAAATTCTTACGGATCAGTCTGGATGTACATGAGTACGAGCCCTATTCCTTTTAATGGGATCAGAATCAGCGAAGAATCTATTCCCCTGTTTACCCCACCCCACCCCCCCACCCCACACAAACACACCTTCTGCATTTCAAAGCAGCTCCGTGGGATGAAACAGAAGGAGGAGGCGAGGTTTCAAATCGACAAGAGTTTCTGGTATAGAAAATTGTGAGTAAAACAGACGCCACAATGCCATCTCCTTAATTTGAACGCAGAGGTTCTGAGCAGTTCAAGCAGCTAATAAAGAGGCAAGAAAGAAATACAATTTGCAGCTATTTTGGAGGAGGAGGGGCTGGTGGGGGGTGGAGAGAGAGAAAGGACCTTTTACAAATAGCTCTGGGTTTATATCTAGCCAAGCAAGTAGGAAGGCAGCGGCAGATAATAATGTGATTACTTTGGTAATGATATGCATTAGATACATTATGGGAAACAATAATACTCCCCACTGAATGCAGTCAATCCAGTTATTGATTTTTCTTAATGGTAAAAGCGCTATTCCAAAACCAGAAAGAGATATCCTTTATTTATTCTCCTTCCCTTGCGAGCCTCATCTTCACAGACCCTTTGATGCAGAGTACTATGCAGAGATAATGGAGTAATGTATATCTAATCTGACACCTACTGGGCCAGGCTAATGTCTCAGATAAAAACTGCTTGGATTGCTGTTGCTATTGAAAACAGAATCTATGAAAAATAAAACAAGAAGAAGAAAGAAAGGAAAGGAAAGGAGTTCTGCTAAAAGGCTGAACTTTGCTTTTGCTTCCTCCTGGAGTTTCTTTGGTGTTTTCTGTTTTGCATTTTCTTATTTAATTTAATCCTAATCTATGCCCGTTTCTTCTCTTGGAATCTGTTCAGCCAACTCCTGCCTGACTGATGGGATGCTCAGCTAGAGCCCTTTCCACTTTCTCCAACACAAATAAATGTGTAGAGGGTTGCTCCTGGATGTTACTAAAAGTACCCTTTCCTTTAAATATGTAGCCCCCTTTCCCCACGTTGTTGTTGTTGTTGTTGTTGTTGTTGTTGTTGTTGCTGCTGCTGCTGCTGCTGCTGTTATTTCGATTAATATACCACCCTTTATCAGGGTGGTGTATGACATGACAAACACATTACAAAACATCAGTGACGAAAATATAATAAAAACATAGTAAAAAGCCTTCTGACGGACAGCCTAATACAGTGGTACCTCAGGTTACATACACTTCAGGTTACAGACCCCACTATTACCTCAGGTTAAGAACTTTGCTTCAGGATGAGAACAGAAATTGCGTGGCAGCGGTGCGGCAGCAGTGGGAGGTCCCATTAGCTAAAGTGGTGCTTCAGGTTAAGAACAGTTTCAGGTTAAGAACAGACCTCCGGAATGAATTAAGTATGTAAACAGAGGTACCACTGTAGTAAAATAATCATAATCCTCTCCCCCACATTTGATAGCTTCCCCCAAAGAAGCCTGGGAACTGTAGTTTGTTAAGGATGCTGGCAGTAGTTAGGAGATCTCTGTTCCCCTCATGGAACGACATTTGCGGGACCAGGTGCAGGCAGCACATGGTTGCAGAGGGCTGAAGAGAGGAGATAAATATTGTGCAACAATCTCGGGTTCAGTTAGGCCACAACTTTTATTGATTACAAATGTAATATGTTTTTGGCCAACCCACTTGGTATGTACCCTGAATCAGCCTGTCTACCTAGTGGCCGATTATTTAGCTGGGTCGACTCTTGGTCACCCCTTGATGTGCATCAAATAGGGCATCCCCCAGATTTGCCATTTTGAGAGGGTGTTCTGGGCACCTAGACTAACACCCCCTCCTGGACCCCTTCAATGGGGTACCCATTTTTTGTACAGGTAGATTAAGGATCCCACCCAGTGCCTTATCCACCAATAAAGTCATGAAGAAAATAGGCAAAACCCTCCAGACAGGGACACTGTCAGGCTTTGGGGAATTGGTTTCCTCCCCCAGCAGTAAACAAAAGATCAAACGAAATGAATGTCTTACCAGTTAGACTCTTTAAGAGCCAGTGTGGTGTAGTGGTTAAGAGCGGTAGACTCGTAATCTGGTGAACCAGGTTCACATCTCCGCTCCTCTACATGCAGCTGCTGGGTGACCTTGGGCTAGTCACACTTCTCTGAAGTCTCTCAGCCCCATCACCTCACAGAGTGTTTGTTGTGGGGGAGGAAGGGAAAGGAGAATGTTAGCTGCTTTGAGACTCCTTGGGGTAGTGATAAAGCGGGATATCAAATCCAAACTATTTGTCTTCTCTTCTTTAACAATCACAGTGTGAGAACAAAGAACACATCTCCTAGAAATGACGGTGCTCCCAATTAAGGATCACACTCACTTTCGTCCCTATTAATCTATGTCACTCCTATGCCTTGTAATCTGAGTTTGTAACATCTGTGCTTTCTGTTCTGAGACTTTCTGAGCTCTTTGAGACTTTGGAGAGATCAGGGGAATGCAGTCTGATGACTATGAATCTGTTAACTCTCTCTCTTCCAGTGTTTCTTCACCTAGCTGATCCCCATCCAGTATTTCCCAGCTTCTGCCTTCTGAACTATGCCCCTCTGCAAACCACTGTTCCAAATCTATACTGTCCTCCTGCTCCTGGGAAGATTCAGGAGCAGGGGAAGGGGGTGGTTCCCACCATTCCTCCTCAGTGCAGCCTTCCTCAGCATGGTCCCTGACAGACAATTTGTCTGTAGGGGGGCGGGAATTCTCCCTGGCCCCAAAGCTTGGTAGCAGAGGGAGTGAGGTTGGGGGATCCAACTCTGACTGAGCTGGTTGGCTCAGGCATCATCATCATTATTTTATTATTTATTGAATTTATATACCACCCTATACCCAGACGTCTCAGAGCGGTTCACAGAACAAAAGCAAAATATAAAACTACAAAATATATCATCAAAATAAAAACAACAACCCAATACCGCCCCCAAACCCCACATTTTAAAAAGGCACAGGACGTCAATCAAATCAGCTAAAGCACAATTTTTTGCAAGCAATTTCCTCTTGTCTTTTATATTATTTATTATTATTATTTATTGAATTTATATACCGCCCTATACCCAGAGGTCTCAGGGCAGTTCACAAAAAAGATCACAATGTATAAAATAAAAATAAAAAGAATAATCCAATAATACACCGCAATTGACCGCTATTTTATCTAGTTCTTTTCTCCTGATCTTCTTAGCTGCCAACGCATATAGCGCTACTTTATAAGTTACGAAGTCATCAGTATTATGGATAATATGGAGAGTTATAATACATGGATATTGAAATAATATGCAGTCAAAGTTGCTGATATTAGGACCCATGGAGGGGATGGTGGGAAGTCAGGAGATTCAGAGAAATCTCAATATATGGTTATGTAGTTAGTATTTGTAATGGTTCTAGGGGTTGCTCGTGCGTAAGCCAGTGCAAACACCCGGCTGGGTTGCCTGAGTGAACCTTTTCTGTCCGGACAGCCACTCACCCGTGGCTGTCTCAATCGCTGGCAGAATCCATCAGTGGGCGTTTCTTAAACTTCTTCCAGCAAAGAAGCTCTTTGATGCCTAGTCTCCTCCTACTCTCTCTGCGCGAAAGCCTTCTGCGCAAGGAGGGCGTAGGCAGCGGAGGACCTCTACTCTCCCCGCTGGTCCCCAGCAAGGAGTCATGGCACCGCCTCGCCGCTTCCCCCATCTGCCCCCCTTCTCCACTGGTGCTACGCTGATTCTCTTCCCCAGAAGATGGGCTGCCTCTCCCACTCCCGGGACGCTCTCCGGAATCCCTCTGGATTTTGCTCTCTCCCTCCGGCACTGATGGCAGTTCCCTGACAGTATTGTTATAATCTTCTGTTTTATAAAATCAAATAAAAATTCTTTCGAACCCCCCCCCCCCAATAGTCAGTCCTTATTCCTGGAAAACTCTGGAAAGGCTGCACCCATTTGTTTGATTGATATCTGCCTGCAGATACTTGATTGCTGACTAAATGAACATGACTGGGATGGAGGTCTTACTATAACCAGGGCCTGTCTTACTATAACAAGCAAGACCAAATTTCTGCAGCCTAATTTACACAAGTATTTCAAACCCTCCAACATTTCTTCAATGAAAATAGCGGTGTCTTATATTATAATAATAATAATAATAATAATAATACTTTTATTCTTTATACTCCGCCCATCTGACTAGGTTGCCCCAGCCTCTTTGCATGGCTTCCAATGTATATAAAAACATAATAAAATGTTAAACATTAAAAAACTTCCCTATACAGGACTGTCTTCAGAGGTCTTCTAAAGATTTTCTAGTTACTTATCTCCTTGGCTTGGGGGTTGCATAACTCTATACCCCCAACATTCTCTGATGAAAATAGGGACGTCCTAAGGAAAAGTAGGACATTCCAAGGTCAAATCAGAAACTGGGACGGCTTCTGTTAATCCAGTTCTGTAAATTCCTGAAAATCGGGAAACTTTGAAGGTCTAGTATTTTCTTATAATAATAGGCATTGCTGTATGTATGTTTACGTGCTGGATACTTTACGAAATGTAGAGTGCATTTGTTTGCAATATGCGAATAGTCTGTATCTAATGATGCCTATAACATGTGCGAGGTTTGCTTGTCTTTTTAGCAGAACTGTCAAAAACAAATGCGGTTCTCGTAGAGATAAAAGAGGGAGATGTGTTTTTTAAAAAAGTGTTTGTGTGCAAGCGGATAAGCTCAATGCCAACATTTTCAGAGAATTCCATCACTGTTCTGAGGTTCCTGAAACTTCCAGAGCGGCTTTTCAGGGGGCACAGGGGAGTGTGAGGCAAAAATCACTTCTGTGTTCTTCCAGCGAGAGCATCCGATGTGCGGAGTGCCACTCTTCTCTGAATTGAAGTCTGAATAGGAAGCTGTGTGTGCCAGATTCGAGGACAACCATTTTGACACCCTGTGTCAGTGAGGGACGGAGTCAAGAAGTCAGGCGCCGAGCATCTTTCTCTATCTGAGTTTTCAACAAGCTGTCAAAACAGCCACTCGTGGGAACTTTTTCTTCATTAGTCCTTTCAATCTACAGCTTGTCGTCCTCTGTTCAGCCGCAATAGCTGGACTACTTAAACAACCAGAGATTCTAACAGTTTGATTCTTTCCTTTTTGTTTTTCAACTTTCCATTAATTGATTTGTGCATGTGGTGTTTTGGTTTTTTTATTTAAAAAAGAAGTTTCGTTCTCTCTCCTATCTACTGTAAAAATAAAGCAGCCTCTGTCGTCTGAATAATTAAAGGAGAAGAACAGAGTGAAGTCAAAAGCCTCTTATATGACTGATTGCATACATCAGTAAAATCAAGCAAAGCATTTGTAGCAGCTATTTGAGCTACACCTAATTTTCACTGTGTTCCATTTCCTCCCTGCCACCGAATGCATAAAAGGAAAATTCAAGCTTACTGTTTCTTGCCACAAAAACGCTCTCCGTGTTAACTTTCACATGAAAGCTAAAAGCACAGATTCCACCCCCCTCCACTCCTCCTAGCAAACCTTTGATCAGCTTTAGACCTCATAAATACAACCATTGATTCCCCTGATATTATATTATACACTATATAAACTATATATTTAACTAAGGTTTCTGCCACAGTACAAAGAATATGGGGAAGTCTGAAATTCCTAGCTGCTTCTTCTCCTACTCAAGAGCTGCCCAACATGAAGAACTGTTTCTTAGGAACACCACTGGTGCAAAATATAGGAAGAGGGGGCAAAGTTGAAGGTACTCTGAGTGCATCGCATAAAAGGAGGAGGATTTCAAGACAGGGAAGCCCACACCATAGATTTAAATCACTCTTAGACCATTTTTAACAGACTCGCTCTTCTCTGGTACAATGATGCTTCTTGGCTCTGCAGGCAGAGGTTCTCAGATGGTAGATGGCAGACTTTGAAGTTTAACTCTGTACATTCTGCACATGTGCTCACCCAATGTGCTGGAGCCCCTCTCCTCTAGTGCGCCATCTCAAAACCGCAGCACCACTGTGACACTGCAAAGACGAGTCTGCTGTTGGCAGGTCTGGCTGCCAAAATGTTTATCTAGCGGTGCCAGTTTAATTTCCCCTCACAATTTGATCTGAAAAGCAAAACCAAAAAAGCGCAGAGGAAACCCCTCATTAAAATAACAGATATCTTATAAATATTAACACGGTGCATACACAGTGCTAAATGATTCATCCAAATGGCCTCGAGGACTTCCAAAAAATGCGACGAAAACTAGACATTTAAGTAAACAAGAGAGCTGCTTCCACAGAGCATGTTAAGAACAAATGCATCACGAATTCAGTTGATCATCCATTTTAAATAGCTGGTGCTCATTTGCGATAACAATTGAGTCCTACTTCTATTATCAGTCCAGTGGAACCTTCAGAGGTATCAGTTCCTGAGCTGAGTTTAAGGAAAGGAGACGTTTTGTTCTCTTTAATGAAGAATTAAGACGTAGGTGGAGTTCAACTAAGTTTCACTCTGCTGACACAAACCCCCTACACTCAGGGCCGTCTTACCCATAGAGGCTAGTGGCGCAGGGCGCCAGGGTGCCAAGTTGTGGAGGGCGCCAGGGAAGAGGCAAAGGCTGGACGCAGCGCCTCCTGGCATCAGCCCACCTGCTTCCGCCATGCCGTGCTGAAACAGCGCCGCGCCCAGAGCCTCCGTCTGCCATGGTCACTGTGGCACGAAGCGGCCAGCTGAGCCGGGAAATGCCACTTCCAGCCTCCGCCTCTTTCCCACTAGAGGAGCCACCCTCCAGCTGCTGGCCACCTCCTCCAGCCCCGCCGGCAGTGCCGTCCTCCCTAAAAAACTCTGGAAAATCGGCAGAGGGGAGCGCCAGAGGGAGCTTTGCATCATGGCTCCAGATATGCTTAAGACGGCCCTGCCTACACTAATAATAGGCAATAGGATGAAAGAACAATTCCCCATCTCTCTCTCCCCCTCTCCACCCTTTTCCCCTGAAATGCAAGATGTCTATGACAAAAGTCTCTCACTAAATTAAACAATCTGTGAAAAAGACTAGGAATTGAAAGGGGAGACAAAATATATACTTCCCCCTCTTTGTTTGTTTGTTTATTTGTTTTGTAACACAAAAAACTTAAATAAAAACTAATTTAAAAAAAAACCTATGTTTTACTTAGAGTACAGCCGCTAAAAGTATTGAACTTGTTGACTATGTTAGGCCCATTAATTTCAGTGTGTCTACTCTGAGTAAACTTAGTTGAACACCACCCCAAAGCCCCTGACTAAAACCCAAAGAACACTATCGGTAGAATAGTGGGTAGGTTCCGTTAGAGAGACAGAACTACCATATGCATTTGTTGGTGGTTCAGTAGGGTCCTGGCAAATTTTTAAATGTGCTTAGATTGCATCCTGCACATAAGGTCTAAAGTGTCATTGTATTATGCTGTTGGTACAAAAGGACTGGATTCCATTTTAATGAGAAAATTCTTCAGTTGTGCAGCAAAAGAAAAAGCCCACAACAGAGCAAACATAACGGCTTGATGCCAAGTGCATTTGGGCAAACGTGGTGATATTTTGATTTCTGGCTTCCTTGAATTTTGGCAGATTGCACACATCTAGAAAGGCCAGCAAACAGATTCAGTCTGAGACTCTTTGTTTTCAACATTCTCTGTATTCAACATTCCTGCTGAGCATCCATGCACCATTACTTAATGCGCACAGTTCATCAATTTTAATAATAATAATAATAATGTATGTGCTTGTGGGAGGGGATGGGTTATTTGTTTTTGTTTTATTATGTATTTTGTGTTTCCATTTTGTATTTTTATGTTGTGCACTGCCCTGTGATCTTTGGATGAATGATGGCTAATCATCATCATCATCATCAATAAAAATAATAAACCCAGGACCAACTGCAGATTGCTAGACTTCAGTGTGTGACATAGGGTCAGCCGGCAGAAGGGAAGACAGGGCAGAAGAACGCTCTGCATTCCTCTGCATTCCAGTTTAAGTTTTTTATTTAATTCTTTATTTTCTCTTCCATTGCTTCCAATGTAGTCATACCTCCTGCAGGGGGAGGAGAGAGAAAAAGGAGAAGCTTAGACATGTTGAGATACACATCCAAATTTCCCCATGGTTTGGGGAAAATGGAAGTGCCTATGATTCTTTGGGTCCTGGCTGGTTCTTGGCAGTCCCCAAAATGCCCTCAGTTTGGCCCGTCTGATGATGAAGCTCCAACATCCATTCGGCCAGGGAGCTAGAGGAGCTATTGTGCTCAGAAAGGGAGGCTACGACATTGGAACCCCTCTGCTTCCCCTCTCCCACTCAGTTATTGGCAGTGACTTCCTGTCAGGAGCTCGGCCTACACTTGAGTAGGACCCTGGCAGAGACACATGCCTGACTGGCATGTTCTCTCCCTCCTGGTCGATTATTTGGGAGCTTCAAAAGCTTTCTTCAGCCCAAACATCACAGTGACCGATGCCAACCAACACCGGCATACTTAGGGATCCACAGAGTCTTCACAGCTTGCATAACAGATCTCAGCAACTCAGCATTTTGGCTAATCTACTTTATTTACATATAAACACACACGGAGCACTGCAACATGGCTCCTTCTCTCTCTAGCATCGGACAGCAAAGAGAAAAAGAACAAAGGACAATAGTCCCACTTCACGGAACACAGTAACACAAACATCCTGTCTCCATCACTTCCCACTCTGTGGAGTCAAAACATACACCATCATGTGATAGACAACAATCCCATGACTGCAATCATGGAGCAGGAATTCCAGCACTTCCATGTTGGAAAGCTAGGTAAGCAATGATGCCTCATGCCACTCCATCTTGCTGGCCACTATACCATGGCATGCTGGACCTTTGTTTATTATTCCACCCATGTTTTTAATTGGGGGGAACCACATACACCCAAAACCTCTACATGTACAGGAATTCCCAACCAATGATGTCAGTTGCCCATGTAACCTGCTTGCTTGCATAAAAGCCAAGAGACCACCAAGCACTGTTAAATTAGTTTTTTGCCAGCTCCATATTAAAAGAGAGTATCCTCAGGTGACAGCAGCCGCTGCTGACAGAACGAACCTGTTTATATTAAAATCGGTGCTGATTGTGCTTGTTGGACAAAAGGCAAGCAGGCAGACCAGCACCAGGCTGGATTTAAATGTTTCATGTTGAACACGCCAGCATTTTTCAATCAAAACACATTTCGCCTTCGTAAAATCAGATGCTCCGAGACAAGCAGCCCTTTCTTTGTTCGGGATAAATGTCTTCCATTCCCTGAGTTATGAGCCTTTGTTTTGAAGATTACAGAGACAAAATATGCTCAGAGCAGCATTGTTTTAATACCCATGGTAGTCAATAATGAACTTTAGATGAGTTATATGTTGCTGTCCTCCTCCTCTTCTTCCTCAGTTTACTGCAGGTTTCCTTTGTGCACTTTAATACCTGGTATCATGAAATCAAATTTCCCAAAACTAGTCCCGGCAAAAGTTGCTTCCATCAGCCCAGCAAACCTGGCCAATGCTCAGAGGCAATGGGAGTTATAATCGAAGAACATCTAGAGGGAGCCATGTTGGAGATACTGTGTTTTGTATTTAATAGTAATTTATATTAAATAATATTTTGTGCAGTCAGGTAGCTCAAATGTACACGATACGGGCTCTGATTTTTTGTTGTTATAACAAATTTAAAATACAGTACAGTGGACGCTCAGGTTGTGAATGTAATCCGCGTGGGATGCGATTTGGCGCTTCTGCGCATGCGCAACCGCCGAAAGCCAGAAGTAACCCGTTCCGGTACTTCCAGGTTTCGGCGGCCTGTAACCTGAAAAAACGCAACCTGAAGCGTCTGTAATCTGAGGTATGACTGTACTACAATCAGTTAAAACAAATTACAGTCAAGAGAACAGGAGGGTCCTGTAATACATGGTTGGAATTCAGTGCCACATGAATATGATTGTCTCATCAGTGCAAATATTTCTGCATGCCAGAAGGAATGAACTCACTTTTCTCCTCCTCCCTGACCCTATCCTGTGGCTTCTTTCAAACCCCCCCCCCCCCCGGGCAGAGCTTTCCAAACTTTTCAAGTTGGTGACACACTTTTTGGACATGCATCATTTTGCGACACAGTAATTCAGTTTTAAGGACGCTGGTGGCGCTGTGGTCTAAACCACTGAGCCTAGGGCTTGCCAATCAGAAGGTCAGCGGTTCGAATCCCCGCGATGGGGTGAGCTCCCATTGCTCGGTCCCAGCTCCTGCCAACCTAGCAGTTCAAAAGCACATCAAAGTGCAAGTAGATAAATAGGTACAGCTCTGGTGGGAAGGCAAATGGCGTTTCTGTGCGCTGCTCTGGTTTCACCAGAAGCGGCTTAGTCATGCTGGCCACATGACCCGGAAAAACTGTTTGCGGACAAACAGTGGCTCCCTTGGCCAGTAAAGCGAGATGAGCACCACAACCCCAGAGTCGTTTGCAACTGGACTTAACTGTCAGGCATCCTTTACCTTTAATTCAGTTTTATTAGCAAACCAGAGGTTTTCAAACTCAGGACACAAGGGAGAAATGTGCTAAGAGGAAGGCACGCTTGGCAAACCCTCACTGTGATCAACTCTTGCCCGGAAACCTATGTCCCCACTGTGGAAGGACATGTGGATCCAGAATTGTCCTCCACAGTCACTTACGGACTCACTATTAAAACCATTTTTATGGAATACAATCTTGCTGGGCTATGAGTGATCGCCAAAGAAGAAGAAGAAGAAGAAGAAGAAGAAGAAACCTCCAGCCTCAGCATGGGGAGCATTCATGCGACACACCTACACACTGCAGCCGACACACTAACATGTTGTGACACACAGTTTGGAAAGATCTGCTCCACGTAGTATTTGGGGGATACACAGGGAGAGAGGAGAGAGGAGGGGAAATGCCTGCTGCTTTTAGCAGGAGTCCTTGTGCTAACTTTTGCAAACACACCCTGTTAGCTGAAACTGGTTCTATAACCTGGGTGTCAAAAGTGAGGGGTCCATGCAAGCAGATCTATGTTGGAGCTACAACTACACTACCCATTTGTGTACAAGCCATTTTCTAGCCAGCAAGGCGATGTTTAAGCAAAAGACAGCTGCTGCGTTCCCATCACCCTGCCTTCTTCAGACAGCTGTATTTTAATTTGTTGCCTTGTATCAGTTGATCAGCATTAATTTTCCTGAATGCCCTGTGGCAAGCGAGCGATGGGCAGTCTCAACATCTGCCCCCTAAAGTAAGCAAGGTCTGTTGGCAACAGGGGCCAATTTCTCTGCACCTCTTTTGTCTCCAGGCTGGCAAGAGGATGGTGAAGGAGGGATTAGCATCCCTCAATCGGCCAGATTTGGCCCAGGGGCTTCCTCTTACTGATTCCTATCCAAGACAGACTTTAGTTGTAAATTGTAGTTGAAAACTGTAGTTTCAATGGCTCATCCAACTGCATGAAATATACGCAACTTGGGAAAAGTTAAATGAAATATTAATTTTGACATACATAACAATGTTGCTGTTGCCAGCTCACATATCCATTCACCCCACAACTCCTTTCACCTAATCCTAATTTATTCCATAGAACTCCCAAGCAGCTGCCTTCTGAATTCATCTGATCCAGTAAATGCTGGTTCTCCTTTTTCCATTCCAACTCTTAGTTATGATTCATTGAGCAGTGTGACATTGTGCTTTGCCTGCTTTTTTCTTCCTTCCTGGTCGCATCTCCTCCCACAGCAATAAAATTGCTCCCAGCAGCAAGAACACAGAGTTTCAGAAAACAATGTCACTGTGACACCAAAATACCCAGCTGGGATTTGAACTTGCTGCACCAGAGGAGAGAAGAGGTGAAGGGCCAAAAGATGAACTTGGCAGCCTGGGATGAGATTCAACACATCTCCTGTAATTAACGCTTTGGTGGCCGACTTCATTTGTTTGCTGCTCAATAGAGGAGCTTGGAATGCACCCACTCTGACAAAATGAAGGGATTTACCATTTACACATGAAAGGCCTTTTTGCTTTTCAAAGCTCTTGGGACTCAACAAGGCAGACATTGGCACTCTGCATATGTGGTACAGTTAGGAGCTTAGATCTTTACTCCCATGCTGTGTTCTGACAGACCCCCCCCCCTCAAGTCTGAATCCTTCCTCACCCTGCCACCTGCAAAGGGTGCATGGGCCTGGCCTGATTTTGCTCCCCCCCCCCATAAAAAAACAACCCCTGTTATCTGGAATGCTGCATTTAACTGAGTCTCAAATCTGAAAGCTGCCAACTGATCGGCTCCCGAGCTGAGATTAAGAAAAGGCAGTCCGGTTTAACCACTGCATGGCCTGAGGTGAGCTTTTGTCGATGAGAAATTGAAGGCTGAGGTGTTGTCTCTCTGCAGCAGTTTTTCCCCTTTTCTTTTTAAGAGACAAAGCATTCTATGTATTACTACATCAAGAGATTTATGTCACTGATGGGTTGTTCATAATGGGTTTGTAGTGTTGCCGAGCTGATAAAAGGACAGCAACCATATCCCAGTTAATAGAGTTATTAACTAGAGCTAAATCGGTCCCCTAATCTGAAAGCAGTTGGAAATAGCACTGAAATACTTTGGCTTCCCACTTAGAGGCCCTTCATAGGCTTACTCAGCTGCAACAGCTAAATACAACTCCAGCACAACAAAACACACTATATAGATCTGAGGAGAATATAGATGCTCCTCAACTATCCAAAATGTCTGCATGCATTCAGTATTATGGGTAGGGACTATGGTCATTCTCAAGGGTCAAGTGCACAAAATACATTGTTGTGGCCCCAAATTTAGTCTCGCAATCTTAATATTCTGGAGAGAGCAGGATCAGATCCTGGGACCTCGAAGAGCAGCTCTCAATCAGAGCAGACATTATGAGGGAGACAAGTGGTCCTGTTCACTATGTAAAATAGTTTATTTCTGCAATAAATCACAGTGAAGATTCATTTCTTTATTTTATTTCACTTGTTTCAATCATTTCTATACTGCTACACATTTTCAAAGAAATCTCCACATGGGTTACAACAGTGTGCCCTAAATGATAAAACCGAACATTGCAAAATGGCAGAATGTAACATTACAAATGAGAATCAGATACAAACACAGTAATGAGTTATATTGTTGAAATTATTTGGGCTTCGACCTAAATACCTGAAGGATCTCTCTGCGTGCTGCCTTGGCCCCTGAGAGCTCCAGCAAGGGCACTCCTCATAGTGCTGCCATTGGAAAATACCTGCTGAACCGGGACCCAAGATAAGGCCTTTTATGCTGTAGCACCTTGCATTACATGTGTGCAAAGTGCATACTTTGGTATGTATGGTATGTTTTGTTCATTTAATTGCTTCTTTTGCTTCGGCTGCACTGTGCATATAAAGGAAAACCATGCATACCACTTTAAACCCAGCGGCATGTGGTCAATGGACCAGGAAGACTAGGCTAGTCCCCCTAAATATTCTTGGTAAATTAGAGTATTCAAGTGTGTACCTTTTACTCCAACCCGTTCCATTTACATTCACTTCTGTATTGTGATGTTTATCACTCTGAAGTCAGAGACCTAGCTCCTCCTTCCCAAAGCCAGGGAAGTTTCTTCCCAGCTTAAAAAAGGTAAAGGGATCCCTGACCATTAGGTCCAGTCATGACCGACTCTGGGGTTGCGGTGCTCATCTCGCTTTATTGGCTGAGGCAGCCGGCGTACAGCTTCCGGGTCATGTGGCCAGCATGACTAAGCCGCTTCTGGCGAACCAGAGCAGCGCACGGAAACGCCGTTTACCTTCCCGCCAGAGCGGTACCTATTTATCTACTTGCACTTTGATGTGCTTTCGAACTGCTAAGTTGGCAGGAGCAGGGACCGAGCAACGGGAGCTCACCCCATCACGGGGATTCGAACCGCCAACCTTCTGATTGGCAAGCCCAAGAGGCTCAGTGGTTTAACCCACAGCGCCACCCGCGTCCCTGGCATTCCCAGCTTAGGGAGGGAGATATGATACTCTGACGGGGTCCCAAAGTCTGCCCAGCTTTGGGAAGGAGGCAGCAGGGCATCAGCATCCTGTCAGAGGGCCTGACATCTTCTTCCCAAAGTCCAGGAAGCTTCTGCCCAGCTTAGGGAGAGAGGGGCAATGTTCACACAGATGACATCGTGCACACACACACACACACCATCACCCTTGCAAGTGGGCATCTCTGGCCCTAACTGTTCCCTTATGAAGAATTTCACTTCATGCCATGGTTTAAACTCCCAAAAATCCTGGGAACTGTAGTTTGTTAAGGGTGCTGAGAGTTATTAGCAGACCCTCTATTCCATTTACATCATTCCATGCAGAGAGGGTTTTTTTTGTTAAACCTCTCTGAAACTTTATTCCCGAGAGGAGAATAGGAGTCTTCTCAAAACTCTTAGGACCCTCAGAGAATGCCTTCAATGTGTGGGGCATACAAAGCTTTTGCTGCACTTCTAAGCCACCATTCATTCAAATGAATCCCAGGGTGATTTGCGAAACAAACTGATCCCATAGATTCTCAAGTTGATAAAATAAAATGCACTGAGAAGATGAGTGTGTTTTTTGGTTTTGGTTTTTAAAGAAGACCTCTTTTAAGTTGTTTGGTCACTGCTCTGTTGTTGTTTTTTTTGTTTTTTTTAAAGTGTTTATTAATTTTCCAATAAGAACATCCAATTAACATATCAAATCAAATCGAATAAAAATAAAAAACTAAAATAAAAAAGTCCAATTGTCTTCCAAATTGTAGTAATTTTTTGTTTTGGCTTACCATGGTCTCACTGTTCTGTTTTAGCGCACAAGCTGTTCCACGATTTTAACGGATAACAGTATATAAATGAAATATATAAATAGAATTATTGTTTGCTAAAAGGAATTCAAGGTGATGTCGATTAATAAAACATTACATGACAATAGACAAATAGGAATATTAAAACAAATCGAAACAGCACCATCAACAATTAAATGCTGAAAGAAATGCTAAGTCTGAACTGGAAAGGGTTTGTTTGTTTGTTTGATTGTTTGTTTGTAAGTCATCACTGCTTGGCTCAACGATGTGTCGTGTCTTTACTGCTCACCTAGATCAATCAGTCAGTTGATCAACCAGCCAACAGAATACGGAGCAAGCCCTTTTCTGCATACTCATTTGCTAATTTGATTTTGATGATTTTTAAATGAATTGATTTTAGAACGCTGTCTTTTAGTGTTGTTAGCCACTCTGAGCCCGGCTTTGGCTGGGGAGGGTGGGATATAAATAAAATTTTAATATTATTTATTATTAGTATTATTATCTGGTGGTGGGGGGCGGGGAACCCAGATGGGGGTCCCACAACAAAAGCTGAGTTCTTGGGCAGATTCATTGTGATAGAAGAGGCAGGTGATTCTTGATATATTGTATTCCAAGAACACTTATCTGGATCCTCCAGTTTGTGGCCTAACTAGGCCTGGCATGATCAGCTAATAGGCACAGACTTCTATCTCATTGGGATAGGCTGCACTAGGGAATTCTCGATGGGGGACTCCATTGTCATACCCCCCAAGTGTCCCTATTTTCCAGAGGTGGATGAGCCAGTGCTTGTCCTGAGCGATAGCAGTGGGGGTGTCCCATTGCTGCTTCACAGCCTCTTCATGGCTGCTGATGCCAAGCTCATTCCTTGGGCAGCTCGTAGCAGCTGCTGGAGAGCGGGAGAGGAAGAGGAGAGGCTGCAGCTGACGAAGGCCAGCCCCACATGACATGATGGCTCTGAGGGGCAGGCAGAGGGCAGGGCTGTCCTGGGCAGGAAGGAAGTGGGAGCAGAGCAGAGCACCAGGAGTCCTGGTTTTCTTTTCTTTTTTCCTTTTTTTGATTTAATTTTTCTTTTCTTTTCTTTTATTCACATAATATACATTCTTTACAACAAACAACTCCAAAATAAGCAGACAACTCCAAAATAAAATAATAATAATAAAACAAAATAATAATAATAATAATAATAATAATAATAATAATAATTTATTATTTGTACCCCACCCATCTGGCTGGGTTTCCCCAGCCACTCTGGGCGGCTTCCACAGAGACCAAAAATTCACTAAGATGTCACACATTAAAAACTTCCCTGAACAGGGCTGCCTCAAGATGTCTTCTGAATGTCAGGTAGTTGTTTATCTCTTTGACATCTGATGGAAGGGCGTTCCACGGGGCGTGCGCCACTACCGAGAAGGCCCTCTGCCTGGTTCCCTGTAGCTCTGCTTCTCGCAGTGTAACAAAACCATAAGTCTCATGTTTTCATTTACACTGATCTCCTCTCCGATACCTTTACTTGATATTTCTTGCTGCTTTCTTCTTTCCTTATAGAATCTTTATAAAAATTTAAATCTCTTAAATCCTATACCAATCTTTAACAATTTCAATTAATCCCTTCACCTCCCTCCCCCACAACCCAGTACTTCCTTCCACCCAGGTGTGATCTTCTTTACCTACTATTATTTTTGTTATTGTTGCGTTATTCACTTTATTTGCTATTCCATCCTTGATATATTATTATCCTATCTCCTTGCACCTTTTAAACTTTTGCATATTAATTTTTAAACTCCAGCACCGACTTTTTCATGTATTCCTTAACGCATTCCCACTCTTTATTAATTTTTTGATTAGAGTAGCCTCTAATTGATGCTGTTAATTTTGCCATCTCCTGATTTTATTTTATTTTATTTTATTTTATTTTATTTTATTCTTTTCTTTTCTTTTCTTTTCTTTTCTTTTCTTTTCTTTTCTTTTCTCTTCTCTTCTCTTCTCTTCTCTTCTCTTCTCTTCTCTTCTTTTGGCTTTGTGCATCCACATCTAGCCTTGCCCCTTTCTAAAATTTATTTATTGGTGTGTTTCTTTTCGTAAATCTGCATTATGCACCTGAATTCTGCCGAAAGCAGGGTTTAGACCCAGTGCCCATCTGCTGCTTTAGAATTTCTGAGGTCAAAGCTAGCACCTTGAATTGAGCCAAGGAAACCCAGCTATTTAAAGGATCGGGGCAATGCACGAGCAGCTTGCCCAGTGAGTGGGTGGCAAGGGGAGCTGCAGATGTAGCCTCCCAGCACTCTAGCTGCAATATGGTCATCAGGGTTAGCAACCACTTATAATAGAATAGGGACCATCAGGATCATCTACATCAACCACCTGCAATGCAGGAATCTTTCAGCCAATGTGGGGCTCGGACCCACAGCCCCGAGATTAAGAGTCCTATGCTCTGTCAACTGAGGTATCCACCATAAATTTGTCTAATCCTTCTTTAAAGTCATCAAATTTGGCAGCTGTCACTGCTTGGGTTGACATATTTCAAAATGTGGAAATCCGGACACAAAAGATGTTGTGCTTATCTTGGCAAAGTTGCTGAGCATCTTGTTGTTGTTTTTCTTTGGGGGGGGGGGGGAATTGTTGAGCTTTCTTTCGTTTTGCCCAGAGTTGAGCTTTTTTCTTTCTTTCTTTTTCATATGAGGGCCGAATACTGGCTATGTCCAGGAAATTCCAGACATCTGGAAACCCTAGTCATTGCCTTTGTGGCAGTGAATTTGATAGTTTAACCATGCATTGTGTGAAGAAGTACTTTCTTTTGTCTGTGGTATGCAGCCCTTGGCTGTATGAGATGAGTCAGGGATGAAAATTTTCTTTGTGAATGGAACAAATAGTGTGTGTATTACAAAATCAGATGTTCAAATGTTACAAAATCCCAGAATTAATTATGCTAACACAAAAGTTTCTGTGGTCAGATCAAGCAAACATTGTCCCATTCAAGTTAGTGGTCTTGAAGAACATTTAATAGGTGCCAGTAAAGTATTGGGAGAATTTATCTTCCTGCCATTCTAGGTTTATTTGTGTCACCCATTGAAAGCTTTATGTCCTGACTGGGTCTCAGCTGTTGGGATGATCTCTTGAAGGTAACATCTGGAAGACACTGGAAGGGGCTGAAGGGAAGTCATATGTCAAAATATGGAGTAATTTTGGCTACTAGTCTGTGATTGACTGAAGACACCAGATCATTTCTTCTTGATTTTGCTTTATAAGCAACTCCGAGAAGAATAAAACATGATTCTCAGCCCCATTCGCAGTTGTAACTTAAGAGCTGATGGCACTTCCTGGCCTCCACACTGTAAAGCAAACGGTAGCTTTCTGACACCAGAAGAAATCTATCAAACAGAAAACCTGCCTCACATGCAAAATTCTCTTGGATCCAAAGTGATTGCTTAAATTACACTTTTCTCTCCTCGGAGATCTGTCCCAGAAACAATACACTTTCTGCCCTACTCATGCACCTTACAACGGCCATAAATATCTACATATTCAAAGTTCATCACAACATACACTAGTAATATTGAACTGGATGTGAATAGCACCAAAGGTGTATTCCATTAATTCTTTACAACAGCTTAAAATGTTTTTTCTTCTTCTTCCTGACACTGATATGCTACTCTGCATTCCTGCTGGGGCTTGCTAGACCTCCCCCCTCCTATACAAGTTGCTCTGTATTCTTGCGGTGCCATCCTTTCCATGCAACTGGAAGGAAGAATGTGGTGAGATAGGGGTCAGCTGGTAGAGCACAGGTCACAGGTTCAAACCCCATGTCAGGCAAAAAGATTCCTTCGTTGCCGGGGGTTGGGCTTGATCACCCTCGTGGTTCCTTCCAACCCTTTTATTGAGTTTCCAATTTAATAATCCAATAAGAACCACATTATATTCTGAATTAAAGGTAAAGGTAAAGGGACCCCTGACTGTTAGGCCCAGTCGCGGACAACTCTGGGGTTGCAGCGCTCATCTCTGGCCGAGGGAACCGGAGTACGGCTTCTGGGTCATGTGGCCGGCATGAACCAGAGCAGCACACGGAAACGCTGTTTACCTTTCTGCCGGAGCGGTACCTGTTTATCTACTTGCACTTTGACGTGCTTTCGAACTGCTAGGTTGGCAGGAGCAGGGACCAAGCAACGGGAGCTCACCCCGTTGCGGGGATTCAAACCACCGACCTCCTGAGCCCTAGGCTCTGTGGTTTAGACCACAGCGCCACCCACATCCCATATTGTAATATTCTGAATTACTATACAATGGGGGGGGGCAAGTATATTGCCAAATTATATATCTTTGGGTGACTTCCCATGCTCTAAATTTCGTGGAGTGCTAATCATCTCATATCACATTGCTTTTTAAAAAATTAGTCAATAAACCAGTCCGATGTTAATCCTTTACTTAATTTTAATTTATCTTTGCAGCCACTGGCCTGTCCAAACTTTCGTCTTCATAATTCTGGTGAAATATTTTCCCTGATATTGTCCACTTCCAGCAATTCCATTTTCAGTTTCTGCCAACAGGAGCCATAAAATGCCAGGGATCATCTAGTTTCTTATTAGAGTTGAGTTCTCTGACTGACTGGAATTGTGCCTTTTTTAAACCTATTCCATACTGCAGAACATGTGGTTTGTAGGAAAGTTTCTCCTGCAAGTTCCATAGATCACAGAGGCCCACTCTGCCATAACTCAGAGCATGGCTTTTAGAATGGCTGCCCTTGTTTGGTAGAATAGCGTTCCAGTTGAGATACAACAAATGCCCACTATCTGCAACTTCTGGAAACTGCTGAAGGCACTACTGGTCCAAGAGGTATGCCCAGCTGGACAAATGGGTCTTTCCCGTGAGACTTTGTATAGTTTTTGTTTTGTTTCAAATGTATTGGCTTTTTTGTGTTTTTAACTGTTGTTGTTGTTGCTGCTGCTTTTTTGATGTTTTTAGCATGCATCACCTTAAGACAACTGAGCAGGAGAAGAGGGAAGACTGGGTATCAATTGACTTATTTTTGTTGTCACCATTGGCAGGTGTTGTGAGGAGGGGAGGGATTCACTGGAAAGCACTCACAGCTACAAATTCACTATTCACTACACTATTCTGATGCCCCCCATCATCTCACATTGATGTTGAGCAGGCAAGGAAGGGCACATATCGGTTGACCAGCTGATCTGAGACAGATCCTATGATCCCTAACCATACCTAGTGTTAACAGCCAATCACCTTCCAGCAAAAAAAAAAAAAAAAAAAATCCTGTCTCATTTGGAAGATGAGGAATTCTGAAGGTGGCATCAACTGCAAAAAAAAGGTTCTGATATCTAACAACATTTCTCAGAGATGTTGTGCGTATCCCTAAGTTTTTAGAAACCTTCCCCTGAATGATAATACTCTGTGGAGGTTATTGTTTCATTTGTTATTATGGTATGTTAGAGAGAGAGAAGGAGGGAGAGAGAGGGGGAGAGAACCGCCTTGGATGAAGGGCGGTATAGAAATTTAATAAATGATAACATAAAATTAAAAATTTGAAGCACATTTGGAGATTACACACGATGGAATACTGGGTGAGGGCTAGCACTATAAAATACTGGTTGCATTGCCATTTTCGTTGCCAACCTTTGAGTCTGCTTTCTGCCTTACTTGAGGACTCTTACAAATCCAGATGGTTCCAACTCTTACATAGCAAAATCAGATCTATTGGTATTGATTTGGAACTCTTGTATAATTCAAGTGAGCAATATATTTATGGCAATATTCAAACCAGATTAAGGGACGTTGAAAAACAAAACATCAAGTCAGCTGTAAATAAAATTCTATGGTTTAAATACAATGGTTTAAATGGTTTAAATACTATGGTTTAAATACAACAGATAACAGGATCACTTTTATTTCAGATATTTAAATGACAGACATTGCAGAAGTTCTTTGAATGTGCTGGACACTGTAGAACATATCCCTTTCTACTGTGCATTGTACAACCAGCTATGCAAAAGCGTGCAATCCCCTTTTTTCGGTAGTCTAGCATCACAGCACAATGAAAATATCAGATTCTATATGTCTGACATTAACCCGGAAGAAACTGCAGGGGTGGCTGAGTTTTTATCTTTTCTTTTTTTAAAATGATATTTATTAAAAGTTTAACAATTATAGAAAGGGAGAAAAAAGGAAGACAGTAAAAAGTTACAATACAATACATCAAAAGAAAATGAAAACCAGAATAAGAAATAATAAAAGGAAGAAAAAAACCCAGTACATCGAAGCAAAAAAGCAAAAACGTTTAAAAACAAAAACATTTAAAAACACATCCAATATTCCATATCTTTACTTTTCATTTACTTGTTTCCTCGACCTCCTCACACCTCCCTTTTTGTATTCTAGTTCAGTTAACTATTTCAGCAAATTCTTTCCATCTTTCTCAGTTTTTGTTCTATAATTTATCTTAACAGTCTATCCTTCAATTTTTCCATTTTTGCCCATTATCAATCAACTTTTACTTAATTCTTTATTACATTTCTGCTAAAACCATATAACTTCATTCCAACATCCTTCTAGCATTCATTAATTTTGCAATATTTCTGTAAATATACTTTAAATTTTTTCCAATCTTCTTCCACCGACTCTTCTCCCTGGTCTCGGATTCTGCCAGTCATTTCCGCCAATTCCATGTAGTCCATCAGCTTCATCTGCCATTCTTCCCTAGTGGGTAGAACTTGTGTCTTCCAGTGCTTTGCAATAAGTATTCTTGCTGCTGTTGTAGCATACATTAAGAAAGTTCTATCCTTCTTTGGCACCAATTGGCCGACCATGCCCAGGAGGAAGGCCGTGGCTGAGTTTTTATCAATAGTATCTCTTACAGCGGTGAATGGCACTATTTAGTGGGAAGAAACTCCAATGAAAATCCTTGTTATTACATATTTTACATGGCTGTTCATTTGTATATATTTTAACAATTTATATATGGATGTTTTTCAGTGGCTTATACTTGTAATGCCTAATAAAGGTTTGGGGAAGTAAATAAGTAAGTACATTTGGAGATTTCTGCTTGAGAGAAGCAGGGGGAGCTAAATATGGTCGGTTTAATGCAACCCATTTTTCTCTACCTTTTGTTGATGCACTCTGGCAAATAACAACAATCTGAAGCCAATTAATGCCAGGAAATTACAGGTGCTTGCAAAAAATCCTGAACAAAAGCTTTAATTTTTTTTAAAAAAAAAAATGTATGAAAATAGGTACACTGATCATGCCATTAAATGTAAAGGTCACGATCCAGCATTAAAGTGCACAACTCTCATTTCAATAGGCTTAGACCTGCTTGGATTGCTGTCAAAATGTATTATTTCTTTAAAGCTCTGTGGCTTAAATCTGATAGAGAGAGAGATATTAGCTGTTGGTCCTTGACTTCCGGCCTCATGAAGTCCCCTTTATTATTTTTAAACTCAATCACTTTATTCAGTCATATTTGTCGAAACAGTGTTTCCAAACACTGACTCATCTTAATCTGGATTCCCCATGACTGCATCAGCTACTGGTTTGATTTCTGAATATAATTCAGTGCTGTAAAAGATATGATCTTGTGACAGGAAAATGTTCTGCCAGTAAATGGAGAAAAGAAATTACAGAGCTTTGACCCTTATACGACCATTTCCCTTTTTTATCCCAGGACATCAAATGCAAAACATTTCGGAAGATTTATGCATCCTTTCAGGGAAAAAAAGCCTTGGATTCCTCAAACTTTCCCTTTGCAGGGAGCTGGGAAAAGTCACGAGGGCACCATTCAGAAGTAGGCTACATTTTGAAAACTTAGGGATACTTTTTGGTAGGGGAGAAAGGTTCCATCCGAGGCAATATCTCACAATGCTAGTTTTGGACAGCAGGTGTGTTTATGTACTTAAGAATGTGACCCAGCCACCGCTACCACATTCACCCTTGAAGCTCAAAATCATGCAGCTCTTTTTATCACCTCAGGGTTCTTCCTCTCCTTGTTACCACCTAATCCTGATGCACATGCAGACCAGGCCATCTTTTCTGGCATAACCCATTCTGCCATTGCAACCCGATACGATACGATACAATACGATACAATATGATTTGATAATCTTTATTGTCATTGTCCCATACAGAACAACGGAATTGAAAAAATCTACACCAGACATTCAAAAACCAACAAGCCTGCTATCCCAGCTATCCCAGCCTGGTTAGCCCCCTAAAAACTCTGATACCCCATAATTAAATACAATATACTCCCACAGAGACTACCTTACACTGCGTTTAAAACCAAAATAGCATTTGGATAGAAACTGTTTCTCAGGCAGCTAGTCCTAGTCTTTATAACCCTGTACCTTCTTCCAGAAGGCAGAAGCTGAAAGAGATCATTTCCAGGGTGCGTACTATCCTGCACTATCTCTGCAGCTTTCTTATGACACCTGGAAGCATAGATTTGATCCAAGGTGGGAAGAGTGCACCCAATTATTCTCTCCGCAGTTTTTACAACCCTGGACAGCATTGTTTTTTTCCTTGACCGTGCAGCTCCCAAACCACACACACAGACCATAAGTTAATACAGTGGTACCTCGGGTTACATACGCTTCAGGTTACATACGCTTCAGGTTACACACTCCGCTAACCCAGAAATAGTGCTTCAGGTTAAGAACTTTGCTTCAGGATAAGAACAGAAATCGTGCTCTGGTGGCACGGTGGCAGAAGGAGGCCCCATTAGCTAAAGTGGTGCTTCAGGTTAAGAACAGTTTCAGGTTAAGAATGGACCTCCGGAACGAATTAAGTACTTAACCCGAGGTACCACTGTACACTCTCAATAGTACAATGGTAAAATGCCATCAACAGGTCCTTTGAGAGATTATTTTTCTGGAGGATTCTCAGAAAACATAACCTCTGCTGTGCTCTCTTCAGCAGGTCTTTACTGTTTTCTCCCCAGGTTAGGTCATCTCTCAACTCTATTCCCAGAAATCGAAACACTGAGACCTGTTCCACACACTTCCCCTCAATAGTGACCCCGCCACTGCTACCACATTCACCCTTGAAGCTCAAAATCATGCATCTCATTTTACTACCTCAGGGTTCTTCCTCTCCTTGTAACCACCTAATCCTCATGCACATGCAGACCAGGCCATCTTCTCTGGCATAACCCATTCTGCCATTGCAACCTTATATACAACCATTGGTTGTTAGTGCCACTGCATTCGATGGAGCTCACTCCCTAATAAATGGGCATAGAATCGAATCTTAGATAGGATACCCTGACTGCATTGAGGTGCATGTGTTAAATGGCACATCCAAAAAACAGAGGTGTTGAGCTTAATGTTTGTCTTATGGGTTGATAGCAGTTCTAGCCTGATTATTCCTTAAGGAGGCTTAAGAGAAGCTTACTTAAAATCCCAGGTAGTTTTCTGCCCAGGTACTAACAAGGCTGAAAACTGCTGAGCTTTAACATTGCAGCAGTATGATATGTGTCCTTGATCCATTATTCGCTCTCTCTTTTCACCCTTTAGTGGTATCAAATCACTTCCACTTGTAATTTCTGTTTTTCGAGGAAAAGAAATAACAAGATTGAACTACGGATTAAGAGTGCTGAGGCTGAGGTGGTAAGAAGTTTAGGGAAGCCTAGATGTTATTTACAGATAGTGGTGGCTTGAAAGGGCTGAATTATTTTTCACTGGAGCAACACACTATTTGTCTCCACTACCAGGAGCTACAAGGCAGTAAACATGCTCTCATTGGTGAATCCGATGTGAGTGATCACTCATAGATGAGGCACTACTGAGCCACAATGATGTCAAATTCTGTGATGCTAGCAAAATAACATGGGCTTTCCAAGAAGGCTGATTAGACAAAAATCAATCATGGGTTCAGTCCAAAAACATCATTAAAGGCAAAGCTGCCCCCCCTCTCCCCCCTCCTTCTTTTTCCATTTAGTGGAATGGTTTGTTCTTTTCTGGAAGCAATGAAACAGAGATATATGATGCAGAAAACTAAAAAGTCAAAAAGAGCCAATAAATGCTTTCATCTTCTAGCACATGCAAATATAGAATCAGGATCATGTGAGATAAAAGGGAAAGGGGCTGGAACCCACCCCATTGGCTCCTTCACCTAAAAGTGCCTGAACCAGAATGTCAATTATTTATCCTTCCAAACCCACCTACCCGCACTGCAAATTAGACAGCAATTCCAATGAGAGTAGTTTTCCAAAATGATCTCTAAATATGAGGAGGAGGAGGAGGAGGAAACTGTGGGGAAAATCTCCCTTGGGTGCTCCAGAATGGAGGCCCACACCACATCCCCACTTGGCCAGACTTTATTCAGCAGTGCCTTACAGGGCAGAATTCAAAGAGTCATAGAATTGTAGAGTTGGAAGGGACTGTAAGGGTCATCTAGTCCAACCCCCTGAAATGCAGGAGGAATCTGTGAGAACGTTTCATTAGGTCATACTCTATGTAGGGAAAAGATACATCATGTTGTCCTTGTTAGAATTCCTGCTTCATGATTGCAGTCATGGGATTTTTGTCTTTCACATGACGGTGTATGTTTTGACTCCACAAAGTGGGAAGTGACAGAGACAGGATGTTTGTGTTACTGTTTTCCGTGAAGTGGGACTATTGTCCTTTGTTCTTTTTCTCTTTGCTGTCTGATGCTAGAGAGAGAGGGAGCCATGTTGCAGTGCTCCGTGTGTGTTTATATGTAAATAAAGTAGATTAGCCAAAATGCTGAGTTGCTGAGGCCTGTCACACGAGATGCGCAAACTCTGCGGATCCCTAAGTGTGCCGGTGTCTGTTGGCATCGGTCACTGTGATGTTCAGGCTGAAGAAAGCATTTGAAGCTCCCGAACGATAGACCAGGAGGGAGGGAACATGCCAGTCGGGCATGTGTCTCTGCCAGGGTCCTACTCGCGTGTAGGCTGAACTCCTGACAGTCCTCTGGCCAGTCACCTTCTGCCACCCTTCATTTCACCATCTCTTCACCCAGCCACAATCCTTGAAATGCAACTTGCTCAATCCATTTTCACTGAGCCTATCAGAACCCTCCTTGTACCTTATATGGAGTTGTCTTTCACTCTAACAGTCAGCTTTAGGTTCCTACTGATTTTGTGGTCCGGTCTCTCTCTACATGACACTGATGCCTCACTGATGATGATGAAGATGATATCTTTATTTATATCCCGCCTTTTTCCCTGTCAGGGCTCAAGGTGGCTTACAGATAAAAATAATGCCTTTTGCAGAAATTCCACATCAAAGCCAAGTGGGAAACCCTTTTAGATTCCATCATGCTTTCAAGATACCTGCCAGGTTTGCTTTGGATATGCAGCAGCTACAGAGTCTAAAACAGTGTCACCACAATTTTCATGTACATGTTGCTGATGTTCGCACAGAACTGGAAACGGAGAGAAAGAAAGAATCCAAATTGGGAAGGGGAAAAATATTATTGGACAACCATTGTGATGAAACACGATTGATTGATTGATTGATTGATTGGTTGGTTGGTTGATTGATTTGATTTATATACCGCCCTTCTTCATAAGATCTCAGGGTGGTTCACTGAATAAAATACAGGATAAAAACATGAAAATAAATAAAACTAAACAGCAAAACATTACCCTTCTTCCCAAGGACACATTTAAAAGGCTGTAAAATATTCATCAGCCAAAGGCCTGGTTGAAGAGGAATGTTTTTGCCTGGCGCTTACAAATATATAATGAAGTCACCAGGCAAACCTCCCTGGGGAGAGTTTTCCACAAATGGGGAGCCACTGCAAAAAAGGCCCTTTCTTGTGTTGCCATCCTCCGGACCTCACATGGAGGTGGCACATGAAGAAGGGCCTCAGAAGATGAAAGCAGAGTCCAGGATGGTTTATATGGGGGGAGGCAGGATGTTTCAGTAATGAAACATTGCTTCAGTGAGGTTTTAGGGAGAATCAAAAGCTATCCTATTCTCACACATATTTATTTCTAGGACTGTGGTTTCCAAATGTGGTTTCCTTGCATTGCAAGGAACCATTTCTACTTTGACCTGACCACCAAGGCAATACTGCAAAGGATTCGGGGGGGGGGGGAGATTATCCAAACGACACAGTCAGTTCACACTGGGATCTTGCCAGACCCTTGCATCACTTCAGTGTTATGGGTGGCGAAAGTAAGTATGAAGAGATGCATGGGCCAAGTTTAGGTGGTGGCCAAGTATTGGCTCAGTGTGTCGTTCTGACTGTAGAGATGGCAGCCTTTAACTGCTCTAGGGACAGATACAAGTGTACAGCGATTGGGTAAAAAAGAAGAAGAAGTTCATAATGACCTTGAAGACGGTGTATCCATATTCATCTCTAGCTGTGCTGTCGATATCCAAACCCAGGGTGTCAGGGGCAACATTTTGTTAGGACAAGTTTTTTATTATTATTATATTAATGACACTGTGGGGACCAGAAGGGACAGCTGTTTTATTCCAGCCAAGATCTTGGCCCCGCTGCATGAAATATCAGGGAGGGAGAGAAAAGTTAAAAATACAGCAGTCGCTGACTTCAAATTAAGTGGTAATGAATGCAGATTTCCATGAAGATTCCACGAGTTGGTAATTACGGTTTTATTGCAATTGGAAATGGTGAAATAAACTCGGTCTCCACCGTCCCATCCATGTAATTGATGAGTTAATTTGTCTTTAGCCCTCTTGCTGTTCTAATATTTCTCCATTGACGCCATGAAAATTAATAGGAGGCAAAATGTATAAAATTATACCCACCCCAAAGCCACTGTACAGTACCAGTGAGGCATATTTATTTCATCTGCTGATGGTGAGGGTCACCAGCATTTCCCTCTCCCCCTCCCCTCCCTCCCCCCCACTCTTCCCAGTGACATTTTCAGACTTGACATTATATGACATTTTCAGTTTAATATTGCTAATACTCTGGCTGCAGAATTAAAAGTACACCCAGAGGAAGCTTTGAACTCCAGCGCATCAGCAGAAACATTGTTGGGGTTCTCTTCCTAACAAACATTTACATGTAAACAGCTCTCCAGGTAAAAGCCTGAGTTCAGCTCTCGCCACCTCTGCCCCTCCCGTACTTGTTACGGTGGCTCCCAAAATGTGCGACCCACATTTCCCACAAGAAGGCCGGGGGGGGGGTTGCTGTTTTCTTTCCCATAAAGCCCTTTGAAGAGACGACTCGGTGAGAAGATAGCTAGAGGAAAAAGCAAGCAAGCTGGGTCTATCCATGCAGAAGAGGTAGGTAGGAATGAGATGGTAGAAGTACAGGGCTGGCCCCACCAGCACTGGGGCAACTTTTGAGTGGAGGCAAGGACTTCCATGTCCACAGCTACATCTCCAAAGTCTTGCTTACCTTCCCTCATCTCAAACTCCGAGAAACATACCCACCATCTTGAGCAATATTTAGTAATGACCCTGGGCAGCATTGGTTTTTTGCCGTAAGATTTTTGAAGACTTGCTTCTTATGGGTATAAACCCTCAAGGTAGATTTGACCAGCATCTATGCCATCCTTCCCCATCCTTCCCCATGTTGTTGGGCTCCAACTCTCATCCTCCCTGACAATTAGCCATGCTGGCTTGAGCAGACATAATGAGATAGGAAAGCTGGGGGTGGGGACATGTTTGGCAACCAATGTGCCCCTTTGTTTTCAGATAATAATCATCATCATCATAATTTTTATTTATACCCCGCCCTCCCAGCCAAGACCGGGCTCAGGGCGGCTAACAACCGATTTAAAAACAAATTGATTGAAATACAACTTAAAAACAAGATTAAAATACAACATTAAAACATTAAAATGCAGCCTCATGTCAATGGAAGCTCAAATCAAAAACTTTTTTGGGGATGAAAACATCAGGTCTTCACCAAGGCTAACTATCTAGACTGGTCCTACAAGAGCCAGAAAAAAGCCAGGGATGTCCCCAAATAGGAGTTCCATCACAGGAGGAGAAAGGAAAAAAGAAAGAGGGGGAGGGAATCAAATTGATTCCAATACATGGGTAGACAAGTCTCAAAAGCCCGGGGCACCAATTTTTGTGACCCTCTACAGCGGTTCTCAACCTGTGGGTCCCCAGATGTTGTTGGACTACAATTCCCATCATCCCTGAGCTCTGGCCTTGCTAGCTAGGGGTGATGGAAGTTGTTGTCCAACAACATCTGGGGCCCCACAGGTAGTCATACCTCCAGCAGGGGGAAGAGAGAGAAAAGGGATAAGCTTAGACATGTTGAGATACACATCCAAATTTCCCCATGGGAAGTGCCTATGATTCTTTGGGTCCTCAGTTTGGCCCGTCTGATGATAAAGCTCCAATATCCATTCGGCCAGGGAGCTATAGGAGCTATTATCCTCAGAAAGGGAGGCTATGACATTGGAACCCCTCTGCTTCCCCTCTCCCACTCAGTTATTGGCAGTGACTTCCTGTCAGGAGCTCGGCCTACACTCGAGTAGGACCCTGGCAAAGACACATGCCTGACTGGCATGTTCCCTCCCTCCTGGTTTATCGTTCAGGAGCTTCATAAGCTTTCTTCAGCCCAAACATCACAGCGACTGATGCCAACCGACACTGGCACACTTAGGCATCCACAGAGTCTTCGCAGCTTGCGTAACAGACCTCAGCAACTCAGCATCATAGTAAAGGGTGGGTAAGAAATGCATTATTATTATTATTATTATTATTATTATTATTATTACAAACAGAGGTCTGATTGTAAAGGGCTGCAACTGTCAGTTGAGAGCATGTTCATTAGCAAAGCCAATGTGTAATGATGGATCAATGAAGTATCATTTTCCTCCGGAAACCTTGAGTTAGCCACATCAGTAAAACATAGAAAACCACACAGAGTAACGATTTCTTACTTTTTCACGTTACTGCTTCTTGATAAACAACACTTACGAATATTTGCATCAGTAAACATCGCCTCACTCTTTATATTAATACTGAACTTCAGCCAGTTTCTTCAAGATTTCCATTGTTGACATCAAGATGGGTATTTTGAAATTCAAATGCTGAACTTTGACAAAATGTCATTTCAGTTGTACAGCTGGAGGCAGACTCCATTGAAGCATACCTCCCAGGTGATGGTCATTCTGAGGAACCTCATAAATGACTGACTTTGAATGATACCATGTTCCTTCTCTGGATTTGCACATTTCCACCTTGCTTGCCTCTCAGCACCCGGAAAAGAGGGCATACTTGGGAACACACAGGATAGTTCTGGGGACTTAAGGCAGGGCTAGCCAATTGTCAGGCTTCAGGGAATTCTGATCCCTCCCCCCTCACAGCAGACTGCTAAGGAAAGTAGACAACGAAGCTCTTACAGAGTCTTTATTCAATATTCACAGGGAGAGGCTTAGGAATGCTGCCTCTTAGATTAATGGTGTTGCTCCAATTGAGTTCCTCCCCTCTCCCTTCCTAGCAACAGCACTTCCCCTTACAGTGGCCGCCAGGAGCTAATTGTCTCTGAGTCCTTTGCTCTCCCACTTTCAATGCACGCTGGGTTCTGGAAGAAGGGATGTCGGGAATGCTTTCCAGTGATAACGTGTCAGCTGGCTGCTCTGTCTCTTTCTCCCCCTTCTCTTCTCCCATCACCTTCCAGCTCTTCTGTTCACCTGTCTCTGAACTGTGACCTTCCTCAAACCACTGCTGTAAATCAATACAGTGGTACCTCTAGTTACAAACTTAATTAATTCCGGAGGCCCGTTCTTAACCTGAAACTGTTCTTAGCTAGAGGCGTGCTTTCACTAATGGGGCCTCTTGCTGCCGCTGCGCCGCTGGCTCACAAGTTCCATTCTCATCCTGGGGCAAAGTTCTCAACTGGAGGTAACCCTTCCAGGTTAGCAGAGTTTGTAACCTGAAGCATTTTGAACCTGAGGCGTTTGTAACTCGAGGTACCACTGTACTGCCTTCCTCTTCTCTGGAAGGTTCAAGAGGAGGGGGGGTGATCTCCACCATTCTTCCTCAGTCGTGTCCCTCATACCAACATGGTGCCTTCTAGATGTTGTTGGACTCCAATTCCCAACAGCCCTAGCCAGAGCTGGTTAATGGTCAGGAATGACAAGGGCAGCAACACTGGGAGGGCACCATGTTGGCTTAATAAGACATTCCAATAATTTATGGAGCCACTGCCTTCCTCTCTCTTCCTCCTAAGATCTAGGTTGGGATGGGAAATATGTGGCACTTGAGTTCTTCTTGAAACCCCCAACTCCCATTGTCCCTGACGATTCTTTGGAGATGGTTGCAGTTAGTATAGGATTGCCATACGTCTGGGGAAACCCGGACATGTCCTTTTCCCCTTTTTGGCGGGCGGGGGGGACAACTTGGTCACCCAAAGTTTTTTTTCCATTTCTAACTGAAAGTCCTAGGTTTTCTTTTCTTTATTAAAAAAAAAAGTGTGCAGGTGGCTCTTTATTGGGGTATGGTGTGGGCAAAAACAGCTCAACAATTTCAGGGCTCAACATCTAGAAGGTCACAGTAATCTAGGTCAGGCATGTCCAACAGGTCGATTGCGATCTACTGGTCGATCACTGGGGTGCTGCAGGTCGATCTCCCCCCCCCCCCCCAGAAAGCTCAACAACTCTGGGCAATGCTCCCAAAAAAGCTTAACAACTCTGGGCAATGCCCCCTGCGGAGATGGCAGCACTGAATCAGTGGCACATGTCCTCCTGATGTGCACTCTTTACAAAGACCTGAGGAACAAGATTATCACCCCTCTTTTATTGTCCATTCTGGGCCGCACAACCACTGCCAAAGTGTCTTTTCTCCTGGCGGATCAAGAGGAGCAGATGACTGCAAAGTTTGCACGATTTCTAGCTGGGGCAATCAGAATAAGATCCACTTTTTGACTGCTAATTCAGGACCCTAAACTGTGTGTTATAGTGTCTACTTTTTATTTTGTTCTGTGTACATCCCAATGTTCTTTTGTTGCTATGGCCGATGGCTGACGCAAATAAAGTTTCATTAATTCTCATTCTCTCTGGGCAATGCTCCCCCCTCAAAAAGCTTGACAACTCTTGGCAATGACAATGGGTAGATCACTGCCAGTTTTTTTTTATATGCTGGGAGTAGATCAATGTCTCTTTGGAGTTGGATGTGGCTGGTCTAGGTAAACCACTACATATAATCAGATAGTGTCCTGCTGTACATTGTTTACCTCATTCCATATCACTGGCTGTCAGCCACGAAATGGGGCCAATGCGAAGTGCCATGCCTTCATATGTGGTAGGGAGTATGGGGCAAAAGACAGGGACACCTCCATATTTGTCTTATATCCTCAAGTTAAGCCCTTAGTGTGAAGGATAATTCAGCAACAGAGTAGCAATCTGGCCATATCCCACCAGAGCAGTCGTGGATGGTGTGGGGCTGTGCTGCTCCCCTCACCTTCCTTCAGCTGAACTTCCACTACATACGAGGACAGATAGGGGGAGGGGCAAGGCAGGGGTAAGGTCAACACAATGTCTCTGCCCATGTGTTTGCAATCCAAAATTTTTTACACATCATTTGCGAAGACAGGCGAACTAATGTCACTGTACGGGAAGAAGCAAAGATCACCAGTGTCGAAGCAACGATTCTTCAACATCAACTTCATTGGGCTGGTCATGTTGTGTAGATGCCTGATTATCATCTTCCAAAGCAACTACTCTCTTCCGAACTTAAAAATGGAAAGCGTAATGCTGGTGGTCAACAAAAGAGGTTTAAAGACTTTCTCAAGGCAAATCTTTAAAAATGTAGTATAAACACCAACAATTGGGAAACACTTGCTCTTGAGCGCCCCAATTGGAAAACAGCCTTTACCAAAGGTGTCATGTACAGTGGTACCTCGGGTTACATACGCTTCAGGTTACATACACTTCAGGTTACAGATTCCACTAACCCAGAAATAGTGCTTCAGCTTAAGAACTTTGCTTCAAGATGAGAACAGAAACCGTGCTCTGGCGGCGCAACAGCAGGGGGAGGCCCCATTAGCTAAAGTGGTGCTTCAGGTTAAGAACAGTTTCAGGTTAAGAGAGGACCTCCGGAACGAATTAAGTACTTAACCCGAGGTACCACTGTACTTTGAAGACACTTGAACTCCACACTGTGATAAACTCCCACCCAGAAACCAATGTCCCCACTGTGGATGGACGTTTGGATCCAGAATTGGCCTCCACAGTCACTTACAGTCTCATTGTTAAAACTGTGTTTATGGAAGACAATCTTACTCAGCTACGAGGGATCGCCAAAGAAGAAGTTTGCAATCGGACTCGCCAAGTGGCATGTTTCCGTTATGCTGAGCTCCCCACCATCTCACCCCTCCAACCTGGTAGGCAGCAGTGACTCATGCCATCCGCTGCTTCACCAGAGTAAAGAAGAAGAAGAAGAAGAAGAAGAAGAAGAAGAAGGGAGGATGAAAAGTGGGGGTGGCATATATGAGCATTGCTTTCATTTGTATTTGAGGCATGGAAAAGCATTGTTTATGTAAGGATTATTTAGGCATCATTGGAATGATAATGCAGCACATGTGAAGTCATGCTATAACTGGCCTCAGGGCTTTACGATGCCATTAATAAAAGTTTATTCTGCCTAACTTGGCAAATCAGGATATATTATGCAGAGGATTAACAGATGTCTGCTCTTAATCCCCAATTAAATAGTTGTCCTTTGCAGCCAAAACCTACTTTAGGCCTTCCAAGGTATTTATATGCATCCCTCCCACACTGCTGTATCTCTACATCACCCAGCGATGTATTTGATGACTGTATTCTCATAGAGTAGCTCTTAAGCAGAAAGGGCTGTTAATCCCTATTTTACAGCCAAAGAGAAATGACCGAGTGGTTAACGTTAACAAAGTAAGTCCTGCTAAGTAATTTTGTCCATGTCCCTCTAGAAAACAATACTAAAAGAATATTGTGAAGGAAATAAACCAAAGCCTTGCCTTTTTCTTGTGCTCTGACCAAAAACTTGACTCCTTCAACTTGACTACCTTTATCTGGCTGAAGGTCTGTTGCTCTGATAAATGATTCCACTCATCTTGTTGTTGCTCCCTAGGTCAGAAAGTCCCTCCTAGAACATCTACATCTGCAGTGCAAACCTTTGTCCCATGGACAAATGGACTGGCATGGGTCCCTGTTTGGCCCATAAGGCCATATTCCCCAAACTATGCCCACCTACTCTCCACCTGGTATCACTGTGTCATCACAGCTGTCTCACAGCTGTGCACTCACAGCTGTCTATGGAAGCACAGGTAAATTATGCGTCCAGGGCAGCTTGTCTACCAGCTCCATCTGGTATGCAGGCTGAGACTCTACCTATCTGTGCACTGTCTCGCCAGAGTGATACATGCTCCTGCTATCTCCCACATGGACAACTGCAATGTGCTCTGTGTAGGGCTATCTTTGAAGGTGACTCAGAAACTACAACTAATCCAAAATGTGGCAGCTAGACTGGTGACTGGGAGCTGCTGCCGGGACCATATAACACCAGTCCCAAAAGATCTACACTGGCTCCCAGTATGTTTCCGAGCACAATTCAAAGTGTTGGTGCTGACCTTTAAAGCCCTGAATGGCTTCACCTGATATACCTGAAGGAGCATCTCCTGAAATTAATGGACTATGTAGAATTAGACAAACTGACAGGAAGGATTTGAAACCTGTCTGAATGGGGAGCCAAAAAATAACCTGCAACAGACCTCTTCCCCTTTTTCGAATAGCTTACAAAGTAAAACCCTGCTGCCTCTTTGTGTTTCTGGTAGAAAACCTGCTCCACGACCAACACAGACACAGTGAGTTTTACTTCTGAAATTGTCTGAACGAGGCAGAAGCGATGGGCTGCCAGAGCTGCAACAAGAATTAGAAACTGGTGTTTCTCAGCAGCAAAAGAAAAGTAAAACAGACAAAGCCCCCACCACCTCCACAGTCATTTTAAACCTTCCAAACCTTATAAAAGAAAGCCCTTCTTTGTAATCATAACTGCTGAAAAACCAACCCCCAACTGCATGTCATTGGAAACATAAGAAGGCTTCATTTTCCGTTCAACCCTGCATTTTTCGCATGCAACACTGATTCCATTCTGCTGCACTTCATCTCCTGCCCAAAACTCCCTTGCTGTCTTGCTGTGGCAAAATTACATAACATACTCTACATATGTGATTAACTATGTAACAAACACTTAATATCTGCATGTTAAGTTCTCTTTATGTTATTTCACCCTGTTCATTTCAGTGCAAAGGAAACAGAATTCAAATGGGGAAAAGCCCCCTGAAATCAATTAAGTTATCATTTGCAGACTGAAAGCAACAACAGCGAATACCGATTGTATTTGCTAGACTGATTTCCAGTCCAGACATGGAACAAGTAAGCAATTTCTGCTCCCGTTTGTTTTTGTCAGAAACCTCCAGCATATCCCTCTCTCTCTCTCTCTCTCTCTCTCTCTCTCTGTAGCATTTTTTCATACACCTTTGAATGTTGAAGGCTAAGAAATCTGCAATGTTCAGAGGCAAGCATAGTGCCTTGGAAGCAATGGGTGAAAAGGCAAGAGAAGTCTGGTAGGAGGAAGGGGACATTGCCAGCATCCATCATATCCATGTTTGAAGGTGAGAAAGCTGAACTACTGTCAGTAGAAATAAAAATGAATCTGTCACCTTCTCGAGACGCTGAATCTGGATATGATCTAACAAACAGGGCAACCAAAGAGAGCCTCGGCAGGCACATTACTGAACTGGAGCGTGCTGCCTGTTTACGAGCAATTGCCACCCCAGCCAGATTGTCAGCGATGAACAAAAGTCTGTTGCCTGCCAACAGCTGACCCCAAATGGCCATCGCCATCAACTGAGGGAAATATTCCAAGAATCTGATGTTTCTCTCCATCCTTGCCAAGAGCCATTTCTTGACTGCATACCAATCCCCCATTTCAAATCACAGGCTTTTCCTGGTGTCTTCTCTTGGCAGAGTTGAAGATCAAATATTGGTACTAATGACCGAGTCTTATTTGATCTCCTCCCTACGCCTATAATTTTGAACATCCAATCCAATGCACAGAGGGAAGCTACTCTCTATGCCAATTCCTCATGTAATCCCTAAGACAATGCCCAGATCATAGTAGTTTGGGACATTGTATAATACAGGGGGATGCAGAAGCACAAGCAAGGTCACACTTCCTGTTTCCTGTGTTTCTTTGTAAATATATCACTTTTAAGGGGTGGGCAGACTCCATAGGTTTGGTTTAGAATTGACTTGAGTTTTGATGAGCCGTCTTGGTGAACATTTGGGGGAGGAGAGTGTATATGCAGGTTTTGCAAGGATTCTCTCTTGGCTCATAACATTGGTGCATTCATCATGATTCTGCAACGTGCACATACAATAATATATTTTCTCCTGGGACTTGTAGTTACTCTTGTTTTGCATCCACACCACTGTACTAGCCATGGCAGAGTGCATACCTTCCAACATTTATCCAATGAAAATAAGGATGTCCTATTCCATTATTATTGTTATTATTTTACTACTTATACCCCACCCATCCAACTGGGTTTCTCCATCCACTCTGGGTTGCTTCCAACAAAATCAGGAAAATGGGGAAACTAGGATGGTCAGAGAGTCCTCTATGCCCAATTAACCCAGGGATGAGATATGGGTTTCGATCAAGATGATAGGAAACTGCTAAATGTTTGGAAGAAACAACTGAGAGTAAAGGTAAAGGTAAAGAGGACCCCTGACCATTAGGTCCAGTCGTGGCCGACTCTGGGGTTGCGGCACTCATCTCGCTTTATTGACTGAGGGAGCCGGCGTACAGCTTCCGGGTCATGTGGCCAGCATGACTAAGCCGCTTCTGGTGAACCAGAGCAGTGCACAGAAATGCCATTTACCTTCCCGCCGGAGCGGTACCTATTTATCTACTTGCACTTTGACATGCTTCCGAACTTCTAGGTTGGCAGGAGCAGGGACCGAGCAACAGGAGCTCACCCCATCATGGGGATTCGAACCGCTGACCTTCTGATCAGCAAGCCCAAGAGGCTCAGTGCTTTAACCCACAGTGCCACTATTCCATTATTATTCTTATTATTTTACTACTTATACCCCACCCATCCAACTGGGTTTCTCCATCCACTCTGGGTTGCTTCCAACAAAAACAGGAAAATGGGGTCACTTGGATGGTCAGAGAGTGCTATAATGAAATTCAGTCCTCTATGCCCAATTAACCCAGAATGAGATATGGGTTTAGATCTGGATGGTAGGAAACTGCTAGATGTTTGGAAGAAGCAACTGAGAGTAAACAGACCCAAATGTAGAAGACACTCACCCAGCCAACAGCTGTGATGCTGGTGCCATCCAGTCAATCACTTCACAAGCAAGATAGTTTCCTTGAGATGAAGGGGCTAACATTTACCTGCAAAACAGCTATTTATCCATAAAAAAGAAGCTCACTTAGCAAGCACAAAGGCCCACTTGTGAATGCATACAAAGTTAAACTGAGAATAAGCAGAATTAACATTGCCGAAGTTTGCAGTTTGCTGGTTCAGTATATGAATCTTGTAATGCTTTTCTGCTGGACAGTGTTCTCGAAGCTACAAACACGAGTCTGACCAAACTGTGGGAGGCAGTAGTAGACAGGAGTGCCTGGTGTGCTCTGGTCCATGGGGTCACGAAGAGTCGGACACGACTAAACGACTAAACAACAACAACAATGCTTTTCTGCATTGAGAACAGAGCATGACATCACTTTCTTTGTTTTTGTTTGGTCAAGGGGGTGGGTGGGAGTTTGCAACAGTTTGCATGCAAAGCTAGATTCAAGTTCATACCCTTTTTTTCTCTTGAGATAATCCAATTATTCACCGCCGATAACGTTGTCAGACAAATGTGCCCCCTCCTGCTTTTTGTGAGTTGTTTATAAACTGCCCTTGCTTTTGATGAATGCATTTGCCATTTGAAGGTATTCCTCAAACAAGTCTGCTCAAGCAACCTTCATGCTCTTTCGAGTTCATGAACGGTTCATTTTTATTCGTAACCAGGCAATGCTCCCCCCATCGCCACCTGTGGTCAACTTGACGGCATGGTGACCACTTTTTGTTTCTTGTTTTTACTTTTTTAATCAGGCAAATAGTAAATGAAAAATGACAAAGGTCAAACCATGATTGATCGTGTTCTCTGGCTGATGCTTTCGATTCAAACATGAATGTTTTTAAATGACATTTTTTCTGATACAGTGGTACCTCAGGTTAAGAACTTAATTCATTCCAGAGGTCTGTTCTTAACCTGAAACTGTTCTTAACCTGAAGACCACTTTAGCTAATGGGGCCTCCCGCTGCCGCCACGCCGCCACAACGCGATTTGTGTTCTCATTCTGAAGCAAAGTTCTTAACCCGAGGTACTATTTCTGGGTTAGCGGAGTCTGTAACCTGAAGCATCTGTAACCTGAAATGTCTGTAACCTGAGGTACCACTGTATTTGTAGAAAACATTTTTTTGCTGTATTTGATGATATTGATAATAATAATTAATAATAATACTTCAGCAACTTATTAGACACCCCCTACAAAAATAATACTGAGGTGACTTGCAATATAAAACACAGTAACATTATATATTTATTTATTTATTCAATTTACCAGAAGATCTCAGGGTGGTGTACAATATTAGAAACACATTACAAAACATCAAAGATAAAAACATAGTAAAACGCATATTGACAGACAGCATGGTAAAATAACCATCATAATAACAGTCCTCTCCCTCACACTTTCACAGACCATAGATTATTTAATAGCCATGGGCTTGGGTAAAGAGGAATGTTTTTTCCTCCCATCTAAAGACATGTAATGATGGCACCAGGTGAGCCTCTCTGGGGACAGCATTCCACAGTTGGGGAGCCACCGCAGAAAAGGCCAGTTCTCTTGTTGCCACCTTCTGAACCTCTCTGGGAAGGGGGGCATAGAGATGGGCCTCAGTTGACAATCACAACAAATTGCCATACATGATCCCTACTTCCCCAATTTGTAAAAATAGGAGCCAGCTCTATAGGGCTTTCCTTCCCACATCTCTGGAGCCCAGCCAAGGAGCCCACCCATCTCTCTGGAGCCCTCCCCAGCAAACTCTTCACTCTCACTGCTGCCTGGTCACTTGCACCATCCCTATGGACCCACTCCCCACAACTGCCCAGAGGGAAGGAAGCACATCCTTACTGTAGTCATTACTTGTACCACCCAATTGTCCCTATTTGCCAGGGACAGTCCTGAATTTACAGAAGCCGTCCCGGCAGGGGTGGAGGAAGGGGGCGGTCCGCCCTGGGTGTCATCACTTAGGGGGGTGACATTCGGCGCGCGACTCCCAAGCCTACCCTGAGCTGGTGGGGGAAGGAGTGCCGGTACACCGCCTTGCTGGTGGGCAGCCTTCCCCCTTCATTTTGACAGCTCAGGGGAGGCTCGGGAGTCGTGGGCAGGCGGCACACCGTTGCCGCCCCGCTCCCAGGCTGCTACCTGGGGGGGAGCTCCCCCTGAGCTGTCAAAAGGAAGAGGGAAGGGAGGAAGGCTGCTGGCAAAGAGGCACAGCTCCCTCACCCCTCCCACCATGAAGCAGCCCACCATGGGCGGCTTGCTTGACCCCCCGTGGCCCTGCCCCCATTTGCCCAGCATGTGCGCCATTCTGGGTGCCAGAGCAGCTAGCTCCGCCTCTGCGTCCCAGTTTCTGATTTGATCTCAGAAAGTTCCACTGTTCCTTAGGACATCCCTATTTTGAGAAATGTTGGAGGATATGGAGTTTGCTAGGAGCTCGTCCTACACTCGAGTAGGACCCTGGCAGAGACACATGCCCGACTGGCATGTTCACTCCCTCCTGGTCGTTCATTCAGGAGCTTCAAGAACTTTCTTCAGCCCGAACATCACAACGACCGATGCCAACAGACACCGGCACACTTAGGGATCTGCAGAGTTTGTGCAGCTTGCATAACAGACCTCAGCAACTTAGCATTTTGGCTAATCTACTTTATTTACATATAAACACACACGGAGCACTGCAACATGGCTCCCTCTCTCTCTAGCATCAGACAGCAAAGAGAAAAAGAACAAAGGACAATAGTCCCACTTCACGGAACACAGTAACACAAATATCCTGTCTCCGTCACTTCCCACTTTGTGGAGTCAAAATATACACCGTCATGTGATAGACAACAATCCCATGACTGCAATCATGGAGCAGGAATTCTAACATTGTTATGCAACCCCTGAGCCAAGGAGATAAGTAACCATTCAAACTTTAAAAGAAAGCAGCCCTGTATAGGGAAGGTTTTTAATGTTTTATTATGTTTTCAATATGTTGGACAGCGCCCAGAGTGACTGAGGCAACCCAGTCAGATCAGTGGGGTATAAATGATAAAAATTGTTGTTGCTGTTGCCATCGTCAGGATCATCATTGAACAGGACATCCCTATTTTCACTGGGGAAATGTTGGAGTGTATGCATGTTATTGGAGTGCCGCTTCCATGAACCCAAGTCAACGTGGCCAGTGGTCAGGGATGATGGGAGTTATAGTCCAATGCCACCTGATGGAGCACAACTTCACCATCCCTGTAAAACAGTGTAGGACACATGAACAGCTGCCTAGGAAAGCTGTTGGTCGCATACATTTGCAACTCGGAAAACAGTGGCATTTACAGAACCACCTAGTTCCTACTCACCTTCCATTCTGTGTCTCTTATTAAAGTAAAGCTAGACGTGGGTATCAAGGCCACAAGCAAAGACAAGCATAATATTCATTCCTCTCTTCTAAGAACTACGTTCTTAGTTACAATCATTAGAATAGCTGGGGGAAAGCTGAAAGGCAATGAAAATAGATGGATCTGTGTATGCTGAAAGAAGATTAAATTTGAGAAAAGTGGGGAGAATATATATATATATATATACAGAGAGAGAGAGAGAGAGAACGTGCAGGAGACAGATGCTGAGGGGGGGAAACAGCTATTATATACACTTGAACGCTCAGTAAAATCATGAGAAAATGGGATTTTTTGAAGCTTCTCCTCCACAGTGTACACAACATAATCATTAAAACGACCGTGCAGCAAAGAAAATAGAAATGAGCTTCATGCCTCATATTATTTATACAGTTGCATTAGTAATGGTAGGCTGGTGCTGATATGCACTGACCAACTTCACCATTTCCCCCCTTGTATATCCCTGTGAAAGGGGAAGGCAATGTCATTTGGTGGAGGTGCTCTGAAGCTGACTATTGGGAGGTCGGGTCCAGCTTATTACACTTTGGGTAGCTCTGCAACAACAGGCTAGAGGTGAGGTGTCCCTGGAACAAATGTCTGAGCACAAACAGTGCTTATGCTGAGAGCTCAGAATGGTATCTTGTCCTTCTACACTTCTGGCTGGGTTCACACACAGGTGGCAATTATGAGAACATAGGAACATACTTTAGACTATTTCTCCATCTAGCCCAGGATTGCTGACTCCAGCCTTCCTCAACCTGGTGACTTCCAGAATGACAGCTCCCTTCAGCTCCAGCCTGCATGGCCAATGAGCAGAGATGATGGGAGCTGGAGTCAAAAACATCCATGACAGATGGCCACCCAACCTCTGCTCAAAAACGCCCAAGGAATAAGAGTCCATAACCTCTTGAGGGAGTCTGTTCCACTGTCAAACAGCTCTTACTGTCAGAAAGTTCTTCCTGATGTTAAGTTTGTTAACTAGATGATCTTCAGGTTCCCTTCCAACTCTGCTGCTCTATGATTCTACGTATGGATTGACCTCCTCAGTCTGCTGCTTGTAGGATTTTACTTCTCCCATAGAAGTGAATGGTTGCCATGAACTCTTCTGGGGAAAGATAAAGTACCACATCGGGGAATGCAGTCGAAATAAAGACAAAAATTTCCACCTGCCATTTATATTGGGTGGTTCTGTTCTATTGATTGATTGATTGATTGATTGATTGATTGACTTTATATACCACCCTCCAATGAGATCACAGTGAAGTGTACAATATAAAAACACAAACATGCATAACACAATAAGAAACAAAACAATAACCCCACCATACACACACAGTTTAAAAGACCATAGATTGTTTAATTAGCCAAAGATATGGGAAAAGAGGAATGTTCTCACCTGGCACCTAAAGATATGTAATGAAAGTGCCAGGTGAGCCTCCCTGGAGAGAGCATTCCACAAGTGGGGAGCCACCACAGAAAAGGCCCGTTCTCATGTTGTCATCCTCCAGACCTTTCATGAAGGGGGCACATGAAGAAGGGCCTCAGATGATGACCGCAGGATCCGGGTCAGTTCAGATGAGGAGAGGCAGTCCTTGAGGGGTTACTAGCATGTGCAGATGGTCAACAGTGGCTGGTACCCAATGACAATGGAAGGGCAGAAGGAAGGGAGATCAACAGCCAGAGTTGGTGACTGGCAGAGCTTTACCTCCTTGACTGGTTGTAAGCAAGAAGGCAGGCAGGTAGGAACTGGCTGATGACAGACCAAAGTTGGTTGCACAGTGCCCCATTTGCCCTAATGTGCCAGCCTCCTCTGCATACAATTGCAATCTGTGGCTGTAAGTGGGGCTCGTAAAAGGCACTGCCATACCTTCCAACATTTCTCTGATGAGAATAGAAACGTCCCCCTCCAACATTTCTCCGATGAAAATAAGGACGTCCTAGGGAAAAGTGGGACATTCTGGGAACAAATCAGAAACTGGGATGGTTTTTGTAAATCCGAGACTGTCCCTGGAAAATAGGAATACTTGGAGGGTCTGCTGATTTCCCCATTCTAGGGGTCCTTGAAGCACACCAGCCTTGTTCCACCATAATGATGAGTCCATTGCTAATACTCTCCAACTCAGAAAAGAGCTTATACTGGGCATCTGCTACTAAATTGTAAAAGTAACAAATAACTAACTCTATTCTTTACTGCCATTTTCACTCGAGGAAAGAGACACAGTAGAATGCTGAAAGGGGATGGTCCTGTTCCAATCTGCCCCAGCTCTTAAAAGGGAAAATATCTAGTTTGTGTGGTGATGAATAAACCAAGAATCCAGAGACAGCATGTGCTACTTTTTTAAATCGCATAATGGATGATATTTAGTGCTAATTTTCTGCCATAACGGACCACGAGCAGAGGAACACGGAACGGCTGCATCAATCATAAGTGGGATCTTTCCAACTTACTAGCTGTCATGTGAAAATTTAATAACCAAGTTTGTATGCAAGGAATGACGTTCCCGATTCCAATCTCAGATGAGCAACAGTGGTTTGCCCCACTACAAATGTCACATGCAAGTGTAATTTCGGCTGCACATGAAAGCCAATAAGCCGGGAATGCCAAGATGCAGAGAAAAAGCAAATATTGCTCAAGAGTTGGCCTTGCGGGGGTCTTCCTGCTCTCATTAATGCAACAAAATGATGCAGGCCTCTCTTCAGAATTTTGAACAGAAATCAGTGGGAAGGGTGGGCAGCACTGGGTCGGTGCTGAGGAAGCTGCAGAGGAGAGGAGGGGTGTGGTAACACCACCATTCCTTCTCCCCATTGCTTCAGCCCCCGGCTTTTTGATGTCCCAGATCCAAAGGTTGGAGGATATGAAGTTGTGCTTCTCCCTAGAGAGCTGCTTGACTAGGTTGGCGATACTGCAATATGACATGCTTTCACAGATCAATATTAAGCTGAACTGCAGTCCATTATCTAGGAAGTTGCTCCTCAGTGAGCCAGAGACAAAAAGTGGGACCCTTGGTTTGATGTAGATTATGGTCTTATACTTCATTTAATCAGATCAAAGATTTTTCAGCACTCAGAAATAATAATCATTTGAAACTAGTAAGGAGAATAAAAGCTGAACATCAGAAAGTGCTTTAGGGGGGGATGAAAATAACTCTCAGACTTCCTGATAATTGGGTGTTTGGGGACTGGGAAGTGTTTTGCAATCTTAACAAAGACAGGAGAGTCTCTACATCATCTACACTGATGTTGTGAAGGCTAAATCGACCAAGAACTAAGCCCACTTTGGAAGTTACCCAGTATGTGCTGCAAGAACATATGCCATAGCCCTGCCACCAACATCTCCATCTCCATCAACTCCATCTCCAGACCTTTGCATGTAGAGTGAAGCAGAATTGAAGCCTTGCATGACTGGCGTTGCCCACTGTGTGGAGGAACATGTGTGTGTTTGGCTGTGTGTGAAGAGCTTCCCTCTTCAGAACTCCTACCCAATGCATGAAGGCCTGGGTTGGAGCTGAGTGAAGAAGATGTTGGGAGCAGGTCGCAGAGGGCAGCTTCCAGTGATAACTATGCATATTGGGCACTTGGTGACTTCAAGAACTTAGCAGTCTTGTAGACGAGTTAGTCATTAAAGTTCTTCCATATCACCTCATACAAAATGCTTCGAGAAGCTCAGTTAAATTATTTCCCTCTTTCCCAGTGAATAACACCTCTCCATGCCATATCTTCAGAGTAGGAGAAAACAAGCTTGTTCTCTCTTCCATGTTACAGCCCTTGAGATACTTAAAGATGGCTATCATATCTCCTCTCAGTCTTCACTTTTCCAGGCTAGACATACGCAGCTCCTTGAACCTTTACTCATAAAGGCCTAGTTTCCAGATCTTTGATCATCTTGGTTGCCCTCGTCTGCACACGTTCCAGCTTGTCAACACCCTTCTTAAATTGTGGCATCCTGAACTGGACACAGTATTCCAGGTGTCCTCTGACCAAGGCAGAATAGAGTGGGACTGCAGCACAGCCAGTAGCATCTGCCAGTCAGTGGGCAGGTGGGAAGTGAACAGTGCAGGGCTGGCACCACAATCTTGTGTGTTTTTGGGTGCCGTGACAATTTGTGGAACAACCCACACACAAAAATTTATCAGGCTGTCTTGTCTTTTGGAATCCTGTCTCAGGCTGTTCCCTTCTCATCCATAGAGCTAGAAATTGCTGTATTATACTGCTACTAAAGCACTGGCAAAATCTAGATTGTACCAAAAATTGTCCATTGTACCAATTCTAATATCCTTTTTAAAAGTGTGTGTCATATTTTACTTGTAGCTCATTTTGTACAGTCCTATTTCAGTCCTCAATTTAGTACACCACTGAACTCCCTGTACCCGGTTATTTGTGTTCTGAAGCAACGACAATGAAATCTTCCATTTTAGCCAGCCACTATTTTCAGCATATCATGCCCACTTTAAACTAGGTCATCAAGAGACTGAGTAAACTCCTGCTAGAAATCAGTATCAATTTTATACCTTTCTTTCTTTCTTTCTTTCTTTCTTTCTTTCTTTCTTTCTTTCTTTCTTTCTTTCTTCTTTTTTTAAAAAAAGAAAATATGGACTAGTGCAAACCAGAAATTTTTTCCCTGTCCACTTTTATCCCAATAATGACTTCTGACAGTCTCTCAGAATAGAGGAAAGTCTTGTGTGAAACAGAGATACGCAGATATACTTGGCTGAAATTTCTGGGTTCACTACTTTTTTGAGCTGCCAGGATCAAGATATTGGTTTGTAAAGCCATGTTCACCTACTGCAGGCATAGGCAAACTCTAGCTAACAGGACCAGTGGTCAGGGATGATGGGAGTTGTAGTCCCAAAACATCTGGAGGGCCGAGTTTGCCTATGCCTGAACTACTGCCTAGTTCCAAGCTGCTACATGCTCAAGTGTATCATTTGCATCAAGCCTACATGTGTACACTCAAACAGATGTATCCTCTTGTAAAACACAATCTGGGACCCTCCATTTTCCAGGAAGTAAACTAGGACCAAGAAATAACATATCTATAAGCTTTGTTTCTGCAAATAGAAGTGAAAGAACCATGCTTTTTAATCATGGTAAAAAATAATAATCTTTTGTGTGTGTGTGTATTTGTCTGATTACTTGGGCAAGAATGACCATCCCATGACTCTCCAGATGTTGCTAAACTCCCACTCCCATGAGCATCTACATTATGGGCAATATTCAGGATTGATGGAAGTTACAGTATAGCAACATTTTATTTATTGGTTGGTAGGTTGCATTTCGGGACGCAGGTGGCGCTGTGGGTTAAACCACAGAGCCTAGGACTTGCTGATCAGAAGGTTGGTAGTTCGAATCCCCGCAACGGGGTGAGCTCCCGTTGCTTGGTCCCAGCTCCTGCCCACCTAGCAGTTTGAAAGCACGTCAAAGTGCAAGTAGATAAATAGGTACCGCTCTGGTGGGAAGGTAAACGCCGTTTCCGTGCGCTGCTCTGGTTTGCCGTAAGTGGCTTAGTCATGCTAGCCACATGACCCGGAAGCTGTACGCCGGCTCCCTCGGCCAATAAAGCGAGATGAGCGCCGCAACCCCAGAGTCGGCCACGACTGGACCTAATGGTCAGGGGTCCCTTTACCTTTACCTTTAGGTTGCATTTATATCTTACATTTTCCTCCAAGGAGCTCAAGGTGGTGTACAATGGTTTTCCCCTTCACCATTTAATTCCTCCAACAACCCAGTGAGGTAGGTTAGGCTGAGAGACAGTGACTGGCCCAAGGTCACCTAGTGAACTTCAGGGCCAAGTGGGATTCGAACCCTGGTCACCCGGTGTCATGGTATTGCCAGAGAATGCAGGGGAGGAGCAGGAACAGGCAGAGGGAGGGGGGCAGGAAGTGGCGATTGAGGAAAGAGGAGAAAGCCAGGAGGTGGGACGGCTCTCAGATGTTGAACCAGAGCCTCAACACCACACAGGAAGTTCTGGCCCAAACAGTGAGACAATGCCTATTCTGTCTGCCAGGGAAAGGAGGGAGTTAAAGAGGAGAGGGGAGAGGCATCACGTGAAACTTCCCCACCTTTTCTGTTGGAGAAGGAGCCGGTGTAAGCCACTCCCAGAATCTGAGCCGGAGGATTCAGATGCATGATTTTAATGCGCTGCCTGTACATATGTAAAATAAAGACTGTATATATATCTCTGAGCGAGCAGAGGTACTTCTTGCGAAGAGCATTCACAAGCCATCACACCCAGGCCCTAGCCCAAAACTCTAACCACTATACCACACTGGTTCTCCGGAGAGCCAAAGGTTAGCTGCCTCTGTGTTTCAGTAGTTCTCCTGTGACTAACACCCAACATGTTTAGCCTACAGCTTATATGAAGTGATACTCGCTTATCCCATTACAGTGGTACCTTAGTTCTCAAACTTAATCCATTCTGGAAGTCTGTTCCCAAACCAAAGCATTCCAAAACCAAGGCACGCTTTCCCATAGAAAGTAATGCAAAATGGATTAATCCATTCCAGACTTTTAAAAACAACCCCTAAAACAGTAATTTAACATGAATTTTACTATCTAACGAGATCATTGATCCATATAATGAAAGCAATAAACAATGTACTTCAGTCACACAATCAATCAATCAGTAGCTGAACTGGGTTCCACACAGTCACAAAAACTAAACAAAAAAGCCGCAAAAATGCAAAATAAATAGCAAAAACAGACAGACCTCAGCATAACACTCAAAACGGAAGCGTGGCACTCAAAATGGAGCACGTTCAACTTCCAAAAAAAGTTTGCAAACCAGAACACTTACCTCCAGGTTTGCAGTGTTGGGTTCCAAGTTGTTTGAGTACCAAGGCATTTGAGAACCAAGGTACCACTGTATTTGTTGAATTCTTTTTGTTTTTTAAAGGTTCCCATCTAAGTCTCATTCAATTTTTGCTTCATGCATGGTCCCTCTACCTTCTCTTTAATGCACACAGCACCCCATTCCAACCAAACTAACTCTTCCAGAACTTGATTCTGCAGTCTTAGACTCATGCCACTAAAAAAAAACAAAAAAACTTTACAACTCCAATTGTACTTCTGCCCTTTTGTATTTGTATTTAACCTTTTCTCTCAACCTTTGAGCCAACAAGGCAAATGTACTTAATGCAAAGTAAATGCCTTTACTTTGACTGATTAAAAGCCAAATTGATTTTTCTTGATCGGACTTCTACTCCTTGACTTTTATCAAAGGTGTAACCCATTTTGCCCTTAATTCATTACATAGCAGGAAAGACCAAGGATAATTATTTAAACTTTTTTTACCACGTTTCTCTGACATGGACATTTTCTCTTGGGGAGGGGGAGAATATTTTTTACCAATGTCTTCTTAGCACTGCTGACATCATCTAATTGTAGCACACCTTGGTCAACATTTGCTATGCTATACACACAAGCAATTAAGGTTCAGATTTAAAATGAAAAACTCACAGAAACTGCTTCCATCATTTTATTGTTTCTCTCCAAAGAATACTGTTGTGTCGTGCAACCAAGCTGCAAGTTAAGTCCAAAGGAAGCTTATTTTTATAACGAAAACAGGCACAACAATTGCAGGATCACTTAAGAACGTAAGAAGGGCTGGCTAGATTAGGCTAATGGCCCAGCTAATTCAGCGTCCTTTATTCACAGTGGCTTGGTGCTCTGCAGGGGGCTAACTTTGAAGGTGACCCAGAAACTACAATTAGTCCAGAATGCAGCAACTAGACTGGTGACTGGGAGTGGCCACTCAAACTATATAACACCGGTCCCGAAAGACCTACATTGGCTCCCAGTACCTTTCCGAGTACAATTCAAAGTGTTGGTGCTGACCTTTAAAGCCCTCAACAGCCTCAGCCCAGTATACCTGAAGGAGCGTCTCCACCCCCATCGTTCTGCCCGGACACTGAGGTCCAGCGCCGAGGGCCTTCTGGCAGTTCCCTCACTGCGAGAAGCGAAGTTGCAGGGAACCAAGCAGAGGGCCTTCTCAGTAGTGGCACCCGCCCTGTGGAACACCCTCCCATCAGATGTCAAGGAAATAAACAACTATCTGACTTTTAGAAGACAGCCCTGTTTAGGGAAGTTTTTAATGTTTGATGTTTTATTGTGTTTTTAATATTCTGTTGGGAGCCGCCCAGAGTGGCAGGGTTTCCCCAGCCGGATGGGTGGGGTATAAATAATAAATTATTATTATTATGGCTAACCAGATGTCTATGGGAAGCTTGCAAGTAGGACCTGAACACAAGAGGCCTCTTTCCCCACTTTCCAGCAAGACTGCTCATCTTCAGTGGTGGGCAGTTTTGCAGCCAGGTCATATCCATGCCAGTGATCTGGTGAATGGCTGGGTTGGATGGCCTGCCTGCTGTATTTGGGGCCGAGCAAGAATTTTTCCACTTGGCAAATTGGCACCGACCATTTGGTTTTCGCCTACCTCATAGCAATCGTCACAACTTGGTAAGTTGGGTAAGCCTTAGTCTTGGTTGGAGGGGAGGTGGCACTGCGGTCTAAACCACTGAGCCTCTTGGGCTTGCCAATCAGAAGGTTGGCGGTTCGAATCCCCATGACGTGGTGAGCTCCTGTTACTCTTTCCCAGCTTTTGCCAACCTAGCAGTTCAAAAGCACACCAGTGCAAGTAGATAAATAGGTACCACTGTGGCAGGAAGGTAAACGGCGTTTCTGTGCGCTCTGGTTTCCGTCATGGTGTCCCGTTGCGCCAAAAGCGGTTTAGTCCTGCTGACCACATGACCCAGAAAGCTGGCTGTGGAAAAATGCCGGCTCCCTTGGCCTGAAAAGCAAGATGAGTACCACAACCCCATAACCACCTTCAATTGGACTTAACCATCCAGGGGTCCTTTACCCTTTTTTTTGTAGCCTCTGTTTTCCCCTCCTTGTTTAAGGGTGTCCTGTTAAAGGGATATGGGAGGAGTGGCTTCTCTCCAACACCCAGATGGGGCTAGGGCCATAGCACTCCTGCTACAGGGACCCCTCAGGGGGTACCCCTATTTGATGCAGGTCATAGGGCCCCTCAAATATGTGGTTTACCCTTAGATGTTTCTTGTTATTTCTTCTTCTTCTTCTTCTTCTTCTTCTTCTTCTTCTTCTTCTTCTTCTTCTTGAAGTCACTTTGAGACACTTTGATGTAAAAGGCGACTAACAACAACAATAGGCAGTTTTCAGATGGGGCTGGGTTACAGGACCTGCAGCACCCAGGGGACAGTTGTGGGTCCACTCTGGGATCAATGTGGGCTACCTGCCCAGAACTGTGGGGCCAGAGAGGGTGAGTGGCTAAGGATAGCCACCCAACACCTGTAGAGATGTGGCCACTAGGAAACCAAATCTCTAGGGGTCATTGATTTGACCTATATGCAAGCTAGTTGTGTTGAGCTAATAACTGAGCCCAAACATGCTGGGTTGCAGATGATGATATGTATTTATACCCTGCCTTTTTTTACTGGCAGAATTGAAAGCAGCTGAGTTAAAACCTGTGCCCCTAAGTTTACTCACCGCTTTTGTGTCTAATCTCATTAACCCGGGGTGCACTTCAGATATGTGTAGGCAAACTAAGGCCCGGGGGCTGGATCCGGCCCAATCGCTTTCTAAATACAGCCTGGGAATCAGCGTGTTTTTGTTGTTGTTTAGTCGTTTAGTCGTTTCCGACTCTTCGTGACCCCATGGACCAGAGCACGGCAGGCACTCCTGTCTTCCACTGCCTCCCGCAGTTTGGTCAGACTCATGTTTGTAGCTTCAAAAACACTGTCCAACAATCTCGTCCTCTGTCGTCCCCTTCTCCTTGTGCCCTCAATCTTTCCCAACATCAGGGTCTTTTCCAGGGAGTCTTCTCTTCTCATGAGGTGGCCAAAGTATTGGAGCCTCAGCTTCACGATCTGTCCTTCCAGTGAGCACTCAGGGCTAATTTCCTTCAGAATGGATAGGTTTGATCTTCTTGCAGTCCATGGGACTCTCAAGAGTCTCCTCCAGCACCATAATTCAAAAGCATCAATTCTTCGGCGATCAGCCTTCTTTATGGTCCAGCTTTCACTTCCATACATCACTACTGGGAAAACCATGGCTTTCACTATACGGACCTTTGTTGGCAAGGTGTCTCTGCTTTTTAAGATGCTGTCTAGGTTTGCCATCGCCTTTCTCCCAAGGAGCAGGCGTCTTTTAATTTCGTGGCTGCTGTCACCATCTACAGTGATCATGGAGCCCAAGAAGGTAAAATCTCTCACTGCCTCCATTTCTTCCCCTTCTATTTGCCAGGAGGTGATGGGCCCAGTGGCCATGATCTTCGTTTTTTTGATGTTGAGCTTCAGACCGTATTTTGCGCTCTCCTCTTTCACCCTCATTAAAAGGTTCTTTAATTCCTCCTCACTTTCTGCCATCAAGGTTGTGTCATCTGCATATCTGAGGTTGTTGATATTTATTCCGGCAATCTTAATAGGGATTCATCCAGCCCAGCCTTTCGCATGATGAATTCTGCATATAAGTTAAATAAGCAGGGAGACAATATACAGCCTTGTCGTACTCCTTTCCCAATTTTGAACCAATCAGTTGTTCCATATCCAGTCCTAACTGTAGCTTCTTGTCCCACATAGAGATTTCTCAGGAGAAATCATGTTTTTACATGAGTACAATGTGACCTTTTATTTAAAATGCCTCTCTGGGTTATTTGTGGGACATAGGAATTCATTCATTCTTCTTCTTTTTTAAAATATAATCTGGCCCCCCACAAGGTCTGAGGGACAGTGGACCGGCCCCCTGCTGAAAAAGTTTGCTGTATCTAGTCCCACCCCCTGCAATGCAGGAATCACAGCTAAAGAATCACTGACTATTGCATGTTTAAAGAGCCCATCATCTTCCATTCCGCTGCCAAATAGCTCTTGTGGTCAGAAAGTTATTGTTAAATTGTGCGTTATCTCATACTTCTTGGGGGTGGGGAAAGATGCTTTGGTGATATTCAAATATGTTCCAGTGCTCAAAATTCACTAAAAGGCAAGTCATCAACTTAAACTGCTTTAATTGGCTGACAGCCCTATAGGCAGTCGCTACACTGATAGACACAGTTCCTGGATGCGCATGACATAATAACTGTGGTTTCTGCTATTTGCACATGTCAGGAGGTGGCTATTTTTCTCTTTCATGCTCCCTCTCTATGGGCTGACTGATGCAAATCTGCTATCTTTGCTCATGTATATATATATACACACATGCAAACAAATGGTATCTTAAATCCTAATAGGACACATAGCTTCTGCTTCTCTATTAACTTGTTAACCCCACATAAATTGTTCCTGTCAGTGTTTTAAATTTGATGCCTGCTGAATGGGAGACCAAGAGGCATCATAAGCAGATGGTTGTCACAGACCACATATTGCAATTAAGAATCAGCAAAGCAACTTGATGCAGCCTGGTACAGTGTAAATGATCTGAGCATGCAAACGCCAAACAGGAGCAGCCTTGGGGGAGAATGGACTTTTATCATTCCTTCCTCTTTTTTTGTCATGCCCTGCTTTCTTTCTCTTGCATTCATTTTTTTATTATTTCAAAATAGGAAATTGAGGCACTTTTCAGCAGATGCTTAGCCCATGGCATCCTTACTGAACATTTCTGCCATTTCCCTACATTAGGGGTAGGGAAGCTGTATCAGTTGGGGGGTTCACATTCCCTTCTGGGTTACCTTCCATAGGCAACACATCAATGGTAGGCAGAGGCAGAGGCAAACATGTACCTTGGTACAGTAGATTAGTTTCAATGCAATCTACTGTTGATTTGTGCTTTTTGCATGTTTGTGGTGAAAGGAACTGTTGAAAGATTTTTAGGAATTATTCTGAAAGTTATGTGTGTGTGTGTTTGTGTGCGTGCATGCAACTGTGTAGGCAGCAAGGGGAAAAAAGTTTTGTGTTGCAGTGGCACCTGTCCACCTGTTAGGATTCTTGCTCTGTGTTTGCAGTAATGAGATTGTTGTCTATCACATGATGGTGTATGTTTTCATTCCACAGAGTGGGAAGTGATAGAGACAGGATGTTTTAGTATTACTGTGTTCCGTGATGTAGGACTATTGTCCTTTGTTTCTTTCTCTTTGCTGTCTGATGAGAAAGAGGAAGAAGCTAAAGCAAATGCTCCAAGTGTATTATATGTAAATAAAGTAGATTAGCCAAGATGCTGAGCTATTGAGTCTGTTACACAAACCACCAATACTCTGCAGGATCGTAAGTGAGCTGATGCTTCTTGGTATCAGTCGTTGTGACATTTGGGCTGAAGAAAGCTTTTGAAGCTCCCGAACGACCGACCAGGAGGGGGAGAACATGCCAGTCGGGCATGTGTCTCTACCAACGTCCTACTTGCAAGTAAGACGATCCTAACACCACCACCCAGCTACATCTCTGACTGTTCCTGATTGCACCCATAATGTTTGATTTCACTCTCAGTGTTGTGTAAATTGGCATTTAGTCTCTACACCAGGCATAGGCAAACTCGGCCCTCCTGATGTTTTTGGCCTACAACTCCCATGATCCCTAGCTAGCAGGACCAGTGGTCAGGGATGATGGGAATTGTAGTCCCAAAACATCTGGAGGGCCGCGTTTGCTTATGCAATGCTCTACACTATAACCTCTTCCCTATAGCCCCTCAGCTTGACTTTTCCAAACTAATAATTAGAGGTTTCTTAACTCTGCTCCCCTCCAAATGCTTTTTGCTTTAGGCAATACTTGGTATTTTTTTTTTTAAAAAGAATATTTATTCCAATTTTAAAATTACAGAAAAAGAAAAAAGCAAAAAAAAGAAAAAAAACAAATCACATACATCCTACAAAAAAGAAAACACATGGTACAAAGAAAAATACAAAAGACAAAAAATCACAATACAAAAGTAACAAAAAATCAAATTAAACCATTAGAACCATTTTCCCATTTACTTATTTCCGTGACTTCCTCTCACTTCTCTGCTTTGTATTCTAATTTGAATCATATCTCCAGCAAATCCTTCTAACCTTCTTTCCATTTACTTATTTTAACATTCGAAAGTATTAAATTCTCATCTGTCTTTATTTTACACTTCATATTTACTTATCCCGTTATACTCTGTCTGCCAATACGATCTAATATTCTTCTCCAACCTTTTCTAACATTCTTTTATATTACAGTATTTCTGAAGATATATTTTAAATTTTTTCCAATCTTCTTCCATCGACCCTTCTTCTTGATCTCGAATTCTACCAGTCATCTCAGCCAGTTCCATATAGTCTATCACTTTTCTCTGCCATTCTTCTCGGGTAGGCAATTCTTGTGTCTTCCAGTATTTCCCAATAAGTATTCTTGCCGCTGCTGTCGCATACATAAAGAAATTCCTGTCTTCCCTTCGCACCAATTGGCCGACCATGCCCAAGAGGAAAGCCTCTGGTTTCTTCAAGAAAGTATATTTCAATACCTTTTTTAGTTCATTATATATCATTTCCCAGAAGGCCTTGGTCTTTGGGCACGTCCACCAAAGGTGAAAAAAAGTACCTTCATTTTCTTTACATTTCCAACATTTATTATCAGGCAGATGATAAATTTTTGCTAGCTTGACTGGGGTTAAGTACCACCTGTAAATCATTTTCATTATATTTTCTCTTAAGGCGTTACAGGCCGTAAATTTCATACCTGTGGTCCATAACCGTTCCCAGTCAGCAAACATAATATTATGCCCCACATCTTGCGCCCATTTAATCATAGCAGATTTAACCATTTCATCCTGTGTATTCCATTTCAACAGCAGATTATACATTCTTGACAGATTTTTGGTTTTAGGTTCTAGCAATTCCGTTTCCAGTTTAGATTTTTCCTCCTGGAAACCTATCTTTTTATCTAAGTTAAAAACCTCCCTTATTTGATAATAATGCAGCCAATCTCGAACTTTAGTTCTTAATTTGTCAAAGCTCTGCAATTTTAATTTATCTCCGACTTGTTCTAAAATTTCGCAGTATTTTGGCCAGTTTGTCTCCATATTTGTTTTTTTCAAAGCCTTAGCCTCCATTGGTGACAGCCACCTTGGTGTTTTACTTTCCAACAAATCCTTATATCTCACCCAAACATTGAATAATGCTTTCCTGACAATATGATTCTTGAAGGCCTTGTGCGCTTTGACTTTATCATACCATAAATATGCATGCCACCCAAACACATTATCGAAACCTTCTAAATCTAAAATGTCCACATTTTCAAGAAGTAGCCAATCTTTCAGCCAACAAAAAGCGGCTGATTCATAGTAAAGTTTAAGATCTGGCAGGGCAAATCCCCCTCTTTCCTTTGCGTCTGTTAGTATCTTAAATTTTATTCTGGGCTTTTTGCCCTGCCAGATAAATTTGGAAATATCTCTTTGCCACCTCTTGAAACAGTCCATTTTAGCCACAATTTGTAATGTTTGAAACAAAAACAACATTCTAGGCAATACATTCATCTTTATCGCTGCAATTCGGCCCAACAATGATAACTTCAATTTTGACCATATTTCTAAATCCTTCTTCACCTCTGACCAACATTTTTCATAATTATCTTTAAACAGATTCACATTTTTGGCAGTCATATTCACCCCTAGGTATTTCACTTTATTAACAATTGTTAATCCTGTCTCTTTCTGAAACCTCTCCTTCTCTATCTCTGTGAGATTTTTCTCTAATACCTTGGTTTTCATCTTGTTTAATTTAAAACCTGCTACTTGACCAAATTCTTGTATTAATTGTAACACTCTTTTTGTACTAGCTTCTGGCTCCTGTAATGTCAAAACTAAATCATCAGCGAAAGCTTTCAATTTGTACTGTTTAGCTCCGAGTTGTATACCTTTAACCAATTGGTCTTTTCTAATCATATTGAGCAAAACCTCGAGGACCGATATAAAAAGCAATGGGGAGATTGGGCAACCCTGTCTTGTTCCTTTCTCTATCTTAAATTCTTCTGTAACTACATTATTCACAATAAGCTTAGCTTTTTGTTCCGAATAAATTGCACTTATACCGTTTTCGAAACTTTGGCCTACCCCCATCCCCTGCAAATTTTTCTTCATAAAACTCCAAGAAATGTTATCAAACGCTTTCTCTGCATCTACAAATATTAAAACAGCTTTAGTATTGATATTAACTTGCAGTTTTTCCAAAATATTAATGATATTCCTAGTATTGTCTGACAAATGTCTCCCAGGTAGGAAGCCCGCCTGGTCTTTATGAATCTCTTTTACCAATACATTTTTTAATCTTTTAGCCATAATTTCAGCAAAAATTTTGTAATCCACATTTAGTAGGGATATGGGACGGTAGTTCTTCAACTGTGTCTTCTCCCCTTCGGTTTTTGGTATAAGTGTAATGTATGCTTCTTTCCACGACTCGGGTGCTTTTCCTCCCCGTAGTATTTCATTACAAAGTTCTTTCAACGGTTGCAGTAACCATTCTTTCAAAGTTTTGTAGTACTTTGCAGTTAGTCCATCCGGCCCTGGAGATTTTAGGCAATACTTGGTATTGGTGGGAAACCTGTTAATAATGAAGAATTGCTCTTGCACTTAGACTTTGTGATGTCATCTTCTGCCCCAAAAAGGGATGCTTGGCTGCACTCCTACATGACATTATCACACTGCCTACGTGATCCCTGATGGCACCAATGCCACGAAGTAGGAAAGCAGGACCTCTGAACAGGCTGCCAACAGTGTAAAAAGAAGGTAGGTGAGGGGGGTTTTGTGCAGCATTCTGCCACTAATCCCTTCTCCTTTAAGAGCAAAAAGTGGCATAGGCAAAGATTTGGCTCAGCCCTAGATACAACATTACTGTAAATCATTGCTTTTAAAGACATCTTTGTTGAGAAAGCATTGGTGTTTCACATTCAGTTTAATAATCCCGCACTGTTTGCTATTTATTTCTCATTCTGCTGAATTCATTTTGGTGAATGTGATCCATTCCATTTCTTTTAAATGGAATGCAAGCAAAATTAATTTGGGAGAGAAGCCTGGAGACATGTGTCTTTACCAATGATGAGGACTATTAACTCCAAAACTGGCTCGGAACCAACATTCTCTGTAGAACAGAGGTGGGAGACCTCTGGCAACTCAGATATTGTTGGGCTTCCAACTCGCATGAGCCTCAGCCAGCATGGCTGATGGTGAGGGGAATTGTAGTTTGGCTGCAATTCCTCATACTGGTCATTGAACCTGATGTATTTGTTTACAGTTAAAAGCAATGACTCTGCACCATTAGCTTAAGTTTATATGCACTTCCAATGAATGAATTAACTGGAGCATCACTCATATTAGCAAGAGCATGTCCTGTTTTCCATTAGTGGTGTGCTATTAAAATTTCCCAGCAGCACAGAATGGAATGGTGACTAATTAATAAGTAAAAGCACAAAGATAAATTTCGACACTCCTTGATTTTTTTAAAAAGATAGAGCTTTTATTTTCAGTCCAGTTTTGCGTTAATAACAGGGAGTCTGTGACACCCCCCCACCCAATATTGTTGGACTCTTAACTCCTATCAGCCCCAATCATCAAAGTCAACAGTGAGAGATAATGAGAGTTGTAGTTAAACAATACCCAGAGAGCCACAGGTACAGTGGTACATTGATTCTCAAACTTAATCCGTTCTGGAAGTCCGTTCCAAAACAAAAACGTTCCAAAACTAAGGCATGCTTTCCCATAGAAAGTAATGCAACACGGATTAATCCATTCCAGACTTTTAAAAACAACCCCTAAAACTGCAATTTAACATTAATTTTACTGTCTAACGAGACCATTGATCCAAGAAATGAAAGCAATAAACAATGTACTACAGCCACACAATCAATCAGTAGCTGAACTGGGTTATACACAGTCACACACAAAAAGAGCTGCAAAAACAAAAATGCAAAATAAATAGCAAACACAGACAGACTTCAGCGTAACACTCAAAATGGAAGTGTGGCACTCAAAATCGGAAGTGTAACATTCAAAAACCGAGCACGTTCGGCTTCTGAAGCCGATTCGGCTTCTGTTCGGCTTCTGTGAGCCAGTGTGGTGCAGTGGTTAAGAGCGGTAGTCTCGTAATCTGGGGAACCGGGTTCGCGTCTCTGCTCCTCCACATGCAGCTGCTGGGTGACCTTGGGCCAGTCACACTTCTTTGAAGTCTCTCAGCCCCACTCACCTCACAGAGTGTTTGTTGTGGGGGAGGAAGGGAAAGGAGAATGTTAGCTGCTTTGAGACTCCTTAAAAGGAGTGAAAGGCGGGATATCAAATCCAAACTCTTCTTCTTCTTCTTCTTCTTCTGAAAAAAGTTCACAAACAGGAACACTTACTTCTGTGTTTGCAGTGTTTGGGTTCCAAGTTGTTTGAGTACCAAGGCATTTGAGAACCAAGGTACCACTGTATTTCATTGCTGCCTTAAAGTTTCACTGGAATCTGTTCTGACTTAGGTTGCTTTCCCCCCCCTTCAAAACCCAAGACTTCTGCTGGTAGTTACACCAGTGATGGTTAGATAACCATTCCCTCAACCCAGCTGATCATATAAGCAGTAAGTCTCAATTTTTTATGACAGGATTTTCACATTAAGGATTCACCTGGAGTATTTGCCACTCAGATTCATTCAGAGGGAGTGAGAGAAACACCTCAGAAGGCTTTCATCTGACAGTACCTGACGTCAAGTTTGCCACGGCTGTTGGCTGTTCTTTGACATTCTGAGGAGGCTGAAAACAGGGCACAAAACCATTCAGTCAAAACTCAGCTATGTTCCTAGCAGGAATGTATTTACTTTATCTTCTCAGGCTGCATATTATTGACAAGCCTCTAAGCATACATACTAGTAAGCCCACATATTTGATATCTTCAGTGTATAACAACAGAACTGAATGATAATTTACTTCCATCATGGTAGTGTTCCTTAAGCTTCAGCATAGACCAGTCGACTCTCGTTTACTGTAAGGTAAATTACTTTTATTATTCAATGCAAAAAAAGCATTTAACCTCATTTAGTGGGAAAAAGGACATAGCTCATCAGAGAATGTGGTGTTGAACGAGGAATCTGGACAACACAAAGGTGGAGTTCTTAACTTAGACCATTTGCAAAAATTTGTGATGTATCCTGTAACAGTCTTTCCAAAACACTTGGTTTTCTCATCTACTGATAAACACCTGATGGGTTTCATGACCTACAATATTGAGAAGCTCTAAGTTAGACTTCTCCCATATCCTGGTCTAAAATGCAGGAATCAACGCACTGTCTGCTAACTTCTGACAATTCCCTCAACAATTTGTTTTCTACGTATTTTAGACACCATGTTGGTCTTCAAAAGGGAAAACTTCCTTTGGATGGATTCCCCTTGATATGCATTGTTTATCCTCTTGCAGTGATCACATAGGGCTAGTTATTATTAAGTGAACTTTACACATTATTGATTTCATGTATGGATCAGGAAGCACAGCTTAAAAATTACTGCGAAATTATCCTTGCAAGAAAGGTCCATCATAGACTTTTACAGGTGGGCTGCAACACTTGCAGGATCAGCAAGCGATTAAGACACACAAAGCAGGATGGGATTTCTCCTCCCATCTGGTGATGGGAAACTTGGGGCATCTCTGCCATGGAAAAGTGCATGAGCTACAGATACAGACACAGCCTGTTCATCTCATTGATGGCCAGGTGTTGGTGGCGAGTAGACAAGCTAAACGTTATGCACATTATCCTACCTCTGCATTTGAGGTTGTAACATTTTTGCAAGAATTGTTTTCCATATTTGTGAGCTGCTGAGAGAACCCTTTGTATTTACATCTGTGATATATTAAATTCTAAAAATAAATGCCTCCCAATCTGAAAAAAACCAGTCATTCAACCATACAATAGCTAATTTATCTTGATATAGTAATGTGAAAGTAATGGAATAGGAGATTTTGATGAACTAAGCTACTGATACGATTTTCTGTGACCTCGTAGGATTTAAGATTAGAGTTTTTATAGAAACCATAAACAATTCATATATAGTTATACCCTATAATGTAATCAGGCATAGAGAACCTGTAGATCTCAACATGTCAGACTACAACTCCCATCACCCCTGATCACTGGCCATGCAGCCTGGGGCTGATGGGAGTTGGAGTGCACCAAGATCTGGAAGACCAGAGGTTCTTCACCACTAGTATAAATAAATTCCAAAATACAATTTCATATTTACTTTCCATCACAATAGAGTCACTGACAAATGCATGTTATCCTAGCAACATCGTGACCCTGATATCAGATAAGTAAAATGCTTATTACAAGCGTAGGAGAGTTAAAACCAGAAGTGTAAATAACAGATGCATGAGTCAGTTTCACATCCACTCATGCATCAAATTCTTGATGCTTCCTGTATGGCCAAAAGCCTAAGGCTACAGCAGTCTGCATAATGCTTTCATAAACACATTGCCAGTATTTCACAATGGTATAAACACCAATTACATGATGGCCTCAATACTTTCTGAGCACTTGGTGTGGGCAATTTAAATTGCACTTCGTTGGATGAGGTGGTAGGCTTCAAGATTTCCATTCTTTTCAAAGATTCTGATTTTATACAATTGGTGTTTTTTTTTTTATCATTATAAGTATCCTATGTGGATTTTTGATCTTATGTAATACATCCTGTACAAGTGCCCAGCATGAGCTCTTTTCTGATTTGGAGAATATTAGCAATGGGCTCATCATTATGGTGGAACAAGGGTGGTGTGTTCAAGGACCCCTAGAATGGAAAAGTGCAGACTCTGTAATTGTCCCTATTTTCTTGGGACAGTCCCAGATTTACAGAAGCCATCCCAGTTTCTGATTTGATCCTGGAATGTCTTGCTTTTCTTTAGCATGTTCCTATTTTCATCGGAGAAAAGTTGGAGGATATGCGACCCCTGAACCAAGGAGAGAAGTAGCCATACAATGTTTAGAAGACATTTGAAAGCAGCCCTGAATAGGGAAGTTTTTAATGTTTAATATCTTATCATGTTTTTTATATGTTGCAAGTCACCCAGAGTGGCAGGGCAACCCAGTCAGAAGAGTGGGGTAGAAATATAATAATAATAATAATAATAATATATATATATATATATATATATATATATATATATAATATCACGTTATCTCCCACTTGGACTACTGCAATGCACTCTACATGGGGCTATCCTTGAAGGTGACCCGGAAACTACAATTACAGTGGTACCTCGGGTTACACACGCTTCAGGTTACAGACTCCACTAACCCAGAAATAGTACCTCGGGTTAAGAACTTTGCTTCAGGGTGAGAACAGAAATCGCAGGGCGGCGGCAGGAGGCCATATTAGCTAAAGTGGTAACTCAGGTTAAGAACAGTTTCAGGTTAAGAACAAACCTCCAGAATGAATTGAGTTCTTAACCCGAAGTACCACTGTAATCCAAAATACGGCAGCTAGACTGGTGACTAGAAGTGGCTACCAAGACCACATAACACCGGTCCTGAAAGACCTACATTGGCTCCCAGTACGCTTCCAAGCACAATTCAAAGTGTTGGTGCTGACCTTTAAATGCCTAAACGGCCTAGGCCCAGTATACCTGAAGGAGCATCCCCACCCCCATTTTTCAGCCCGGACACTGAGGTCCACCCCCAAGGGCCTTCTGGCAGTTCCCTCATTGCACGAAGTGAGGTTGCAGAGAACCAGGCAGAGGGCCTTCTCGGTAGTGGCACCCGCCCTGTGGAACGCCCTCCTGTCAGATGTCAAGGAAATAAACAACTATCTGACTTTTAGAAGACATCTGAAGGCAGCCCTGTTTAGGGAAGTTTTTAATGTTTGATGTTTTATCGTATTTTTAATATTCTGTTGGGAGTTGCGCAGAGTGGCTGGGGAAACCCAGTCAGATGGGTGGGGTATAAATTATTATTATTATTATTATTATTATTTTCATCAGAGAAATGTTGGAGGCTATGCCCTTACTCATGGGACGTGGGTGGCGCTGTGGTCTAAACCACTGAGCCTCTTGCCAATCAGAAGGTCAGCGGTTCGAATCCCCGCAACGGGGTGAGCTCCCATTGCTCTGCCCCAGCTCCTGCCAACCTAGCAGTTCGAAAGCACACCAGTGCAAGTAGATAAATAGGTATTGCTCCGGTGGGAAAATAAACAGCATTTCCGTGCGCTGCTTTGGTTTCGCTGGCCACATGACCCGGGAAAACTGTCTGTGGACAAACGCCGACTCCCTCGGCCTATAAAGCGAGCTGAGCGCCGCAACCCCAGAGTCATCTGTGACTGGACATAACTGTCAGGGGTTCTTTACCTTTACCTTTATATGCCCTTACACAGAAGTAACTACTACAAAACCACTACAACCAATTTTGTACATGTTTCTTTTTAAAAGAGAAGCTTAGTCTTTCCTTCAAGCTCTCAGTGAGGGAATTAATTTCACTCAGGGAGAATGGCAATTTGGCACATGTCAGACTGCTGCGGAATGTCTCTTTTTAAAGTCACACCATACCAATGTCTATATGAAAGGAAGTGCCTGAAGTGTGTCTTGCTCCCCCCGCCCGCCCCGCCCCCCGCCCTGCCTCTGAATTACAGCTTATGTGGTTTTCATGGAACTGCTTGAGCAAATGGGATATGCGCATTATGGAGAAAAATCCCCTGCTAACTTCACAGAGAATACAAATGGGACTCTTTAGTGACTGTTGGGTTCTGGGGCACATACACAAGAATTTGACTCAAAGCTAGAAAAGCCTGCTGAGCTGGAAAAGCTGATGCCATACACACCCACGCTTCTCTGCCAAGCACAGAATTAGACACATAAAAAGTTTTTCGCATTTTCCAGCTTTTGTGTTTCCACCTTGCTGTCTTCTTGGGATTTGAGATTTTTGAGATGTGTGCATCTGAGTGGTTCCCCCCCCCCTTCCACCCAGTGTCACAAGCACTATGTTCCCTGTCTCCAGGAAGTCAGACGATCTGAAATGACTGCCAAGATGTCCAAGAAATCAAACACAGAACAGTGACAGCTAAAATGAGCATATTTTCTATCTTCCCCCTTCTTCCGTGACAAAAAAAGTGATCCGCGAAGCTGCAAAGTTACAGATTATGGACTCAGTTTCAAGAAAAAAGCAAGCTCTTTCTGTAAACTGTGTTCTTGTTTTTCAGCAGTATTTTAACAGCTAAGTAAATTTTGTAGAAGGGGGAAAAACTCCAGCTCTTGTTGGACTACAGAATCCATCATCCTTGACCATTGGTCATGCTACTGGGGCTGGTGTCCAACAACAGCTGGAGACCTTTAGATTCCCTACCCCCCTCTCTACTGATTCAATCTAGACTTTTAATAGGGGATGGCAGCAGGCCCTGTGGAGTGGCAGATGTGGATTAGAGTCTTCCACTTGCAGGTCCATTTCAGAGTGAAACTCACTATCTGAGCAGGAGGTCCAATCTGAAACGAATCCCGATTGGGCCCCTTTGCAGGTCTGTGGCCCTAGTAAATACGTGATGCATCAGAGAAAGCTGGGAATCATGGGAGATTGCACACACAGCTATCTCAACAGCTGCTGCTGCCTTGGGGCCTTTGAGGGAGATGTCCCTACTGTCTTGGATGCAGTAACATGAAGTGAAGTCAGGGGTGCTGACTCCTAGGTTCTGAACACCTTTGAACCTGCCCCCAATATTTGTTAGCGGTGTTCTGGGCACACTGTCACATGCAACATCTGGGCTTTGCGCAGCCGTGCGAGCCAGGAACGCGGGGCAGCTGCGGAGCATATGCCCGCACTACCCAGCATGGACGCGCTCCCAAGGGGGCCAGGGGACCCTCCCACATGCCACAGTTCAGCATACGAGAGGGGAAGGGAATATTCTGCTCACTCTCCTCCTGCTCTCCACAGCCGGGTCAAACATGACAACAGAGATGCTGTGGCCTGGTGCACCTCACCACGGCTGAGAAGGGCTGCTCTCTTCCGCTGGGTCAGAATAGCTGCTGCTGCCGGGCGCAAGGTGCGCCGCCCTCTCACCTGCATTTTGTCACCCCTCTCAATCATGACACCCAGGGCGGACCGCACCTACCTTCCTACGCCTCTGACGTGGTAGCTCCTCCTCCTGATGCTGCTGCCATGGAGGGGAAACTACCCTCAACCTGTGGTGATGACAGGAGGAGGAGCTGCCAGCGATGGAATGCAGTGACTACAGTGGTACCTCTGGATGCGAACGGGATCTGTTCTGGAGCCCCGTTCGCATCCTGAAGCGAACACAACCCGCGTCTGTGTGTCTGCACATGCTCGGGTCACGATTTGCCGCTTTCGTGCATGCGCATGATGTCATTTTGAGCACCTGCGCATGCGTGAGCAGCGAAACCCGGATCGCCGCGGAGCGCAATTAAAAAATGCTTAAGCTGAAGCTACTTCAACCCAAGGTATGACTGTACATTATTACATGAGCACTGTTCCACAGCATTTGATATTTTCATTTACATACATTCATTTGAAATAAGATGGGTTTATGAAGCAATTCTATATCCTCCCACCACGCTGACGAAGAATTCTACGAAACAGTAGTCAATATCCGGAATCACTGTTCAGTGTTGGACATCATATTTGCTGAATACACAAAGCTTCACAGCTTGTCTTTCACCGTACAAAGTCTGGTACCTCGCTTCATTTAAAGATTTTCAGAGACTTTGAGACTAAAGATTTCATTTTGTACTTGTTATGGTTTGAAGGTATTCTATAAAGATTATCTATTGCGTATGTACATGGTCATCGTGTTGCCTAGACACTGCTAGCGATGGAAGCTGAACTGCCATGCAATGGCATCACATCCAACATCTGGGTGTCACGCACGACATCATGACAGCACACATGATGCCCAGACATGATGTTGTGATGTCACACATGACATCAGCGCCCTCCCCCATATCTTTCCAGAGTCTGCGTGCCTGATTGAGGGTAACAAGGGAAGGAAGAAGGTGTGATAGTTATCCCTTGGGTGTAATTTAGAGTGTGGATGAATCTTCTGAACATGGAAAGATGTCTGAAAAGGGTTTATTCATTCCTAAATATCACACACACACACACACACACATTCCAGTAACAAAATATGTTTCTACAACATGTGCCTGGGCAATAGCTTGTTGTTCTATTCTCCACCCTTAAAGTTTATAGCTGGTGAATCTGCCCAAATCTGGAGACGTAAGAGCCTACTCATACAAGAATATTTTCAAACTCATTATTTAACCAGCAGGAAGAACTGGGTCCTAGAAGGAAATGAGGTTCTGCATTTTTTCATAACATCACCACCCCTAAGCCTTTCACACTTTTGACAAAACATTCTTCCCATAAGTAGAAAAAGAAAGAAAACCACAAGCCTGTTTGTCCCATTTTGGTGAATCTCATGCATGATTTACACAGCAAAGTGTGAGCACAGTTTTCTGCACTATTTCCTCCTAAATTATATCATAAATCATAAATCGCACTACATTGACATTCATCAATTGTTTTTCTCCAACCACAGAAATGGCCATCTCTTCTCACTAGATGCATCTGCAGGGTGGGTCATACTCTAAAATGTGTGGAAATGAGGTACTGGAAGTAGTCAGCATGTGCTATCAAGAAAGGTGGGTTTGCAAAATGGACTTGTAATGCAGACTAGACCGTCCAACCTTAAGAAAGTTAAGGCAACTGTGGTGTTGACTCTACTAAATTGCTATATGCCTTGTCATTAATTCACAAGAGCTAGCCAGTTCTGTCAGTGATAAATCACTGAAGTCAAATATCTTACAATCTCATGATAGAAATGTTCTATGATGGGGCATGTGCAGAGTTCCCACTCAGCACTCCAGTGGAGAGTGCCAATGGAACAGAGAAACACCAGACAGTTCTAGGTAGGGTCAGTCCCTTTGCTGACAGTATAATGCAGTTCTACAACTTATAGGTTACAGTACATACAATTGTAATATACAGTCCTTCCAGCAGCACACTGTCTCCTTGCACTATTCCAACACAGACTAGAGGTGGGTCTACACTCATCATTTATAACGTTAAAGAAGGGTTAAGGAATGTTTTTCATAACATAGTAAAGGTAAAGGGACCCCTGACCATTAGGTCCAGTCGTGACTGACTCTGGAGTTGCGGCGCTCATCTTGCTTTATTGGCCGAGGGAGCCAGCGTACAGCTTCCGGGTCATGTGGCCAGCATGACTAAGCAGCTTCTGGTGAACCAGAGCAGCACACGGAAACGCCGTTTACCTTCCCGCTGGAGCGGTACCTATTTATCTACTTGCACTTTGATGTGCTTTCGAACTGCTAGGTGGGCAGGAGCAGGGACCGAGCAACGGGAGCTCACACCGTTGTGGGGATTCGAACTGCCGACCTTCTGATTCTGCAAGCCCAAGAGGCTCAGTGGTTTAGACCACAGCGCCACCCTCATCCCTTTACCTAATAAGAAGTAGTTGGTATTGACAGCCTTATTTTACATATCCCAAAATGTACACTGGGAAGAATACAGGGTGGTTTTCGTGCTTGCCATGTTACGGGGTGTGTGCATGTGTATGTGCTGGGTAGGTACCATGGAGCCATTGCCATGCATTGACTGGCTCCTTCCATCAAGCAATGGCATGGCTGGTGAATAGCGTCTGAGTTGCCATGGCTCCTGAGGGACCCCTTGTCATTATTGCTGCATTAGGATGGTTTTGGCAAGTCCTAGGCTCTGTGATCAGCAAGTCCTAGGCTCTGTGGTTTAACCCACAGCGCCATAACATAGATGACACATTAAATTTTGCTTGTTATGTGTTATTGAAATGTGACGCCAAAGGGCTCTGCAGAGCAACCAGAAACCAGCAGTAAGGGAAACTGCGTTGTTACTGTCAAAGCAAGGTCAGGCACGTTTTTTAATTTACCAGTATGCCCTGCAACGTTTTAGAACAATATATCTAATAATGTTAAAAAGGTCAGTGTAGATCCAGCCCAGGTCTGCCTAAGCTGGGCAGAGGCAAAGAGCAAACTTGCTTCAAAAACAAGTGTATAGTGTATAGTTTAGATTTTGCTGAGTCACTCTCACATGCCTGCTGACTCACTCACTCTCACATGGTTAACTAGTAGCAGGTGCAAGAGAAACACCCAATTAACCTAATTTAATTCTTTCTTGTACTTTTTCTCTACATGCATAAACTCTTCTATATTAACATGCTACCTCTACTGTTGGAGGCATTATGTTTCTGAAGATGCCATGAACACCATCTCCAACTCCTCAAAAGATTCCATCAATGGTGTCTCCGAATAAAATTATACATCACTTGAGAAGACAGGCGGACAAATGCCAGTCTACTGGAAGAAGCAAAGATCACCAGTGTTGAAGCAATGATTCTTCAACATCAACTTCGTTGGACTGATCATGTTTGTGTGGGTGCCTGATTATCATCTTCCAAAGCAACTACTCTCTTCCGAACAAAAAAATGGAAAGCTGGTGGTCAACAAAAGAGGTTTAAAGACTGTTTCAAGGCAAATCTTTAAAAAATGTAGTATAAACACCAACAATTGGGAAACACTGGCCTGCGAGCGCTCCAATTGGAGAACAGCCTATACCAAAGGTGTCATGAGCTTTGAAGATGCTCAGACTCAGGATGCAAGGGAGAAACATGCTAAGAGGAAGGCATGCTTGGCAAATCCACACTGTGATCAACTCCCGCCCGGAAACCAACGTCCCCACTGTGGAAGGACGTGTGGATCCAGAACTGGCCTCCACAGTCACTTACGGACTCATTCAGACAATAGCTGGAAACCTTTCAGCAACAATATTCTCCTTAGGGAGGCCTGAAGAATTTGATCTTTCTGAATTCCAGTATGAATTGGTATGACCCACAGCTCCTGCATTATTGCACAGATAGAACTCACATTTGCACTACAGCATGTACTTTCTAAATCAGGCATAGGCAAACTCAGCCCTCCAGACGTTTTTTGCCTACAACTCCCATCATCCCTAGCTAACAGGACCAGTGGTCAGGGATGATGGGAATTATAGTCCCAAAACATCTGGAGGGCCGAGTTTGGGGGTGCCTGTTCTAAATGCTCCAGCACTGTCCACAGATGGAGAAAAAAAACCCTCCTCAAAAATATTTTTTAATGTGTGTTTTGAAGGGAAATGATTTTAAACTATTTAACCATATAATAACATGCAACATTTTTGTGCGTATTATTTAAAGCAGCAGCAGCAGTTTAATGCAGAAATAGAATGGAACGAACTTACAGATGAACAAATGTGAGAGACCAGATATTTACTCATTCATCCATCCCTTGTTCAGAGTTGTCTCTCTGCTTAAGTGGCAACTGCCTCATTCTCTTCAGTGATAGGAAATAGCAATCCTCTTGGTGCATATGGCATTCTTCATTGCTAGAGCCTTATGAAATTGTGGATTACAACCATAGCCAGACAGTTAGAAATGCAGGCTTTCTTTTCTTTTTCAGTGTGTTTTCATATAAGCAGTGCTGATTTTTAGTCTCAGTAAAGTTGAAACTTCTTTTTCGGTCATTGGCTTCCAAGAAATCAAACCATGATAATACTGTGTTTCTGCACTGATAAATATTTTATAGTCATCCATAACTCATTGATATGAAGCTATTTTACCAATAAGGCAATCCATTTTTAGAAGATTGATTCTCGGTGATGCTTACCTAGGAGATTTCATTGCCTAATGCCATGCTTCAGCCCTTGACACCTGTCTAGCAAAGGCCTCATAAGAAGACCCCAGTATGAAAAGGTCATGTGGGAGGGACTCTTGTGCTGACTAGTCAGTTGACCACCTGGTGGTATCTCAACACGTTCCTGGAGGAGTCAACTGCCTGCTCATGTACTTATTTAGGCTTAAAATTAGTTCTCATGTTGTCAATCAAGTTAAGATTCTGAAATCTATAGTTCTTTTGTCATCTTTGCTTTAGCTCCATTCAGCCACATCTGAGTGCTTGCAATGTTCCATCTTTGCAACTTCTGATAGAAACGAAACTGATCTTCATGTCCTAAACTAATGAGTAGGTTACAACTTGAGCCATTTAGGGCTTTAAAGGTCAGCATGAAGAAGAAGAAGAAGAAGAAGAAGAAGAAGAAGAAGAAGAAAAAGAAAAAGAAGAAGAAGAAGAAGAAGAAGAAGAAGAAGAAGAAGAAGAAGAATTTGGATTTGATATCCTGCTTTATCACTACCCTAAGGAGTCTCAAAGCAGCTAACATTCTCCTTTCCCTTCCTCCGCCACAACAAACATTCTGTGAGGTGAATGGGGCTGAGAGACTTCAAAGAAGTATGACTAGCCCAAGGTCACCCAACAGCTGCATGTGGAGGAGCGGAGATGTGAACCCGGTTCATCAGATTATGAGACTACCGCTCTTAACCACTATACCACACTTTGAATTGTGCTCCGAAATGTACCGGGAGCCAGTGCAGATCCTTTAAGACCGGTGTTATATGGTCCCGGTGGCCACTCCCAGAAACCAATCTGGCAGCCATGTTCTGGATTAATCATAGTTTCCGAGTCCCCTTCATAGGTAGCCCTACATAAAACACATTGCAGTAGTCCAAGCAGGAGATAACCAGAGCATGGACCACTCTGGCGAGACAGTGCACAGGCAGGTAAGGTCTCAGCTGGCGCACCAGATGAAGCTGAGTTGAAACTGACATAGGGGTGAGTACTTTGAAAATGATCAGAAAGAAACTGATGTGTGCACCCTAGCCACCCTTACGACAGATTTTGTTTCTGGAAATTTCATGTGGTGCACCACCACGTTCCGAGTTTTTACAAGAATGTTCCGTTTAGGATTTTGAGCTGCTTCTAGCACAGTAAATCTGAAAACACCATGTTGTGAAGAACCACCGGCTATGCTATAAAGATGCTTAACAAGCATGAATCCATTGACTTTCACAGGTACACCTAACTCTGCCAGATCTAGGATTGATAACAGACTGATCTAATGAAGCTTTTATCAACAGCTTGAGGGATTAGGTGGCTGGGTTCCTCCCCCCCTCCCCTTTCTTCCTCAGACGTATTATTGGATGCTTTGAGACAGGTTGCAACTTTCTTGTCTTGTTTGGAACCGACAGGTAATGAGCAGTCTTGTCTCACTGCCTTTTTATAGACACAATGGGCTAATGGAAAAGTCTCAACGATAGCATCAGCCTTTAGTCGCAATTTCCAAATATGTGTTCCATTCCTCTCCCAAAGAGTTTAGCAGGCTATTATTGCATCATGTTTATATCATATAACTTCCTGCTTGACATCATTTCCACAGAGAGACAGCAGGCCAGGGACATGACCAGTTTATATAGGTTGCACCCTTTTGCCTAGCTGGACACAGTGGGAGTGGCTCTCACGGGGGGGATATCCTGTAGACCCTGTGAGATCCTGTTTGTGTGCCTTTCTAGCAATCAGAAGTAAGGTAAAGGTAAATGGCCCCTGGACGGTTAAGTCCAGTCAAAGGTGATTATGGGGCGCAGCACTCATCTTGCTTCAGGCCAAGGGAGCTAACGTTTGTACACAGACAGCTTTCTGGGTCATGTGGACAGCATGACTAAACCGCTTCTGGTGCAACGAGACACTGTGACGGAAGCTGGAGCGCACAGAAACGCCATTTACCTTTCTGCTGCAGTGGTACCTATTTATCTATTTGCTCTGGTGTGCTTTTGAACTACTAGGTTGGCAGAATCTGGGACAGAGCAACGGGAGCTCACCCCATCACAGGGATTCGAACCGCCGACCTTCTGATCAGCAAGCCCAAGAGGCTCAGTGGTTTAGACCACAGCACCACCCTCATCCCTTTACCTAATAAGTAGTTGGTATTGACAGCCTTATTTTACATATCCCAAAATGTACACTGGGAAGAATACAGGGTGGTTTACATGCTTGCCATGTTATGGGGTGTGTGCATGTGTATGTGCTGGGTAGGTACCATGGATCCATTGCCATGCATTGACTGGCTCCTTCCATCAAGCAATGGCATGACTGGTGAATGGCGTCTGAGTTGCCATGGCCCCTGAGGGACCCCTTGTCACTATTGCTGCCTTGGGATGGTTTTGCTGTCAACGCAGTGCATCCTAACTACTAATTCCACTGGTATTGCACTGATGTAATCAGCCAGTGGTGTAGTGAGACCATCAGATTGCACTGTTAACTCCTGACAAGTACTATCAGGCAGTGTGTTTGTGTGTGTACACACAATGAAACACCTATACTCTCCTACTGCACTGACACAGAAAGCACGTTAAAATAATAAATAGAGCAATGAATCAAAGCAATGCCAGCCTAAGTCATTTTACCACCTGAAGCAATGAACCTCTGCCACTAAGGCCACCACTTTAGAAAGCTTGTTGCACATTTCAGACACTAATTCCTGCCTTCCTGTTACCTCCCACCCCCTCAATTCTACCGCCTGAAGCAGGCCGCTTTACCTTACTGCGTGGCAAGCCTGGCCTTGCAACACAGCCTCAAAACCAGTTGTCCAAAGAGCCTGCACCTCATAAGTAATACATAGGAAAACCTTTCTCAAGAGTAAATAAGTCAACCCCCTAGAACTCACCAGTGTAATTCTCAAATCAATTTCCCGACAATAAGAAAGGCAAAATTCATCTCAGCGTGCTGCATATTTCAAAAGAAAGTTGCAACTGTGTGCCTTGTACAAAACCCTTTTTGCAAAATAAATCAATTCCACTGTATGAGATGAACATCAAAAGGTCCCCTTTCATAACTGTAATGTTGTTTAACACCAGAAAATCTTGTAATGAAACACTTTTATCAAGTCAGATTGCAGACACAAAAGTTTGCCTAGGAAGCTGAAGTGGAAGATCCCTCCGCTGTGTGTCGTGGCCATCGCATTCTCTAAAAACTCACCCTGTTTGATCAATATCACTAATATGTTACCTGCACCAACTGCAATAACAAAACGGAGGGGAGAGAACATGCTGGGAAAGAAAGAGAGGCTGTAGAAGAAAGTCTACAAGAGGAGAGGCAATCTGCAGCCCTCCAGATGTTCTTGAAGTACATCAGAGGTGGGGGAACCTTTTCAACACAAGCGTCACATTTCCTTCTGGACACCTTTCTGCAGTGTGGGATGTAATCCATTGGTGCAGTCAAATGCAACGTTCCTTATTTCCCTAGAGTGGGCACAGGCAGAGGGACATCCGGTCCATGTAACTTCCTGTTCCACTGGTCTGGAGCATCTTCCCCCTGCATGTGACCTGGGAGATGGGCGTGGCTCTGGCTGACTCCATAAAAGAGCCGAGTCACGCAGCCATTTTCTCACTTGTTTTTCTCTGCTTGCTTGCTGATCTTTTGCTGCCATGCTGCTCTCCTGCAGCCATTTTGTTGAATTAATGTAATTTTGCTGTCTGCTGTCTCTTAGCCAGCAGCACATGACTTCAGTCTCCATATGAGAAGAACTCACAGCTTGTTTATGTAACTACCAAGTACAGTGGTACCTCAGGTTAAGAACTTAATTCGTTCTGGAGGGCCAGAAACTGTTCTTAACCTGAAGCACCACTTTAGCTAATGGGGCCTCCTGCTGCCGCCGTGCCGCCATCGTGTGATTTCTGTTCTCATCCTGAAGCAAAGTTCTTAACCTGAGGTACTATTTCTGGGTTAGCAGAGTCTGTAACCTGAAGCGTCTGTAACCTGAAGCGTATGTAACCTGAGGTACCACTGTAAAGCCTGCCTTTCAGGGATCAAATCATGAACTGAAATGTGAGTAAACATTTGCTACTTTACTCAGAAAGACTCATGTCTTATTCTTTTAAGAGGGATTAAAGGGGACACCAGGAAATAATCTTAACTAAGAGATTCAAACGAATCTGCAAACTAGCTTCCAGCTATATTGAGGGGGATCTGCTCTGCTATATCACTTCACTAGCATGAGGGAGGGAAGGATAATACTTATTCAATATATCCTTTCCTGCCATCCTTAACATTCCTACACTGGGCAGAGTCTACACTTCTGAAGGAGATTCCATTCACTCCCCACTTGGTCATCGTCTCAATCATTTGATATGTATATCTGCCTTTTCATTTCCCCCACATGGGTTTGCCCTTGCATGTGTTCATACAAGAGTGTGCATGAGTGTGATAGCCACAACCTCTTTCTGTAGACAATGCTGAGCTATCTGGACCAGTGATCTTCTATCTGGCTATGTGTGAAGTTAGGCCAGCATCTCTTAGAATCTAGGGGCTGGATTATGACTTTCAGATACTGGCAAAAATTCCTTTGAATACAGACCCAGAAAGTTTACTAACGTCTTTGTTGAAAGATACACATAATTTTACACGGTTTTCTGATATTACCCTCAAACTCTGGCAAATAGGGATTGCGATAGATTCCCTTCTTCTATCGGATGAGTCACAAATCTTCTCTCTCATCCAACAGAGACTGCTATATTATGAAATCCAAAACTCCACCCCTCCCAGCCTTTTGTATGTTCATCTGCTTACTTAGGATTGCAGCCCCACCATGGAGTAATGCCTAATTACTTTTATAATTTGGATACTCCATCGCATCACAGAGCCTTTGTGCTAGCTCGTCTAAATGCATTCCCCTCACCTGTTTTGTTTGGAAGGTTTCAAAAAAATCCCCTTCCAGAACAGATTGTGCTTCTGTAATAAGAAAGCATCAGAAACAATACATCACATAATTTTGGATTGCCCTCTTCTTAACCCTTCACAGAGACCTCCTAGTGACTCCCTTGCATCTTAAAATATTGATTTACGAAGAGCCTATAATCCAATATTTGTCAAGGGATGATACTCCCGACACTACCAAAATTGTTTGGGGGTATTTAGTCAAGACTTTTAAAGCTAAATCTAATGGTGCCTGATTTATTCAATGGTGGCTATCTAGTCTTTTATAGATTGTATGTGTTTGCATTATCAATGTATATAGATGACTTTGTATGATTTTATTGTTCAAACTGACGCCAATAGCAAATAATCAGAAAACACCAGTGACATCAGTTGATGGACACGTCAGCCAAATTGGAACCCCCCGGGAGGCCAAGATTGGCCCCCACCCATCCCATAGACCATGCTGCCTGGAGATGATGGGGGGCACACAACTGTGGGAGCCTATTATAACAGAATCCAAAAGCCTTTTAGAGTCCCAAGCCATTCCCTGGGAGGAAATGCCTTAGGGATCCAACAGACCCTAACAACAAAGTAGAACCAGACCACAGGTTCTCTACATTTGAGAGCTGAGAAACACATACTCATGAGATTCACATTTATGCATAAGGATTTGTCATGATTCTCAATGAATTCCACAATTTTATTGTACAAGAAAAAAGGCAACCACAAACAGGTACTGTTTATGGAATCTGGAATCCCAGAATCCCTTTCCCTCCTCCATTCATGCTGCTTTTATTTCTTTGTGCTTCTATCTTCTTCCTTTGTTTATTTTTTATTTTTTTACAGATGAGAAGAAAACTAAAGTATCTGTTTTATGGATGCCGGAAGCAATCTCATTTTGTCAATTTTTTTTTAATGTGCAAAAGCTGCCTTTGTGTCATAGACTAACCGTTTCTTTCTGCTTTCTCTGACAATCCAAAGAAAGAGTAATGCATACAAATCATTTTACTGTTTAAATTTTTTGAATAAAACATGCTAATCTTGTCATACTAAGTGACAGACAGAAATGTCACCATGGTTTCCCTGGGACAAATAATCCATATAGTTCATGTATAATTCATCTGATCTTTAAGAATGTTTAACAATATTGAATTTAGATAAATTTCAATGTTATAGTGCATTAAAGTTTCCTTTGTCAATTTAAACATGTTCCTCATCTCTTTTAAGCCTTGCTTTTGTCATTTTTATCCCAGCATTATTAACCCTGAGAGGTGTGGAAAATGTTCTTTTGTTGATGCATGAACAAAATATCTTAATTTTGGGTTCTCCTGGTGCAATGCTATACATGTCTACTCAGAAATAAGTCTATTTGAGGGAACCTCTGTCAATTTTGGTGTTTCTCCATTTCTCATCTTTCTGATCTTACATTCAGTTAACCACATTTCAGGACAGTTTGTGATTTTTTGAAAAAAGAAGTTCTTATGAGATTGCATCAGCATTTTAGAATAAATTTTTCCTGATATGCATATTTTCATATGCAATTTCCCCTAATATAATGCACTGTTTGTTCCATGCACCTCTTACCCTAGTATCTGCATTTTATATACACGTTATTTAACAGGAGAACTGCAAGTGTGATTTTTGCAGGATGGCTAAGTTTCGGTTTGCATATTCATTTCCAGAACTGAGAATCGGGTAGGTTTACCTTTAAATGCAAACTGAAATCAATTTTCTTCCCATCTCTACTTGTACCATGAGTTTATCACAATGGCTATGTGAAGGCGCACACCATCGGTATAATCTTTTTGTATTATATAATTTTATTATTAAAATTTATTTAACTACCTGTCCCCATATGAACTTGCCTGGCTGGTGGATAGAGAGATGTATACCCTTTCACAGCTCTCCATCAACCAGCCAGGCAAGTAAGAATAATTACTGAAGTTCAAAGACATATTCCAGCCAGGGGAAAGTGCTTGAGGAGGACATGGAGAAGGGTCAGTAAAGGCTGTCTGTACAATCTATAGAAGACTAGATAGCCACCATTGAATAAATCAGGCAACATTAGATTTAGCTTTAAAAATCTTGACTAAATACCCCCAAACAATCTTGGTAGTGTCCGGAGTATCATCCCTCGACAAATATTGGATCACAGACTCTTTGTAAATCAATATTTTAAGATGCAAGGGAGTCACTAGGAGATCTCTGTGAAGGGTGTTGAGAAAAGGGCAATCCAAAAGTATGTGGTGTATTGCATCTGGTGTTTTCTTATTACAGAAGCAGAATCTGTTCTGGAAGGGGATTTTTTTGAAACCTTCCAAACAAAACAGGTGAGGGGAATGCATTTAGACGAGCTAGCACAAAGGCTCTGTGATGCGATGGAGCATCTAAATTATAAAAGTAAATAGGCATTACTCCATGGTGGGGCTGCAATCCTAAATAAGCAGATGAACATACAAAAGGCTGGGAGGGGTGGAATTTTTGGATTTCATAATCTAGCAGTCTCTGTTTGATGAGAGAGAAGATTTGTGGCTCATCCGATAGAAGAAGGGACTCTATTGCTATCCCTATTTGCCTGAGTTTGAGGGTAATATCAGAAAACTGTGTAAAATTATGTGTACCACTCAAGAAAGAAGTTAGTAAACTTTCTGGGTCTGTATTAAAGTGAATTTTTGCCAGTATTTGAAAGTTATAGTCCATCAATCTGGCAGAGTCTCCAGGGCCTGAGGTTGCCTGATACAGAAATTGAAAATGCAATACATATTTCTGAAGCTAGGAAACAGAAGACAATGAATTCCATAAATATCAGGGTTCCATCCACACTTGTTACGCTGGTTTTTTCTGCTAAGCATTCATACATGGTTTCCATCAAAGTTTTGATTTTTCCATTTAAGTAAAACTTTGTTTAAGTTACATTGTTCAAATAAAACATGGTTATGATCCATTAAAAAAATGAAAATTATTGAAGGTGTTGGAGCAGCAAGCATTTTTTCTTTATTGAAAAAAAGAGGGGGGAAATAACATTATTCCCACTATTTTGGAGTTAAAAGGCAATTTTCTGAGCATTTTTAACTAGGCCTGATAGCTTAATGTGTCTCTTGCTCTTCAGAACCACATTGAACAGAGGTAAGAGCAGTTTGAATAAGGTTCCACCACCCCAAAGTGAGAAAGGGCACGTCTATTCAGTTGCTCATTGCGAGAGTGTTCTAGAAATAGAGAATGGATTCGTTCCTTCCAACAGCATATGAGTGCCAGCAATCTTTAAAAGAACCACAGTGAATCATTCACATTTTATGGAGAGCAAAATGCATTTGAAGGCAGTCACTCAAAGCCTGTATTTTCTAAGACATCTCATGCAGTTACTGTAAGTCTTGTCGTCTTCTTAGCCATCAAACACATTAGGGACAGCATTTTATAGGTTTTTGTGGTGCGGGGCTGGAGCATGGAGTCTCCAGCATATAATCAAAGGTAACTGGGAAGGAATCTTCCCAAGTGACACTTGGTGCTAGGAGCCACTGATGGGCCTTAGGAGCTAGGGGCAGCCATGAAAATCAGACAACACCTGGGAATGGGAAACAGATTAGGAAGATAAATGTTGAATGGGATGAAATTTGCTTCGGTTTCCACTTATAGGCAAACCTATCTAATTGTAGTTGCCAAAATTATTATTATTTATTATTATTACTACTACTATTTATAGACTGCCCACCTGACTGGGTTGTCCCAGCCACTCTGGGAGGCTCCCAACAAAATATTAAAAACACGATAAAACACCAACCATTAAAAACTTCCCTGAACAAGGCTTCCTTCAAATAGATTAGATTAGATGATGATGATGATGATGATGATGATGATGATAGATGATAGATAGATAGATAGATAGATAGATGATAGATGATAGATAGATAGATAGATAGATAGATGATAGATGATAGATAGATAGATAGATAGATAGATAGATAGATAGATAGATAGACAGATGATGATATAGATATAGATAATAGATAGATAGATAGATAGATAGATAGATAGATGATAGATGATAGATAGATAGATAGACAGATGATGATATAGATATAGATAATAGATAGATAGATAGATAGATGATAGATAGATAGATAGATAATGATGATGATAGATAGATAGATAGATAGATAGATGATAGATAGATATAGATAGATGATAGATATTTGCACTCATAGGATCCAATCCTGAAAAAAAGCACTGCCTATATTGTAGGTTTTACTAAACTCAGTGCAACTTACTTTTGACTACACAGCCCTAAGCTTGTGCTGGAATATTTATAGAAGGACAACAAACATTTTGGAAACATATTGTACTGACTAAAATAAAGAGAAACTGAGGAGTTATTTTCTTCCATACAGGATTTAGCAATACATATGGACTGTGGGAGCAACATTTAAATAATGCTTCTTCCCGAGGACTTCCCACTTACATTAAGCTATCAGGATGCCAAAAAAAAAAAAAAAAAAAGTTGCTAAAAGACTACTGTTTGTCTCTCAAGATGGTGTGTGCACATTGCATTTGCTCTTGCTTGTTGTAACAAAAAATAACTGTTGTGTGGGCGTTTCTAATAGGGGTGTGCATCAACCCTGTGTGTATCCAGAATAACAAGGTGAAGCAGGCCATGATATTGTTTCAAAAGTTGGGTGCCTGCTCCTGTCTCTGCCAAGAGCCCATGGGGTTCCAGGCACTCACCTTTGACAGAGTCTGTCGAAGCTTTAAGAAATATAGTCTATTCACTTATTTACACCTTCAGTTTGCATGGAGAGAGTCCAGATCTTACAGCATGGCCATCTCAAAAGGGGTTTCTTCCCAAGAACAGTGCAGCCCTGGAGTCAAAGTCATCTCTCCTAATTCTGCTGTTCCTAAGTACAGTGGTACCTCGGGTTACATACGCTTCAGCTTACATACGCTTCAGGTTACAGACTCCACTAACCCAGAAATAGTGCTTCAGGTTAAGAACTTTGCTTCAGGATGAGAACAGAAATTGTGCTCCGGCAGCACAGCAGCAGTGGGAGGCCCCATTAGCTAAAGTGGTGTTTCAGGTTAAGAACAGTTTCAGGTTAAGAACGGACCTCCAGAACAAATTAAGTACTTAACCCAAGGTACCACTGTACTAAACCTCCTTTATTCAGTTGCTTTCTAATGGTCAGTTCTATCCACTCAGGTGTCACCTAACAAAGGAGTTCCCCTGACTTCATCAACACCTGTTGATTGAGTAGGATTAAAGGCTGGTACACACTTAGGATATTTACCTAGGTTAATTAACTCTTCACATGCTAATTGCTGATGCTCGGAAGTAGATACACATGGCTCTTGATTACATTCCCAAAGTCTGACATACAGTCTTGCCATATGAATAATAATTTGAACACCTCAAACCCTGTGCACAACCCCTTTTCTAATACACATTGAGACAGTCTTGCAACATATCCCAGTTATAACATACAAGTTCTAATTAAATCCTAATGTTTACTATACCTAAACATTTACACACCAACCGAGCTATCCTGTTGCTTTGTGTGCGAAATTCTGAAGAATGAAGGATGCTCACATTATAACTTACATTTGATTGTGCTATATTAGAAAAAGTCAACAATAATTATCAACCAAACATAAGTTATAATGTGAACATCCTTCATTCTTCAGAATCTCACACACAAAGCAACAGGGTAGCTCAGCTGGTGTGGTTCCGATAACGCCAAAGTTGCAGGTTCGATCCCCGTATGGGACAGCTGCATGTTCAGGTTGGACTAGATGATCCTCAGGGTCCCTTCCAATTCTGTGATTCTGTGATAGAGTTGCCTCTATCATAAGCATGCCTATGAAAATCCTGCACTCACATCCTGGGTGCAAGAGCCCTCTCCCCTCCTGCAGTTTCTAGCCACTGGTATTCAGAAGCATATTGCCTCTGTGATAAGAATTTTAAGGTCTCAGATGCATAATAAATGTTCATAAATGTACCAACCAAGTACGTACATAGATCAGCACAGGAAGACCCACCTGAAACCATTTTTTATTCCCAAACTGACCAAATGCTTTCTCTGCAAGGTCAAAGGAAAAGCCTCCCCATTGTCTTTTCCTTCACAAATCCTGCCTTAAGGATATGTCTGTGTTTGAATAAGGTGAGCAGGGGCACATGGTGGGGGGAAAGGAATTTGGTTTTGTTTTGGAGGCTCCTTCAATTGACTGTTATGGGGGAAAGGAAAGGAGCTGGTTGACTAAAATCCCTGATTTTGGCTGCTGATCCCTTATTTTCGAGGCTGCTGGTCCCTTATTTTCAAATCTGTAAGTTGACAGCTATGGTATGATGCTTCTGGTGGTGGTCTTGGACTCCAGGGCGGGCAATTTGAAAGGTCTATATAAGAGCTGGCACAACAGGTTCTGGGTTCCTCCTTTCCTGCGTGTGAGGGGAGCACCCTGTTGCAACAGATCAATAAAGATCAGGCTTACTAGCTGCTTTGCATTTCAATATTCTCTGGTTGGCCTCTATTATATCAATAGCCTTTACCTCCATGAATTTATCTGATCCTCTTTTAAAGCTATTCAAGTTGGTGGCCGTCACTGTTTTCTGTGGGAGAGGATTCCATACTTGAACTATGTGCTTTCTTTTGTCTGCCTGAATCTTCCAGCATTTGGCTTCCCTGAACGTCCCCAATGAGAGAAGACCAGATACGTCTATACTGTACATCCTATGCAGTAATTAGTATAGAGGTAAAATTTGCAACAGGACGCGGGTGGCACTGTGGGTTAAACCACTGAGCCTAGGACTTGCTGATCAGAAGGTCAGCGGTTCGAATCCCCGCAACGGGGTGAGCTTCCGTTGCTCGGTCCCAGCTCCTGCCAACCTAGCAGTTCGAAAGCACCTCAAAGTGCAAGTAGAGAAATAGGTACCACTCTGGTGGGAAGGTAAACGGCGTTTCCGTGTGCTGCTCTGGTTCTCCAGAAGCGGCTTAGTCATGCTGGCCACATGACCCGGAAGCTGTACGCCGGCTCCCTCGGCCAATAAAGCGAGATGAGCGCCGCAACCCCAGAGTCGGCCACGACTGGACCTAATGGTCAGGGGTCCCTTTACCTTTACTAAAATTTGCATTCATTGCTCAACTCACTTTTGCCTCGTGCTTTAGCCACCACTAGCATGTGTCCTTCAGACTGAAAAAGTATCGAAATGAGCTCTTATATCCAAACCCTAACTATTCAGATGTCTGATCCAAAAGCTTTGCCTGACTACCGCATCCATTAGCTGATCATCATGTTTAGGCATTCGTGATAAGCTATCCCTTTCCCCCTTCAATGTACTATCCAAATATTAAATTTGGCATCCCAGTGTGAGAGCAAGACTCTGCTAGGAAGCTGGGTGCTGCTGCCCTTTACTGGGATAGAATGACACCTGAAACATTCCTCATTGTGGGCATGTGATCCTCAGCCAGATTAATTTTTAATTTTCTAATTTCTTAAAAGGGCAAATCTTAAAACTGGATATATTTTCCCCCTCGCTCTGTAATTCACAGAATGTAAAAATGTCAAGACCATTGATCAAATAGCCATAATTACACAAGGGGAGGACTTCTTCACCTGGTTGAAACCTAAATCATTGAATGTTGAGTAAGTGATGTTTGGATAGTCAAATACTCCCCACCTGCTCTCTCAGCACAAGTAAATAGCACAAAATCATTCCACTATGATACAAGTAGACACCAGGGGGAAAGTTCTTTCTGGAAAGGAAATGCCCAAGCTTTGCTTGGATAGAGGTGAAGAGGTAAAGGACCCCTGGACAGTTAAGTCCAGTCAAAGGCGACTATGGGGTGCAGCACTCATCTCGTTTTTCAGGCCGAGGAGTCAGTGTTTGTCCACAGACAGCTTTCAGCTGTCCAGCAGGACTAAACCACTTCTGGCACAACAGGACACCGTGACAGAAGTCAGAGTGCACGGAAACACTGTTTACCTTCCCACTGCAGTGGTACCTATTTATTTACTTGGACTGGTATGCTTTCAAACTGCTAGGTTGGCAGAGGCTAGGAAAGAAGAATGGATATAAAAACTTATGGAGTGTACAGAAATGGCAAAACTTACTGGTAAAATAAGAAATCAATATAACAATTTTTTTTATAAAAGAATGGAAATGGTTTATTGAATATGTACAAATAAATTATAAACAGATAAGAACATTGGCAGGATTATTGTAATAACCTGCAGTTTCATTAGAGAAATAATTAAAGTGGATGAATAAAAGAATAAGTTAATTTAGAATACTCAGGAAATGATAAAAATAATTTTAAGGAACCGCAGAAAGAGGAGGAAGGAAGTTGAGTTTTGAAATGTTAAAATGATTGTAAAACTATTGAGATGTATATAACTGAAAATCATAAATTAAAAAATTAAAAAAACTACACATAACTTACAATAAAACAGACACCAACTAATTAAAGCAATCCATCTTTTATAATATTACCAACAGCACATTATATGTTTGCCTAAAGTTCTGGGTCTTGACCCTTCCCCTAAAGCCCATAATGTGCTTCGTAGAATAATAGAACTGTAGAATTGGGACGTGGGTGGCGCTGCGGTCTAAACTACTGAGCCTAGGGCTTGCTGATCGCAAGGTCGTTGGTTCGAATCCCCGTGACAGGGTGAGCTCCCGTTGCTCGGTCCCAGCTCCTGCCAACCTAGCAGTTTGAAAGCACATCAAAGTGCAAGTAGATAAGTTGGTACCACTCCGGTGGGAAGGTAAACGGAGTTTCCATGTGCTGTTCTGGTTCGCCAGAAGCAACTTAGTCATGCTGGCCACATGACCCGGAAAAACTGTCTGCGGACAAACGTCGGCTCCCTCAGCCAGTAAAGCGAGATGATCGCCGCAACCCCAGAGTCGTTCACAACTAGACTTAACGGTCAGGGGTCCTTTACCTTTTTTTTTTAAGAGTTGGAAGGGACCCCAAGAGTCATCTAGTCCAACCCCCTGCAATGAAGGACATGCTTTCTTCAAGCATCCGAATTCAGACCATCCAGCAAGGCTGAAGACAGACTGGAGATTTGTCCTCTTACATTGGCAGTACTTTGGAAGAAAAAGTGAAAAAGTAGGACACTGTTTTGGGGATTAGTGATTCTGGAAAGTGGCACACAGGGTTGTGCAAGCGGTGGAGCAGGGGATGGATCAGCTTTGAGGCTCACCTGTGTCATTCACCCAGAGTTGTGTGGCTATGGTGTGTGCGTGCTTCAGTAACATTCCTCTGGGGTGCTGAGGGACTGCTTAGTCCATGGAAAGTGGATAGCATTTTAATCTGCTCTATTTTGCTATTTTGCTGGTTTTCTGTGACTTTGGCCTTGCATATGTTTTTCTTAAAACTCTTCATTTTTTTTCTGTTTCCGGAAACTCTTACTCATTTCATAGTTCTATGTGTCTCGTATTATTTTTAACATGCTCATGCTTAGAAGTTATAATGCCATGCGACCTTAAGAGTCTCCAAGGAAATGGACAAACTGCATGAAAAGGACAATAGTGACTTTGAAAAAGAATGGGAACTCTTTACAATATATTTGCAGAAACAATAGAAAGAAATGGTCTCGCTCACAGGTTTTAAATAAACATTTACAATTTTATTTACAGAGAACAAGAAGTAATAATAATAATAATAATAATAATTTTATTTATATCCCGCCCTCCCCAGCCGAAGCCGGGCTCAGGGCGGCTAACAACAATAAAAGAATACACCATTCTAAAATCATTCTAAAAATCACCATTCATTATAAAATTAATTCAAATCAAATTGATGGCAACCATTGGGCTAGAGTTCTGTGAAGATTGCCAAAGGAGGGAGTCAGGCTGTGCCCTGGCCAAAGGCCTGGTGGAACAGCTCTGTCTTGCAGGCCCTGCGGAAAGATGTCAAGTCCCACAAGTTTAACAATGTGATAACATAATATTGTATATAAACAGCAGAATGTATTATCTGATGTAATAAACCAGAAATGGTAGCTGAGGGACGTCAACGGGGGGGGGGGGCTGGAAAATGTGTGTTTAACAATGATATTGGATATTTGTTTTGAGAAAAGAAAACTAATACAAATTTATTATTTTATTTTATTTTTTAGAAAGTGTCTTCAAGGAGGCCCCGGGAAAATTTGGGGTGCTGTTTGATAAGGGGCAGCCTTGTGAAAATAATTAACTCCTTGTCTGATGACAGCTGTTATATAAAGGATGGGAGTAAGGCTGAGAAGACAGGCACATTCTGTGGGGGCAAGAAACTCTCTTCCCTCAGATGGCACAACAGCCAGGGTGGGTGGGACGTGACCATCACAATCTCAATAAAACTGTTTTGCAAAACTGACATTTTATTTTTTTAGCCATGTGGACATTTAGGCCTCCAATATGTATTGACAATCCAGCATTAGGTTGACAAAATGTAAATTTCTAGGGATAAGTTTGGGCTAGGAGCAGACTTTAAATTTCAGGTTGATTCAGGATTTCTTTTAAGAAATTGAACCTTTTCTTAACACTCTAAGTCCTGGTTTAGGGGTTTTTTGGAGGGATCTAAAGCAGCCCCCATTGATCGTAAATGGATTGCAAGGGAATAGAAAAGCATTTGTTATTCCCTTTGTAGCTAAGGTTGCTCCAAGGAAATCCCCTTTTAAGTGATGATAACGACTAGTGGGGGGGGGGGAGAAAGATGTTAAGGTTCATAAATCATGGCTAAGGGGGGGGGGAATCCAACTGAGTTTTCTTCAGCTATGCACACGCAGCAGATTGGTGGAAAGGGGGGGAAACAAGTAGCTATAGATGTACAAATGTATAGATCATGTCCACAACAGATTGAGAATGAATGGCAAAAGTATTATAACAAAGCCCTTAGCAAACTAACATTCCAGTCCCTCAAGATCAGTACCACTTCCTCTACCTGCAACAACAGCAGTTTGTATTATTGTGCTGGCATAGCATTTGGTATCCTCCAGGACAGGCATTTGATGCCATAGCAAGTTTTAGGAATAGGCCAGTGAAACATTATTCCATGGCAATTGGTGGCATTCTTTCGTAAAGAAGTTTCTTAGGAGGTCGTGGGTATGTGGAGTTGTTAGTTATATGCATTTTTAGAAGCTGAAAAATAAGGTTAAGGAGCTTTAAATAAGAAGTCGTGCTCAGCTGAGACCTCATTTTCACCCTTACCCCATGCTTTCCAATTAGAGATGCTTGAAGGATTTGATCTTCACAACTTCTGATCTGATCTGATTTGACACTTGCAACTTCTGCCAAAGCAATCGTGTTCAACCATTTTTTGAACTATTAGCCATAGAACTTGCTGGACCCACCCACACCCGGCCGGGAATTCCCATTATAATGGCAGAATATGATTCAGCCAACTCACACTTAACATACAGCCGTGATTTTGGCTGTCTAGGGGACAGTCACCTTTTAAAGAGGGATGTATGTCCATTTTCTCTCAAGGTAATCGTTACACCCAAAATGTTGTTGTTGTTTTTAATTTCTCTTGTAAAACAAAATATCACTAATGCTAATGACTTGTAAAAGACCAGAACATTTAGACTTTGGGATAGATGAATATAGTTCAAATCTAGAGACAGTTTAGGGAAGAAATTGATCACTTTGTACAAAATGGGGGGGGGGGTCCAACTCTGGGCTGGGGCTAGAGTGCATTCTGGTGTTAGCTTCTATCAGTTCATTTCCAGAACAGAATTCTGATTTCAGGTATAACAGTGATGCTGTGGCAGGAGCCAAGTTGGCACTACCTACTCAGTGAGACTCTGGTATCTTCCCTTCAATCTCCTCACATCTGAATTGCTTTCAGGTGGTCAAGCTGTCTTACGTTTGATTCCTGCAGTTCCTCAATAGGTGAAAGAATAATCTTGCAAATATTGAACCACATCCAGGTCTCAGACCTTCATTCTTAGCATGGGGGCAATATGTAAGCTTAAAACTTTTCTATAAGGTCCAAATTTGAATCTCCCACTCTACTACACTGAGAATTTCTCAGGATTTTTAGCCTCTCAGTGTATTTGCTATCAAAATAAAATGAAGCACACTTTGTGGTATCCATTTCTCCCACCACGAACAGGTAAATAGTATCATGCACTCAGTCATTTTAATTACTGTTACCTGTTGACGAAGCTGTTTCATTCAGCAGCTCTGCAGTGATACTAAATGTCCAATTCAGACTACGTTTTTAAGTATCTCGGTAATACGTAAATAACAACCCTATGCATGTTTACTGACAAGTAAAGCCTATGTATGTATATTTATTCAATTACTCCCTAGTAAGTGTGTTCATGGGATTACAGCTAAAGGAGATTTGTTTATAAAGCATATTAAGTCATCTATCCTGTTTCACTGGGTCTTGATGCTCACGGGAAAAGTGGAAGCAGTCAAACAGAGTCCCCTTCTGGGCAGATTGCGTCAGGCATAAGCATGTTAAGGCAGGTCTCTTTTAAACAGAAATCAGGACCAAGGACAGTTCCCACTGAGCCCTGATTTCTATAGAGAGATTTATGAGCAGAGAGCTAAAGCCAGGAGAAAGCTTACAGCGGGCATAGGCAAACTCGGCCCTCCTGATGCTTTGGGACTACAACTCCCACCATCCCTAGCTAACAGGACCAGTGGTCAGGGATGATGGGAGTTGTAGTCCCAAAACATCTGGAGGGCCGAGTTTGCCTATGCCTGGCTTACAGGCTAGTAAGGCCTGTACTGTAGTTGGGGGTCCGTCCATGGCGTCTTAAAGAGCCCTTGACTGATTCTGGAAGCACTTACAATGAGGAGTCTGAGAAAGGTAGATGTGCTATTTCCTCAGACCTGGAATGGCCAAGAGGGGCAGCCTGCATTCTCCTTATACTGGCATTCAGAAATGGATTCAAGGATGACATCATCTGAAATAGAAGTGCAATGATGTCCTCGCAGAATGTGCTTCTTCTCACACATTACACCCATTTCCTGCACTTCCAGCATACATCTCTGGACTTGGAATGCATTTTAGTGGAACACTGCATTTTGCCCATCTCTCATAAAATTTGCCATCTGTAAAACTGGAATCATCCCGAGAGCAACAAGTGTTCTGGTCTGAATGCACTTGAAGCAGCCACATTTAGCAATTCTTAATCTGATCAGAGCCTGGAGAGGAGACTGCCTATGAAACCTATCTATGCCCTTTCCTCGTAGAAGAAAGGCAGGATCCAATACAATAATGCAGATAAACATTGCACACAAAAATACCCCTTGTATTAGTGTCGTCCAATATTATGGAAAACTCTGCCAATAGAGATTCAGTAAGGCACCTTCTGTTTCAACTTTTAAATACCTGCTGACAACCAATCTATTCCATTAAGCTTAAGAACACAACTTTCCATATTGGTTAGCTGATTGCTGATTATATTTTTATACGATTTCTATTGTACGGTTCTATACATAATTGCTGTAAACTACTCTGATATTTTTCATAAATAGTGGTATATAAATATTTTTTATTAATAAACAAAAAACTGGAATGCTGATATACACTTAAGGGCAGATAAAATCTTTATAGAGAGCCAGTGTGGTGTAGTGGTTAAGAGCAGTAGTCTCGTAATCTGGTTAACCGGGTTCGCGTCTCCGCTCCTCCACATGCAGCTGCTGGGTGACCTTGGGCTAGTCACACTTCTCTGAAGTCTCTCAGCCCCACTCACCTCACAGAGAGTTTGTTGTGGGGGAGGAAGGGAAAGGAGAATGTTAGCCGCTTTGAGACTTCTTAAAGGGAGTGAAAGGCGGGATATCAAATCCAAACTCCTCCTCCTCTTCTTCTTCTTCTTCTTCTTCTTCTTCTTCTTCTAATTAAAATGAAAGTGGTTGTTGTTGTTCATTAGATTTATATACAAATTTATAGGCCGATCCTCCCCATGTTTTGAAAGTGTAGGATTAAAGGCACATAAATATGTGCCTGATCTAGGATGTCAAGGGACTGGTAGGGTCTCAAAATATACAGAGCTCTCTTCATTAACCTTTATCCAAGGAACTTCTTTGTGCAAGTAATGGCATTCAGTTGAGAGCTGCCCCCCTGCCCTGACGTAAATGGGAAGGACCACAAGATGGCATTAAAAAATGCCTGAGGTTCTTGCTTGGGACCCTGGTGTTCCACACCCTGGCAAATGACTCATCTGTTGCCGTTGGAAATACTTCACGGGGAGTGGTAGCATTACATAATTTCCATAACCAGCAATTGTCCGGGATTTGGGGGTGGAAGTGAAGAAGTAAACGGATTTGTGTCTATGAAGTCCTGTTGAATCTCCAACATGTCATAGGAGGCCCACTAGACTCAGCTGTTTTAATACACAGATCAATTTTGCATTACCTCCTTCTAGCTGTGAGTGCTCATAGCGGGAGGCCATAAAACATTTATAGGCCCAAGAATGCAAATTGAAGCAAAGAGTGAATCTTCAGTCTGTGGGCAGGCCTTCTGGTGAAGCAGGATTGTCAAAAGAGGTTGTGGTGAGCATTTGCTGTGCCTCAAACCCCTATGAAAATTTTATTTTCATTTCCTTTACATAGTTTCACCTATCTTACGATTATGGGGGTTTCAACATAAGATGGTTTTTTTATATTTTAAAAAATGCACATACGAAGATTTGCCATGCGTTAATATAGCAAGACAGACAGAGCAACAGATTTTATTCCAAGAAACCGCTGACAGGAAGAACTAACTCATGTTTGGAAGCAGAATGAGGTACGGGCCTGTTAAGAGTACACCATTCCGGGCAGCAAAGAGGGGATTTTTATTATTATTATTATTATTTTTAAAGAAGAAGATGTGAGGGCGATCTGGCTGCGACATCTGTCACCCCATTGATCGCCAGGGTTGATTCGGCTGATCTGGCTGGCTAGGCGGGTGTCCCCTTCCTCCCTCACCGCTCCATGTGCGTCCCTCCCGAAGCTGCGTGCTCAGTGGAAGAGGACGACCATCCCAGATAGAAGGAGTGTACCGTTCTTCGAAGAAGTCCTATTCAGCTGTGCTAGTTTTCTAAGGAAAAGCCATTCTTTATGAAGAGAAGGAACCAAACAATAACTTTTCCATTATGACAGCATAAGCTGTAGCCTATACCATGAGAGAAAAAGGAGGCAAGCAAAGCAGCTCATCCAACTCTACCTTCATTGTATCACATGACAAATCTGAACATACAGGTTATTCTTAGAGTAGTCAAACAGGTCAGAAAAGAAGCGTAAATGAAACCAGGGTTGAGAAATACATTTGCCAGGTTTAGGGATGTCAGAGGAATCCATTGACAATGGACTGTCAAATAGTTCTCCTTCGGTCTGCCCATTCAACTCCCTTCACAGCATGGACTCTTCCTGTCAATCCTTTTTACCTTCTGTGCAACGAAATTGTTTTGTTACTATTATAAAAATATTATATATAAATAAATGTAGGCTGTCCTTTGCAATCTATGTTGTTGACATATTCATTGATATTTAATTGCTGCTGCCCTGACAGGGGCTTCCTTCCTTCCTTCCTTCCTTCCTTTCTCTCTCTCTCTCTCTCTCTCTCTCTCTCTCTCTCTCTGCTCTTCATTCCTAGAAGCAGTGTATATGCACTAAAACTGCAATCCTAACCATGTCTACTCAGAAGGAAGTCTAACTGGATCCCAGGTAAGTGAGGTTACAAAGGCAGCCTTAATCCACTTCCCACAGGGAATTTTAAAACCCAGTGGAATGTGTCCCCCCAACATTACTGTGTGGGTTTTTTTCCAAATGGAAAGAAGTGGTCTCTTTTGTTACCTGCAAGTTTTATCTGTGTTCCTCAGTAAAAGTCTGAGCCTCAGCCAAAGTGGGTAGAGCCATCTGAACTTGACTGCTCATTTATGACCATCCGTCCATCAAATCTTTAAGATCTTTGCTTAAAAGTGTCTGTGCGTACCATGCATTATTGTTCTTTTTTTTTTAATGATATTTATTAAAGTTTCAAAGAAAAGATTACATAGATAAAAAGAAAAGAAAAAGAAAATGAAATAAAAAAGAAAAAAATACAAAATACAGGAAAAAGATAAAAAACACTTTTAAAAAAAACAACACATCGATCTTTCCATAACTTACATTTCATTTCCTTACTTCCCTGACTTCCTCACACCTCCCTTTTTTGTATTCCAGTTCTATAGGTTAGTTCAGCAATTCCTTTCCCTCTTTGTTTTTGTCTTAATCCTTTAACTTAATATATTATAACTTTGGATTCTCATCTGTTAACAATCCATTTTTACATACACCTTTATAACATTGCTGCTAAGACCACTTAATTTCATTCTGACATCATTCTAACATTCATTAATTTTGCAATATTTCTGTAAATAGTCTTTAAATTTCTTCCAATCTTCTTCCACCGACTCTTCTCCCTGGTCTCGGATTCTGCCAGTCATTTCCGCCAGTTCCATATAGTCCATCACCTTCATCTGCCATTCTTCCAGAGTGGGTAAATCTTGTGTCTTCCAATACTTTGCAATAAGTATTCTTGCTGCTGTTGTGGCATACATAAAGAAAATTCTGTCCTTCTTTGGCACCAATTGGCCGACCATGCCCAGGAGAAAGGCCTCTGGTTTCTTCAAGAAGGTATATTTATATACCTTTTTCATTTCATTATAGATCATCTCCCAGAAAGCCTTAATCCTTGGGCAAGTCCACCAAAGGTGAAATAATGTACCTCCAGTCTCTTTACATTTCCAACATTTATTATCGGGCAAATGATAGATTTTTGCAAGCTTGACTGGTGTCATGTACCACCTGTATATCATTTTCATAATATTCTCTCTTAAGGCATTACATGCCGTAAACTTCATACCTGTGGTCCATAACTGTTCCCAGTCAGCCATCATTATGTTATGTCCAACATCTTGTGCCCACTTAATCATAGAAGATTTCACCGTTTCGTCCTGAGTATTCCATTTCAACAGCAAGTTATACATCTTTGACAAAATCTTAGTTTTGGGTTCTAACAGTTCTGTTTCTAATTTTGATTTTTCCACCTGGAAGCCTATTTTCTCATGCATTATTGTTCTTTTTTACATGGCACTTTGCCTTACACATGTATAGCACAGACTCAAACTGGTTAGGCACATTAGTAAAACAAGTCCTACGCACTAATTCAGTCAGCTTCAGGATTTAGATTTTACGTATTCTATTATATGAGGCCTCAGAGACTGAAATGGAAAAAAGTAGGAGGACAATAATTCTCTAACTGATCCTAGACTTGTATAATTCAATGTGGGTTTTCAGCTCTTAATTAGAAGACAGCCATTAAGGCACGTGTCTATGTGTATTGGATCAAATTGTGGCATATATTATCAGCTGCAGATTTAAACAAATAAGAGATGTGATTTGATGAAGAAGAAAAAGCCTTTTTCTTAACTGATAAAAATATTGTAATATGCTTAATATCAAATGTGACATTGCATAAGTGATGTTTTCTTCAATAATTAGTGAATTTGCACAGGGAAAGTCTGGAAAAGCATTTGTTAAATTTAAAAATTCAAATTATGTCTCCCTGTTTTCTCTCTCACTCTAATTTGGGTTTGGTTTTTCGGACCTTCGTGTAAAGTCAAATCTTTGTATGCCGGAATATCATGACTGTGTCCCAGATTCATTTCTCTTTTATTTTTATGGTTGTTGTTTTTTTCATGCTTCCACACCTGTCCCCCTCCCCTAATTCAAAGCTGGTGACTGGCAGACTGAAGAGAATTTTTATTTTTAGTGTTCTTTATTTTTAGTATTCTTTATATCCATTCAATTTTTGTCTCCATGGAGCTCAAGAGCTCCTTTCCCTCATGTTATCCCCACAACAAACCTTTAGGTAGGTTAGACTGAGGGATAGTGAATGGCCCACAATCATAAAGTGAACATCATAGCTGAGAGGCAATTTTAACCCTAATCTCCCAGGTCTTAATCCACTTAATATCTCTCCCATTGTAACAAAATTAATGGACTATGCAGAATTAGATAAAATGACAGGAAGGATTCGAAACCTGCAGGACCAGAAATTTACAAAAGATTGGAAGAAATATACGAACTATTTGAAGAGCAACTGTAACCAACAAATTACGCTAGTAGGACTACAAGACGCTGTGTAAGGAGAAATGTATGAAGCATTGCAAATTAGAGAAAAAATAGTGATATTAGTTATGAGTTAATAGTGGGAAATGTGTATTTAGTGATTAGATTGGAAAATTTTCAGATGAGATTGATGGAAGTCAAAAAATGTATAAGATGTCAAAATATGTTTAATTACTGTTGGAAATGATATGTTGAAAACTAATAACAATTATTATATATAGTGAGAGGGTGGGGAGGGGTATTACTCAGAAGGGTGGTGGGAATGGGTGATTGGCTGATAGGTGTGGTAAACCTGTTGACGACTGTTAACGACTGCAATTGGTCTTACAGGAAAAAGCAAGGGGTGAGATGGCTAAAAATAGCTTTATCATGTATAATGAGATAAGAATCCAATGTCTTTGTTCAGACCAAGTCTCTCCATGGTTTTAAGTTTGGTAATAAATTGCAGTTCAGCAACTTCTCTTTCCAGTCTATTTCTGAAATTCTTTTGTAATAAGACAGCTACTTTGAGATCTTGTATAGAATGTCCTGGGAGACTGAAATGTCCTCCTACTGGTTTCTCTCTGTCTGGTTTCTCCCTACCCTCTCACTATGTACTGTATAAGGGTCTGGTGACCTCTGTTTCAGTGTATCTAAGAAGTGTGCATGCACACGAAAGCTCATACCAATAACAAACTTAGTTGGTCTCTAAGGAGGAATTTTTTAATTGTGTTATCTATGCTAACTGTAGGGATGCGGGTGGCGCTGTGAGTTAAACCACAGAGCCTAGGACTTGCCGATCAGAAGGTTGGCGGTTCGAATCCCTGTGACAGGGTGAACTCCCGTTGCTCGGTCCCTGCTCCTGCCAACCTAGCAGTTCAAAAGCACGTCAAAGTGCAAGTAGATAAATAGGTACCGCTCTGGCGGGAAGGTAAACAGTGTTTCCGTGCACTGCTCTGGTTCGCCAGAAGCAGCTTAGTCATGCTGGCCACATGACCCAGAAGCTGTATGCCGGCTCCCTCGGCCTATAGAGCGAGATGAGCACCGCAACCCCAGAGTCGGTCACGACTGGACCTAATGGTCAGGGGTCCCTTTACCTTTACCTTTATGCTAACTGTAAGTGGATCTCCAAGGTGCCAGAAAGGGGACATTCCCACCCACACCTGGAGATGCTGAGGATTAGACCTGGGACATTCTGCATGGAAAGCAGGTGCTCTATAACTGAGCTAAGACCCTTCCCAACTGATGTTACAAAGGATTTTTTTAAGTGCTTGCCCCAAAGTGAGGCACATCTGGGCTCCACATCAGACAGCTAAATATATTGGGGCAGGCCACTACTGTATTAGCTTCTTTCTGTACTGCTTTCTGCTGTGCAGGATTCCAAATGCTGGGTTTCTGTTAGGAGTATCTAACTGATTTATTAAGATAGCCAATGAGGGTGGTGGTATGGGAGAGAGGCGGTCCTATTATTTCTTATTATGTCCATTGCATCTATGTACATTGTCTGCTATTTACTCCCAGATTTATGAACCTTCACATTTCACTTTTTAATTAGCAGGATTCTGAACTCATTCAAGCACGTCACAGGCATTTAATTGTGAAGGAGATAAATAATTGTGAAATGAGTCTGGCTTAAGAAAGGAAGGAACCCAAATGTCCCATTCAAATGCAGCATCTCAAAGAGTGTTCTTCTTGGAACACAGAATGCGCCTTTATTATAATATTCAAAACAATCTGAGGCTGGAAAAAATGGGTTGCTATTTTTAAAAATACGCACACATATTCAATGTACAAGAGTATTCCTAGAACATGACTCAGCTTTTCCTTTAGAATCTGACTTGCTTTACTTGCTTGTTCTTAATAAGATTACCAAAATAATGTGGCACATTTTCAGCACTTCTGACAGATGCGGAAATGGGAAAGGACCGACAAGGAGAAACCTTCACATCAAAACATCTTCGGAAGTTAGCAGATGGGGGTGGGGGGGAAGATGACTACCTGGAGGAAAATGGGCAGGAGAAGACAATGCAGCTTGAGAGGGGAAGACACATAGCCCCATAACTCCCAGTGAGTGACATGTGTTACCCTGCCTCAGGGGTCATAAAGCCCTTTGTGCAAGTTTCTTGAATAATTGTTCACCTGAAAAGTGACTTGGGATACTCAACAATTGTTCCAGGCTCTTGCCTTTCCAGCACACACCTGCCAAGTGACCAAATTCTACTGTTGTGAGTTTGGAGGGAGCTGGGTTCATCCATCCTTCATGCAGCAAAGGTTAAAACCTAATACAGTGGTATATTGGTTCTCAAACGACTTGGAACTCAAACACTACAAACACGGAAGTAAGTGTTCCAGTTTGCAAACTCTTTTCGGAAGCTGAACGTGCTCCGTTTTGAGTGAACGCTTCTGTTTTGAGCGTTACACTTCCGTTTTGAGTGCCTCACTTCTGTTTTGAGTGTTATGCTGAGGTCTGTCTGTTTTTGCTATTTATTTTGCGTTTTTGTTTCTGTGGCTCTGTGTGTGTGTGTGTGTGTGTGTGTGTGTGTGTGTGATTGTGTGGGAACCCAGTTCAGTTACTGATTGATTGATTGATTGATTGATTGATTGATTCTGTGACTAGATTGTTTATTGCTTTCATTTTATGGATCAATGGCCTCATTAGATAGTAAAATTCATGTTAAACTGCTGTTTTAGGGGTTGTTTTTAAAAGTCTGGAACAGATTAATCCATTTTACATTACTTTCTATGGGAAAGCACGCCTTGGTTTTGGAACACTTTGGTTTTGGAATGGACTTCCGGAATGAATTAAGTCTGAAAACCAAGGTACCACTGTAGAGAATTCGATTGTTGAAGTAGCCAGGCCAGCTTCTAGCTAACGGGCCCTAAGTACAGGGTTATTAGTATAAGAAAGTTGTTTTGTTCCAGCAGGCAAATGGGTGGGCTCCCTCCCTCACCTGGCTGGTAGTGAGATGGACTACTAGAGCCAGAGCTGAGTTGTGTGAGAGAGCTGAGCTAGAAGCAGGTTGCAGCCAGAAGCCTGAGTGGTAGAGCCATGCTTGATTTCAGTTTGACCCCAAGGCTGTGCTATTGGACTAGATGATCCTTGGGGTCCCTTCCAACGCTACAATTCTATGAGAAGCAAGACCTTCTAGGGTGTTAATGCTGTGAGCCCCTCCATCACAGGCTCAGGTTGTATATATGTGTAAATAAACGATATATCATAAAGACACCATGGTCTCTGCTGTGCCTCATTCCAAGGAAACCAAACCCTGGGTAAGTGTCTGGAACCCCTGCAATCTCACACTGCTCAGAGATTTATTGGTATTGCTGCTTGTCACCCCAGTCTGGCAATCTTGCCCTTCATCTACCCAGGGCCACAGTATGGAGTAAGCAAAAAATAGGCAAACATCCTCCTGCCAGCCAATCACAGGAGAGAACAAAAGCATGCTACTCAGCCCCATATAGTCACTGGCTAATCTTACATTGCGAACTGCGAAGGTGGGCGGGGTGCTGTGCCTCTGAAGAAAGAAGGGGAGTAGGCTGGCAAACTGCCTTAAATCTCCTCCGCCTGCTCCTCAGAACCCATAGCATCTGCACAAGGGTGAGCCTGGAAGTGGCTTCTTGCCCCTTCCTCAAATGTGCTCCCACCCAAACCTCTTTGGAAACCCAGATTAGGGAGCAGCTGTCTGACATTTTATATGGCGTTACTAGTGCTGAAACATGTGATGTACCTTCTAGTTGGATATTATCTTGACAAATATGAGGAAACAATGAAATGTAATCCTGGCATTCATCCCAAAGCTTTTTCTGCTCTACCTGCTGAAGCCAAATCTTCCTATCTTTACAGATTTTATTTATTAAATCCTAATTATTCATATCGTACCGGCAAAGTGTCTGAATTGTTATGATGCCACCAAAAATGGAACAGAAGACAATGAGAGCCAGGACGTTCATATCGGATGTGCTAAAAATATTTAATTATAATACCGTAAGCTTCATTTGATTGGCACACAGCCCAGTGGAAAGAGCAACCTGCCAATTAAGCAATGATCCCCAATTATCACGGGCTCATAGGAGAATATTGTTCCGGAAGATATTCTCTTTCATTTCATGAATTACTTTTAAATAACTATTGTAAAAAGCATTACAACTTTAAAAAAATTATAAGAAGGCAAAGATTAACCGACTGCTACAATAATGGAGCACAAAAGCTGCTTGAAACTAACAAAAGGCCAACCAGCAGAAACATATTCTATTAAAAAGCAAAAAGGGTCTGAGAGAGTCTAGTGAGAGTGATTCGAACTTAAAATGATCAGAGTTCAGGAGACAATTTACAATCTCATGAGATCTGCATGAAAATCTAGGGTACCATCCAACCGGGGCTCAAAGTATGGGGGGTGTATATGGGGATAGAAAATATGTGGTTTGGTTTCTTTTCATATTTGGTCGGAATCAATTATGCCTGCTGAAAAGTACATGGGTGAGGTTCTGGTTTATCTTCATCTTGTCACCAAGAATATGGTGTCGCCTCTGCCATTGTAATAGACCCATGGCACTTGGGTAAAGCCCATGTCTCCAAACCAACCAGTCTCATGAGTGAGTGAGCTGGTCCTCAACTTTAAGAGATGATGAGAGAGGTGTGTCTGTCAAGACATCTTCACAGCTTTCGTCCAGTCTGTTGTCAAACCTGCTAGCCACACCTTCAGTATTCTACTCCTATGGCCTGGCCTGCATTGTTGCTAGCCTTGAATAAGGTTTAATTCCTACTTACACATAAGAACCATAGCTGTGGTGTTTGTGGGGTGGGAGCTAGAACACATCTTCTCTTTTCAAAAGTTCCTCAAATGTACTGAGAAAATGGAATCTTTTCTGCAGTCTCCCGACCTCTACACATCCATTAGAAAGTTGGGATGTTGCCTGTGCATGTATAACCTGCTAATGTTTCTGCTCACTTTGAAACATCCAATTTCATTTTTAGGTTGATCCCCAAACATCCAATTTCACTTTGGGTTGATCCCCAAACAGGGAGAAGATAGGTGTATTACCTGTTCCCCTTGTCTTTTGATTTTTCATTGCCAGCGGCTTTGCTGATGGAGCTGTCAAAGGTAGGGTTACCAGATGTCCCCGGTTCTCGGGGACAGTCCCCGGATTTGCAAATCTGTCCCCAGACAAATTCTGTCCCCAGAATGTCCCCAAATTTGCAAATCTGTCCCCGGGAAACATGGCAGTGGCAGCCTCAGCAGCCCAGAGCCAGCCTGGTAGTGCAATTGGCTTTGGCTGGCTTCAGGAGCTGCTCACTGCCGCCGCCACTGCCGAGGGAGAACCAGGGACGTCTGGGGGTACAGATCTCCTGCCCCCTTCCCCCTTTGTTTTAACAGATTGGGGGAGGCTCAGGAGTCGTGGGTGGGCGGCCATTGCTCAGGAGGGGTGCAAGGCACACAGTTTCTCTGCCAGGCAAGGTGCAAAGCCCTTCTTTCGTACCCTGTGAAACATAATAAAACTGGGGAACGGCCGCCCGCCCATGACTCCCAAGCCTCCCCCGATCAGTCAAAACAAAGGGGGAAGGGGGCAGGAGATTGGGGGAGGCTCGGGAGTCACGGGTGGGCAGCGCGCCGTTGCCCAGTTTTTAAAAAACTGTGCATTTATGTTTCACAGGGTGCGAAAGAAGGGTTTTGCACCTTTATACAATATGCATGTGTGCTTGGGCCCAGGGTCTTTTGCCTCACCATCCCCACTACTGACCCCCTTTTGCTACTCAGCTTCAAAAAAAAAAAAAAAAAAAAGCGTCCCCGGATTCATTGCAAAAATCTGGTAACCATAGTCAAAGGAGCTCTGAATGTCAGAGTGCCCAAACCTTGTAAGTCACATTTAAGAGTTTAGCTCCAACTTTAACTTTCTCCCTTTGCAGCCACATGCCTCAAAAGAGCCTAACCTGGCAGGATCGGGCTCCTATATGCCTGTAACATACCATAGCATTTTGAATTGTCTTGCTCCTACCAGCTAATGTGGCATAACTTTTTTGTAATACTCAAAGGTAAGTTCAATAGAGGCAGGATGAACCATGCACTCTAAAACTTTCATTGTTCAGAATGAAAGCAGGTTTATGTACAAACAGAACTAATGAATTTTATTTAATACTGGCTATCTCTGAGTGGCTCTATAACAAGGATAATACAAGGAAGCATTGAAGAAACCTATTATATAAAAATAATATACTAAAGTGTCACAGTCACACATCACTAAGGAGCATTCTAAGAAGGGCTGTGTTTTTCCCCTACACTAAGCAACTGCTTATTTCATGGTTAAAAGTGGCACATTACACAGCACATTTGACCAAAAGAGGGGAGACGGTTGGAAATTAAGCAAACCATTTACTGCTGTTTCAAAAGAAGTTGAGTGGCATTTTTAGCTATCTGCAATAAGCATCAAAAATATAGATTTATTATACTGCCTATAGGTAAGGCAATCATCACCATCATCATCACTTCTGAGACCACAACGCTACCATTATTGGATCCTAGGTGGCATCCAACATGCATTAAGAAAAAGCCTAAACCCAATTCAATTCTGTTTCTGAAAAACAATCGTCACCACCTAAATGCAAACACACAACATATTGCTTAGTGGTCTGTTGATGTGTCAGAATGTGGAGGGGAGTCATAATTGGCAGGAACCATGACTGGCAGAACTTTGCTGTCAAGTCTACACTTAGAGTCTAGACCAGTGTTTCCTAACCTTTTTCTGACGGTGGCCCCTTTTCAACATTGTTTCCCTCCTGACAGCTGCCCCCCATAAGTAAAAATCAATACAAATCTGAAGCCCTCCCCCTCCTCACAAAAGCCTGCCCCTCTAACAAAAATCCTGGCAACACCCATGCCCCCCCCATCCTACCGGTAGAAAGGTAGCTATTTAAATGTTTTGCTTGTATAGAACATGCTTTTTTATAATTTATACAAAATACAATTACATAAACTGATAGGAACATAATGAAATGTTGTTAAAGCAGAAAAACATAGAATCCTGGAGCTGGAAGAGACCCTGAGGGCCATCTTTCTAGTGCAACCCTGTGCAATGTAGGAAACTCCGCTAAAGCATCCATGGAAGATGGCCCTCCAAGCTCTGCTTAGAAACCTCCAAGGAAGGAGAGTCCAGAAACTCCTGAGGGAGATCCATCTTCCCTGTATCATAAAAATTAAACAACACTTAGGGGACGCGGGTGGCGCTGTGGGTTAAACCACAGTTCGAATCCCCGCGATGGGGTGAGCTCCCGTTGCTCTGTCCCAGCTCCTGCCAACCTAGCAGTTCGAAAGCACACCCAAAAGTGCAAGTAGATAAATAGGTACCGCTGCGACAGGAAGGTAAACGGCGTTTCTGTGCGCTGCTCTGGTTCGCCAGAAGTGGCTTGGTTATGCTGGCCACATGACCTGGAAGCTGTACGCCAGCCTCCTCGGCCAGTAAAGCGAGATGAGCGCCGCAACCCCGGAGTCGTCTGCGACTGGACCTAATGGTCAGGGGTCCCTTTACCTTTACCTTTTTAAACAACACTTATCTGACCCTAGTTGTTTGACACAGAGGGGAAACCTACAGATACAGTCCAAAAGGCACACAGGGAGTTTTAAAAATGAAATGGTCCTCATTGCTCCCAACGGTTGCATTCTGGCATAACACTAAAAGTAAATGAGTCTTGATATCATACGCTCTCCCCCAGCATAGTCACAAAGAGGAGAGGGGAAGCATTTTCATTTTCATGCGTCACCACATCTGAATTGAGACAAGTGGTGGTGAGTTTTCTATGGTTTGTCCAGAGTTCTGAACAAGTCAACTTCAAACTGTGGTTCACAATCCTGTCTTCTTCAAATGACCCGTAGATAACACTAACTGCAGTTTTCATTTTGGATATGGCAAACCACGATTAGTTTAAAATGGGAGCAAACGCAAGCTCCTCAGGGTGTTACCGGAGGAGGAAAGAGGATAGAGCAGGCTAGTTGATTTAACGATAAATCATGGCTCTGGCATTATATCTGAGCCAGTTTACTTCTCCTGAGATATTCCTTTCCTCAACTTGTGGCACCTGCTTTGTAGAACACACTGCCATATGAAGTTAGGCTCTAGCGCTGGGCACATTTCATTGGATGCTAAAAACTTGACTATTTTTGCAGACTTTCCTAGAAGAATACATTGTCTTGTGGACGTTTAGAATTATTGTTTTACATGTTTTTACTTCTTTTTTGAGAACTGTTTTGCCTATTTTTACTCCTTGCATTTTTACTGATGTATAATAGGGTATTTTGTAATGTTCAGCAAGTTACAAAGATTCCAGATAAAATAAACTCCATCTTTCTAATCAAGCACTTTCCCAAGGTCCCTGCCTACATTATATCACTTAATCACCTTGTCTCTTCACCTACCTCTGAAGTATTACACATTCTTTCCCCTCCCACACAGTTTCTTAAGAACCCTCCTTTTTATTCACCCTTCCCTGCCCCAGTTCTGCTTCTCTGTGTCATTTTCCATAAGTATAAAAAGGTAAAGGGACCCCTGACCATTAGGTCCAGTCATGGCCGACTCTGGGGTTGCGGCGCTCATCTCGCTTTATTGGCTGAGGAAGCCAGCGTACAGCTTCCGGGTCATGTGGCCAGCATGACTAAGCCGCTTCTGGCAAACCAGAGCAGCGCACGGAAACGCCGTTTACCTTCCCGCTGGAGCAGTACCTATTTATCTACTTGCACTTTGACGTGCTTTCGAACTGCTAGGTTGGCAGGAGCAGGGACCGAACAACGGGAGCTCACCCCATCGCAGGGATTTGAAACGCCAACCTTCTGATCGGCAAGTCCTAGGCTCTGTGGTTTAACCCACAGCGCCACGCGCGTCCCATTTCTATAAGCATACATTCTACCTAATTCTTTTTCAGATTCCTCATTCTTCACCCCTTACCTCCCTGTATTTCCGTTCCACCCTTTTATGCTCTGGAGTCCCTGTTCCTTAGCTTCTGTACCCTCTGAACTACACACGTGAAGTTTTAATCTCCACCAAATTGACAATAGTGTCTTCCCCCACATTGCAGGTTGTCTCATTCCGAAGCATGCTATGCTACCACATCAGCTCAGCCAACATGTGACAGACACCAACTGCCACAATAAAACAAATTTGTTTTAAAAACATAATTAAATTCATCCCCAACCAGTTAAAAAAAAAAGAATAACCCAAAACAAATAATCAAATTATACATCTATTTTAAGAGCAACAGAGTTCAAACACCATCAGAAGCAAACTTATGAATTCAGCAGTCAGGACTAATAAATAATACCTTCACTTGGCAACAGATTATGGGATCAATGAAGCTGCAAGGCAGACTTCTCTGGGAAATGTGGAGTGTGTGCTTTCAAATCACTGGAAAAGAGAAGACTGAGAGGAGATATGATCTCTCAAGGGCTGTCACATGCAAAGGGGAACAAGCTTGTTTTCTCCTGCTCTGGAACCAATGGCTTCAACATAAAAGAAAGGAGTTTCCAACCTAAACATCAGAAAAAACTTTCTGTCAATAAGAGCTGTTCCACTATGGAATGGTCTCCCTCTGGAGGTTGTGGACTCTCCTTTCTGGAAGGCTTTTAAGCAGAGGTAGAATGGCCATCTTTCATGGGTGCTTTAGCTGAAATTCCTACATTGCTGAGATGATCCTTGGAGTCCCTTCCAACTCTACAATTCTATGATTCTATAGGCATACAAGGTGATAGTGTGTATACTAGATGTCCCTAACCCAGTGTGTCAGGAGTGTGTGCAGGAGCCAGGCCCTGTGACTGGTAGGGCTTTGAAGGACTGGGACTTTCCTAAGTTTGTTCTGGAGAGGCAAGGCATGGCTGCACAGGTGAGGCCGATTGGTAACTCACAGCACCTGGTGGCAAGATTTGGGAAGGGATATAAATTCAGCATTTCCCTTTGGCTCTTTGCCACAGCAACATGCTTCCTGCCTTGCTGCATTTGGCTTCTTGACTCCTTGCTTCCTGACCCTCGGACCCTTGGCTTCTTGACTCCTTGCTTCCTGATCCTTGGGCCCTTGGCTTCTTGACTCCTTGCTTCCTGACCCTCGGACCCTTGGCTTCTTGACTCCTTGCTTCCTGATCCTCGGACCCTTGCCTTCTTGACTCCTGGCTCTCTGACCCTTGGGTTCCAGATTCCTGGCTTCCAGACTCTCATTCCTGCTCCCACCCTGCCGTCTTGCCCCCAGTCCCGACGTCCTCCTCCAGAACCAGACCATGACAGTGTCCTCTAGATGTTTTGGAGTCCAACTCCCATCAGCCCCCGCTAGCACAGCCATTTGTCAGGGACAATGGGAGTTGTAGTCCAACAACAACTAGAGTGCAATAACTTGGGGAAGGTTGTGAGTCATCTTGCCTGGTGCAGTCTTAAAGCTGCTGCTCTCCATGGTCCAAGGCAGAAGCCTTTCCAGTTCGAACCATCTAAGAATTGTTAATGGAGTTTACACCTGGAAACAGTCACTGTAAAAAAAAAAAGAGCTGCAGCCCACTCTTCTTCAAGCAGAGCTAGTGACAGGATGTGCATTAAAAAATAATGTAGGGCAAGCAGCATTTGTGTAAAGTGTATAATGAAATAATGAAAAGACATCATGCGGGGAGAACAAAATGCCAGTGCTTTAAATAAAGAAATACGTACATTCAAGGGGATGCGAAATGAGTACTGCAGAAGTAAGGGGGGGGGAGTGCTTAAGATGCAACTACTGCATATGGGAACACTGCTCTCTAGAGTTGGAGGCTCTCATGTTTGCTGGCAATGCTCCTGACTGCTGCTGGCGATTATTTATTGGTGTCTAAGCATAGCCAGTTGTGTTTCACTTTGGGTACGCCTCTTCTTCAGTCTCCACTCCTTACTGTAGTTGGGGGTGAATGGGCAAGTGGCAAAGGCTGGACTTGTTTTTCGGACAAAACACATGGCCATCACCATTTGCTGAATTATATAGAATGAGCTTCTAAGGAACCTCACTACACTCAAGCAGATTGTTCTTTGCAAATCCACCGATACAGGAAATTTTAAAATGTTAACTATAAATCATGGTTCGAGACATAGCAATCTGGTTATTTGTTCACCAACAGATGCAAAAAAAAAGAGAGACACACGCTAAATCATCTTGGGGTTCTGGTCTTATCAAATCTGGTCTTTGGAACTGTTATGTAGTGTAGTTTCACCCTGGGCCAACAGGGGGATACTGTATATAGTTTTCACTCAGGTCTGTAGATAGTTTTCACTCAGGTCCGCGGCAGTTATTTTAGGCGGGAACTCTGGGCTGTTGTGGTTACAATGTTGACAGCCGGCTGCCTATAAATACAGGCCGGCTGAGCTGTTCGCAGTTAGTTCTATTCCAGCTTACCATAATAAAGAGCTACTTGAAGAAATCGCTGTGCCGGCTGCTATGTCAACCCACCACCTAACACTGGCGACGAAGGTGGGATTGATGGACATCAGAGCACAGCCAGATGCGGCCAGCCTCTGAACTGAGCTGAATCACTGAGCTGAATCACAGAGCGAAATCACTGAGCGAAATCACTGGGCAGAACCAATTCAGAGCTGACTGTTCTGGCTAGAGCACTGTGTTCCATCCATCGCCCTTCACGCCGGCATCGGAATCATGGCTTCACTTGTGCCTCTACCGCCGTTTGCGCCAGCCTCTGAATCATGGGACTCCTACCTCGCTCGGTTCGACTGCTACCTCCAAGCCAACGAGCTGACAGAAGTATCACAGGAGCGGAAGCGGGGCCTATTCCTCAGCCTCTGTGGGCCTGAGGTGTTTGAGACGGCCCGAGCGTTGGTTGCGCCTGAAGCAGTCCAGGCAACACCATGGGACACGATCCAAGAGAAGCTCCGCAACCACTACGCACCAAAGCCGTCCAAGATTGCTGCCCGCCATGCGTTCTACCACCGGAACCAGGCAGAGGGGGAGTCAATCAACAACTACACCACCGCCCTGCGACAGGCTGCAATGCACTGTGAGTTCCGAGACTTAGACGATGCCCTGATGGATCGAATCGTCTGCGGGGTCCGGGACATCCATCTGCAACGGCGCCTCCTAGCCAAGCCAGACCTCACGCTACAGAAAGCCATTGAGGAGGCTGTGGCCTCAGAAGCTGCTGAACGCTCCGCCCAGGAGATCCGCAAGTCCAGCAGCCCGCGTCTTGCTAGGGAGCCAGTTCCGGTGCATCATGAAAAGGCCAGCAGTGAGGAGGCATCCTCCAGTGAAGACGATGACGTGCACCAGACAAAGCGGGAGCGCAGGAAGTTCCAACAGAAGTCCAAGGGCCAACCGGAATGTGCTGGCTGCGGAGGCAACCATTCCCGTGCCAAGTGTCGATTCAGAGACGCCATCTGTAGGAAGTGTTCCAGAAGGGGCCACATCGCTAAGGTCTGCCGATCGGCTCCGTCTGACACCCCCCCTTCATCGATTCGCAAGTCCAAGTCTTCACTCCAGTCTGCCAAGGAAAGTTGTTTCGCTCTCACCAACTGCCGCTGCCCGTCTGGAACCACGATTGGCCAAACCGACTCGCCTACGCGACGCAAGCTGAACGTCACGGTGCTCATTGAAGGAGCTCCATGTGACATGGAGATCGACACCGGGTCTGCCCTGTCCATCGTGTCATGGAGCACCATCAAAAGACTGGTACCCAGAGTGTCCAAAAGGCAACTCGACTCTCACCGCGTACACCTGAGAGACTACCAGGGAAACGACATTCCCGTGGTAGGCGTTGGCCGGTTCCGGATCGCCTTCAAGGATTTTTCGGGCCTGCTCCGGTTGGTGGTGGTCGAAGGTCAGCGGCCAAGCCTCCTAGGGCTAGACTGGTTTGATGCCCTCGGCCTGGAAGTCACCGGCATCAACTGCATCTCTAACGCAGAGACTGAGGGTCTGGTCAAAGACTTTGCCGAGGTTTTTGACGGCACCTTGGGCCAATATACAGGTACGCCCATCTCCTTTAGCCTTGATCCACAAGTCGCCCCCATCAAGCTAAAGCCACGCCGGGTTCCCTTTGCTCTCAAGGCTAAGGTGGATGAACAACTGGACAAACTGATCGCCCAAGGAGTTTTGGAGCCGGTTGACCACGCAAAGTGGGAAACCCCCATCGTCACGCCTGTCAAGCCAGATGGGTCGGTGAGAATCTGCGCTGACTACAAGTGCACGATCAACAAGGCACTTCAGCAGCACGCTTATCCGGTTCCTGTTGTCCAACACCTGCTGCATTCCCTGGGTGAGGGTAAGGTCTTCGCTAAGCTGGACCTTGCCCAAGCCTATCAACAACTGCCAGTCGATGATGCCACTGCTGAAGCCCAGACGATCGTCACCCACCGGGGGGCTTTCCGTTGCCGCCGGTTGCAGTTCGGGGTGAGTGTGGCTCCTGGCATCTTCCAAAGCCTTATGGAGCGTCTCCTGCAAGGGCTTCCGGGCGTGGTACCATATTTTGATGACGTCTTGGTGTCTGCAGACTCACACCAGCAGCTGTTCGAGCGCCTCCGTGCCGTGCTGACCAGGTTCCAGGAGGCCGGGCTCAAGGTAAAGAGGGAGAAGTGCCAGATCGCCGTTCCACAGGTAGAGTTCCTGGGCTATCTTATCGATGCCTCCGGTCTTCATCCAACCACATCCAAGATCCGCGCTATCCAGCAGGCCCCCACCCCAAAGAACAAAACGGAGTTGCAGGCATTCCTGGGGCTGCTGAACTTTTATAACATGTTCCTGCCCCACAAAGCCACAGTGGCTGAGCCTCTTCACCGACTCCTTAGCACTAAGACGCCTTGGGCCTGGGGTCATCGGGAGACGGCGGCCTTCAACGCGGTCAAGGCTCTCCTTTCTTCAGACAGTGTGCTGGTACAGTACAGTGAATCCAGGCCGCTGGTCCTTGCCTGCGACGCCTCACCTTTTGGCATCGGTGCTGTCCTTAGTCACCGTTTTCCAGATGGAAGAGAAGCACCGCTCGCCTACTTTTCCAGGACACTATCTCCGACGGAACGGAATTACAGCCAGCTCGACAAGGAGGCATTGGCACTTGTGGCTGGAGTGAAGAGGTTCCATGAATACCTCTATGGCAGGACTTTTGACCTCATCACTGACCACAAGCCACTCCTGGGCCTCCTCACCGGTGATCGTCCAACTCCACCGGTCCTCTCACCACGCATGCTGCGATGGACTGTTTTCCTGGCTGCCTACCACTACCGGCTCATCCATCGCCCGGGGAAATCGATGGGCCATGCCGACGCCCTCAGCCGTTGCCCTCTTCCAGCATTTGTGGAAGACCCGGCTCCAGCTTCATCGCTCCTTCTGATTGAGGATCTTCCGGCAGCGCCTGTATCGGCTGCCACTGTGGCCTCCGAATCTGCCCAGGATCGCACCATCAGCCGGGTGCTCAACTGGGTGTGGAGGGGGTGGCCACAAGGGCCTTTTGCATCGGAGTTCCAGCCCTTCGCAACCAGACAACATGAACTCTCAGCTCATCGTGGCTGCCTGCTGTGGGGAGACCGCGTCGTGATTCCCCAGGGACTCCGTCAGCGCGTCCTGGAGGCTCTGCACGTTGGCCACCCGGGAATTGTCAAAATGAAGGCGTTGGCTCGGTGTTACGTCTGGTGGCCTAATATGGACGATGCCATCACTGCCTGGGTGTCCGCCTGTCAAGCGTGCCAGGAGTCGAGGCCTGCACCACCGGCAGCTAAGGGACACACCTGGGAGACGCCAAAGACACCCTGGTCGAGGGTGCACATCGATCTGGCTGGCCCCTTTCACGGCCGGACCTTTATGGTAGTGGTGGACGCCTATTCCAAATGGCTGGAGGTCGCCCTGATGCCCTCCACCACTACCGAAGCTGTCATCCGGGTGCTGCGAGGCCTGTTTGCAACGCATGGGTGTCCTGATGTCCTTGTCTCTGACAACGGACCGCAGTTCACGTCAGGCACGTTTGAGCGGTATCTTTTGGGACTGGGCATCCGCCATGCCCTAACGGCACCTTTTCATCCATCCAGCAACGGGCAAGCGGAAAGAATGGTGCGCTCGACAAAAGAGGCACTGGCGCGCCTGGACCGGGGAGACTGGCATGAGCGGGTCGCCGAATACTTGTTCGTGCAACACATCACCCCTCATGCGGCCACAGGGAGGAGTCCTGCTGAACTGCTTATGGGCCGCCGCCTCAGGTCACCGCTCGACCGGCTACACCCAGACTTTGCCGTGGCTGAACCCCCAGGCTGTGCCAACGCACCACGGTCATTTGTCCCAGGAAACCAGGTCTTTGCCCGGAACTATGTGGGGGACATCCCTTGGGTGCCAGCCACAGTAGTGGGAGTCACTGGACCTCGCTCGTACCAGGTGGCACTCGAAGACGGACGCTTGTGGCGACGGCACATAGACCAGCTTAGGCGCAGGGTTGGGGACTTGGACACTACCGAGGTGCCCCCAACTGCGCTTGCGGCTCCAGAAGAGACACGTACAGATGGCAAGGCCCCACCTACACCTCCCTCACAAACTGCCAGCGTGGAGCCGAACCAAGCCGTTTCAGAACAGACTCAGACCACTCCACTTGCGGAGGCTCCACCCACAGCAGCGGATCCAGGGGAGTTGGTTCCAACGCCACCTAGGGTCGCACCACAGCCTCAGCGAGAACTGTGTGGCCCTCCGGACTTGGCTACCAGTCCCCGGCGGTCTGGCAGAGTTTCCAAGCACCCAACTTATTTAAAGGACTATGTTGTTGGACAGGTATCACTGTTGGTCTAAGTATGGGAAATGTAACCGATATGCTTTTGTGCTTAATTGAACCATTACGCGTAGTGCTGTATATAAGGAAACCATTACGATTGTAACTAACGCCTTATCTCGGTGGGGAGGGGTGTTATGTAGTGTAGTTTCACCCTGGGCCAACAGGGGGATACTGTATATAGTTTTCACTCAGGTCTGTAGATAGTTTTCACTCAGGTCCGCGGCAGTTATTTTAGGCGGGAACTCTGGGCTGTTGTGGTTACAATGTTGACAGCCGGCTGCCTATAAATACAGGCCGGCTGAGCTGTTCGCAGTTAGTTCTATTCCAGCTTACCATAATAAAGAGCTACTTGAAGAAATCGCTGTGCCGGCTGCTATGTCAACCCACCACCTAACAGGAACTGCTCAGGTGCATGCTATGGGCAACCATATCCATCCCCCCTCCCAGTTTGCCTTGGGACTGCCAATTTTCTCTCTCTCCAGCTACCTCTGTTTCACATCACAGTTTTAATGTGACCATTGGTGTTCCTGGAGTGGCAGATGAATGATATTGAGGGCTGAGAGGGGTATGTGTGCAGCCACGATGCACTGATCTCACTTGGATGCAACGTGAATTTAATATACATCCCACCTGCGCTATGTACACCAGGGATGTGTAGCCTGTATAGCTGCATATGTTGCTGGACTCCCAACTTCCATCAGCTTCAGCCAACATAGCTGGGGGTCAGAGGTGATGAGAGCGAGCCACAGTCCAATGACTTCTGAAGGGTTATAAGCTTATATAAAGGATATAAGCTTACATAAGGGATATAAGTTTAGGGAAACTTTTAATATTTGATGAATTTTTGTATTTTAATATTTTGCTGGAAGCCGCCCAAAGTGGCTGGGGAAACCCAGCCAGATGGGTGGGGTATAAATAATAAATTATCATCATCATCATCATCCCCAGAAGCTTATGTTTATTGTGGAATTTGGGTGGTTTAATTGGCCATGCTATCAAAAGTTCCAGAACTGAAGTTGCACCATTTCCATATAATGTGTCTGTGATCATTGTGGTTAAAAACATAAGGGCTGCCCAGATGAATGAGACTAAAAGTGGCAAGTTAGTTGCCTTTGGGAAGATTACAAGCAATATAAATGAGGTCCCATTTAACTGCCATGGGTAACACCCACTAATAAAGCTCCATGCATTTGTCTCTCTCGTCTTTGGTTATTGATGTAATCCTCCAGAATGTATTTTGTAAAGTTAAGCATTTACCTCTATCTTCAGTACATTGTATTTTATTTCATTGCTATGGCTAGTGGCTGTCAGGCTTCGAGGAATCAGATCTCTCCCCCGGTGGCAGCCCAGAATCAGAGAAACAATAAAAGTTCTTATCAAGCAATTTATTCAATAATTCACAGAGAACGGCGAAGGAATGCAGCCTTCCCTAATAATGGCATTGTTCCAAGTAAAGTCCCACTCCCTACGTCTCCCCTATTTGATGTCACTCCTGCATAGGTTAATCTGAGCTTTCTGCCTTTGAGCTCTCTGTTCTAATACCCTCAATGCCCACCTGGTTCTGTGGGGGGGGGGGATCAGGAATGCTTTCCAAGGACACTGAGTCTGCCAGCTGTCTCTCCCCTGGTGGTGATGCTTCTTCTTCTTCTTCTTCTTCTTCTTCTTCTTCTTCTTCTTCTTCTTCTTCTTCCTGCTGCTCCTCTTCCAATATTTCCCAGCTTCTCCCCTCTGCAGCCTCTGAACTATGCCCTTCTGCAAACCACTGTTCTAAATCTATACTGTCCTCCTGTTCTCCGGAAGGTTCAGGAGAAGGGGGGCAGTCCGCACTATTCCTCCTCAGTCCAGCCCCTGACAGTGGCTGATGCAAATAAAGATTCTTCTCTCTCTCTCTCAACAGCCATCTAACTTTCTAGTCACCAGCACATCTTGAGTTTGAGAATTCCATAAATTAGCAATTGTGCAATATCAAAAGAAGTATTTCCTTTTTGCCTGTCCTAAACCCACTGGCAGTCAATTCCATTGGGTGGCTCAAAGTCCTAGCATGATGAGAGAGACATTTTATTAAACTGGCTCTGCACTTACACCAATCCACCTTCATGTGTTCTCCCAATGTCAACTCAAAACTGAAATGCCACTATTCAATTTTACTTCTCCTTAATTGGTATTTTGTTGTAAATCACCCTGTGATCCTTGGGTGAAGGGTGGAATAGAAATTTAAATAATAATAGTAATAAGACATTATTTTTCAAGCATTTTGCAATACATTTGAGTGTAGAGTACTTGGGATTGGTGGTGTGGTTGTTATATTTTGTAATTCTTTTATATACTATACTATCTTTTGTGCCATCTTGATCTTTGGACAGGTGGCATCAAAATGTTTTAAATAAGTAAATAGGACTTGACATTGTTAAAAAATATTTTAAATAAATAAACAGGTCTGGAACTGGCATTCATTTCTCACTCATTTAATTTCTACATCTGTTGTGATCATGGCAAGTAGTGTGAAAAGACTCTGCTGAACTGTTGTGGGCACAAAAAGCAAGCTAAAAAAGCAGTGGGCTGATTTTAGAAACTGCCAAGATCCAATTCTATCATTGAGCATATGCTAGCAGTCAATACAAAACATCTAACCCTGTATTTTCATCATTCTAAACAGCAGCATTAACACAGCCCCATCTGGATCAAACCAAAGGCCCATCACATGCAACAGTCTGCCCTCTCAATGGCCAACCAGAAGCCTATGGGAATCCCATAAGCAGAATCTGAGCGCCACAATACTCTCCTACTCATGATCCCAAATAACTGGTATTCAGGGGTACACTTTATCTGTTTTTGGAGATAATATATACCTGGCATAACTCGTAACCATTGATGTGCCTATCTTCCATAAATTTGTCTAATCCTCTTTTAAAGCCTGCCAAGTGTATGGTCTTACCTACATCTTGTGTTAGTTAATTCCATAGTTTAAAAGTGTTGTGTGAAGTTGAACTTCAAGCTGTCTGTCCTGAGTCCCTCGGTCTTCACCTTCATTGGATGACCCAGAGTTCTAGCCTTATGAGAGCCGTGCAGGAACTTTTCTCTATTCATTTTCTCCACTCCATAGATAATCTAAACCTGGGGTCAGCAACATTTTCCAGCCGTGGGCTGGTCCACCATCCCTCAGACCCTGTGGTGGGCTGGACTATATTTAGGGGAGGGGTGAACGAATTCCTATGCCCCACAAATAACCCAGAGATACATTTTAAATAAAAGCACACATTCTACTCATGTAAAAACACCAAGCAGGCCCCACAAACAACCCAGAGATGCATTTTAAATAAAAGGACACATTCTACTCATATAAAAAAACGCTGATTCCCAGACCGTCCACAGGCTGGATTGAGAAGGCGATTGGGCCGCATCCAGCCCCTGGGCCTTAGGTTGCCTACCCCTGATCTAAACTAAACCACTCCTATTTCAGACCATCTTCTTTCCAGCTATCACAGATATTGTCACAGAAGAGTGTCAAAGGCTTCAGTTTGAAGTTCACAAAAGTTTGCTGCTGCAGAAGCAACAGTGACCCAACACACTACGACAGGAAGTCCCACTGGGACTGGCTCATGCAGTTTTTAATCTACTGCAATCTATACATGCCTTCTTTGAAGTAAACCACATTGAGGGACTCAATGACTACATGTGTAGAGCTTGCAACCTTAATTTGTTAGATAGGATTTGCACCGGGTATAAATCTCTCTCTTTTTCATATGGAAAGAGATAATTCTGCAGTATATTTAGTAATACCTGCCATTGTATGCTACAGATAAACGATGGGGTTAACTTTTCTACTAAGTATGCTATAGACCAGAGAACTGGTGGACCCAGTTTCACTGCTACAGTTAACTTTTCTGAATTGGCCAGAACAGAACAAAATCAATTCATAGGATATACCTAGTTAATGTGCTTGATTTATACCATTAGTAACCAATGTTCAAATTAGACAACATAGATTTAGAGGCCTGGCCTATGGATCCCCTGTGTGGTGAAAGTCCTAACAGCAATAATACAGGTTTCTCAAAAAAAAATAAGCATTTTTAATTGGCTTTGATCCAATCACACATGCTTGCAAAAATCTAGAGATGCAAGGAACTATGGGGAATTTTTCCAACATCCCTGGAGGATGCATGTGATCTCAGCAGCACAAAAGATCTGAACTTTATGATTGCTCAACTCTATCACTCTTTTTTCTCTGTTTTGGTAGCAGAAGAAGGAGGGCCCCACTGCTCTCACCTGCTATAGGATCAGTACTCCAAAGAAGTATTTATTTAGGAACTAATAATAATGTAAGAGCCTAACATTTGTGTCCAAGTGTAAAACATCTTGGCAAAAGATATTTACTAGATAGATTAGATTGTGGCATTTCAACAATATCTGCATACATGAAAATGTCACTGTATAAGTAACAGCTCTAAAACAAGAGTGTGGTGACAAAGGGGGATTTGAAATAAGCCATGTGTAAAATGTGAGGAAAGAGATCAACTTGGCATTTGAAATTAAGCCCACAGAGCAAAAGGGGGGGGGGAGGAATCAAGACAATTAAAAAAAAGGAAAAAATGAAAGCAAATGTCTCAGAAAGACAAATGTATGCATTTTCTGGGTTGTTGACTACCTACTACTTTGACCTTCTTTGTTGGCAGCAAATTATCTGATTCATGTCACAAAAATCTAAAAAGCACAAGACATTTATTTGGCTGCTTGCAGGTAAAACCAAACACAGAAACTTGGTGTACTAGGATGAGTGCTGATAAGTGTTAAAACCGATAAAGTGTTTGCTTAATTTGGGAATTAATATATTCCCTTAAAAGAAAAGTAGAAATAAAATAAAACCAAGGATGGGGAACATGTGCCTCTCCATAAATTGATAGACTCCAGTTCCCATCAGCCCCAGAGGGCATGGATTATGGGAATTTTAGTCTAGCAACATCTGAAAGGCCACAGGCATCCAATCACTGGCCTAAGCCATGAGTGCATGCACAGATACCATGCGAAGCCATCTACTGGGCTCAATGGAGCTGTCCAGGGTTCTGTAGGATTTCTGCTCAGTTCAGATTTCTGACTTTGGCTCGTGATTGCTCACTGCCTGCTTCCCCAGCAAGACCGGAAGCAGATGCGGGACTTGACAGAGAGTAGCTAGGGTAATAGCCAACAAAGGTCCGTATAGTTAAAGCTATGGTTTTCCCAGTAGTGATGTATGGAAGTGAGCGCTGGACCATAAAGAAGGCTGATCGCCAAAGAATTGATGCTTTTGAATTATGGTGCTGGAGGAGACTCTTGAGAGTCCCATGGACTGCAAGAAGATCAAACCTATCCATTCTGAAGGAAATCAGCCCTGAGTGCTCACTGGAAGGACAGATCCTGAAGCTGAGGCTCCAGTACTTTGGCCACCTCATGAGAAGGGAAGACTCCCTGGAAAAGACCCTGATGTTGGGAAAGACGGAGGGCACAAGGAGAAGGGGACGACAGAGGACGAGATGGTTGGACAGTGTTCTCGAAGCTACCAGCATAAGTTTGACCAAACTGCGGGAGGCAGTGGAAGACAGGAGTGCCTGACATGCTCTGGTCCATGGGGTCACGAAGAGTCGGACACGACTAAATGACTAAACAACAACAGCTAGAGTAATAGTGTGTGAAATCACTATCCTGCTTCATGTTGATTGAGGCTCATAGGGGAAGTGGACATAATCAAGCTGAGACTCTTCTGGGAAGGTCAAATCAGGCAGTCAGGTCACATCTTAAGCTAAACTCTATGAAATACTATTTTGATGCTCACATTGTTGCCGGTTTTTTTGTTTTGTTTTTGTTTCTTACCCAGGCTGATAGAAACAAATGAGAATTCTTAACATTGTGCAATGTATGAAAAAATTATAGTCCAACTACTTCATTCATGAACTTGTGAATAAGGCCATCCAGTGAAAGGGCAAATCTATCAGGAAAAAGGGGTGGGTGGTAGACACAAGACAAATCATAATTAAGCCAAAAGATGAATAAAACCAGAACACATTTTATCAAAGTTTGCCACTTTATTCCATCAATTTCAATGAGACTCTTTGCTGTTGCAGCACGATCTATCAGCCTGGTATTCCAATCATTGACTGATGGATTGCTGGAGGATTAATGTTGGGGTCATAATGAAGGAAAGAAGCTACCACTCCTCTTGATACCTATTAATCTTTGAAGAAATGATCAATGCCTTGCAGTCAAATAAAAAAATAAAAACAAGAGACCGATATATGATACATTCTCAATTACTTCTAAAAAAAAGTTCAGCAGTCTGTGCAACTGACAGATGAATCCTACAAGCCGGTTTTACACAAGGAGCAAAATCACATGGCAAACCTTCTTCTGAATTGTACCATTGGCATTCTTATAAAGATAATACTATATATTAGAGTCCGTTTACATTTTCCAATGTGAATCAAGTTGTCCACCAAAGCAATGAAAATTTCCTCCCACCTCCTACACATGCCTCATGCCCTCCCATTTGTCTCTGGGAGGGGAGAACCCACAAACCCACCCACCCCAAAAATAGCACATGGGGGAAGGAGCGGATAGACTGTTACAAAAAGCAAGCAGAAATAACTTGCACAAATTGAGCAATTTGCTTAGCACTACATTGAATTCCTCAGAAAGAATGTGTTTAAATCTCAAGATTAAGTTATGGCCCTTTCTGATACCTAACATTTTCTCAGAATGTCACCCTCTTTTCTTTTATCAAAGTTCGGGCAACCTAATTCAGAAATTCTGCCTCTCCCACTCACACATTTGATGCTCATCAAGCATTCAACGGTCTCTTGGCTGGCTACTTTCATGCCATGTCTTTTGTTGGAAAAATGCCCATTCGAATGTTTCCCTGCCCCAGTTTTGACTAGCTGTTTGATCCCAAGAGGTTGGGGTTTAGATGGCAGTCTTTAAAATGTTTCAAGTGACAGATTATGCTCAGGAACCAGCTGTTCACATATTTGAACAGCCAGCAGGAAATCTTTGGGCAGCTCCTGCGTTAAAAAAAAGAAAAAAAAGAAAAAGAACCAGGAACTCTGCTGGTATTTTGTGACACTGTTTTTAATCTTCACCATTTCCACTGACAGGAGGATAATAGCTAGCCACAGGAGACCTGTCAAAACTCTACATCCATCCATTTTGCCACCAGTAGATCTAAACAGCCCAAGCAAGCCAACCAAGCAGTCGTGAAACCTAACATTTTGGCTGTGATTACTACTTATTCTATCACGAATGCATTTACTGTTCAATCCCCAACCTTCCACCATAATTGCAAATTGCCTTTTCAGGTTTGATCTTGCTACCACGTTTTATTATTAACACCATATAAAATAAAGGCAGCAACCAGAATTGTAGCCATGATCCAGTCACAACTAAACACTCCTGAAGCCCATGGATTTTAGTGAAGAAGTTAAGGATGTGATTTTATTTCTGTGATCAAAAGCAATGGGACTTCAATGGGCTTAACTTTGCCAGGATTGTGCCTTGTGTTTTTAATTGCTTTGCTTCCCATATATGGTGTATCCTAATGACCACCATGTGGTGAAACTTTTTCAGGGCTGCCTTCCCTTCTGCTTCAGCCAATACCAAGCCTACAGCATTAAGGTATGTGCATTGCTGATGTGCAGTAGCCAATCACTTTTTGTGACAATACACTAGGCACTTGGTCCTGATGGAGGAGAGCATCAATGTGTAAGAGACTGAGCTACAAATCAGAATTCTCTGCTTCAAATCTCACTTCTGCCATAACCTCGCTAGATATGCAACATACTCTCAATACACAATACACATTCTCAATCAGCCTTAAGCCCACTGCAATGTGATGCAGAGTAATAGTGACTTATTCTACAGGATTGTTGTTAGGATTGCACCTAGATATTGCATGAAGAACTCTTGAAGTGTTTAACCCTATACAAAGAATGATTATGGTTATGATTATTCAAAGTGGATCATATGAAATCCAGTATGCAGTTGGCAGCCAACTCACTCCAGGAAAGCAGGCAAGTAGAGTATGAACCAGATGCTCATGGGAAGCCCACAAAAGTCCCAAATGCTGTAAAAGGCTAAGTAAAGGTAAAGAACCCTTGGACTGCACACATCTCAGATTTGTATGGTACCAGTACCTGAAATGAAGGAACAGAGCACTGTTTGTGAGGTGAGGTCATCTTCCTTCTCTGGGGAAAATTATTGGCATGGAAAGGCAGACTGCTTGCGAAGAGGTAACTTGAAATAGTGAATGAGAGAGCTCATTCTATAGTGTGGTGGTGTAATCTGGAAATCTGGAAAAGAATGAGAGTTCTCCTCAGTAGGTGGGTGATATTTTACCATCAGGCATATGGCCATATAGCTTGGAAGTCTTCTTCTTCTTCTCTTTCTTTGGCGATCACTAGTAGCTGAGTAGGAATGTTTTTCATAAACACGGTTTTAACAATGAGTCTGTAAGTGACTGTAGAGGCCAATTCTGGATCCACACGTCCTTCCACAGTGGGGACATAGGTTTCCGGGCGAGAGTTGATCATGGTGTGGATTTGCCAAGTGTGCCTTCCTCTTAGCATGTTTCTAATCTAATCTGGTGAACCAGGTTCACTTCCCCGCTCCTCCACATGCAGCTGCTGGGTGACCTTGGGCTAGTCACACTTCTCTGAAGTCTCTCAGCCTCACTCACCTCACAGAGTATTTGTTGTGGGGGAGGAAGGGAAAGGAGAATGTTAGCCACTTTGAGACTCCTTTGGGTAGTGATAATGTGGGATATCAAATCCAAACTCTTCTTCTTCTTCTTCTTCTTCTTCTTCTTCTTCTTCTTCTTCTTCTTCGTCTTCTCCTTTGCATTCTCAGTGTTTATACTACATTTTTTTAGATTTGCCTTGAGACAGTCTTTAAATCTCTTTTGTTGACCACCAGCATTACACTTCCCATTTTTAAGTTCGGAATAGAGTAGTTACTTTGGAAGACGATCATCAGGCATCTGCACAACATGGCCAGTCCAACGAAGTTGATGTTGAAGAGTCATTGCTTCAACACTGGTGATCTTACTTCTTCTAGTACACTGATATTAGTTCGCCTGTCTTCCCAAGTGATTTGTAAAATTTTTCAGAGACACAGCTTGGAAGTAGCACATAAACATCCTGACATGTAGTAGCTACTGGTAGCCCTTTCCATGATTCATTTTTTTTAGTCTCATGGCCACCATTAGGGTGCATAGAATCCATTTCCTCTGTCCTGTTGTCAATTTCAATACAATGGGTATATAGTTCAAGAGCCTGTTCACCTCTGAAAATCTTAAATGTTTCCATTGTGTGTTGTTTATATAGTTCAGCACTTTCTCCCAAAACTTAGTGTGGGACACAGTAACAGCATATGTTTCAAAGAAGCATTGTCTGTATTACATCTCCAACAAAGAGCTACATTAGATAGTCCTTTCTTCTATAAACGTAAGTATGGGTGGTAAAATTTCTCAATGGCTACTTGCCATTATAGCTCTCTCCAGGATAAGAGGCAACGTGCCTCTGAAAACCAATTGCTAGAGAACAGCAGCAGGAGACATCTCCTGCCCTCCTACCCTGCTTGTGGGCTTTCTGCAGGCATTTGGCTGGCCATCTGCTAGGAATCAGAATGCGGGACAAGACAGACCTTTGGCTTGATCCAGTAGGGTTATTCCTATGTTCCAACTACATGGCTAATATTTCTAGGAAGGAAGTTATTCTGATGTGATAGTGGTTGGTAATACCTTCAATGCTCAGTGCATGGATATAGTTTAACACCTTTATCAACCACGCTAACAGACTTTGTTGTAACTTTAGGCTACCACCGAGTTCTGCTAACATGGCTGCAAATGTGCTAAACTATGCCTGCTATAAGTGCTAAAGAGTGTACTGAATCATGCAACCTAAATGGATTTTTAAAAGCCCTCTCAGTCTATTTTTAGTCCAGGCAGACCTTTTAGTCAGAGAGTGTGAAGTAGCAGCACTAGCACATGTAGACAGCACAAGAAAACAAAAGTTGTATGTTCTTTACCCTTGCAGCCATGCAGCAGGCTAGTAAAACAACTGTGGACTTAATGTGCAGAGATTGTCCAAGGCCAGATCATGAAAGCCTGTAGATCAGTGTCGGAAGTCATGCTACACATGCAAAAGGTCCTGGATTTGGTCATCTCCAGATATGTCCAGGGAAGACCGTTGAGCACATAGCTGAGCTAGATGGACCAGTTGTCTGCCTTGCAATATAGCACTGTGCCATGTTCATCAACAATCATGGAGGAAGCCTCCAGAATGCAGGATGTGTGCAGTTTGCATTAGGAAATTCAGTCAAAGGATCTAACATCTTTTGTTACATGTATGTGGGTGTCAGATGTGGACAACTAAGAATTTAGGGATATTCTCTTGGTGGAAAAGAGGAGACTGAGAGGAGATATGATAGCCATCATCAAATATCTTAAGGGATTTCATGAGGAAGATGGATCAAGCTCATTTTCTCCCGCTCTGGAGGGTAGGACTTGAACCAATGGCTTCAGAAAGGAGATTCCAGCTAAACATCAGAAAGAACCTTCTGTCAGTAAGAGCTGTTCAACAGTGGAACAGTCTCCCTTGGGAGGTTGTGGACACTCCTTCCTTGGAAGTTTCTAAGAAGTTGGATGGCCATCTGTCATGGATGCTTTATGTCATGGTCCAGTTTACGGGCAGTCGAAGTCCCGGCTGAGGATGCTGGGACCGGGGCAAGACAGCGGGGTGGGAGCAGGAATGGGAGTCTGGAAGCCAGGAGTCAGGAAGTAAGGGTCCGAGGGTCAGGAACCGGGAGTCAAGGAGTCAAGGAGCCAAGGATCATGGGGGGAGCGGCTGCCCACTTTGCCAACCCCCAGCAACTGCCCTGCTGGGGTGATGGCACACATGCAATTCCTCCTAAAAAAAGCTCAACAGTTGAGGCCATCTCCCCTCATCTCCCCCAAAATAGGGGGCATCTTATACACAGAAAAATACAGTAGACGTTCTTACTTGCGTTCAGCAAATGATGACCTTCTACTGTATCTTGCTTCAGAAATGCACAAGTGACAGCCATTTTCACAGCCAGTGTAGGAGAAAGAAAGAAAAAAGAATGACAGCCATATGTCACTGGGAGATGAAGAGCTCAATGAGAAATAAAAATGAAATGTATTGTATTAAACTATGCCTCTGAAAACAAGTCAAAAATAGGACAGATGAGAAAACGCAGCAACAAACTGAGACAAAGGTCACTGGATATTTATATAACTTTCATATGAACAAGTGGAAACAGAAACTAGCACCTATATGGGGAGAGCATCTATTTTTGCATCTCATTTCTTTGTGCAGCCTAGGAGTGAATTGTCTCCTTTGTCAATTTACATTGCTTCACCACACCAGGTTCAAAAAATGACACCAAACAATAAATCAAGTGAATGAGATGGAGGAGAAACGCTCACTTGTAACCTATGGATAACACCAGAGTTAATAATAATAAAAACTCACCAAGGCCAAGAATAATAATAATGAACAGAAGCAATGCTTGTGTAGATACCAGGCTCTCAGCTGAAGATTCAGTGGTGGAAATATCTGGTCAAAAGGTATGTAAGAGTATAGGACATTTTCTCCCAGGGATCATCTCCAGTGCTATTTTTCTAGAAAAAGAGGTGCCAGAACTCACCATGAATGCCTCCCTTGTTATCTTACACAGTGGTACCTCGGGTTACAGACACTTCAGGTTACAGACTCGGCTAACCTAGAAATAGTACCTCGGGTTAAGAACTTTGCTTCAGGATGAGAACAGAAATCGTGTGGCGGTAGCACAGCAGCAGCAGGAGGCCCCATTAGTTAAAGTGGTACCTCAGGTTAAGAACGGACCTCCAGAACGAATTAAGTTCTTAACCCGAGATACCACTGTAAAAACAATGGCACCAACCTGAGAGCTGTCGGAACTGAGTTCTGGCAAGTTCCGGCTGAAAAGAAAAACCCTGGTCATTTCTACTGTATTTTGAGTGTCTGTTAAAGGCTTTCTTCAACCTGCCTTCTAAATTGATTTTTTAAATTCTCAGCCAGTATTCCTATTGAATTTGTTTATATGTATATATGTTTATTTGTATATATGTCATGGCCTTTAATTGGTTTTATATGTGCAATTGTTCAACTATTTTTATATAAGCAATTGTGAAACCACTTTGAGGTGCTTCATAAGGAGTGATTCATAAATGAAAGAAATCATTGCCACCACCATCACTATCTGAATAAATGATGTTGCCAGCATCATGACGTTGTCAGGAGCTTCACTTTACAAATGGTCACGGGGGGAAGGGGAAGAAATAAATTGATAAAAGAGGCTTGCTGGGTCTTTTCTATCTTTGGGTGAGCCATTTCCATCATCTGCTATCCCATTTGGCCTCTGTCCCCCACAAAAGTGGTATGGCCATAGCAGCAGAGTGAATTGGGCCCTGTGAAATGTTCCTTCAAATGCTCAAACTAGCCCACCTCCAAAAGTTTCAAGCATTCAAGCATATGACTCCAAGGGCAATTACCTCTGGTACTAATTTGACAAGGGTTTTGCACATGTTGACCTTTCGGGCTATGCCACTAGTACCAATTTAGGGCGCCAGATGTTTGGACTAAGAGAAATTAGCATAGCTGTTAGTCGATTCCAGCATGGCTTGGTGGTATAAATGTGTCTGACATTTGAAAAATTATTCACCATCGGTATCCTTTCAGCTGCTTCAATGTGTCTGTCTCTGTGTGTGTGTGGCACACAGAGACCAATACTCCATTTATATGCCACACTTAAGAGCTGCTCACAGGTGGTTCCCAGGGTATCTACTTGGTAGTCCTGTTTATCTTCAAGGACAGCACTGCTTTGTGTGCCTTTATGCCATTCTCTGGGCCCTTTCTGTGTAAAAATAGTATTCCATGCAGTGCTGCAAGTGGGGGAGTATCTTACGTGCCAACAATGGAGATAAACATTGTTGCACTACAGGAGATGTTTCCTACCCACGGGTAATACCCAAATGTTTGAAAACCGCATTGGCTCTCCCTGAGAAATCTGGCAAATTTTAGCACATTTGTTTAACTTTGCTTAATAGTCCTAGAGATGTTTTGCCTGAGAAAGATGGATAGCCTGGAGTTCAGCCTACACTCAGGTAGAGCCCTGGCAGAGACACATGCCCCACTGGCATGTTCTCTCCCTCCTGGTTGATCGTTCGGGAGCTTCAAAAGCTTTCTTCAGCCTGAACATCACAGTGACCGATGCCAACCGACACCGGCACACTTAGGGAACCACAGAGTTTGCGCAGTTGCGTAACAGACCTCAGCAACTCTGCATTTTGGCTAATCTACTTTATTTACATATAAACACACACGGAGCACTGCAACATGGCTCCCTCTCTCTCTAGCATAAGACAGCAAAGAGAGAAAGAACAAAGGACAATAGTCCCACTTCACGGAACACAAACATCCTGTTTCTGTCACTTCCCACTTCATGGAGTCAAAACACATACCGTCATGTGATAGACAACAATCCCATGGCTGCAATCATGGAGCAGGAATTCTAACAAGTTTGGTTGGTTAAAGTGTGGTGCTGATAACATCAAGGTTGCAGGTTCAATACCTGTATGGGACAGCTGTGCATTTCTGCATTGCAGGGGGTTGGCCTAGATGATCCTCAGGCCCCCTTCCACCTCTACAATTCTATGATTCTAAAATGCTTTAAAATCACTTCAAATTTCCCTTGAGACTAAATCTGAAGGCAGCTTAGACCTGGTTGAAGCAACCAAGTCACATGGGTGGGGTATAAATAACCAAATTGTTGTTGTTGTTGTTAAATAGGATGCCCCTATTTTCTTCAAAGAAAAGTTGGAGGATATGGGTTGCACTGGATTTAGCTGTATTAGGAAGGAGACAGGATTTTTCTGTTTCTGTTCTATCTTCAATAAAGGCAATAAAGTTCTCAGGTAACTTCCTTGTGGTCTATCCGCTAAGCAACACCCACACAGGATGCATCAAATGCAATAATGAAACTGGGAAGTAACAAGAACACGGTGCTCGAAATAGCCATAGAAGAACATAAGAACTTGAAGTAAGAGGAAGACTGCAACAACTACTGCAATCTCTGAAGAAGATTAAGGTAGGGGATATCTGAAGTAAAGCAATTACCGGTACTGTGACAGATCTGTCAAAAAGTCAGCTGATAGCATGCTGAGTTCAAAGATAATGGTAAATTATAAATGGAAATGGAGTGTTGGGGGGGGGGTGTCAGAAGTGGAATCGGAAGGGGAAGAAAGTCAGGTACAATGCCAAAACTAAGTTGGCAGAAGAAATGAGAACATGATCAGATCCTTGCACACCCCCAGCTCTGCTACAGACCATGCTCACCACTCCAGAGCAGATTCTGGGACACATGGGGGAATCCATTTTGCCAAAGGCGGCCATTGTAATCTTAGTTGAAAACTCATGAAGAAGAGATGGAAAGAAGATAAAGTCCCAACCAGAGAAGAATGGCAGATTAAGTTGATGGATTATTCCGAAATGGCTAAAATGACTGGAAGAATCAGAAATCAGGAAGACCAATTTTTTAAATAAGGAATGAGGGGAATTTATCTTTTATCTTAAAAATAATTATAAACAGCTAAAATCATTAGTAGGATTGGAATAACACTTGTAGTTTAACGGTGAATTTTGGATATGATGGAGGTGTAAAAGATCTGGATTATTATAGAAGATGCAGGAGGAAATGACTAACTATAGGACCCACAAAGGGGAGGAAAGAAGTCCAGGAGATTCTTTGGAATCTTGTTTTTATGATGTATGTTGGATACGTGATTGTAAAACTTTAATTTGAAACCCCCCCCAAAAAAATTTTTTATATATATATAAAAGAAAACTCATGAAGAATTGTATGCGGAGGAAGAAATAATCAGCAATCCAATTTGAAGTGATTTTAAAGCAATCCTTTCAACTCATTTTTTCTCTTCTTTAGATATCTGCAAACTATTTTTGCCCCTACATTGGGGGGGAGCCCCCTGAGTGGTCATTGAAACCCTCGACCTTAGGGTTTCACTACCCTACTGATAAGCATGGGACCAATTCGTATACATTCCTGGCATGTATTATGAAGATGATGGTGAAAGAAGATTAAAGGTGTGGGTTGAGCCTGTGGGAAAAGAGAAGATTCATAATGTAACCCTCAGTTTCCCCCTTTGTTCATTACAATCCACAGGGGTCTTCTCCTGCACTCACTTCACCACAATGAAATGCTCTCTTGTGCAGCTCCCATTCACTTCAACAGGACAAGTTCTTGGTGGCTTGTGCTCCTGGATAAAATTCCATATTTCTTATTTGTATGATATACTGAGAGATGTAATTTCCAGAGTGTCCAGGATCAGTCAAAGGAACAGATATCCAGCATATTTATTTTTATTTTACTTTGTACCTCCAAATAGAAGCTCCACCAATTTGGAGCAGGGGTGACAAGCCTTTTTCAGTTTCAAGGCCACATGACCTCCCAGGCAACATGCTGGAACATCCTCCAGGAACATGCTGGTGGTGGGTGAGGCCAGAGACAAAAGGGGGTGGAGAAATAGATGTGTTTCCTATGGTAGCTACAGAAAAGTCAAAGATTTCTGTGCACTCCCATCCACACACGTACTTCACACACAGAACTTGCAGGCACAGAACTTGCTCTTCAAGAAGATCATCAGGACAAGCATCAAGGGAGGAAATGGTTAATCCCATTGTAGACAATTTCACAAACAGCCAAATTCCATTGCCGCCAGCCACTCTCTCTTCCAAAACAGATTGTCAATGTTTTCAGTGAAGTGATGGCTTATGGTTCCCGTTCCACACATTTGTCAGTGGCAGAGGTTTAAAAGAGTTGATGGGCATCACTGCATCTCAGTTGACAAAACACATATTTTACAACCTACAATGTTTTCCTGCTCCACACGGCTGAGAATCAGCATTGCCAGTGAGTTACGGTCCTGTATCAACAGTTTAAGCATAACAGAATGGAAGGCAGCCAAAAAAACAGACCTAGGCGTTTCTCAGAACGAGGACGAAAGGCTGGCCTTTTAATTGTTTTAATAAGCTTTCATCTCAACAGACAATTTTATTCAAAGAGTCTGGATTTACTTCTCATTTAAACAAGTACTTAGAAAATAGTTGTCATGCTTACTCATGGACACATGTACCTGATATGAACCTGATTCCATTTCCTGAGAGTTCTTTTAGGAACTATGGATGATCGCGGGGAATAATCTGGTCACTAGGGAAAAGGTTTTCCTCTGCAGTCCCTATTGAAAGACAGACTGATATCCATCTGGTACAGCCGTCTTAGAAAACTAACACCTTAGCCAAATTCACAAGTGCTAGCATGTGTAACTTAAGACTCTTGGTCTAGATAGCTAGGGCTGCCATACGTCCAGGTTTTCTAGGATTTTTTGATGAATCAGCAAAATGTCCAGAAAAACCCAGACATATGGCAAGTTGGGCTATTTTCATTAAAAAATTGTTTTTAAAAATCTAAGAAAATCCTCAAAACATGAACTTTTTGGGGGGAGATGTACAGAGTATCCCTGTAAGGTTTCCAAGACGTAACAGACAGAATCAAGACTTCGTAGGACTTAACCCAGAAAAGAGAGTTCATTAAGAGAAAGGTAAAGAAACACCCTGTTATGAATCTTGGCTTGTATTCAATGCCTGTTCAGAGTAGATCCACTGAAATTAATGGACCCACTTTAGTCATGTCCATTAACTTCAATGGATCTGAATAAGGCTAGCACTGGATACCATTGTTTGTCACAAAACGAGCATTTTAGGTTATCTCAGGAAAAGAGGGAGTGGGTTGAGACTGGGGGCTTTGTGATGAGCTGAAGGACAAGAAAGGAAGAATTTGTGTGACGGGGTGAGCTCCCGTTGCTCAGTCCCAGCTTCTGCCAACCTAGCAGTTTGAAAGCACGCCAGTGCAAGTAGATAAACAGGTACCGCTGCGGTGGGAAAGTAAACGGCATTTCTGTGTGCTCTGGTTTCCATCACGGTGTCCAGAAGCAATTTAATCCTGCTGGCCACATGACCCATAAAGCTGTCTGTGGACAAACGCCGGCTCCCTAGGCCTGAAAGCGAGATGAGCGCCGAAACCCCATAGTCGCCTTTGATTGGACTTAACCATCCAGGACTGGACTTAACCTTTACCTTTACTTAAGTCAGTCATAATTAAATCTGATTTAATTGTATGTGGTTTAGACTGCAACCCTATATATATCCTACAAGTTCCATTAAGTTCATTTTCTATGACTCATTGATAAATCAGAAGTTGTTGGAAACCCTGAAAGTATACAGAAGACCCACAAGTGTGTTAGAATGTATCTTTAGAGAATCCTTCCATTTTCAACATGCATTCAGACAAAGGGCTTTTAAAAAATAAGAAAAAGAACAGATTTTTACCGTATCAATAATTTGAGTTCTCTGTCACTTGAGGCAGGGGGAATAATCATTTTTCCAGTTTGCACAGTCCATACCTTTCATACACCAAAATGAACTGAATCTGCAATTTCTTTTTGCAGACCAGAAGATGTTATGTTGCTGCCTTTTTCTTGACAGAATGATCAGAGCAAAATTACATTCTGTTGACAAAAATGTAATCAAATGTATTTGGTCAACAAAATGAAATGAGAGGTTTGACCAAAGTAAAAATGCATCTTGTTCACCCAAAGGGCTCCATGGAGCCCTTAATTCTATGTTTCTGCCTATAATCTCCAGAAATTGGAACCAGAGCACTTACATTTAAGTGGAATCATATTATACTTTCAAAGTTCTGCTCTTGCTTGGAGTATTTCTGCAAAGATCTTCAACCACCTTATGCCTGAGTAGTTCTATCAGTAGCAATAGCAGCCAATTTGTTTTGCTCACTAAAGAGTGACAATTTGCAAAAGTTCAGTTTACTGGGGCGTAGCTTAGTCTCTCCATCTGGGGTCTTTTGGCTGCTGACTTTCAGCTTCCTAAGATTTCCCCCTACTGAAAGGAAACAGGAAAAAAGTTTGGATGGGAAAATGAAACTTGCTTTGTTTTTCGTGAGTGATCTAGACATCAAAAAAGACCCATCTTCAGTCTGGTCAACTCAGCTTCTTTGCTCACTCGAACCTATGGAAGATGATAGGAGACTTGTCTTCAGGCTATCAGAGAAGCTTGTACTTGCACCGATCCATTTATCTCAGCTTTCCCCAACCTGGTCAAAGGTTGTGGATGATGGGAGCTGGAGGACAACTGGAGAGCACCAGGTTGTGCAAGGCTGATCCAGGTGATACTTTGGCAATGGTTCACTGATGATGATGATGATTCTGGTGGTTCCATCCCTGCAAGAAGTGAAGTTACAGAGAACCAGGCAGAGGGCCTTCTCAGTAATGGCGCCCGCCCTGTAGAATGCCCACCCCTCAGATATCAAAGAAATAAACAACTATCTGACATTTAGAAGACATCTGAAGGCAGCCCTGTTTAGGGAAGTTTTTAATGTTTCACATTTTATTGTGCTTTTAATATTCTGTTGGGAGCTGCCCCGAGTGGCTGGGGAAACCTAACCAGATGGGTGGGGTAATAAAAGCCACCGAGAGATCCAGCAGAGCTAGAAAACAGCTCTCACCATTGTCCCTAGCCCACCAGAGATCATCAACCACTGCGACCAAGGCAGTTTCAGTCCCATGATGAGGCCTGAATCCCGACTGGAAGGGATCCAAATGTAAAGCTTCCACATATTAAAACAACTCTCTGGGAAAAACCAAGCACGTCTAGGAACAATATTCCATCTCAGCCTGCTGCCTGCTACACTAGTTTTCTATTTGCGGGTAGGGTCTTGTATTTACATAGGGAAAGATTCAAAACTTTTATCTCCCACCTGCAGCCTGAAGGGTTTCCCTTATTTCCCTATAGAGGAGATAGTCTTGGGCAAGGCAAATTGTTGGTCTGAATTGATGCAAAGAAGATTTTTATATGTGCATTAAACAAAAACAAACTGTGAGTTAATATTTTTAAAAATGCCAAATCCTGCATCTAATTATCTATAGCATTCTTTTGTTTAAATAAACCACAGTTCCCCAATTTTGGGCATCACAGGGAATCGAAAATGGAGGTTTTTGATCTCCACCCTACTGGGGCTAAATGTATACTTCCAGACTTCATACAATCTGTAGAGAAACCAGAGAATAATGACGTTCGGGCTGAATTTATACAAAATATAGTAGTGTGTGTGTGTGTGTGTGTGTGCGCGCGCGTTTAGATAATAATAATAACTATACATTTGATAAGTATACATGGAATTGGAATTGTTAACTATTATAATGAAATAGTATACCTTTAATTTCAATTTGTTCAATTAAACTGATCTTTAAAAACAAATCAGTTCCAGCCTTAAAATGTTGAAGAGATACACCATCTCCAACACCAGCAAAATAGCCAATTTTTCTGAAGCAGTTTTAAACAATTGCTTCATTTCCCCCCCCCCCCTCCATGGCTAGTAACAATTTCTTACTAGATAGACCATTTGATCCGTATTCAGGCATTTTGTCTTCATGTGAAAAGGTTTGCCCATTATTCAGTGTGGTAAGGTTGAAGCTGGGGGAGGGGGAGATTAAGAGAAGTCTTTGTACTGCGCCCATTAAAAAGCATGACACATTGTGTTAAGACTGGCATGCTCCTATAGCGTCTGTCTTAGATAAGTAGGGGTGCTGTGAAATAAACTTCCTGTAATTAAGGTCTCAATGATCAGCAATTCCAACAAGCATTCATTTCAAGATGATACTACGTATTGCCGATGTTTCAGTTTTAGGGTAGATGAGCGCTACCTTTTTATATATAAAAAAACCCAAATCCAGGTGAACCTATTCATTATAATTATATTTAGACTTATTTGCGTCACTGAGTTCAGGTTTCACGGCTGGATACACACACACACACACACACACACACACACACACACACATACATACACACACACACACACACCTCTAAAACCAGGGCTTTTTTTCAGCTGGAACTTGCTGGAACTCAGTTTCAGCATCTCTCAGATGAGCATGAGGGAGGTGTTCATGGTGAGTTCTGGCACCTCTTTTCCTAGAAAAATAGCACTGTCTAAAACTGTTCCTCAGTAGCTTTCAAGTAGGCACAAGAGCAGTGGTATTTCTTCCCAAACTTACTCACACATGTCCCACAAATAGGGAAGTCAAAGAATTCTGTTCGAAGGGAAACAAGAATGGGAATTGCTGCATTTAGCACGTTCATCCAAGGTTAGCAATGGAAATCATGCAAGTGAATACAGGAAGCATTCACTATTATTATTTTTTAGTCTGCATACGTTGGATAAATAATTGCATTGCTTTCTGCCTTGCTTTTGACATTTCCCTTTGGCTAAACCACAATGAAATTAATCACGTAATTAAAAACATAATTAAATCATATTTGTTAGTACCATAGCAGTATAACATAGACTTTAGCAGGAACTGTATTGGATCAGAAACAGTGCTGATTTCAATTATGGGATGGACACTGCTGCCTTCTTACATCTCTACCCACAAAGTCCATTGGGCTCGATCCGTGTAAAGATCATTGTTGGTCCCAATGAAAGCAAAAGGGCTTAATTGAGCTGCAGTTCACTCATTCCGTCAGCGGACGTGGGTGGCATTGTAGTCTAAAGCACTGAGCCTAAGGCTTGCCAATTGGAAGGTTGGCTGTTCAAATCCCCGTGATGGGGTGAGCTCCCATTGCTCGGTCCCAGCTCCTACCAACCTAGCATTTCAAAAGCAAACCAGTACAAGTATATAAATAGGTACCGCTCTGGCGGGAAGGTAAACGGCATTTCCGTGCACTGCTCTGGTTTTGCCAGAAGCGGCTTAGTCATGCTGGCCATATGACCCAGAAAAAGTCTGTGGACACACATCAGCTCCCTCGACCAGTAAAGCGAGATGAGCACCGCAACCCCAGAGTCATTCGCAACTGGACTTGACTATTCAGGGGTCCTTTAGCTTTACCTTTTTTTTCACTCGTTCCATTGGCTTAAATAGGTCTCCTACAGCTAGGATGCCACTAATCTGCCTGAAGGAGAATTCAGGGGAGCAACCATTGGTGGTGGCTGTTCCTCATTGACATTGCCACACCAGGCTGGTGAGACAGAGAAAGCAGCAATGATAGCTAGCAGCAGCTGCAGAGGAACAATGGGCAATTCTGGAGCTCTGAAGACTCAGCATCTGCCTGGGGATGCTGGCCAGACCTATATTCTCTTGGAATTCATACTCACTGATCACGGGTGAGCAAGACAACAAAAAAATAATTCAGCGGCGATTTTGCTTTGTACAGAAGCATCAGTGCATCCCACCTTTCTGATGGAAAATGCCTCACCTGAGAACATCAGAGCATTACCCATTTCTTTTAGCTTCATCCTATTGATTCCCAGCATCTCGTGATCAACAGCCACTATCTCAAGACCTCCTTCCTTCTCCGAGTGTTTCCCAATGTAGAACAGTAGCAAAAGTGTTTGTTCATTCCCCAACGTATGACCTTACACACTTCTCTTGTTTATAAAGCAACGGATCAATGGAAACTTATCTTCATGAAATATTCACAAACCCACTGTAAAGTTTGGCCTATCTTTTCTTCCTTCCTTTCAGATGTGTGTATATATCTATATATATGGAATAATGCTTTGGAGACTTCAGAACTACAGAAAACCTAAACAAAAAGAGAAGAAGCTCAGCAAAGCACATTCAGAGAACCCCGATTTGGAACCAACCTGTGTGTAATCCTCTCTGGGCAGTAATTAGTTCATCACAGTCAACAGTCTACATCAGTGAAAGCTGCTTTGAAAGCTACTTGTTTTGTAGTGAAGAAAAGTGGGGTCAAGGTTATGCACCGCAGTTTGTGACTCTTTCTACTTTCAGCAAGGGGGAAAAATTGGCAGACAAAGACACATTATAGCAAAACCCTTGAAGAGATAGGATGCACATTAAGTTTTCATTATTTCCTCCTGCAGATAAATGCTATAAATACAAAAAGGAAATAAAAGACAAGGTTCTGCTCAAGGAACATTGCAGTTCAGGGAAGACTTGTTTTTATTCTGAATATCCACAGGATTGGTACTCTAGGGCAGAATTCGCTAACTGGAGCAGAGCTCAGTAATCTAAACATGCCGACATTTTATTTTTAAACATGCTTCTAGCATTCATAGATGCATAAAAATGAAAGGAAATAAATATATGGGGTGGAATTCTGTGCAGTAATACGGTTGTTCCATCAGTGCAAGTATTTCTGCTTGCAGATGGAACAGTCTCCCCTCTACACCTCATGGGCTGTTTTGTGGGTCCTCCTCCTACTCCAGAGTGGATTTGGGGGAGGTGTGGGGGCATGCAGGGGGAGAAGAGAGGAGAACCCCATTGGACTAGCAGGCATCCTTGCACTGGTTTCTAAGATGCTAATTGTGGGGCTGAGATGAAATCTGATCAATGGAAACAAGTGCAATGTGTAGCAGGGGGAGAGGGAGAGAGCAGGGAAGAAAATAAATAACAACAATACAGAAAAGTGGTAGAGACTAGGGGCATGCATTGACTTTGTGTGTACCCCGAATAATGAGATAAATTGGGGTGACTGATGTTACTGTGCCATGAGTGTTCGAAATTAGCCAGGTGCCAGGCACATTTTGCACTTAACTATTGGCCACTTGTGACCAAGTGAAGATGCCTGGGCACCACGATGGCACCTGCCATCTCTGCCATCTAGAGGTACATGCCTGGGGGTCCTTAGATCTTGACTGTTTTCACACACTAGCAACACATCCTATAGAATGTGTTATCTTTTATCTGCACAATTGGAATGAGTTTCTGGACCCAAAATGCTGCTTCTGTGCAGGAGCAGTGAACAATATTATAGTTAATTGTCGTAGCTTGTCTTCACTTACCCCACCCCACTGTGAAGAATATTCTTACGTTATGAATGGTCCGTGCCGCCATTAAGAAAAAGAGGTCAGAACAGGCTGATATATATGTGGACTGGCCCTGGATCAAGTGACTTTTCTTCTTGAAGTTCTCTTAAATTCTTAATCTAGCTCAAGGTTGTTATCTGAAGTAGCCAGGTGTTTAACTGATAATCACAGTCAGTCTATCATTAGAAAAATAAGATTTAAAGAGCCATCTTGCCCCAAAATGGAAACAAAAAATGGAGACATACTGTTGTGGCCACTGTAACCTTGGTTTAAGGAGCCATTTGGAGCCTGGCATATATATCTGAGTTTCTAACATTGTCATTAACAAGGCATGCCAAAGTTTTCTTGTTTTCTTCTTCTGATTTTAAGGAATCAGTGGATTTTAAGGAATCAGTTGAAGTACTACTGAATGGAATGAGGAAAGATGCATAGGATTACACTCCAAATGTTGCTTCATCTTAGCAGACGTGTTCCTTTAATGAATACAAAAATTATCGTATTGTGTTACCTATATGTATGTTCTCTGTGTTTTGCATGAATCCTCTCCTCACTTAAGCAATGATTCTTCAACATCAACTTCGTTGGACTGGCCATGTTGTGCTGATGCCTGATTATTGTCTTCCAAAGAAGAAGAAGAAGAAGAAGAAGAAGAAGAAGAAGAAGAAGAAGAAAAGTTTGGACTTCATATCCCACCTTTCACTCCCCTTAAGGAGTCTCAGAGAGGCTAACAATCTCCTTTCCCTTCCTCCCCCACAACAAACACTCTGTGAGGTGAGTGAGGCTGAGAGACTTCAGAGAAGTGTGACTAGCCCAAGGTCACCCAGAAGCTGCATGTGGAGGAGCAGGGGAGCGAACCCAGTTCACCAGATTACGAGTCCACCGCTCTTAACCACTACAGCACACTGGCTCCATTCCAAACTTTAAAATGCAACTACTTTATTCCAAACTTAAAAATGGAAAGCGTAATGCTGGTGGTCAGCAAAAGAGGTTTAAAGACTCTCTCAAGGCAAATCTAAACTGGGAAACTGGGAAACACTAGCGTGCGAGCGTTCCAGTTGGAGAACAGCCTTTACCAAAAGTGTCATGGGTTTTGAAATGCTCAAACTCAGGACAAAAAGGAGAAATGTGCTAAGAGGAAGGCACATTTGGCAAACCCTCACCATGATCAGCTTCCACCTGGAAACCTATGTCCCCCACTGTAGAAGTACGTGTGGATCCATAATTGGCCTCCACAGTCACTTACAGACTCACTGTTAAAACCATGTTTATGGAAGACAAACTTACTTGGCTACGAGTGATTGCCAAAGAAGAAAAAGAATGTATGTTCTCTGTGTTTTGAATGAATCCTCTCCTCCCTTAAGCTCCTTCATTACAATATTCCAGCTCGTCTGGTCACCTAGATGTTCAGCATATCTAGATGCCCAGGCTAGCATAAATAGTTCATACATACATCCAGATATTTGGTTATCCCAATCTTGTTGTTGTTTTTTCTGCCAGGATGCTCACTATGTTTGATAACAGAGAGGTCCCACTATCATTTCATTTCCCCCATTTTTTAATGCAACTTTTTATTGCTATTATCTTGTAATTGACATTAATAAGTATTTCTAACAAAAATTAGCAGTCAAGATCAGTTTTCAAAAGACTCTGACAATATGAAAAAATAATTGAACACAAATGAGGGACTATAATTAAATACGCTATTTCATTTCAAAAATTGGGTTATAATATGCTAATTTACAATACTAATTGACAATAGACTCTGAGCATTCTTAGAGCATTCTAAACCCAAAGCTTACATGATTTCTTTGACAATATTCAATAAAAAATATTCTATCTTGTCAAAAAGAATGTAATTTCTTTGTTTTTATTCCCTAAATCAGGGATGGGGAATGTTTTTGACTCCTTATAAGGATCTACCTTGTGGCCCAAATTTGTCAAAGCTGCCCAATTGTCAAAATCCCTTTTGCTCCAATCTTAAAAGGGAGGTTGCACAAGCCTTTGCAAATCCCCCACCTTTGAGATTGGAGTCAGATTGGGGATTTAAGAGGAAAGCAGGAGAGGCTTTTAGAAGAGTCCCTTTCACTCTGATCTCAGCTGAAATGAGAGCATGGATGTACCTTAAAGCACTTCTCACAAGTGCTGTTTAGTCCCTACTCCATCAGCAGAGGAGTGTGGATTAAATCCTACTGCCTTGGGAACAAGCCAAGCAGTCAATGCAGGATTAAACTCTGTCCTGCTGCCCATCAGCTGACTGTCACCAGTGACATCAGCTGATGGATTGGTGGGCATGTTTGGGGTAAAATCATCATGAGATGAACTGGTCTCCTTAGAAAGCCAGAAGTGGCCCATGGACCAGAGGTTCTCCACCCCTAATTTAAATCTAAGAAAGTTTGTCAATTGAGCCATAGCAGCAAATTCCATTCTCTTCCAACGCCATTCTTTGATAGAAGGTACTGTAGACAATTTCCACTTCCTTGCAGATAATATTCTAGCAGCCTTTGGAAACAAATTTTAATTTTATATATTTCATATATATCCCACCTTTTTCTCCAAGGAGCTCAAGGTGGCTTTTTCCCTCCTCATTTAGTCTCCACAACAACCCTGTGAGGTAGGGCATGAGTGACTGGCCCAAGGTCACTCAGTGAAAACTTCATGGCCAAGGTGGGATTTGAACCCTGGTTTCCCAGGTCATAGTCAGACTCTATCCTCTACACCACATTTGTTCTCTCAAGATAAGCTGTAGCAGGAAGAAAAACAGCTGGTTTTCATGTCCAGCACTCCTTTGGTTTGAGATTTCTCCAATCCAGGCATTCCAGCTTTGAATGAATGGTTGCATAACGTCAATATCAAAATTCATCAGCCATATGTAAAATGGAAACATTAGGCTGATAAGGGGTGCCATCTTGTAAGGCACACAGGAGAGCAAGGAGAGCTGTCTATGAATCCAGAAGATTATTTGCTCTTCCACCAGGCCACCCAGGGCAGGCCCTATGGGCAACATATTTTTGGTGTCCTAAAAGGGCAGGAAATTGCTAGTTATTTATTTTTACTGCCAAGGAGTGGGGAGAAAGGTGCTTGTGGAATTATCAGCCAGCTTTGGATACTATGCACGTTGACTTGTGGGTGAGGAGATACCTCAAGCAGCAGAATTTCTTGGGCCTTCTTCTTTCTTGGGAGTTGCTTAAATGCTTGAGGAAAGGACACAGTTGTTGGGTGCATGTAGGGGAGGCATGCAAGGACCTGTCATGGAACGAGTGTACTGGTTGCAGTGCATGCAAACTGGCAACAGTTCCAGTAAAGAGCTCTACTGAGTCCTCTGGGGCATGGGGACTCTTCATACTACTCCGTTTGTATGGGCCATGCAGAATCGTCAATGTAAATGCCAAAAAAATTTAAAATATTTTACCTTAAAAAAGATAATTTTCTGTACAGCTCATACGCCTGTATTTACAAAGTCGCATTATCCTCTTAATTCAAGAGGTTTGAAGTAATATGTTTCTAGCTCCCTCATATAAGAAAGGAGGCAGTGTATGTTCAACATCTGAATGGATGTGACTTGCATCAGCAAAGTCAAGATTCCCCATTCATTTAGTTGATTGAGCTGCTTAATCACCTAAGAAAACATGACCCAGAAGTCATCAAACTAATGAAGTTAAGAGCCCATGCAAATATTCTGAAGCTGTTACTTGCATTTGAAGATTTGCTGATGTGGACAAATCTTGCAATGCAATCAATGCATCAGACTGGTTCTGCCCTTCCAGAGAAACCTGATCATCTACATACAATATTGGCAGCAATTTTGCTTCCAAACTAATGACGCAAGGGTTGTTTAGTCACTAGCCCTCCATATATATTCTGCATGGCAGGGCGACTGGGAAAACATTTTCTGCCCCCAACATACACACATTGAATGGAATGCCAGAAATGACTGCACTCTGCTCCCGGTTAGGAACTCTGTAATTTTTGGTTTCCAGATCTGTATGGCTCTCCTTCCTGGAATTCCATTGTGTGAAAACATTGGGAGCAGCAGCAGAGAATGCATGGATGTTGGAAAGGAGTTTGGATTATGTGCCTCCTTGTGGATGCGTGCTAAGAAGGGAACATCTCACTTGGAGAGCATGCTTGCCCATCAGAGTGGACACTATGGGATTCAAATTCTCAAACCTTTATTGGCATATATACATGATTCCAGTAGGGTTTGATACAATAAAATGACTCATCAAAAACCTGCATCTAACACTTAAGTTAATTTTGTAGAGAGATAGAGCACCACAGCAGCTACCCTTGGATCTAGAGAGCACCACATTGACCCTTCCCTAGATGTTGTAAGACTACAACTCCCTTTCATGTGACAAAGACACATGAGAGCAGAAGCAGCAAAGCAGGCTGGGAAGTGCTGGGACTGCACAATCATTTGGGCCTACTAAAGTTATTCAGGCCTAACTGCTAACTGTTGAGTCACTCTGACATGTGACTTAGCAGCCAGTTTCTCTTTTGTGCTCTCTGTAAGTTTTCGTGAGAGTCTGTCTGCCTCAGCTGTGAACAGAGTCAGTATGCCCAGATGGAAAGTCTGAATGGTAAGAACTACCTGACTTGGGCTCTCAAGCTTGTACTGGTTCTAAAACGTGATAGACTTTGGCACTGTGTGGAAACTGGTTTGAATCCACAACCCTCTGAGCAGGAATGTGAAGAGGATGATAGAGCCAGAGGGCGTCACTCCCATAAACCCCAGTCACCATAGCCAATGGTTAAGGATTATGGGAGTTGTAGTCCAAGAACACATGGAGAGCATCACACCAACTACCCATGAATTAGATGGCTCAATAATCTGTCTCTGTATAAGGCAATCAGGGGCATCTTGCCCATAGAGGCACGTGGCGTGGGGCGCCAGGGTGCCAAGTTCTGGAAGGCACCAGGGAAGAGGCGAAGGCTGGATGCGGCGCCTCCCGGCATCAGCTCACCGCCCTTGCCCACCTCGCTGAAGCAGCGCCGCACCCGGAGCCTCCGCCTCTTCCCCACCGGAGGAAGCTGCTGCCCGCCTCTTCCAGCCCTGCAAAGCTGCCAGCAGTGCCGTAAAAAGGTCAGCAACTCTGGGAAACAGGGAGAGGTGGGACTGGAGGGATCTTTGCACCACGGCACCGGATATATGTACTTAAGATGGCCCTGAAGGCAATTACACATCCCCATTTATCTCTTGAACTAATCTACTTCCTATGATTTTATGAGGAGTAAGAGAAAAGCATGCTACCCTAAGATCTTTGGAGGAAATATAAGGTAGCAACATAGTAAATGAACTAAAAATGGACGTTGAGAACAAAAGGGTGACTGGTATCCAACTTTGCAAATTATAAAGTTGCTGTGAGAATAGGAAAGAATGCTGAAACCCCTTTAGCTGTTTTCGAAAAGCCCAAACAGTGATCTCAGTTTAGGAGAAATGAGGTAAGTCTGTTCTTCTGCTTTACTCTCCTGAGGCAGAGCTATGTGACATAATCAGCAGTTATCAGCCCAGCACAGAGGGAGAATGAAACAACACAGCTAGCATGGGCTGGTGACATAGCATAATAAGATCTACCTCATCACTATAAGGGGGAGGATGAGGAATGGGGTGCAGTAATTTTGCACAATTGTGGTTCTTGCTTTCTTCTGTCATCATCATCATCATGTCATATATACACATGACACTTTACAAGGAACAAGAGAATTCCAAGGGTTTGCAATACAAAAACAGAGACAATGGACACAACAGAGGAAGGCAAGGGTGGTGGACACAGAGATAAAGAGGGGAAGGATCTGTGATTTCAGTTAAACATCCTTAGGCTTAGAGTAAGGTAATGGGACCAGCAACTTGTTCCCAAGGCCTCTTGATAAAGGTCTGAGAAAAGGTTTGAAGGAAGTAAGACAGGTGGTCTCAGAGAGAGATTCTGGAAGGCAGTTTCAGACAGAAGAGGCAACACTGGAAGTAAAGGCCCACCCTCGCATTGTGCAGTGGACAGTAGATCTGACTCATGAGTTGGTATCAGGAATAAGCCAGCTCCCAGTGAAGGTTTGCAGCCAACTGAAGAAAGCAGCCAGGGACACAAAGGGTTAACTTTAATGCAGGATGAACAACTAACTCCCCTGCCCCTTGGAATGTCAGTTGATAAGGGAAGACTGTGAGCGGCTGGAACCCAGCCAAAGCTCTTGGGAAGTTCAATCAGGCAGGAACAGAGAAGGAAGTAGTCTGTCAGACTGGGAAGAAGTTGGAGCTGACCCAGTCTCTCCTAAGAGTTGGCTAAGGGGTGGGCTGTTAGACCATAAACAAAGCAAAAGACGCAAGGTTCAAAAATCCAATATCTTCTGTAGAACCCGGAAACAGTCTTCAGAAGGGTCATCTTGATTGATGATCCCAGAGGCTATGTTACAGCCATCCGGAGCTATCTGTTTGTTCTTGCAATAAAGCCTCCTTTTTAATTAATGACGTTTACTGTGTTATCAAGCCAGGACCTTGGACGCATGGCAGTTGGTGACTCCATATACAAATCTACAAATGAATGAACACTGGATGTATGCATGAAGGCTGTGTTGTTCTAGACCAGGCTTCCTCAACCTACAACTCCAGATGTTTTTGGCCTACAACTCCCAAGATCCCTAGCTAGCAGGACCAGTGGTCAGGGATGATGGAAATTGTAGTCTCAAAACATCTGGAGGGCCGAGGTTGAGGAAGCCTGGTCTAGACCACTTGCCACTTGAACCCCTTCCCCTGCTTCCACTCCTTCTCTCTAAATGTACACACAGAAAGCATTTGTTTTATTATCTATTCCTCATTTCTCTTTAAAAAAATAAATAAAAGCCTATAAGTAAGAGGCAGCGGATAAGATTGAGAGGAATCATATCAGGGAGCAGGGAGATTTTGTGTGTCTGGGTGGAGGAGCCAGAGGAGCAAAAGCCAGGGGTCTCTTAGGGTGTGAGAGGGATGGATAAGGATGCAAGGTGATAAAAGTTTTTGAAGGTAAGGGCAAGAATGTAGACTTGCCATCAGCCGAACCACTGTATATTGGATTATGCTGGGTATTCCCAAGCGATGAAGTTAATTGCACTTGTCCTGAGTTTTGTTTCTGGGGTTTGTTGTTATTCTTATTGCTGTCATCATTTCCCCTTCATTAAAACAGAAAGCTCCCAGGCAGCCTGTATGTGTTACAAAAACACGATCTTCTTTATTCGTATCTTAATAATCCTTTCCATTTTGTATATAGCACCCTAAGCGTGAAATGAAAGCAACCTTGTTAAATGTAATAGTATATTATAAAAACGAGAAGGGTGCCGTTTGGGAAAGTCGCCGTATTATAGTAAAATATTGTCTCCCCCTCCCTGCATGAAATGTTGCACTGCCTGTTTTGATTGTGGAAATAACCCAAATATAACAAGGATGAATCAGAAAAGTGGCTCAGCAGAGTTGGGCAGAAATACCATGATTTACGGATAGGGAAAATGCTGTAGAATAAATGAGTAGTCAGCCTAGTTTGTTGTACTGAAGAGGAGCGACGTGATTCAAGCAGAATAAGGGATGAATTTTTCACATGGCAAATAAGAACTTATATATAGAACTCCCATCATAACAAATGACAAGAGCTGTCCGTCTCATGTATTGCACATTCCTTTAAAATGCATTATAGAATGTCAGGAAATTGTATTGGTGGGGGCATTCTTAAGGTTTGTTTTATTGACAGGTGATGAGCAGGCTCAAGTTTTGCTCTTGCCATTGTATTGGCAAAGGCTTCAGCAGAAGTACAGTCAGTTGTGACTTTCGTTAGATAAATATCCTGTTGGTTTGTTTTTAAAAAATACATGTAAGCTTCTCTTATTGTAGACATATCTTCTGAACTAATATTGTGCAGTATTTGTAGGAAGAAGTATAAGCTACAGCAATCCTATACCAGCTTGTTTCATAAGTCCTTTTGAACTCAACAGGACTTATCTCTGTGTTGACATGTATAAGATATTATTTATATCTTGAGGAGTGGGTGGTGCTGTGGTCTAAACCACCGAGCCTCTTGGGCTTGCCAATTGGAAGGTCAGCGGTTTTAATCCCCACGGGGTGAGCTCCTGTTGCTCTGCCCCAGCTTCTGCCAACCTAGCAGTTCAAAAGCACACCAATGCAAGTAGATAAATAGGTACTGCTGCAGCAGGAAGGTAAACAGCATTTCCATGCGCTCTGGTTTCCATCACGGTGTCCCGTTGCTCCAGAACCGGAGTGCTCACTGGAAGGACAGATCCTGAAGCTGAGGCTCCAATACTTTGGCCACCTTATGAGAAGAGAAGACTCCCTTGAAAAGACCCTGATGTTGGGAAAGATGGAGGGCACAAGGAGAAGGGGACAACAGAGGACGAGATGGTTGGACAGTGTTCTCGAAGCTACCAGCATGAGTTTGACCAAACTGCGGGAGGCTGTGGAAGACAGGAGTGCCTGGTGTGCTCTGGTCCATGGGGTCACGAAGAGTTGGACACGACTAAATGACTGAACAACAACAAAAACCTTTATTATTTATATCAACAGCCTTCAACAGCTGCTTCCTTTGGCTTTAACAAGTAACCAGCAATAAGAACACTACCCTCCACAGTGATGTGAGTCTGTGTCATAGTCTATAATTATCTGAGATACAAATCAGATGCTTTCCTTTGGGCTCTTCTCATGCCACCCCTTTCAGAAAGAAGGAATCCATCAGCAGTTAGAGGATGTGTATCCAACACCCATTCACTAAAGAGCTGGAGAGCACCATCCCTAGTTGCCTTGAGGTCCTCTTAAGTTTCCTAAGTATTAGGCTACCAGTGTTGTCACACAGTCTTTTGGGGGACCAGTAATTGTGCAGAGTAAAGGAGTGTGTAAGTGTGAGTGAATGTGTGCAGGTGTAGGTAGACTGAGGACCAAGTGTGCAAGCTGGTGTGAAATTTATGTGTATATTGAGCAAGTGAAATCCCTTTAAAAAATAATAGATGTTCATGTCGAAGCTTGTTCAAAAGTGGTATATAAATACTGTAAATAAAACAATAAATCTATATTCTGGGTTTTTTGGTGTATCTAGACCTGGCATAGCCAAACTTGGCCCCCTGGATGTTTTGGGACTACAATTCCCATCATCCCTCACCACTGGTCCTGTTAGCTAGGGATGGTGGAAGTTGTTGAGTTGTTGTCCCCAAACAGCTGGAGGGTCAAGTTTGGCCATGCCTGATCTAGACCAACACAGTCCTCTATAACTAGTAGCATCTATCCAGGGTTCCAGACTTCCACTACTTTTCCAGGGTTCCATCATCCACCACTTTTAGCTGGGGAGGCCAGGCCCTCATTCATCCAGATCGCATATGGGAGCCCTCCTACTTCTGCTACATCACAATGTTCATTTCCTCTTGGCACTCATGAAATTGAAGTTCCAAGGCAACATCTTCAGAAGCAAGAGACAAATCAGTTCATAGTTGTGCCCAATGTCAAGCCCTTTCTCCACCTCCTTCACAACTCTTTTGATAGGTAGATAGGTGCATGTGTGTTAGTTGTAAGAAGAAGAAGAAGAAAATATCCTAGCATTATAGAACAAATTATTTTCATCCCCAGGAGGGCATTGAACTCAGCTGGCTCACTGAATTGAGAAGTTGTTTTCTCAGCGTAAAAACAGGGAATTCCCACTTCCCATATTTCTTGCTTCTGGTCATGCACATATTTGAATTCAAAACTATTAAACAGTTTATTACAGACCACTTCTGGAATGCCAACTGCTTAGGAGAAAAAAAGTGCATAAACATTTCTGTACGTGAATAAGCTGATTACCTTTCTGCTATGCTTTATCTGTTTACTTTATAACTTGCCCAGTCCTAAAGCTCAGCATGGATAACAGCATTTCCTAATCTCATTAATCCTCACAATGACTCTGCAAAAGCAATTCGCTGTTGCTTTACAGAAGGGGAACTGAGTCTAAGGGAGTAGAACACTGGCGCTTGTCCAATGAAAGGATGGCTCAAGTGGAGTTTGCAAATAAGTCTTCTCAGTTGATCGAAACAACACAATGCCAAAGATGCTTGTTGTGGCATCATTTACAGTGCCTGTTGGAAAGTTCTTTGTTGTTTGTGATGCATTCAAACACCTCTTAAGATACAGCAACCCAATTTTGCATTATGGTTCCTGAGATCAAGGAGCAGTTTTTCTTCTGTGTCTGGATACAATTGGACATCACTTTGAATCAAGACGGAGAACTGAAACTTTTAAAACTGTAGTGGGTTTAGCCAAATGTTGCATGATGGTTCCTGAGGTTTCTGAGCTGTACTGATTATGGCAGAGCTGTTTCATTCAAGACCACACATCCAGAAAGCTCAAAGTAGGCTTTTTGTAGGCAGGCAGAGGAAGGGGGTGGTTTTTAATTTGAGCAACTTGGATATTTATCCATTAGTATTTGCTAATAGGGAGAGACAGCTTCAGTGGACAGTGTGAGTTACTTTTTATAATAACCTTTTTTAAATTCTTAAACAGTTTGCATTTTTATTTGTGAATGGGCTAAGATTGGGAGGCAAATTGGCAAAATGCTAGGGTGGAAAATGGTGGACTGTGGATAGCATGTGTGTATTGCAGCAGGAGAAAGAATGCAATTTGCTCAGGGAGTAAGGAAGGATTGCTTTCTCCTTAGGCTTGATTGCACAAGAGAGCCATTGGAGAGTGGGGGAAAGGGCTCCAGTCCAGTCCAGCTTTTGCTCTCTTTACTAAGACCTCAATTCTAACAGCACTGGCTATTTCTGAGTACTTCTGTGTAGTCATGGTTATGACTGTTCTACATTGTTTAAAGGGTAAATCTGGAACCCTAACCTCACTCACATAAGAGTAAACCCCATTGAACTCAATAGGACTTACTTTTGAATAGATGTTGTTAGGATTACACCAGTGGTTCCCAACCATTTTCCCCCCAATACATTTTTATTATTTTCTCAACACAGTTTTATACAATACATCAAACCACATATATACTTTTAGTTCTGCCGAGCTTGTGATTTCCCTCCTTCCCTTCAGCAGGTATCCCTTATTCTTTTAACTCGCGTATTTTAACCATTTTTTGGCCATGCCCCACCTAAGCATCTCTAAAATCCTGATTCCTCCCTCCTCGTGACATATAATTCTTATTATTCAAAAACTCCTATTCACCTGGAGGAGGCCTAAAAGGGCATTAACTGTCAATAACTCATTCTTGAATTGCCCCCCCCCTTAAAAATCAAATCAACGTGGTGTGTGCCCCATGATGGGAACCACGGGATTACACTGTAAACTGGTGACTTCCCAGTGGAAAACTGGTGTTTTCCCCATAACCCTGCATCATTAAAGTTTGCAGTACAGTCCAATATAGTAGGCAAAATTGCCTAGAACATATGCATATTAGAAGAAATTCACATTAAAATGCGGATAAAATTTCAAGGATGCTTTAATATATATATACTGTATATTGCAAACTAAACTGAATTTAATACAGTGGTACCTCTGGTTGGGACGCGGGTGGTGCTGTGGGTAAAACCTCAGTGCCTAGGACTTGCCGATCGTAAGGTCGGAGGTTCGAATCCCCGCGGCGGGGTGAGCTCCTGTCTTTCGGTCCCAGCTCCTGCCCACCTAGCAGTTCGAAAGCACCCACCCCTAAGTGCAAGTAGATAAATAGGTACCGCTTTATAGCGGGAAGGTAAACGGCGTTTCCGTGTGCTGCGCTGGTGCTGGCTCGCCAGAGCAGCTTCGTCACGCTGGCCACGTGACCCGGAAGTGTCTCCGGACAGCGCTGGCCCCCGGCCTCTTAAGTGAGATGGGCGCACAACCCTAGAGTTGGACACGACTGGCCCGTACGGGCAGGGGTACCTTTACCTTTACTACCTCTGGTTATGTACTTAATTCATTCTGGAGGTCCATTCTTAAGCTGAAACTGTTCTTAACCTGTTTCAGCTTTTAGCTAATGGGGCCTCCTGCTGCCACCGTGCGATTTCTGTTCTCATCCTTAAGCAAAGTTCTTAACCCGAGGTACTATTTCTGGGTTAGCGGAGTCTGTAACCTGAAGCGTATGTAACCCGAGGTACCACTGTATTGGAAAAATGAAAAGCTTTAATTGCCAGATTTGCCCTAATAATAGCAGACAACAATTATAATAAAATATAATATGATAAAATAATAATAGAGGCAAATGCAATGATTGAGAACAAAGCTATATAAATATGTAGGAAAAATGCCCTGAGTGAACATAGGATCTGGCTCTAAATTTGGAGTTTATCTGCTGTTCTCTCCCTCCCTCTCTACTCAGCTTGCTGTGCATCCTCCTCTTTTCCCCCAAAAGCCAGAATGTTTTGCTGGCATCCTGATCAAAAACCTACAAGTCCCATCATGTTGGAATCCTTGCCAAATGGTTTATTCCTATTCATGAAACAAAGTATGTCAGCTGGGTGAGGGAATGAGGAAAGAAAGCCCACATGAACAGCAACCCCCTTAGTCATCTAAAAGAGACTTGGCATTGCAGAATTGAATCTTTCCAAACCATCCAGCTTCATCCAACATTTCAAAAGGGGGAGAAAACCCAACAACTGAAGCCATGCAATCTTCAAATATGACTTTTTCCGTTTAAAAAAAATGTCAAAAGAAAGACTAAAATATTGACTCATTTTTGGTGCAATGAGACTAATAATGTTTGCAGTGCCTAATAACAATCAGTTAACGTACCAGGAAAAGAGCCCTTATCAACAAATTAGGAACCATGACTGGAAATGGATGAGCAAGCTTCAGTCGCATCACTGCTCTACAATGGGCACACAAAGAAGGCATCGAAAAATTCTGCCTTCATTGTTCCTGAACTATTTCCATATCAATGTTTCCATGGTGGGTGAGTCAGAACATTGGAGATTTCTTGTCAATCTTCTGCTTCACAACGGGCCAGCTCTGTCGTTTTGGCCACTTTTAAGCAACATTGTGCAAATCCCATTAGTCCAGGACCCAACTTCTTCTGGGCAACAGGAAAGCCATACCTATTGATGGCTTTCGGGGCTGGATGACCTGAGAACCACCAAGTCAAATTTGTCATCTAGATATGGAAGCCTGGAAAGGCTCTGACTCCCTTTCCTTTATTCTTGTAGTCAAAGGCAAGGTGGTTTGTAAATAAACCCCCTTCCCAGAAGCTGCCATATAAGACTTGTGGGCTAGATTGGGCAGCGATGTAGTCTGGGTCACCTCGTCACTTTGGCTCAGGGCCAGCTCCAGGATGGAGGAGACCCACATAAAATGGAAATCTGCAGGAATTTTTCCTGGGGGGGAGCAAAGATAAAGACTGAAAGGAGCAGCTTAGTTCCTCACAAAAGCACAAGGGTTTATAATCAACGTGGCACATGGCTAAGGTTCCATCAGCACAAGGACTTTCCTTGCACGGCAGAACTTCCTTCCACCTTGCAGGTCCCCTAAATCTGTTTGGGGGGGTCGTCCCAACCCTCCAGAAAAGATTTAGGGATGGCACAGGATCTGTGCATGGGGTTAGGGGAGAATTCTCAACGTGCTGGCAGAAATCCTTGCGCTAGCTTCCACTAGCACAACAATTTAGGTCAGGCATGTCCAAAGTCCGCTTCAGAGGCCTAATCTGGCCCGCCGGTTGGTTTAATCCGGCCCCTGCGGCAGCTTATTTCTTAGGGTAAAACCCTCAACAACTTCAACCCTCACAGCCCTTCACTTCATCAAATCTGGCCCCCTTTGAAAAAAGTTTGGACACCACCGATTTAGGTGAATATGGTTCAAAAAAAGTGACTGCACATTTTGCCTCATATTTCAGGTTCTACAAATGCTAGAAACTTCCTCTCTCTTTTTAATGAAAGCCAGGAGACTTGATATCATGGTTTGGAGGGGCAACTGCCCCATACACACACACCCTTCACTGATATCCATGAGCTATCCCTTCAAGCCCAACCCAACCAGCATTTGGCTGGACACTGATGAAATGAGAATGCTGGTCTACGTGGCTTTATCAAAACTTGCCTAACAAGACATGTTTTATCTGCAATTGTATGAAAGCGCTGGATTGGGGCAACAAAGTTGGAATTGTGGTTTCTGCAAGGCGGTGGCCATTTCTTTCTTTCTGACATTATAGCTGAGCTATTTCTGTTACTTCACGCATGAGATACGCTGCATTCAAATCTAAAGCTAGCAATTTAAAATACAAGTGTAGAACGTCAGCATAAAAGCACTACCCTGATATTACTCTAACCTTTGCCGCTACGATTTGTCCAAATCATTTGGCTTATTGTAGAAATACTTGTTGAAAGTGCTCACGTTGAGCATGTAAGAACAGAGATACTGCACACCGCTATGAGCATGTTTGTATACCCTTACGAGGGCTTGGAGAACAGCATCACTCAAACACACCCCATTGGCATGGTAATGCTCTGCTGGGTGAGCTTTTGATGAGGATTGGGGTTGCACTTCCCATCCCCACCCAGGCCCATGCTTCTTAATGGCGCTCATGCACAGCATCGCATCCTGCAATTTGCTTAGCTGCATAAGCATGTGCATGAATTACTTTGGGGGAAGGAATCTAATGTGAAAGAAATGAGGCAAGCTGTGCTAATGTACCAATGCTGAAATTAATTTATTAGAAACCCTCTGTCTAAAATCAGAAGACAAACAGCGTGAGGCAGTGGGGAGGAACCAACTCACAGAAGAAAAATGAAATGCAAAGCTCCGCCTTCCTGGTGACCAGGGATGGTGGAAATCTGTAAATTTCACTTTCTCTCATTTTCTCATTCCCCCCATCAGCCAGTCTTAAGTTCACCCTTCCAAATCAGTTTGCAATCAATCAATCAATCAATCAATCAATCAATCCTCATGAAAATTCATCACCATTTTAGTGTAATTCTCTCCCAAGAGGCAACTATTTTGATGTGATTTTGTCTAATATACATATTTTTGCAAAGCATATTTTCTCTAATACAACACATTTGGGTATGTTTCTTTTTCTTTTACTAATATAATGGGTTTCTATGCACACTTTACTCCAGTGTGTGCATTTTTTGTACGCGTTCCTTGGCTGAAGAACTGCGCTGAAAAAATTGGCGAACTACGAATGTCAAAGACTGGCTGTGTTTCAGTTTGTGAATTGTTGCAGGAAGTGTGGTTTAGGCAGCCTACCTTTAAATGTGAACGGAACGTAATTTCTTTCCCATCCCTACTAACCACACTGTGGATTTGATCGAGAACAGAGCTTGGGCTAATTTTCAATATTACGGAATATGGGTCTTGTCACTTCCAGGTAAGTCTGACAGCCTCTTGTCATGGATGGCATTTTTTTTTTTTTTAAGCAGAAGAAAACTAAGGCTGACAATTTCTGCCACCTGCACGTCCTCTTCTCAAAGCTTCATAAAATCTCCCTTCACAACATTTCCTTGTCTCAGCTTGCTGGGTTTCTTTTCTTTTTTAATCAGAAGCAGAATCTTTTCTTCTTCCTCCTCTTCTCTGTTGAAAGCCAACCAGCCAAGTTCTACCACGATCCATGCATGGTGGAATCTGAATTTGACAGCTATTGTTAGAACATCACTTGAATGCTGAAGTTGAACTCATAATGCCAATGGAGCAAAGTAACTCTTCAGGCTCAGCACACAGCTTTTGTTTGGATGGAGCTTGCCGGGGTGGGTGGGGGAAAGGATTGCAAGACAAAAATGTTATGCTATCCTAAGGCACTGCAGTGTAGTGATAGCGAACCACGCCTTGTCTGCTCCCTGCGGTTTTTCATTGTGAAGCAAAAGCCATAACACTCTTTATCATACATGGTTTCAGGTTCAGCGCTGATGAAAACTTGTGTGCGTAACTGATGAGTCTGTACTCGACTCTCCAAACTCTTTAAGCAGATCTCCTTTTTTTAATTATATTTTATTAAGTTTCAACCTTTTTAACATATTCAACCAAAACACAGTTTCATATTTTCCCTTATATTTGTCAACTTCACACCCTGTTTTCCATGAAGTTGTTGTCTCTCCCCTTCTGTTGCACCCTATCTTCTATTTCTTAAATACATTATAATTTAATAATTCTGACCACTACATTAGAATTTAATAATTCTGTTGTTCTCTGCAGTGCCTTTGGTGAGGCAGCGCCCACATTGCGGAATACCTCCGATGTTCACAGAAGACGTATTTCTTTCGCTGTTGGTTTTTCATTTCACATTAGAGACTTTTGTATTTTCCCAACCAATCCTGTGTTATAGACCTGGTCATTTAAAAAATAAATAAATTATCAGTCACTCAGTTTTTCTGCCTGTTTTACATTGTATTTTATTGTTTATATTGGGTGGTAGCCAACTGGATTTCACTCAGAGTAGATCCATTGACATCCATGAACATCATGACTAAGCTAGGTCCATATATATATATATATATTAGTAATTTCAGCATAACATTTTATCGAAAAACATATCATCCTTAAATCCCCCCCTATTCTTCCCTCCCTCCTCCCCAAAATATAGGCCCCCTCCCCTCCCCCCCCCGGACTTCCCTCAGCTCCTCTCTCTGGTTTATCAACATACGTTATTTTCTGCATGTTACAGAGCTGTACAGATCCTTAATTTATCTATCTAGATGTTATCAATAAGAAGTTTGTGAATGGTTATTCAAAACTTGCCAAGGAGTCCAGTTCATTTTGTTGTTTCTTTAAGTACTTTGTAAAGGGTTCCCATTCATCTTTAAAGTCACAGTTATCCTAGTCATGCAGTTTGTGTGTCAGTTTTGCCAATTCTGCGTAGTCCATCAATTTCTCTTGCCACAGTTCTTTGGTCGGGATTTCCTCGTTCTTCCATCCTTGTGCTATTAAGACTCTTGCTGCCGTTGTCACATACATAAAAATATTTTTCAGTTTCCTTGGCAGGTCTTTTCCTACAATCCCTGGCCCAATCGCCTTCTAAATCCGGCCCACGGACGGTCCAGGAATCAGTGTGTTTTTACATGAGTAGAATGTGTCCTTTTATTTAAAATGCATCTCTGGGTTTTTTGTAGGACATAGGAATTCATTCATTATCCCCCCCCCTAAATATAGTCCAGCCCCCCACAAGGTCTGAGGGACAGTGGACCGGCCCACTGCTGAAAAAGTTTGCAGACCCCTGAGGAACCCTTAAACATGCCCCCCCACCAGATGCACAGGAGGAGAAGGGAGGAAGCTCCATTGTGAGATGCAACCCTATTTTTGGTATCCACCACTTGGACATTTTTATGATTGTGCAATAAAAATAATTAATAAATGTGAAACCAATGTATTTGTTTCTGGCCAAGATACAATATGAAATCCATGCTTACTTGACTTGCCTTTTCTCCTACTGCATCAGCAGAACAGTATCTGAAGAAGTGTGCAATATGCTTATACCCAGAACAAACTTAGTTGGTCTCTAAGGTGCTACTGGACAATTTTTTAATTTATTTCAACTGCGTCAGACCAACACGACTACCTACTTGAATCTAGAACTAATACATGTTTTGTGGAGGAAAGGTAACACTAGTAAAAAAGGGGGGAGGGGGGTAAAACTGGTAAGAAATGCTACTTGAATGCACTATCTATATTGCATTTATATGTGCAAAGAAGCCATTGCATCCTGAAATAGGAATTCAGGCTCTCCCAATCAAAGGCAATACTGCTGTTTTTTAAACTCCCAAAATGTAATGTCACTTATATGAATGACCAAATAAATTCTTTATTTGCAATGGCTTCTCTGGGAGTGGGGCAACAAACGAATGGAGATATTATGAAGGGTGGTATACAAGTCTAATAAACAAACAATCTGTAACCTTCTGCCCCTTTCTTTGACCTTTATAATTCCCTTTTATTTTTGTGCAATTCTGGCCAAAGAGCTCGGGTGTTGTATCCTAGCATCCCTTTTCCTATTTGATTACAAAGGGTTCGCTGATTGGTCACATAAAACACGTCGCCTTGGCTTGCTGACAAAAAGCAACTTTTTATCAAGCCCATTTTCCCCTATTGTTTTAAACAGGACCGTGGACACACACACACACACACACACACTCGCAAATAGAAAATAAGTCCCAGCTAAGCCACATGGCTCACACTTTAGATTAACCTTTTCATTATTGTCAAGATTGGATTATGTTCCTTCTCTGTTTGGGCATGCAGGCTTAATGCTTTTCTTGCGCCATTTGTGTAGCTGTCAATTTGAGTTTCACGTCCCCATTTGTGTTTTATGACTTCATCTTCAAGAGGAATAAATGTGGGTCTTTGAGAGGGAAAGCCTGGACTAGGGGAGGCAGCAAATAACTATTCCTTCAATTGTCAATTACACACACACCAGCACAAGGCCAGATGGCTAAGGCAAGAGGACGGTCCATTGTTCAGCGATAATGATTTATATATTTATTTTTGCATCTGCTGGTTCGATTATAACTTAGTTTCCATTCACTTAGAGGCAACACAATTAAAGCTCCCCTGAAAAAGTAAATCACGTAAACCTCAAGTCATCTTTCTAGCGGGTTATGCTCAATAACTCTTTTTAGTGGGTTATGCTAAATACCTCAGAAGTTGAGTGAGATAATTGGCATCTCAAGGCTACTGCTATAGATTCTGACCAGTAACAGTTCTCAGAGTCCTTATGCAGAGGCTTGCTCCTCACCCATTCCATGACAACAGGGTGACAACAGATAACCTACATGTGCATTGCAAACGCATCCTCTGGCTCCCCTTATGGAGCCAAAATGGCACCATCCAAGCAAATATCAGCAGGCTTGGGCGGGGCAGCGGTGAATGCCTAAGGTATGCAGAAATACAAACCTGCACAAAGGGCATGCTCAGTGGCCACAGAATGCTGGTTCACAGTGGAGAGAAAGATGGGTAAGCAAGGAATGGAGTACCCAGAAAGAAGGCATAATGATGATACGCTTCTAGTCCACATTATTTGAGGCACCATGTGGGACGCAGGTGGCACTGTGGTCTAAACCACCGAGCCCCGTGGGATTGCTGATCGTAAGGTCGGCAGCTCGAATCCACGCGACGGGATGAACTCCCGTTGCTTTGTCCCAGCTCCTGCCAACCTAGCAGTTCAAAAGCATACCAGCACAAGTACATAAATACATACCACTGTGGCAGGAAGGTAAACAGTGTTTCTATGCACCAGAGGTGGTTTAGTCATGCTGACCACATGACCTGGAAAAGCTGTCTGTGGACAAACGCCGGCTCCCTGGGCCTGAAAGTGGAGGTGAGCACTGTACCCCATAGTCGAATTTGACTGGACTTAACCATCCACATTTACTTTTTACCTATCTGAGGCACCACAGAACCTGTTGAGCAGTGCAGTAAAGGTAAAGGGACCCCTGATCATTAGGTCCAGTCGCAGACGACTCTGGGGTTGCGGCACTCATCTCGCTTTATTGGCCGAGGGAGCCGGCATACAGCTTCCAGGTCATGTGGCCAGAATGACTAAGCCGCTTCTGGCGAACCAGAGCAGCACACGGAAACGCCATTTACCTTCCCGCTGGAGCAGTACCTATTTATCTACTTGAATTTCACGCTTTCAAACTGCTAGGTTGGCAGGAGCTGGGACAGAGCAACGGGAGCTCACCCCGTCGTGGGGATTTGAACTGCCAACCTTCTGATCGGCAAGCCCTAGGCTCAGTGGTTTAACCCACAGTGCAACCCGCCTAGTACTGCAGTAGTCTTCTCCAAATCTCTTCCCAACATGGGCTGGGCTAGTCTAAGAAACATTACAAGAGGCTCAAGCGCCCTTGCCAGTGTCCCACCACCAACGCCCAGGCTCAAAATACTTTTCTTTTGAGCCTTCCCTGGGGGGGCTCTAGGCTGAGCGGATTCCCTCACTTTTCTTCATTCAGCCAGTCCCTGACATCTGGAGGGCCAAAGGTTCTCCACCCCTGATTTAAGCCAGCCTCTATATTTCAACCAAACTTCTCTCGCAGGGTTGTCATGAGATAAAATGGGAGGTTAGGAAGAATTATGTGCAGCACCGTGTACACCATTTTGCAGAAGGCTGGTATAAATAAATTCCTTCAACATAATGGAGCTGACTGGGAATTAAATGTCTATATTTGACTTGCTGCAAGAGGATGACACCTAAAGATGGAAGGCAACAGCAGCAACCCATTCTACTTCAGTGATCATAGCAGCTGATAAATACAGTAGTGCAGAGCTGATATTATCATGTCTGTTGAATTCTTGTAAAATAGTAAGAGTGGGCAGCCTGAGTAATTCCTGGGAGATCAAGTCAGCAAGCTGGCTGATACCGCATCGTGTACCCTGTAGGTGGGTGTAATAAATTCATCAGACATGGACACCAAACATCAGCCAAATGTGTAGGAGAATGACATTGCAAGCCCTGGAAGTGTTTCATTGTGCTGCTGCTGTGTGGATAGTCCTAAAACTAGGAGCAAGTTAGAGGGCTTCAGGTTTCACTGGGCTGAATCTGCCTGACAATAATGTGCACCTACCAAAACAATTAAAAATTGATGGCATGAAAAGTCATCTTTCCAGAGAGTTCATTTCAGGTGAGCAAAGTCTGTGTGTGTGTGTGTGTGTGTGTGTGTGGAATTCAGCTTAGCAATTTCGAGTAAACTAACAGACCAAGGGAAACCTCCATCCGTCAAGATGCAGGTGGTGCAGATCTTATCAGTAAACATTCCCCATCGATCACTGTGAGAGACAAAAGGTACTGGCCTTCTGCACACCACACAGGAAGAACAAGAACTTATACTCTCTTATACTGAGTCAGATCACTGGTCCAGCTCTTGTATTGCCAACACTGACTGGCTGTGGTCCTTCAGGGTTTCAGACAGAGTGAGCCAGTTCATCCACTGTGCCCCCACTGACATCACTGCCACCTTGCCTCTCCCTATCTCATTTACCAGCAAAGACCTTCACAATGAGAAACCAGGGACTCAGCTATACAGCTGCAAATAAAATGTTTTAAGTGTGTTGTAAAGTGCAATATACAAATGTGGCACTAGATGGCGGTGGTGAGCTATGGCAAGTTCAATATATTTTTCAAAACGTTTTTTTAAAAAAGCATTTTCACAGTGTTTTTTTTATATGTGTGTAGATTCCACCCAGGTAAGCAATGCTGCCCTGCTCTGTTCTACCAGCTGCTACTGTAACTTGGGCATGTTGTATTTTAGGTAAGGTAAAAAGGTAAAGGACCCCTGGATGGTTAAGTCCAGTCAAAGGCAACTATGGGGTCGCTTTCAGGCTGAGGGAGGTGACATTTGTTGACAGACAGCTTTCCAGGTTATGACTAAACCGCTTCTGGTACAATGGAACACCGTGACAGAAACCAGAGCACACAGAAATGCTGTTTACCTTCCTGCTGGAGCGGTACCTATTTATCTACTTGCACTGATGTGCTTTCAAACTGCTAGGTTGGCAGGAGCAGGGACCGAGCAACGGGAGCTCACCCCGTCGCGGGGATTCGAACCACCAACCTTCTGATCAGCAAGCCCAAGAGGCTCAGTGGTTTAGGCCACAGCGCCACCCGCGTATTTTATACTAGCTGTTGTTGGAGGGATTGCGCTGAGTTACTGATTTATTCCTATCTCCCCATTGTTGATTTGATGTCAACTGTGTTAGGCCTGCAGAACCATTAACTGTCTACCCAACTTTGCTTTGTGTGTTCTTGACCACTGAAAGCTACAGGATCCTGTCCTACAGCTGACTGGGCAGCTATGGACTTCATCCACAATGTTAAGTTTGGCACAAAATTTAGAAATTAGGATATGCCATGGAAACCAGAAATTCTGTTTCGCAAGCAGATGGGTTGAGGAAGGTAGGAGGAGGCCAAATCTTCAATTCAGATAGAATATAAACACTGATTGCTTGTTCTGTCAGTGCAATTATAATGCTATTCTTATGCCATTTTGAAACTGTGTCTTCTAAGGGCACTATAGAAATATCATTATCTTCCATATCCAGATAATATGCCTTAAATGAAGCATTGTGCACCAATAAACAGACTGATTTGTTTCCGTTGTAGCCTGTGGTCTTCATTGCTGCTTGTGTTGTACTCTCTGTCTCACGGGGTTGCTAGTAAGCAAATTTGAACCCTGATTAGAGGACCAAATGAACATTGATACACTTGTCTGGAATTGGACAGGTAAACAGTAACATTGATTGCACACACACCCAAATTAACATCTGTAGCATATAAAATTATTTACCAGGGATAGGAGAATCTGTCCATTTCAGTTTCTCAACTTTCCAGTCTTAAATTCATAGTTCCACATCACTTCCACATAACTCTGAAAAACAAACCCTAGGTCCTGAAGGAAATTAACCATCATTTTGTGTGAGTTTCTCCCAATATATACACCTGTGTGCAGTTTTGCCTAATGCACACATTTCTGCAGTTGTCCAACCACATTCCAAATGGCATTTCCAATAACAATATCATCTTGTGAGGGCAGTGCATTCTGAAAGACAGGTGATCATAGAATCATAGAATTGTACAGTTGGAAGGGACACCAAGGGTCATCTTGTCCAACCCTCTGGCAATTGAGGAATCCTTTTTCATGGAGCTTAAAGCCATTGGTTTGAGTCCTTCCTTCCAGAGCAGAAGCAAACAACCTTCCTCCATCTTCTTTGTGGTAGCCCTTTAGATATTTGAAGATGGCTAGAGATCTTTTAAATAAAAAAGTAAATGAGTAAAAATCAAGGTTGAGACAGAAGGAACTGGCAATGCCATTATTTTTTTAAGTATCACCCCTAGATCAGACAATTTGAAGCCCCACTTTCAGATTCCAACAAAATAAAATAAATTCCATCTTGGACTGGATTGTGCCTTATTCCCTCTTAGTGATGTTTATAGGGACAAACCCATAGTTCTTCCTGACAGTTGTCTAACCGCATTCCAAATGGCATTTCCAATCACAGTGAGCATGTAGGCAGGGAAGGAACAAAGATATTGCATGGTCCCAGCAAGAAAATTTCACCCAGATGCTGGGTAAACATTTTCCATGAATCAGGAGGTACAGTGGTATCTCGGGTTAAGAACTTAATTCGTTCTGGAGGTCTGTTCTTAACCTGAGATACCACTTTAGCTAATGGGGCCTCCTGCTGCCGCCATGCCACCACCACGCAATTTCTGTTCTCATCCTGAAGCAAAGTTCTTAACCTGAGGTACTATTTCTGGGTTAGTGGAGTCTGTAACCTGAAGCGTCTGTAACCTGAAGCATTTGTAACCTGAAGTGTCTGTAACCCGAGGTGCCACTGTATTAGCTGGAGAAAAACCATCTGCACCAAATAAGTAACAATGGTGCATTTATCATGGGGGGGAGGAGTAATCTGTAAAGGACCTCCAGAGATCCTAAGGCTACAAATGTTCAAGGAGAAGGGGTTCATAATGGGAACAAGCATTGTTGAAGTAGACACTCTTTGAGTAGTGCATATAAAAAGGTTGATGTATATTTATGATGCTTGAGATCTCCCCTTGATCCCTTCACTTCAGTGGCAATTCACTTAAGCTGAAGTGAACTCTCACTGGAGTCACACCAAGCAAAGCACCAACAAGCGCCAAACATCTTTTCTTTTTTTCCCCCCTTTTCCAAATGCAGACTTTACTTCAAACCCGACAGCAGGAGCAGCTGGCAACCATGATGAAAGCTGCGCTTGAATTCCTGTGACAGTACAAAACAGAGAGATTATTTTACACCCAGGGAGCTGAAGTTGCCGGCATCAAATGAGCCTCCCAGTCAAACAGAATGCTGCAAATACCTGTCACTGCTGAATGGTTGGAGAGCGCAAGGCTGGTCTTGCCAATGGGAAGGGGCCACAAGGAAGGCAGACTGCGCAGCCACAAGGAGAGAGAAGCAGATAGTAACAGTTCTGTGCACTTAAGTATGATACAATCTCAAGAGAAGATGAAGTCTGGTTTCAACAGGAAATGTGGCATACAAGCGAAGGGTACTAAATCTTCAGCTACTGTTTACTCCATGCAGCTCCTCTCCTCAAGGGCTGAGGGTCACTTCCAGGATAGGAGCTTGGCTAAGCTGGGGGGAAAACAAGGAGGGGGTAAGCCCATATGCAGGGAAACAGTTCCGAATTCCTCACCTGGGCTTATGTACCCAAAGCTCATTGCATGCAGAAGGTCCACAGTTCTATCCCTGGCACCTCCAGCTGGGATGATCAGGGAGCTAGGGGCAGGAAAGGCTTCTGTCTGAGTTCATGAAGGCCCTGCTTGCAGTCACAGTAGATGATATTGGGCTACAGAGTCCAACATGGTTAGGGAGGCGGGTGGCGCTGTGGTCTAAACCACTGAGCCTCTTGGGCTTGCCAATCAGAAGGTCGGTGGTTTGAATCCCCGCAATGGAGTGAGCTCCCGTTGCTCTGTCCCAGCTCCTGCCAACCTAGCAGTTCGAAAGCACACCAGTGCAAGTACATAAATAGTACCACTGTGGCAGGAAGGTAAAGGGCGATTCTGTGCACTCTGGCTTCTGTCATGGTGTCCCGTTGCAGCAGAAGCAGTTTAATCCTGCTGGCCACATGACGTGGAAAGCTGTCTGTGGACAAACACTGGCTCCCTCAGCCTGAAAAGCGAGATGAGCACCACAACCCCAGAGTCACCTTTGACTGGACTTAAGCATCTGGGGTCCTTCAATTTTACCTTTACCAACCTGGTATAAAAGAGTTTTCTATATTTGCTGATGACCCACCCACTCTGCTTCTATATTTGGGGAGTTTCCACTGCGGAAGTAGTATGGCTCAGTGATAGAGCATCTGCTTCACGTGTTAAAGGTCTCAGGTTCATTCTTGGCATTTCCAAGAAGATCTCAAACTCAGGAGAGCCACCTTCAAGAAAACCACTGCCACTCACTAGATGAATGGACCAACGTCTTGACTCAAGCTAAGGCAGCTCCGTATGTAACATTGCTGCCGTTCTCTCCTTCCCCTTGTACGCGTCAAGAACACAATATAAAAACCATAAAACAGGATAATAAAGAATGACACAAACAGACGTTCAGTTTTGAATTGTACAGTTATTGCTGGCAGCTAGGCTAGTAGCAGCAAGGCAATGGGGATTTCTGGAAGGTACACCAATTGGCACAGGGCGTAAGAAGGAACAGCAGTTAGCTTTGATAGAAAAAAATGGCCAACAGATTAAAGTTTGCCAAAAGACCCCTTTACAACAAACTGGTATGTGTTTATTATGTGTCTAGTGAATGGATCCTCCTTCACACTGCAAAATTTTCTGGCTAGTGTACTTTTAAATTATTATTTGTTTATTTGACCAGGTAAGTGACTGAAAGGGACGCGGGTGGCACTGTGGGTTAAACCACAGAGCCTAGGATTTGCTGATCAGAAGGTCGGCGGTTCGAATCCCCACGACAGGGTGAGCTCCCGTTGCTCGGTCCCTGCTCCTGCCAACCTAGCAGTTCGAAAGCAAGTCAAAGTGCAAGTAGATAAATAGGGACCGCTCCGGCGGGAAGGTAAACAGCCTTTCCGTGTGCTGCTCTGGTTCGCCAGAAGCAGCTTAGTCATGCTGGCCACATGACCCGGAAGCTGTCTGCAGACAAACCCCGGCTCCCTCGGCCTATAGAGCGAGATGATCGCGCAACCCCAGAGTCAGTCACAACTGGACCTAATGGTCAGGGGTACCTTTACCTTTTTAAGTGACTGAAACTGCATTGTTTTAAGGGCTGCCGACCTCACAGTAATCTGTAATTTCATCTCCTGGGGAGAGCAGGGCAGGTTGTTTGTTTTACAGTTCTTTGATTATTTGTAACTTGAGAAAATAAAACAACAACAACTAAAAAACAAAACAAAGCAGACATTCAGATGATGATTCCAACTCCCATCAGTTATCCCGGGTAACTGGAGCTAAAAAACAATAACATCTGGAGGGCCACAAATTCCCCATTCCTCTACTACCTGATCCAGCAGGACACTTATGTTCAAGTAACCAGACTGAAATTCATCCAGGACAAATATTAATTGGTACAAAAAGCAACAGGCTGCATATAGAGCTGTTACCTATAGAAACAGTCCTACACATACTTTCCTGGAAGCAGGCACAATTGAACTCAGTGGCACTTACTTCTGAGTAGACAGACATAGGCTTGTGCTATCTTTACAGTATTTCCCAAGTACAGGAGAGGGACATTCGCTCCACAATCATGCTGCTCTAAAATTGTTCCCTGTTAGTTGTTTCAGTCCACACTCATGGAATAGAATGTTGTGTCATTTTAATGACTCTTAAGGGGCTCCTTCATTTATTTAAATTATTTTTAAAAACAACCACAACCAGGAAACCTTACTTATAGCTTCAATGCACACATTAATTCGCTGAACGAATGAGGCCCCATTCAGACATCACCTCAAAACTGATTTACTTTTCATAAGACTTCCATCGCACCTTGAAGTGTGTGGGTACATTTGCCTCAGAAACACAAAACTTACGATGCTTGAATGCATCCATAATGAGCCACCTGTCACCTTATAAGAAGCACCAGGGATGGAGCGGGGGTAGAGACTTTACAGCCGAAGCTGACAAACAGGAAAAAAACAAAAACAAATGGCATCTTTATTTTCCTGATATAAATAAACACATCTCCCTTCCTCCCCCATTTGATGCAAAGCTACTTCCGCTTTCAGATTCCTCCCCAAGGAAAGGCCTGGTGAATAAGATGGGAACAAGTGGGGCTTGATGCAAACAAAGTGCTGTCCTGTGGGGTGGTCCTACTTAGGGCTCTAGCCAGCCATGCCCTCCTGCAGGATCCTCCATTCCATTCCCCTTCCCCACTGGTTTTCTCCCTTGTGATCAGGGAGCATGCTCAGTTCCTGCTGAGATAGAAAGGTTTGTTATTTTCCAGTCAAGGAAAACCCATTTCTGGGTTTCCTCATGCTTGCTAATATACCCTTCTTGCATACACATGGTACTCTTTTGGTGACATCAAGCTCTACAGCTGGAGAATGGGTGTGCCATTGGTGTGTAGTGATGGCTTCTGGAGTGAAAATGAAAATGGGAATGAGGATGGCAGGTTTCATTGGGCTCAAACTGATTGTCTGGGAGTGCTTCTAGATGGGTGGTGATTATGGGATGGAATGCTCTTCATGCATGCATGTCTTTTGCAACATTCACACCATAAATGCTACCCTACATTCCCTGCTCCCATTTGACCCATATTTACACTTTGGGCGGAGGTGTCTGATCAAGTAGTAGTAGTAATAATAATAATAATAATAATAATAGCCTCTTAGGGATGCGGGTGGCGCTGTGGGTTAAACCACAGAGCCTAGGACTTGCCAATCAGAAGGTTGGCGGTTCGAATCCCCACGATGGGGTGAGCTCCCGTTGCTCGGTCCCTGCTCCTGCCAACCTAGCAGTTCAAAGGCACATCAAAGTGCAGGTAGATAAAAAGGTACTGCTCCGGCGGGAAGGTAAATGGCGTTTCCATGTGCTGCTCTGGTTCGCCAGAAGCGGTTTAGTCATGCTGGCCACATGACCCGGAAGCTGTACGCTGGCTCCCTCGGCCAGTAAAGTGAAATGAGTGCTGCAACCCCAGAGTCGTTCGCAACTGGACCTAATGGTCAGGGGTACCTTACCTGTACTAATAGCCTCTTGCCAAGTACCCATTTTGCAATATTCCAATACTAAGCTCCGTTCTGAAAGCATCTCCACATTCTTTCACCCATTTGCAAAGACATCCAGCTTTGCCAAAAAACTCCTTTAATAATATAATGGCACTCTCCCCATCCTGATGTCATACATTGGGAAGGAGGCGGGTGGGAAATTGGCTTCATCTCATTACTGTGGTGACATAGCTTACTGAAACTGCATTACCGGGATATAATGTGGCAGGCCTCCCACTTGCAAAGAGCTAGTGTGGCCACAGATGACATCCTTAACTAATGCAGCAGTGCTCCATTGCATAGGTTTCAAGGCGAGGAGCATAAATTATTGGCCTTTCAGCAGAAGGCAGCTATGGCAATAACAATGATAGCCATTCCAACTGACTTTCAGTGAAAGATGCCTTCCGAATCATACACACTATTGGTTTTCACTTTCCATCCTTGTGCAAGACTTCTGGGCTAGTGCCTCTTCTTTGTTGTTGTTTAGTCGTTTAGTCATGTCCGACTCTTTGTGACCCCATGGACCAGAGCACGCCAGGCACTCCTGTCTTCCACTGCCTCCCGCAGTTTGATCAAACTCATCCTGGTAGCTTCGAGAACACTGTCCAACCATCTCATCCTCTGTCATCCCCTTCTCCTTGTGCCCGCCATCTTTCCCAACATCAGGGTCTTTTCCAGGGAGTCTTCTCTTCTCATGAGTTGGCCAAAGTCTTGGAGCCTCAGCTTCAGGATCTGTCCTTCCAGTGAGCACTCAGGGCTGATTTCCTTCAGAATGGAGAGGTTTGATCTTCCTGCAGTCCATGGGACTCTCAAGAGTTTCGTCCAGCACCATAATTCAAAAGCATCAATTCTTCGGCGATCAGCCTTCTTTATGGCCCAGCTCTCACTTCCAGTGCCTCTTCTATACAACACCTATTATATTGCTGGCAAACCCATGGCTGGCAAACACAGGGGGGGATGCCTAGGGGGTAGAAGGCATGGGTGAGGAAAGGATTAAGCCAGGGATGGGAGAAAGTGGTCCTCCCTAAGAACAGAAGAACAGAATAAGACCCCCCCTGGATTCAGCATCCTGCTCTTGTAGCGACCACGCAGATGTTTGTGAGAAACCTGCAAGCAGGATTTGAGCACAATAGCACTCTTGTGGTTTCCAGCAGCTAGCATTCAGAAGGATTACTGCCTTCTGATGTTGCTGAGCTGCACCACCCATCGTCCCTAACCATTGAGCCATGCTGTCTGGGGCTGATGGGATTTGAAGTCCAAAAAAAATTGTTACAAAAGTGAGGGAGGCTCCCCCTCTCTTTGCCGAGCGGTGGCAAGAACCCATGCTATTCCCACGGTCTGTGGTCCTTTGGAGAATTGAGGCATGTCGGAGACTATCATAGCTTCAAGAAATATGGTTTATTCACCTATTTACACCTTCAGTCTGCACGGAGGGAGTCCAGAACTTGCAGCACGGTCACTTCAAGAGGGACTTGTCCACCACAGCAGGACAGCCCTGCAATCCAAGGCGTCTCTCCCAGTCAGCTCTGCAGCCAGCCTGCCCAAAGATGGATCCCACTCTTTCTTCCTCCTTTGCATTCCCAGAACCCTCTGCTACCAGGCTCCCTTTTCTTGTCACCTCAGGCACACAGTTACCCTGGCAACCTTCCAAATCCCTGTCTCTGTTGACACCTCAGGACAAGGGGGAAGAACATTGAATTGCCCATGGACCTCTTAATGGCCCTATCTTAAACAGGTCATTTTGCATCAGCTAGTCCTGGTTTGTTTTTCTCCCTCCATGTCCCAAATCATCAAAATTCTAGGTTTTATTAATTTCTAGGGTCTAGGGAGGGACCCCCCAAATCTATAACAGTATCTGGACTGCCATATTTACAACAATATCTGGGCTCCTGACCACCATTTCTCCCTTGGAAATGACATACCCATTGCCTTGCAGAACATCCAGTTTGCCTCGAAATGACCTTGATGTGAAATCCCCAATACAGGTGTCACCTTCGTTAATGAAAAGTGTTATAGAAATGTGGGAAAGCAATGTTAATCTATCAGATCTTCAGTCTGAGTTAATTCTCTCTATCTCTCTATCTCTCTCTCTCTCCCCATGCATTTTTTCTATAGGGCTGTGGCAGGACAGAAGGCTCCCCCTTTAGCACTAATGCATTTCCCTAATAGCAAAGCTGTTCCCTAATAGATTTAAGCCAGGCCAGGCCAACTGGGACAATGGAATCAACCCCCACCTCCAAGGCTCTGTGTGGGTGGCATGCAGGCAATTATTTTTAATCGTTCACATTCATACAATGAAATGATTTGCCGGCCTGTAATTTCTGCCTGCCTATTAGCGCTGGTGGAATCTTTATTAGTTTGCTCATTATTTACTGTCTTAAAACACACACACACACACACACACACACACACACACACAACCCCAGCATTGAGACTCTTCCTTTGGCTAATAACCCACCTAGTTAAGAATGACTCCATTATCCTTCCATAACCTAAGGAGTACTGCAGAGGCAACGTTCTCCATCTCCGCCGTGGAAGAGAGCAGATGGCCTCTCATGGCTCCCCACCGACCAGTTCTTAGAGTGGCTTTGATGTCAGCCAGTTGCCTGCCCTCTTCGGATGTGTGACACAAATACAGCTGGCCCTGAAGGGACTGAGCTGAACAACGGAAGCCGGAAAATTGACAGGGAAGGAGCAAATCTGTCTGTGAAGGATTAGTATTCAGGAGAACTGGCCAATTACTGTCAATGATCACCTCAGAAGGGCAACCAATGCACCAAAGTGGTGTGGTCTCTCGTATGCATCTTTCCATCTCACTGCTACTAACAGCTAACAACTAATCCACTCTTGCCTGGGAATACGCCCCATTGAATTCAACAGGATTTCCTTCTGAGCAGGCATGGTTCGGATCTCAGCCCAAGGATCTTCCGTAATGCTTCTCAGCTAATTCAGAATAAGTAGAAGGGTCCTACAAATGTGAGAAGATTCGAGAGCCACAAGGGGATGTGGGAGAAATAGGATTCAGATCACATTTGAAGGTAAACTTACCTAACTAACACATGTCAATAAATAAATACATGCATACTCAGGGATTCCTTAGCTATGATTCCTGCCTTGCAGGGGCTAGGACTACATGACCCCTGGTTCTACAATTCCATGATTAATTTCAATAGGTCTACTTTGAGTAAAACTGAGTTGACTGCCACCCTTGGATCCCAATCTATAGACAGATGCGCCCAATACACTGGTTTGCAATTGTCCAATTGACGGAAATGTGTGTCAGGGTGTGTGGCTGTTCTGAAAAACACCGTTCATCTCTCTGCCATTTGTGAATTGCACTCTGCTGTGTGGATAAACTAGGAGGGATAAACCAGGAAGAAAGAAAAGGGGTAGTAGACTTTTACAGAGGGGTTTAACTCCCTGTTTGAATCCTGGCTGTTACGGAGACCCAACTGGCCTCAACTAAAAGCTAGGATTTTACAACATTCTTCCAGCAAAGATTCTGCAAGCATCCTCACTTTTGACATTCAAGTGTCTCTCAAATACATTTGTGTGTGTGTTTGTATGCTGACATGTTGCTGCAGCTGTTTAATTTTTGATTAGTCAGTCACCTGAACTGATGATCAGTTTGTTGTTAGTGATCATAATAATTTTAAAGGATTGCCATGTTTTATAGTGCAAACTGCCTTAATCAGTTTTATGGAAAGATGGTATAGGATTTTTAAAAATAAACTTTTGTCATAGTGCAATAACATCTGCATACCTCTTTGAACATACCGTATTTTTTGCTCTATAAGACTCACTTTTCCCCTCCTAAAAAGTAAGGGGAAATGTGTGTGCATCTTATGGAGCGAATGCAGGCTGTGCAGCTATCCCAGAAGCCAGAACAGCAAGAGGGATCGCTGCTTTAGCTGTGCAGTGATCCCTCTTGTTGTTCTGGCTTCTGAGATTCAGAATATTTTTTTTCTTGTTTTCCTCCTCCAAAAACTAGATGCGTCTTATTGTCTGGTGTGTCTTACAGAGCGAAAAATACGGTAGTTTCCTGGCCTCGTTCTAATGTAGTCTTAATGGGTTGTCTGGTCCAAATCTTCTCCCACTGAGCTTTCTGAACTTAGTTGCCCATCTCTACCTCCTCAGAGAATTCTAAGCTGCAGGTGTCCCCACTCATTTAAAAGACTATTCAGGACAATTTTAATTGCTAAACTGTCTCAAAATGGAAATAATAATTATGATTGGGAACTCGGTTCTCAAATACTGACATCCGTTTAATGAAAAGTAAGTGCTGTTCTCTCCCTTTATAATGTGTTGCAATGAAAACAGCTTAGCTGTTATCCAAACGTAATGGGATAAATAATAGCTATCTAATAACTTTGGCTTTTCCTAAGGTTACAAAATTGCTCAACTCTTGTTCTGGTTTAGTGCTGATTATTAGGCAATTATATCTTTGTTATGTTTTATTATGAAAACATGTTGCAAATGAAGAAAGACATTTTTCCATGCTGGTGCCCAAACACTAGAACTCTTTTCCTAAGCATGTTCTCCACTGCTATGCTTTTTGCACCAGGCAAATTGACCAGGTGTTTTCCTAGTTATAGGGATGGGGGGAACTTTGATTCAGTTCACATTGAAAGGCAAATGGAACCAATTTGCACTTTTCAAAACAGTATGAGATCTGAACACAGCCATTCTTTGAAAGCCCCACTTATCCTAATTTTGCTATGTCATTCTCCAGTCAAGTAATGCGTACCCTCTAACATTTCTCTGATGAAAATAGGGATGTCCTATTCCATTATTATTATTATTATTATTATTATTATTATTATTATCCCACCCATCTGATTAGGTTGCTCCAGCCACTCTGGGCAGCTTCCAACACATATAAAAACATAACATCAAACATTAAAAACTTCCCCATACAGGGTTGCCTTCAGATGTCTTCTAAAGGTGGTATAGTTACTTATCTCCTTGGCTCAGGGGTCGCATAACTCCATACCCTTCAAAAATTTTCTGATGAAAAGAGAGGTGTCCTAAGGAAAAGATGGGACATTCTGGAATCAAATCAGAAACTGGGACGGCTTCTGTAAATCCAGGACTATCACTGGAAAATAGAGACTCTTGGGGGGTCTGATAATGTGTACAAAAATGCAAATGTCAGGTAGGGGATGGAAACTCCCACCATCACCCAGTGTAAGTAGGAGCTGTGGAGAGGGTAGAGAAGTCCCCCTTGATCAGAGACAGAGAAAAGATGCTCTGTGAGTCACTTGTTACGGACGACATAACAGGGTACTGTATGAAGACAGACTCTGTATATGTGGGCAACCGCAGGTGGAAGACATCTTGCACTCTATGTTATATTGCCCACTATACAGTCATACCTCGGGTTACAGACGCTTCGGGTTGCGCGATTTTGGGTTGCGCACCACGCCGAACCCGGAAGTACCAGAACTGGTTATTTCTTGGTTTTGGCACTTGCGCATGCACAGAAGCGCTAAATCGCGCTTTGTGCATGTGCAGAAGCACCGAATCGCGACCCGCACATTCGCACACGCAGCGCTGCAGGTTGCGAACTTGCTTCCCGCATGGATCACATTCGCAACCCAATGTACCCAATGTACCTTGGACCCAGGAGGCGATTTCTCACCTTACAGGAAATATGTCTCTCCCTGTCAGAGAAAGTCCTATGGCTTCTTAGCGATGTAAATGCTTCAGTGACTCACAAAGTCGCCCTTTTTGCTTTGGCGGCCAAAAAGATCAGAAAGAAGACCCTGGACGATATAGCAGTGAACTGTAAGGGAGACACAGAGGCTATTATTTTTGGTGGTGCATCCCTTTCACTTGTATTTATTTTTGATTCGGATTTGTCACGGCCAATGGCTAGCACGATAAGGTCATAAGGTCATTTGGATTGGACTGGCATTAGTCGATATTGGAATGGAAAAAGGAAACCTCTACGCACAATTATTTATCCTGTTGCAATTCTTGAATACAAGCCCATAACATTAACCATCAATGTGCAGGGCAAGATCTTCAAGGGAGACAAACAAGTCTGAATGCCAACATTTCCTGCCCTCCAACAGTCCCTCCCAGAAAGGAGATGGCTGGAGGTGCATCCAAGATGCTAATTAGTATACCAAATTCCCTTCTGGTTTCCTGCCTGGCTCAAACTCTCTCTCTCCAAATCAGCTGCCCATCTGCCCATCATTTTCCAAGAGCACATCGCAACATTTCCTGCCGAAAGAGCGCAATGAAATATCCATTTAGGCAGAGATCGCCAAATATCTGTTTCCCCCCTCCTCCTTCCCTTTATCATTCCAACTGTGAAGTTGCTCTAAGGCATTTGTCGAAATTGTTGCTTTTAAGCCGGCTTTTGTGGAGAAGGATTTCGTGACTCTTGACCCCTAGAGGGCTGTTCTTTGACCCGCCACTTTTCTTCACCATCTGGCATGTTTACTTGAAGCCGACGTGCCAGGTCAGAGGTCAAGGCAGACATGTGGAAGGACAGCTTTGTCCTGAAGGTGGCAAAGAGTGAGTGGGCGCTCTTGAATATACTGCTGCTTATTTCCCCCAGCTGCTGAAACACAATAAGGCGAGGTCAATTCTTGTGGCTGAGGCTAAACTAAAATGGGGTTTACACACACACACACACACACACGGAAAGCAAGCACACCAAGAGCAAGATTGTGGAGCGTACAATGAAGAGGCATTCAATCTCTTTGGATTTTTAAAGCCCTCTTTGGAGGCAAACGGCAAAAGGCCCCTTTTTATAGGACTGCATTATATGTCACACAAAAGACTGGCCGCAGCCTTGAGGCCTTGAATCACGAAGATTAGAGGTAGGCCAGTTCGACTAAAAAGAGATATCAAGGTTCCAGCTGTCAGGTCAACATTTGTTTACATCCTCCTCCCCCCCACACCCAAAGAAAGCCCTGCACAAATTGGCGCTTTTATCACATTATGTCTCTTAAAAGAGTTACAGGAAATAACCATTAAACACAGTGTGTTCCCTTAAATGAGGATACTCTTCATAAAATACAGCAGAGAGAATTGTGCCTAGGTAAACCAAAACCTATAATTTATTTTTTAAGCCTTGGGCCCACTAAGGTTTAAGTGCCACTGTTCCCTTCCAAACCTATTCACCGTTTTAAGAGGAAGTCACATCACATATTTCACTCACCTTTTTTTGAAAAGGCGGGCAGTGATATATGTGTCCTTATTTAGATTGCAGAGGGCTGGGGGGCAAGAAACCATGTTTAAAAGCTGTGGCTTTTATATCCAAGGGTACCTTAGTAAGATTGGCGATGGCAGCCAAACAAGCATCCTTGGGAGGGGAGTTGCTTAGTGTTCTTCCTGTTTCTGAGTAATGTACAGATGCAGCAGACAAAGGTTATGAGACAAAAATCACTATATAGAGTGATTTATAGAGTAACTATATAGAGCTGGGTTTATTGAACTTGGTTTGGGGGGGGGGATTTAGAAATGCATTTTAAGCCCTTAACTAGATGTCCCCTGGTAGCAGCAAGAATAGTAGTGCCTAGATCAGGCATAGGCAAACTCGGCCCTCCAGATGTCTTGGGACTACAACTCCCATCATCCCTAGCTACCAGGACCAGTGGTCAGGGATGATGGGAGCTGTAGTCCCAAAACATCTGGAGGGCCGAGTTTGCCTATGCCTGGCCTAGATATTAGAAGAATTTAGAAGTGGCATCCTTCATGTCTTGTTATCTGAAAGTCTAGCAGATTTCTTTGCATGACAAACTTACCTGAAGGTGTCGAGAGGCATGGGGGAATGGATATTATTAAATGCCACCCCAGTCTCCACAGCAGGGAGATATTCCAGGTGTTACAGATTTGTGTTTCCTTTGGAAATGAGGCAGAGTGGAGATAAATGGCTTATTTGCGCATATATATATATATATATATATATATATACAAATTAATACAACATTTTCCAATTAACAATCAATTAACATTGGACTTCCCCTCCAGCCCTCCATGGTTTCCTCAAATTTTCAAATATTGCTGCATATTATAGTTATTCTACACCATATCTCCACAATTTTCTCAGGTATGATGTTGCTTCTGTTCTTATTCAAAGCCTACTTGAGTTTTAACATGTTTAAGGTAAAGGTAAAGGTACCCCTGCCCATACGGGCCAGTCGTGTCCGACTCTAGGGTTGCGTGCTCATCTCGCTTAAGAGGCCGGGAGCCAGCGCTGTCCGGAGACACTTCCGGGTCACGTGGCCAGCGTGACGAAGCTGCATCTGGCGAGCCAGCACCAGCGCAGCACACGGAAACGCCGTTTACCTTCCCACTATAAAGCGGTCCCTATTTATCTACTTGCACTTAGGAGTGCTTTCGAACTGCTAGCTGGGCAGGAGCTGGGACCGAACGACGGGAGCTCACCCCGCCGCGGGGATTCGAACCGCCGACCATATGATCAGCAAGTCCTAGGCACTGAGGTTTTACCCACAGCGCCACCCGCGTCCCTTTTAACATGGAATTGTATAATTGTAGAGCTAAAATGGATCCCAAGGGTTATCGAGTCCAACCCCCTGCAATGCAGGAATCTCAAATCATATATGACCGATGCCCATATATGCAGCCTGAGCCTACTGCAGAGAGGTTCGGAGTTTTGAGACCCTGAAAAAAGGTCTTGTTTCTCCCATAGGTACAGTCCTGGATTCAAACAGGAATCAGCCATGCTCCCTGTCTCCTTTCTGCAGAATAAAAGCAGTCAGCCTGCCTTCTGCTGAGCCCCACACCCTACCTATCACTGCTAACAGACTCAAAGGCATTTTCTCCCCAGCCCACAGCAATTCTGAATCTCCCCACACCCCATTCTGTCTTTCTTGCTAATTATTCAGAGCCCAGGGCAGGGCTCCCCTCCTCTGGGTCAACAGAGAGATTCTGCCTTGTTGATGGTGGGTCATCAACCTGTCTTCATTTGCTTAACGACTCGGCCATTCAGGCTGGCCCAAGCAGGGCCATCTTTACCCGGGGGTGCATGGGGTGCGGGGCACCCGGGCGCCAAATTCTTGGGGCACCAGGCACCCACCACTGAAGCCACCTAAGCTCTTAACTATCTACCTGTTATGAAATAATAAATATTTTTGATCAAGCCAGAAAAACAAAATACATATATACTTAGGTATTACCGAAATGTATACCTACTGTTTCACTAAAGGACTTTTGACTTTGTACGCTTATTTACCAAAAACGCACTGCACCAGCAGCGGCGCTTGTCATTCACAACGGTGGTGCTTGACTCAACGACAGCACTTGTCATTCTCAATGGCGCCGTGCACGCAAAATTAACTCTTACATCAAAATATTATGTTACATGTTGTATTGAGCTGCTATGCGGCAGCGAGGTCAGAGGCATCTTTGGCATGACTGATGTTTCTCCTAAGTAGGTGCCTAAGCAATACTTATAAGTTTAAGTGTGGTGCTGCTGTATACTTATGTATAAATGTATTATAAATTAATGAGCAAACAAAAAAGTTTCTTTCTTTTTCCTCCCTTCTTTCGTAAACAAGAGATAAGGAATAAGCATGGTGTCTGACATAAGCATAATAAAAGTTAATTTGGGGGCTAAACTACGTTTGGGGGCGCTGGGCATATCTTTGCACTCCGGCAGCACATATGCTAAAGACTGCACTGTGCCCGGGCATAGAGAAAAATGGTTTGGCCATTTTCATGCTAAATTCAATGTCTGGCACCCCAGGATTAGAAAGGGTGTCCAGGCACCCCACAAACCTATAACAATACATTCACAGTGGATTGGTTTATTACATACATGACTACAATAGCCTCTACCAAAGGCGTCATGGACTTTGAAGAAGTACAAACACAGGACGAAAGGGAGAATCGAGCTAAGAGGAAGGCATGTTTGGCAAATCCTCACCGTGATCAACTCTTGCCAGGAAACCTATGTCCCCACTGTGGAAGGATCTGTGGATCCAGAATTGGCCTCCACAGTCACCTACGGACTCACTGTTAAGATCATATTCATGGAAGACAATCTTACTTGGCTACAAGTGATCGAAGAAGAAGAAGAAGAATTGTGAGTGGTAAGTTGCATGGCTCATATCATAAATAAAGGTAAAGGTAAAGGGACCCCTGACCATTAGGTCGAGTCATGACCGACTCTGGGGTTGCGGCGCTCATCTCGCTTTATTGGCCGAGGGAGCTGGCATACAGCTTCTGTGTCATGTGGCCAGCATGACTAAGCCGCTTCTGGTGAACCAGAGCAGCGCACGGAAACACCGTTTACCTTCCCACCGGAGCGGTACCTATTTATCTACTTCCACTTTGACATGCTTTCAAACTGCTAGGTTGGAAGGAGCAGGGACCAAGCAACGGGAGCTCACCTCGTCACGGGGATTCGAACCGCCAGCCTTCTGATCGGCAAGCCCTAGGCTCTGTGGTTTAACCCACAGCACCACCCGCGTCCCTATCATATCATAAATACCTAATGACAAATAATAAAATAATAATAAAAATAAATGCAACATAATGCAATGCCAGTCCAAGACATATTGAAGTGGGGCTTCTTACTGCATTTAGGACCAACACTTATTTAAAGTCTTGCTGTAGTATTCAGAGACCAATTCTGGCCTTCAACCATTCTGCATTCAACACCCACATCCAT